>NC_059075.1:126615289-128023226 GCF_020497125.1 Mauremys mutica
GTGCACTGGTCTCTTGCTTTGCTAGATACTTAAGAACTGCATAGGGGACACTGAGGCACCAACACAGCATTCACAGACCCCCCAGTAAGAACAGTCCCCCTTCGTCACATCTCTCCCCCCTTCGAGACCGAACTGAGTGGGGTCACTTCAGCCAGTGACCTGGGGAAGTTCGAACTCACCTACATTCCCATGGATGCCCCAGGATCCCCCCAGTTATGGGGGAAGAGTTACCCCAGGCCATTCCAGTTTCCTGCCCCCCTTTAGGTCGGGGGGACTCAAGGGCACTCGCAGTTGGCAGGTGGAAAGGCTTATGCAGCCCAGGGCTTTTCGTCACTCCAATACCCCTGGGGTTCAAGCTGGGCTGGGGTCTTCTCCCCGCGTTCCACTCTGGGGGGGCTGTGATTTGGGCTCTCTTGGTTCAGAGCCCTTTCGTAAAGCAGAGTTGCACTGTTAAGCCCTTTGTTAGAGCTCCTTCCGTGAAAATAGCAAAGAAAAGAGCTCCGTTTGTGAAAATTCCTAAAAAGGAGACGTTCAGTGCAAACCACTGCTAGGCAACACTTTCTCCTAGACCCATCTTACAAATGCTATTCCGATGCATTGCTGGCAATTTGGCAGAGATCCGTTTGGGAAAACAGCGAAATGTGAGAAATTCATTGCGGATTATTAGTAGTCATGAATTTCTCCTGGTACCATCCTAAAATTGATATCAAACTGCACTGCTGTCAATTTGACAGACGTACGATTTGTACGAAGGTTTCAAAGCAGCTAAACATGAGAAAGAATTCCACACCATTGGAAAGCAAGTATTCCTCCTGTTCCCATCCTAAACTTGCTATTCGGATGCACAGCAACAACATGACCGAGATACGCTGTGAAAACAGCTACACATGACCAATTCATTCCAAATCACTCGTAGGCACGAATTGCTCCTGGAAACCACCCTAAAAATGCTATTCGATTACACTCCTGCCCATTTGGCAGAGATCCGTTTGTGAAAATAGCTAAACCTCAGAAATTCAGTCAAAATGTAAGCTAGGCACGTGAAAAGAGCTAATGAAGAATTATTAAGCCCACATCAGTGCTAGACACGACTTTCCCCTTGAACCAACCTCCAATTGCTATTCGAAAGCACTGGTGGCTATTTGGCAGAGTTCCTTTCTTGAAAATTGCTAAAAAGGAGACGTTCAGTGCAAAGCACTGCTAGGCAACACTTTCTCCTGGAACCATTTTACAAATGCTATTCGGTTGCATTGCTGGCCATAAGACTAATCTGCGTGTGTGAAAATGGAAAATATGAGAAATTCGAATCATAGTGCAGCTACAGACAAGAGCAATGTCTAGCTACAAGGGGACCCAGTCCATTTGAAATGTACGCTGTTTTAGAAAAGGAAAATAGGAGAATATGAGAAAATATGAGAAATTATGAGAAATTCGTTCAGGATCATTGCTAGGCACCGATTTATCTGAGAATCGTCTTTCACAAGCCAATAGCATCCCCTGCTGGACATTTGGTAGAGATTCCTTTCGTGAACGTTGCTAAACATGAGCCAGTCATTGCAGCTCACTGATAGGTACGAATTTCTCTTTGAAATAGCCACAAAATAGCATTCGGTTGCACTGTTAAGCCCTTTGTTAGAGCTCCTTCCGTGAATATAGCAAAACATGACCCTTTCGAGCCTTATCTCTGCGAGCGAGGAAAGTCTAATGGAATCGTCCTCCTTCTGCAATTCTGATGCACTGCTGAGAATTTGGCAGTGCTACATAACTAATAGATTTTTCTCTCCTAATAATCGTCTGCCTTTTTGAGTTCCCACTTCCTAGCAGAAAACTACGGCTTTCAGGTACTCTCTATACTTGAATTCTTTAAAAACAACCTAATCTGCTAATGTTTACTCTTCAGGGACGTAATCTCAGTCGAGACAGAAGTCTTTGATATAGGTGAGCAAATCTGCTGTGGAAATAAACTGGTAGTCGGCCATTGATTTTAAAGACGCTCGAATCATAGTGCAGCTACAGACAAGAGCAATGTCTAGCTACAAGGGGATGCAGTCCATTTGAAATGTACGCTGTTTCAGAAAAGGAACTAGAAATGGGTTCAAAGCCTACAGCTACCCACAGCTCACAGGTATTTGGCTCAGGGGGTTGGTTTTGGGCCGCTCTAGAGACAGCGATTAGCCAACTATCTAAAGTTTAGGGTGTTCAGATGCACGGATCTATCTACCTATCTATCTAACTATCTATCTATCTATCTATCTATCTATCTATCTATCTATCTATCTATCTATCTATCTATCATCTATCTATCTATCTATCTATCTATCTATCACGAACACTAATAAGCATCTTTAATTTTTCTTGTTTAAGCAATGCCATTGGAACTGCGGCAGTTTTACTGACAACATTACTGAAAAGTTCTACAGTTACCGTATCTATCTACATATCTAGCTATCCATAAACACTAATGAGCATATTTAATTTTTCTGGCTTAAGAATTTCCATTTGAACTCCTCCTGGTCTACTTACAACTTTTCTCCACATTGATCTATCTAGCGATCTAGCTAGCTGTCTAGCGACCTAGACAGCTATCTAATCACTAAAACTAATGAGCTTTTATTTTTCTTGTTTACGCATTTCCAGCGGAACTTCCCCTGTTTCACTGACAATTAGCAGAGGGGTAGCCGTGTAAGTCTTAGGTTAATGAGCCTTTTTTATATATAATAACGTCTTATGTATTCAGGTGCCTGTCTGATCCGATAGCTAGCTAGCTAGATTGCTAGATCGAGTAACTGAATAACGCTTGAGTAAAGCTGTCAGGAAAACAGGGACTCTTACAAAGAGAAAAAGTAAAGCTTCTTATCACTGTTCGTGATTAGTTAGCTCCATCGATCGAGCTAGAGCGAGAGACAGACAGTGTAACTGTATAAATCTTGAGAAATGCTGTCTGTGAAACAGGGCAAGTTCCATTTGTAACTGTAAACCGTACACAAGAAAAATAAAAGGTGCTCATTAGTGTTTGTGATTAGCTAGATAATTAGATCGCTAGACAGCTAGCTAGATCGCTACGTTGTTAAAAGTGAATAAAGTTGTAAGTAGAACAGAGGGACCTCAAATGGAAACGCTTAAACAAGAAAAATTAAAGATGCTTATTAGTGTTCGTGATTAGATAGCTAGCTATTGCATCTGCACACACTAAACTTTAGGTAGTTGCAGAGGCGCTCTGTCTCCAGAACGGCAAAAACCAAAACCCTGCGCCAATACCTGTGGCTGATGGTATCTGCAGGCTTTGAAACCATTTCTAGGTCCTTTTCTGAAAGAGCGTACATTTCAAATGGTCCCCCGCGTACCTGGACATTGCTCTAGTCTGCAGCTGCCCTATGATTCGAGCGTGGGTGTCTTTCAAATCACTGGCCCACTAACTCTTCATTTCTACAGCAGATTTGCTCAAAGACTCCTGTCCCGACTGAGATTCCATACCTCAAGTTGTTTTTAAAGAATTCGAGAAACAGAAAGAATGTAATAAGCCGTATTTTGAAACTAGGAAGGGGGAACTCAAAAAGACAGAGGACTTTTCCAATAAAGGCATTAAAAAGTCAGGCACGAGAATGAGCCTAGGAAACTTCATTCCAGAGACTAATTCTTTCCAAAGCTCCAAGGGCCTGGATAGAGAGGCTAATATAACAAGCAGCAGCTTAGCCATAGCTAGATTAAAATGGCTCTATAGCTGTGTAGGCATACACATAGATTGCTGTTACAGCTCAAACTCAGACACCTAGGTAGTGGAGACTAAGTGAAATCCTGACTGTAAACCCAGTAAAGTATACAATTTGGAACTGTATGAAGTAAAATTGGAATGCATGTTTCTCTTAACCTGGGCTAGACAACCTATGGCACGTGTGCCGAAGGCTGCACAGAAGCTGATTTTCAGTGGCACTCACACTGCCCGGTCCTCGCCACCAATTCGAGGAAGAGGATTATGGGGAGGGGGGGGCGCGCTCCATTTTAATTTCAATATAGATGAAACGTCTTCATCATTTAAGAAACCTTATTTACTATACATACAAACAAAGTTTAGTGTCAGAGGGGTAGCCGTGTTAGTCTGGTTCTGTAAAAGCAGCAAAGAATCCTGTGGCACCGTATAGACTAACAGACGTTTTGCAGCATGAGCTTTCGTGGGTGAACACTCACTTCTTCGGATGCAATTAGTTTAGTTCTACATTTTAGACCTAAAGAAAGAGACCTTCTGAAAACCTTGATATGTATTTCGGTCACGCGAAACCTCAAAAATGAGTGACTAAATGAAGACTGGGCACAGCTCTTCTGAAACGGTGCCGAGCCCTGCTGTAGCCAGTCTTATTGCACGACAGAGAGAGTTTTTTCCTAGAAACCAGCAGAGGGTGCTGTTGCCTTGTCAAGGCTCTTTCCTTGAGGCTTTTAAAAAAGCTCCGGTGAAGTAGTTTATTTTTCAAGAGCGCTATGCTAAATGGACTAGAAAAATGCCACGAAATGAGCTGCCCGGGGAGCGGGCGCGTACGGAGGGTCGCGCGCCGGCCGGAGGAGCGTGGATCCCGCTCCCTCGGTGGGTCCGCGGGGTCCAGAACATAGAAAAGACTTTACAAAAGAGGTGATCCATTCTAATTCTCTCCGAAGTAACAGAGCAGGCTATAAACACTACTATAGCGACTCATTGAAATAGTCACTGCCACACATGGACTTCTTGTCCTCAGGCGCTCTCTGAACTCTTCCCGGCTACGTTCTCAGCCATACTCTATTTTGGTGACAAAACCCTCTTAGTTGTCTCTCTTCAGAACCACATCTATTTCGTGCATCTCCACAAAAAATGTCGCAGAGACCCTCTTCTCGGGCTGTCCCACATTAGTAAGACTTCACCATAGGCGACAGGTACAGTATTGTCTCGCTCTCCGGGACCAAGCTCCGCAACCACTTTCTCCCTCTCCTCCGGCTGTAGCTCCACATCCCCGCGGCCCTCTCCCCCGGCCAGAACCTCGCAACTTCAGAGCTCCCAGCCGGAGCCCCACAACCCCGCGGTCCCGCTCCCCCGCCCAAGTACAGAAACCCCGCAGCCCCAATCTCTTGTCCCGGAGCCCCGCAACCCTCCACCCCCAGTCGCCGGACCGGAGCCGGCAACCCTGCAGCCCCGTTCTCTCGGTCAGAGGCTCGCAACTCCGCACTCTGGCCGGAACCCCGTAACCCGGCAGCCCCGCTCTCCCGGCAGGAGCCCCGCAACCTAGCAGACCCGTGCTCCCGGCCGGAGCCCCCAACCCCTTGGTTCCGCATCCCCGGCCGGACCTCCGCATCCCCGCGATCCCGTTGTCCCGGCCAAGCGCGGCAAGTCCTGCGGCTCCGTTTCCCCGACCGGAGCACGGCCACCCCTTCGTCCCGCTCCCACCGGCCGGAGCTCCGCGTCCCCGCCAGAACCTCGCAACCCCAGAGCTCCCGGTCAGAGGCTCACAACCCCGCAGCCCCCCTCTCTGGCCGGAACCCCGGAACCCCGCAGCCCCGCTCTCCCGGCAGGAGCCCCGTAAGTCCGCAGCCCCGCTCTCCCGACCAGAGCCCCGCAACACCGCGTCCCGCTACCCAGGCTGGAGCCCCGCAACCCAGCAGACCCGTTCTCCCGGCCGGATCTCCACAACCCCTTGGTCCCGCATCTCCGGCCGGACCCCCGCATCCCCGCGATCCCGCTGTCCCGGCCGAGCGCGGCAAGTCCCGCGGCTCCATTTCCCCGACCTGAGCACGGCAACCCCGCAGCCCCACTCTCACGGCCAGAGCCCTGCCACCCCGTAGTCCCGCTCACCCGGCTGGAGTCCGCAACTCCCCAGACCTACTCTCGCCGCCGGAGCCCCGGGGCACCGACACGCTGGACAGAGCCCCGCCAGCCCGGACAGAGCCCGGCTAACGCAGACCGAGCCCCGCAACACTGGGTCCTGCTCTCCCGGCAGGAGCCCTGCAAGCCCGCGGTCCCACTCCCCAGACCAAGTGCAGCAACCACTCTCTCCACTCAGAGCCCCACAACCCTGCAGCCCCACTCGCCGGACCGGAGCCCCGCAAAACCGCGATCCCCCGGCAACCCCGCACCTCCGCTCTTCTGGCAGGAGACCGCAACCATGGAGCCCCGCTCTCCTGGCAGCAGCCCCGCAACTCCTTGGTCCCGCTCCCCCGGCCGGAGCTCCGCATGCCAGCGATCCGGCTGTCCCAGCTGAGCGCAGCAAGTCCCGCGGATCCGCTCCCACGGCCAGAACCACGCAACTCCGCAGGCCCACTCTCCTCGCTGGAGCCCCAGGGCCCCGACACCCCAGCCAGATCCCGTCACCCTGTGGTCCTGCTCTCCCGGCAGGTGCCCCACAACTCCGGCGCCCCGGTGCCCGGACACCCCGGAGAGAGCCCCGCTACCACGGACAGAGTCCCCCCCAACCCCGCGGTCCTGCTCTCCCGGCATCACCCCTGCTAGGGCTCCGCAACCCTTGTGACAAAGGTGGATTGTTCCTACTGGGGTTTGTGAATGCTGTGTTGGTGCCTCAGTGTCCCCTATGCAGTTCTTAAGTATCTAGCAAAGCAAGAGGCCAGTGCACCTAAATGCCCGACACTCTGTCTCCTAGCAACTGCTGGCCTGGGCCCCTCCTCTGCAAAGGTGCCAACTGAAGGTGTTGGAGACAAAGAGATCAGGTGACCTCCTGGCCGGGGAAAGGGGCTGAGCAGAGAGGAGGGACTGGAGGGAGTTGGGGAGACTGGAGCTGGCTCGGGGAGGAAGGGTAGGACAGACAGGGCTCTGATCTCGCAATGGGGCTGTGGGGCTCCTGGGGCCCCAAGATGGGCCTAACAGCGGGGATCTGGTTCTCTATGCCTGCAAGACCTGTGTTGCACTGTGTTCCTGGCATCTGAATAAACCACCTGCTTTACTGGCTGTGCCCATGTCCCAGTACCCAGTGACCTTCCTCACATCTACGTCCAGGGGAACAAGGCACTCTATCCAGAGGGGCAGCCCCGTGCCCATCCTGTAAACCCAAACTTCGGAGCCTGGAGCATCCAGCCCCCCAAGAGGAACTGACCTGGGGCCCTCCTCCCTCCTTCCCAGGTGGAACGCTGCCAGCCCCCCTTTCCTGGGAATGTTGCCCCTCATCCGACTGGGTCTTTACCCAGTCAAACCTTTGCGGGTTGGGTCTGCTCGGTCTGTCCCTGAGAGTCCTAGTGAATCGCAAGAAGCTGGGGGTGCAGGACGCTGACTCCGTGACAGCTGGTGGCTGGGGCGGAATGTACTGCACCTCGTGGACGGCGCTTCCTGAAGTAAGTGACTAGGGAGCAGTAAAACGAAGGGGCAATTTCAGGAGGCAATTAACCCCGGGAGCGTGTGACCAGCGCAAAGGACTTTGCAGTAACAGGGTCCCCGGGGGGATTGCAGGAGCAGTCCCAGGGGCGGAGGACTCTGCAGCACGACTCTGGCCGAGAGGGAGTGACCTGAAGAAGGGCTGGTGCACGAGGGGTCTCCCTGGAACTGGTGGGAAGCTGAGAGCACACGCCGGCGAGTGGCCAGCAGGAAGATATATGCTAAGCACCTTAAGAAGGACTTGGTGGAGCTGTGCAGGCAGAGGGGGCTGCGCATTGGGAGGTCCACCAAAGACCAGCTAATTGCCCAGCTGGAGGAGAAGGATCGCTTGGGTGAACCGAGCCCTGTCCCAGAGGGAAGCCGCCCAACAGATACAGTGTGGGCCGCGGGGCCTGACATGGCTGGGAGGGGCCAGACTGCTGCCGAGGACACCCCGAGACCCTGCCCACCTATACCTACGGGAGGGGTTGGGGAAGCCCAGTGAATACTGAGGGCACCCTGAGCCCGGCGGCCAGCAGGGGATCGTCCCGGCAGAGCTCCCCGTCCCTGGAACAGATGCGGTTGGAATATGACAGAGGAGTTGAGGAGGCAAGAACTGAAGGAGCATAAACACGAGGAGAACCAGCGCCAGCATGAGCTGGAACTGGCCCGGCTGAGGAGCAGCGGGGCCCCGGCTACGGTGAGCGAGGTGGGACCCAAGCCTACAAAAATCTTTGCTAAAGGCTTCCTGGCCCGGCGTAAGGAGCGGGAGGACATAGATACCTTCCTGACGGCCTTTGAGAATACCTGCGAGCTGCACAGGGTTGACCCTGCAGACAGGATCCCGTTTCTAACCCCCTTATTGGACTCCACAGCCGTGGAGGTGTACAGCCGAATGAAAGGGGCGGAGTCAGGGGACTATGAACTGTTCAAACAGGCCCTGCTCCATGAGTTTGGGCTGACTCCTGCGATGTACAGGAAGAGGTTCCGGAACAACATAAAACCCGTGAGGTCCCATTCCTACAACTGGTCAACCGGGCGAAGGGGTATGCCCACAAGTGAACAGCTGGGGCCCAAACTAAAGAGGACATGCTTGACCTATACATACTGGAGCACCTGTATGAGCAGTGCCCGTCTGACCTGAGGCTGTGGTTGATGGACCAGGAGCCTGAGAACCCGCAGCACGCAGGCCAGCTGGTCGACCAATTTGTGGACAGTCGGGCAGGGAATAGCAGGGAGAAGTCTCGAAGGAGCAGGCCTGCCTCAACGCAGGGAGAAAGTCACCATGGGACCTCCCAGCAGGGGCCTATGGAGAACCCCCACCAAAGGGGAACATCCAGCGACAGGTCTATCCGACCCACTCGAGGGGACCCACGAGACATGGGCTGCTATCAATGTGGCCAACGAGGCCACATATGGGCCCAATGCCCCAAGCTCAGGGACAGACCGAGCAGACTCAACCCACAGAGGGTTGACTGGGTAAAGACCCAGTCGGATGAGAGGCAACATACCCAGGAAAGGGGGGCTGGCAGCGTTCCACCTGGGAAGGAGGGAGGAGGGCCCCAGGTCAGCTCCTCTGGGGGGCTGGATGCTCCAGGCTCCGAGCTTTGGGTTTACAGGGTGGGCACGGGGCTGCCCCTCCGGAGAGAGTGCCTTGTTCCCCTGGAGGTAGATGGGATGAAGGTCACTGGGTACTGGGAAACGGGCGCAGAGGTGACGGTGGCCCGGCCCGGGGTGGTGGCCCCAGATTGGATGGTGCCCAACACCTACCTGCCCCTGAGGGGTGTGAGCGGGACCCCATTCAAGGTGCCCGTGGTGAGGGTACACCTGAAGTGGGGGGCCAAGGAGGGCCCCAAGGACGTGGGGGTACACCCACATTTGCCCACAGAGGTGTTAATGGAGGGGGAACCACGAGGACTGGCCAAGTAACACCCATAGGAACCCTAACCCTAGGGCGGGAAGCCCTACCCATAGGAACCCTAACCCTAGCTCCAAGTGCCCTACCCATAGGAACCCTAACCCTAGCTCCAAGTGCCCTACACATAGGAACCCTAACCCTAGGGCGGGAAGCCCTACCCATAGGAACCCTACCCCTAGGGCGGGAAGCCCTACCCATAGGAACCCTAACCCTAGCTCCAAGTGCCCTACACATAGGAACCCTAACCCTAGCTCCAAGTGCCCTGCCCATAGGAACCCTAACCCTAGGGCGGGAAGCCCTACCCATAGGAACCCTAACCCTAGCTCCAAGTGCCCTACAAATAGGAACCCTAACCCTAGGGCGGGAAGCCCTACCCATAGGAACCCTAATCCTAGGGCAGGAAGCCCTACCCATAGGAACCCTAACCCTAGGGCGGGAAGCCCTACCCATAGGAACCCTAACCCTAGCTCCAAGTGCCCTACCCATAGGAACCCTAACCCTAGCTCCAAGTGCCCTACACATAGGAACCCTAACCCTAGGGGGGGAAGCCCTACCCATAGGAACCCTAACCCTAGGGAGGGAAGCCCTACCCATAGGAACCCTAACCCTAGAGCGGGAAGTCCTACCCATAGGAACCCTAACCCTAGCTCCAAGTGCCCTACACATAGGAACCCTAACCCTAGGGCGGGAAACCCTACCCATAGGAACCCTAACCCTAGCTCCAAGTGCCCTACCCATAGGAACCCTAACCCGAGGGCGGGAAGCCCTACCCATAGGAACCCTAACCCTAGGGCGGGAAGCCCTACACATAGGAACCCTAACCCTAGCTCCAAGTGCCCCACACATAGGAACCCTAACCCTAGGGCGGGAAACCCTACCCATAGGAACCCTAACCCTAGCTCCAAGTGCCCTACCCATAGGAACCCTAACCCTAGAGCGGGAAGTCCTACCCATATCAACCCTAACCCTAGCTCCAAGTGCCCTACACATAGGAACCCTAACCCTAGGGCGGGAAACCCTACCCATAGGAACCCTATCCCTAGCTCCAAGAGCCCTACCCATAGGAACCCTAACCCTAGGGCGGGAAGCCCTACCCATAGGAACCCTAACCCTAGGGCGGGAAGCCCTACCCATAGGAACCCTAACCCTAAGGCGGGAAGCCCTACCCATAGGAACCCTAACCCTAGCTCCAAGTGCCCTACCCATAATAACCCTAACCCTAGGTCGGGAAGCCCTACCCATAGGAATCCTAACCCTAGCTCCAAGTGCCCTACACGTAGGAACCCTAACCCTAGGGCGGGAAACCCTACCCATAGGAACCCTAACCCTAGCTCCAAGTGCCCTACCCATAGGAAACCTAACCCGAGGGCGGGAAGCCCTACCCATAGGAACCCTAACCCTAGGGCGGGAAGCCCTACACATAGGAACCCTAACCCTAGCTCCAAGTGCCCTACACATAGGAACCCTAACCCTAGGGCGGGAAACCTACCCATAGGAACCCTAACCCTAGCTCCAAGTGCCCTACCCATAGGAACCCTAACCCTAGAGCGGGAAGTCCTACCCATAGGAACCCTAACCCTAGCTCCAAGTGCCCTACACATAGGAACCCTAACCCTAGGGCGGGAAACCCTACCCATAGGAACCCTACGCCTAGCTCCAAGTGCCCTACCCATAGGAACCCTAACCCTAGCTCCAAGTGCCCTACACATAGGAACCCTAACCCTAGGGCGGGAAGCCCTACCCATAGGAACTCTAACCCTAGGGCGGGAAGCCCTACCCATAGGAACCCTAACCCTAGCTCCAAGTGCCCTACCCATAGGAACCCTAACCCTAGGGCGGGAAGCCCTACCCATAGGAACCCTAACCCTAGCTCCAAGTGCCCTACACATAGGAACCCTAACCCTAGGGCTGGAAGCCCTACCCATAGGAACCCTAACCCTAGGACGGGAAACCCTACCCATAGGAACCATAGCCCTAGCTCCAAGTTCCCTACAGATAGGAACCCTAACCCTAGCTCCAAGTGCCCTACCCATAGGAACCCTAACCCTAGGGCGGGAAGCCCTACCCATAGGAACCCTAACGCTAGCTCCAAGTGCCCTACACATAGGAACACTAACCCTAGGGCGGGAAGCCTTACCCATAGCAACTCTAACCATAGGTCGGGAAGCCCTACCCATAGGAACCCTAACCCTAGCTCCAAGTGCCCTACCCATAGGAACCCTAACCCTAGGGCGGGAAGCCCCACCCATAGGAACGCTAACCCTAGATCCAAGTGCTCTACACATAGGAACCCTAACCCTAGGGCGGGAAGCCCTACCCATAGGAACCCTAACCCTAGCTCCAAGTGCCCTACCCATAGGAACCCTAACCCTAGCTCCAAGTCCCCTACCCATAGGAACCCTAACCCTAGCTCCAAGTGCCCTGTACATAGGAACCCTAACCCTAGCTCCAAGTGCCCTACACATAGGAACCCTAACCCTAGGCCGGGAAGCCCTACCCATAGGAACCCTATCCCTAGCTCCAAGTGCCCTACACATAGGAACCCTAACCCTAGGGCGGGAACCCCTACCCATAGGAACCCTAACCCTAGCTCCAAGTGCCCTACACATAGGAACCCTAACGCTAGGGCGGGAAGCCCTACCCATAGGAACCCTAACCCTAGCTCTAAGTGCCCTACCCATAGGAACCCTAACCCTAGCTCCAAGTGCCCTACACATAGGAACCCTAACCCTAGGGCTGGAAGCCCAACCCATAGGAACCCTAACCCTAGGGCGGGAAACCCTACCCATAGGAACCCTAACCCTAGCTCCAAGTGCCCTACAGATAGGAACCCTAACCCTAGCTCCAAGTGCCCTACCCATAGGAACCCTAACCCTAGGGCTGGAAGCCCTACCCATAGGAACCCTAACCCTAGGGCGGGAAACCCTACCCATAGGAACGCTAACCCTAGCCTCAAGTGCCCTACAGATAGGAACCCTAACCCTAGCTCCAAGTGCCCTACCCATAGGAACCCTAACCCTAGGGCGGGAAGCCCTACCCATAGGAACCCTAACCCTAGCTCCAAGTGCCCTACACATAGGAACCCTAACACTAGGGCGGGAAGCCCTACCCATAGGAACCCTAACGCTAGCTCCAAGTGCCCTACACATAGGAACCCTAACCCTAGGGCGGGAAGCCTTACCCATAGGAACCCTAACCATAGGGCGGGAAGCCCTACCCATAGGAACCTTAACCCTAGCTCCAAGTGCCCTACCCATAGGAACCCTAACCCTAGCTCCAAGTGCCCTACACATAGGAACCCTAACCCTAGGGCGGGAAGCCCTACCCATAGGAACCCTATCCCTAGCTCCAAGTGCCCTACACATAGGAACCCTAACCCTAGAGCGGGAAGCCCTACCCATAGGAACCCTAACCCTAGCTCCAAGTGCCCTACCCATAGGAACCCTAACCCTAGCTCCAAGTGCTCTACACATAGGAACCCTAACCCTAGGGCGGGAACCCCACCCATAGGAACCCTAACCCTAGGGCCGGAAGCCCTACCCATAGGAACCCTAACCCTAGCTCCAAGTGCCCTACACATAGGAACCCTAACCCTGGCTCCAAGTGCCCTATCCATAGGAACCCTAACCCTAGGGCGGGAAGCCCTACCCATAGGAACCCTAACCCTCGCTCCAAGTGCCCTACCCATAGGAACCCTAACCCTAGCTCCAAGTCCCCTACCCATAGGAACCCTAACCCTACCTCCAAGTGCCCTACACATAGGAACCCTAACCCTAGCTCCAAGTGCCCTACACATAGGAACCCTAAAGCTAGGGCGGGAAGCCCTACCCATAGGAATCCTAACCCTAGCTCCAAGTGCCCTACACATAGGAACCCTAACCGTAGGGCGGGAAGCCCTACCGATAGGAACCCTAACCCTAGCTCCAAGTGCCCTACCCATAGGAACCCTAACCCTAGGGCGGGAAGCCCTACCCATAGGAACCCTAACCCGAGGGCGGGAAGCCCTACCCATAGGAACCCTAACCCTAGGGCGGGAAGCCCTACCCATAGGAACCCTAACCCTAGCTCCAAGTGCCCTACCCATAGGAACCCTAACCCTAGCTCCAAGTGCCGTACACATAGGAACCCTAACCCTAGCTCCAAGTGCCCTACACATAGAAACCCTAACCCTAGGGCGGGAAGCCCTACCCATAGGAACCCTAACCCTAGCTCCAAGTTCCCTACACATAGGAACCCTAACGCTAGGGCGGGAAGCCCTACCCATAGGAACCCTAACCCTAGCTCTAAGTGCCCTACCCATAGGAACCCTAGCCCTAGCTCCAAGTGCCCTACACATAGGAACCCTAACCCTAGGGCTGGAAGCCCTACCCATAGGAACCCTAACCCTAGGGCGGGAAACCCTACCCATAGGAACCATAGCCCTAGCTCCAAGTTCCCTACAGATAGGAACCCTAACCCTAGCTCCAAGTGCCCTACCCATAGGAACCCTAACCCTAGGGCGGGAAGCCCTACCCATAGGAACCCTAACGCTAGCTCCAAGTGCCCTACACATAGGAACCCTAACCCTAGGGCGGGAAGCCTTACCCATAGGAACTCTAACCATATGTCGGGAAGCCCTACCCATAGGAACCCTAACCCTAGCTCCAAGTGCCCTACCCATAGGAACCCTAACCCTAGGGCGGGAAGCCCTACCCATAGGAACCCTAACCCTAGCTCCAAGTGCCCTACACTTAGGTCTGGTGTACACTAAAAAAGTAGGCTGAGGAAGCTGTTTTCTGTCGACCTAGATGACACATAAGTGTCTCTCTCTCTGATGGAAGCACGCCATTACAGCAGCACAGTAACACCACCGCCCCAAGCGGCGTTGACCCATGGTCAATATACCCAGGTCAATGCAGCACAAGTGTAGCTGCTGCATTACCTTTGTCAGCCCTAACAATCCTCCAGCAGCTGTCCCCCAGTGCCTGACACTGACAGCTCTAGTCAAAATGCAAACTCCATTGTCCAGGGACCACAGAGACCAGAATGCCCCCTGCCTCGTTAAAGTGCCACAACTATTTTTCTCGACTGTCTCCCTAGCATTTCTCCACTTCTGTGTGCAACTGCCTAGCCGAAGATTCTGGCCACATGCACTCCAGCTTGAAGTAAACTGGAGATCGTGGATCTCCTGGGCCTCTGGGAAGAAGAGGCTGTACCACAGAAACGTGGACAGCTCTGAGCAGATTGGGATGCAGGAGAAAGAGAGGCGACAGGAACGAGCAGCAGTGCCATGTCAAAGGACCACAAGAAACTAGGGAAAACACTGCATGTTAGAACTACACTTGCAGAGTATTTAGTCATAGTTGCATAGATTCTAGGGCTGGTAGGGACTTCCAGAGGTCATCCAGTCCAGTCCCCTGCCCTCGTGGCAGGCCCAAATACTGTCTTCACCATCCCTGATAGACATTTATTTAAACTACTCTTAAATATTTCCAGCGCGGAGATTCCACAACCTCCCTAGGCAGTTTATTCTACTGTTTAACCACCCGGACAGTTAAGAAGGTATTTCTGATGTCCAACCTAAACCTCCCTTGCTGCAGTTTAAGCCCATTGCTTCTCGATATAGCCTTATTAGAGGCTAAGGTGAAGACGTTTTCTCCTGTGTACATGCATGCGTGTACATATAAATAGCTTGTTATTAGTCCTAGCAGTAGCTGAAACCAGTCAATGTAGTAATATAACATGGCGTACAAGTGAAATGCATTTATAACACCAGACCTATCTATGACCTCTATTTTGAATTACTAGGATCTCTGCAACCTTCTGGCAAAGAGGAACTACAGCTAAATAAACTTCTGTCCAACGCTGTGGAAGTTAAAAAGGTTTCTCTCTTCTTAGTGGCGGCATCTGACTTGCTGGATCCCAAATCTGCCACTCAGAACTCCGAACCACTGTTATCATTTTCTGAAAAACCCACAGTGCTCGGGTCATGCGAGAAATGTGATTGGGCTATTCTTGTTATGAAATGGAAGATGGGCTCAAGGATTTTTCTGGCGGTAGTTGTATATTTAATAATCGGAGCTGCTGTCTTCAAAGCCCCGGAGCAGCCACATGAACCTGTCCAAAGAGCCACCACTGTGATTCAGAAGCAGACGTTTGTAGCTGAGCTTTTCTGTGTGAATGCATCGGAGCTCGATGAAGTAATGCAGGTCATTCATACAGAAACTTAACTTGTTCCTATGTTTTAGAAGGATGAATAATGGGACAGCGCTGTATCAACATTTGAGCTGCAAATGTAGCCAGACGGCTAACTTCAGACAGAACGGTTGGCAATAGCATTTTTAAACGAGGCTTCAGCTGAAAAGTCATTGCTAATTTTTTGTATGTTCCCTGTGCGTTATAGTCAACTTTCAAACTGAATGCTCCGGTGCCAATTAAATGACTATTCATAGCAAGCTGTATAACATAGCAGTTCACAAAGGAATTGGGGTATTGATTAAGCAGAGCGTGGTCAACCATGGGAAACCGGGGCTGCGGGGCTCTGGCCGGGACAGTGTGTCCGCTGAGCTCCGGCCGAGCCCCTCAACCCCGCCCTCCCGCTACCCCGGCTGGAGCTCTTTAACCACGCGGTCCCGCTCAGCCAGCCGAGCGTGGCAAGTCCCGCGGCACCGCTACACCGGCCGGAGACCCACAACCCCGCAGGCCCAATCTCTCCGCCGGAGTCCCGGGGCCCAGACACCACGTCCAGAGCCCCGCAACCCCTTGGTCCCGCTTCCCCCGGCCGGAGCGCCGCATCCCCGCGGCCCTCTCCCCCGGCCAGAACCTCGCAACCTCAGAGCTCCCAGACAGAGCCCCGCAACACCGCGGTCCTGCTCTCCCGGCAGGAGCCCTGCAAGCCCGCGGTCCCACTCTCCCGCCCAAGCGCAGCAACCCCGCAGCCCCACTCTCTTCACTCACAGCCCCGCAACCCTGCAGCCCCACTCGCTGGACCGGAGCCCCGCAAAATCGCGATCCCGCCGGCAACCCCACACCCCCGCTCTTCTGGCAGGAGCCCGCAACCATGGAGCCCCGCTCCCCCGGCAGGAGCCCGGAGACTCCTGCTACCCAGCCAAGAGCCCAGCAACCCGGAGTCCCGCTCCCCCTCCCAAGTGCAGAAGCCCCGCAGCCCCACTCTCTTGGCCTGGAGCCCGCAACCCTGTGTGATGGAGTAGGGGCTGTCTGTGTGGGGTTGGGAGAGCCGGGGAGGACTTTAGGTGAGGGGCAGGTATTCAGCCTGTAACCTGAGCTAGGCAGGGGGGAGGGGAGGTCAACACCTTTGCCAGGGGAGCTAGACAAAGAAAAAGAGCCGAGTGGAGAGGGGGAGTCAGTTTCGGATTGGGGCTGGATGGTGGGAGTTCAGGGAATCCTAGGCTGGGATCCAAGCACCCTGAACCCCAGAAAGGCAAGTTTGAGAGGTCCTGGCTCTGAACACTAGCTCTGCTGTAGCCTGTGCTCCTGTTTTATAATAAACCTTCTGTTTTACAGGCTGGCTGAGAGTCCCTGTGAGTCCGAGGAAGAGGGGTGCAGGGCCGGACTCCCCCACACTCCGTCACAGTCTCCAACACCTTCAGTTGGCACCTTTGCAGAGGAGGGGCCCAGGCCATCAATTGCAAGGAGACAGAGTGTCAGGCATTTAGGTGCACTGGTCTCTTGCTTTGCTAGATACTTAAGAACTGCATAGGGGACACTGAGGCACCAACACAGCATTCACAGACCCCCAGTAAGAACAGTCCCCCTTCGTCACATCTCTCCCCCCTTTGAGACCGAACTGAGTGGGGTCACTTCAGCCAGTGACCTGGGGAAGTTCGAACTCACCTACATTCCCATGGATGCCCCAGGATCCCCCCAGTTATGGGGGAAGAGTTACCCCAGGCCATTCCAGTTTCCTGCCCCCCTTTAGGTCGGGGGGACTCAAGGGCACTCGCAGTTGGCAGGTGGAAAGGCTTATGCAGCCCAGGGCTTTTCGTCACTCCAATACCCCTGGGGTTCAAGCTGGGCTGGGGTCTTCTCCCCGCGTTCCACTCTGGGGGGGGCTGTGATTTGGGCTCTCTTGGTTCAGAGCCCTTTCGTAAAGCAGAGTTGCACTGTTAAGCCCTTTGTTAGAGCTCCTTCCGTGAAAATAGCAAAGAAAAGAGCTCCGTTTGTGAAAATTCCTAAAAAGGGGACGTTCAGTGCAAACCACTGCTAGGCAACACTTTCTCCTAGACCCATCTTACAAATGCTATTCCGATGCATTGCTGGCAATTTGGCAGAGATCCGTTTGGGAAAACAGCGAAATGTGAGAAATTCATTGCGGATTATTAGTAGTCATGAATTTCTCCTGGTACCATCCTAAAATTGATATCAAACTGCACTGCTGTCAATTTGACAGACGTACGATTTGTACGAAGGTTTCAAAGCAGCTAAACATGAGAAAGAATTCCACACCATTGGAAAGCAAGTATTCCTCCTGTTCCCATCCTAAACTTGCTATTCGGATGCACAGCAACAACATGACCGAGATACGCTGTGAAAACAGCTACACATGACCAATTCATTCCAAATCACTCGTAGGCACGAATTGCTCCTGGAACCACCCTAAAAATGCTATTCGATTACACTCCTGCCCATTTGGCAGAGATCCGTTTGTGAAAATAGCTAAACCTCAGAAATTCAGTCAAAATGTAAGCTAGGCACGTGAAAAGAGCTAATGAAGAATTATTAAGCCCACATCAGTGCTAGACACGACTTTCCCCTTGAACCAACCTCTAATTGCTATTCGAAAGCACTGGTGGCTATTTGGCAGAGTTCCTTTCGTGAAAATTGCTAAAAAGGAGACGTTCAGTGCAAAGCACTGCTAGGCAACACTTTCTCCTGCAACCATTTTACAAATGCTATTCGGTTGCATTGCTGGCCATAAGACTAATCTGCGTGTGTGAAAATGGAAAATATGAGAAATTCGAATCATAGTGCAGCTACAGACAAGAGCAATGTCTAGCTACAAGGGGACCCAGTCCATTTGAAATGTACGCTGTTTTAGAAAAGGAAAATAGGAGAATATGAGAAAATATGAGAAATTATGAGAAATTCGTTCAGGATCATTGCTAGGCACCGATTTATCTGAGAATCGTCTTTCACAAGCCAATAGCATCCCCTGCTGGACATTTGGTAGAGATTCCTTTCGTGAACGTTGCTAAACATGAGCCAGTCATTGCAGCTCACTGATAGGTACGAATTTCTCTTTGAAATAGCCACAAAATAGCATTCGGTTGCACTGTTAAGCCCTTTGTTAGAGCTCCTTCCGTGAATATAGCAAAACATGACCCTTTCGAGCCTTATCTCTGCGAGCGAGGAAAGTCTAATGGAATCGTCCTCCTTCTGCAATTCTGATGCACTGCTGAGAATTTGGCAGTGCTACATAACTAATAGATTTTTCTCTCCTAATAATCGTCTGCCTTTTTGAGTTCCCACTTCCTAGCAGAAAACTACGGCTTTCAGGTACTCTCTATACTTGAATTCTTTAAAAACAACTTAATCTGCTAATGTTTACTCTTCAGGGACGTAATCTCAGTCGAGACAGAAGTCTTTGATATAGGTGAGCAAATCTGCTGTGGAAATAAACTGGTAGTCGGCCATTGATTTTAAAGACGCTCGAATCATAGTGCAGCTACAGACAAGAGCAATGTCTAGCTACAAGGGGATGCAGTCCATTTGAAATGTACGCTGTTTCAGAAAAGGAACTAGAAATGGGTTCAAAGCCTACAGCTACCCACAGCTCACAGGTATTTGGCTCAGGGGGTTGGTTTTGGGCCGCTCTAGAGACAGCGATTAGCCAACTATCTAAAGTTTAGGGTGTTCAGATGCACGGATCTATCTACCTATCTATCTATCTATCTATCTATCTATCTATCTATCTATCTATCTATCTATCACGAACACTAATAAGCATCTTTAATTTTTCTTGTTTAAGCAATGCCATTGGAACTGCGGCAGTTTTACTGACAACATTACTGAAAAGTTCTACAGTTACCGTATCTATCTACATATCTAGCTATCCATAAACACTAATGAGCATATTTAATTTTTCTGGCTTAAGAATTTCCATTTGAACTCCTCCTGGTCTACTTACAACTTTTCTCCACATTGATCTATCTAGCGATCTAACTAGCTGTCTAGCGACCTAGACAGCTATCTAATCACTAAAACTAATGAGCTTTTATTTTTCTTGTTTACGCATTTCCAGCGGAACTTCCCCTGTTTCACTGACAATTAGCAGAGGGGTAGCCGTGTAAGTCTTAGGTTAATGAGCCTTTTTTATATTTAATAACGTCTTATGTATTCAGGTGCCTGTCTGATCCGATAGCTAGCTAGCTAGATTGCTAGATCGAGTAACTGAATAACGCTTGAGTAAAGCTGTCAGGAAAACAGGGACTCTTACAAAGAGAAAAAGTAAAGCTTATTATCACTGTTCGTGATTAGTTAGCTCCATCGATCGAGCTAGAGCGAGAGACAGACAGTGTAACTGTATAAATCTTGAGAAATGCTGTCTGTGAAACAGGGCAAGTTCCATTTGTAACTGTAAACCGTACACAAGAAAAATAAAAGGTGCTCATTAGTGTTTGTGATTAGCTAGATAATTAGATCGCTAGACAGCTAGCTAGATCGCTACGTTGTTAAAAGTGAATAAAGTTGTAAGTAGAACAGAGGGACCTCAAATGGAAACCCTTAAACAAGAAAAATTAAAGATGCTTATTAGTGTTCGTGATTAGATAGATAGCTATTGCATCTGCACACACTAAACTTTAGGTAGTTGCAGAGGAGCTCTGTCTCCAGAACGGCAAAAAACAAAACCCTGCGCCAATACCTGTGGCTGATGGTATCTGCAGGCTTTGAAACCATTTCTAGGTCCTTTTCTGAAAGAGCGTACATTTCAAATGGTCCCCCGCGTACCTGGACATTGCTCTAGTCTGCAGCTGCCCTATGATTCGAGCGTGGGTGTCTTTCAAATCACTGGCCCACTAACTCTTCATTTCTACAGCAGATTTGCTCAAAGACTCCTGTCCCGACTGAGATTCCATACCTCAAGTTGTTTTTAAAGAATTCGAGAAACAGAAAGAATGTAATAAGCCGTATTTTGAAACTAGAAAGGGGGAACTCAAAAAGACAGAGGACTTTTCCAATAAAGGCATTAAAAAGTCAGGCACGAGAATGAGCCTAGGAAACTTCATTCCAGAGACTAATTCTTTCCAAAGCTCCAAGGGCCTGGATAGAGAGGCTAATATAACAAGCAGCAGCTTAGCCATAGCTAGATTAAAATGGCTCTATAGCTGTGTAGGCATACACATAGATTGCTGTTACAGCTCAAACTCAGACACCTAGGTAGTGGAGACTAAGTGAAATCCTGACTGTAAACCCAGTAAACTATACAATTTGGAACTGTATGAAGTAAAATTGGAATGCATGTTTCTCTTAACCTGGGCTAGACAACCTATGGCACGTGTGCCGAAGGCTGCACAGAAGCTGATTTTCAGTGGCACTCACACTGCCCGGTCCTCGCCACCAATTCGAGGAAGAGGATTATGGGGAGGGGGGGGCGCGCTCCATTTTAATTTCAATATAGATGAAACGTCTTCATCATTTAAGAAACCTTATTTACTATACATACAAACAAAGTTTAGTGTCAGAGGGGTAGCCGTGTTAGTCTGGTTCTGTAAAAGCAGCAAAGAATCCTGTGGCACCGTATAGACTAACAGACGTTTTGCAGCATGAGCTTTCGTGGGTGAACACTCACTTCTTCGGATGCAATTAGTTTAGTTCTACATTTTAGACCTAAAGAAAGAGACCTTCTGAAAACCTTGATATGTATTTCGGTCACGCGAAACCTCAAAAATGAGTGACTAAATGAAGACTGGGCACAGCTCTTCTGAAACGGTGCCGAGCCCTGCTGTAGCCAGTCTTATTGCACGACAGAGAGAGTTTTTCCTAGAAACCAGCAGAGGGTGCTGTTGCCTTGTCAAGGCTCTTTCCTTGAGGCTTTTAAAAAAGCTCCGGTGAAGTAGTTTATTTTTCAAGAGCGCTATGCTAAATGGACTAGAAAAATGCCACGAAATGAGCTGCCCGGGGAGCGGGCGCGTACGGAGGGTCGCGCGCCGGCCGGAGGAGCGTGGATCCCGCTCCCTCGGTGGGTCCGCGGGGTCCAGAACATAGAAAAGACTTTACAAAAGAGGTGATCCATTCTAATTCTCTCCGAAGTAACAGAGCAGGCTATAAACACTACTATAGCGACTCATTGAAATAGTCACTGCCACACATGGACTTCTTGTCCTCAGGCGCTCTCTGAACTCTTCCCGGCTACGTTCTCAGCCATACTCTATTTTGGTGACAAAACCCTCTTAGTTGTCTCTCTTCAGAACCACATCTATTTCGTGCATCTCCACAAAAAATGTCGCAGAGACCCTCTTCTCGGGCTGTCCCACATTAGTAAGACTTCACCATAGGCGACAGGTACAGTATTGTCTCGCTCTCCGGGACCAAGCTCCGCAACCCCTTTCTCCCTCTCCTCCGGCTGTAGCTCCACATCCCCGCGGCCCTCTCCCCCGGCCAGAACCTCGCAACTTCAGAGCTCCCAGCCGGAGCCCCACAACCCCGCGGTCCCGCTCCCCCGCCCAAGTACAGAAACCCCGCAGCCCCAATCTCTTGTCCCGGAGCCCCGCAACCCTCCACCCCCAGTCGCCGGACCGGAGCCGGCAACCCTGCAGCCCCGTTCTCTCGGTCAGAGGCTCGCAACTCCGCACTCTGGCCGGAACCCCGTAACCCGGCAGCCCCGCTCTCCCGGCAGGAGCCCCGCAACCTAGCAGACCCGTGCTCCCGGCCGGAGCCCCCAACCCCTTGGTTCCGCATCCCCGGCCGGACCTCCGCATCCCCGCGATCCCGTTGTCCCGGCCAAGCGCGGCAAGTCCTGCGGCTCCGTTTCCCCGACCGGAGCACGGCCACCCCTTCGTCCCGCTCCCACCGGCCGGAGCTCCGCGTCCCCGCCAGAACCTCGCAACCCCAGAGCTCCCGGTCAGAGGCTCACAACCCCGCAGCCCCCCTCTCTGGCCGGAACCCCGGAACCCCGCAGCCCCGCTCTCCCGGCAGGAGCCCCGTAAGTCCGCAGCCCCGCTCTCCCGACCAGAGCCCCGCAACACCGCGTCCCGCTACCCAGGCTGGAGCCCCGCAACCCAGCAGACCCGTTCTCCCGGCCGGATCTCCACAACCCCTTGGTCCCGCATCTCCGGCCGGACCCCCGCATCCCCGCGATCCCGCTGTCCCGGCCGAGCGCGGCAAGTCCCGCGGCTCCATTTCCCCGACCTGAGCACGGCAACCCCGCAGCCCCACTCTCCCGGCCAGAGCCCTGCCACCCCGTAGTCCCGCTCACCCGGCTGGAGTCCGCAACTCCCCAGACCTACTCTCGCCGCCGGAGCCCCGGGGCACCGACACGCTGGACAGAGCCCCGCCAGCCCGGACAGAGCCCGGCTAACGCAGACCGAGCCCCGCAACACTGGGTCCTGCTCTCCCGGCAGGAGCCCTGCAAGCCCGCGGTCCCACTCCCCAGACCAAGTGCAGCAACCACTCTCTCCACTCAGAGCCCCACAACCCTGCAGCCCCACTCGCCGGACCGGAGCCCCGCAAAACCGCGATCCCCCGGCAACCCCGCACCTCCGCTCTTCTGGCAGGAGACCGCAACCATGGAGCCCCGCTCTCCTGGCAGCAGCCCCGCAACTCCTTGGTCCCGCTCCCCCGGCCGGAGCTCCGCATGCCAGCGATCCGGCTGTCCCAGCTGAGCGCAGCAAGTCCCGCGGATCCGCTCCCACGGCCAGAACCACGCAACTCCGCAGGCCCACTCTCCTCGCTGGAGCCCCAGGGCCCCGACACCCCAGCCAGATCCCGTCACCCTGTGGTCCTGCTCTCCCGGCAGGAGCCCCACAACTCCGGCGCCCCGGTGCCCGGACACCCCGGAGAGAGCCCCGCTACCACGGACAGAGTCCCCCCCAACCCCGCGGTCCTGCTCTCCCGGCATCACCCCTGCTAGGGCTCCGCAACCCTTGTGACAAAGGTGGACTGTTCCTACTGGGGTTTGTGAATGCTGTGTTGGTGCCTCAGTGTCCCCTATGCAGTTCTTAAGTATCTAGCAAAGCAAGAGGCCAGTGCACCTAAATGCCCGACACTCTGTCTCCTAGCAACTGCTGGCCTGGGCCCCTCCTCTGCAAAGGTGCCAACTGAAGGTGTTGGAGACAAAGAGATCAGGTGACCTCCTGGCCGGGGAAAGGGGCTGAGCAGAGAGGAGGGACTGGAGGGAGTTGGGGAGACTGGAGCTGGCTCGGGGAGGAAGGGTAGGACAGACAGGGCTCTGATCTCGCAATGGGGCTGTGGGGCTCCTGGGGCCCCAAGATGGGCCTAACAGCGGGGATCTGGTTCTCTATGCCTGCAAGACCTGTGTTGCACTGTGTTCCTGGCATCTGAATAAACCACCTGCTTTACTGGCTGTGCCCATGTCCCAGTACCCAGTGACCTTCCTCACATCTACGTCCAGGGGAACAAGGCACTCTATCCAGAGGGGCAGCCCCGTGCCCATCCTGTAAACCCAAACTTCGGAGCCTGGAGCATCCAGCCCCCCAAGAGGAACTGACCTGGGGCCCTCCTCCCTCCTTCCCAGGTGGAACGCTGCCAGCCCCCCTTTCCTGGGAATGTTGCCCCTCATCCGACTGGGTCTTTACCCAGTCAAACCTTTGCGGGTTGGGTCTGCTCGGTCTGTCCCTGAGAGTCCTAGTGAATCGCAAGAAGCTGGGGGTGCAGGACGCTGACTCCCCCACACTCCGTGACAGCTGGTGGCTGGGGCGGAATGTACTGCACCTCGTGGACGGCGCTTCCTGAAGTAAGTGACTAGGGAGCAGTAAAACGAAGGGGCAATTTCAGGAGGCAATTAACCCCGGGAGCGTGTGACCAGCGCAAAGGACTTTGCAGTAACAGGGTCCCCGGGGGGATTGCAGGAGCAGTCCCAGGGGCGGAGGACTCTGCAGCACGACTCTGGCCGAGAGGGAGTGACCTGAAGAAGGGCTGGTGCACGAGGGGTCTCCCTGGAACTGGTGGGAAGCTGAGAGCACACGCCGGCGAGTGGCCAGCAGGAAGATATATGCTAAGCACCTTAAGAAGGACTTGGTGGAGCTGTGCAGGCAGAGGGGGCTGCGCATTGGGAGGTCCACCAAAGACCAGCTAATTGCCCAGCTGGAGGAGAAGGATCGCTTGGGTGAACCGAGCCCTGTCCCAGAGGGAAGCCGCCCAACAGATACAGTGTGGGCCGCGGGGCCTGACATGGCTGGGAGGGGCCAGACTGCTGCCGAGGACACCCCGAGACCCTGCCCACCTATACCTACGGGAGGGGTTGGGGGAAGCCCAGTGAATACTGAGGGCACCCTGAGCCCGGCGGCCAGCAGGGGATCGTCCCGGCAGAGCTCCCCGTCCCTGGAACAGATGCGGTTGGAATATGACAGAGGAGTTGAGGAGGCAAGAACTGAAGGAGCATAAACACGAGGAGAACCAGCGCCAGCATGAGCTGGAACTGGCCCGGCAGAGGAGCAGCGGGGCCCCGGCTACGGTGAGCGAGGTGGGACCCAAGCCTACAAAAATCTTTGCTAAAGGCTTCCTGGCCCGGCGTAAGGAGGGGAGGACATAGATACCTTCCTGACGGCCTTTGAGAATACCTGCGAGCTGCACAGGGTTGACCCTGCAGACAGGATCCCGTTTCTAACCCCCTTATTGGACTCCACAGCCGTGGAGGTGTACAGCCGAATGAAAGGGGCGGAGTCAGGGGACTATGAACTGTTCAAACAGGCCCTGCTCCATGAGTTTGGGCTGACTCCTGCGATGTACAGGAAGAGGTTCCGGAACAACATAAAACCCGTGAGGTCCCATTCCTACAACTGGTCAACCGGGCGAAGGGGTATGCCCACAAGTGAACAGCTGGGGCCCAAACTAAAGAGGACATGCTTGACCTATACATACTGGAGCACCTGTATGAGCAGTGCCCGTCTGACCTGAGGCTGTGGTTGATGGACCAGGAGCCTGAGAACCCGCAGCACGCAGGCCAGCTGGTCGACCAATTTGTGGACAGTCGGGCAGGGAATAGCAGGGAGAAGTCTCGAAGGAGCAGGCCTGCCTCAACGCAGCGAGAAAGTCACCATGGGACCTCCCAGCAGGGGCCTATGGAGAACCCCCACCAAAGGGGAACATCCAGCGACAGGTCCATCCGACCCACTCGAGGGGACCCACGAGACATGGGCTGCTATCAATGTGGCCAACGAGGCCACATATGGGCCCAATGCCCCAAGCTCAGGGACAGACCGAGCAGACTCAACCCACAGAGGGTTGACTGGGTAAAGACCCAGTCGGATGAGAGGCAACATACCCAGGAAAGGGGGGCTGGCAGCGTTCCACCTGGGAAGGAGGGAGGAGGGCCCCAGGTCAGCTCCTCTGGGGGGCTGGATGCTCCAGGCTCCGAGCTTTGGGTTTACAGGGTGGGCACGGGGCTGCCCCTCCGGAGAGAGTGCCTTGTTCCCCTGGAGGTAGATGGGATGAAGGTCACTGGGTACTGGGAAACGGGCGCAGAGGTGACGGTGGCCCGGCCTGGGGTGGTGGCCCCAGATTGGATGGTGCCCAACACCTACCTGCCCCTGAGGGGTGTGAGCGGGACCCCATTCAAGGTGCCCGTGGTGAGGGTACACCTGAAGTGGGGGGCCAAGGAGGGCCCCAAGGACGTGGGGGTACACCCACATTTGCCCACAGAGGTGTTAATGGGGGGGGGAACCACGAGGACTGGCCAAGTAACACCCATAGGAACCCTAACCCTAGGGCGGGAAGCCCTACCCATAGGAACCCTCACCCTAGGGTGGGAAGCCCTACCCATAGGAACCCTAACCCTAGCTCCAAGTGCCCTACACATAGGAACCCTAACCCTGGCTCCAAGTGCCCTATCCATAGGAACCCTAACCCTAGGTCGGGAAGCCCTACCCATAGGAACCCTAACCCTAGCTCCAAGTGCCCTACACATAGGAACCCTAACGCTAGGGCGGGAAGCCCTACCCGTAGGAACCCTAACCCTAGCTCTAAGTGCCCTACCCATAGGAACCCTAACCCTAGCTCCAAGTGCCCTACACATAGGAACCCTAACCCTAGGGCTGGAAGCCCTACCCATAGGAACCCTAACCCTAGGGCGGGAAACCCTACCCATAGGAACCATAGCCCTAGCTCCAAGTTCCCTACAGATAGGAACCCTAACCCTAGCTCCAAGTGCCCTACCCATAGGAACCCTAACCCTAGGGCGGGAAGCCCTACCCATAGGAACCCTAACGCTAGCTCCAAGTGCCCTACACATAGGAACCCTAACCCTAGGGCGGGAAGCCTTACCCATAGGAACCCTAACCCTAGGGCGGGAAGCCCTACCCATAGGAACCCTAACCCTAAGGCGGGAAGCCCTACCCATAGGAACCCTAACCCTAGCTCCAAGTACCCTACACATAGGAACCCTAACCATAGGGCGGGAAACCCTACCCATAGGAACTCTAACCCTAGCTCCAAGTGCCCTACCCATAGGAACCTTAACCCTAGAGCGGGAAGTCCTACCCATAGGAACCCTAACCCTAGCTCCAAGTGCCCTACACATAGGAACCCTAACCCTAGGGCGGGAAGCCCTACCGATAGGAACCCTAACCCTAGCTCCAAGTGCCCTACCCATAGGAACCCTAACCCTAGGGCGGGAAGCCCTACCCATAGGAACCCTAACCCTAGGGCGGGAAGCCCTACCCATAGGAACCCTTACCCTAGGGTGGGAAGCCCTACCCATAGGAACCCTAACCCTAGCTCCAAGTGCCCTACCCATAGGAACCCGAACCCTAGGGCGGGAAGCCCCACCCATAGGAACCCTAACCCTAGCTCCAAGTGCCCTACACATAGGAACCCTAACCCTAGCTCCAAGTGCCCTACACATAGAAACCCTAACCCTAGGGCGGGAAGCCCTAGCCATAGGAACCCTAACCCTAGCTCCAAGTGCCCTACACATAGGAACCCTAACCCTAGGGCGGGAAGCCCTACCCATAGGAACCCTATCCCTAGCTCCAAGTGCCCTACACATAGGAACCCTAACCCTAGAGCAGGAAGCCCTACCCACAGGAACCCTAACCCTAGCTCCAAGTGCCCTACCATAGGAACCCTAACCCTAGCTCCAAGTGCCCTACACATAGGAACCCTAACCCTAGGGCGGGAAGCCCTACCCATAGGAACCCTAACCCTAGGGCGGGAAGTCCTACCCATAGGAACCCTAACCCTAGCTCCAAGTGCCCTACACATAGGAACCCTAACCCTGGCTCCAAGTGCCCTATCCATAGGAACCCTAACCCTAGGTCGGGAAGCCCTACCCATAGGAACCCTAACCCTAGCTCCAAGTGCCCTACACATAGGAACCCTAACGCTATGGCGGGAAGCCATACCCATAGGAACCCTAACCCTAGCTCTAAGTGCCCTACCCATAGGAACCCTAACCCTAGCTCCAAGTGCCCTACCCATAGGAACCCTAACCCTAGGGCTGGAAGCCCTACCCATAGGAACCCTAACCCTAGGGCGGGAAACCCTACCCATAGGAACCATAGCCCTAGCTCCAAGTGCCCTACCCATAGGAACCCTAACCCTAGGGCGGGAAGCCCTACCCATAGGAACCCTAACGCTAGCTCCAAGTGCCCTACACATAGGAACCCTAACCCTAGGGCGGGAAGCCTTACCCATAGGAACCTAAACCTAGGGCGGGAAGCCCTACCCATAGGAACCCTAACCCTAAGGCGGGAAGCCCTACCCATAGGAACCCTAACCCTAGCTCCAAGTGCCCTACACATAGGAACCCTAACCATAGGGCGGGAAACCCTACCCATAGGAACCCTAACACTAGCTCCAAGTGCCCTACCCATAGGAACCCTAACCCTAGAGCGGGAAGTCCTACCCATAGGAACCCTAACCCTAGCTCCAAGTGCCCTACGCATAGGAACCCTAACCCTAGGGCGGGAAGCCCTACCCATAGGAACCCTAACCCTAGGGCGGGAAGCCCTACCCATAGGAACCCTTACCCTAGGGCGGGAAGCCCTACCCATAGGAACCCTAACCCTAGCTCCAAGTGCCCTACCCATAGGAACCCGAACCCTAGGGCGGGAAGCCCTACCCATAGGAACCCTAACCCTAGCTCCAAGTGCCCTTCACATAGGAACCCTAACCCTAGCTCCAAGTGCCCTACACATAGAAACCCTAACCCTAGGGCGGGAAGCCCTAGCCATAGGAACCCTAACCCTAGCTCCAAGTGCCCTACACATAGGAACCATAATCCTAGGGCGGGAAGCCCTACCCATAGGAACCCTATCCCTAGCTCCAAGTGCCCTACACATAGGAACCGTAACCCTAGAGCGGGAAGCCCTACCCATAGGAACCCTAACCCTAGCTCCAAGTGCCCTACCCATAGGAACCCTAACCCTAGCTCCAAGTGCCCTACACATAGGAACCCTAACCCTAGGGCGGGAAACCCACCCATAGGAACCCTAACCCTAGGGCGGGAAGCCCTACCCATAGGAACCCTAACCCTAGCTCCAAGTGCCCTACAAATAGGAACCCTAACCCTGGCTCCAAGTGCCCTATCCATAGGAACCCTAACTCTAGGGCGGGAAGCCCTACCCATAGGAACCCTAACCCTCGCTCCAAGTGCCCTACCCATAGGAACCCTAACCCTAGCTCCAAGTCCCCTACCCATAGGAACCCTAACCCTAGCTCCAAGTGCCCTACACATAGGAACCCTAACCCTAGCTCCAAGTGCCCTACACATAGGAACCCTAAAGCTAGGGCGGGAAGCCCTACCCATAGGAACCCTAACCCTAGCTCCAAGTGCCCTACACATAGGAACCCTAACCGTAGGGCGGGAAGCCCTACCGATAGGAACCCTAACGCTAGCTCCAAGTGCCCTACCCATAGGAACCCTAACCCTAGGGCGGGAAGCCCTACCCATTGGAACCCTAACCCTAGGGCGGGAAGCCCTACCCATAGGAACCCTAACCCTAGCTCCAAGTGCCGTACACATAGGAACCCTAACCCTAGCTCCAAGTGCCCTACACATAGAAACCCTAACCCTAGGGCGGGAAGCCCTACCCATAGGAACCCTAACCCTAGCTCCAAGTGCCCTACACATAGGAACCCTAACCCTAGGGCGGGAAGCCCTACCCATAGGAACCCTATCCCTAGCTCCAAGTGCCCTACACATAGGAACCCTAACCCTAGAGCAGGAAGCCCTACCCATAGGAACCCTAACCCTAGCTCCAAGTGCCCTACCCATAGGAACCCTAACCCGAGCTCCAAGTGCCCTACACATAGGAACCCTAACCCGAGGGCGGGAAGCCCTACCCATTGGAACCCTAACCCTAGGGCGGGAAGCCCTACCCATAGGAACCCTAACCCTAGCTCCAAGTGCCCTACACATAGGAACCCTAACCCTGGCTCCAAGTGCCCTATCCATAGCAACCCTAACCCTAGGTCGGGAAGCCCTACCCATAGGAACCCTAACCCTAGCTCCAAGTGCCCTACACATAGGAACCCTAACGCTAGGGCGGGAAGCCCTACCCATAGGAACCCTAACCCTAGCTCTAAGTGCCCTACCCATAGGAACCCTAACCCTAGCTCCAAGTCCCCTACACATAGGAACCCTAAAGCTAGGGCGGGAAGCCCTACCCATAGGAACCCTAACCCTAGCTCCAAGTGCCCTACACATAGGAACCCTAACCGTAGGGCGGGAAGCCCTACCGATAGGAACCCTAACCCTAGCTCCAAGTGCCCTACCCATAGGAACCATAACCCTAGGGCGGGAAGCCCTACCCATAGGAACCCTAACCCTAGGGCGGGAAGCCCTACCCATAGGAACCCTAACCCTAGGGCGGGAAGCCCTACCCATAGGAACCTTAACTCTAGCTCCGAGTGCCCTACCCATAGGAACCCTAACCCTAGCTCCAAGTGCCCTACACATAGGAACCCTAACCCTAGGGCGGGAAGCCCTACCCATAGGAACCCTAACCCTAGGGCGGCAAGCCCTACCCATAGGAACCCTAACCCTAGGGCGGGAAGCCCTACCCATAGGAACCCTAACCCTAGCTCCAAGTGCCGTACACAAAGGAACCCTAACCCTAGCTCCAAGTGCCCTACACATAGAAACCCTAACCCTAGGGCGGGAAGCCCTACCCATAGGAACCCTAACCCTAGCTCCAAGTGCCCTACACATAGGAACCCTAACCCTAGGGCGGGAAGCCCTACCCATAGGAACCCTATCCCTAGCTCCAAGTGCCCTACACATACGAACCCTAACCCTAGAGCAGGAAGCCCTACCCACAGGAACCCTAACCCTAGCTCCAAGTGCCCTACCCATAGGAACCCTAACCCTAGCTCCAAGTGCCCTACACATAGGAACCCTAACCCTAGGGCGGGAAGCCCTACCCATAGGAACCCTAACCCTAGGGCGGGAAGCCCTACCCATAGGAACCCTAACCCTAGCTCCAAGTGCCCTACACATAGGAACCCTAACCCTGGCTACAAGTGCCCTATCCATAGGAACCCTAACCCTAGGTCGGGAAGCCCTACCCATAGGAACCCTAACCCTAGCTCCAAGTGCCCTACACATAGGAACCCTAACGCTAGGGCGGGAAGCCCTACCCATAGGAACCCTAACCCTAGCTCTAAGTGCCCTACCCATAGGAACCCTAACCCTAGCTCCAAGTGCCCTACACATAGGAACCCTAACCCTAGGGCTGGAAGCCCTACCCATAGGAACCCTAACCCTAGGGCGGGAAACCCTACCCATAGGAACCATAGCCCTAGCTCCAAGTTCCCTACAGATAGGAACCCTAACCCTAGCTCCAAGTGCCCTACCCATAGGAACCCTAACCCTAGGGCGGGAAGCCCTACCCATAGGAACCCTAACGCTAGCTCCAAGTGCCCTACACATAGGAACCCTAACCCTAGGGCGGGAAGCCTTACCCATAGGAACCCTAACCCTAGGGCGGGAAGCCCTACCCATAGGAACCCTAACCCTAAGGCGGGAAGCCCTACCCATAGGAACCCTAACCCTAGCTCCAAGTGCCCTACACATAGGAACCCTAACCATAGGGCGGGAAACCCTACCCATAGGAACCCTAACCCTAGCTCCAAGTGCCCTACCCATAGGAACCCTAACCCTAGAGCGGGAAGTCCTACCCATAGGAACCCTAACCCTAGCTCCAAGTGCCCTACACATAGGAACCCTAACCCTAGGGCGGGAAGCCCTACCGATAGGAACCCTAACCCTAGCTCCAAGTGCCCTACCCATAGGAACCCTAACCCTAGGGCGGGAAGCCCTACCCATAGGAACCCTAACCCTAGGGCGGGAAGCCCTACCCATAGGAACCCTTACCCTAGGGTGGGAAGCCCTACCCATAGGAACCCTAACCCTAGCTCCAAGTGCCCTACCCATAGGAAACCGAACCCTAGGGCGGGAAGCCCTACCCATAGGAACCCTAACCCTAGCTCCAAGTGCCCTACACATAGGAACCCTAACCCTAGCTCCAAGTGCCCTACACATAGAAACCCTAACCCTAGGGCGGGAAGCCCTAGCCATAGGAACCCTAACCGTAGCTCCAAGTGCCCTACACATAGGAACCCTAACCCTAGGGCGGGAAGCCCTACCCATAGGAACCCTATCCCTAGCTCCAAGTGCCCTACACATAGGAACCCTAACCCTAGAGCAGGAAGCCCTACCCACAGGAACCCTAACCCTAGCTCCAAGTGCCCTACCCATAGGAACCCTAACCCTAGCTCAAGTGCCCTACACATAGGAACCCTAACCCTAGGGCGGGAAGCCCTACCCATAGGAACCCTAACCCTAGCTCCAAGTGCCCTACACATAGGAACCCTAACCGTAGGGCGGGAAGCCCTACCGATAGGAACCCTAACCCTAGCTCCAAGTGCCCTACCCATAGGAACCATAACCCTAGGGCGGGAAGCCCTACCCATAGGAACCCTAACCGTAGCTCCAAGTGCCCTACACATAGGAACCCTAACCCTAGGGCGGGAAGCCCTACCCATAGGAACCCTATCCCTAGCTCCAAGTGCCCTACACATAGGAACCCTAACGCTAGGGCGGGAAGCCCTACCCATAGGAACCCTAACCCTAGCTCTAAGTGCCCTACCCATAGGAACCCTAACCCTAGCTCCAAGTCCCCTACACATAGGAACCCTAAAGCTAGGGCGGGAAGCCCTACCCATAGGAACCCTAACCCTAGCTCCAAGTGCCCTACACATAGGAACCCTAACCGTAGGGCGGGAAGCCCTACCGATAGGAACCCTAACACTAGCTCCAAGTGCCCTACCCATAGGAACCCTAACCCTAGGGCGGGAAGCCCTACCCATAGGAACCCTAACCCTAGGGCGGGAAGCCCTACCCATAGGAACCTTAACTCTAGCTCCGAGTGCCCTACCCATAGGAACCCTAACCCTAGCTCCAAGTGCCCTACACATAGGAACCCTAACCCTAGCTCCAAGTGCCCTACACATAGAAACCCTAACCCTAGGGCGGGAAGCCCTAGCCATAGGAACCCTAACCGTAGCTCCAAGTGCCCTACACATAGGAACCCTAACCCTAGGGCGGGAAGCTCTACCCATAGGAACCCTATCCCTAGCTCCAAGTGCCCTACACATAGGAACCCTAACGCTAGGGCGGGAAGCCCTACCCATAGGAACCCTAACCCTAGCTCTAAGTGCCCTACCCATAGGAACCCTAACCCTAGCTCCAAGTCCCCTACACATAGGAACCCTAAAGCTAGGGCGGGAAGCCCTACCCATAGGAACCCTAACCCTAGCTCCAAGTGCCCTACACATAGGAACCCTAACCGTAGGGCGGGAAGCCCTACCGATAGGAACCGTAACCCTAGCTCCAAGTGCCCTACCCATAGGAACCATAACCCTAGGGCGGGAAGCCCTACCCATAGGAACCCTAACCCTAGGGCGGGAAGCCCTACCCATAGGAACCCTAACCCTAGGGCGGGAAGCCCTACCCATAGGAACCTTAACTCTAGCTCCGAGTGCCCTACCCATAGGAACCCTAACCCTAGCTCCAAGTGCCCTACACATAGGAACCCTAACCCTAGGGCGGGAAGCCCTACCCATAGGAACCCTAACCCTAGGGCGGCAAGCCCTACCCATAGGAACCCTAACCCTAGGGCGGGAAGCCCTACCCATAGGAACCCTAACCCTAGCTCCAAGTGCCGTACACAAAGGAACCCTAACCCTAGCTCCAAGTGCCCTACACATAGAAACCCTAACCCTAGGGCGGGAAGCCCTACCCATAGGAACCCTAACCCTAGCTCCAAGTGCCCTACACATAGGAACCCTAACCCTAGGGCGGGAAGCCCTACCCATAGGAACCCTATCCCTAGCTCCAAGTGCCCTACACATACGAACCCTAACCCTAGAGCAGGAAGCCCTACCCACAGGAACCCTAACCCTAGCTCCAAGTGCCCTACCCATAGGAACCCTAACCCTAGCTCCAAGTGCCCTACACATAGGAACCCTAACCTTAGGGCGGGAAGCCCTACCCATAGGAACCCTAACCCTAGGGCGGGAAGCCCTACCCATAGGAACCCTAACCCTAGCTCCAAGTGCCCTACACATAGGAACCCTAACCCTGGCTACAAGTGCCCTATCCATAGGAACCCTAACCCTAGGTCGGGAAGCCCTACCCATAGGAACCCTAACCCTAGCTCCAAGTGCCCTACACATAGGAACCCTAACGCTAGGGCGGGAAGCCCTACCCATAGGAACCCTAACCCTAGCTCTAAGTGCCCTACCCATAGGAACCCTAACCCTAGCTCCAAGTGCCCTACACATAGGAACCCTAACCCTAGGGCTGGAAGCCCTACCCATAGAAACCCTAACCCTAGGGCGGGAAACCCTACCCATAGGAACCATAGCCCTAGCTCCAAGTTCCCTACAGATAGGAACCCTAACCCTAGCTCCAAGTGCCCTACCCATAGGAACCCTAACCCTAGGGCGGGAAGCCCTACCCATAGGAACCCTAACGCTAGCTCCAAGTGCCCTACACATAGGAACCCTAACCCTAGGGCGGGAAGCCTTACCCATAGGAACCCTAACCCTAGGGCGGGAAGCCCTACCCATAGGAACCCTAACCCTAAGGCGGGAAGCCCTACCCATAGGAACCCTAACCCTAGCTCCAAGTGCCCTACACATAGGAACCCTAACCATAGGGCGGGAAACCCTACCCATAGGAACCCTAACCCTAGCTCCAAGTGCCCTACCCATAGGAACCCTAACCCTAGAGCGGGAAGTCCTACCCATAGGAACCCTAACCCTAGCTCCAAGTGCCCTACACATAGGAACCCTAACCCTAGGGCGGGAAGCCCTACCGATAGGAACCCTAACCCTAGCTCCAAGTGCCCTACCCATAGGAACCCTAACCCTAGGGCGGGAAGCCCTACCCATAGGAACCCTAACCCTAGGGCGGGAAGCCCTACCCATAGGAACCCTTACCCTAGGGTGGGAAGCCCTACCCATAGGAACCCTAACCCTAGCTCCAAGTGCCCTACCCATAGGAAACCGAACCCTAGGGCGGGAAGCCCTACCCATAGGAACCCTAACCCTAGCTCCAAGTGCCCTACACATAGGAACCCTAACCCTAGCTCCAAGTGCCCTACACATAGAAACCCTAACCCTAGGGCGGGAAGCCCTAGCCATAGGAACCCTAACCGTAGCTCCAAGTGCCCTACACATAGGAACCCTAACCCTAGGGCGGGAAGCCCTACCCATAGGAACCCTATCCCTAGCTCCAAGTGCCCTACACATAGGAACCCTAACCCTAGAGCAGGAAGCCCTACCCACAGGAACCCTAACCCTAGCTCCAAGTGCCCTACCCATAGGAACCCTAACCCTAGCTCAAGTGCCCTACACATAGGAACCCTAACCCTAGGGCGGGAAGCCCTACCCGTAGGAACCCTAACCCTAGGGCGGGAAGCCCTACCCATAGGAACCCTAACCCTAGCTCCAAGTGCCCTACACATAGGAACCCTAACCCTGGCTCCAAGTGCCCTATCCATAGGAACCCTAACCCTAGGTCGGGAAGCCCTACCCATAGGAACCCTAACCCTAGCTCCAAGTGCCCTACACATAGGAACCCTAACGCTATGGCGGGAAGCCCTACCCATAGGAACCCTAACCCTAGCTCTAAGTGCCCTACCCATAGGAACCCTAACCCTAGCTCCAAGTGCCCTACACATAGGAACCCTAACCCTAGGGCTGGAAGCCCTACCCATAGGAACCCTAACCCTAGGGCGGGAAACCCTACCCATAGGAACCATAGCCCTAGCTCCAAGTTCCCTACAGATAGGAACCCTAACCCTAGCTCCAAGTGCCCTACCCATAGGAACCCTAACCCTAGGGCGGGAAGCCCTACCCATAGGAACCCTAACGCTAGCTCCAAGTGCCCTACACATAGGAACCCTAACCCTGGCTCCAAGTGCCCTATCCATAGGAACCCTAACCCTAGGTCGGGAAGCCCTACCCATAGGAACCCTAACCCTAGCTCCAAGTGCCCTACACATAGGAACCCTAACGCTATGGCGGGAAGCCCTACCCATAGGAACCCTAACCCTAGCTCTAAGTGCCCTACCCATAGGAACCCTAACCCTAGCTCCAAGTGCCCTACACATAGGAACCCTAACCCTAGGGCTGGAAGCCCTACCTATAGGAATCCTAACCCTAGGGCGGGAAACCCTACCCATAGGAACCATAGCCCTAGCTCCAAGTTCCCTACAGATAGGAACCCTAACCCTAGCTCCAAGTGCCCTACCCATAGGAACCCTAACCCTAGGGCGGGAAGCCCTACCCATAGGAACCCTAACGCTAGCTCCAAGTGCCCTACACATAGGAACCCTAACCCTAGGGTGGGAAGCCTTAGCCATAGGAACCTAACCCTAGGGCGGGAAGCCCTACCCATAGGAACCCTAACCCTAAGGCGGGAAGCCCTACCCATAGGAACCCTAACCCTAGCTCCAAGTGCCCTACACATAGGAACCCTAACCATAGGGCGGGAAACCCTACCCATAGGAACCCTAACCCTAGCCTCAAGTGCCCTACAGATAGGAACCCTAACCCTAGCTCCAAGTGCCCTACCCATAGGAACCCTAACCCTAGGGCGGGAAGCCCTACCCATAGGAACCCTAACCCTAGCTCCAAGTGCCCTACACATAGGGACCCTAACCCTAGGGCGGGAAGCCCTACCCATAGGAACCCTAACGCTAGCTCCAAGTGCCCTACACATAGGAACCCTAACCCTAGGGCGGGAAGCCTTACCCATAGGAACCCTAACGATAGGGCGGGTAGCCCTACCCATAGGAACCCTAACCCTAGCTCCAAGTGCCCTACCCATAGGAACCCTAACCCTAGCTCCAAGTGCCCTACACATAGGAACCCTAACCCTAGGGCGGGAAGCCCTACCCATAGGAACCCTAACCCTAGGGCGGGAAGCCCTACCTATAGGAACCCTAACCCTAGCTCCAAGTGCCCTACACATAGAAACCCTAACCCTAGGGCGGGAAGCCCTACCCATAGGAACCCTAACCCTAGCTCCAAGTGCCCTACACATAGGAACCCTAACCCTAGGGCGGGAAGCCCTACCCATAGGAACCCTAACCCTAGCTCCAAGTGCCCTACACATAGGAACCCTAACCCTGGCTCCAAGTGCCCTATCCATAGGAACCCTAACCCTAGGGCGGGAAGCCCTACCCATAGGAACCCTAACCCTCGCTCCAAGTGCCCTACCCATAGGAACCCTAACCCTAGCTCCAAGTCCCCTACCCATAGGAACCCTAACCCTAGCTCCAAGTGCCCTACACATAGGAACCCTAACCCTAGCTCCAAGTGCCCTACACATAGGAACCCTAAAGCTAGGGCGGGAAGCCCTACCCATAGGAACCCTAACCCTAGCTCCAATGCCCTACACATAGGAACCCTAACCGTAGGGCGGGAAGCCCTACCCATAGGAACCCTAACCCTAGGGCGGGAAGCCCTACCCATAGGAACCCTAACCCTAGCTCCAAGTGCCCTACCCATAGGAACCCGAAGCCTAGGGTGGGAAGCCCTACCCATAGGAACCCTAACCCTAGCTCCAAGTGCCGTACACATAGGAACCCTAACCCTAGCTCCAAGTGCCCTACACATAGAAACCCTAACCCTAGGGCGGGAAGCCCTACCTATAGGAACCCTAACCCTAGCTCCAAGTGCCCTACACATAGGAACCCTAACCCTAGGGCGGGAAGCCCTACCCATAGGAACCCTATCCCTAGCTCCAAGTGCCCTACACATAGGAACCCTAACCCTAGAGCAGGAAGCCCTACCCACAGGAACCCTAACCCTAGCTCCAAGTGCCCTACCCATAGGAACCCTAACCCTAGCTCCAAGTGCCCTACACATAGGAACCCTAACCCTAGGGCGGGAAGCCCTACCCATAGGAACCCTAACCCTAGGGCGGGAATCCCTACCCATAGGAACCCTAACCCTAGCTCCAAGTGCCCTACACATAGGAACCCTAACCGTGGCTCCAAGTGCCCCATCCATAGGAACCCTAACCCTAGGTCGGGAAGCCCTACCCATAGGAACCCTAACCCTAGCTCCAAGTGCCCTACACATAGGAACCCTAACGCTAGGTCGGGAAGCCCTACCCATAGGAACCCTAACCCTAGCTCTAAGTGCCCTACCCATAGGAACCCTAACCCTAGCTCCAAGTGCCCTACACATAGGAACCCTAACCCTAGGGCTGGAAGCCCTACCCATAGGAACCCTAACCCTAGGGCGGGAAACCCTACCCATAGGAACCATAGCCCTAGCTCCAAGTTCCCTACAGATAGGAACCCTAACCCTAGCTCCAAGTGCCCTACCCATAGGAACCCTAACCCTAGGGCGGGAAGCCATACCCATAGGAACCCTAACGCTAGCTCCAAGTGCCCTACACATAGGAACCCTAACCCTAGGGCGGGAAGCCTTTCCCATAGGAACCCTAACCCTAGGGCGGGAAGCCCTACCCATAGGAACCCTAACCCTAAGGCGGGAAGCCCTACCCATAGGAACCCTAACCCTAGCTCCAAGTGCCCTACACATAGGAACCCTAACCCTAGGGCGGGAAGCCCTACCCATAGGAACCCTAACCCTAGCTCCAAGTGCCCTACCCATAGGAACCCTAACCCTAGCTCCAAGTGCCCTACCCATAGGAACCCTAACCCTAGGGCGGGAAGAGCTACCCATAGGAACCCTAACTCTAGCTCTAAGTGCCCTACCCATAGGAACCCTAACCCTAGCTCCAAGTGCCCTACACATAGGAACCCTAACCCTAGGGCTGGAAGCCCTACCCATAGGAACCCTAACCCTAGGGCGGGAAACCCTACCCATAGGAACCATAGCCCTAGCTCCAAGTTCCCTACAGATAGGAACCCTAACCCTAACTCCAAGTGCCCTACCCATAGGAACCCTAACCCGAGCTCCAAGTGCCCTACACATAGGAACCCTAACCCTAGGGCGGGAAGCCCTACCCATTGGAACCCTAACCCTAGGGCGGGAAGCCCTACCCATAGGAACCCTAACCCTAGATCCAAGTGCCCTACACATAGGAACCCTAACCCTAGGGCGGGAAGCCCTACCCATAGGAACCCTAACCCTAGCTCCAAGTGCCCTACACATAGGAACCCTAACCCTAGCTCCAAGTCCCCTACCCATAGGAACCCTAACCCTAGCTCCAAGTGCCCTACACATAGGAACCCTGACCCTAGCTCCAAGTGCCCTACACATAGGAACCCTAACCCTAGGCCGGGAAGCCCTACCCATAGGAACCCTATCCCTAGCTCCAAGTGCCCTACACATAGGAACCCTAACCCTAGGGCGGGAACCCCTACCCATAGGAACCCTAACCCTAGCTCCAAGTGCCCTACACATAGGAACCCTAACGCTAGGGCGGGAAGCCCTACCCATAGGAACCCTAACCCTAGCTCTAAGTGCCCTACCCATAGGAACCCTAACCCTAGCTCCAAGTGCCCTACACATAGGAACCCTAACCCTAGGGCTGGAAGCCCAACCCATAGGAACCCTAACCCTAGGGCGGGAAACCCTACCCATAGGAACCCTAACCCTAGCTCCAAGTGCCCTACAGATAGGAACCCTAACCCTAGCTCCAAGTGCCCTACCCATAGGAACCCTAACCCTAGGGCTGGAAGCCCTACCCATAGGAACCCTAACCCTAGGGCGGGAAACCCTACCCATAGGAACGCTAACCCTAGCCTCAAGTGCCCTACAGATAGGAACCCTAACCCTAGCTCCAAGTGCCCTACCCATAGGAACCCTAACCCTAGGGCGGGAAGCCCTACCCATAGGAACCCTAACCCTAGCTCCAAGTGCCCTACACAGAGGAACCCTAACCCTAGGGCGGGAAGCCCTACCCATAGGAACCCTAACGCTAGCTCCAAGTGCCCTACACATAGGAACCCTAACCCTAGGGCGGGAAGCCTTACCCATAGGAACCCTAACCATAGGGCGGGAAGCCCTACCCATAGGAACCTTAACCCTAGCTCCAAGTGCCCTACCCATAGGAACCCTAACCCTAGCTCCAAGTGCCCTACACATAGGAACCCTAACCGTAGGGCGGGAAGCCCTACCCATAGGAACCCTATCCCTAGCTCCAAGTGCCCTACACATAGGAACCCTAACCCTAGAGCGGGAAGCCCTACCCATAGGAACCGTAACCCTAGCTCCAAGTGCCCTACCCATAGGAACCCTAACCCTAGCTCCAAGTGCTCTACACATAGGAACCCTAACCCTAGGGCGGGAACCCCACCCATAGGAACCCTAACCCTAACCCTAGGGCCGGAAGCCCTACCCATAGGAACCCTAACCCTAGCTCCAAGTGCCCTACACATAGGAACCCTAACCCTGGCTCCAAGTGCCCTATCCATAGGAACCCTAACCCTAGGGCGGGAAGCCCTACCCATAGGAACCCTAACCCTCGCTCCAAGTGCCCTACCCATAGGAACCCTAACCCTAGCTCCAAGTCCCCTACCCATAGGAACCCTAACCCTACCTCCAAGTGCCCTACACATAGGAACCCTAACCCTAGCTCCAAGTGCCCTACACATAGGAACCCTAAAGCTAGGGCGGGAAGCCCTACCCATAGGAACCCTAACCCTAGCTCCAAGTGCCCTACACATAGGAACCCTAACCGTAGGGCGGGAAGCCCTACCGATAGGAACCCTAACCCTAGCTCCAAGTGCCCTACCCATAGGAACCCTAACCCTAGGGCGGGAAGCCCTACCCATAGGAACCCTAACCCGAGGGCGGGAAGCCCTACCCATAGGAACCCTAACCCTAGGGCGGGAAGCCCTACCCATCGGAACCCTAACCCTAGCTCCAAGTGCCCTACCCATAGGAACCCTAACCCTAGCTCCAAGTGCCCTACACATAGGAACCCTAACCCTAGGGCGGGAAGCCCTACCCATAGGAACCCTAACCCTAGGGCGGGAAGCCCTACCCATAGGAACCATAACCCTAGCTCCAAGTGCCCTACACATAGGAACCCTAACGCTAGGGCGGGAAGCCCTACCCATAGGAACCCTAACCCTAGCTCTAAGTGCCCTACCCATAGGAACCCTAACCCTAGCTCCAAGTGCCCTACACATAGGAACCCTAACACTAGGGCTGGAAGCCCTACCCATAGGAACCCTAACCCTAGGGCGGGAAACCCTACCCATAGGAACCATAGCCCTAGCTCCAAGTTCCCTACAGATAGGAACCCTATCCCTAGCTCCAAGTGCCCTACACATAGGAACCCTAACCCTAGAGCGGGAAGCCCTACCCATAGGAACCCTAACCCTAGCTCCAAGTGCCCTACCCATAGGAACCCTAACCCTAGCTCCAAGTGCCCTACACATAGGAACCCTAACCCTAGGGCGGGAACCCCACCCATAGGAACCCTAAGACTAGGGCGGGAAGCCCTACCCATAGGAACCCTAACCCTAGCTCCAAGTGCCCTACACATAGGAAACCTAACCCTAGCTCCAAGTGCCCTACCCATAGGAACCCGAACCCTCGGGTGGGAAGCCCTACCCATAGGAACCCTAACCCTAGCTCCAAGTGCCGTACACATAGGAACCCTAACCCTAGCTCCAAGTGCCCTACACATAGAAACCCTAACCCTAGGGCGGGAAGCCCTACCCATAGGAACCCTAACCCTAGCTCCAAGTTCCCTACACATAGGAACCCTAACGCTAGGGCGGGAAGAGCTACCCATAGGAACCCTAACTCTAGCTCTAAGTGCCCTACCCATAGGAACCCTAACCCTAGCTCCAAGTGCCCTACACATAGGAACCCTAACCCTAGGGCTGGAAGCCCTACCCATCGGAACCCTAACCCTAGGGCGGGAAACCCTACCCATAGGAACCATAGCCCTAGCTCCAAGTTCCCTACAGATAGGAACCCTAACCCTAGCTCCAAGTGCCCTACCCATAGGAACCCTAACCCTAGGGCGGGAAGCCCTACCCATAGGAACCCTAACGCTAGCTCCAAGTGCCCTACACATAGGAACACTAACCCTAGGGCGGGAAGCCTTACCCATAGCAACTCTAACCATAGGTCGGGAAGCCCTACCCATAGGAACCCTAACCCTAGCTCCAAGTGCCCTACCCATAGGAACCCTAACCCTAGGGCGGGAAGCCCCACCCATAGGAACGCTAACCCTAGATCCAAGTGCTCTACACATAGGAACCCTAACCCTAGGGCGGGAAGCCCTACCCATAGGAACCCTAACCCTAGCTCCAAGTGCCCTACCCATAGGAACCCTAACCCTAGCTCCAAGTCCCCTACCCATAGGAACCCTAACCCTAGCTCCAAGTGCCCTGCACATAGGAACCCTAACCCTAGCTCCAAGTGCCCTACACATAGGAACCCTAACCCTAGGCCGGGAAGCCCTACCCATAGGAACCCTATCCCTAGCTCCAAGTGCCCTACACATAGGAACCCTAACCCTAGGGCGGGAACCCCTACCCATAGGAACCCTAACCCTAGCTCCAAGTGCCCTACACATAGGAACCCTAACGCTAGGGCGGGAAGCCCTACCCATAGGAACCCTAACCCTAGCTCTAAGTGCCCTACCCATAGGAACCCTAACCCTAGCTCCAAGTGCCCTACACATAGGAACCCTAACCCTAGGGCTGGAAGCCCAACCCATAGGAACCCTAACCCTAGGGCGGGAAACCCTACCCATAGGAACCCTAACCCTAGCTCCAAGTGCCCTACAGATAGGAACCCTAACCCTAGCTCCAAGTGCCCTACCCATAGGAACCCTAACCCTAGGGCTGGAAGCCCTACCCATAGGAACCCTAACCCTAGGGCGGGAAACCCTACCCATAGGAACGCTAACCCTAGCCTCAAGTGCCCTACAGATAGGAACCCTAACCCTAGCTCCAAGTGCCCTACCCATAGGAACCCTAACCCTAGGGCGGGAAGCCCTACCCATAGGAACCCTAACCCTAGCTCCAAGTGCCCTACACATAGGAACCCTAACACTAGGGCGGGAAGCCCTACCCATAGGAACCCTAACGCTAGCTCCAAGTGCCCTACACATAGTAAACCCTAACCCTAGGGCGGGAAGCCTTACCCATAGGAACCCTAACCATAGGGCGGGAAGCCCTACCCATAGGAACCTTAACCCTAGCTCCAAGTGCCCTACCCATAGGAACCCTAACCCTAGCTCCAAGTGCCCTACACATAGGAACCCTAACCCTAGGGCGGGAAGCCCTACCCATAGGAACCCTATCCCTAGCTCCAAGTGCCCTACACATAGGAACCCTAACCCTAGAGCGGGAAGCCCTACCCATAGGAACCCTAACCCTAGCTCCAAGTGCCCTACCCATAGGAACCCTAACCCTAGCTCCAAGTGCTCTACACATAGGAACCCTAACCCTAGGGCGGGAACCCCACCCATAGGAACCCTAACCCTAGGGCCGGAAGCCCTACCCATAGGAACCCTAACCCTAGCTCCAAGTGCCCTACACATAGGAACCCTAACCCTGGCTCCAAGTGCCCTATCCATAGGAACCCTAACCCTAGGGCGGGAAGCCCTACCCATAGGAACCCTAACCCTCGCTCCAAGTGCCCTACCCATAGGAACCCTAACCCTAGCTCCAAGTCCCCTACCCATAGGAACCCTAACCCTACCTCCAAGTGCCCTACACATAGGAACCCTAACCCTAGCTCCAAGTGCCCTACACATAGGAACCCTAAAGCTAGGGCGGGAAGCCCTACCCATAGGAATCCTAACCCTAGCTCCAAGTGCCCTACACATAGGAACCCTAACCGTAGGGCGGGAAGCCCTACCGATAGGAACCCTAACCCTAGCTCCAAGTGCCCTACCCATAGGAACCCTAACCCTAGGGCGGGAAGCCCTACCCATAGGAACCCTAACCCGAGGGCGGGAAGCCCTACCCATAGGAACCCTAACCCTAGGGCGGGAAGCCCTACCCATAGGAACCCTAACCCTAGCTCCAAGTGCCCTACCCATAGGAACCCTAACCCTAGCTCCAAGTGCCGTACACATAGGAACCCTAACCCTAGCTCCAAGTGCCCTACACATAGAAACCCTAACCCTAGGGCGGGAAGCCCTACCCATAGGAACCCTAACCCTAGCTCCAAGTTCCCTACACATAGGAACCCTAACGCTAGGGCGGGAAGCCCTACCCATAGGAACCCTAACCCTAGCTCTAAGTGCCCTACCCATAGGAACCCTAGCCCTAGCTCCAAGTGCCCTACACATAGGAACCCTAACCCTAGGGCTGGAAGCCCTACTCATAGGAACCCTAACCCTAGGGCGGGAAACCCTACCCATAGGAACCATAGCCCTAGCTCCAAGTTCCCTACAGATAGGAACCCTACCCTAGCTCCAAGTGCCCTACCCATAGGAACCCTAACCCTAGGGCGGGAAGCCCTACCCATAGGAACCCTAACGCTAGCTCCAAGTGCCCTACACATAGGAACCCTAACCCTAGGGCGGGAAGCCTTACCCATAGGAACTCTAACCATATGTCGGGAAGCCCTACCCATAGGAACCCTAACCCTAGCTCCAAGTGCCCTACCCATAGGAACCCTAACCCTAGGGCGGGAAGCCCTACCCATAGGAGCCCTAACCCTAGCTCCAAGTGCCCTACACTTAGGTCTGGTGTACACTAAAAAATTAGGCTGAGGAAGCTGTTTTCTGTCGACCTAGATGACACATAAGTGTCTCTCTCTCTGATGGAAGCACGCCATTACAGCAGCACAGTAACACCACCGCCCCAAGCGGCGTTGACCCATGGTCAATGTACCCAGGTCAATGCAGCACAAGTGTAGCTGCTGCATTACCTTTGTCAGCCCTAACAATCCTCCAGCAGCTGTCCCCCAGTGCCTGACACTGACAGCTCTAGTCAAAATGCAAACTCCATTGTCCAGGGACCACAGAGACCAGAATGCCCCCTGCCTCGTTAAAGTGCCACAACTATTTTTCTCGACTGTCTCCCTAGCATTTCTCCACTTCTGTGTGCAACTGCCTAGCCGAAGATTCTGGCCACATGCACTCCAGCTTGAAGTAAACTGGAGATCGTGGATCTCCTGGGCCTCTGGGAAGAAGAGGCTGTACCACAGAAACGTGGACAGCTCTGAGCAGATTGGGATGCAGGAGAAAGAGAGGCGACAGGAACGAGCAGCAGTGCCATGTCAAAGGACCACAAGAAACTAGGGAAAACACTGCATGTTAGAACTACACTTGCAGAGTATTTAGTCATAGTTGCATAGATTCTAGGGCTGGTAGGGACTTCCAGAGGTCATCCAGTCCAGTCCCCTGCCCTCGTGGCAGGCCCAAATACTGTCTTCACCATCCCTGATAGACATTTATTTAAACTACTCTTAAATATTTCCAGCGCGGAGATTCCACAACCTCCCTAGGCAGTTTATTCTACTGTTTAACCACCCGGACAGTTAAGAAGGTATTTCTGATGTCCAACCTAAACCTCCCTTGCTGCAGTTTAAGCCCATTGCTTCTCGATATAGCCTTATTAGAGGCTAAGGTGAAGACGTTTTCTCCTGTGTACATGCATGCGTGTACATATAAATAGCTTGTTATTAGTCCTAGCAGTAGCTGAAACCAGTCAATGTAGTAATATAACATGGCGTACAAGTGAAAAGCATTTATAACACCAGACCTATCTATGACCTCTATTTTGAATTACTAGGATCTCTGCAACCTTCTGGCAAAGAGGAACTACAGCTAAATAAACTTCTGTCCAACGCTGTGGAAGTTAAAAAGGTTTCTCTCTTCTTAGTGGCGGCATCTGACTTGCTGGATCCCAAATCTGCCACTCAGAACTCCGAACCACTGTTATCATTTTCTGAAAAACCCACAGTGCTCGGGTCATGCGAGAAATGTGATTGGGCTATTCTTGTTATGAAATGGAAGATGGGCTCAAGGATTTTTCTGGCGGTAGTTGTATATTTAATAATCGGAGCTGCTGTCTTCAAAGCCCCGGAGCAGCCACATGAACCTGTCCAAAGAGCCACCACTGTGATTCAGAAGCAGACGTTTGTAGCTGAGCTTTTCTGTGTGAATGCATCGGAGCTCGATGAAGTAATGCAGGTCATTCATACAGAAACTTAACTTGTTCCTATGTTTTAGAAGGATGAATAATGGGACAGCGCTGTATCAACATTTGAGCTGCAAATGTAGCCAGACGGCTAACTTCAGACAGAACGGTTGGCAATAGCATTTTTAAACGAGGCTTCAGCTGAAAAGTCATTGCTAATTTTTTGTATGTTCCCTGTGCGTTATAGTCAACTTTCAAACTGAATGCTCCGGTGCCAATTAAATGACTATTCATAGCAAGCTGTATAACATAGCAGTTCACAAAGGAATTGGGGTATTGATTAAGCAGAGCGTGGTCAACCATGGGAAACCGGGGCTGCGGGGCTCTGGCCGGGACAGTGTGTCCGCTGAGCTCCGGCCGAGCCCCTCAACCCCGCCCTCCCGCTACCCCGGCTGGAGCTCTTTAACCACGCGGTCCCGCTCAGCCAGCCGAGCGTGGCAAGTCCCGCGGCACCGCTACACCGGCCGGAGACCCACAACCCCGCAGGCCCAATCTCTCCGCCGGAGTCCCGGGGCCCAGACACCACGTCCAGAGCCCCGCAACCCCTTGGTCCCGCTTCCCCCGGCCGGAGCGCCGCATCCCGCGGCCCTCTCCCCCGGCCAGAACCTCGCAACCTCAGAGCTCCCAGACAGAGCCCCGCAACACCGCGGTCCTGCTCTCCCGGCAGGAGCCCTGCAAGCCCGCGGTCCCACTCTCCCGCCCAAGCGCAGCAACCCCGCAGCCCCACTCTCTTCACTCACAGCCCCGCAACCCTGCAGCCCCACTCGCTGGACCGGAGCCCCGCAAAATCGCGATCCCGCCGGCAACCCCACACCCCCGCTCTTCTGGCAGGAGCCCGCAACCATGGAGCCCCGCTCCCCCGGCAGGAGCCCGGAGACTCCTGCTACCCAGCCAAGAGCCCAGCAACCCGGAGTCCCGCTCCCCCTCCCAAGTGCAGAAGCCCCGCAGCCCCACTCTCTTGGCCTGGAGCCCGCAACCCTGTGTGATGGAGTAGGGGCTGTCTGTGTGGGGTTGGGAGAGCGGGGAGGACTTTAGGTGAGGGGCAGGTATTCAGCCTGTAACCTGAGCTAGGCAGGGGGGAGGGGAGGTCAACACCTTTGCCAGGGGAGCTAGACAAAGAAAAAGAGCCGAGTGGAGAGGGGGAGTCAGTTTCGGATTGGGGCTGGATGGTGGGAGTTCAGGGAATCCTAGGCTGGGATCCAAGCACCCTGAACCCCAGAAAGGCAAGATTGAGAGGTCCTGGCTCTGAACACTAGCTCTGCTGTAGCCTGTGCTCCTGTTTTTCAATAAACCTTCTGTTTTACAGGCTGGCTGAGAGTCCCTGTGAGTCCGAGGAAGAGGGGTGCAGGGCCGGACTCCCCCACACTCCGTCACAGTCTCCAACACCTTCAGTTGGCACCTTTGCAGAGGAGGGGCCCAGGCCATCAATTGCAAGGAGACAGAGTGTCAGGCATTTAGGTGCACTGGTCTCTTGCTTTGCTAGATACTTAAGAACTGCATAGGGGACACTGAGGCACCAACACAGCATTCACAGACCCCCAGTAAGAACAGTCCCCCTTCGTCACATCTCTCCCCCCTTCGAGACCGAACTGAGTGGGGTCACTTCAGCCAGTGACCTGGGGAAGTTCGAACTCACCTACATTCCCATGGATGCCCCAGGATCCCCCCAGTTATGGGGGAAGAGTTACCCCAGGCCATTCCAGTTTCCTGCCCCCCTTTAGGTCGGGGGGACTCAAGGGCACTCGCAGTTGGCAGGTGGAAAGGCTTATGCAGCCCAGGGCTTTTCGTCACTCCAATACCCCTGGGGTTCAAGCTGGGCTGGGGTCTTCTCCCCGCGTTCCACTCTGGGGGGGCTGTGATTTGGGCTCTCTTGGTTCAGAGCCCTTTCGTAAAGCAGAGTTGCACTGTTAAGCCCTTTGTTAGAGCTCCTTCCGTGAAAATAGCAAAGAAAAGAGCTCCGTTTGTGAAAATTCCTAAAAAGGAGACGTTCAGTGCAAACCACTGCTAGGCAACACTTTCTCCTAGACCCATCTTACAAATGCTATTCCGATGCATTGCTGGCAATTTGGCAGAGATCCGTTTGGGAAAACAGCGAAATGTGAGAAATTCATTGCGGATTATTAGTAGTCATGAATTTCTCCTGGTACCATCCTAAAATTGATATCAAACTGCACTGCTGTCAATTTGACAGACGTACGATTTGTACGAAGGTTTCAAAGCAGCTAAACATGAGAAAGAATTCCACACCATTGGAAAGCAAGTATTCCTCCTGTTCCCATCCTAAACTTGCTATTCGGATGCACAGCAACAACATGACCGAGATACGCTGTGAAAACAGCTACACATGACCAATTCATTCCAAATCACTCGTAGGCACGAATTGCTCCTGGAACCACCCTAAAAATGCTATTCGATTACACTCCTGCCCATTTGGCAGAGATCCGTTTGTGAAAATAGCTAAACCTCAGAAATTCAGTCAAAATGTAAGCTAGGCACGTGAAAAGAGCTAATGAAGAATTATTAAGCCCACATCAGTGCTAGACACGACTTTCCCCTTGAACCAACCTCCAATTGCTATTCGAAAGCACTGGTGGCTATTTGGCAGAGTTCCTTTCTTGAAAATTGCTAAAAAGGAGACGTTCAGTGCAAAGCACTGCTAGGCAACACTTTCTCCTGGAACCATTTTACAAATGCTATTCGGTTGCATTGCTGGCCATAAGACTAATCTGCGTGTGTGAAAATGGAAAATATGAGAAATTCGAATCATAGTGCAGCTACAGACAAGAGCAATGTCTAGCTACAAGGGGACCCAGTCCATTTGAAATGTACGCTGTTTTAGAAAAGGAAAATAGGAGAATATGAGAAAATATGAGAAATTATGAGAAATTCGTTCAGGATCATTGCTAGGCACCGATTTATCTGAGAATCGTCTTTCACAAGCCAATAGCATCCCCTGCTGGACATTTGGTAGAGATTCCTTTCGTGAACGTTGCTAAACATGAGCCAGTCATTGCAGCTCACTGATAGGTACGAATTTCTCTTTGAAATAGCCACAAAATAGCATTCGGTTGCACTGTTAAGCCCTTTGTTAGAGCTCCTTCCGTGAATATAGCAAAACATGACCCTTTCGAGCCTTATCTCTGCGAGCGAGGAAAGTCTAATGGAATCGTCCTCCTTCTGCAATTCTGATGCACTGCTGAGAATTTGGCAGTGCTACATAACTAATAGATTTTTCTCTCCTAATAATCGTCTGCCTTTTTGAGTTCCCACTTCCTAGCAGAAAACTACGGCTTTCAGGTACTCTCTATACTTGAATTCTTTAAAAACAACCTAATCTGCTAATGTTTACTCTTCAGGGACGTAATCTCAGTCGAGACAGAAGTCTTTGATATAGGTGAGCAAATCTGCTGTGGAAATAAACTGGTAGTCGGCCATTGATTTTAAAGACGCTCGAATCATAGTGCAGCTACAGACAAGAGCAATGTCTAGCTACAAGGGGATGCAGTCCATTTGAAATGTACGCTGTTTCAGAAAAGGAACTAGAAATGGGTTCAAAGCCTACAGCTACCCACAGCTCACAGGTATTTGGCTCAGGGGGTTGGTTTTGGGCCGCTCTAGAGACAGCGATTAGCCAACTATCTAAAGTTTAGGGTGTTCAGATGCACGGATCTATCTACCTATCTATCTATCTATCTATCTATCTATCTATCTATCTATCTATCTATCTATCTATCTATCTATCTATCTATCATCTATCTATCTATCTATCTATCTATCTATCTATCACGAACACTAATAAGCATCTTTAATTTTTCTTGTTTAAGCAATGCCATTGGAACTGCGGCAGTTTTACTGACAACATTACTGAAAAGTTCTACAGTTACCGTATCTATCTACATATCTAGCTATCCATAAACACTAATGAGCATATTTAATTTTTCTGGCTTAAGAATTTCCATTTGAACTCCTCCTGGTCTACTTACAACTTTTCTCCACATTGATCTATCTAGCGATCTAGCTAGCTGTCTAGCGACCTAGACAGCTATCTAATCACTAAAACTAATGAGCTTTTATTTTTCTTGTTTACGCATTTCCAGCGGAACTTCCCCTGTTTCACTGACAATTAGCAGAGGGGTAGCCGTGTAAGTCTTAGGTTAATGAGCCTTTTTTATATATAATAACGTCTTATGTATTCAGGTGCCTGTCTGATCCGATAGCTAGCTAGCTAGATTGCTAGATCGAGTAACTGAATAACGCTTGAGTAAAGCTGTCAGGAAAACAGGGACTCTTACAAAGAGAAAAAGTAAAGCTTCTTATCACTGTTCGTGATTAGTTAGCTCCATCGATCGAGCTAGAGCGAGAGACAGACAGTGTAACTGTATAAATCTTGAGAAATGCTGTCTGTGAAACAGGGCAAGTTCCATTTGTAACTGTAAACCGTACACAAGAAAAATAAAAGGTGCTCATTAGTGTTTGTGATTAGCTAGATAATTAGATCGCTAGACAGCTAGCTAGATCGCTACGTTGTTAAAAGTGAATAAAGTTGTAAGTAGAACAGAGGGACCTCAAATGGAAACGCTTAAACAAGAAAAATTAAAGATGCTTATTAGTGTTCGTGATTAGATAGCTAGCTATTGCATCTGCACACACTAAACTTTAGGTAGTTGCAGAGGCGCTCTGTCTCCAGAACGGCAAAAACCAAAACCCTGCGCCAATACCTGTGGCTGATGGTATCTGCAGGCTTTGAAACCATTTCTAGGTCCTTTTCTGAAAGAGCGTACATTTCAAATGGTCCCCCGCGTACCTGGACATTGCTCTAGTCTGCAGCTGCCCTATGATTCGAGCGTGGGTGTCTTTCAAATCACTGGCCCACTAACTCTTCATTTCTACAGCAGATTTGCTCAAAGACTCCTGTCCCGACTGAGATTCCATACCTCAAGTTGTTTTTAAAGAATTCGAGAAACAGAAAGAATGTAATAAGCCGTATTTTGAAACTAGGAAGGGGGAACTCAAAAAGACAGAGGACTTTTCCAATAAAGGCATTAAAAAGTCAGGCACGAGAATGAGCCTAGGAAACTTCATTCCAGAGACTAATTCTTTCCAAAGCTCCAAGGGCCTGGATAGAGAGGCTAATATAACAAGCAGCAGCTTAGCCATAGCTAGATTAAAATGGCTCTATAGCTGTGTAGGCATACACATAGATTGCTGTTACAGCTCAAACTCAGACACCTAGGTAGTGGAGACTAAGTGAAATCCTGACTGTAAACCCAGTAAAGTATACAATTTGGAACTGTATGAAGTAAAATTGGAATGCATGTTTCTCTTAACCTGGGCTAGACAACCTATGGCACGTGTGCCGAAGGCTGCACAGAAGCTGATTTTCAGTGGCACTCACACTGCCCGGTCCTCGCCACCAATTCGAGGAAGAGGATTATGGGGAGGGGGGGGCGCGCTCCATTTTAATTTCAATATAGATGAAACGTCTTCATCATTTAAGAAACCTTATTTACTATACATACAAACAAAGTTTAGTGTCAGAGGGGTAGCCGTGTTAGTCTGGTTCTGTAAAAGCAGCAAAGAATCCTGTGGCACCGTATAGACTAACAGACGTTTTGCAGCATGAGCTTTCGTGGGTGAACACTCACTTCTTCGGATGCAATTAGTTTAGTTCTACATTTTAGACCTAAAGAAAGAGACCTTCTGAAAACCTTGATATGTATTTCGGTCACGCGAAACCTCAAAAATGAGTGACTAAATGAAGACTGGGCACAGCTCTTCTGAAACGGTGCCGAGCCCTGCTGTAGCCAGTCTTATTGCACGACAGAGAGAGTTTTTCCTAGAAACCAGCAGAGGGTGCTGTTGCCTTGTCAAGGCTCTTTCCTTGAGGCTTTTAAAAAAGCTCCGGTGAAGTAGTTTATTTTTCAAGAGCGCTATGCTAAATGGACTAGAAAAATGCCACGAAATGAGCTGCCCGGGGAGCGGGCGCGTACGGAGGGTCGCGCGCCGGCCGGAGGAGCGTGGATCCCGCTCCCTCGGTGGGTCCGCGGGGTCCAGAACATAGAAAAGACTTTACAAAAGAGGTGATCCATTCTAATTCTCTCCGAAGTAACAGAGCAGGCTATAAACACTACTATAGCGACTCATTGAAATAGTCACTGCCACACATGGACTTCTTGTCCTCAGGCGCTCTCTGAACTCTTCCCGGCTACGTTCTCAGCCATACTCTATTTTGGTGACAAAACCCTCTTAGTTGTCTCTCTTCAGAACCACATCTATTTCGTGCATCTCCACAAAAAATGTCGCAGAGACCCTCTTCTCGGGCTGTCCCACATTAGTAAGACTTCACCATAGGCGACAGGTACAGTATTGTCTCGCTCTCCGGGACCAAGCTCCGCAACCACTTTCTCCCTCTCCTCCGGCTGTAGCTCCACATCCCCGCGGCCCTCTCCCCCGGCCAGAACCTCGCAACTTCAGAGCTCCCAGCCGGAGCCCCACAACCCCGCGGTCCCGCTCCCCCGCCCAAGTACAGAAACCCCGCAGCCCCAATCTCTTGTCCCGGAGCCCCGCAACCCTCCACCCCCAGTCGCCGGACCGGAGCCGGCAACCCTGCAGCCCCGTTCTCTCGGTCAGAGGCTCGCAACTCCGCACTCTGGCCGGAACCCCGTAACCCGGCAGCCCCGCTCTCCCGGCAGGAGCCCCGCAACCTAGCAGACCCGTGCTCCCGGCCGGAGCCCCCAACCCCTTGGTTCCGCATCCCCGGCCGGACCTCCGCATCCCCGCGATCCCGTTGTCCCGGCCAAGCGCGGCAAGTCCTGCGGCTCCGTTTCCCCGACCGGAGCACGGCCACCCCTTCGTCCCGCTCCCACCGGCCGGAGCTCCGCGTCCCCGCCAGAACCTCGCAACCCCAGAGCTCCCGGTCAGAGGCTCACAACCCCGCAGCCCCCCTCTCTGGCCGGAACCCCGGAACCCCGCAGCCCCGCTCTCCCGGCAGGAGCCCCGTAAGTCCGCAGCCCCGCTCTCCCGACCAGAGCCCCGCAACACCGCGTCCCGCTACCCAGGCTGGAGCCCCGCAACCCAGCAGACCCGTTCTCCCGGCCGGATCTCCACAACCCCTTGGTCCCGCATCTCCGGCCGGACCCCCGCATCCCCGCGATCCCGCTGTCCCGGCCGAGCGCGGCAAGTCCCGCGGCTCCATTTCCCCGACCTGAGCACGGCAACCCCGCAGCCCCACTCTCACGGCCAGAGCCCTGCCACCCCGTAGTCCCGCTCACCCGGCTGGAGTCCGCAACTCCCCAGACCTACTCTCGCCGCCGGAGCCCCGGGGCACCGACACGCTGGACAGAGCCCCGCCAGCCCGGACAGAGCCCGGCTAACGCAGACCGAGCCCCGCAACACTGGGTCCTGCTCTCCCGGCAGGAGCCCTGCAAGCCCGCGGTCCCACTCCCCAGACCAAGTGCAGCAACCACTCTCTCCACTCAGAGCCCCACAACCCTGCAGCCCCACTCGCCGGACCGGAGCCCCGCAAAACCGCGATCCCCCGGCAACCCCGCACCTCCGCTCTTCTGGCAGGAGCCCGCAACCATGGAGCCCCGCTCTCCTGGCAGCAGCCCCGCAACTCCTTGGTCCCGCTCCCCCGGCCGGAGCTCCGCATGCCAGCGATCCGGCTGTCCCAGCTGAGCGCAGCAAGTCCCGCGGATCCGCTCCCACGGCCAGAACCACGCAACTCCGCAGGCCCACTCTCCTCGCTGGAGCCCCAGGGCCCCGACACCCCAGCCAGATCCCGTCACCCTGTGGTCCTGCTCTCCCGGCAGGTGCCCCACAACTCCGGCGCCCCGGTGCCCGGACACCCCGGAGAGAGCCCCGCTACCACGGACAGAGTCCCCCCCAACCCCGCGGTCCTGCTCTCCCGGCATCACCCCTGCTAGGGCTCCGCAACCCTTGTGACAAAGGTGGATTGTTCCTACTGGGGTTTGTGAATGCTGTGTTGGTGCCTCAGTGTCCCCTATGCAGTTCTTAAGTATCTAGCAAAGCAAGAGGCCAGTGCACCTAAATGCCCGACACTCTGTCTCCTAGCAACTGCTGGCCTGGGCCCCTCCTCTGCAAAGGTGCCAACTGAAGGTGTTGGAGACAAAGAGATCAGGTGACCTCCTGGCCGGGGAAAGGGGCTGAGCAGAGAGGAGGGACTGGAGGGAGTTGGGGAGACTGGAGCTGGCTCGGGGAGGAAGGGTAGGACAGACAGGGCTCTGATCTCGCAATGGGGCTGTGGGGCTCCTGGGGCCCCAAGATGGGCCTAACAGCGGGGATCTGGTTCTCTATGCCTGCAAGACCTGTGTTGCACTGTGTTCCTGGCATCTGAATAAACCACCTGCTTTACTGGCTGTGCCCATGTCCCAGTACCCAGTGACCTTCCTCACATCTACGTCCAGGGGAACAAGGCACTCTATCCAGAGGGGCAGCCCCGTGCCCATCCTGTAAACCCAAACTTCGGAGCCTGGAGCATCCAGCCCCCCAAGAGGAACTGACCTGGGGCCCTCCTCCCTCCTTCCCAGGTGGAACGCTGCCAGCCCCCCTTTCCTGGGAATGTTGCCCCTCATCCGACTGGGTCTTTACCCAGTCAAACCTTTGCGGGTTGGGTCTGCTCGGTCTGTCCCTGAGAGTCCTAGTGAATCGCAAGAAGCTGGGGGTGCAGGACGCTGACTCCGTGACAGCTGGTGGCTGGGGCGGAATGTACTGCACCTCGTGGACGGCGCTTCCTGAAGTAAGTGACTAGGGAGCAGTAAAACGAAGGGGCAATTTCAGGAGGCAATTAACCCCGGGAGCGTGTGACCAGCGCAAAGGACTTTGCAGTAACAGGGTCCCCGGGGGGATTGCAGGAGCAGTCCCAGGGGCGGAGGACTCTGCAGCACGACTCTGGCCGAGAGGGAGTGACCTGAAGAAGGGCTGGTGCACGAGGGGTCTCCCTGGAACTGGTGGGAAGCTGAGAGCACACGCCGGCGAGTGGCCAGCAGGAAGATATATGCTAAGCACCTTAAGAAGGACTTGGTGGAGCTGTGCAGGCAGAGGGGGCTGCGCATTGGGAGGTCCACCAAAGACCAGCTAATTGCCCAGCTGGAGGAGAAGGATCGCTTGGGTGAACCGAGCCCTGTCCCAGAGGGAAGCCGCCCAACAGATACAGTGTGGGCCGCGGGGCCTGACATGGCTGGGAGGGGCCAGACTGCTGCCGAGGACACCCCGAGACCCTGCCCACCTATACCTACGGGAGGGGTTGGGGGAAGCCCAGTGAATACTGAGGGCACCCTGAGCCCGGCGGCCAGCAGGGGATCGTCCCGGCAGAGCTCCCCGTCCCTGGAACAGATGCGGTTGGAATATGACAGAGGAGTTGAGGAGGCAAGAACTGAAGGAGCATAAACACGAGGAGAACCAGCGCCAGCATGAGCTGGAACTGGCCCGGCTGAGGAGCAGCGGGGCCCCGGCTACGGTGAGCGAGGTGGGACCCAAGCCTACAAAAATCTTTGCTAAAGGCTTCCTGGCCCGGCGTAAGGAGCGGGAGGACATAGATACCTTCCTGACGGCCTTTGAGAATACCTGCGAGCTGCACAGGGTTGACCCTGCAGACAGGATCCCGTTTCTAACCCCCTTATTGGACTCCACAGCCGTGGAGGTGTACAGCCGAATGAAAGGGGCGGAGTCAGGGGACTATGAACTGTTCAAACAGGCCCTGCTCCATGAGTTTGGGCTGACTCCTGCGATGTACAGGAAGAGGTTCCGGAACAACATAAAACCCGTGAGGTCCCATTCCTACAACTGGTCAACCGGGCGAAGGGGTATGCCCACAAGTGAACAGCTGGGGCCCAAACTAAAGAGGACATGCTTGACCTATACATACTGGAGCACCTGTATGAGCAGTGCCCGTCTGACCTGAGGCTGTGGTTGATGGACCAGGAGCCTGAGAACCCGCAGCACGCAGGCCAGCTGGTCGACCAATTTGTGGACAGTCGGGCAGGGAATAGCAGGGAGAAGTCTCGAAGGAGCAGGCCTGCCTCAACGCAGGGAGAAAGTCACCATGGGACCTCCCAGCAGGGGCCTATGGAGAACCCCCACCAAAGGGGAACATCCAGCGACAGGTCTATCCGACCCACTCGAGGGGACCCACGAGACATGGGCTGCTATCAATGTGGCCAACGAGGCCACATATGGGCCCAATGCCCCAAGCTCAGGGACAGACCGAGCAGACTCAACCCACAGAGGGTTGACTGGGTAAAGACCCAGTCGGATGAGAGGCAACATACCCAGGAAAGGGGGGCTGGCAGCGTTCCACCTGGGAAGGAGGGAGGAGGGCCCCAGGTCAGCTCCTCTGGGGGGCTGGATGCTCCAGGCTCCGAGCTTTGGGTTTACAGGGTGGGCACGGGGCTGCCCCTCCGGAGAGAGTGCCTTGTTCCCCTGGAGGTAGATGGGATGAAGGTCACTGGGTACTGGGAAACGGGCGCAGAGGTGACGGTGGCCCGGCCCGGGGTGGTGGCCCCAGATTGGATGGTGCCCAACACCTACCTGCCCCTGAGGGGTGTGAGCGGGACCCCATTCAAGGTGCCCGTGGTGAGGGTACACCTGAAGTGGGGGGCCAAGGAGGGCCCCAAGGACGTGGGGGTACACCCACATTTGCCCACAGAGGTGTTAATGGAGGGGGAACCACGAGGACTGGCCAAGTAACACCCATAGGAACCCTAACCCTAGGGCGGGAAGCCCTACCCATAGGAACCCTAACCCTAGCTCCAAGTGCCCTACCCATAGGAACCCTAACCCTAGCTCCAAGTGCCCTACACATAGGAACCCTAACCCTAGGGCGGGAAGCCCTACCCATAGGAACCCTACCCCTAGGGCGGGAAGCCCTACCCATAGGAACCCTAACCCTAGCTCCAAGTGCCCTACACATAGGAACCCTAACCCTAGCTCCAAGTGCCCTGCCCATAGGAACCCTAACCCTAGGGCGGGAAGCCCTACCCATAGGAACCCTAACCCTAGCTCCAAGTGCCCTACAAATAGGAACCCTAACCCTAGGGCGGGAAGCCCTACCCATAGGAACCCTAATCCTAGGGCAGGAAGCCCTACCCATAGGAACCCTAACCCTAGGGCGGGAAGCCCTACCCATAGGAACCCTAACCCTAGCTCCAAGTGCCCTACCCATAGGAACCCTAACCCTAGCTCCAAGTGCCCTACACATAGGAACCCTAACCCTAGGGGGGGAAGCCCTACCCATAGGAACCCTAACCCTAGGGAGGGAAGCCCTACCCATAGGAACCCTAACCCTAGAGCGGGAAGTCCTACCCATAGGAACCCTAACCCTAGCTCCAAGTGCCCTACACATAGGAACCCTAACCCTAGGGCGGGAAACCCTACCCATAGGAACCCTAACCCTAGCTCCAAGTGCCCTACCCATAGGAACCCTAACCCGAGGGCGGGAAGCCCTACCCATAGGAACCCTAACCCTAGGGCGGGAAGCCCTACACATAGGAACCCTAACCCTAGCTCCAAGTGCCCCACACATAGGAACCCTAACCCTAGGGCGGGAAACCCTACCCATAGGAACCCTAACCCTAGCTCCAAGTGCCCTACCCATAGGAACCCTAACCCTAGAGCGGGAAGTCCTACCCATATCAACCCTAACCCTAGCTCCAAGTGCCCTACACATAGGAACCCTAACCCTAGGGCGGGAAACCCTACCCATAGGAACCCTATCCCTAGCTCCAAGAGCCCTACCCATAGGAACCCTAACCCTAGGGCGGGAAGCCCTACCCATAGGAACCCTAACCCTAGGGCGGGAAGCCCTACCCATAGGAACCCTAACCCTAAGGCGGGAAGCCCTACCCATAGGAACCCTAACCCTAGCTCCAAGTGCCCTACCCATAATAACCCTAACCCTAGGTCGGGAAGCCCTACCCATAGGAATCCTAACCCTAGCTCCAAGTGCCCTACACGTAGGAACCCTAACCCTAGGGCGGGAAACCCTACCCATAGGAACCCTAACCCTAGCTCCAAGTGCCCTACCCATAGGAAACCTAACCCGAGGGCGGGAAGCCCTACCCATAGGAACCCTAACCCTAGGGCGGGAAGCCCTACACATAGGAACCCTAACCCTAGCTCCAAGTGCCCTACACATAGGAACCCTAACCCTAGGGCGGGAAACCTACCCATAGGAACCCTAACCCTAGCTCCAAGTGCCCTACCCATAGGAACCCTAACCCTAGAGCGGGAAGTCCTACCCATAGGAACCCTAACCCTAGCTCCAAGTGCCCTACACATAGGAACCCTAACCCTAGGGCGGGAACCACTACCCATAGGAACCCTACGCCTAGCTCCAAGTGCCCTACCCATAGGAACCCTAACCCTAGCTCCAAGTGCCCTACACATAGGAACCCTAACCCTAGGGCGGGAAGCCCTACCCATAGGAACTCTAACCCTAGGGCGGGAAGCCCTACCCATAGGAACCCTAACCCTAGCTCCAAGTGCCCTACCCATAGGAACCCTAACCCTAGGGCGGGAAGCCCTACCCATAGGAACCCTAACCCTAGCTCCAAGTGCCCTACACATAGGAACCCTAACCCTAGGGCGGGAAGCCCTACCCATAGGAACCATAACCCTAGCTCCAAGTGCCCTACACATAGGAACCCTAACCCTAGCTCCAAGTGCCCTACCCATAGGAACCTAAACCCTAGCTCCAAGTCCCCTACCCATAGGAACCCTAACCCTAGCTCCAAGTGCCCTACCCATAGGAACCCTAACCCTAGGGCGGGAAGCCCTACCCATAGGAACCCTAACCCTAGGGCGGGAAGCCCTACCCATAGGAACCCTAACCCTAGGGCGGGAAGCCCTACCCATAGGAACCCTAACCCTAGCTCCAAGTGCCCTACCCATAGGAACCCGAACCCTAGGGCGGGAAGCCCTACCCATAGGAACCCTAACCCTTGCTCCAAGTGCCCTACACATAGGAACCCTAACCCTAGCTCCAAGTGCCCTACACATAGAAACCCTAACCCTAGGGCGGGAAACCCTACCCATAGGAACCCTAACCCTAGCTCCAAGTGCCCTACACATAGGAACCCTAACCCTAGGGCGGGAAGCCCTACCAATAGGAACCCTATCCCTAGCTCCAAGTGCCCTACCCATAGGAACCCTAACCCTAGCTCCAAGTGCCCTACACATAGGAACCCTAACCCTAGGGCGGGAAGCCCTACCCATAGGAACCCTAACCCTAGGGCGGGAAGCCCTACCCATAGGAACCCTAACCCTAGGGCGGGAAGCCCTACACATAGGAACCCTAACCCTAGCTCCAAGTGCCCTACCCATAGGAACCCTAACCCTAGCTCCAAGTGCCCTACACATAGGAACCCTAACCCTAGCTCCAAGTGCCCTAAACATAGGAACCCAGCCCTAGGGAGGGAAGCCCTACCCATAGGAACCCTAACCCTAGGGTGGGAAGCCCTACCCATAGGAACCCTAACCCTAGCTCCAAGTGCCCTACCCATAATAACCCTAACCCTAGGTCGGGAAGCCCTACCCATAGGAATCCTAACCCTAGCTCCAAGTGCCCTACACGTAGGAACCCTAACCCTAGGGCGGGAAACCCTACCCATAGGAACCCTAACCCTAGCTCCAAGTGCCCTACCCATAGGAAACCTAACCCGAGGGCGGGAAGCCCTACCCATAGGAACCCTAACCCTAGGGCGGGAAGCCCTACACATAGGAACCCTAACCCTAGCTCCAAGTGCCCTACACATAGGAACCCTAACCCTAGGGCGGGAAACCTACCCATAGGAACCCTAACCCTAGCTCCAAGTGCCCTACCCATAGGAACCCTAACCCTAGAGCGGGAAGTCCTACCCATAGGAACCCTAACCCTAGCTCCAAGTGCCCTACACATAGGAACCCTAACCCTAGGGCGGGAAACCCTACCCATAGGAACCCTACGCCTAGCTCCAAGTGCCCTACCCATAGGAACCCTAACCCTAGCTCCAAGTGCCCTACACATAGGAACCCTAACCCTAGGGCGGGAAGCCCTACCCATAGGAACTCTAACCCTAGGGCGGGAAGCCCTACCCATAGGAACCCTAACCCTAGCTCCAAGTGCCCTACCCATAGGAACCCTAACCCTAGGGCGGGAAGCCCTACCCATAGGAACCCTAACCCTAGCTCCAAGTGCCCTACACATAGGAACCCTAACCCTAGGGCGGGAAGCCCTACCCATAGGAACCATAACCCTAGCTCCAAGTGCCCTACACATAGGAACCCTAACCCTAGCTCCAAGTGCCCTACCCATAGGAACCCTAACCCTAGCTCCAAGTCCCCTACCCATAGGAACCCTAACCCTAGCTCCAAGTGCCCTACCCATAGGAACCCTAACCCTAGGGCGGGAAGCCCTACCCATAGGAACCCTAACCCTAGGGCGGGAAGCCCTACCCATAGGAACCCTAACCCTAGGGCGGGAAGCCCTACCCATAGGAACCCTAACCCTAGCTCCAAGTGCCCTACCCATAGGAACCCGAACCCTAGGGCGGGAAGCCCTACCCATAGGAACCCTAACCCTTGCTCCAAGTGCCCTACACATAGGAACCCTAACCCTAGCTCCAAGTGCCCTACACATAGAAACCCTAACCCTAGGGCGGGAAACCCTACCCATAGGAACCCTAACCCTAGCTCCAAGTGCCCTACACATAGGAACCCTAACCCTAGGGCGGGAAGCCCTACCAATAGGAACCCTATCCCTAGCTCCAAGTGCCCTACCCATAGGAACCCTAACCCTAGCTCCAAGTGCCCTACACATAGGAACCCTAACCCTAGGGCGGGAAGCCCTACCCATAGGAACCCTAACCCTAGGGCGGGAAGCCCTACCCATAGGAACCCTAACCCTAGGGCGGGAAGCCCTACACATAGGAACCATAACCCTAGCTCCAAGTGCCCTACCCATAGAACCCTAACCCTAGCTCCAAGTGCCCTACACATAGGAACCCTAACCCTAGCTCCAAGTGCCCTAAACATAGGAACCCAGCCCTAGGGAGGGAAGCCCTACCCATAGGAACCCTAACCCTAGGGTGGGAAGCCCTACCCATAGGAACCCTAACCCTAGCTCCAAGTGCCCTACCCATAGGAACCCTAACCCTAGAGCGGGAAGCCCTACCCATAGGAACCCTAACCTTAGGTCCAAGTGCCCTACACATAGGAACCCTATCCCCAGGGCGGGAAACCCTACCCATAGGAACTCTAACCCTAGCTCCAAGAGCCCTACCCATAGGAACCCTAACCCTAGCTCCAAGTGCCCTACCCACAGGAACCCTAACCCTAGCTCCAAGTGCCCTACACATAGGAACCCTAACTCTAGGGCGGGGAGCCCTACCCATAGGAACCCTAACCCTAGCTCCAAGTGCCCTACCCATAGGAACCCTAACCCTAGCTCCAAGTGCCCTTCACATAGGAACCCTAACCCTAGGGCGGGAAGCCCTACCTATAGGAACCCTAACCCTAGGGCGGGAAGCCCTACCCATAGGAACCCTAACCCTAGCTCCAAGTGCCCTACCCATAGGAACCCTAACCCTAGAGCGGGAAGCCCTACCCATAGGAACCCTAACCTTAGCTCCAAGTGCCCTACACATAGGAACCCTAACCCTAGGGCGGGAAACCCTACCCATAGGAACCCTAACCCTAGCTCCAAGTGCCCTACCCATAGGAACCCTAACCCTAGCTCCAAGTGCCCTACACATAGGAACCCTAACCCTAGGGCGGGAAGCCCTACCAATAGGAACCCTATCCCTAGCTCCAAGTGCCCTACCCATAGGAACCCTAACCCTAGCTCCAAGTGCCCTACACATAGGAACCCTAACCCTAGGGCGGGAAGCCCTACCCATAGGAACCCTAACCCTAGGGCGGGAAGCCCTACCCATAGGAACCCTAACCCTAGGGCGGGAAGCCCTACACATAGGAACCATAACCCTAGCTCCAAGTGCCCTACCCATAGGAACCCTAACCCTAGCTCCAAGTGCCCTACACATAGGAACCCTAACCCTAGCTCCAAGTGCCCTAAACATAGGAACCCAGCCCTAGGGAGGGAAGCCCTACCCATAGGAACCCTAACCCTAGGGTGGGAAGCCCTACCCATAGGAACCCTAACCCTAGCTCCAAGTGCCCTACCCATAGGAACCCTAACCCTAGAGCGGGAAGCCCTACCCATAGGAACCCTAACCTTAGGTCCAAGTGCCCTACACATAGGAACCCTATCCCCAGGGCGGGAAACCCTACCCATAGGAACTCTAACCCTAGCTCCAAGAGCCCTACCCATAGGAACCCTAACCCTAGCTCCAAGTGCCCTACCCACAGAACCCTAACCCTAGCTCCAAGTGCCCTACACATAGGAACCCTAACTCTAGGGCGGGGAGCCCTACCCATAGGAACCCTAACCCTAGCTCCAAGTGCCCCTACCCATAGGAACCCTAACCCTAGCTCCAAGTGCCCTTCACATAGGAACCCTAACCCTAGGGCGGGAAGCCCTACCTATAGGAACCCTAACCCTAGGGCGGGAAGCCCTACCCATAGGAACCCTAACCCTAGCTCCAAGTGCCCTACCCATAGGAACCCTAACCCTAGAGCGGGAAGCCCTACCCATAGGAAACCCTAACCTTAGCTCCAAGTGCCCTACACATAGGAACCCTAACCCTAGGGCGGGAAACCCTACCCATAGGAACCCTAACCCTAGCTCCAAGTGCCCTACCCATAGGAACCCTAACCCTAGCTCCAAGTGCTCTACCCATAGGAACCCTAACCCTAGAGCGGGAAGTCCTACCCATATCAACCCTAACCCTAGCTCCAAGTGCCCTACACATAGGAACCCTAACCCTAGGGCGGGAAACCCTACCCATAGGAACCCTATCCCTAGCTCCAAGTGCCCTACCCATAGGAACCCTAACCCAAGGCGGGAAGCCCTACCCATAGGAACCCTAACCCTAGGGCGGGAAGCCCTACCCATAGGAACCCTAACCCTAAGGCGGGAAGCCCTACCCATAGGAACCCTAACCCTAGCTCCAAGTGCCCTACCCATAGTAACCCTAACCCTAGGTCGGGAAGCCCTACCCATAGGAATCCTAACCCTAGCTCCAAGTGCCCTACACATAGGAACCCTAACCCTAGGGCGGGAAACCCTACCCATAGGACCCAAAACCCTAGAACCAAGGGCCCTACCCATAGGAAACCTAACCCGAGGCCGGGAAGCCCTACCCATAGGAACCCTAACCCTAGGGCGGGAAGCCCTACACATAGGAACCCTAACCCTAGCTCCAAGTGCCCTACACATAGGAACCCTAACCCTAGGGCGGGAAACCTACCCATAGGAACCCTAACCCTAGCTCCAAGTGCCCTACCCATAGGAACCCTAACCCTAGAGCGGGAAGTCCTACCCATAGGAACCCTAACCCTAGCTCCAAGTGCCCTACACATAGGAACCCTAACCCTAGGGCGGGAAACCCTACCCATAGGAACCCTACGCCTAGCTCCAAGTGCCCTACCCATAGGAACCCTAACCCTAGCTCCAAGTGCCCTACACATAGGAACCCTAACCCTAGGGCGGGAAGCCCTACCCATAGGAACTCTAACCCTAGGGCGGGAAGCCCTACCCATAGGAACCCTAACCCTAGCTCCAAGTGCCCTACCCATAGGAACCCTAACCCTAGGGCGGGAAGCCCTACCCATAGGAACCCTAACCCTAGCTCCAAGTGCCCTACACATAGGAACCCTAACCCTAGGGCGGGAAGCCCTACCCATAGGAACCATAACCCTAGCTCCAAGTGCCCTACACATAGGAACCCTAACCCTAGCTCCAAGTGCCCTACCCATAGGAACCCTAACCCTAGCTCCAAGTCCCCTACCCATAGGAACCCTAACCCTAGCTCCAAGTGCCCTACCCATAGGAACCCTAACCCTAGCTCCAAGTGCCATACCCATAGGAACCCTAACCCTAGGGCGGGAAGCCCTACCCATAGGAACCCTAACCCTAGGGCGGGAAGCCCTACCCATAGGAACCCTAACCCTAGCTCCAAGTGCCCTACCCATAGGAACCCGAACCCTAGGGCGGGAAGCCCTACCCATAGGAACCCTAACCCTTGCTCCAAGTGCCCTACACATAGGAACCCGAACCCTAGCTCCAAGTGCCCTACACATAGAAACCCTAACCCTAGGGCGGGAAACCCTACCCATAGGAACCCTAACCCTAGCTCCAAGTGCCCTACACATAGGAACCCTAACCCTAGGGCGGGAAGCCCTACCCATAGGAACCCTATCCCTAGTATCAAGTGCCCTACACATAGGAACCCTAACCCTAGAGCGGGAAGCCCTACCCATAGGAACCCTAACCCAAGCTCCAAGTGCCCTACCCATAGGAACCCTAACCCTAGGGCGGGAAGCCCAACCCATAGGAACCCTAACCCTAGGGCGGGAAGCCCTACCCATAGGAACCCTAACCCTAGCTCCAAGTGCCCTACACATAGGAACCCTAACCCGAGGGCGGGAAACCCTACCCATAGGAACCCTAACCCTAGCTCGAAGTGCCCTACCCATAGGAACCCTAACCCTAGGGCGGGAAGCCCAACCCATAGGAACCCTAACCCTAGGGCGGGAAGCCCTACCCATAGGAACCCTAACCCTAGCTCCAAGTGCCCTACCCATAGGAACCCTAATCCTAGCTCCAAGTGCCCTACACATAGGAACCCTAACCCTAGGGCGGGAAGCCCTACCCATAGGAACCCTTACCCTAGCTCCAAGTGCCCTACCCATAGGAACCCTAACCCTAGCTCCAAGTGCCCTACACATAGGAACCCTAACCCTAGGGCGGGAAGCCCTACCCATAGGAACCCTAACCCTAGGGCGGGAAGCCCTACCCATAGGAACCCTAACCCTAGGGCGGGAAGCCCTACACATAGGAACCCTAACCCTAGCTCCAAGTGCCCTACCCATAGGAACCCTAACCCTAGCTCCAAGTGCCCTACACATAGGAACCCTAACCCTAGCTCCAAGTGCCTTAAACATAGGAACCCAGCCCTAGGGAGGGAAGCCCTACCCATAGGAACCCTAACCCTAGGGTGGGAAGCCCTACCCATAGGAACCCTAACCCTAGCTCCATGTGCCCTACCCATAGGAACCCTAACCCTAGAGCGGGAAGCCCTACCCATAGGAACCCTAACCTTAGGTCCAAGTGCCCTACACATAGGAACCCTATCCCTAGGGCGGGAAACCCTACCCATAGAACTCTAACCCTAGCTCCAAGTGCCCTACCCATAGGAACCCTAACCCTAGCTCCAAGTGCCCTACACATAGGAACCCTAACCCTAGGGCGGGAAACCCTACCCATAGGAACCCTTACCCTAGCTCCAAGTGCCCTACACATACGAACCCTAACCCTAGGGCGGGAAGCCCTACCCATAGGAACCCTAACCCTAGGGCGGGAAGCCCTACCCATAGGAACCCTAACCCTAGCTCCAAGTGCCCTACCCATAGGAACCCTAACCCTAGGGCGGGAAGCCCAACCCATAGGAACCCTAACCCTAGGGCGGGAAGCCCTACCCATAGGAACCCTAACCCTAGCTCCAAGTGCCCTACCCACAGGAACCCTAACCCTAGCTCCAAGTGCCCTACACATAGGAACCCTAACTCTAGGGCGGGGAGCCCTACCCATAGGAACCCTAACCCTAGCTCCAAGTGCCCTACCCATAGGAACCCTAACCCTAGCTCCAAGTGCCCTTCGCATAGGAACCCTAACCCTAGGCGGGAAGCCCTACCTATAGGAACCCTAACCCTAGGGCGGGAAGCCCTACCCATAGGAACCCTAACCCTAGCTCCAAGTGCCCTACCCATAGGAACCCTAACCCTAGTGCGGGAAGCCCTACCCATAGTAAACCTAACCCTAGCTACAAGTGCCCTACACATAGGAACCCTAACCCTAGGGCGGGAAACCCTACCCATAGGAACCCTAACCCTAGCTCCAAGTGCCCTACCCATAGAACCCTAACCCTTGCTCCAAGTGCCCTACACATAGGAACCCTAACCCTAGGGCGGGAAACCCTACCCATAGGAACCCTTACCCTAGCTCCAAGTGCCCTACACATACGAACCCTAACCCTAGGGCGGGAAGCCCTACCCATAGGAACCCTAACCCTAGGGCGGGAAGCCCTACGCATAGGAACCCTAACCCTAGCTCCAAGTGCCCTACACATAGGAACCCTAACCCGAGGGCGGGAAACCCTACCCATAGGAACCCTTACCCTAGCTCGAAGTGCCCTACCCATAGGAACCCTAACCCAAGGGCGGGAATCCCAACCCATAGGAACCCTAACCCTACGTCGGGAAGCCCTACCCATAGGAACCCTAACCCTAGCTCCAAGTGCCCTACCCACAGGAACCCTAACCCTAGCTCCAAGTGCCCTACACATAGGAACCCTAACTCTAGGGCGGGGAGCCCTACCCATAGGAACCCTAACCCTAGCTCCAAGTGCCCTACCCATAGGAACCCTAACCGTAGCTCCAAGTGCCCTTCACATAGGAACCCTAACCCTAGGGCGGGAAGCCCTACCAATAGGAACCCTAACCCTAGGTCGCGAACCCCTACCCATAGGAACCCTTACCCTAGCTCCAAGTGCCCTACACATACGAACCGTAACCCTAGGGCGGGAAGCCCTACCCATAGGAACCCTAACCGTAGGGCGGGAAGCCCTACCCATAGGAACCGTAACCCTACCTCCAAGTGCCCTACACATAGGAACCCTAACCCGAGGGCGGGAAGCCCTACCCATAGGAACCCTAACCCTAGCTCCAAGTGCCCTACCCATAGGAACCCTAACCCTAGCTCCAAGTGCCCTTCACATAGGAACCCTAACCCTAGGGCGGGAAGCCCTACCTATAGGAACCCTAACCCTAGGGCGGGAAGCCCTACCCATAGGAACCCTAACCCTAGCTCCAAGTGCCCTACCCATAGGAACCCTAACCCTAGCTCCAAGTGCCCTACACATAGGAACCCTAACCCTAGGGCGGGAAGCCCTACCCATAGGAACCCTAACTCTAACTCCAAGTGCCCTACCCATAGGAACCCTAACCCTAGCTCCAAGTGCCCTACACATAGGAACCCTAACCCTAGCTCCAAGTGCCCTAAACATAGGAACCCAGCCTTAGGGAGGGAAGCCCTACCCATAGGAACCCTAACCCTAGGGAGGGAATCCCTACCCATAGGAACCCTAACCCTAGAGCGGGAAGTCCTACCCATAGGAACCCTAACCCTAGCTCCAAGTGCCCTACACATAGGAACCCTAACCCTAGGGCGGGAAACCCTACCCATAGGAACCCTAACCCTAGCTCCAAGTGCACTACCCATAGGAACCCTAACCCTAGGGCGGGAAGCCCTACCCATAGGAACCCTAACCCTAGGGCGGGAAGCCCTACCCATAGGAACCCTAACCCTAAGGCGGGAAGCCCTACCCATAGGAACCCTAACCCTAGGGCGGGAAGCCCTACCCATAGGAACCCTAACCCTAGCTCCAAGTGCCCTACCCATAGGAACCCTAACCCTAACTCCAAGTGCCCTACACATAGGAACCCGAACCCTAGGGCGGGAAGCCCTACCTATAGGAACCGTAACCCTAGGGCGGGAGGCCCTACCCATAGGAACCCTAACCCTAGCTCCAAGTGCCCTAAACATAGGAACCCTAACCCTAGGGCGGGAAGCCCTACCCATAGGAACCCTAACTCTAGCTCCAAGTGCCCTACCCATAGGAACCCTAACCCTAGCTCCAAGTGCCCTACACATAGGAACCCTAACCCTAGGGCGGGAAGCCCTAGCCATAGGAACCCTAACCCTAGCTCCAAGTGCCCTACCCATAGGAACCCTAACCCTAGGGCTGGAAGCCCTACCCATAGGAACCCTAACACTAGCTCCAAGTGCCCTACACATAGGAACCCTAACCCTAGGGCGGGAAGCCCTACCCATAGGAACCGTAACCCTAGCTCCAAGTGCCCTACACATAGGAACCCTAACTCTAGGGCGGGGAGGCCTACCCATAGGAACCCTAACCCTAGCTCCAAGTGCCCTACCCATAGGAACCCTAACCCTAGCTCCAAGTGCCCTTCACATAGGAACCCTAACCCTAGGGCGGGAAGCCCTACCTATAGGAACCCTAACCCTAGGGCGGGAAGCCCTACCCATAGGAACCCTAACCCTAGCTCCAAGTGCCCTACCCATAGGAACCCTAACCCTAGAGCGGGAAGCCCTACCCATAGGAACCCTAACCGTAGCTCCAAGTGCCCTACACATAGGAACCCTAACCCTAGGGCGGGAAACCCTACCCATAGGAACCCTAACCCTAGCTCCAAGTGCCCTACCCATAGGAACCCTAACCCTAGCTCCAAGTGCCCTACACATAGGAACCCTAACCCTAGGGCGGGAAACCCTACCCATAGGAACCCTTACCCTAGCTCCAAGTGCCCTACACATACGAACCGTAACCCTAGGGCGGGAAGCCCTACCCATAGGAACCCTAACCGTAGGGCGGGAAGCCCTACCCATAGGAACCGTAACCCTACCTCCAAGTGCCCTACACATAGGAACCCTAACCCGAGGGCGGGAAGCCCTACCCATAGGAACCCTAACCCTAGCTCCAAGTGCCCTACCCATAGGAACCCTAACCCTAGCTCCAAGTGCCCTTCACATAGGAACCCTAACCCTAGGGCGGGAAGCCCTACCTATAGGAACCCTAACCCTAGGGCGGGAAGCCCTACCCATAGGAACCCTAACCCTAGCTCCAAGTGCCCTACCCATAGGAACCCTAACCCTAGCTCCAAGTGCCCTACACATAGGAACCCTAACCCTAGGGCGGGAAGCCCTACCCATAGGAACCCTAACTCTAGCTCCAAGTGCCCTACCCATAGGAACCCTAACCCTAGCTCCAAGTGCCCTACACATAGGAACCCTAACCCTAGCTCCAAGTGCCCTAAACATAGGAACCCAGCCTTAGGGAGGGAAGCCCTACCCATAGGAACCCTAACCCTAGGGAGGGAAGCCCTACCCATAGGAACCCTAACCCTAGAGCGGGAAGTCCTACCCATAGGAACCCTAACCCTAGCTCCAAGTGCCCTACACATAGGAACCCTAACCCTAGGGCGGGAAACCCTACCCATAGGAACCCTAACCCTAGCTCCAAGTGCACTACCCATAGGAACCCTAACCCTAGGGCGGGAAGCCCTACCCATAGGAACCCTAACCCTAGGGCGGGAAGCCCTACCCATAGGAACCCTAACCCTAAGGCGGGAAGCCCTACCCATAGGAACCCTAACCCTAGCTCCAAGTGCCCTACCCATAGGAACCCTAACCCTAGGGCGGGAAGCCCTACCCATAGGAACCCTAACCCTAGGGCGGGAAGCCCTACCCATAGGAACCCTTACCCTAGGGCGGGAAGCCCTACCCATAGGAACCCCAACCCTAGCTCCAAGTGCCCTACCCATAGGAACCCGAACCCTAGGGTGGGAAGCCCTACCCATAGGATCCCTAACCCTAGCTCCAAGTGCCCTACACATAGGAACCCTAACCCTAGGGCGGGAAGCCCTACCCATAGGAACCCTAACCCTAGCTCCAAGTGCCCTACCCATAGGAACCCTAACCCTAGCTCCAAGTGCCGTACACATAGGAACCATATCCCTAGCTCCAAGTGCCCTACCCATAGGAACCCTAACCTTAGGTCCAAGTGCCCTACACATAGGAACCCTATCCCTAGGGCGGGAAACCCTACCCATAGGAACTCTAACCCTAGCTCCAAGAGCCCTACCCATAGGAACCCTAACCCTAGCTCCAAGTGCCCTACCCACAGGAACCCTAACCCTAGCTCCAAGTGCCCTACACATAGGAACCCTAACTCTAGGGCGGGGAGCCCTACCCATAGGAACCCTAACCCTAGCTCCAAGTGCCCTACCCATAGGAACCCTAACCCTAGCTCCAAGTGCCCTTCACATAGGAACCCTAACCCTAGGGCGGGAAGCCCTACCTATAGGAACCCTAACCCTAGGGCGGGAAGCCCTACCCATAGGAACCCTAACCCTAGCTCCAAGTGCCCTACCCATAGGAACCCTAACCCTAGAGCGGGAAGCCCTACCCATAGGAACCCTAACCTTAGCTCCAAGTGCCCTACACATAGGAACCCTAACCCTAGGGCGGGAAACCCTACCCATAGGAACCCTAACCCTAGCTCCAAGTGCCCTACCCATAGGAACCCTAACCCTAGCTCCAAGTGCTCTACCCATAGGAACCCTAACCCTAGAGCGGGAAGTCCTACCCATATCAACCCTAACCCTAGCTCCAAGTGCCCTACACATAGGAACCCTAACCCTAGGGCGGGAAACCCTACCCATAGGAACCCTATCCCTAGCTCCAAGTGCCCTACCCATAGGAACCCTAACCCAAGGCGGGAAGCCCTACCCATAGGAACCCTAACCCTAGGGCGGGAAGCCCTACCCATAGGAACCCTAACCCTAAGGCGGGAAGCCCTACCCATAGGAACCCTAACCCTAGCTCCAAGTGCCCTACCCATAGTAACCCTAACCCTAGGTCGGGAAGCCCTACCCATAGGAATCCTAACCCTAGCTCCAAGTGCCCTACACATAGGAACCCTAACCCTAGGGCGGCAAACCCTACCCATAGGAACCCTAACCCTAGCTCCAAGTGCCCTACCCATAGGAAACCTAACCCGAGGGCGGGAAGCCCTACCCATAGGAACCCTAACCCTAGGGCGGGAAGCCCTACACATAGGAACCCTAACCCTAGCTCCAAGTGCCCTACACATAGGAACCCTAACCCTAGGGCGGGAAACCTACCCATAGGAACCCTAACCCTAGCTCCAAGTGCCCTACCCATAGGAACCCTAACCCTAGAGCGGGAAGTCCTACCCATAGGAACCCTAACCCTAGCTCCAAGTGCCCTACACATAGGAACCCTAACCCTAGGGCGGGAAACCCTACCCATAGGAACCCTACGCCTAGCTCCAAGTGCCCTACCCATAGGAACCCTAACCCTAGCTCCAAGTGCCCTACACATAGGAACCCTAACCCTAGGGCGGGAAGCCCTACCCATAGGAACTCTAACCCTAGGGCGGGAAGCCCTACCCATAGGAACCCTAACCCTAGCTCCAAGTGCCCTACCCATAGGAACCCTAACCCTAGGGCGGGAAGCCCTACCCATAGGAACCCTAACCCTAGCTCCAAGTGCCCTACACATAGGAACCCTAACCCTAGGGCGGGAAGCCCTACCCATAGGAACCATAACCCTAGCTCCAAGTGCCCTACACATAGGAACCCTAACCCTAGCTCCAAGTGCCCTACCCATAGGAACCCTAACCCTAGCTCCAAGTCCCCTACCCATAGGAACCCTAACCCTAGCTCCAAGTGCCCTACCCATAGGAACCCTAACCCTAGCTCCAAGTGCCATACCCATAGGAACCCTAACCCTAGGGCGGGAAGCCCTACCCATAGGAACCCTAACCCTAGGGCGGGAAGCCCTACCCATAGGAACCCTAACCCTAGGGCGGGAAGCCCTACCCATAGGAACCCTAACCCTAGCTCCAAGTGCCCTACCCATAGGAACCCGAACCCTAGGGCGGGAAGCCCTACCCATAGGAACCCTAACCCTTGCTCCAAGTGCCCTACACATAGGAACCCTAACCCTAGCTCCAAGTGCCCTACACATAGAAACCCTAACCCTAGGGCGGGAAACCCTACCCATAGGAACCCTAACCCTAGCTCCAAGTGCCCTACACATAGGAACCCTAACCCTAGGGCGGGAAGCCCTACCCATAGGAACCCTATCCCTAGTATCAAGTGCCCTACACATAGGAACCCTAACCCTAGAGCGGGAAGCCCTACCCATAGGAACCCTAACCCAAGCTCCAAGTGCCCTACCCATAGGAACCCTAACCCTAGGGCGGGAAGCCCAACCCATAGGAACCCTAACCCTAGGGCGGGAAGCCCTACCCATAGGAACCCTAACCCTAGCTCCAAGTGCCCTACACATAGGAACCCTAACCCGAGGGCGGGAAACCCTACCCATAGGAACCCTAACCCTAGCTCGAAGTGCCCTACCCATAGGAACCCTAACCCTAGGGCGGGAAGCCCAACCCATAGGAACCCTAACCCTAGGGCGGGAAGCCCTACCCATAGGAACCCTAACCCTAGCTCCAAGTGCCCTACCCATAGGAACCCTAATCCTAGCTCCAAGTGCCCTACACATAGGAACCCTAACCCTAGGGCGGGAAGCCCTACCCATAGGAACCCTTACCCTAGCTCCAAGTGCCCTACCCATAGGAACCCTAACCCTAGCTCCAAGTGCCCTACACATAGGAACCCTAACCCTAGGGCGGGAAGCCCTACCCATAGGAACCCTAACCCTAGGGCGGGAAGCCCTACCCATAGGAACCCTAACCCTAGGGCGGGAAGCCCTACACATAGGAACCCTAACCCTAGCTCCAAGTGCCCTACACATAGGAACCCTAACCCTAGCTCCAAGTGCCCTAAACATAGGAACCCAGCCCTAGGGAGGGAAGCCCTACCCATAGGAACCCTAACCCTAGGGTGGGAAGCCCTACCCATAGGAACCCTAACCCTAGCTCCATGTGCCCTACCCATAGGAACCCTAACCCTAGAGCGGGAAGCCCTACCCATAGGAACCCTAACCTTAGGTCCAAGTGCCCTACACATAGGAACCCTATCCCTAGGGCGGGAAACCCTACCCATAGGAACTCTAACCCTAGCTCCAAGTGCCCTACCCATAGGAACCCTAACCCTAGCTCCAAGTGCCCTACACATAGGAACCCTAACCCTAGGGCGGGAAACCCTACCCATAGGAACCCTTACCCTAGCTCCAAGTGCCCTACACATACGAACCCTAACCCTAGGTCGGGAAGCCCTACCCATAGGAACCCTAACCCTAGGGCGGGAAGCCCTACCCATAGGAACCCTAACCCTAGCTCCAAGTGCCCTACCCATAGGAACCCTAACCTTAGGGCGGGAAGCCCAACCCATAGGAACCCTAACCCTAGGGCGGGAAGCCCTACCCATAGGAACCCTAACCCTAGCTCCAAGTGCCCTACCCACAGGAACCCTAACCCTAGCTCCAAGTGCCCTACACATAGGAACCCTAACTCTAGGGCGGGGAGCCCTACCCATAGGAACCGTAACCCTAGCTCCAAGTGCCCTACCCATAGGAACCCTAACCCTAGCTCCAAGTGCCCTTCGCATAGGAACCCTAACCCTAGGGCGGGAAGCCCTACCTATAGGAACCCTAACCCTAGGGCGGGAAGCCCTACCCATAGGAACCCTAACCCTAGCTCCAAGTGCCCTACCCATAGGAACCCTAACCCTAGAGCGGGAAGCCCTACCCATAGGAACCCTAACCTTAGCTCCAAGTGCCCTGCACATAGGAACCCTAACCCTAGGGCGGGAAACCCTACCCATAGGAACCCTAACCCTAGCTCCAAGTGCCCTACCCATAGGAACCCTAACCCTTGCTCCAAGTGCCCTACACATAGGAACCCTAACCCTAGGGCGGGAAACCCTACCCATAGGAACCCTTACCCTAGCTCCAAGTGCCCTACACATACGAACCCTAACCCTAGGGCGGGAAGCCCTACCCATAGGAACCCTAACCCTAGGGCGGGAAGCCCTACGCATAGGAACCCTAACCCTAGCTCCAAGTGCCCTACACATAGGAACCCTAACCCGAGGGCGGGAAACCCTACCCATAGGAACCCTAACCCTAGCTCGAAGTGCCCTACCCATAGGAACCCTAACCCTAGGGCGGGAATCCCAACCCATAGGAACCCTAACCCTACGTCGGGAAGCCCTACCCATAGGAACCCTAACCCTAGCTCCAAGTGCCCTACCCACAGGAACCCTAACCCTAGCTCCAAGTGCCCTACACATAGGAACCCTAACTCTAGGGCGGGGAGCCCTACCCATAGGAACCATAACCCTAGCTCCAAGTGCCCTACCCATAGGAACCCTAACCGTAGCTCCAAGTGCCCTTCACATAGGAACCCTAACCCTAGGGCGGGAAGCCCTACCTATAGGAACCCTAACCCTAGGGCGGGAAACCCTACCCATAGGAACCCTTACCCTAGCTCCAAGTGCCCTACACATACGAACCGTAACCCTAGGGCGGGAAGCCCTACCCATAGGAACCCTAACCGTAGGGCGGGAAGCCCTACCCATAGGAACCGTAACCCTACCTCCAAGTGCCCTACACATAGGAACCCTAACCCGAGGGCAGGAAGCCCTACCCATAGGAACCCTAACCCTAGCTCCAAGTGCCCTACCCATAGGAACCCTAACCCTAGCTCCAAGTGCCCTTCACATAGGAACCCTAACCCTAGGGCGGGAAGCCCTACCTATAGGAACCCTAACCCTAGGGCGGGAAGCCCTACCCATAGGAACCCTAACCCTAGCTCCAAGTGCCCTACCCATAGGAACCCTAACCCTAGCTCCAAGTGCCCTACACATAGGAACCCTAACCCTAGGGCGGGAAGCCCTACCCATAGGAACCCTAACTCTAGCTCCAAGTGCCCTACCCATAGGAACCCTAACCCTAGCTCCAAGTGCCCTACACATAGGAACCCTAACCCTAGCTCCAAGTGCCCTAAACATAGGAACCCAGCCTTAGGGAGGGAAGCCCTACCCATAGGAACCCTAACCCTAGGGAGGGAAGCCCTACCCATAGGAACCCTAACCCTAGAGCGGGAAGTCCTACCCATAGGAACCCTAACCCTAGCTCCAAGTGCCCTACACATAGGAACCCTAACCCTAGGGCGGGAAACCCTACCCATAGGAACCCTAACCCTAGCTCCAAGTGCACTACCCATAGGAACCCTAACCCTAGGGCGGGAAGCGCTACCCATAGGAACCCTAACCCTAGGGCTGGAAGCCCTACCCATAGGAACCCTAACCCTAAGGCGGGAAGCCCTACCCATAGGAACCCTAACCCTAGGGCGGGAAGCCCTACCCATAGGAACCCTAACCCTAGCTCCAAGTGCCCTACCCATAGGAACCCTAACCCTAACTCCAAGTGCCCTACACATAGGAACCCTAACCCTAGGGCGGGAAGCCCTACCTATAGGAACCGTAACCCTAGGGCGGGAGGCCCTACCCATAGGAACCCTAACCCTAGCTCCAAGTGCCCTAAACATAGGAACCCTAACCCTAGGGCGGGAAGCCCTACCCATAGGAACCCTAACTCTAGCTCCAAGTGCCCTACCCATAGGAACCCTAACCCTAGCTCCAAGTGCCCTACACATAGGAACCCTAACCCTAGGGCGGGAAGCCCTAGCCATAGGAACCCTAACCCTAGCTCCAAGTGCCCTACCCATAGGAACCCTAACCCTAGGGCGGGAAGCCCTACCCATAGGAACCCTAACACTAGCTCCAAGTGCCCTACACATAGGAACCCTAACCCTAGGGCGGGAAGCCCTACCCATAGGAACCGTAACCCTAGCTCCAAGTGCCCTACACATAGAAACCCTAACTCTAGGGCGGGGAGGCCTCCCCATAGGAACCCTAACCCTAGCTCCAAGTGCCCTACCCATAGGAACCCTAACCCTAGCTCCAAGTGCCCTTCACATAGGAACCCTAACCCTAGGGCGGGAAGCCCTACCTATAGGAACCCTAACCCTAGGGCGGGAAGCCCTACCCATAGGAACCCTAACCCTAGCTCCAAGTGCCCTACCCATAGGAACCCTAACCCTAGAGCGGGAAGCCCTACCCATAGGAACCCTAACCTTAGCTCCAAGTGCCCTACACATAGGAACCCTAACCCTAGGGCGGGAAACCCTACCCATAGGAACCCTAACCCTAGCTCCAAGTGCCCTACCCATAGGAACCCTAACCCTAGCTCCAAGTGCCCTACACATAGGAACCCTAACCCTAGGGCGGGAAACCCTACCCATAGGAACCCTTACCCTAGCTCCAAGTGCCCTACACATACGAACCGTAACCCTAGGGCGGGAAGCCCTACCCATAGGAACCCTAACCGTAGGGCGGGAAGCCCTACCCATAGGAACCGTAACCCTACCTCCAAGTGCCCTACACATAGGAACCCGAACCCGAGGGCGGGAAGCCCTACCCATAGGAACCCTAACCCTAGCTCCAAGTGCCCTACCCATAGGAACCCTAACCCTAGCTCCAAGTGCCCTTCACATAGGAACCCTAACCCTAGGGCGGGAAGCCCTACCTATAGGAACCCTAACCCTAGGGCGGGAAGCCCTACCCATAGGAACCCTAACCCTAGCTCCAAGTGCCCTACCCATAGGAACCCTAACCCTAGCTCCAAGTGCCCTACACATAGGAACCCTAACCCTAGGGCGGGAAGCCCTACCCATAGGAACCCTAACTCTAGCTCCAAGTGCCCTACCCATAGGAACCCTAACCCTAGCTCCAAGTGCCCTACACATAGGAACCCTAACCCTAGCTCCAAGTGCCCTAAACATAGGAACCCAGCCTTAGGGAGGGAAGCCCTACCCATAGGAACCCTAACCCTAGGGAGGGAAGCCCTACCCATAGGAACCCTAACCCTAGAGCGGGAAGTCCTACCCATAGGAACCCTAACCCTAGCTCCAAGTGCCCTACACATAGGAACCCTAACCCTAGGGCGGGAAACCCTACCCATAGGAACCCTAACCCTAGCTCCAAGTGCACTACCCATAGGAACCCTAACCCTAGGGCGGGAAGCCCTACCCATAGGAACCCTAACCCTAGGGCGGGAAGCCCTACCCATAGGAACCCTAACCCTAAGGCGGGAAGCCCTACCCATAGGAACCCTAACCCTAGCTCCAAGTGCCCTACCCATAGGAACCCTAACCCTAGGGCGGGAAGCCCTACCCATAGGAACCCTAACCCTAGGGCGGGAAGCCCTACCCATAGGAACCCTTACCCTAGGGCGGGAAGCCCTACCCATAGGAACCCCAACCCTAGCTCCAAGTGCCCTACCCATAGGAACCCGAACCCTAGGGTGGGAAGCCCTACCCATAGGAACCCTAACCCTAGCTCCAAGTGCCCTACACATAGGAACCCTAACCCTAGGGCGGGAAGCCCTACCCATAGGAACCCTAACCCTAGCTCCAAGTGCCCTACCCATAGGAACCCTAACCCTAGCTCCAAGTGCCGTACACATAGGAACCATATCCCTAGCTCCAAGTGCCCTACACATAGGAACCCTAACCCTAGAGCAGGAAGCCCTACCCATAGGAACCCTAACCCTAGCTCCAAGTGCCCTACCCATAGGAACCCTAACCCTAGCTCCAAGTGCCCTACACATAGGAACCCTAACTCTAGGGCGGGGAGCCCTACCCATAGGAACCCTAACCCTAGCTCCAAGTGCCCTACCCATAGGAACCCTAACCCTAGCTCCAAGTGCCGTACACATAGGAACCCTATCCCTAGCTCCAAGTGCCCTACACATAGGAACCCTAACCCTAGAGCAGGAAGCCCTACCCATAGGAACCCTAACCCTAGCTCCAAGTGCCCTACCCATAGGAACCCTAACCCTAGCTCCAAGTGCCCTACACTTAGGAACCCTAACCCTAGGGCGGGGTGCCCTACCCATAGGAACCCTAACCCTAGCTCCAAGTGCCCTACCCATAGGAACCCTAACCCTAGCTCCAAGTGCCCTTCACATAGGAACCCTAACCCTAGGGCGGGAAGCCCTACCTATAGGAACCCTAACCCTAGGGCGGGAAGCCCTACCCATAGGAACCCTAACCCTGGCTCCAAGTGCCCTACCCATAGGAACCCTAACCCTAGCTCCAAGTGCCCTACACATAGGAACCCTAACCCTAGGGCGGGAAGCCCTACCCATAGGAACCGTAACCCTAGGGCGGGAGGCCCTACCCATAGGAACCCTAACCCTAGCTCCAAGTGCCCTAAACATAGGAACCCTAACCCTAGGGCGGGAAGCCCTACCCATAGGAACCCTAACTCTAGCTCCAAGTGCCCTACCCATAGGAACCCTAACCCTAGCTCCAAGTGCCCTACACATAGGAACCCTAACGCTAGGGCGGGAAGCCCTACCCATAGGAACCCTAACCCTAGCTCCAAGTGCCCTACCCATAGGAACCCTAACCCTAGGGCGGGAAGCCCTACCCATAGGAACCCTAACACTAGCTCCAAGTGCCCTACACATAGGAACCCTAACCCTAGGGCGGGAAGCCCTACCCATAGGAACCCTAACCCTAGCTCCAAGTGCCCTACAGATAGGAACCCTAACTCTAGGGCGGGGAGGCCTCCCCATAGGAACCCTAACCCTAGCTCCAAGTGCCCTACCCATAGGAACCCTAACCCTAGCTCCAAGTGCCCTTCACATAGGAACCCTAACCCTAGGGCGGGAAGCCCTACCTATAGGAACCCTAACCCTAGGGCGGGAAGCCCTACCCATAGGAACCCTAACCCTAGCTCCAAGTGCCCTACCCATAGGAACCCTAACCCTAGAGCGGGAAGCCCTACCCATAGGAACCCTAACCTTAGCTCCAAGTGCCCTACACATAGGAACCCTAACCATAGGGCGGGAAACCCTACCCATAGGAACCCTAACCCTAGCTCCAAGTGCCCTACCCATAGGAACCCTAACCCTAGCTCCAAGTGCCCTACACATAGGAACCCTAACCCTAGGGCGGGAAACCCTACCCATAGGAACGCTTACCCTAGCTCCAAGTGCCCTACACATACGAACCCTAACCCTAGGGCGGGAAGCCCTACCCATAGGAACCGTAACCCTAGGGCGGGAAGCCCTACCCATAGGAACCCTAACCCTAGCTCCAAGTGCCCTACACATAGGAACCCTAACCCGAGGGCGGGAAGCCCTACCCATAGGAACCCTATCCCTAGCTCAAAGTGCCCTACCCATAGGAACCCTAACCCTAGGGCGGGAAGCCCAACCCATAGGAACCCTAACCCTAGGGCGGGAAGCCCTATCCATAGGAACCCTAACCCTAGCTCCAAGTGCCCTACCCACAGGAACCCTAACGCTAGCTCCAAGTGCCCTACACATAGGAACCCTAACTCTAGGGCGGGGAGCCCTACCCATAGGAACCCTAACCCTAGCTCCAAGTGCCCTACCCATAGGAACCCTAACCGTAGCTCCAAATGCCCTTCACATAGGAACCCTAACCCTAGGGCGGGAAGCCCTACATATCGGAACCCTAACCCTAGGGCGGGAAGCCCTACCCATAGGAACCCTAACCCTAGCTCCAAGTGCCCTCCCCATAGGAACCCTAACCCTAGCTCCAAGTGCCCTACACATAGGAACCCTAACCCTAGGGCGGGAAGCCCTACCCATAGGAACCCTAACTCTAGCTCCAAGTGCCCTACCCATAGGAACCCTAACCCTAGCTCCAAGTGCCCTACACATAGGAACCCTAACCCTAGCTCCAAGTGCCCTAAACATAGGAACCCAGCCCTAGGGAGGGAAGCCCTACCCATAGGAACCCTAACCCTAGGGAGGGAAGCCCTACCCATAGGAACCCTAACCCTAGAGCGGGAAGTCCTACCCATAGGAACCCTAACCCTAGCTCCAAGTGCCCTACACATAGGAACCCTAACCCTAGGGCGGGAAACCCTACCCATAGGAACCCTAACCCTAGCTCCAAGTGCCCTACCCATAGGAACCCTAACCCTAGGGCGGGAAGCCCTACCCATAGGAACCCTAACCCTAGGGCGGGAAGCCCTACCCATAGGAACCCTAACCCTAAGGCGGGAAGCCCTACCCATAGGAACCCTAACCCTAGCTCCAAGTGCCCTACACATAGGAACCCTAACCATAGGGCGGGAAACCCTACCCATAGGAACCCTAACCCTAGCTCCAAGTGCCCTACCCATAGGAACCCTAACCCTAGAGCGGGAAGTCCTACCCATAGGAACCCTAACCCTAGCTCCAAGTGCCCTACACATAGGAACCCTAACCCTAGGGCGGGAAGCCCTACCGATAGGAACCCTAACCCTAGCTCCAAGTGCCCTACCCATAGGAACCCTAACCCTAGGGCGGGAAGCCCTACCCATAGGAACCCTAACCCTAGGGCGGGAAGCCCTACCCATAGGAACCCTTACCCTAGGGCGGGAAGCCCTACCCATAGGAACCCTAACCCTAGCTCCAAGTGCCCTACCCATAGGAACCCTAACCCTAGGGCGGGAAGCCCTACCCATAGGAACCCTAACCCTGGCTCCAAGTGCCCTACCCATAGGAACCCTAACCCTAGCTCCAAGTGCCCTACACATAGGAACCCTAACCCTAGGGCGGGAAGCCCTACCCATAGGAACCGTAACCCTAGGGCGGGAGGCCCTACCCATAGGAACCCTAACCCTAGCTCCAAGTGCCCTAAACATAGGAACCCTAACCCTAGGGCGGGAAGCCCTACCCATAGGAACCCTAACTCTAGCTCCAAGTGCCCTACCCATAGGAACCCTAACCCTAGCTCCAAGTGCCCTACACATAGGAACCCTAACCCTAGGGCGGGAAGCCCTACCCATAGGAACCCTAACCCTAGCTCCAAGTGCCCTACCCATAGGAACCCTAACCCTAGGGCGGGAAGCCCTACCCATAGGAACCCTAACACTAGCTCCAAGTGCCCTACACATAGGAACCCTAACCCTAAGGCGGGAAGCCCTACCCATAGGAACCCTAACCCTAGCTCCAAGTGCCCTACACATAGGAACCCTAACTCTAGGGCGGGGAGGCCTCCCCATAGGAACCCTAACCCTAGCTCCAAGTGCCCTACCCATAGGAACCCTAACCCTAGCTCCAAGTGCCCTTCACATAGGAACCCTAACCCTAGGGCGGGAAGCCCTACCTATAGGAACCCTAACCCTAGGGCGGGAAGCCCTACCCATAGGAACCCTAACCCTAGCTCCAAGTGCCCTACCCATAGGAACCCTAACCCTAGAGCGGGAAGCCCTACCCATAGGAAACCTAACCTTAGCTCCAAGTGCCCTACACATAGGAACCCTAACCCTAGGGCGGGAAACCCTACCCATAGGAACCCTAACCCTAGCTCCAAGTGCCCTACCCATAGGAACCCTAACCCTAGCTCCAAGTGCCCTACACATAGGAACCCTAACCCTAGGGCGGGAAACCCTACCCATAGGAACGCTTACCCTAGCTCCAAGTGCCCTACACATACGAACCCTAACCCTAGGGCGGGAAGCCGTACCCATAGGAACCGTAACCCTAGGGCGGGAAGCCCTACCCATAGGAACCCTAACCCTAGCTCCAAGTGCCCTACACATAGGAACCCTAACCCGAGGGCGGGAAGCCCTACCCATAGGAACCCTATCCCTAGCTCCAAGTGCCCTACCCATAGGAACCCTAACCCTAGGGCGGGAAGCCCAACCCATAGGAACCCTAACCCTAGGGCGGGAAGCCCTATCCATAGGAACCCTAACCCTAGCTGCAAGTGCCCTACCCACAGGAACCCTAACGCTAGCTCCAAGTGCCCTACACATAGGAACCCTAACTCTAGGGCGGGGAGCCCTACCCATAGGAACCCTAACCCTAGCTCCAAGTGCCCTACCCATAGGAACCCTAACCCTAGCTCCAAATGCCCTTCACATAGGAACCCTAACCCTAGGGCGGGAAGCCCTACATATCGGAACCCTAACCCTAGGGCGGGAAGCCCTACCCATTGGAACCCTAACCCTAGCTCCAAGTGCCCTACCCATAGGAACCCTAACCCTAGCTCCAAGTGCCCTACACATAGGAACCCTAACCCTAGGGCGGGAAGCCCTACCCATAGGAACCCTAACTCTAGCTCCAAGTGCCCTACCCATAGGAACCCTAACCCTAGCTCCAAGTGCCCTACACATAGGAACCCTAACCCTAGCTCCAAGTGCCCTAAACATAGGAACCCAGCCCTAGGGAGGGAAGCCCTACCCATAGGAACCCTAACCCTAGGGAGGGAAGCCCTACCCATAGGAACCCTAACCCTAGAGCGGGAAGTCCTACCCATAGGAACCCTAACCCTAGCTCCAAGTGCCCTACACATAGGAACCCTAACCCTAGGGCGGGAAACCCTACCCATAGGAACCCTAACCCTAGCTCCAAGTGCCCTACCCATAGGAACCCTAACCCTAGGGCGGGAAGCCCTACCCATAGGAACCCTAACCCTAGGGCGGGAAGCCCTACCCATAGGAACCCTAACCCTAAGGCGGGAAGCCCTACCCATAGGAACCCTAACCCTAGCTCCAAGTGCCCTACACATAGGAACCCTAACCATAGGGCGGGAAACCCTACCCATAGGAACCCTAACCCTAGCTCCAAGTGCCCTACCCATAGGAACCCTAACCCTAGAGCGGGAAGTCCTACCCATAGGAACCCTAACCCTAGCTCCAAGTGCCCTACACATAGGAACCCTAACCCTAGGGCGGGAAGCCCTACCGATAGGAACCCTAACCCTAGCTCCACGTGCCCTACCCATAGGAACCCTAACCCTAGGGCGGGAAGCCCTACCCATAGGAACCCTAACCCTAGGGCGGGAAGCCCTACCCATAGGAACCCTTACCCTAGGGCGGGAAGCCCTACCCATAGGAACCCTAACCCTAGCTCCAAGTGCCCTACCCATAGGAACCCGAACCCTAGGGCGGGAAGCCCTACCGATAGGAACCCTAACCCTAGCTCCAAGTGCCCTACCCATAGGAACCCTAACCCTAGCTCCAAGTGCCCTACACATAGGAACCCTAACCCTAGGGCGGGAAGCCCACCCATAGGAACCCTAACCCTAGGGCGGGAAGCCCTACCCATAGGAACCCTAACCCTAGCTCCAAGTGCCCTACACATAGGAACCCTAACCCTGGCTCCAAGTGCCCTATCCATAGGAACCCTAACCCTAGGGCGGGAAGCCCTACCCATAGGAACCCTAACCCTCGCTCCAAGTGCCCTACCCATAGGAACCCTAACCCTAGCTCCAAGTCCCCTACACATAGGAACCCTAACCCTAGCTCCAAGTGCCCTACACATAGGAACCCTAAAGCTAGGGCGGGAAGCCCTACCCATAGGAACCCTAACCCTAGCTCCAAGTGCCCTACACATAGGAACCCTAACCGTAGGGCGGGAAGCCCTACCGATAGGAACCCTAATCCTAGCTCCAAGTGCCCTACCCATAGGAACCCTAACCCTAGGGCGGGAAGCCCAGCCATAGGAACCCTAACCCTAGGGCGGGAAGCCCTACCCATAGGAACCCTAACCCTAGGGCGGGAAGCCCTACCCATAGGCACCCTAACCCTAGCTCCAAGTGCCCTACCCATAGGAACCCTAACCCTAGCTCCAAGTGCCCTACACATAGGAACCCTAACCCTAGAGCAGGAAGCCCTACCCATAGGAACCCTAACCCTAGCTCCAAGTGCCCTACCCATAGGAACCCTAACCCTAGCTCCAAGTGCCCTACACATAGGAACCCTAACTCTAGGGCGGGGAGGCCTCCCCAAAGGAACCCTAACCCTAGCTCCAAGTGCCCTACCCATAGGAACCCTAACCCTAGCTCCAAGTGTACTTCACATAGGAACCCTAACCCTAGGGCGGGAAGCCCTACCTATAGGAACCCTAACCCTAGGGCGGGAAGCCCTACCCATAGGAACCCTAACCCTAGCTCCAAGTGCCCTACCCATAGGAACCCTAACCCTAGAGCGGGAAGCCCTACCCATAGGAACCCTAACCTTAGCTCCAAGTGACCTACACATAGGAACCCTAACCCTAGGGCGGGAAACCCTACCCATAGGAACCCTAACCCTAGCTCCAAGTGCCCTACCCATAGGAACCCTAACCCTAGCTCGAAGTGCCCTACACATAGGAACCCTAACCCTAGGGCGGGAAACCCTACCCATAGGAACGCTTACCCTAGCTCCAAGTGCCCTACACATACGAACCCTAACCCTAGGGCGGGAAGCCCTACCCATAGGAACCCTAACCCTAGGGCGGGAAGCCCTACCCATAGGAACCCTAACCCTAGCTCCAAGTGCCCTACACATAGGAACCCTAACCCGAGGGCGGGAAGCCCTACCCATAGGAACCCTAACCCTAGCTCCAAGTGCCCTACCCATAGGAACCCTAACCCTAGGGCGGGAAGCCCAACCCATAGGAACCCTAACCCTAGGGCGGGAAGCCCTATCCATAGGAACCCTAACCCTAGCTCCAAGTGCCCTACCCACAGGAACCCTAACCCTAGCTCCAAGTGCCCTACACATAGGAACCCTAACTCTAGGGCGGGGAGCCCTACCCATAGGAACCCTAACCCTAGCTCCAAGTGCCCTACCCATAGGAACCCTAACCCTAGCTCCAAGTGCCCTTCACATAGGAACCCTAACCCTAGGGCGGGAAGCCCTACATATAGGAACCCTAACCCTAGGGCGGGAAGCCCTACCCATAGGAACCCTAACCCTAGCTCCAAGTGCCCTACCCATAGGAACCCTAACCCTAGCTCCAAGTGCCCTACACATAGGAACCCTAACCCTAGGGCGGGAAGCCCTACCCATAGGAACCCTAACTCTAGCTCCAAGTGCCCTACCCATAGGAACCCTAACCCTAGCTCCAAGTGCCCTACACATAGGAACCCTAACCCTAGCTCCAAGTGCCCTAAACATAGGAACCCAGCCCTAGGGAGGGAAGCCCTACCCATAGGAACCCTAACCCTAGGGAGGGAAGCCCTACCCATAGGAACCCTAACCCTAGAGCGGGAAGTCCTACCCATAGGAACCCTAACCCTAGCTCCAAGTGCCCTACACATAGGAACCCTAACCCTAGGGCGGGAAACCCTACCCATAGGAACCCTAACCCTAGCTCCAAGTGCCCTACCCATAGGAACCCTAACCCTAGGGCGGGAAGCCCTACCCATAGGAACCCTAACCCTAGGGCGGGAAGCCCTACCCATAGGAACCCTAACCCTAAGGCGGGAAGCCCTACCCATAGGAACCCTAACCCTAGCTCCAAGTGCCCTACACATAGGAACCCTAACCATAGGGCGGGAAACCCTACCCATAGGAACCCTAACCCTAGCTCCAAGTGCCCTACCCATAGGAACCCTAACCCTAGAGCGGGAAGTCCTACCCATAGGAACCCTAACCCTAGCTCCAAGTGCGCTACACATAGGAACCCTAACCCTAGGGCGGGAAGCCCTACCGATAGGAACCTTAACCCTAGCTCCAAGTGCCCTACCCATAGGAACCCTAACCCTAGGGCGGGAAGCCCTACCCATAGGAACCCTAACCCTAGGGCGGGAAGCCCTACCCATAGGAACCCTTACCCTAGGGCGGGAAGCCCTACCCATAGGAACCCTAACCCTAGCTCCAAGTGCCCTACCCATAGGAACCCGAACCCTAGGGCGGGAAGCCCTACCCATAGGAACCCTAACTCTAGCTCCAAGTGCCCTACCCATAGGAACCCTAACCCTAGCTCCAAGTCCCCTACCCATAGGAACCCTAACCCTAGCTCCAAGTGCCCTACACATAGGAACCCTAACCCTAGCTCCAAGTGCCCTACACATAGAAACCCTAACCCTAGGGCGGGAAGCCCTAGCCATAGGAACCCTAACCCTAGCTCCAAGTGCCCTACACATAGGAACCCTAACCCTAGGGCGGGAAGCCCTACCCATAGGAACCCTATCCCTAGCTCCAAGTGCCCTACACATAGGAACCCTAACCCTAGAGCAGGAAGCCCTACCCACAGGAACCCTAACCCTAGCTCCAAGTGCCCTACCCATAGGAACCCTAACCCTAGCTCAAGTGCCCTACACATAGGAACCCTAACCCTAGGGCGGGAAGCCCTACCCATAGGAACCCTAACCCTAGGGCGGGAAGCCCTACCCATAGGAACCCTAACCCTAGCTCCAAGTGCCCTACACATAGGAACCCTAACCCTGGCTCCAAGTGCCCTATCCATAGGAACCCTAACCCTAGGTCGGGAAGCCCTACCCATAGGAACCCTAACCCTAGCTCCAAGTTCCCTACCCATAGGAACCCGAACCCTAGGGCGGGAAGCCCTACCCATAGGAACCCTAACGCTAGCTCCAAGTGCCCTACACATAGGAACCCTAACCCTGGCTCCAAGTGCCCTATCCATAGGAACCCTAACCCTAGGTCGGGAAGCCCTACCCATAGGAACCCTAACCCTAGCTCCAAGTGCCCTACACATAGGAACCCTAACGCTATGGCGGGAAGCCCTACCCATAGGAACCCTAACCCTAGCTCTAAGTGCCCTACCCATAGGAACCCTAACCCTAGCTCCAAGTGCCCTACACATAGGAACCCTAACCCTAGGGCTGGAAGCCCTACCCATAGGAACCCTAACCCTAGGGCGGGAAACCCTACCCATAGGAACCATAGCCCTAGCTCCAAGTTCCCTACAGATAGGAACCCTAACCCTAGCTCCAAGTGCCCTACCCATAGGAACCCTAACCCTAGGGCGGGAAGCCCTACCCATAGGAACCCTAACGCTAGCTCCAAGTGCCCTACACATAGGAACCCTAACCCTAGGGCGGGAAGCCTTACCCATAGGAACCTAACCCTAGGGCGGGAAGCCCTACCCATAGGAACCCTAACCCTAAGGCGGGAAGCCCTACCCATAGGAACCCTAACCCTAGCTCCAAGTGCCCTACACATAGGAACCCTAACCATAGGGCGGGAAACCCTACCCATAGGAACCCTAACCCTAGCTCCAAGTGCCCTACCCATAGGAACCCTAACCCTAGAGCGGGAAGTCCTACCCATAGGAACCCTAACCCTAGCTCCAAGTGCCCTACGCATAGGAACCCTAACCCTAGGGCGGGAAGCCCTACCCATAGGAACCCTAACCCTAGGGCGGGAAGCCCTACCCATAGGAACCCTTACCCTAGGGCGGGAAGCCCTACCCATAGGAACCCTAACCCTAGCTCCAAGTGCCCTTCACATAGGAACCCTAACCCTAGCTCCAAGTGCCCTACACATAGAAACCCTAACCCTAGGGCGGGAAGCCCTAGCCATAGGAACCCTAACCCTAGCTCCAAGTGCCCTACACATAGGAACCATAATCCTAGGGCGGGAAGCCCTACCCATAGGAACCCTATCCCTAGCTCCAAGTGCCCTACACATAGGAACCGTAACCCTAGAGCGGGAAGCCCTACCCATAGGAACCCTAACCCTAGCTCCAAGTGCCCTACCCATAGGAACCCTAACCCTAGCTCCAAGTGCCCTACACATAGGAACCCTAACCCTAGGACGGGAAGCCCACCCATAGGAACCCTAACCCTAGGGCGGGAAGCCCTACCCATAGGAACCCTAACCCTAGCTCCAAGTGCCCTACACATAGGAACCCTAACCCTGGCTCCAAGTGCCCTATCCATAGGAACCCTAACCCTAGGGCGGGAAGCCCTACCCATAGGAACCCTAACCCTCGCTCCAAGTGCCCTACCCATAGGAACCCTAACCCTAGCTCCAAGTCCCCTACCCATAGGAACCCTAACCCTAGCTCCAAGTGCCCTACACATAGGAACCCTAACCCTAGCTCCAAGTGCCCTACACATAGGAACCCTAAAGCTAGGGCGGGAAGCCCTACCCATAGGAACCCTAACCCTAGCTCCAAGTGCCCTACACATAGGAACCCTAACCGTAGGGCGGGAAGCCCTACCGATAGGAACCCTAACGCTAGCTCCAAGTGCCCTACCCATAGGAACCCTAACCCTAGGGCGGGAAGCCCTACCCATAGGAACCCTAACCCTAGGGCGGGAAGCCCTACCCATAGGAACCCTAACCCTAGCTCCAAGTGCCCTACCCATAGGAACCCGAACCCTAGGGTGGGAAGCCCTACCCATAGGAACCCTAACCCTAGCTCCAAGTGCCGTACACATAGGAACCCTAACCCTAGCTCCAAGTGCCCTACACATAGAAACCCTAACCCTAGGGCGGGAAGCGCTACCCATAGGAACCCTAACCCTAGCTCCAAGTGCCCTACACATAGGAACCCTAACCCTAGGGCGGGAAGCCCTACCCATAGGAACCCTATCCCTAGCTCCAAGTGCCCTACACATAGGAACCCTAACCCTAGGGCGGGAAGCCCTACCCATTGGAACCCTAACCCTAGGGCGGGAAGCCCTACCCATAGGAACCCTAACCCTAGCGCCAAGTGCCCTACACATAGGAACCCTAACCCTGGCTCCAAGTGCCCTATCCATAGAAACCCTAACCCTAGGTCGGGAAGCCCTACCCATAGGAACCCTAACCCTAGCTCCAAGTGCCCTACACATAGGAAGCCTAACGCTAGGGCGGGAAGCCCTACCCATAGGAAGCCTAACCCTAGCTCTAAGTGCCCTACCCATAGGAAACCTAACCCTAGCTCCAAGTGTCCTACACATAGGAACCCTAACCCTAGGGCGGGAAGCCCTACCCATAGGAACCCTAACCCTAGCTCCAAGTGCCCTACCCATAGGAACCCTAACCCTAGCTCCAAGTCCCCTACCCATAGGAACCCTAACCCTAGCTCCAAGTGCCCTACACATAGGAACCCTAACCCTAGCTCCAAGTTCCCTACACATAGGAACCCTCAAGCTAGGGCGGGAAGCCCTACCCATAGGAACCCTAACCCTAGCTCCAAGTGCCCTACACATAGGAACCCTAACCGTAGGGCGGGAAGCCCTACCGATAGGCACCCTAACCCTAGCTCCAAGTGCCCTACCCATAGGAACCCTAACCCTAGGGCGGGAAGCCCTACCCATAGGAACCCTAACCCTAGGGCGGGAAGCCCTACCCATAGGAACCTTAACTCTAGCTCCAAGTGCCCTACCCATAGGAACCCTAACCCTAGCTCCAAGTGCCCTACACATAGGAACCCTAACCCTAGGGCGGGAAGCCCTACCCATAGGAACCCTAACCCTAGCTCCAAGTGCCCTACCCATAGGAACCCTAACCCTAGGGCGGGAAGCCCTACCCATAGGAACCCTAACACTAGCTCCAAGTGCCCTACACATAGGAACCCTAACCCTAGGGCGGGAAGCCCTACCCATAGGAACCCTAACCCTAGCTCCAAGTGCCCTACCCATAGGAACCCTAACCCTAGCTCCAAGTGCCCTACACATAGGAACCCTAACCCTAGGGCGGGAAGCCCTACCCATAGGAACCCTAACCCTAGGGCGGGAAGCCCTACCCATAGGAACCCTAACCCTAGGGCGGGAAGCCCTACCCATAGGAACCCTAACCCTAGCTTTTTTGTGCCCTACCCATAGGAACCCTAACCCTAGGGCGGGAAGCCCTGCCCATAGGAACCCTAACCCTAGGGCGGGAAGCCCTACCCATAGGAACCCTAACTCTAGCTCCATGTGCCCTACCCATAGGAACCCTAACCCTAGCTCCAAGTGCCCTACACATAGGAACCCTAACCCTAGCTCCAAGTTCCCTAAACATAGGAACCCAGCCCTACTGAGGGAAGCCCTACCCATAGGAACCCTAACCCTAGGGAGGGAAGCCCTACCCATAGGAACCCTAACCCTAGAGCGGGAAGTCCTACCCATAGGAACCCTAACCCTAGCTCCAAGTGCCCTACACATAGGAACCCTAACCCTAGGGCGGGAAACCCTACCCATAGGAACCCTAACCCTAGCTCCAAGTGCCCCACCCCTTGGTAACCCTAACCATAGGGCGGGAAGCCCTACCCATAGGAACCCTATCCCTAGCTCCAAGTGCCCTACACTTAGGTCTGGTGTACACTAAAAAGTTAGGCTGTGGAAGCTGTTTTCTGTCGACCTAGATGACACATAAGTGTCTCCCTCACTGATGGAAGCACGTCATTACAGCAGCACAGTAACACCACCGCCCCAAGCGGCGTTGACCCATGGTCAATGTACCCAGGTCAATGCAGCACAAGTGTAGCTGCTGCATTACCTTTGTCAGCCCTAACAATCCTCCAGCAGCTGTCCCCCAGTGCCTGACACTGACAGCTCTAGTCAAAATGCAAACTCCATTGTCCAGGGAACATAGAGACCAGAATGCCCCCTGCCTCGTTAAAGTGCCACAACTATTTTTCTCGACTGTCTCCCTAGCATTTCTCCACTTCTGTGTGCAACTGCCTAGCCGAAGATTCTGGCCACATGCACTCCAGCTTGAAGTAAACTGGAGATCGTGGATCTCCTGGGCCTCTGGGAAGAAGAGGCTGTACCACAGAAACGTGGACAGCTCTGAGCAGATTGGGATGCAGGAGAAAGAGAGGCGACAGGAACGAGCAGCAGTGCCATGTCAAAGGACCACAAGAAACTAGGGAAAACACTGCATGTTAGAACTACACTTGCAGAGTATTTAGTCATAGTTGCATAGATTCTAGGGCTGGTAGGGACTTCCATAGGTCATCCAGTCCAGTCCCCTGCCCTCGTGGCAGGCCCAAATACTGTCTTCACCATCCCTGATAGACATTTATTTAAACTACTCTTAAATATTTCCAGCGCGGAGATTCCACAACCTCCCTAGGCAGTTTATTCTACTGTTTAACCACCCGGACAGTTAAGAAGGTATTTCTGATGTCCAACCTAAACCTCCCTTGCTGCAGTTTAAGCCCATTGCTTCTCGATATAGCCTTATTAGAGGCTAAGGTGAAGACGTTTTCTCCTGTGTACATGCATGCGTGTACATATAAATAGCTTGTTATTAGTCCTAGCAGTAGCTGAAACCAGTCAATGTAGTAATATAACATGGCGTACAAGTGAAATGCATTTATAACACCAGACCTATCTATGACCTCTATTTTGAATTACTAGGATCTCTGCAACCTTCTGGCAAAGAGGAACTACAGCTAAATAAACTTCTGTCCAACGCTGTGGAAGTTAAAAAGGTTTCTCTCTTCTTAGTGGCGGCATCTGACTTGCTGGATCCCAAATCTGCCACTCAGAACTCCGAACCACTGTTATTTTCTGAAAAACCCACAGTGCTCGGGTCATGCGAGAAATGTGATTGGGCTATTCTTGTTATGAAATGGAAGATGGGCTCAAGGATTTTTCTGGCGGTAGTTGTATATTTAATAATCGGAGCTGCTGTCTTCAAAGCCCCGGAGCAGCCACATGAACCTGTCCAAAGAGCCACCACTGTGATTCAGAAGCAGACGTTTGTAGCTGAGCTTTTCTGTGTGAATGCATCGGAGCTCGATGAAGTAATGCAGGTCATTCATACAGAAACTTAACTTGTTCCTATGTTTTAGAAGGATGAATAATGGGACAGCGCTGTATCAACATTTGAGCTGCAAATGTAGCCAGACGGCTAACTTCAGACAGAACGGTTGGCAATAGCATTTTTAAACGAGGCTTCAGCTGAAAAGTCATTGCTAATTTTTTGTATGTTCCCTGTGCGTTATAGTCAACTTTCAAACTGAATGCTCCGGTGCCAATTAAATGACTATTCATAGCAATCTGTATAACATAGCAGTTCAGAAAGGAATTGGGGTATTGATTAAGCAGAGCGTGGTCAACCATGGGAAACCGGGGCTGCGGGGCTCTGGCCGGGACAGTGTGTCCGCTGAGCTCCGGCCGAGCCCCTCAACCCCGCCCTCCCGCTACCCCGGCTGGAGCTCTTTAACCACGCGGTCCCGCTCAGCCAGCCGAGCGTGGCAAGTCCCGCGGCACCGCTACACCGGCCGGAGACCCACAACCCCGCAGGCCCAATCTCTCCGCCGGAGTCCCGGGGCCCAGACACCACGTCCAGAGCCCCGCAACCCCTTGGTCCCGCTTCCCCCGGCCGGAGCGCCGCATCCCCGCAGCCCTCTCCCCCGGCCAGAACCTCGCAACCTCAGAGCTCCCAGACAGAGCCCCGCAACACCGCGGTCCTGCTCTCCCGGCAGGAGCCCTGCAAGCCCGCGGTCCCACTCTCCCGCCCAAGCGCAGCAACCCCGCAGCCCCACTCTCTTCACTCACAGCCCCGCAACCCTGCAGCCCCACTCGCTGGACCGGAGCCCCGCAAAATCGCGATCCCGCCGGCAACCCCACACCCCCGCTCTTCTGGCAGGAGCCCGCAACCATGGAGCCCCGCTCCCCCGGCAGGAGCCCGGAGACTCCTGCTACCCAGCCAAGAGCCCAGCAACCCGGAGTCCCGCTCCCCCTCCCAAGTGCAGAAGCCCCGCAGCCCCACTCTCTTGGCCTGGAGCCCGCAACCCTGTGTGATGGAGTAGGGGCTGTCTGTGTGGGGTTGGGAGAGCCGGGGAGGACTTTAGGTGAGGGGCAGGTATTCAGCCTGTAACCTGAGCTAGGCAGGGGGGAGGGGAGGTCAACACCTTTGCCAGGGGAGCTAGACAAAGAAAAAGAGCCGAGTGGAGAGGGGGAGTCAGTTTCGGATTGGGGCTGGATGGTGGGAGTTCAGGGAATCCTAGGCTGGGATCCAAGCACCCTGAACCCCAGAAAGGCAAGATTGAGAGGTCCTGGCTCTGAACACTAGCTCTGCTGTAGCCTGTGCTCCTGTTTTTCAATAAACCTTCTGTTTTACAGGCTGGCTGAGAGTCCCTGTGAGTCCGAGGAAGAGGGGTGCAGGGCCGGACTCCCCCACACTCCGTCACAGTCTCCACCACCTTCAGTTGGCACCTTTACAGAGGAGGGGCCCAGGCCATCAATTGCAAGGAGACAGAGTGTCAGGCATTTAGGTGCACTGGTCTCTTGCTTTGCTAGATACTTAAGAACTGCATAGGGGACACTGAGGCACCAACACAGCATTCACAGACCCCCAGTAAGAACAGTCCCCCTTCGTCACATCTCTCCCCCCTTTGAGACCGAACTGAGTGGGGTCACTTCAGCCAGTGACCTGGGGAAGTTCGAACCCACATACATTCCCATGGATGCCCCAGGATCCCCCCAGTTATGGGGAAAGAGTTACCCCAGGCCATTCCAGTTTCCTGACCCCATTTAGGTCGGGGGGACTCAAGGGCACTCGCAGTTGGCAGGTGGAAAGGCTTATGCAGCCCAGGGCTTTTCGTCACTCCAATACCCCTGGGGTTCAAGCTGGGCTGGGCTCTTCTCCCCGCGTTCCACTCTGGGGGGGCTGTGATTTGGGCTCTCTTGGTTCAGAGCCCTTTCGTAAAGCAGAGTTGCACTGTTAAGCCCTTTGTTAGAGCTCCTTCCGTTAAAATAGCAAAGAAAAGAGCTCCGTTTGTGAAAATTCCTAAAAAGGAGACGTTCAGTGCAAACCACTGCTAGGCAACACTTTCGCCTAGACCCATCTTACAAATGCTATTCCGATGCATTGCTGGCAATTTGGCAGAGATCCGTTTGGGAAAACAGCGAAATGTGAGAAATTCATTGCGGATTATTAGTAGTCATGAATTTCTCCTGGTACCATCCTAAAATTGATATCAAACTGCACTGCTGTCAATTTGACAGAGGTACGATTTCAACGAAGGTTTCAAAGCAGCTAAACATGAGAAAGGTTTCCACATCATTGGTAAGCACGAATTCCTCCTGTTCCCATCCTAAACTTGCTATTCGGATGCACAGCAACAACATGACCGAGATACGCTGTGAAAACAGCTACACATGACCAATTCATTCCAAATCACTCGTAGGCACGAATTGCTCCTGGAACCACCCTAAAAATGCTATTCGATTACACTCCTGCCCATTTGGCAGAGATCCGTTTGTGAAAATAGCTAAACCTCAGAAATTCAGTCAAAATGTAAGCTAGGCACGTGAAAAGAGCTAATGAAGAATTATTAAGCCCACATCAGTGCTAGACACGACTTTCCCCTTGAACCAACCTCCAATTGCTATTCGAAAGCACTGGTGGCTATTTGGCAGGGTTCCTTTCGTGAAAATTGCTAAAAAGGAGACGTTCAGTGCAAAGCACTGCTAGGCAACACTTTCTCCTGGAACCATTTTACAAATGCTATTCGGTTGCATTGCTTGCCATAAGACTAATCTGCGTGTGTGAAAATGGAAAATATGAGAAATTCGTTCAGGATCATTGCTAGGCACCGATTTATCTGAGAATCGTCTTTCACAAGCCCATAGCATCCCCTGCTGGACATTTGGTAGAGATTCCTTTCGTGAACATTGCTAAACATGAGCCAGTCATTGCAGCTCCCTGATAGGTACGAATTTCTCTTTGACATATCCACAAAATAGCATTCGGTTGCACTGTTAAGCCCTTTGTTAGAGCGCCTTCCGTGAAAATAGCAAAACATGACCCTTTTCGCTGTGAGCGAGGAAAGTCTAATGGAATCGTCCTCCTTCTGCAATTCTGATACACTGCTGAGAATTTGGCAGTTCTACGTTGTGATAACAGCGAAACATGAGAAATTCACTGCGGATTATTGGGAAGCACGAATTCCTTCTGCTCCCATCCTAAACGGATGCACAGCTAGCAACTTGACCGAGCTACGCTGTGAAAACAGCTATACCTGAGCAATTCATTCGAAATCACTCGTAGGAATGAATTTCTCCTGGAAACACGCTAAAAATGCTATTCGGTTCCACTGCTGGCTATTTGGAAGAGCTCCGTTTGTGAAAATTCCTAAAAAGGAGACGTTCAGTGCAAACAACTGCTAGGCAACACTTTCTCCCCTAGACCCATCTTACAAATGCTATTCCGATGCACTGCTGTCAATTTGACAGACGTACGATTTGTACGAAGGTTTCAAAGCAGCTAAACATGAGAAAGAATTCCACACCATTGGAAAGCAAGTATTCCTCCTGTTCCCATCCTAAACTTGCTATTCGGATGCACAGCAACAACATGACCGAGATACGCTGTGAAAACAGCTACACATGACCAATTCATTCCAAATCACTCGTAGGCACGAATTGCTCCTGGAACCACCCTAAAAATGCTATTCGATTACACTCCTGCCCATTTGGCAGAGATCCGTTTGTGAAAATAGCTAAACCTCAGAAATTCAGTCAAAATGTAAGCTAGGCACGTGAAAAGAGCTAATGAAGAATTATTAAGCCCACATCAGTGCTAGACACGACTTTCCCCTTGAACCAACCTCCAATTGCTATTCGAAAGCACTGGTGGCTATTTGGCAGAGTTCCTTTCTTGAAAATTGCTAAAAAGGAGACGTTCAGTGCAAAGCACTGCTAGGCAACACTTTCTCCTGGAACCATTTTACAAATGCTATTCGGTTGCATTGCTGGCCATAAGACTAATCTGCGTGTGTGAAAATGGAAAATATGAGAAATTCGAATCATAGTGCAGCTACAGACAAGAGCAATGTCTAGCTACAAGGGGACCCAGTCCATTTGAAATGTACGCTGTTTCAGAAAAGGAAAATAGGAAAATATGAGAAATTATGAGAAATTCGTTCAGGATCATTGCTAGGCACCGATTTATCTGATAATCGTCTTTCACAAGCCAATAGCATCCCCTGCTGGACATTTGGTAGAGATTCCTTTCGTGAACGTTGCTAAACATGAGCCAGTCATTGCAGCTCACTGATAGGTACGAATTTCTCTTTGAAATAGCCACAAAATAGCATTCGGTTGCACTGTTAAGCCCTTTGTTAGAGCTCCTTCCGTGAATATAGCAAAACATGACCCTTTCGAGCCTTATCTCTGCGAGCGAGGAAAGTCTAATGGAATCGTCCTCCTTCTGCAATTCTGATGCACTGCTGAGAATTTGGCAGTGCTACATAACTAATAGATTTTTCTCTCCTAATAATCGTCTGCCTTTTTGAGTTCCCACTTCCTAGCAGAAAACTACGGCTTTCAGGTACTCTCTATACTTGAATTCTTTAAAAACAACCTAATCTGCTAATGTTTACTCTTCAGGGACGTAATCTCAGTCGAGACAGAAGTCTTTGATATAGGTGAGCAAATCTGCTGTGGAAATAAACTGGTAGTCGGCCATTGATTTTAAAGACGCTCGAATCATAGTGCAGCTACAGACAAGAGCAATGTCTAGCTACAAGGGGATGCAGTCCATTTGAAATGTACGCTGTTTCAGAAAAGGAACTAGAAATGGGTTCAAAGCCTACAGCTACCCACAGCTCACAGGTATTTGGCTCAGGGGGTTGGTTTTGGGCCGCTCTAGAGACAGCGATTAGCCAACTATCTAAAGTTTAGGGTGTTCAGATGCACGGATCTATCTATCTATCTATCTATCTATCTATCTATCTATCTATCTATCTATCTATCACGAACACTAATAAGCATCTTTAATTTTTCTTGTTTAAGCAATGCCATTGGAACTGCGGCAGTTTTACTGACAACATTACTGAAAAGTTCTACAGTTACCGTATCTATCTACATATCTAGCTATCCATAAACACTAATGAGCATCTTTAATTTTTCTGGCTTAAGAATTTCCATTTGAACTCCTCCTGGTCTACTTACAACTTTTCTCCACATTGATCTATCTAGCGATCTAGCTAGCTGTCTAGCGACCTAGACAGCTATCTAATCACTAAAACTAATGAGCTTTTATTTTTCTTGTTTACGCATTTCCAGCGGAACTTCCCCTGTTTCACTGACAAGTAGCAGAGGGGTAGCCGTGTAAGTCTTAGGTTAATGAGCCTTTTTTATATTTAATAATGTCTTATGTATTCAGGTGCCTGTCTGATCCGATAGCTAGCTAGCTAGATTGCTAGATCGAGTAACTGAATAACGCTTGAGTAAAGCTGTCAGGAAAACAGGGACTCTTACAAAGAGAAAAAGTAAAGCTTCTTATCACTGTTCGTGATTAGTTAGCTCCATCGATCGAGCTAGAGCGAGAGACAGACAGTGTAACTGTATAAATCTCGAGAAATGCTGTCAGTGAAACAGGGCAAGTTCCATTTGTAACTGTAAACCGTACACAAGAAAAATAAAAGGTGCTCATTAGTGTTTGTGATTAGCTAGATAATTAGATCGCTAGACAGCTAGCTAGATCGCTACGTTGTTAAAAGTGAATAAAGTTGTAAGTAGAACAGAGGGAGCTCAAATGGAAACGCTTAAACAAGAAAAATTAAAGATGCTTATTAGTGTTCGTGATTAGATAGATAGCTATTGCATCTGCACACACTAAACTTTAGGTAGTTGCAGAGGAGCTCTGTCTCCAGAACGGCAAAAACCAAAACCCTGCGCCAATACCTGTGGCTGATGGTATCTGCAGGCTTTGAAACCATTTCTAGGTCCTTTTCTGAAAGAGCGTACATTTCAAATGGTCCCCCGCGTACCTGGACATTGCTCTAGTCTGCAGCTGCCCTATGATTCGAGCGTGGGTGTCTTTCAAATCACTGGCCCACTAACTCTTCATTTCTACAGCAGATTTGCTCAAAGACTCCTGTCCCGACTGAGATTCCATACCTCAAGTTGTTTTTAAAGAATTCGAGAAACAGAAAGAATGTAATAAGCCGTATTTTGAAACTAGGAAGGGGGAACTCAAAAAGACAGAGGACTTTTCCAATAAAGGCATTAAAAAGTCAGGCACGAGAATGAGCCTAGGAAACTTCATTCCAGAGACTAATTCTTTCCAAAGCTCCAAGGGCCTGGATAGAGAGGCTAATATAACAAGCAGCAGCTTAGCCATAGCTAGATTAAAATGGCTCTATAGCTGTGTAGGCATACACATAGATTGCTGTTACAGCTCAAACTCAGACACCTAGGTAGTGGAGACTAAGTGAAATCCTGACTGTAAACCCAGTAAAGTATACAATTTGGAACTGTATGAAGTAAAATTGGAATGCATGTTTCTCTTAACCTGGGCTAGACAACCTATGGCACGTGTGCCGAAGGCTGCACAGAAGCTGATTTTCAGTGGCACTCACACTGCCCGGTCCTCGCCACCAATTCGAGGAAGAGGATTATGGGGAGGGGGGGGCGCTCTCCATTTTAATTTCAATATAGATGAAGCGTCTTCATCATTTAAGAAACCTTATTTACTATACATACAAACAAAGTTTAGTGTCAGAGGGGTAGCCGTGATAGTCTGGTTCTGTAAAAGCAGCAAAGAATCCTGTGGCACCGTATAGACTAACAGACGTTTTGCAGCATGAGCTTTCGTGGGTGAACACCCACTTCTTCGGATGCAATTAGTTTAGTTCTACATTTTAGACCTAAAGAAAGAGACCTTCTGAAAACCTTGATATGTATTTCGGTCACGCGAAACCTAAAAAATGAGTGACTAAATGAAGACTGGGCACAGCTCTTCTGAAACGGTGCCGAGCCCTGCTGTAGCCAGTCTTATTGCACGACAGAGAGAGTTTTTCCTAGAAACCAGCAGAGGGTGCTGTTGCCTTGTCAAGGCTCTTTCCTTGAGGCTTTTAAAAAAGCTCCGGTGAAGTAGTTTATTTTTCAAGAGCGCTATGCTAAATGGACTAGAAAAATGCCACGAAATGAGCTGCCCGGGGAGCGGGCGCGTACGGAGGGTCGCGCGCCGGCCGGAGGAGCGTGGATCCCGCTCCCTCGGTGGGTCCGCGGGGTCCAGAACATAGAAAAGACTTTACAAAAGAGGTGATCCATTCTAATTCTCTCCGAAGTAACAGAGCAGGCTATAAACACTACTATAGCGACTCACTGAAATAGTCACTGCCACACATGGACTTCTTGTCCTCAGGCGCTCTCTGAACTCTTCCCGGCTACGTTCTCAGCCATACTCTATTTTGGTGACAAAACCCTCTTAGTTGTCTCTCTTCAGAACCACATCTATTTCGTGCATCTCCACAATAAATGTCGCAGAGACCCTCTTCTCGGGCTGTCCCACATTAGTAAGACTTCACCATAGGCGACAGGTACAGTATTGTCTCGCTCTCCGGGACCAAGCTCCGCAACCCCTTTCTCCCTCTCCTCCGGCTGTAGCTCCACATCCCCGCGGCCCTCTCCCCGGCCAGAACCTCGCAACTTCAGAGCTCCCAGCCGGAGCCCCACAACCCCGCGGTCCCGCTCCCCCGCCCAAGTACAGAAACCCCGCAGCCCCACTCTCTTGTCCCGGAGCCACGCAACCCTCCACCCCCAGTCGCCGGACCGGAGCCCGGCAACCCTGCAGCCCCGTTCTCTTGGTCAGAGGCTCGCAACCCCGCACTCTGGCCGGAACCCCGGAACCCGGCAGCCCCGCTCTCCCGGCAGGAGCCCCGCAACCTAGCAGACCCGTGCTCCCGGCCGGAGCCCCCAACCCCTTTGTTCCGCATCCCCGGCCGGACCTCCGCATCCCCGCGATCCCGTTGTCCCGGCCAAGCGCGGCAAGTCCTGCGGCTCCGTTTCCCCGACCGGAGCACGGCCACCCCTTCGTCCCGCTCCCACCGGCCGGAGCTCCGCGTCCCCGCCAGAACCTCGCAACCCCAGAGCTCCCGGTCAGAGGCTCACAACCCCGCAGCCCCCCTCTCTGGCCGGAACCCCGGAACCCCGCAGCCCCGCTCTCCCGGCAGGAGCCCCGTAAGTCCGCAGCCCCGTTCTCCCGGCCGGATCTCCACAACCCCTTGGTCCCGCATCTCTGGCCGGACCTCCGCATCCCCGCGATCCCGCTGTCCCGTCCGAGCGCGGCAAGTCCCGCGGCTCCATTTCCCCGACCTGAGCACGGCAATCCCGCAGCCCCACTCTCCCGGCCAGAGCCCTGCCACCCCGTAGTCCCGCTCACCCGGCTGGAGTCCGCAACTCCCCAGACCTACTCTCGCCGCCGGAGCCCCGGGGCACCGACACGCTGGACAGAGCCCCGCCAACCCGGACAGAGCCCGGCTAACGCAGACCGAGCCCCGCAACACTGGGTCCTGCTCTCCCGGCAGGAGCCCTGCAAGCCCGCGGTCCCACTCCCCAGACCAAGTGCAGCAACCACTCTCTCCACTCAGAGCCCCACAACCCTGCAGCCCCACTCGCCGGACCGGAGCCCCGCAAAACCGCGATCCCCCGGCAACCCCGCACCCCCGCTCTTCTGGCAGGAGCCCGCAACCATGGAGCCCCGCTCTCCTGGCAGCAGCCCCGCAACTCCTTGGTCCCGCTCCCCCGGCCGGAGCTCCGCATGCCAGCGATCCGGCTGTCCCAGCTGAGCGCAGCAAGTCCCGCGGATCCGCTCCCACGGCCAGAACCACGCAACTCCGCAGGCCCACTCTCCTCGCTGGAGCCCCAGGGCCCCGACACCCCAGCCAGATCCCGTCACCCTGTGGTCCTGCTCTCCCGGCAGGAGCCCCACAACTCCGGCGCCCCGGTGCCCGGACACCCCGGAGAGAGCCCCGCTACCCCGGACAGAGTCCCCCCCAACCCCGCGGTCCTGCTCTCCCGGCATCACCCCTGCTAGGGGGCAACCCTTGTGACAAAGGTGGACTGTTCCTACTGGGGTTTGTGAATGCTGTGTTGGTGCCTCAGTGTCCCCTATGCAGTTCTTAAGTATCTAGCAAAGCAAGAGGCCAGTGCACCTAAATGCCCGACACTCTGTCTCCTAGCAACTGCTGGCCTGGGCCCCTCCTCTGCAAAGGTGCCAACTGAAGGTGTTGGAGACAAAGAGATCAGGTGACCTCCTGGCCGGGGAAAGGGGCTGAGCAGAGAGGAGGGACTGGAGGGAGTTGGGGAGACTGGAGCTGGCTCGGGGAGGAAGGGTAGGACAGACAGGGCTCTGATCTCGCAATGGGGCTGTGGGGCTCCTGGGGCCCCAAGATGGGCCTAACAGCGGGGATGTGGTTCTCTATCCCTGCAAGACCTGTGTTGCACTGTGTTCCTGGCATCTGAATAAACCACCTGCTTTACTGGCTGTGCCCGTGTCCCAGTACCCAGTGACCTTCCTCACATCTACGTCCAGGGGAACAAGGCACTCTATCCAGAGGGGCAGCCCCGTGCCCATCCTGTAAACCCAAACTTCGGAGCCTGGAGCATCCAGCCCCCCAAGAGGAACTGACCTGGGGCCCTCCTCCCTCCTTCCCAGGTGGAACGCTGCCAGCCCCCCTTTCCTGGGAATGTTGCCCCTCATCCGACTGGGTCTTTACCCAGTCAAACCTCTGCGGGTTGGGTCTGCTCGGTCTGTCCCAGAGAGTCCTGGTGAATCGCAGGAAGCTGGGGGTGCAGGACGCTGACTCCCCCACACTCCGTGACAGCTGGTGGCAGGGGCGAAATGTACTGCACCCCGTGGACGGCGCTTCCTGCAGAAAGTGACTGGGGAGCAGTAAAACGAAGGGGCGATTTCAGGAGGCAATTAACCCCGGGAGCGTGTGACCAGCCCAAAGGACTTTGCAGTAACAGGGTCCCCGGGGGATAGCAGGAGCAGTCCCAGGGGCGGAGGACTCTGCAGCACGACTCTGGCCGAGAGGGAGTGACCTGAAGAAGGGCTGGTGCACGAGGGGTCTCCCTGGAACCGGTGGGAAGCTGAGAGCACACGCCGGCGAGTGGCCAGCAGGAAGATATATGCTAAGCACCTTAAGAAGGACCTGGTGGAGCTGTGCAGGCAGAGGGGGCTGCACATTGGGAGGTCCACCAAAGACCAGCTAATTGCCCAGCTGGAGGAGAAGGATCGCTTGGGTGAACCGAGCCCTGTCCAAGAGGGAAGCCGCCCAACAGATACAGTGTGGGCCGCGGGGCCTGACATGGCTGGGAGGGGCCAGACTGCTGCCGAGGACACCCCGAGACCCTGCCCACCTATACCTAGGGGAGGGGTTGGGGAAGCCCAGTGAATACTGAGGGCACCCTGAGCCCGGCGGCCAGCAGGGGATCGTCCCGGCAGAGCTCCCCGTCCCTGGAACAGATGCGGTTGGAATATGACAGAGGAGTTGAGGAGGCAAGAACTGAAGGAGCGGGAGAACCAGCATAAACACGAGGAGAACCAGCCCCAGCATGAGCTGGAACTGGCCCGGCTGAGGAGCAGCGGGGCCCCGGCTACGGTGAGCGAGGTGGGACCCAAGCCTACAAAAATCTTTGCTAAAGGCTTCCTGGCCCGGCGTAAGGAGCGGGAGGACATAGATACCTTCCTGACGGCCTTTGAGAATACCTGCGAGCTGCACAGGGTTGACCCTGCAGACAGGATCCCGTTTCTAACCCCCTTATTGGACTCCACAGCCGTGGAGGTGTACAGCCGAATGAAAGGGGCGGAGTCAGGGGACTATGAACTGTTCAAACAGGCCCTGCTCCACGAGTTTGGGCTGACTCCTGCGATGTACAGGAAGAGGTTCCGGAACAACATAAAACCCGTGAGGTCCCATACCTACAACTGGTCAACCGGGCGAAGGGGTATGCCCACAAGTGAACAGCTGGGGCCCAAACTAAAGAGGACATGCTTGACCTATACATACTGGAGCACCTGTATGAGCAGTCCCCGTCTGACCTGAGGCTGTGGTTGATGGACCAGGAGCCTGAGAACCCGCAGCACGCAGGCCAGCTGGTCAACCAATTTGTGGACAGTCGGGCAGGGAATAGCAGGGAGAAGTCTCGAAGGAGCAGGCCTGCCTCAACGGAGCGAGAAAGTCACCATGGGACCTCCCAGCAGGGGCCTATGGAGAACCCCCACCAAAGGGGAACATCCAGCGTCAGGTCCATCCGACCCACTCGAGGGGACCCACGAGACATGGGCTGCTATCAATGTGGCCAACGAGGCCACATATGGGCCCAATGCCCCAAGCTCAGGGACGGACCGAGCAGACTCAACCCACAGAGGGTTGACTGGGTAAAGACCCAGTCGGATGAGAGGCAACATTCCCAGGAAAGGGGGGCTGGCAGCGTTCCACCTGGGAAGGAGGGAGGAGGGCCCCAGGTCAGCTCCTCTGGGGGACTGGATGCTCCAGGCTCCGAGTTTTGGGTTTACAGGGTGGGCACGGGGCTGCCCCTCCGGAGAGAGTGCCTTGTTCCCCTGGAGGTAGATGGGATGAAGGTCACTGGGTACTGGGACACGGGCGCAGAGGTGACGCTGGCCCGGCCCGGGGTGGTGGCCCCAGATTGGATGGTGCCCAACACCTACCTGCCCCTGAGGGGTGTGAGCGGGACCCCATTCAAGGTGCCCGTGGTGAGGGTACACCTGAAGTGGGGGGCCAAGGAGGGCCCCAAGGACGTGGGGGTACACCCACATTTGCCCACAGAGGTGTTAATGGGGGGGGGGACCTCGAGGACTGGCCAAGTAACACCCGGGGTGCCCTGGTCGTCACCCGGAATCAGAGTCGGCGCAGGGCACTGCGTTCTGACAATGGGGACGGTACTCTGCCCGAGGCGCAGGCCCCAACCTGGTGGGGAGGGAACACCCAGAGACACGGCTCAGAGAGGCTGCGGCCTCAGACCCAGCCGGTGGGAGAGAGCAAATCCCCATCCCTGTCCCAGCTGCTGAGTTCCAGGCCGAGGTGCAGAAAGATCCCTCCTTGCGGAAAATAAGGGACCTGGCCAACCATGTGGAGAGGTTGCCGGAAAAGGTTCCTGTGGGAGAAGGGGTTCCTGTACCGAGAATGGGCTCGCCCAGGGAAAATGGAGTCAGGAGGGATCAGGAGGCAGCTGGTGGTACCTTGGAAGTATTGCCGCCAACTGCTGTGCTGGGCCCATGACATTCTCCTCTCAGGGCACCAGGGAACCTGGCGTACCCAGCAGAGGCTGCTACGGAACTTTTACTGGCCTGGGGTCTTTACCCATCTAGGACCCTTGCCCAGCACAGAGGAGCCTTTCCAGAGGGGGGCAAGGGTCAAAAGGCGGGCTCTGAACCAAGAGAGCCCAAATCACAGCCCCCGAGACTGGAACGCGGGGAGAAGACCCCAGCCCAGCTTGAACCCCAGGGGTATTGGAGTGACGAAAAGCCCTGGGCTGCATAAGCCTTTCCACCTGCCAACTGCGAGTGCCCTTGAGTCCCCCCGACCTAAAGGGGGACAGGAAACTGGAATGGCCTGGGGTAACTCTTCCCCCATAACTGGGGGGATCCTGGGGCATCCATGGAAATGTAGGTGGGTTCGAACTTCCCCAGGTCACTGGCTGAAGTGACCCCACTCAGTTCGGTCTCGAAGGGGGGAGAGATGTGACGAAGGGGGACTGTTCTTACTGGGGGTCTGTGAATGCTGTGTTGGTGCCTCAGTGTCCCCTATGCAGTTCTTAAGTATCTAGCAAAGCAAGAGACCAGTGCACCTAGATGCCTGACACTCCTAGCAACTGATGGCCTGGGCCCCTCCTCTGCAAAGGTGCCATCTGAAGGTGTTGGAGACTATCACGGAGTGTGGGGGAGTCCGGCCCTGCACCCCTCTTCCTGGGACTCACAGGGACTCTCAGCCAGCCTGTAAAACAGAAGGTTTATTGAACAACAGGAGCACAGGCTACAGCAGAGCTAGTGTTCAGAGCCAGGACCTCTCAATCTGGCCCTTCTGGGGTTCAGGGTACTTGGATCCCAGTATAGGATTCCCTGAACTCCCACCACCCAGCCCCAAACCGAAACTGACTCCCCCTCGCCACTCGGCTCTCTCCTTTGTCTAGCTCCCCGGGAGAGGTGTTGACCTCTCCTCACCCGTGCCTAGCTCAGGTTACAGGCCGAATACCTGTCCCTCACCTAAAGTCCTCCCCGTCTCTCCCAACCCCCACACAGACAGCCCCTACTCCAGCACATCTCTCCCCCCTTCGAGACTGAACTGAGCGGGGTCACTCTGCCCAGTGACCCGGGGAAGTTCAGGGCCCCCTCTCCGGGACAGCGCGTCCGCTATCAGGTTGGCACTTCCCTTCACATGGACCACGTCCATGTCATAGTCCTGCAGGAGCAGGCTCCACCTCAGGAGCTTGGCGTTGGCTCCTTTCATCTGGTGCGGCCAGGTCAGGGGAGAGTGGTAGGTGTACACGGTGAAGTGGCGCCCAAAGAGATATGGCTCCAGTTTCTTAAGGGCCCACACCATGGCCAGGCATTCCTTCTTGATGGCCGCGTAGTTCTGCTCCCGGGGTAGCAACTTCTTGCTCAGGTACACGAAGGGGTGTCTCTTCCCCTTTTCCTCCTCCTGCATCAACACCTCCCCCAGTCTCGTGTCTGAGGCATCAGTGAACACCATAAAGGGCATGTCAAAATCTGGGTTTGCCAGTATTGGGCCACTAACCAGAGCCTCCTTCAGCGCCCGGAGAGCCTGCTGGCACTCCTCGGTCCAGACCACCTTGTCTGGCTTCCCCTTCTTGCACAGCTCAGTGATGGGGATGGCTATGGCGCTAAAGTGGGGCACGAACCTTCGATAGTACCCCGCCATCCCGATAAAGGCTTGGACCTGCTTCTTGGTTTGGGGAGCGGGCCAGTCTCTGATCACCTCCACCTTGGCTGGTTCCGGCTCTAGGCAGTCGCTCCCCACCCGATGGCCCAGGTAAGATACTTCTGCCATCCCCAGCCTCTCAGAGTCAGTCCAGCACCTGTTTAACCTGGGACACGTGTTCCTCCCAGGTCTGGCTGAAGACGCAGATGTCGTCAATATATGCCACGGCAAAACTTTCCATCCCCCTCAGTAGCTGATCCACCAGGTGCTGGAAGGTGGCCGGCGCTCCCTTGAGGCCGAAGGGCAGGGTCAGAAACTCGTAGAGCCCCAGAGGGGTGATAAAGGCCGATTTCAGCCTGGCATCTGCGTCCAGAGGCACTTGCCAGTAGCCCTTAGTAAGATCCATGGTGGTGAGGTACCGAGCTCTCCTGGGCATGGGGTAGGCATCCAATACAGTGATGGCATTGAGCTTTCGATAGTCCACAGAGAACCGGATCGACCCGTCCTTCTTGGGAACCAGCACCACTGGCAAGGCCCAAGGCCAGCATGTCCCTGACCTCTCTTTCTAGGTCCTGGGCAGTTTTTCCGGTGACCTGAAAAGGGGGGCATCTTATAGGGGGGGTGTGACCCGGTCTCCACCCGGTGGACAGTCAAATTAGTGCATCCAGGCTGGTTGGAAAACAGCTGTCGGTACAGATGCAGCACACCTCTGATCTCAGCCTGCTGGGCCAGGGTCAGCTGATCAGAGAGGGGAATCGCCTCCAGGGGGGAACCAGCTTTTGTCCCCGGGAACAGATCCACTAAAGGTCCTCTCCCTGCTCCTCCCAATGTCCACACACGGCCAACACCATATTTCCCCTGTCATCGTATGGCTTCATCAGATTCACATGGTACACCCGGCGGTGATGAGCCCGGTTAGACAGCTCCACCACATAGTTTACCTCATTTAGTTGCTTGGCAACCTTGAAGGGCCCTTCCCAGGCAGCCTGGAGTTTGTTTTTCCTCACGGGGATGAGAACCATCACTTGATCCCCAGTGGCAAAGGCACGGGCCCACGCCGTGCGTTCGTACCAGACCTTCTGCTTCCTCTGGGCTCGGACCAGATTCTCCATGGGCAGGCCCATGAATTCGGCAAGTCTTTCCCATCAGGGGCGGCCTTCCCCTCCCATTTGTCTCTCATCAGGTCCAGGGGCCTCCTTACCCGCCTTCCATATAGCAGTTTGAAAGGCGAAAACCCGGTAGATGCCTGGGGTACCTCCATGTATGCAAACAGCAGGTGAGGTAGGTACTTGTCCCAGTCCTGTGGGTGCTGGTTCATAAATGTTTTTAGCATCATCTTTAGCGTCCCGTTGAACCTTTCCACCAGCCCATTGGACTGGGGTGACCCCACATTTCTCCCACAGGGACTGGAGCAGGGTCGACATGAAGTTGGAGCCCTGGTCCGTTAAGACTTCCTTGGGGAACCCCACCCGGCTGAAAATGGTCAGCAGCGCCTCTGGCACGGTATCTGCTTCAATAGAGGACAAGGCCACCGCCTCGGGGTAGCGAGTGGCGAAATCTACCACCACCAGCAGGTATTTCTTCCCTGACCGGGTTGCCTTGCTGAGAGGTCCATGGCCACCTTCTGGAAAGGTTCTTCTATGATGGGCAAAGGCCTCAGAGCTGCTTTCCCCTTGTCCCGGGCCTTCCCCACCCGCTGGCAGGGGTCACAGGATTGGCAATACTGCCGAACATGGGTAAAGAACCCAGGCTAGTAAAAGTTCTGTAGCAGCCTCTGCCTGGTACGCCGGATTCCCTGGTGCCCGGCGAAGGGGATGTCATGGGCCAGGTACAGTAGCTTCTGGCAAAACTTCTGGGGAACCACCAGCTGCCTCCTGATCCCCCATGACTCCACTTCCCCGGGGGGAGCCCATTCTCGGTACAGGAACCCCTTCTCCCACCGGAACCTCTCCTTGCAACCTCTCCTCATGGTCTGTCCCCCACTGAGGTCGGCCAGGTCCCCTGGCTTCCGCAAGGAGGGATCTTTCTGCAACTCGGCCTGGAACTCAGCAGCTGGGACAGGGATGGGGACCTGCTCTCTCAACCTCTCTGGGCCGTGTCTCTGGGCGTTCCCTCCCCACCAGGTTAGGGTCCTGCGCCTCGGGCAGAGTATCAGAATTGCAGAAGGAGGACGATTCCATTAGACTTTCCTCGCTCGCAGCGAAAAGGGTCATGTTTTGCTATTTTCACGGAAGGAGCTCTAACAAAGGGCTTAACAGTGCAACTCTGCTTTACGAAAGGGCTCTGAACCAAGAGAGCGCAAATTACAGCCCCCCTAGACTGGAACGCGGAGAGAAGACCCCAGCCCAGCTTGAACCCCAGGGGTATTGGAGTGACGAAAAGCCCTGGGCTGCATAAGCCTTTCCACCTGCCAACTGCGAGTGCCCTTGAGTCCCCCCGACCTAAAGGGGGGCAGGAAACTGGAATGGCCTGGGGTAACTCTTCCCCCATAACTGGGGGGATCCTGGGGCATCCATGGGAATGTAGGTGAGTTCGAACTTCCCCAGGTCACTGGCTGAAGTGACCCCACTCAGTTCGGTCTCAAAGGGGGGAGAGATGTGACGAAGGGGGACTGTTCTTACTGGGGGTCTGTGAATGCTGTGTTGGTGCCTCAGTGTCCCCTATGCAGTTCTTAAGTATCTAGCAAAGCAAGAGACCAGTGCACCTAGATGCCTGACACTCCTAGCAACTGATGGCCTGGGCCCCTCCTCTGCAAAGGTGCCATCTGAAGGTGTTGGAGACTATCACGGAGTGTGGGGGAGTCCGGCCCTGCACCCCTCTTCCTGGGACTCACAGGGACTCTCAGCCAGCCTGTAAAACAGAAGGTTTATTGAACAACAGGAGCACAGGCTACAGCAGAGCTAGTGTTCAGAGCCAGGATCTCTCAATCTGGCCCTTCTGGGGTTCAGGGCGCTTGGATCCCAGTGTAGGATTCCCTGAACTCCCACCACCCAGCCCCAAACCGAAACTGACTCCCCCTCTCCACTCGGCTCTCTCCTTTGTCTAGCTCCCCGGGCAGAGGTGTTGACCTCTCCTCACCCGTGCCTAGCTCAGGTTACAGGCCGAATACCTGTCCCTCACCTAAAGTCCTCCCTGGCTCTCCCAACCCCACACAGACAGCCCCTACTCCATCACGAAATGAGCTGCCCGGGGAGCGGGCGCGTACGGACGGTCGCGCGCCGGCCGGAGGAGTGTGGATCCCGCTCCCTCGGTGGGTCCGCGGGGTCCAGAACATAGAAAAGACTTTACAAAAGAGGTGATCCATTCTAATTCTGTCCGAAGTAACAGAGCAGGCTATAAACACTACTATAGCCACTCATTGAAATAGTCACTGCCACACATGGACTTCTTGTCCTTAGGCGCTCTCTGAACTCTTCCCGGCTACGTTCTCAGCCATACTCTATTTTGGTGACAAAACCCTCTTAGTTGTCTCTCTTCAGAACCACATCTATTTCGTGCATCTCCACAATAAATGTCGCAAAGACCCTCTTCTCGGGCTGTCCCACATTAGTAAGACTTCACCATAGGCGACAGGTACAGTATTGTCTCCTCACCCTTGACCATATTGTCACAACGCTGAAGAGCTGAAAAATTAAGGGGAAGGAAAGTTTTGCTTCCAACAGTTCCAAACAGTTTCTACCAGTACTCTGGAGGTGCAAAGGGAAGGAGAGTGCTCCTGGAGAGAAAGGGGAGAAGAACATGAACGGATTTAATGTATGTCCCTCAAGATTGGAGGCTAAACTTTGCAACCTATCGTGATGTAGAATTGCATGTGTGTTTGACAACTTTATCACCTATTTAGAAAACTATTTAAACTCAATTGAAAGAAGTCATTTTAGGTGTCTGCATTGCTTTTTTCTCTTTACAAGTTTTACAGTTTGTTGAAAAGCAAAATAGCTGCGTTTGTGCGCACTGTTTCTGCCTGCATGGGGCAAGCACTCAAATGTAAACATGAATTCAACTTCTGCATATATTGACGCAGCTGTAGGATGACCTGTTTCTTCAAGCAGAACTGTATTTTGATGTATTGTCAAATAAAGTAATCAGATTGTTGAGATTATTAAGAGAGAAAAAATCTATTAGTTATGTAGCACTGCAAATAATTGCCAGGAAATCAGATGTAGAATTTTTTTGGTGAGACGCTGTTGTACTACCATCGAAAATAAGCACTTAGGTCTGGTGTACACTAAAAAGTTAGGCTGATGGAGCTGTTTTCTGTCGACCTAGATGACACATAAGTGTCTCTCTCACTGATGCACGCACGCCATTACAGCAGCACAGTAACACCACCGCCCCAAGCGGCGTTGACCCATGGTCAATGTACCCAGGTCAATGCAGCACAAGTGTAGCTGCTGCATTACCTTTGTCAGCCCTAACAATCCTCCAGCAGCTGTCCCCCAGTGCCTGACACTGACAGCTCTAGTCAAAATGCAAACTCCATTGTCCAGGGAACACAGAGACCAGAATGCTCCCTGCCTCGTTAAAGTGCCACAACTATTTTTCTCGACTGTCTCCCTAGCATTTCTCCACTTCTGTGTGCAACTGCCTAGCCGAAGATGCTGGCCACATGCACTCCAGCTTGGAGTAAACTGGAGATCGTGCGCAGCAACCCCGCAGCCCCACTCTCTTCACTCACAGCCCCGCAACCCTGCAGCCCCACTCGCTGGACCGGAGCCCCGCAAAATCGCGATCCCGCGGGCAACCCCACACCCCCGCTCTTCTGGCAGGAGCCCGCAAACATGGAGCACCGCTCCCCCGGCAGGAGCCCGGAGACTCCTGCTACCCCGCCAAGAGCCCAGCAACCCGCAGTCCCGCTCCCCCACCCAAGTGCAGAAGCCCCGCAGCCCCACACTCTTGGCCTGGAGCCCGCAACCCTATGTGATGGAGTAGGGGCTGTCTGTGTGGGGTTGGGAGAGCCGGGGAGGACTTTAGGTGAGGGACAGGTATTCAGCCTGTAACCTGAGATAGGCAGGGGGGAGGGGAGGTCAACACCTTTGCCAGGGGAGCTAGACAAAGAAAAAGAGCCGCGTTGAGAGGGGGAGTCAGTTTCGGTTTGGGGCTGGATGGTGGGAGTTCAGGGAATCCTAGGCTGGGATCCAAGCACCCTGAACCCCAGAAAGGCAAGATTGAGAGGTCCTAGCTCTGAACACGAGCTCTGCTGTAGCCTGTGCTCCTGATGTTCAATAAACCTTCTGTTTTACTGGCTGGCTGAGAGTCCCTGTGAGTCCCAGGAAGAGGGGTGCAGCCTGGACTGCCCCACACTCCGTGACAGTCTCCAACACCTTCAGTTGGCACCTTTGCAGAGGAGAGGCCCAGGCCATCATTTGCTAGGAGACAGAGTATCAGGTATTTAGATGCACTGGCCTCTTGCTTTGCTAGATACTTAACTGCATAGGGGACACTGATGCACTAACACAGCATTCACAGACCCAAGTAAGAACAGTCCCCCTTCGTCACATCTCTCCCCCCCTTCGACGGACTCCCCCACACTCCGTGACAACTGGTGGTAGCGGTGGGATCTACTGCACCCCGTGGATGGCGCTTCCTGCAGTAAGTGACTGGGGAGCAGTAAAACGAAGGGGCGATTTCAGGAGGCAATTTACCCCTGGGAGCGTGTGACCAGAGCAAAGGACTTTACAGTAACAGGGTCCCCCGGGGGGATTGCAGGAGGAGTCCCGGGGTGGACGACTCTGCAGCACGACCCTGGAAGAGAGGGGGGGTGACCTGAAGAAGGGCTGGTGCACGAGGGGTCTCCCTGGAACCGGTGGGAAGCTGAGAGCACAGGCCGGCGAGTGTCCCGCAGGAAGATGTATGCTAAGCACCTTAAGAAGGACCTGGTGGAGCTATGCCGGCAGAGGGGGCTGCGCATTGGGAGGTCCACCAAAGACCAGCTAATTGCCCAGCTGGAGGAGAAGGATCGCTTGGGTGAATCGAGCCCTGTCCCAGAGGGAAGCCGCCCAGCAGATGCAGTGTGGGCCCCGGAGCCTGACATGGCTGGGAGGGGCCAGACTGCAGCCGAGGACACCCCGAGACCATTCCCGCCTATACCTAGGGGAGGGGTTGGGGGAAGCCCAGTGAATACTGAGGGCACCCTGAGCCCGGCGGCCAGCAGGGGATCACCCCGGCAGAGCTCCCCGTCCCTGGAACGGATGCGGTTGGAATATGACAGGGAGGCGCTCGAGTTAAGGAGGCAAACACTGAAGGAGCGGGAGAACCAGCGTAAAGACGAGGGGAACCAGCGCCAGCATGAGCTGGAACTGGCCCGGCTGAGGAGCAGCGAGGCCCCGGCTACGGTGAGTGAGGGGGGACCCAAGACTACAAAAAGCTTTGCTAAGGGCTTCCTGGCCCAGCGAGCTGCACAGGGTTGACCCTGCAGACAGGATCCCGTTTCTCACCCCCTTAGGGGACTCCACAGCCGTGGACGTGCACAGCCGAATGAAAGGGGTGGTGTCACGGAGTGTGGGGGAGTCCGGCCCTTCACCCCTCTTCCTGGGACTCACAGTGACTCTCAGCCAGCCAGTAAAACAGAGGGTTTATTGGACAACAGGAACACAGGATACAGCGGGGCTCGTGTTCAGAGCCTGGAGCCCTCAATCTGGCCTTTCTGGGGGTTCAGGGTGTTTGGATTCCAGCATAAGATCCCCCTGAAATCCCACCCCCACCCGAAAACTGACCCAACCCTCTCCACTCAGCTCCTTTTCCTTTGTCTAGCTCCCCGGGCAGCGGTGTTGACCTCCCCTCCCCCCTGCCTAGCTCATGTTACAGGCTGAATACTTGTCCCTCACCTAAAATCCTCCCTGGCTCTCCCATCTCCCACACAGACACCCATCTCCCACACAGACAGCCCCTACTCCATCACAGGCGGAGGCAGGGGACTATGAACTGTTCAAACAGGCCCTGCTGCGCGAGTTTGGGCTGACTCCCGAGATGTACCGGGAGAGGTTCCGGTGTCAGTATAAAACCCCGGAGGTCTCATATCTGCAACTAGCCATCCGCGGGGCCCAGACGAAGGGAGACGTGATTAAACTGCTGGTACTGGAGCAACTGTATGAGGGGTGCCCATCCGACCTGAGGCTGTGGTTGAGGGACCAAAAGCCAGAGAACCCACGACATGCAGGGCGGCTGGCTGATGACTTTGTGAAGAGCCGGTCGCGGGTGGCAGGGAGGAGTCCCAAAGGAACAGGCTCGCCACGATGCAGAGAGAGAGTCATCCTGGTGTTGAGTCTGAACTTTTCATGAGTTTAAACTTAATCCAGACTTGATGTCTCTGTCTGAAACTTTTAATCAAAGCTCTGACCTGCGAACTACTCCTGACACCTCCCCCCTCCCAATAAGTAGCCATATCCTCCTTTGTCTTTTCTAATTTACATTTTAACCTTTTTTATCCTGTAGAATCTTGATTGATTATGCATGACCATTATGATCTGTTAATCACTTTGTTTACTTCTGTGTATAAACATTGATGCTCACCCCTAATAAACTTGCCACACTTACTCCGAAGCTTTGCTCTTAAGCTAAGGATGGTATGAGCCCGTTGATCAACGAATTATTGTCTGGTCTCTGACAGTTTTCTGAGCCCTATACCAACTCCGCACAAACTCGGGTGCTGGAGAGGTGAGTAGGACTTGCTTTTTACCTAACAATTTGGGGGCTCGTCCGGGATTCCTTCTGGTGCGGTGCCTCTGTCCAGTGGTCAGACCACTCATATACGAATTGGCAGGCGCCACGGGAGATTTCTCCCAGCCAATTCAATATTGAGGGGTCGTGTACTGGACAGCAGGATAAACGCCAGTTGGAGGGCTCCTGTCAGACACCATGGGTCAAGGGACTAGCGTGCCTCTTGAGAGTCCGCTGGGGATTGTAAATAAGTTATGGAATGAAGGGAAACTCCCAGTACAGACAGGAATGTCTAGGAGGAAGTTGTACACACTGTGTGTAAGGAATTGGACTGGGTATACCGCGGTATTGGCCGACCCGGAGATGAGGTGGCCTTCGTATGGCTCTTTCGAACAGGCTGCCTTAAGAGGAGTAAGGAGCCAGATCGAAAAAGACCATCCGGGACAGTTATGTTACTGGTTTTGTTGGGACACAGCAGCAGAGCTGTGGAAATCTTTAAAAATTATGGCAGTCAGGTATTCTTCCGAGAGTGAACCCCCTCCATGTTATTTCGATGAAGGGTGTAAACCACGGCGTGTTTTAACTCGTCAGTTGGTCCCCACTGCACCTGCCCCTATTCCTCCGCAAGGGGACTCTCTCCAGAGCGCAGAGGGGAATCTGCAGGACTCCAAATTGGAATCTCTGCAGGGTGATAAGGAGGAAATAGAGGGGCACACCTCGGGAGGAGTAGTTACTAGGCAAAAGATCAAGCAGATGCAGCAGGGTGCACACCCCTCTCCTGAGGATAGCCCAGAGGCTGCCTCTGCCAAAACTTTTGTGAGTAGAGAAATGCCTTTACAGGTGCACGACCAACCTTTTGTGAACAATAATGGCGAGATACAACATACCAATATTGTGGAATATAAAGGATGGCTAGAATGGGACTTGAAAGAGTGGGGACGGTTGTCAGGGTCCTTTGGGGAAAATCCCCGAAGGATCACTGAACTTTTAGAAAGATTGTTTTCAAGTCATAATCCTACTTATACGGATGTAGATCAGTTGTTAAGTAGAGTTTTGACCGGAGAGGAACGTAGTAGATTGTGGATGGCAGAAAGGACATGGGGGGATAGCGATGCGGTTAATACCACTTGGATGGATAGGCGGGATCAAGCCGCTGGCTGGAATCCCCTAGACTGGAGTCAGCCAAGGCTGACTCAGCTGCGGGTAGATCGAGAGCGATTGTTAGAGAGACTCAAAGAAATGGCTCGCCGCTCGCCTAATCAGGCTAAGTTCATGCAGATTCGGCAGGAATCTGATGAGCCACCCAGAAAGTTCTGGTCGAGGCTATTGGAGGGGGCCCGAATGTTCACTCAGATGGATCCTGAGAGAGAAGCAGACCACCCTACTCTTATTTCATTTTTTGTGAATCAGTCAGTACCCCCTGTAAGGGATTATTTCTTACAGTTTCGCCCTGGTTGGGGAGGTGAGTCAGTCACTTCATTGTTGGACGTAGCTGATTTTGCATGGGAGAAAGGAAGGGAAAGTAGCAGAAAGAAAGAGAAAAAGGAAGAATATAAGTTGATGGCTTTAGCTTTTCGCGGTGGTATTCGAGGCAGAAGCCGTGGCCGTGGCAGGGGATTTCAGGGTGCTCGGGGAAGAGGGTCCTGGCAACCCCAGCCATCAGGAAATTGTTTTCAGTGCGGACAGCCCGGTCACTTTAAATGTGAATGCCCCTGGGGACGCCCAGAGGGTCCGGTCGCATCCGCAGATACTTACACCAGGGACAAATACACCGCTGCACCACCAGCCCAGCCCGTTCCTCAGGCCTGGATCAACTACGGGCAACAGCAGCAGCTGCAGCAAACTCAGCCTTCTCAATGACGGTACCCCGGGGGCGAAGGCAAACAATGTGATGGTCTTATTTCCTTAATGTCTTTAGCCGGCTCTTTCCTCACTTTCTCCCCTCCCAGCAAAGAGCCTCGTCTAACCCTTTCAGTCCAGGGACTGCCTGTCTGTTTCCTCATTGATACTGGAGCTACTTTCTCTCTTTTAAATCATGCCCCCTCTTCCTGGCTATCCTCTGAGGTTAAAACTGCAACTGGGGTGGAAGGCAACCCACAGTCTCTGGGACTCACTTTGCCTCTAAATGTTATTTATGCTGATAAATGTTTTTCTCACCGTTTTCTTTTTTCTCCAGCTTGTCCGATCCCTTTGATGGGCCGGGATTTACTCTGTAAGCTTGAGGCTACTTTAACCTGCACTCCTGAAGGGGTAGGATTATTGATGACAGTGTTAGGAGATTCAGCCCTAACTCAGGGTAATTGGGAAACCCCCCCCTCTCTCTCCCCTGACCTCACTGACTTGCCTTCAACCCTCTGGGGAATTTCTGACACTGATGTTGGCCTGCTCCTTTTGGCAGAGCCAGTAAGGATTCAAGTGAAGCCCTCCTTAGCCCCCCCATCAGTCCCCCAATACCCCCTGTCGCTGGAAGCCCGGGAAGGCATCCGCCCCATTGTCGAGGGATTCATTGCACAAAAGCTAGTCCGCCCTCAGCGCACTCCCTGTAATACCCCTATACTGCCTGTCAAAAAGCCTCCTAAAAAGGACGGAGACCCTATTCGTTGGCGCTTTGTACAGGATCTACGGGTTATTAATCAGTATGTGGTCCCTCTTCATGCAGTAGTTCCTGATCCAGCTACTATCATCAGCCAAATCCCCTGGGATGCTGAATGGTTCACTGTTATTGACTTAAAATCAGCCTTTTTCAGCATTCCTGTGCACCCAGACTCTCAATATCTCTTTGGTTTCACCTGGGAGGGACAAAGTTATGTCTGGCAACGACTTCCTCAAGGCTACAGAGACAGCCCCACGATTTTCAGCCAATGCCTCCGCCACGACTTGGAAGGCTTCACCAGTCGGCAGGGATCCACGTTAGTCCTATACGTAGATGACATCCTACTAGGTAACCGCGAAGAAGCCGCCCTCCGCATCGATGGTAAGGCACTTTTATTATACCTACACACCAGAGGCCACAAGGTAGACCCTAACAAGATTCAGTGGGTCTCACAGAAGGTTCGATATCTGGGTTTCCTGTTAACCCCAGAGGGGAGACAAATGGACCCAGTCCGCATAAAGACTATCCAAAACTGCCCTCTGCCAAACACCAAGAAACAACTTCGAGGTTTCTTAGGATTAATTGGCTTCTGTCGACCTTGGTTGCCGTCCTGCGGGGAGTTGAGCAAACCACTCCACCGACTCACTGCTAACCTTGCTCCTGACCCTTTGCAGTGGTCCCCAGACACGATCCAAGCCTTTCAGTTACTCAAGGACAGTGTGGCCTCCTCCATGTCTCTCCGCCCCCCCAATTACAGCAAACCCTTTCACCTTTTTGTCCACGAGAGGGGCGGAATTGCTAGTGGCGTCCTTACCCAGCTGAGCGGGCCCCACCATTTCCCGCTTGCTTTTTACTCCCAGCAGATCGACCCTGTCGCTCAGGGAACCCCATCCTGCACCCGGACTCTGGCAGCAGCTGCCCTGCTGATCACAAAGGCAAAGAGCCTGACCCTGGGTCATTTTACCACGGTCTGGACCTCTCATGCCTTGTCAGCCCTTCTGCGTAGGGGCACGACCCAAGTCTTTTCGGCCCATCGTCAGCAGCAGCTAGAGGCCGAACTCCTAGAAGACACTAACCTAATTTTTGAAAGGTGTGGGCCCCTTAATCCAGCTACCTTGCTTCCTGACCTGCCAGTCCTCCAGGATCAGCACGATTGTGTGGAAGTAGTTCATAGCATCTTACAGATAAGGAACAACCTGTTTGACGTGCCACTGGACAACCCTGATTGCATCCTCTTCTCGGACGGAAGCTCCTTCTATGTTGATGGCAAGCGTTTCACCGGTTATGCAGTCACCTCTGAATGGGACATTCAAGAGGCCGCCTCACTGCCAGGCAACTGGGGAGCCCAAGCCGCCGAACTCTATGCCCTGGCCCGAGCTTGCCAGTTGGCCGCTGGTAAGACCGTTACCATTTTTACTGATAGCAAGTATGCTTTTGGAGTTGTGCATTGTCACATCCACCTCTGGAAGTTTCGAGGTTTCCAGACAGCTGCCGGTAAACCCATTCAGCACCTCCCCCTCATCCACAAGCTTTTGGATGCCCTCCAAGAACCCTCGGTCCTGGCTGTAGTTCATTGCCGGGGCCATACTAAAGATGATAGCCCCGTCACCCGTGGGAATGCCCTGGCTGACGCCTCCGCCAAGGCGGCTGCCGTCTTACCCTTAGCCATGCCCACGTTGGCTATTGTGACCTCCTCCTTTACTCCACCGCACCCCGTACCGGTACCCGCTGCTGAACTACAGTCGTGGGAGAGCCTCGGAGCCACTCTGGTCAAAGGGACCTGGCTTATGCCGGATGGCCGAGCCTGCCTCCCTCGCTCCACATACCCCGTGGCAGTTCGCTGGCACCATGATAAGGGGGGTCACTACGGCACGCACGCCCTTGTGGACACCATCGCTCGCTTTTGGTATGCTCCAGGCATTCAACCCTACTGCCTGTCAATAGTGAAAGCATGCAGCACATGTCAGCGAAATGGACCTGCTCCGCCTCTTAACAAAATTAAGGGTGGAAGACCGCCACCTGCTGCTCCATTTCAACATCTTCAAATTGACTTTGCAGATATGCCAAAGGCTTTTGGGAAAAAACACCTCCTTGTTTTGGTTTGCCCTCTGACTTCATGGGTCGAAGCTTTTCCTACTGCTAATTGTACTGCTGCCACAGTGGCGAAGATCCTCCTTAGAGACATTGTACCCCGTTTTGGCATCCCTCTCATACTTGATTCAGATCGCGGACCCCACTTTACTGGTAATGTCCTTGGCCGTTTAGAACAAGGACTGGGCATTTCACACTCCTTTCAGTCTAGCGGGAAAGTTGAGCGTATGAATAGGGAGCTTAAGCTTACATTGGCTAAATACTGTCAGGAAACAGGGTTAAAGTGGCCTCAGGTACTTCCCTTGGTCCTGTTTCACCTTTGCACTCGCCCAACCCGTGTATTGGGATTATCCCCCTTTGAACTGCTCTATGGACACCCCCCTTTCAAAGGCGGGGCGCTACCACGTGCTGATGTTTCACTATTGGGAGGGGATCATATGACCGCGTGCCAGTTTCTCTCCCTACAGGCTCACCTCCGTACCCTTTGGAAAGCCTCACAGTTTTCCCAGACCGTGCCGCTGGAAGAACAGATCCACCCGTTCCAACCAGGGGACTTCGTCTGGGCCAAAAAGTTCGTTCGTGGTGACGCCCTCCAGCCGAGGTTTACTGGACCCCACCAGGTTCTTTTAACAACCCAGACTGCAGTGTTCCTGGAAGGACGCAAATCCTGGATCCACCACTCCCACGTCAAGCCAGCCGTAGTGGACCACAGTGACGGACCAGCAGCTCTTGCCACCACTAAGGACACTGCCTCTGACCAGTGGACCAGCTTACCTCTTTCAGACATCAGACTTAAATTGACTCGAAAAAAATGAGAGGACCTTTTATTCTGACAACTGTATGTTTTTTATTATGCCTTTTTAGTTTATTTTCTGCTTATGAAGATAATGCTTTTATTAGATATTCCCACGAGGTTAAAACTCGTATTTTAGGAAATAGAAGTAATTGCTGGGTATGTACTCAATTTCCAGTAAATGCAGAACAGGGACTCCCCTTCACACCCATTCCCCTGACCACTGCTAATATGACTTGGATGCCACCGGCTAGAATAAAAGATCCAGTCCAACACAATCTTACATGGGACAAAACAGGAGTGCCAATTAACAGATATCTCAGGGTAACAAATCAGACAGGATCACTGTGTTTTGTTAAAGAAAAAGGGTCAACTTTTGTGGGAACCAGTAAATGCAACATGTATTTTAATGGCACCGCCTTTAGTAAAAACCTTGGCTTCAAGCCTTGCGCATCCCACTTATCCCATATGTGGATCCCTCACAAGCCTTCAGAGTCAGCTTTTAAGAAACCCTGCTCAGATCACGAGGGTGTCCAACTAATTGCTAAGGGATATACGATTGCCTTCTACAACTGCTCAAGCAGTACTACACTGCTCTTTGAAAACACCACTACCAAATTGTGCCTCTGCGGTTCACACAACGACCCCTCTGCATTACCAGGGGAACAGTGGTCCAACGGGTGGTGGGTTACCTCCTACTTTGAGAAATGGAATACCCGAAACGCAATGTATGGAACATACTGGGTGTGCGGGCCCAAAGCTTATTACTTTCTCTCCCCTGATTGGGCAGGGTCATGTTATTTAGCGTGGCTCCCACCACCTTCTCGCATCTCCCTCACCCCCCCCCCCATTTTCCCCACATTCGTAACATCCGTGAAACCTTCAGAGATATTAATATCCGTGATGGTTTGTCGTGGCAGCGGTGGGCTGGTCTTATTAGCTTGAGGGGTGGTGTCATCCGTCTACAGGGACTACTAGAATCTTTAACCAATGAGACTGCGACCCTATTTGAGAATCAGGCCGGGGAAATGTCCCAGCTGCGCCAGTTAGCTTTGCAAAACCGAATGGCTTTAGACATAATGTTAGCAGCCCAAGGAGGGACTTGCGCCCTCATAAATGAAGAATGCTGTGTTTTTGTAAACGACACCTACCCTGACACTTTTCAACGTACCAAACATCTAAGGGAAATGGCTAAGAACTACTCCTCTGGCCAGCCACCTTATGATTGGTGGGGAGCCTTATGGAATTGGTTGCCTGGATTTGGGTGGGTTAAAAAACTCTTGGTGGGTATTGTTGGGGCCATAGTAATCCTTATAATACTGTGTTGCTGCATCCAGTGTGTCCCCTCCCTCATAAACTCATGTGGGTCAGTTTATTCTTTTCCTACTTCAGCCAAAGGCCTTACTCTCTTCGAGTTGGCCCAGGCTGAAATTGCCAAGCGGCCCTTGGCTCCTTAAAATGGGGTGTAGCGTTTGGTAAATAATTATCCCAAAGCTACAAATGGAGGAATGTTGAGTCTGAACTTTTCATGAGTTTAAACTTAATCCAGACTTGATGTCTCTGTCTGAAACTTTTAATAAAGCTCTGACCTGCGAACTACTCCTGACACCTCCCCCCTCCCAATAAGTAGCCATATCCTCCTTTGTCTTTTCTAATTTACATTTTAACCTGTTTTATCCTGTAGAATCTTGGATTATGCATGACCATTATGATCTGTTAATCACTTTGTTTACTTCTGTGTATAAACATTGATGCTCACCCCTAATAAACTTGCCACACTTACTCCGAAGCTTTGCTCTTAAGCTAAGGATGGTATGTGCCCGTTGATCAACGAATTATTGTCTGGTCTCTGACAGTTTTCTGAGCCCTATACCAACTCCGCACAAACTCGGGTGCTGGAGAGGTGAGTAGGACTTGCTTTTTACCTAACACTGGGACCTCCCCAAGGGGGAATAGGGAGAACCCCCCTCCCAAGGGGAACGCCCAGCATCAGGCACAACCATCCGACTCGAGGGGACCAATGGGACATGAGCTGCTATCAATCTGGCCAGAGGGGGCCACATCTGGTCCCAGTGCCCCAGGCTCAAAGACAGACTGAGCAGACCGACCCCACACCGGGTTAACTCAGGTGGTAAAATGGCTTCAGTTAAAGTCCGTTTTCACAAGCTCATGATCCTATGCCTTTTCAGATCAAGCTTTCCATGCTTGGTCTCCACTGGAATTTAGGTAAAAAATTCAGTAAATCTGAGCAAATTCCCTTCAGCTCTTTTGTGCTCCTCAGACATAAGAGAATCAACTCCCTCCCGCCACACACCATTAAAACTACTGCCTCTCTTCAGAGGGACAATTCACAAGAGGGGTAGCCGACCCCATGTTAGTCTGGATCTGTAAAAGCGGCAAAGAGTCCTGTGGCACCTTATAGACTAACAGACGTATTGGAGCATGAGCTTTGTGGGTGACTACATCATGCATCCGACAAAGTGGGTATTCACCCACGAGAAATCATGCTCCAATACGTCTGTTAGTCTATAAGGTGCCACAGGACTCTTTGCTGAATTCACAAGTAGATGATCTTTGAATCTTGAACATGCCCTTAGCATTGAGGCATCGGTGATCAGTTCACAACTAAGTGTGCTGAAATTAACAAGGTTAGATATGTTAGTAAACTGTTTACCTGACAAGCAGAAGATAAAATTTGATTTTTTGCATAGTCTACAACAGAAAGTGTGCTGGGCTGGGGTAGCATCTTGGCAAACCCTTCGTCTGTAGAAGCAGCACAACTGTGCCAGCTGGAGTTTCTAGTGTGGACCTGGCCTAAGTCAGAAGGTCTGATTCTCTTATTTACACCAATGTAAGTTAACGCCACTCGCTTTAGTGTTGCAACTGTGTAAGGTTGAGGAGAATCAGGCCCTGGTTTATTTCTTAATTAAATCTATACTACTGCAGTGTTGCCAATCCCAGGCACTCAAATGAGAAATCAGCCCCCATCTCCCACCAAAAATTCATGAGACTTTTAAATAATGTTCAGGGTCTCCTTCTTTACAATCTGGTTTCTGGACCTTCAGGGTGTGCTTGTTTCATGTTCTCGGTTTTCTCCACAACCAGGAGCGCCAGAAAATGTTAGTTTTGGAGTGGTTGTTTAAAGTTTCCCAAGTGATCATTTGACTCCAGCAGCTGGGGCTTTAAGAAACACCCCAAAAATCACAAGACTCATGACAAAATCATATGGCAATATTAAACTTGAGCTTCATGTTTTGGCTAGGGAAGAGAGAGTCAACTCCTTTTTGCTGTTTTTATTTGTGTATAATGATAAAACTGAACAAACAAGCGAGAGGAGACTTGCAGTGCTTTTCCGGTTCCTTGCCTTCAGCAATATCTCCTCTCGTACAGTTCTTCAATCGAACACTGACAATAATGAAAAATAAAAGCAATAATCACAGTCAGACCCCCTAGGACCATGCTGCCTTCACACAATACATAGGGTCAGCTTCCCTTCCCCGCCCCCCAAAAAATAAGAACACACTTGATGGTAACCTTAGGTCAGTCTGCCATTTCCTTTAGTTCATGCAACACTTCTTAGTGTGATTGCTTGGCTCTCGCAGATCCATGCGTGACTTCTTCCAGGGCTGAGGCTGAAGGGCTGGTTCCTTCTGTTGTTCCTGTTTCAAGAACTCGTGAGCTGTGAAGAAACTCAGAATAAGAAATTCTCGGTCTTTTTCTGCTGAGCTATTGTAACATTTTGTGCTACATACTCAGACCCTGCTCTGACTTTGTTAGAGCAACTTTCCATCCGCTAATGGAGCAGCTAGGGGTTCCCCTGCTGTGTCCCCCTCCCATCAGCAGTGGGCTGGGATGTGGCCAGAGTGCCCCAATCCCCAACCAGCAGAATGGTTCCTGGTGGTGAAACGTAGTGCAGCCCCATTGCTCTTTCAATTTATGCCAAGGACTGACCCACAACAAGCAAGAGAGAGAGGAAAAGGAGCCTTAGGAGCCACTTTCTTCTTCCTTCATGTGCTATTGGGCTAGGCCTGGGGATCTGTCCCTCTAAATTTATTAAGATTGAAAATATCTAAATATGAGCAACAGGGGAGGGATCACGTGATGCTTACCTGTTCTGTTCATAACCTCTGGGACACTTGGCAGTTGCCACTGTCACAAGACAGGATAATGGCCTAGATGGACCTTTGGTCTGACCCAGTATGGCTGTTCTTATGTTCTTATTTATAATGTTGATTTAAGTTAAGTTTACATTTTAACTTTATTAACTTCATATTTTTTTTACCTTGAGACCCATATGTTTCTTGGCCTAGGACTCCTGCATTTACTATTTAACAAACTTCCAGTCACAATTGTCCTCATGCTCCTTTGTTCTTTCTGGAAAATGGTCCCTCCCTCAGGACTCTCCCATACACATCTTCATTCCCCATCCTAGAACTTCTACAGATTCCACTGCACCTGTATCATGGACATCCCCCTAAAAGCATCTCAGGACAGCAAATGTTGTATTGCACCAAGTTGTCTGTAGGAAATCCCATTATCAGATAGAATGGTGAGGATGTGCAAATCACATCTCTATAAGCTTTAGTGAAATTCTTTTTAAAAGGAAGTAGAAGTAGGAGACCCTAACTTGAAACTGGCATAAGATGGGAGCTAGGTGTCTCATGAATTGCCACTCTCATACTGCTAGCATGCTTAAGGACCAAGAATATCTATGGGGTAGTAAACGCTTATTATTGGTTCATGATTTGCTGTAAGTGGAATCTGTTGCTGCAGTTGTGTCCTATTTTTCTAGAGCAGGGGTAGGCAACATATGGCACGCATACCAAAGGCGGCATGCGAGCTCATTTTTAGGAGAACTGCATTTTAATTTAATTTTAAATGAAGCTTCTTAAAACATTTTAAAACCTTATTTATTTTACATCCAACAATAGTTTATTTCTATATCATAGACTTATAGAAAGTGACCTTCTAAAAACATTAAAATGTATTAATGGTATGCGAAACCTTCAATCAGAGTGAATAAATGAAGTTTTGGCACAGCACTTCTGAAAGATTGCCGATCCCTGTGCTAGAGCTTTCTCCAAGCGGTTTCATTAATAGGAACAAACATGAGAAGACTCTAGTGCCATCTCACTAGCTGCCAAGGTAATGGCAGCAGTTTGCCATTTGTGCACTAGTGCAGAGTCAAGCTGGTGGCATACCCCACGTATGAATCCCCATATAGCAATACAGGGTCAGCTAGCTAACATCTGTGGGGTAAGCTACGTAGAGCCCCAGGGTTCCAGGCCTGCATGCGGGGAAGAAAAGGCTCGTAGGAAGCGTCTACAAACTGCTGGTTCTGGTTAGCCTCCCATGAAACCAGCATCGTTGGGGCTTGGCAGTAGAAGGCATTCATGTGAAGGGAGGACTGACCACTTGGGACTATCTCTGGGCATAACTGGTTCTTAGGAGGGGGCTGGATGTGTCTGTCCTCTGAAGAAAGAAGACACCTCAAAGACTCACTGGGCCAGTCCAGTTAAGCGAGGCTGACTCAGTCTAGCTGAGCCTCTGGCTCTGTTGCCTAGCCCCGTGGTTCTCAACCAGGGATATGCAGTGCTCTTCCAGGGGGAACATCAACTCATCTAGATATTTGCCTAGTTTTACAACATGCTACGTTAAAAAGCAGTAGCTAAGTCAGTACAAACTCAAATTTTATACAGACAATGATTTGTCTTTGCTGCTCTGTGCATTATACACTGAAATGTAAGTAAATATTTATAGTCTAATTTAATGATGATAAATGAGAAAGTAAGCAATTTTTTAGTAGTCATGTGCTGCGACACATCTGTATATTTGATTTTGCAAGCAAGTAGTTTTTAAGCGAGGTGAAACGTGGGGTACGCAGAACAAATCAGGCTCCTGAAAGGGGGACAGTAATCTGGAAAGTTTGAGAGCCACTGTCCTAGCTGATTCGAGGGCTTTATTCTACACTTTAAGGAAGAAGGATGCAGGGATCTTTTTTTGCAGCCTGGGTGAGGCCTCTGAACTCTGGCCTGAGGGATGAAAGAAACATGGCTTGGGTTGTCTGGGGATCATAACTGGGGCCAAGGGGAATGGGTCTCGGAGAGAAGAGATCCTCTGGGAGTGAAAGTGAGGAATCAGGGGAGTGGGGAGAAATTCCCACTTCCCCATTGCTAGGGCCAGTGACTGGTGTTCCAAAGGGTGGGTGAACCTCCTCCCCAGTCAGCGCTCAGCAGGTTCCACCCTCACCCCGGCGGCAAAGGAAGAACCACTCCAGAAGTTTGCTTGTCTCAGAAGTTGGGGTGAGGGGCAGCAGGGGCAGCCTGTCCGTGTTTGGCAGCTGTGAGGCTTGACAGGCCAGAGTGTACCCAGTCACCTCTTTGCATTGCCTCTAGGCATAGACCTGCTGCATTCACAGTAAAGACTTTCCAGTTCCTGGACCTCTTCAGGTCAAGTGACTCAACCCTAATTGCCCCTGAACAACTGGGAGCAGACAAGCGGTGCTGTGCTATAGCTCACAAGGCAAAGAGCTGGCACAGGCCTCAGCGTCACTCTAGTGCTGTTACCTGTCCAGCGGCTTCTAACTTGGAACTTACCTATGGCCATAAACACCTCGGTCACTTGGTGGTTGGATTTTGCAGACGTTTCCATGTAAATTAAGCTTTTGCTCTTTGCAAACTCCTCCGCCTCCTAGTTGGGTGGGGAAGGTACAAAAACAGGGTTATTTCAAAGTAGACTTAGGTGTGTTCTGCACGGTAATCACATCCAGCTTGGTAAATGTCCTGGAAAGTGGTGGAAATAAGGTCTCCATTTACAAGTTACTGGATCGTGTCCTTAAGCCTGGCAGGGAGGCACAGCTCCTCCCTGTATGATTAGACACCACAGGTGTGACAGGGCCCTGCCCAGTGTGGACAGGGCTGCATGGTGCCAACCTGGAGAAGCGAGCTCAGAACGGACACAAACACTAGTGTAGCAGGAGTACCGCAACTTGCCCTGTCTGACTACTGGCTGACAAGTAGGAAGAGGAGAATGCAGAAATCTCCAGCTATTTGCAAGGGTGGCTCTGGAACAGATCTCCAAGCTGGATGCTGCAAACTGCCTTAGGGCCTCGTACCCCCGCCGTTAGCTCCAGCGCTTGCACTGTCAGACTAATGATGTACAAAGGAGCCTTAAGGCTCAGAACTCATCTGCACGGTGCATTAGTCTGCACTGGAGTGGGACACATTCCAGTGTGTTGTGCACTAACAGGCCTGTGCGTGCTGCAGTGACGCACACTAGGGAACTCTCCATGCGTGCCAGCAGGTCCTTATGGGCCTGTTAGTGCACAAAACACAAGTGCACCCTAGACCTTGCCCCCCGCTCGTGCAGACAAGCTCTTAGTTTACACTGACTTTAGTCCCCCACCTTTCTGAAGAGCAGTGTGTCCGGTGATAGAGCCACCGTTGCATTCCAGCAGATTCTGCTGCGAAGCCTAAAGCTTCCTATTTCCCCAGCTCACACTCCTTCTGTTCCAGTCACACGGTTGCAGCCGAACTGTTTAGGCCACGCTTGTTTTCTCTGTTGCACAGCTCAAGGCATTGCAGCCGCTCTCTGACTGGAACCTGTTCAAACTCACTGGAGACACGGATCCGAGAGTTAAACCCTCGAGCTTTTTTTGTCCCATGCAGTTCTCATTCATTGAACTTGGTGGTCAGTGATGCAGCATCAGCTCCTAGTGAGGCTTCTGAATTTTTTAATGCATCTATGTATTGTTTTTCTGCATCAACTGATCGATGGCAAATTTTGAAGCAACATCTGGGAACATCCTCTCTGACACTGAACCCTACCGATGCACACTCTGAACCAACCCACCATAGCTCAGGAAAGTCTCTAAGATCCAAGAAAGTTAGCAGCTGAAACAGAGGGTAAAATGGAATTTATGACCTCTAACATCCCTGGCACCCAGTGGGACCTTGCTATATTGCTCGCAGCTAGGAGAATCGCATTCACCTAAACATTTACTTATAAACTGTTCAATGTGAAAGCTTGAAGTGCAGCATTCAGGGAACATGCTGCCGTGATGTTTTTGAAAGAGAGAATCTGCCAAGTGCTGAGATCTTACTGCAGTGATGCCACTTACCTCAAAGGTGACTTCCCGCTGAGCAGCAAGATCTGTCTTATTGCCGACTAAAACAATCACGAGCCCTAATCCGACATGGCAAAACTGATTTCAGCGCTACTCCTCTCGTCGGGGAGGAATACAGAAATCGGTTTAAAGTGCCCTTTATATCAATATAAAGGGTCTCGTTGTGTGGACAAGTGCAGGGTTAAATTGGTTTAACGTTGCTAAATTCGGTTTAAACGTGTAGTGTAGACCAGGACTAACAGATGCATTTAATCTTTGTTACTATATCATCCTTAAAGTCTAGGGAGCTGGGAGTGAGTGTAACGCCAACATACCCTGGTTGTCAGCAGGTGGCATTGAACCTGGGGCCTCTGGAGCTTAGTGCATGAGCCTCTACCGCATGAGCTAAAAGCCAAGTGGCTCTTAGCTAAGGCTGTAGAGCAGACTAATTTTAGCTCCCTCTCTCTAAGTCAGGGCTCGGCAACCTTTCAGAAGTGCTGTGCCGAGTCTTCATTTATTCACTCTAATTTAAGGTTTCGCGTGCCAGTCATACCTTTTAATGTTTTTAGAAGGTCTCTTTCTTGACGTCTATAATATATAACCTAAACTATTGTTGTCTGTAAAGCAAATAAGGTTTTAAAAATGTTTAAGAAGCTTCATTTAAAATTAAATTAAAATGCAGGGCCCCCCGGACCAATGGCCAGGACCCAGGCAGTGTGAGTGCCACAGAAAATGAGCTTGCATGCCGCCTTCGACACACATGCCATAGGTTGCCTACTTCTGCTCTAAGTGGTCTCGGTACCACTAGATGAGACAGAAGGTGTGTGGGTTACATGAAGGTAGGGGAACAAAGAGCACTTAGTGATGCTCCCTCATTACCTACTTGGCTGGTGAGCTGGATTGGGCTGGGAGGTAGGGGTAGATAGAGAAATCTTGGCTTTGAGGGGGGAAGCGTGCGCATTTATTGTCCACTGTAAGTGAAATGTCTGTACCAGTTCCTTGCATGTCTTTACCAGAAGAGAAGGATAAACCTGCCCATGATGTGTAGCCCTTACGTGATGTGCGCAGGAAAAAGCAGTCTTGGTTGAAATGTCTGGAGATGTACTGGGAAGCTACCCTACACTAGAACTATTGCAGCCTACCAGCAGAGTAGCTGCATTATCAAGATTCAGTCTGGATATTTTAGAAAGTTAAAGGCAAACCCTTCTGGAGGAGAGAGGCAGGAGAACAAGCCATCGCTGGTCTTACCTTTCTGGCTATGTCATATACAAGAAGGGCAGCATTCGCCCCCCTGTAATAAAGATGGCAAACGCTATGGTACTTCTCTTGTCCTGCAGTGTCCCAGATCTCAAGCTTGATCGTGGCAGTCTCTAAACATACCAGCTGGGTGAAGAAAGAACCTGGAAGCGACAGAGATGGGACAGCTCCATGAGAAAGCCATAGCATGCACCTTAATTAATGTTAACCTTCATCTCGGTGATCTGTGTTAAAGATGGGTGTTGAGATTCGGTTGGAAGGGGCTGCGGGAGGAGGGAGGATGAGAGAGAGAGAGAATTAAAACACCCGCTCCCCCACCAAAAGCAATGCAACAAACAGGCTGGTGAACTGGTCTTACCCAATAACAGCCCGGCACTACACCAATGCACGTCAGCAGGGTGTAGCTGGGAGATGGGGAGGGGAAGAGAAATGAGAACAATGGTTCTTGCCTAATCCATCAATATTGGTGGCATTAGCAAGCTTTGGTTTTACAGCTGTCTAGCTGGAGGAAATGTGATGGCAGGGTGGGGATTAGGAGTCTTGAGTTCTAATCCAGCTGTACAGTGCCCGGCCCTGTTGGGTGCTGCTGTAACAGAAATACTGCAATCTCCCCGACAGTGATTTGTATGACCTTGGGCAAGTCACTTAAGGCTCGCATGGGCCCCTAAGCACAGCCCTAATTATACATAAGCAGCGCTGTCCCAGGAGTAGCCCCAGGGAGGTGCTCAGATGCTTCTGAGCTACAACTGCTTGTTCTTGCTCTTAGCCCATGCCAGCAAACCTGCCCCACCCCCAAACTGGCAGGGCTCTGCTGGCCAGTGGGTGGGGGTGACACCAAGGCCATGCCTGCTCGCCCTCCCTCCCTGCTCTAGGGAAGTGAGAGGTGCACGTTTGCTCCTGCACACCTGGCCCAGAGGCGTAAAGGTGCGGGGAGAGGCCTTTCCTCTCCCATACTCCCCCAGGCAAATGTGTCTAGCCCCTAACCTTTCTGTCTCAGCTTGTCCAGGTGGAAAATGGGTCTAATTAAAATCCACCTCCCTGAAGTGCTGTAAAAGCCAGCAAATGTCTGCAAAATGTTTGAAGATCCTTGGTCTGAAAATGCTATAGAAGCTCAAATGTGCGGCTGTGCACAGTAGATAGGCAGAAGCCATCTGTTAAGGGCCAGACTGTCTAACAAATACATGGGCTTGAGGTAGAGGGGGCAGTATAGAGCCAAAGCTCTCCAGAGAGCCGTGAGAGAGCGGCGAACAGCAGAGGCTAACAGAGGGAGTTTGCTTGGGAGTTCACCTGGGGAGAGCCCATTGAGGCTTTCATCTCTCAGGCTTCTGTGAGTTGCTGCAACGGCTGAGGAAGCTCTTAGAAGGAAGATATTATGGAAGGTGAGCATTCAGCTGTTGTAACCTGCACAGGTTGTGCCATGTTTGTCTTTCTTCCACAGGACAGAAGTCACTTTGTGTGTACAAAGTGCAAGCTGGTCTCCATATTGGAAGAGAAGGTTCGAGGTCTGGAGCAACAAATATCAACCCTGCCTTGCATAAGAGAAAATGAAGATTTCCTGGACAGATGTCAGGATATGCTTCTACAGGCACAACGTCCTGACGAATCGGAGCAGGCTGTGCAGAGGGGCGAGAGGGAGGGGGAAGAAATTTGGCAGCATGTGACCTCCAGAAGTAGAAAGAGGAGCGTCCAGGTACCAGCAATGGAGATACAGATTGGCAACCGTTTTCATGTTCTTTCCACAGATACTAATGCAGAGAGTGGAGTAGATGGTACATCTGACAGAAAGGAGCCGAAGAAGACTCCACCAATTGGAAGGCATGAGATGCACTGTCCTAGGGAGGGGGGTTCCACCAACACTGCTCCCAAGACAAGGAGGAGGGTGGTGGGTTGGAGACTCCGTCTTCAGGGGGACTATCATCTATCTGCCGCCCCAACCGAGAAAACTGAGAGGTGTGCTGCTTGCCAGTAGCTAGGATTCACGATGTGACGCAGAGCCTGCCGAGACTCATCAAGCCCTCGGATCGCTACCTCTTCCTGCTTCTCCACGTGGGCACCAATGATACTGCCAAGAATGACCTTGAGCGGATCACTGCAGACTACGTGGCTCTGGGAAGAAGGATAAAGGAGTTTGTGGCACAAATGGTGTTCTCGTCCATCCTCCCTGTGCAGGGAAAAGGCCTGGCTAGAGATCGTTGAATTGTGGAAATCAACGAATGGCTATGCAGGTGGCGTTGGAGAGAAGGCTTTGGATTCTTCGACCATGGGATGGTGTTCCAAGAAGGAGGAGTGCTAGGCAGAGACGGGCTCCACCTAAGGAAGAGAGGGAAGAGCATCTTCACAAGCAGGCTGGCTAACCTAGTGAGGAGGGCTTAAAACTAGGTTCAACGGGGGAAGGGCTAGTACCAGATGGTGCAAAAGAAGGTTTAATAACCTTCAGTAGGCAGGTGTGGAATAATCAGCCCTTCCCCCATCTCACCCTGATTTCTAATAGTTAGGGATTTGTTGAAGTCCCTCCAGTTTCTTCTTAACAGCACTCCTAGGATCTAAAGACATTTCCCAACTTCTCAGCTCATCCAGAAGAAGAGCTCAGACCACCAAGGTACTGAGCACTTTACCCCCAATCCAAAGAAACATATAAGCACATGCTTAACTTTAAGCAACTTGAAGAATGTAAGCAGCCCCATTGAAATCAACATGCTTAAAATTCTGGGTGCTCCACTTAAGGAAAAATGGAGCTAGATTGGAGACAGCCCAGAGGAGAGCAATAAAAATGATGAACGGTTTAGAAGCGCTGGGGGATGCACTAGATGAACTCTTCAGGTCCTACATTTCTATGATTCTATGAAAAGTTATGCACCTGCTTAAATGTTCTGCTGGACTGAGGGAAGAATGCTCTGCTCCATGCAGGATCAAGCCCTGAATGACCTATTGTTCTTTGCTTGGATGCGTTTGATGAAATAAGTCAAGTCCTTCTTCCTTTCTATCTTCTGTAGAACTGCATGTTAAGCAAGCTGCCTTTGAAGTTGAATAATCATTTTATTTGTTTCACAGTAGCAGCCGTGTTAGCCTCTAGCCGCAAAAAGAACAGGAGTACTAGTGGCATAAGGTTTTGTGGACTACACCCCCACTTATTTGTAATATTTGTCTGACTACCGACTGACTGACATGCTATTTGGCCAACACAAAAGAGTGGGTAAAGAAATAAATGACATGTGTGTGTACGTACGGCATGTGTATGTAAAATGTACACACACAGTCTTTTTCTTGATCTTTGGCCACAAAAAACATACTCCACATACACACCTCATGATCGCACTGGACGTTCACTACCTTTCACCTTGCCAGGGTGTTAGGAATGAGAACCAAGCCATCCCAATAATTTCACAAACTGGAATGTGCGACATGAGCTAAGTACAATTAACAATTGTATGATTTGGCAATCGCTATTGTGACATGGAGTGAGGAAAGAGGTGCATTGAGGATATTGACATACGATGAAACAAGCTTACAGGCAGTTTCTTATCCCTATAAAGACAGGTTAAAAGATCAATCTATACATAGAATATTTTTTCTTATTATGAATATGTTTCTAAAAATATGTTCACTGTTTTTAATTTTCTCAGAAATATTCACCCCTGGCTACATGCTTTTAGTCTGATCATTAGACGTGTACGTGTGGTAATTTTTCAGCAGCCGAAGAACAAGAAGCTACAGGATTTAGTCAGCATGGCTGCAGTGTCCAGAAGGGATAAATTTGGAATTTACATTTTTGAAATATTTTCTCAATGAAAGTATGTCAACCAATAACCAGAGAGTGCGATGCAAACTATTGTTCCCAGGTGTAATGGAAATCCACGGATTCTACTATTGTCTAAGGTACTGTAACGGGTTGGGACTCACCCCAGCGGCGCCTCCTGCTGGTGACTCTGGGAATTAGCTCTTCTCAGTGGAGCGCCTCCTCCTGGTGGTGTCCCGTCCGTCGTTGTCTTCCCTCTGTTGTGTCTGGACCCGCGTTGCTGCGTGCTCGGCGGCGTCCTCTTCGAGGCCACTGCCCTCCGGCAGTGCCCCTTAGTCCTTCTGCGCCCCCTTCCGGGGGGTCAGTGCTCAGCAGTCTCACACCCCAGTCACTATATGCAATCGCCCTCTGAGTCTAATCCCTCCTGTCAGGGATCTGGCGTAGCAAGATGGCCGCTCCCTACGGCCAATGGCTGGGTGCACTGCAAGGGGTGAAGGGGGGGACCCAGGCCCGCCCTCTACTCTGGGTCCCGGCCCAGGGACCCTCTGGCGTCAGCCTCGCTGTCCTTCTCTCCCCTTCCTCTGTCTGTTTCCCTGGGCCGCTTCCCCTACGGCCCCTTGCACCCGCTAGGCCCTTCCCTTCAGGGGCCTGCAGTCTGGCAGGCTACGGGTTCAAGCTCCTTAGCCTCCCTGAGCCTGGCCAGCACTGCGCTGTCCGCGGTGCTAATCTCCTCCCCTGGAGACTGACCTTCCCCTGTCAAAGGCCTGGGACAGACTGACTGCTCCTGCTCTGGACAGCCTTTATATACCCCTGAGCCTGGCCCTGATTGGCTGTCTCTAATCTGGGCCCTGATTGGCTCTCAATAAACTCTCCTCTGATTGGCTCACAATAAGCCTTGTCTGCGCAGGCGCCCTGGCCTGCCGCAGCCCATTCTCACAGGGAGTGGGGCAGTCCGCCCCACTACAGGTACCATTCCCACAAAATTGAATATATTCCTTAATGTTATTCATGCGAGGCAGTCCACTGAGTCTGTGGGGCTACACTAATAAATGAAATTAAAATATAAGCAGAATCAGGGTCAAAATGTGTAAATCAGACTAAATGGCAGGGTAATGCTCTTTCCTAGAGATAAAGGATTTTTTTCTCCCTTGGAAAAAGTGAAAGAGTTCTGGGTTTTCCCATCAGTTGTTCTAGGTTCCATTCAGGGGGGGCTCTAGGCATTTTGCCGCCCCAAGCACGGCAGGCAGGCTATCTTCGGCGGCTCCCCTGTGGAGGGTCCGCTGGTCCCGAAGCCGCAGGACCAGCGGACCCTCTGCGGCGGCCGGCAGAGCGCCCCCTGTGGCTTGCCGCCCCAAGCTTGCGCTTGGCGTGCTGGGACCTGGAGCCACCCCTGGTTCCATTCCACAACAAAAAGGGTCTTTACGCATATGACCACAGTTCTTTATATTAGCATACACCCTTTGCATAAGAACTAAGGCTTTCCTTTATGGCTGATCCCGCAGCTAGTGCCCCAGGCTGAATGAATGGCTGGAGGAAATTGTACGGCTGTGACCGAGTTCATTCTCACAGGTGTGACAGATCGTCCGGAGCTGCATGTCCCCCTCTTTGTGGTGTTGCTAGTGATCTATGTTAGCACACTGGTGTGGAATCTGGGGATGATGGTTTTAATCAGGATCGACCCCCCCCCGACTTCACACCCCCATGTTCTTCTTTCTCAAGAATTTGTCTCTCGTGGATGCATGTTACTCCACAGTCATCACTCCCAAGATGCTGATGGGCTTCTTAGCAGAGAGGAAAGCTATTTCCTAAACAGCGTGCATCATCCAATATTTTAGCTTCATATTGTTTGTCATCTCTGAGTGCCTTCTGCTGGCAGTAATGGCATATGACCGTTATGTAGCCATCTGTAACCCACTGCTGTATATGGTCATCATGTCGCCAAAGCACTGCCTGCAGTTGTTGGCTGGGTCATATCTATGGGCCTTCCTGAACTCCGTGATACACACGAGCGGTTTGTTAAGATTATCCTATTGCAACTCCAATATCCTGAATCATTTTTTCTGTGATATCAACCCACTTCTAAATCTCTCCTCTTCTGGGCACCTCTATCAATCAGCTGCTTGTTTTCCTCTTTGGCAGTCTGATTGAGGTGATCAGCATTGTGACCATCCTCATCTCATATATCTTAATTATTGTGACTGTGCTGCGGATCCGCTCCACCGAGGGTAGGCGCAAAGCCTTCTACACCTGCACCTCCCACCTGACAGCCGTCTCCATGTTCCACGGGACAATTCTCTTCATATATTTCCGACCCAGCGCCAGCTACTCGTTGGACACAGACAAAATGGCCTCCGTGTTCTACACTGTGGTGATCCCCAGGCTGAACCCCCTCATCTACAGCTTGAGGAACAAGGATGTGAAGGATGCCCTGAGGAGAGCAATAGAGACAAACTTGAGGGCCCATTTTTCCCCAAAGGGTGTCAGACTAGGACAACCAAATCCTTCAATGGCTTCTCTGCACACATAGGACTTGTCTCCACTATGGGGTGGATCAATGCTGCGGTGATAAATCCAACGGGGTACAATTTAGCAGGTCTAGTGAAGACCCACTAGATCAACAGACACTCACTCTGGCATTGACTCCACCAGAACGAGATAAGTAAGGGGACTCTACGGGAGCAGTGCAATGTGAACCCCGTAGTAACTATATCAAAGCTATATCAACTTGAGTTATGCAACTAACTAACTACTCAAATTGTGTAGCTTAGATAGACCTGTCCCCGTAGCATAGACAAAAACCGCAGAGACAAACAGAAAGGATGAGTTTTAACTATTTGGACCATTGCATCTATCAGATTCCACTTTTGCAGGCTAAGTTGCTGCGAGAACACTCTAAGCACTGATCCCATGGCTGGGCAGGCCCACAACATTTTGGCACCTGAGGCAGGGAGCTGAAATGACACCCCCATACCCCCTCGCTTGGGCCAAAACTTTTAAAGGTCTCAATTCTGCCTTCTTCCTCTTCTACTCCTCTCAAGGTACTGCTCTGCTACCTACCCCAATAAAGGAGAAACTAATAATTTAAAATGCCTTGTTCCAAAATTTTAAGTAACACAACTTTCAAACGCCTGAACAGCAAACGTAACTTTTCTTGTCTGCATGGTAAACACTGCCATTTTTATCTGTTTGAATAATCAAAGCGGTGCCTTCTGTGCCTTCTTGGTTGCAAAGATTTGAACTGCTTCTGCTTCCTGAATGTCCACAGTCTGGGCCAGCTCATGCTCTATTGAGATGGTTGCAAGGCTGACCTGTGTCATTGTGGAGCGTACACGTGTTTTTGTTAACTTCAGCTTGGAGAAGCTGAGTTCTCCAGTGGCAACTGTTACAGGAAGTGTTAGAAGTATGTGCAGAGCAACAAAAGCATTTGGAAAGAGGCTGGTCATCTTATTTGTGCACATGTATTCCAGTACAGCCTTTGGAGTAGATCTCGCTGAAATGTCACTTGAAAGGGCTTTCAGTTTGGGGGTCTCTTATGGGATTATCCCGTGCCTCGTAATCAAAATGTCTTCTTCTTCGGTGACTCTTGAATGGGTGGGAAAATAGCTTCAGTGTGAAGTTCCTCTGCCAACTTCTGTGCACTCTTCAGAACGGTTTGAAATCCCTCATCTGACCGGTAAGACTGTAGGTCTGACTTTTCTTTGTCCAGTTGTTCCATTGCTCCAGCCATATCAAGGTCAGCACCTTGGAGTCTCTTGCTTACAACATTTATTTCAAATAGTATGTCATGCCACAACACTAAGCCAAACAGAAATTTGAAGATATATATATTACTGGTGAATCCATTTCCCTCTCCTACTGTTCTCCCAAGAACAGTTCCTGTCATAGCATTATCCTCCATAATGGCAACTATGGCATCAAACTCAGCCATCAGCCACACAATCTTAAGGAAGTTTCCATTGTTTGGCACATGCAGCTGATCTGAAGTGCCACACAGTGCTGGGTTTTGGGTAGCAGCATTCTAACAATGGCAAGCAGCCTTTTCAGAACATTTTGCCAGTAAAGATAATCTGATGCAATCTTCTCTTCATGCTGATCACCTATGGTGGCCTTAGGCTCATCTCGCGATCTTTCCACCTATGGAATGCTCTCTGGTGATTTGCTGCCTTCTCATAGCATGCCACATTTCTAGCCAGATTTCTCAAGTCCTTTCTTCCTGTAGAATGCAGTGTGGCTGGAACATTAGACTGGAGGAATGTGCAGCAAAACCAGTATGCAGCATTCTGGGTTTTTGAGTACCTAAGCCATGGCCTCTCCACATTTTCACCATTGGGGATTTCACACCAGGAATGTGTTGGATGGAAGCTTCTATTTTCATTGTATTTGGGGAACATGAAGTTTTTCACTTGCTGTGGCCCATGCAGTCCCTCTGGCTACTGCTCAAGTGGGTCCACCGGCCTTGATCATCTAGATTTAAGGAACTAAACTCATCAGCAGCTGTTTCTTGCGCATCCACCACACTCTTTTCTGATCTACAGTTTTCTTCAGGAATTTGCATGGTTACATCTATTTCAGATGGAACTATGGATGCTGCCAGGTCATCTGCACTCTGACTAACTGGAAGATCAGGCATCTCCTCACCACTCACATCCTCATTGGGGCCGGAAGGCTCACCGTGAACATTTGTGTCTATGTATCTCAGCAGAGTGTCCTTCCTGTGTAGACAGAAAAGCTTCCTTGCTTTCTTTTTTTAATGCTCCCCCAGAGGGGTGTTTTCTTCTTTCACTCATGACGGCTGTTCTGTGCCAGCTCTCCCAAAACTCTGTTGAAGCGGATAAGTAAGCAGGCTGGTTGCAGGGCCTGAGTGAGGGAAGATATCAGCCTCTTAAGGGCCTAACCGGCTCCTACTACTTCAGTTGACTGTCTGTTCTCCTCAAGCGGGTTCAGGGAAGCAGCAGGAAACAGGAAGCTCTCTGACAAGCTGGTGTTAATCAGTCCAGGCTCCTGAAGGTGCTCGGGAGGTACATAAGAGGCTCCTCCTTCTCTATCTCTGTGCAGCTCCTCTTGCTTTCTGTTATTCCCGCTCCCCTTTTCTCCTGCCTGCCTGTTATGTATCTTGTGCCCCCCTTCTCCAGCACAGCACTCCACCATCTCTATGCATCTAGAGCAGAGAGAAAACATACACACCATCACCAGACACAAATTTACTACACTCTGGATCCTAGTCGCATCCTCCCACAGTCTGGCACCTGCGACAGCCGCCTCAGTTCGCCTCATGGTAAGGCCAGCCCTATCCTGTGGGCACAGAGAACCTAACTCTCATTGAGGTCAGCCAGGGAGGCTGGATGAGAACATTGCAGGAAATAGACTGTCAGGGCAGCATAATCCACTGAAAAAACTGCAACTTGCTAATTGCAACCCAGGCTCTCCCTATGTGGCTCTTCTTCCTGCCTCTGTTGGCGAGAGCATGAGCAGAGCTTTCTGAGACAGCTGCTGCTGCTGTGGGCAGCTAACGAAGCATGTCTCTTCTGGCCGTGGATGTTCGACTGCAGCAGCCCCGCAGAGGTCCCGATCTCACTCTCTAATGTCCATTCTCCCCTTGCTTGCATGGGAGTAGCCTCATGAAAACATCCCAGTTGTGGAAACAAGCACCAGCAATCGATTCCACAAGCCAAAGTCCCCTTTGCAAGCCAGGGAAACAGCCTGGGTTGTCTGGAGCGCAGGGTGTGGCCCATGGTGAGCGCAGACACTGGCCCTGCTGAACAGTGACTCCTGGGACCCTCTAGCCCATCAGCACTCGGCTCTCCCGCATTCTGCTAAGCGGCTGAGATCTGGGGGAACAGAAACCCTTTGTTAGAGACAGAAAATCTCCTCCCACGAACACTCTGTCAAAGGCTGCCAGACGCCGTCCCTGTGAAACCCCAAATGTGCAGCCCCTCGGATTCCCACAGGGAAGATCTCAGCTCATTCACATGTCGCCCGTGGCTGCAGTCTCTGACAGGGGAAATGTAGAGGGCGGTTTTGCCAATGGTCCCTTCTACAGTGCCCAAAATGGGAGGAGGTTTGGTCTTATGATGTGAGGCCCGAGTCTGAAAATCAGGGTTCCTGGGTTCTGGGGCTCTGGAATGTGGTGTGGTCTAGTGGGTGGAGCTGGATTTGTGCTGAAGGACCCTTGGTCAATCCCCACCAATTCCTGTGATGTCTACATGTGGCCACGATTTTACTTACCTCTCAATGTAAGTTATTTAGCCCATTGCTGGACACACATGTAACATCTGCTGCTAGACATCCCTGAGACGTACGGCCTTCATCCACACAAGGACATGGCACATCAATGTCAAGCCAGCAGCTCTCATCCGGTCTTCACACCCCGACACGCTAAGGGTTCTCCAAAGATACCACTAATCTCAGATAAACAAAGCAGCTGAGATGAGGTCAGTGTGGGTGGATTTACTGAGCAGACTGGTTCTAATGGAAGAACAGATTTCTCCCCTGCTCTAGGGAGACATTAGAGTCCCGGATCCGTACACCTCCTTTGGGGATCCTTTTCCTAGGAATAAAATAAGGACACCACACAGAGAATAACAGTTGAATCTCAGGGAAAAGGGATGATCTCAGCCAGGCTACGTACCCAGGAACCTGATTTAAGTAACAAGAGCCACAATTAGCCAGATGAGGTTTTCTTCCCCATTTGCTTTCAGGTTATTTATTCACAGTATTCATTTGGTTTTAGTTTCAATCGTTCAGTTTTTGATTCTCTTTCCTCTTCCTACAGTGTAGCATCTGCTTAGAAACCAAAATCCTGATCCTACATGGTAGGTTTCTGAGAATTTGGCTGCAGAACTTTAGTGTCTGCATATTTCATTCCCTATTATTTATTCAGGTGCAGGTCTGATGCCACCTGCACAGCATTTCTGCAGTTAAGCCAATCATGTGAACAAGGACGTGTGTATCACTAATTGTGTTTTTTTGCTATAAAACCTGTTGATAAATCTGTATTCAGGGGGACGCCAGTTCGCTGGTTCCCCCCCCCCCCGCATGCTCGTAATAAAGGGGCCTCGGGTGATTCTGATCCAAACACATCGCGGGGTCATTTTTCCACTACACGGCGTGAAATTGGCCGTCTAGTCTGCACAAAAAGTTACAGATCCCTGCTTAAGGAAAAGACTATTTGTAAGACATCTAAAAGGATTCAGCTAGAGAATGGTGAGGGGACCAACACGCGATAGAAAACTTGGTAGCTGTAAATTAAAAAAAACAAACCCTATTGAAAAGGGCTTTGTGACTATCTGTGTTTCTGTTTGAAGGCCTTTGGCCCTTAAGTGAGCTAAAAGTTTTAATGAAGCGTCTTGGTTTGGTTTCAAGGAGCTGTATGTCTTTTCAATCAAAAATCAATTTTTTGTGAGAACCTAGCGCTTGTGGGTTTTATATGTAAAAGTGACCCATTTACAGCAAAAAGCTGAAATGTATGTTGTGGGGGGGAGTCCTAAAAAATGTGCTTACAGTAAAACAAACAGGCTGTTCAGACCTGTGTTTGAGTACAATGGAGTTGACTTATCCTGTTGAACTGAGAGGGTTTAAACCCCCTCCTCACTGAATAGCCAGGGTGACTGCGATTACTTACCCTTGGGTTAAATTTGATGGGGGTGGATGGTGAATTCTGATTAATATGAAATGAAATAAAACCTCAGGAATTCACAGATGCTATTGGACAGTTTCAATATAACCCCTGGAGTTGGTGGAACACTATTGGACAGATTAAATATAGCCCTGGAGTTGGTCGAATGCTCTGGGTCATTCTTCTAGAAAACACCCCCACCCCAAACTTTAAGCATGAAAGAAACTTGTTTTAAAAAAAACAAAAAAAAACAAAAAAAACAAGCCCCAAGACATTCATTGATATCTGCAAAGGGCCCCCCGCTAGGAAATGGGGACTGTTCAATACTGTAACAAGGCCCCAGAGAAACATTTATTTTAACACAGAAAAAAAGAAAAAAAAAAGCCCTGTTGTGCAGACAGCTTAGTCCCCCCACCTCAGATCACCACAGGGGGTGCTGCGGGAGGGGTGCCTAAAGTACTTAAGGATCTATTAGTTCAGTGCTGTGGGGATTAAATTAACCTGCAAGCTACTGTGCTGAAGTCTGTTTGAACAATGGGCTAAGATGGTATAAAAACCTCAGGTCTGTTGGAGACTGTCCTTTTCAACAGAAACTTTCTTGGAAGGCTGCTGGACGGCAGACAGAGGTAGGGATGGCTGGCGTCAACTCTGAAACTATACATTGTATAATGCCACTCTTTGCCCAGGCTGTCTCAGGAAAATTATGGTGCCTATCTTCATTGCAGCATGATCTGCTGAGCATGGACCCAGTAACGTTAAGCTGCAGTTCACCACCAGGCCAAGGTTAAAAACCATTTTAACTATAGTTGTGCTTAATACTGTTTTAAAACCTTTAGTTATTACACTGTATAGGGATTTGGTGGTAAGAGTCACTAACATTTTTGCTTGTTCTTTAACCTGAAGGCCCAAACACACATGGGGGGAACGGGACAAGCATGTGCCTGCAACACTTGATCCCTTAGTGAAAGGGAACTTTTTTGCAACTGGCTTTTAAATGCATGAGGGGTTGGGGGTTATTGCAAAGTCTGTTTAGTGTGTTTCTAAAAATGCTGATTTGTGTGTGAGAGGGGTCTGGGCAAGGCTTAGGTGTAGGGTTTTAAAAATACTTGGTTTGTTTCAAACCAACAGGGTTTTTTCCCGTACAAAATGTGGTTTAAAATGGATTTTAAAAGCAGTTTTTATTCTGCAAAATGAGATGTATTTTAAAAAAATGTTTTTGAGGTTTTCTTTGTTTCTTTGTTTGTTTGTTGGTTTTTTTGTTTTATGTTTTAAGTGGTAGAAATAAACTCAAAACCCGTGTTTGTCGTAGAGCCTGAACTGGATGATTTGGTTTAAAGCGCTGACTTTTTAAACCGAAAACCCCCCTAATGAATATTTAGTTTTGAAGTTTACAAGAGGGTTTTTCTGTGTTTTATAATAATGCTGTTTGCACCACAGTACGGTGGAAACATGAGAGATCCTTAGAGCAGAGGGAAAACAAGCTCTGAAGAAAAGGGAACGATACAGCTGAAAGGGAATATTCACCAGCATCAGTGACTGATGGATGGATGAAGCCCAGTAAATATATTTTGCTTATTGGTTGGGTTGTTCTATGAGGTTTTGTATTTGAAGTGAATACATGGGTGTGGGTGAGAAAGATGGTATTTGTAAAATGGTGCCCCCCACCCCCCATAGGCCTGGGCAACTTTTCTGACAATGCTTAGTCAGCGCTACAAGGACACCTCCTCCAGAACCGCCAAAGAACCAGGAATCTGCTTGGAGACCATTAACAACGCAAACCAGCACAAGAGTGCAGCTGAAGCACCCGGGCAGTCCAAACCTCATATCCGTCAAACCCAAGGGCAAAACAAGACTCTGGTAAACAACCACCACAACTCCAGTTCCTCAGCGGCCACTGCCACAGCAAACATTGAATAAACACCAGAGCATGCGCTTGAGGGGCTTTGAACGTGTGCAGAACCAAACACATTCCCAAACCCGGAGCATGCGCTCGAGGGGCTCTGAACGTGCGCAGAACCACACACATTCACAAACCCAGAACCTGCACTCGAGGGGCTCTGAACGTGCGCAGAACCACACAATTTCACAAACCCGGAGCATGCACTCGAGGGGCTCTAAACGTGCGCAGAACCACACACATTCACAAACCCGGAGCATGCGCTCTAGGGGTTGTGAATAAAACACCAAGGACTGACAAACCATTCTCCCAAAACCATAAGCTCACACCGCTCCCCTATATTCTAGTATTTGGGAACAGTTTGATGGTTCATTCAGAATACTGATGGACGCTCTGTCCCCGGGGTGGGATGGGCTAAAAGAAAGGCATTCTAATAAGAGCTGGGGAAAATCTGATGCTTCCTTCAGAACACTGGAGATCTCTGTATCCTCAGTGGGCCTAACGACCGACCGCAACTGGCTTACTGGATGCTGAAAAAGTCTGTTCTTCAAAGAACCGACTGAGCCGAATACTAAAAGGCTAAACCTTACAGCGCCGAGCTTCAAAGTTGCCTAATGTAGGAGAAGCCGAGCGATGCGGAGAAAGTGAAAGTCAGTCTGTTTCTACCAGAACAGGGACAGAATGTAACTGCAACCCCCCAGAAACACCAAAGAGCTCAGAGTCTGTTGCTCAGCAAGTGCTGGATAACGTGAATAAGCGTTCTAAGAAAAATGCATTCGTATTGCTAAAGAAGCTGGGCCAGGCTACAAATCTCTCTTCATGGAACGATAAAGGGGCTTTTGTGTACAAAGGCTCTGTGGTTAATGGTTCTAACATGCTTGACTTAGTCCGGGCCGTGACCCAGACGCGCTCAGTTCCTAGCAGACATGGACCTTAAAGATGGATTGTGTTTATGAATGTCATGGCAGAACGGAACGTACCACTTTCCGTCATGGGCACTGCGGACAGGAGAGCTCTATGGAACGTCTCATGACCTCGACCGTCACTTAATCCAGAGGTGGAAGTTAGCCGGTATGGGCCAGTACAGACTACCAGACAGAGCCAGTACGCCGTGCCTGACCGCACCGACTTCCTCGGCGGGGATTTAAAGGGCTCAGAGCTCTGGCCGCTGTAGGGAATCCAGAACCCTTTAAATTCTCTTTGCGGCTCCAGCAGCTGGGTTGGGGCTGCGATTTAAAGGGCTCACAGCAGGGGGGAAAGTAACTTCCAGGACTTACCGGTACTGCCAGTATCCTGAGGGGGCATGGCCTCAACCGGAAGAGGCGAGGCCTCTCAAGATTTAAAGGTCCTGGAGCATCAGCTGTGGCTGGGAGCCCCAGGGTCTTTAAATCAACCCTGGGCTCAGGGGCAAATTAAAGGGCCCAGGGCTCAGGCTGCTGCGGAGCCCCGAGCCCTTTAGAGTCCCCCCGCAGCCCCGGCAGCCGGATTCAGGTGTGGATTTAAAGGGCTCGGGGCTCTTAGCCCTTTAAATCCCTGCCGAGGAACCCGGTGCGGTCCAGCACAGCATACTGGCTCTTGCCGCTATGCTGTACTGGCACGTACTGGCTTACTTTCATCTCTGGCTCAGAACTCCTACGGCTACGAGGATACCAGAGCCCTTTAAATTCCCCCTGCAGCTCCAGGAGCTGGGCTCGGGCTGAGAATTAAAGGGCTCAGAGCTCCGGTGGTTGCTGGGAACCCAGAGCCCATTAAATCTCCCCCCGCCCCACCCGCAGTTCCAGCAGCTGGGCTGGGGCTGGGAATTAAAGGGCTTAGAGCTCCGGTGGTTGTTGGGAACCCAGAGCCCATTAAATCTCCCCCCTCCTCCTCACACAACTCCAGCAGCTGGGCTGGGGCCGGGATTTAATGGGCTCAGTGATCCCCGTGGCTGCGTAGATCCCAGTGCCCTTTAATTCCCCTCCACACAGCTCCAGCACCCAGGCTGGGGCAGGGGATTAAAGTGCTGAGAGCTCTTCGCAGCGGCAGGAGCTCCGGGTCCTTTAAATCCTGGCTCCAGCCGGGTAAGGCTCAGGTCCTTTAAATACACGCTCGAACCCGGCTGCCAGAGCTGCGGGGGGAATTCAAAGGCCCTTGGGCTCCCAGCCACAGCCGATGCACCAGGACCTTTCAATCTTGAGAGGCCCCGCCCCTTCGGTTTGAGGCCACGCCCCCACAGGACTCCAGCAGTACCGGTAAGTCCTGGAAGTTACTTTCATCCCAAAGTCATAGCCAGAGACCGGAGTCAAGAGTCCAGCCAGAGTCAACAGCGAGAAACCGGAGGGCAGGGCAGGGAGGTACATGCGGGTGGGAATGAGGATGACTTACTGGAGCCCTAGAGACCCCTCATCGGGGGACTCCCTTCCTAGCAATAACAGAAGGACAGTGGGATGACAAAGATGTCTTTGAGCCTGGGGTCCAAGCCAAGGGAAGCGCCAATCCAGGCTGTGTGCCAGGACCCCGTCACCCTCCCTGTTCATTTCACACTCACAGACCCTCTAGCCGGAGGGGAGAACAAAGGGCAGAAGCGAAGGTGCCCCTGGGGGAAAGGCTCTAGGCCGGGACCCAGTCCACTTCCCAGATCTACACCCAGGATTGTGTGACCAGGCCCACAGCCCTTCCTCTGCGTCTCAGTTCCCACCGGCCGAATGGGGAGGCTCCTCCCCTGCCCCAGGGTGTTCGGGGGGAGTTTCATTCCTGGCTGGGAAGGGTTCAGATACCTGGTGGGTGGATTGGGCCCCGGCTGGATGATGGTCGGATATTCGCTGCGTCAGGGGTGACAGGGGCTATGGGAGGGTCTGAGCAGTGACGATGGGGGAGGGGCCCCATGTCAGACCACCCCTCCCAGACTGCAATGGCTATTGAGCACAACCCCTGGCTCTGCGGATGCTCTCACTTCTGGGCCAGCCCCACAGCCTGATTCTTCCCAACCAGTATCTGGCCTGGCCCCAGCTCCAGGGGTCGGGTGGGGCAGGGTGTCCAGAGCGAGGTGCTCGGCTTTGGTTTCTCTCTGTGCTGCGGGGGGCTCTATGGCCGCTCCCCCCAGCCCTTCCCCCCAGGCACAGTGAGACAGAGCAGTACCTGCTGCAGGGGGTGGGAGTTGGTCATGCGAAGACGGGGGGGGGTGTTCAATGCTGCCCCACGGAGCACAGCCCCTGCAGGGCGTCGGGCACCTGGCCCAAGACCCTGATGGTAAATAGCTGGACCGATATGTTACAGGCTGTGATGTCCCCCTGTTGCAAGGGAACTAGGATCAATCAGAGACTCCAACTCCCACGAGAACGAAGGGTATTAACGGCACCGGGAGCCAGCAACATTTCCTCCCCACGTCTGAGGGACGGATTCCCCCGCCCAACCCCCGAGACGAAATCTTCTCTTTTCTCTAGTGACTTCCATCCCCTCTCCCACCATTGTGGAATGAACTCCTGCCCCCACTCCTCTCAATCCCCCCCTGAGAGCTGTTCTTCCTCCCAACCCAGCGGGAATCCAGCTCTGCTCCCCAGAGTCCCCTCAGCCACCCTCGCCCCCTCCAGCTGAGGGGCTGGGAGGCTTTGGGCAGTAGTGCCGTGGGGTGAGAGGAAGTGGACACCTTTCCCCAAGGGATCCCCATGTCCTTAACGTGATGCCATGGCCAGTGGCTCTGGTGAATGGGGCACTTAAGCAGCCTCTGCTGCCTGACTCCTCCAGTTCTCCCAGAGCAGGTTGCGGCTGGAATAACTTCGATACCAGAGCACTAGGAACCGGCCTGAGGCCCGGAGGGGGATGAAAGGCTCACAGAGGTGGCTAGGGGAGTTGGCAGCCCCTAGCATGAGCAATGGCACTGTGTCATGCTGATGTGACGCCTGTTAGGAAATAGCCTTGCTGGGCAGCTGGTTCTGCCCTGCTTTGAGCTGCTCTGGGGACAAGCTGGCACCGACCAATGGCACCTGTCTGGGGTCACCCTCTTCTTGCTCCCTGGTCAGCGCATGGGGATGGGATCGGAGTGATTTTCAATGGCCTGGAGGTGAAAGGCCCTGGGGGTCTCTCCCCAGGTGACCCCTCTTTGGTTACCTCGTCCTCTAGCAGCTGGCCGGCTTCCCCCAAGATGGAGTAGGTCAGCACCAGGCCAGCCTGGCTGACGCAGAGTAGGGGGTTGTGGATGGCCAGCAGCCCTGCCTCGAGGAAAAATCTTTTCTGCTCCTCTGTGAACAGCTTGCCAAAGGCTTAAAATCATAAGAACCAGCGCCCTTACAATGGCCCAGAACCAGGCTCCAAATCCCTTGAGTGTCTCACAAGGTGGAGAAGAGTCCTGGGGCAGCCAACCTTTGGGGTCCCATGGACCAGGAACCCCCTTCAGTAGGAGGCTGCAGGCACTGAGGCCTCAAAAAGCTCTTTCTGGAGCAGGATTCACCGCAGGTGCCAATGAGATGCTGGGAATGTGTCTGCGCGCTCTGGAACCCAGCTCACACAGACAACGCAGGACCCATCCTGCTTCCAGCAGCGATAGCTCCTGCAGCTCACCGGATAGAGGTTCGGGATCATTTAGATCTGGTTCATTCCCACATCTCACCCCACGGACATTCCAAGGAGCCTCACATACTCTGTGAAAATAAGGAGCAGGCTCTTGCCCTGTGTCCATGACACACTCACTGCAGGGGGAGACAGCTCCACACCTGAGCTGCTGCAATGCACCGGCCGAGAATCCTTACCTCTCCCACCCTGGCCAGGTTTCTATACCCCAGGCGCTCGGGGTCATGGGGCCCGTCCCGGCACCACAGATCTGGGGCCTCTCTGGTGTTGAGCCCTCGGGGAGAAAGACACACCCATTGGGGAGGTTTGGCCGCCCGCTTTCAGTGCCTGTTCCCTTCTGGGTGCACACTGGCCAGGCTCCTCGTGGCATCCGCGGCGCAATGGAATCGCAGGGTCCATGCCAGGCGGGTTAGTACCAGAAGGGGGATTTGTTTCAGCCATCACAGTAATCATGTGACCCTTACACTCATTGTGCTCTGGGAGTGGGTGCCTGTTCATGGGGGTGTCTAATACTGAGAACCCCCCCCCACCCACTAAAGTCAGGATCTGGCCCTGGCTACCCGACTGGTAACACCCTACAAGCTTTGTGTCCGTCCCCTGTGGTGCTTGCTCCTGCCCCTGCCCTCATGATGGGCTCTTTCACTCCATGTGTCTCAATACCTCTGTTCCTGTCCGCTCACGAGCTGGCTGCCCCATACAGGGGTGGGCTGATTTCCCTGGGCTGGGGGACAGAGCAGGGCTCTGAGATAAAGCAGCCAATTTCTTTGGTACTTTCACACTCATCTCCCTAATTCAGAGAGAGGGGGAGAGAAAGAGTCACCATCTAAGCTGGGGTCGGTCTCAGAGGATGGGGTTTCTTTCTGTAGGGTCCCACTGCCCAGCAGAGGGAGTCTCAAGCCCCTGCCTTGTTTCTATTGGGGTTCCTCTTCCCCGCTACAGCGGGTCTTAGCAGAGAGGCCTTAGTTCTAGAGGCGTCCCAATGGCCAGCTGGAGCTAGTCTCCCAGAGGCTCGTTTCCATGGGGTCCCATTGCCCAGCTGGGTTTCTTACCCCTCTTCTGGAGCAGGAGCCAGTAAAGCCAATAGATCCCACCCCTGGCATGCCGACTGATGTCACTGGCTGGGTGGGATACCCAGAGACCCAGCTGCAGCACGAATTCACCTGACTTGGAGAAGGCGGAGGAGGTCTGGTGGAAGGAGAAGAAGAGGGGAATCCATGAACATTCTCCCTTCAGCTCCCCAGCGCCCCTGGACCTGAGCTCTGCTCCCACCCCTCTGTAGGAGGCGCTGGGGGAGAGGCACGAGAGCCCTCTTCCTCTCTGCCCCCAAGGGAGCTTGGAGCAAAGGGAGCAGGGCAAGGGCCGTCGCTGAGCAGTTGCTGCCTCGCTGCTCCAGAATAACAAGGGCCCTGAGGCCAGGCAAGACCCTGCCAGCCAGCGGCCTATGGAACGCAGTCCCTTACGGACCCGGGGGGACCAATTAGCCAGGGGATGAGGAACTTGACTCTGCAGGATGCTGGGGTCAGAGGTCACTTACGTCAAATGCAGGCAGGGAGGTGGCAAACTGGTGCAGGGCCGCGCTGGTCTGGACGGCCCTGGCTCTCTCTGGGTGTTGTTTGAAAGGAGAGAGCGATGGATGTGCTGCAGGAGAAGGAGGCAGGGGAGGGTCAGCGGGCAGGCGTACATGCTCTACAAACCAGCCTCTCCCCCTCCCCAAGGGGCTCAGACTTTGTGCTCAGGGTGGAGTAGCCGAGCACTGGTCGCAGAGCTTGAAAAGGGGGTTCAGTCTCTCAGGCCCCAGCCAGGCCTGGTGCTCACTGTTAGTGCTTAATGCAACCGTGCAGAGCTCTGGCTGACAGTCCCAGCTCCTTCCCCCTGCACTGGCAGCTCTGGGAAAGTGTGGCCGTCTGGGTCCAAGCTGGGAGGACACAATGGAAACGTGGCTCTTCTAGTCTCTCCTTTGCTGCCCTCCCACAGGGTTCAGGGGCAATTCCACCCTAGACTGTCCCATTCTACTCACCTCCAGGAGGTGCTACAGCTTCTCCACGGTGGGGGTCTCTGTCAGAAGGCCCCTGAGCATGATGCCCAGGCTCTGAGAATAGTTGATGTACAGAGCCTGCAAGAAGAGGGATCACCCATCAGTCATGGGCCATGGGACTACACCAGTCAGTGGACAATGAGGAGGATTCTCCAGGAGCCCTGGCAAGACTCAAAAGGCACATCCTGGCCTCTCCCATTCACATCACTCCAGGGACACTTAGCAAGAGTTCATGGCCGGATGCCTGCTGCCTTGTCAATCCTTGCTCTTAGCAGTTCTCTGTGCAGGGCCTGGTACCCAGCAGAGTATGGACCAGTCAAACTGCAATGGTTGGGAGGTAGGATCCCCAGGAGAGTCCAGGCAGGAGATCAGAGAATGAGGAGAGGAGGGAAGGTCTGGGATCAGCCATGGAGGGGTAACGCAATCCCCTCTGGAGGGAATGGGCCCCCACTGCCAGTTTTTCCCGGGCCTGTTCCCAGCTCTGCCCACCCCTCCCCTATTCTCAGCAGCTCCATCAAAGCGAGTGAGCAGGGACCAGAGCCTGCTCCTGGGCCAGAGAAGTAGGATCAGGACCTACCCGAAAGTGTGTGCTGTCCTGCCCAGTGCCCAGGGTGTACATCCTGTCCAGAAGAACCCGCATGAGGCGAGATTCTAGCTCCAGGGCGAGCGGTGGCTTCAGTTTGCTGGCAGGAGAGAGGAGCCCACGTTACACTTTGCAGCACCAGCGTGGCGCTGGCACTGTCATGGACATGACCCCCTCCCCCGCAGTGATCCCTTCCCTACGGCCGCTGTAACGTTCCTGGAGTGAAATCAACCCCCCGGCCAGGAAAGAGGGGACGCTCCCGCCTCCTCCGCTGGGGCATGGGAACAGCCACAGCCGGGGGGAACCTAGGCGTGGGAGGAGCTGTGACTACCGGCTCTGGGCCCGGTCAGTCAGCACCAGAGTTAGGGCAGCTGGTACCTGGGAGGGTCCTGGTACCTGAGGCTGCAAACTGCGGCCATGGAGCTGGGCATGATGGAGCTTGGCTCTGACGGACCAGGGAGATTTTCAATCAGCTCCTGGGAGACCCCAAGGAAACAAAACTGCATGTGAGACTCAGGCCCTGCAGACGCACTGACACGTCCCCGGGAGGAGCCCAAAGTGCTCTGCAGAAACAGCCAGTGTCACCCCCATCCCCAACCAGCTGGGCCCCCCCATTCCTCCCATCCATCAAACTTCCTTCCCCCTCTCCCTCCCAACTCCGCCCTCCCCTCCCCCACTGCCAGATCCCCATCAGTGTCACAATTCTCCCCTTCCTTGCTCCCCAGCCCTGCGCCACAGGAACCCCTGTCCTCTGCTTCCCGCTCCGGCCCCACTAACGCTTCCTCCCATATCCGGCTCCCTCGCCCCAGGGCCCGAGCCCGGGGCTCACACTCACCGCAATTCTCTCCACGAGGGGCACTTTGGAGACCGGGGGCTCCAGGGTGTCCCGCCCCTGCTTCTGTGCCGAGAACCAGAGACGCGGCACAGCGTGGAGGAAGCGGAGCTGTTCGGCCCTGTCCGCCACCAGCTAGGAGTGGGGGAGGGGCCGCTCTCCTCCTGGGCAGGCTGGCTGATGTCTTCTTCTGGCTGTGGAGCCACCTGCCCGGCCTTCCTCCTCAAAAGCTTCAAAGCAGCCTCTCATTAACAAGCCTGCATGCTCCCCTGCCCACCTCCCCTCTGCTGAGGCAATTTCTCCTCCCGACACATCCCACCCCAGGGCACAGGAACCCTCAACCTGGGGAACAAACCCTGACAAGGGACGGGCTGGGAGCCCTAGTGGTGGGATATTCCCACCACACTGAGGATGGCTCTGGAGAACTCCACTTACTTGATCTAGATTGGATGGAGCAGGATGGCAGATCCTCAGGGTTGCTCCTCCCTTCACCCTCCTCGATCTCCGCACCCAGGTGGCTGGCAACGGGTGCCGCTCAATGCCCTGTCAGCAGGGCAAGGGGTAGACACCAGAGTTCTAAACTGGCTGTGAAAACAATACAATGCCACTAGCGGAACGCTCCTGGGGACACTCCATAGCTGTACCTGGGGCCACCTCCATTTGGGCCCAGAAGGTGCCTCAGGGTCAGCTAGGGGAGCTGGGGTCTTCCTCCTCCTCCAGAAAGCCAGAGCTGGGAAGTGCCAGCAGGACTCGATTCCCAGTCTCCCTGGCTCCGAGTGGGACCTGTTGTAGTGACTGACGGATTTGCTCCTTGATCCCCATCCAAGCCAATAACACATCTCTGGGTTGGCAGTCATGTTAGACCTTCTCAGCACCCCTTCCTCCCACAGCCCTCAGCTGTTCGTTGGATTGCCGTGTCTTGTACGGTAACAGGACTGGATATTGTTACTGGCTCACTGGGTGGTTCTAGCCAATGAGGGTCTCAGTCTAGCCTCAGAGGGCCCCCCACCCAGACACTACAGCTACGGGTGGGTTGATTTCATTCCAAATGTTTTGGAGTTGTATTTTTGAGTTATTTTCCTAATGAGGGATTGATTCTCATGAAATTCTTAGTGGTAGCCCATTACAGAACACGGAGCAATGGTCTCAAGTTGCACTGTGAAAGGCTTAGGTTGGCTATTAGTTCACTAGGAGGGTGGTGAAGCCCTGGAATGGGTTCCCTGGGGAGGTGGAGGAATCTCCATCCTTACAAGTTTTAAAAGGTCAGCTTGACAAAGCCCTGGCTGGGATGATGAAGTTTGGGTTGGTCCTGCTTTGAGCAGGGGGGTTGGACTAGATACCTCCTGAGGTCTGGTCCAGCCCTAGTCTTCTATGATGCTAGGAATAGGGATCCATTCAAACATGTTGACTTGCTGGTTTTGCAGGATACAGAAAAACAAAAAGGTTCATTTCAAACAAACTGAGGTAAAGAAGTATCTCTAGTTCGTGCACTGAACTGATTGTTCCTGCTCATAACGTCCTTCCAGATTTTAGAAGTAGTAGCTCACATCTCCTCCTCTCTAGCCTTTATTCATATATTACAAGAGGAAAAGAAGCCTTCATCCTTTTTCAACTCTCAATCAGTTTCTTACATTTGAATGAAGTAGCTGCATCAACTGGAATGAAGAAAATATTCTTTCTGCAGCTGCAGAAGAGGCTAGTGCTGCCAAAATCTGGCTGAGTGTTTCAATAACTTCTGAACCCCTGGGTGCTTAGGCAATGACTTCCAACAGTTCACTGCTTTGACTTCCTCCGACACTTGGCAGCAAACATGGACTTCTTCATGTAGGTATTTATTTAAATAAATACCTGGAGCAACTAGAGGCCTTAAGGTTTTAAAAAAACCTTCAATATAAAATTAAAAAACCCAGTTTAAATTAAAAAAAAAATCTCTTTTTTTGGGGTGTTGGGGTTGGGTTGTAAAAAAGCCATTGATTGGTCTTGCCCTTGATTTTAGAAGAACTACTTCATCTGAGACAATCAGAAACCTGCTTGTATTCTAGTCAAGGAGAGGAAGCAGCAAAATTCATCCTAGCAGTAATTTGTTGGGCCTTATTTGCTCAGTCTTAAACAAACAAGTGTGCAAAACTCTAACTAGTCTCTTTTATGTAGGCGCAGCTAAGAGGTGGTGGGAGAGGCAGGATTGCTGTCTCCGTCCCGGATCCAGTAGGAATTGCACAGGATATTGCCACAAAACCTACATTTTACTGCCAAACTCTCTAAGCCAGTCCTCTTCTGCGATTCCTGGTTTCTAACTTCCAAAACCACAAAACCTTCCCCTTGACATTCACTGCCCAGGCGGTGCAGCAGGCAGAGGAACCTGAGCAATAACATTGTGACACTAGAGGTAACTCGGCTACCTGTCGCTCCCTGACTCCACTAACCCTAAGCATAAACCCGGTCTGAGCCCTGCCTTGGGCATCGCTCCCTGGAAAACCTGCAGGCTCATTTACTGACTTATGCAAATCACCTGTGGAGAGTTAGCACTGACTGGCTGAATTCACTCTCAAGTCACAATGCCCTTCAGCGTACAGCACTAATGGACAGGGCACAGGGTGGAACTCAGGCTTTTCTGCTGGCCCGTTTTCCAATTGAGAAGAAGGGACAAGAGGGAAGGAGGAAGAGGGAAGCAAAATGGTCACATTCCAAACGTCCCCAGCGAGTCACAGATTAATTCCAAGTCCAGAGGAAACCACTGTCGTCTGACTTTCTGTTTCACTTCGGCCACAGAATGTGCCTCAAAATAATTCCTATAAGAATTAGAGCAGATTTTTTAGTAAAACACCCAAGCTTGATTTTAAAATAGGCCAGTTGTGGAAAATCCAGCACAACCCTCAGTGAATTGCTCCAAACTCTGATGTTAAACATGCTCCTCGCTTTATTTCCAGTGTGTATTGGTCTAGCTTCAACTTCCAGACATTGTCTGCTCATAACCTTTATCTGGTAAAGGGAAGATGGAGGCTTGCTGCAGCAAGGCTACAGGGCTCTGGGTGGTTCCCCCTGCCCCGCATCCCTGTCCTGCCTGGCTGTTGTCAAGGAAGCTCTGTGAGGTCACAGACGCCTCATTCATAGAATCATAGACTATCAGGTTTGGAAGGGACCTCAGGAGGTATCTAGTCCAACCCCCTGCTCAAAGCATGACCAATTCCCAACTAATTGTCTTTGCTCAATGGGCTGAGTTCCTGCCAAAAGCTTTTGTGAAGTCACTGCCACACCCACCTTTCCCTGGAAGGCCTGATGGCTGCCCCGGCAAGCACAGCTGGATGTTTGAGCTGCACCCCGGATCACCCCACTTGCTCATTATTGATTCTGGGGAGCAAACAGGCTACCCAGTAAAACAGCAGAGTCTGTTCCACTCCCCACACTGAGTTTTTCGTAGAGGCATCGGTTGTGAAACAATTAAGGCTATGGCTACACTTTGAAGCGCTAAGTGTAGTCAAAGCATCAGCGCTGGGAGAGAGCTCTCCCAGCGCTGTCCGAACTCCACCTCCCTGTGGGGAATAACGTACAGCACTGGGAGCCGCGCTCCCAGCGCTGGGGCTTTGACCACACTGGCGCTTTGCAGCGCCGCAATTTGCAGCGCTGGAGAGGGTGTGTTTCACACCCTGCTGTAGCGCTGCAAATTTGCAAGTGTAGCCATGGTCTCCTAATGTGGCTTCTATTTCACGGGCTATGAAATTTCAAACTCTCAGCACCCTATTAAGCCCAATTGCTTGTAATTCACTAAAAGGCACCTTCCCAACCAGTTATGATGGCAGAAGACCAGGAAGCAGAGACTCCACCTCTCCCCTGGGTAATTTGGTCCAGTGGCTAGTCTCCATCACATTGGAAATTGACAACCTCTGATAAGGGCCAAATTTATGACAATCTTTGAAATAATTTAAATAGAAGAGAAAAAAAAACATTCAGTAGAACATGTTCACTGCCAAGTTTTTCAGACAATCGCACCACTGATGTGATAGCTAAGGCCCTGGAAGCAAAGTTAGCTGAAATGCTAACCCAGCTTTGGGCAGCAGTAGCTTCCTTGAAAGGTGCAGAAAATATTGTGTTCCTGTGTTTATTCAAATCGTTCAGTTCAATCGACTAGTTTGTTGAAATTCAAGAAATCCATTGGGAATGCACAAAACAGGCAAACTTGTTTTCCTCCCTCAATCTATGGATAAAAACTAGGTGTGAGGGGATAGATCTACTGGTTCATCAATCTAGAAACATGTGGCGACAAGAATGTATCATTTCACTTCACTAACCACACATGAAATTGCCTTTGTTTAATAAATCTGTCAGTTTGAAATGCAAAACATTTCGATACAACGTGTTTCTTAAGCTTCTCTTTCTAGCTCTGGCATGACCTTGCTGTGTGACCAAAGAGAGGTCACTTCTTTTCTCTTTCCCTCGGTATCATGGGGGATGGAGAAAATTCTCTCAGTCCTAGCAGGGGAGAGATTGAGCAAGTCAGGCGTGTTAGGGCCCTCGTGCTCTAAAGGAGAATGGGCGATTGTTGTTTGGGGCAAGAATCCCGACGGATTGTTTGCTTGTCCCCCAAACAAAGCCAATAACACATGAGTTAGATCTTCAGTCATGAGTTAGATCTTTTCAGTCATGATTTAGATCTTCTCAGCACCCTTCTGCTTCCCGCAGCTCTCAGGTGTTCCTTGGATTAGGGAGGCCTGGATGCTAAGAGAACTGGAATTATTTTACTGGCTTCCTGGGTGTTACTAGCCCATGAGGGTCTCAGTCTGGCCCCCAAGGCCCAAACTCCCAGACACTAAAAAGATCAGGAGAGGTTGATTTCACTCAAAATGTTTTGTATTTGCATTTTTGAATTATTTTCCTAATGAAAGATTGATTCTCATGAAATCTGAGAGCTGGCAGGTGACAGAACAAGGAGCAATGCTCTCAAGTTGCAGTGTGGAAGGCTCGGATATTAGCAAAACCTTTTTCTCTAGGAGGGTGGTGATGCCTTTGAATCTGCTAGGATAGAGTCCCCTATCTTGTACTTAGAGCCTATATTTTTTCTTATCTTCTACACAGATGACAACGTCTTTGAAACAAATCCACACAGGAATGAAAAACACACACACAGTATCTCCTGCACATCAACGTCTCTTGGTCCTCAGTGAGAGACCGCGAGCTGGAGGCTTGCTGCAGCAAGGTTACAGGGCTCTCCGAGGTTCCCCCTGGCCCTCATCCCTGTCCTGCCTGGCTGTTGGCAAGGGAGCTCTGTGAGGTCACAGACGCCTCATCATCTTTGCCCAATAGGCTGAGTTCCGGCCAAAGGCCTTTGTGACGTCACTGCCACACCCACCTTTCCCTGGCAGGCCTGATGTCTGCCCCTGGCCAGCCCAGCTGGATGTTTGAGCTGCACCCCGGATCACCCCACTTGCTCAATATTGATTCTGGGGAGCAAGCAGGCCACCCAGTAAAACAGCAGAGTCTGTTCCGCACCCCACACTGAGTTTTTCATAGAGGTTATGACACAATTCGATCTCCTAATCTGGCCTCTATTTCACAGGCTATGAAATTTCACACACTTTACACCAGATGAAGTCCAATTGCTTGTAAGTCACTAAAAGGCACGTTTGACAGGCAGTTGTGACGTGAGGACACCAGGAAACAGAGACGCCACCTCTCCCCTGTGTAATTTGTTGCAGTGGCTAGTTTCCCTCACTGTCAAAAATGTGTGCCTACGTCTCATTTGAATTTCTCTGGCTTCATCTGGTAGCTGTTGGTTCTTGTAGTGCCTTTTTTGTCTAGATCGAATTAGCCCTGCCCCATGAAATGCAATCTTCCCGTCCTGCTGGACCCCCGCAGCCAGGAGAACCCAGTAGGGGCCTCCTAGCTCTTTCTCTGCCCGGCTCGTGACAGGACTTCCTCTCCGTGGGGATATCAGACGCACCTGCAGCGGCAATGCAGAAGTGAGTGCGCTCCATCAGCCCGGCGTTGGGCTCAGGGCTTTGGCCTTGGCAGCTTCTGCTCCAGTCACGTCTCTGGGTGCACAGACTCAGAGCTTCTGGCCCTCTGTGGCTGCAGCCAGTGCTGGGGCACTGGACTCAGGACTTTCATGCCCCTCCCAACTCCTGCCGGTGCTCTGGGTGCCTGGGCTCGGGGCTTCTGCCCGGCCCGTGCAGTGAGACGTCGGGGCTTCCCTTGCAGTTCCTTCTGGGGCTCAAGGGTCCACTTCTCTCGGTGCCCCGAAAATGGTAGGAGCTGAGGTGCTCCCAAGTAGTAGGTAGGAGCTGTGGTGCTCCCAACAGCAGGGCCCCACCTGCACATCTGGGAACCTCCTCTAGCTTCAGAAAGGTTGCTGGCTGCTGCCCTTGGAGCCCAGGTCTGAAGGCAGCACACAAGTGAGGGTGACAATCCTGTGACCCACCCCCCCAAAACAACCACTGAACTCCCCCATTCTCCCAGGTTGGTCGGGACCCCCATGGTTACAATACCAGGAAATGTCATGTGGAAACATCTGAAATGGTGACGTCGGTCAATTTCAAGGCGAGAGGGTTTGTAAATTAGTCAAAGTGAGCCCTGAATTTGGTAGGGACGTGGCTATTATGGAGGCCCGAGCAGGTTTGCACTCCCAGTTCTCCTGAAAGGCATGGAGAATTCCTGCTGCCTGAGAAACTTCCCAGAATAAGCTACCAGGACTGGGGGGAAATGAAGGTCTGAGCTCAGGTCCCTCCGCTCGGCGGGGAGCTCGCAGCCCCCTCCCCACGCGGCTCTGAGCGGGGCGGAGCTCGGGCCCCGCCAGAGACACGCTGCAGCTGTTCAGCGATGCGCTGAGGTTCCGGGTGAGGAGGGAGCCGGGGGTAAGAGGCTGGGTCTAGGGGGGTTGGCTAAGGGGCAGGGAGCCCTGGGGACAGTCAGGGCACCGGCACAGGGAGGGGGCAGAGGTTGGGGGAGCGGTCAGGGGGCAGGGAATGGGGGGAGTTGGATTGGGGGGATTCCAGGGGGGTCTGTCAGGACTCAGCGCGGGGGGGGGTGGATAGGGGTCGGGGCAGACAGGGAGCAGGGGTGGGGTCCCAGGGTGGTGGTGGTGGGGTCTCTGGGGGACGGTGAGGGGACAAGGAGCAGGATGGGTCGGGGATTCTAAGAGTGGCAGTCGGGGGGCAGGAAGTGGATGGGGGTCGTATAGGGGGCAGGGCCAGGCTGTTTGGGGAGGCACAGCCTTCCCTACCATAAAGCTCATTCAGGAGTTTGAGTCTTTTCCATTAGGGCAACCATCCCTTTCACTTCTCAATGCCAAGTTATAGTCTATATTTAATTTCAGTGCTGTCGGAGAAAAACTAATTTAACAAAATTGTTCATAGCCAAATGATTGCAATCGAATAATTTCTTTGCCTGAATTTATTTACAAACATGTCAAAGACACCAAAAACTTTTCTCACGTTCAGGTTTTGGCAGACTAATTTCAGCTTTTCAATTAAAAAAACAAGAAATTTTGAAGGAAAGCGGACATTGTCCGTGATATTTTTCTGCTTTTAAAAAACTCTTAGTTTTCGATCCAGAAAAAATTTTGATGAAAAATATTTGCCCAACCCTTTTAATGAGCTTTAGTGCCTTTTAGCACTAGCTGATGCTGAGAACCAGTGATACCCTGTAAAGAAGTTTTCTCAAAACTGGGTTTGTGTCGAAATGCGGAAGATTTATTTTTCCCAGGGGCACCCGTGGGGGGGAGCAAGTGGGGCAATTTGCCGTTGGCCCCGCAAGGGCCCTCAGGAGAATATAGTATTGCAATTTTTTTTTATCGAAGGGGCCCCCAACATTTCTTTGCCCCAGGCCCTCTGAATTCTCTGGGCGGCCCTGCCTAATCCTGGCAGATATTGATTAAAATCTTGCCATGCTCCTCTAAGTGTATTTGTAATTGGACATGCTTCTTGCTAGGGGGGATTTTCAGACAGATGAACTGCATAAAACAGAGGGAAAGACAGAGAGAGGCATCAACATGTCTAAGAACTTGAACAATATTTGAAGACCATATATTGGTGTCTAACTACATCCTGCTGCCGGGAGATGCAGTTGGTATTTTAACGACACACTCACTCTGCTTGTGCCTGACCCTGACAGGAGGGCTAGCTCAGTGGTTTTAGCATTGGCCTGCTAAACCTAGTATTGTGAGTTCAATCTTTGAAGAGGCTATCTAGGGAATGGAGGTAAAATTCTGTCTGGGGATGGGTCCTGCTTTGAGCAGGGGGTTGGACTAGATACCTCCTGAGTTCCCTTCCAACCTTGCTATTCTATGAATTCTGTCCTCTTGTGTTTGCAGAACAAATAAACCCCACCTCCAATTACCCCTTACTCAATCCATTTGAGTTCAAGAAAGAGAAATCTGTCTTGCAACGTTTTAACATTACGGGGCAAAGACTAAGGTGAGTGGTCTATTTTTCTTTCAGTTCTAATACCTGAGGAAAGCTTCAAAATCCATTCTGTCGACCAAGAGAAAAGATTGCTTTTCTGTTCTCAAAGTGCTGATGCATTTGACCCCAAAACGTTGTCTTCATTTTCTCTCACAAAATAACTTGCTGTGAAATGGGACCAACTGCCTAAACTATCCTGAACGCTGCATGTCAGAGTTTGGGAATATCAGGATAGATCATCACCTGGCGTCAGTTGTCACAGATCCATCAGCATCAGCAGAGGTTTGGTGATTTATACCAACCGAGTGTCTGTTCCATTCTGCTGTACTGAGTTAAAAGGTGTCATATGCTGTGCAAATCAAGATGAAAATAGTCTGTTTAAAATTACCTCTTGGTTTCACAGAATCTTGTTTAATGGAGGGTTTTTTTCTTTTTTTTTCTAAAAATGTGTTTCATTTATTTGAATAGCAAACATTTTCATTTAAAATTTCCCAGAGTAAGTTTTGTGCTAGTCAAAAGCCCTGGAGAGAGAAGATTGTGAATAAAGACAATACAGTATGGAATGGGCTTCCCCAGTGGACCATTCTCTGCCCCCATGGAAGCTCTCATGGGTTCGGGGTGGATACACACCGATAAGAGAATGAAATCTCTCTTGCATAGTTGAGTTTTCTTCTTAGTTTGAAGCGGGAGAAGGAATAGGAACATCTGGACCCACCTAGCTTCCAAGGGAACCATCTTTCTTGATGCTGTTTGACCTGCAATTCATTGTGGCCCTTTAGGTGGAGATCAGTAGGTATTCTCTAGGAAGCTGCTTCATGACTCTGCTAACGAACTATCTTCTGATAAGGACAGGCTGGTCCTCCCACTGTCTCGATTCACTCATGGCAAATTATAGAGATTTGTAGCTGTAGGTTGTACAGGATGATAAGATACTGCATGTGAGCACGGGAGAGAGGGAGATGTTTTACTTAGTATTCATTAGGGTCCTTTCTTTTGGAAGGGGAAGCTTTTCCAAACTCACTTGCTGCCTCTGCTTCCCCACTGAAGAACTCCAGTTTTAGGCTGTGCAAGAAGCCAGAGCAGGCACGAGGGTTTCACCCATAGTTTTAATTCACCTCCCGCTGCTTAACTTTGCTCTTCATTCAAATCTCCTCAGTTAATATACAGTGAACGAGTGTGAACATAATCTTACTGATTTCAACAAGAATGCTGGTTATTGAACTTATCAGAGTTTATTCCTGATTTGTGGTTTTAATTGATTTATTATAAATAGCATAGCTCCTGGCTTAGTTATGGAAAAGTAGGTAGACACTAGACAGACGGATGTTTTTCTATTGGGATAGATAGACAGAGACATGGTTATCTTTGGGTTTAGATAGACAGAAGCACGTCATTAGATAGACACAGGAGAAAGGAAGGATGGTCCAGAGGTTATTGCACTCGACTAAGACTTGAGGGGTCTGAGTTTAAGTTCTGCCTCCACTGCAGGGATTTCAGTTCCTAGTTCCCATTGAAATCAGTGGGATTTATGTGGCCTAAATACCGTTAAAAAACCTTTGTTTTAGTCTCCCTTTGCCTCAGTTTGTCACTTGTAATATGGAGGTAAGAGAAGGAGTGTTATAAGCAAGAGACATGAAGTGATTCTTTTGCCCTAATCCGCGCTGATTAGGCCTCAACTGGGGTCTAGTGTCCAGTTCTGGGCACCACTTTTCAGGAAAGATGTGGACCAATTGCAGAGAGTCCAGATAAGAGCGACAAAAACGCGAGTGCCATGTCTCCGTGTGGCTCCCAGAGCAGCAGCACATCCCCTATCTGCCTTCTATTCATAGGGAAAGCAAGGAGGCTCCACACGCTGCCCGTGCCCCAAGCACCGCCTCTGCATCACCCATTGGCTGGGAATCACAGCCAATGGGAGCTTCAGAGGCAGTGCCTGCAGACAGGGCAGTTTGCCCACCCCTGGGCTAAGGGCACACAGTGTTTGCAGTTACATGGCCCATGATGCTAACCACCATCACTCCCTGGTTAAATCTTAACACAAGCCCCTTCGTGCTTCCTCCCATTCTGCCCCCCACACTTGGGAGGAGCTACCTGTAAACATCAGCAAAATGACCTCCTCATCCCAGGGACTGTTTGACTCTTTAATTATTCCCTGTCCAGCAGGCTTGCCATCTCCTTATGAACTTGCAGCCGCAATGGACCAGTTCTGTGGGATGCTTTGCGGGGTGCAGGTTGTGATTCCCCCAGTGTTCATCTTAGGCAATTTTTGTGAGTCAGGCCTGGCCTGCTTGATAATACCTGCCAGTGACTTTGCAGCACAGCCATGTCTTTTCAGTTACGGTAACCTCTTCACACACCTCAATGCTCTCGAGTGGGATATCCCTATGGCATGCAGGCCTCAGATCAGGAACAGGGGCTGTCTTACAATCCTCTGCACAGAATAGCATCTTGACAATGGCTTCACTATTGTGAAGCACTTTTAACCTGTTTATATGCACAGTCTGAGGTGCGTCCCTGCTGCGGGGCCTGTGTACATTGCAGGTAACAGCGTGACCCCTCCCTACCACCTCAGAAGGCCCCTCCCATCAGTTTTGCAATTTGTACTTTTCCACAAGGAATAACACCAGCAGCAGATCCCCTGCATCAAACGATCGCTCACAAGAAGAGCGGAACCCCCTTTATCACATCAAGTTGGGACCAGGGCCAGATTGGTTAACCAAAACGTCGGATGATCGGATGAATGGGAAAGTGCCAGACTGCAGCGCCATCTAGTGACCATAGGAGAGATTGCCCACTTCTGGACCTGTGCGCGGTGGTTGTTGGGTTAATACAGAGAACCGGATACTGGAGGGTCAGATAAATAGTGTTCCACTGCATTGTGATCATCCCATTCTTTCCGAGCTGCTTGGCTTCTAGTGAGGCTTTGCGTCACTATTCCAATCATGGATTTAGGGAAACCTAATTTAGGCTCCTCCCTGTGAAAGGGGAAGGAAAAGTGAAGTGTCAATGTTACCAGAATGAAATGGTTCCATTTTTTTGTTTCAAAAGGACATTTGGCTTCATAAGTTTATTTTATTTTGGATGAGATTGTGACTTTCATGGATTGTGCCACACAAGCAGACAAGTTAGAGAAAATATAAAATACTCTTGCTGGACGTTCCCAACGTCTCGCTAATTTGTTTCTTAGGAGCCAGAACAACAACACATAAGAACCCAAAAATCAGAGGGAGGGAACGCAGGCTACAACGGAGAGGCACAACTCACTGGGTACCTGCTGACTGGCTGCTGCTACGCCCCGATTGTGTGCTGCCCTAATGAGCTCCCTAGCATGCAAGCACGCCCAGGAACCCTGCCCAACATTTAAAGTCACAGTATTCAATTTTAACACAACCACAAATGCACCAGTGCATCAACATTTTCTGTTTAACGAGGTCTCTCCTTTTTTTGGAACCCTCGTTTCTAAACATGCCATGCAGGATTTGAATCAAATTTCAGCCACTAACTATCATGTGGGCGAAATCACCATTAATGTGTATTCTGGGTAGTTATGTTGTTGGCTTCTTTAGGAAATTTGGGGAAACAGGAGCACTGGGAAAGCCTGCCCCCCTCCACCCCCAAACACACCACACATTTGCTGCCCACTGGTGCTGCCTGAGCAGTAGCATTGTGACATCAGAGATAACCCACCACTCAGCACTTCCTCCCGCCGCTTCATTTTCATACTTGGGGAGAATGACTAGCACCCTGGCTGTCATGGCAACAGCTACCTTTGACAGCTGATTGCCCCCTTGTTACCAGAACATCATCACAGACAGGAAGTTTGTAATGAAACCGGGGCAGAGCTGGATAACCAGGACAGCCCCTGCTGTGCTCAGTGGGGTTTGTGCTGCGGTACGGTGCTGTGTTCCTTCGCAAAGGGCAGGTGTTTGCTACTGTCCTCAGTAAGGCCTAGATGAAAACAAGATGAAAAATTCCAGCTCTTTTTCTTGGATATTGTTTCTCTGCTTCTTGCACATTCAGGGTTACAGCTGAGAACTTTCACCCTGAAATTGCATAAAATGAGTTGTTTTAATACAGTTGAATTTCATTACTTTCAATACTCTGATCAGAACAGCCCTTAGTGGTAAAAGTGGGATTTTCACAAAGATAACCATAGCAATAAAATATAGACTGAACCAATGCATGAATAAGAGCTTCACAGTTTAACAGCTTATAGAGGTGCGGACTCACCCCCACGGCACCTCCTGCTGGTGATTTATGGGAATCAGCTCGTTCCAGCTCCGGAGCAGCCTTTGCAGGCCAGTGATCCGCCTGTCCCCTGGCCACTGTGCCCCTCCCTGGACCCGGTGCCCCTTTAGCTTAGGTGCTGCCCTGGCAGTAACCCCTTTCTCTCAGGGTCTACCCTGCCCAGGGAACCCACACCCACTGTCCCCACCTCACCTCAGTATACGGCTACTGCCAGTCATCATCTCACCCCCGTGCCCTGGGGCAGACTGCAGGATCAGCCATTCATCACTGGCAAGGAGGGTTTGGACCTGCTGCCTTAGCCTACCCCTGGGCTGCCCTCTGCAACTCCCAGAACCTCTTGGCCTTCTGCTCGGCCCTACTCCAGTCAGGTACTCTGTCTCTAGCTCCCTACAGCCAGGCCCATCTCCCACTACAAACAGAGAGAGACTGACCCTTCTGGCTTCCCTGGCCTTCTTATAAGGCCCCGTAGCTCAGTTTGGGGCGTGGCCCCAGCTGCAGCCACTTCCTCCAATCAGCCAGGGTTTTACCTTGCCCAGGCCCAGCCCTCTGCAGGGCTTTTCCAACCCTTTCCAGGCTGGAGGGAGGGGGGGTGTCACCCTGTCATAAACAGATAGTTAAGGGTTAAGGTCTCTTTTCCCTGGAAAGGGTTAACATGTAGTACCTGGTGACCACCTGACCAGAGGACCAATCAGAGATAAGATTTTTTCAAATCTCTGTGGAGGGAAGCTTTTGTCTGTGTTTTCTTTGTTTGTCTAGAGAACTGTTTTTGGATCTAACAGAAGACAGTCATGTCTCCAAGTTCTCCTGGAGTAGTTTCTACTAATTAATAGTGAGTATTAATTAGAAAGGCGAATTAGTCTTATGATTTGATTTCTACATTTGCAATTGTGTGTTTGCTAAAGGAAATGCTTTATTCCTGTTTGCTGATTTTGCTTTGACTGAGAAAGGGGGGAGGGGGAATTCTCTCCAGAGATTGATAAGGTTATCCCCTATGAGTGTCCAGCTTGGGCTCATAGAGATTCTGTACTTTCTTTTTGTTCTCTTAATAAATTCTTTTCTATTAAGGACTTGTTTGGTCTTTCCTTGGGTGGATTCTCAGGGAAAGAGAAGGGGGAGCTATCCCTCTGTAGTTAGATCCCGGTATCTCTCCTAGGAAAAGGGAGGAAGCAGGGGGAATGGTTTGTTTCTCCTGGGTGTAAGAACTCCATGGATTTGGGGCTCTTGGAATCCCCTAGGATTTTGGGGAAGGACTGTGTCTCAATCCACATTTCTTGATTGAGTGGTGGCAGCGAGAAGGAACCCCACCCTAAGGGTTAGGGTGGTGGCAGAATACATGTGGGTCCCCATCTTTGAACCCACAAGCTCAAAGTGGGGGTGAGATCCCATGACACACCCCATTACACAGCACAGAGAAATTAACAACAAAAACCCTTCATTTAACATTACTCACGTTTGCTTTCATCAATAAAATCATTAGGAAATACAAAGTCAAGGTTTTTAAACAGGATGGAAAGGTTACAAAGTGAAGCATTCTCAGATTAGCAAATGTCCAAAGAAGTGTTGCCCTGGCACCCTAAATTCAGTCCTCTTGTACATTTGCAGGACGATGCAGATTTTAATGACATGATCCCATAGGTTTTTTTTCCCCACTGGACCCCTTCCTTATTCAGTGCACAGGGTTTTCTGCTCTGGGGCTGGGTATTGAAGGAGTCTGTTGCCTGTAGGGTCCCTGCCTCATTTCTTGCAGAGTTAACGTTGCACAGGCAATGCTCATACTGGTATTTCCTAATGTTGCCCCAGAGTGCTTCACTTTGCAGCCTTTTAGTCCTCTGTGCATTTCCTAATGTTTATAGCTTGCTTTACTGAGGAGAACAGTCTTCATGACAAAGGGTTGGGGTTTTTTTTTGGGGTAATGTCTCCATTATTTATCTGGTCAGTGTCACTAGTGTGAGCTTTACAAGACAGAGAAAGTAAGGACACTCCCTGATACAAAGCCCCTATGATCTGAGGAAGACTGACACATACAAAGAAAGCAGGAGATGTAAGAACTAGGACTTTCTTTCTTTCTTCTGATGAATCATTTATTTATTATGAATTATTATTATGATTAAAGAAAGTGTGGTGGGTTGGGGAACTTGTGTGGTGAGGATGTTCTATGCAGAAGTTTCCATTGTTTGGCACATGCAGCTGATCTGAAGTGCCACGCAGTGCTAGGTTTTGGGTAGCAAGCACCCTCACAATGGCAAAGAGCCTTTTCATAACTCTGATGCAATCTTCTCCTGATGCTCATCATCTATGGTGGACTTGAACCTTAGGCTCATCTCAAGCTCTTAGCACCTATGGAATGCTCTCCGGTGATTTGCTGCCTTCTCATGGCATGCCCCATTTCTAGCCAGATTTTTCCAGTCCTTTGTTCCTGTAGAACTCAGTGTGGCTGGAACATTAGACTGGAAGAGTTTGCAACAAAAACAGTATGCAGCATTCTGGGTTTTTGAATACATAAGCCATGGCCGCTCCACTTTGTCACCATTGGGGATTTCACACCAGGAATGTATTGGATGGAAACTTCTATTTTCATTGTCTTTGGGGAACATGAAGTTTTTCACTTGCTGTGGCCCAGGCAGTACAAGGAAGTCCCTCTGGCTACTGCTCAAAGGGTCCACAGTCCTGGATCATCTAGATTTAAGGAACTAAACTCAGCAGCAGCTGTTTCTTGTGCCTCCACCACACACTTCTCTGATCTACACTTTTCTTCAGGAATGTGCATGGTTACATCCATTTGAGATGGAGATATGGATGCTGCAGTAGCTGCCAGGTCACCTGCACTCTGACTAACTGGAAGATCAGGCATCTCCTCAGCACTCACATCCTCACTGGGGCAGGAAGGCTCACCGTGAACATTTGTGTTTATGTATCTCAGCAGAGTGTCCTTCCTGCGTAGACAGAAAAGCTTCCTTTGCTTTCTTTCTTTTTCTGAATGCTGCCTCAGAGGGGCCTTTTCTTCTTTCACTCATGACTGCTGTTCTGTGCCAGCTAGAGTGGCAGGGGACAAATAAGCAGACGGGTAGCAGGGTCTGAATGAGGGACGATATCAGCGTCTTAAGGCCTACTCGGCTCCTACTACTTCAGTTGACTGCCTGTTCTCCTCAAGCGGGTTCAGGGAAGCAGCAGGAAATAGGAAGCTCCCCAAGAAGCTGGTGTTAGTCCAGACCCCTGGGGGTTCTCGAGAGGTACATAAGAGGCTCCGCCTCCTCTCTCTCCCTGAAGCTCCTGTTGCTTTCTGTTATTCCCTCTCCCCTTTTCTCCTGCATGCCTGTTATGTCTCTTGTGCCCCCCTTCTCCAGCACAGCACTCCACCATCTCTATGCATCTAGAGCAGAGAGAAAACATATGCACCAGCATCAGACAATTTTCTACACTCTGGGTCCTAGTGGTGGCCTGCCACAGTTTGGCACCTGCAACAGCCGCCTCAGTTCGCCTCATGGTAAGGCCAGCCCTGTCCTGTTGGCACAGAGAACCTAACTCCCATTGAGGTCAGCCAGGGAGGCTGGATGTGCACATTGCAGGAAATAGACTGTCAGGGCAGCATAATCCACTGAAAAACCTGCAACTTGCTAATTGCAACCCAGGCTCTCCCTGTGTGGCTCTTCGTCCTGCCTCTGTTGGCTGGAACATGAGCAGAGCTTTCTGAGACAGCTGCTGAGGCTGTGGCCAGCCAGCGAAGCGCGTTTCCCATCGTCTCTCTTCTGGCTGTGGATGTTCGACTGCAGCAGCCCCGCAGAGGTCCCAGCCTCGCTCTCTAATGTCCATTCTCCCCTTGCTTGCATGGCGCTTCATGGACCATGGAGTAGCCTCAGAAAAACATCCCAGCTGTGAACACAGGCACCAGCACCGATTCCCCAAGCCAAAGTCCCCTTTGCAATCCAGGGAACCAGCCTGGGTTGTCTGGAGCGCAGGGTGTGGCCCATGGTGACTGCAGACACTGTCCCTGCTGCACAGCGACTCCTGGGACCCCTCTAGCCCATCAGCACTCGGCTCTCCCGCATTCTGCTGAGCGGCTAAGATCTGGGGGAACAGAAACCCTTTGTTAGAGATGGAAAATCTCCTCCCAGGAACACTCTGTCAATGGCTGCCAGACGCCGTCCCTGTGAAACCCCAAATGTGCAGCCCCTCGAATTCCCACAGGGGAGATCTCAGCTCATTCACTTGTCACCCATGGCCGCAGTCTCTGACAGGGGGAATGTAGAGGTTTTTTTTGCCAATGGTCCCTTCAACAGCCCCCATAATGGGAGGAGGTTTGGCCTTGTGATGTGAGGCCTGGGTCTGAGAATCAGGGCTCCTGGGTTCTGGGGCTCTGGAATGGGGTGTGGTCTAGTGAGTGGAGCTGGATTTGTTGACAGTGAGTGAGAGGGGCTTGTGCTGAAGGACCCTGAGTCAATCCCCACCAATTCCTGTGATGTCTACATGTGGCCACGATTTTACTTAACTCTCAGTGTAGGTTATTTAGCCCATTCCTGGACACACGTGTTACATCTGCTGCTGGCCATCCCTGAGATGTAGGTCCTTCATCCACACAAGGACATGGCACATCAAGGTCAATCCAGCAGCTCTCATCCGGTCTTCACCTCCGCAATGGACGGTGAGCTCTAACCTGACCAGAGAAAGACAGGGTGGTGTTCTTCAGGGGAATATGCTGGTGCTCCTGCATCCCCTGCTCCACTTCACACCCCGACACGCTAAGGGTTTTCCAAAGATACCACTAATCTCCGATAAACAAAGCAGCTGAGATGAGGTCAGTGTGGGTGGATTTACTGAGCAGACTGGTTCTAATGAAAGAAGAGATTTCTCCCCTGCTCGAGGGAGATTCCCATAGGAAAAGTCTCTGATGGTGGGGGTGGGGGCAATGCAAACCCTCAGCCTTTTGAATGGCAGGAAATCAGGACTCGGGGAGTTAAGGGGTGTCTCTGTCCTGCTGGAGGGAGCAGACCTGGAGAGCAGGAAGAGCACTAGCGGCATTGTAGGAAAGCCAGTGACTTCTACCTGTGAAGGTGGCTGAAGCTTCTGGCAGACATTAGAGTCCCGGATCCGTACACCTCCTTTGGGGATCCTTTTCCTAGGAATAAAATAAGGACACCACACAGAGATTGACATTTGAATCCCTGGGAAAAGGGATGATCTCAGCCAGGCTACGTACCAGGAACCCGATTTTTGTCCCAAGAGCCACAATTACCCAGAGGAGGTTTTCTTCCCCATTTGCTTTCAGGTTATTTACTCACAGTATTCATTTGTTTGCTTTGCCGGGTCTGCACTCTCTGCAGCTGTTCATTGGTTTTAGTAACAATCTTTCAGTTTTTGATTCGCTTTCCTCTTCTTACAGTGTAGCATTCTGCTTAGCACTTTTTAAAAAAAAATGAATTCAAACCAAAATCCTGATCCTATATGGAAGAGGAAGGTTTCTGAGAATTTGGCTGCAGAACTTTAGTGTCTGCATATTTCATTCCCTATTATTTATTCAGGTGCAGGTCTGATGCCATCTGCACCCCCAAGAACGCCCATATGATGCACGGGGGGCCCTTAGAATACCTGTTAAAAGAGAAGACGAGAGTAGATTAAAAGGTGGGGAAATCAACCAATCCATCAGCATGTCTCTGCATCATTGAAGCACCAGGCATGGGAGTGAAACAGGTTAAAAATCCCCATGGTTCTTTCCCACTAGACAGATGTCCAAAAAGAAAAAGGCTTTCAGCCAGTTATTTCCTTACACTCTGACGGGGTGAAATACAGCCCTGTGTAGACAGCCAGGGCAAGATCTGTGCATCACAGCGGGGTTAAGTGGCACTTCACTGCCCAGGTGCTTGAAGACTTCGGTGGCACAGTTTCCTCCTGGATTGGAACAGCCGGCTGGAATCCTGTGAGGTACAGAGCAGAGAGAGGTTAGGGCCACAACGTTCACCTCAGAGGCTGAGCGTCTACAGACTTTTGGGATGTTCCCATCTGAGGAGGAGGATTTTGGCCAATCCCAGCTCAGAGCTTTCAGTCACTTCAACCAGTGATTCTCTGGCACAGTTGATCTAAAACAGCTGAACTTTTCAGGGCTTGACCCCATCTGCGACCCCCCGCCTCGCACCTCGCATTGCCCTCTAACAGCCCTGTCCCTTCTCTCGATCCCTGCCAAGCCCAAATACAGAGCATAGCCCACACTCCTCCTCTCTTAGACCCTCTCCTCACACGACCCTCCCCTACCTTTGAGAGGCTGATCCCGGTGCCCTTTACCCAGCACCTGGAGAAATCATGGCTCCTCAGGACAACCTGGAAGTGGCTGGTTCCAACCTCTATGTGGGGTGCGTGGTTTTCCGTCTAAGCATCACTGAGAGCCAGCACGTCTCAATTTCACAGGATGAGTGAAGTCTAGGAAGCACTGCACTTCTTGAGGACTTCCAACTTTGCCCCATTTATGAATGGCTTCCACCTTATTTGCATCAATGGTAACATCTTCTGGGGCGAGGATGTACCCCCAAAACTCTGTGTAGAGTTGGCTGGAGGTTCCGCTTTTCCAATTCTGTGTTGAGACCATGCTGCTGAAACCTCTCCAGGTTCGGATGTGCTGCGCGTGCTGCTCTGGGTTCTCCAAAAAGAGACGTATGTCACCCCCAATAGATGACACTGTCCCCAAATATATCACTGATGAAGTGTTTCAAGGTCAGGGGACTGTTAGTTAGCTCAAATAGCATATCAGACAGTTAAAACGTCCATAGTGTGTTTTGAAATCTGTCTTCCATTTGTTCCTTGCCCAAACGAGGGTTAGATTGGAAATCCTTGCAGATGAAGGTTGATGCAGGGCCGCCCAGAGGGGGGGGCAAAGGGGGCAATTTGCCCCGGGCCCCGGGCTCCGCAGGGGCCCCCAAGAGAAGAGCGGAGGCTCCCGCCTCCGCCCCTCTCCTGGAGCCTCGGCGCATCAAGCGCCGAGACTCCAGCCGAGCCCCTGAGCCCCGCCCCGATCCGAGCCGCGTGGTGAGGGGGCGGGGCTGGGAGCTCCAATGGGGCCTGAGCCCCGTCCCGCTCAGAGCGCCGTGGGGAGGGGGCGGGGCAGCTGCCTCCGCTCGGCGTGGAGCTCACAGCCCCGCCCCCTCACCACGCGGCTCTGAGCGGGACGGAGCTCAGGCCCTGCCGGCGACGCGCTCGGTAAGAGGCCGAGGCCGGGGCCGGGGAGAAGCCGGGGCCGGGGGGAGGAGAGGCCGAGGCCGGGGCCAGGCGGGGGGGGGAGAAGCGGCGGCCGGGGCCAGGCGGGGGGGGGGAGAAGCGGCGGCCGGGGCCGGGCGCGGGGGGGAGAAGCGGGGGCCGGGGCCGGGGCCGGGCGGGGGGGGGGAGAAGCGGGACCCGGGGCCGGGCGGGGGGGGGAGAAGCGGGACCCGCCACCGTCGAAGCGCAGCCCGGTCTTCGGCGGCAGGGGGCCCCTTCTGTTCCGGGACCCACCCCCGCCCCCGCCACCGAATTACCGCCGAAGACCGGGCGGCGGGTCCCGCTTCGGCGGTAATTCGGCGGCGGGGGGCTCCCGCCGCGGGTCTTTGGGGCACTTTGGCGGCGGGTCCCGGAACGGAAGGGCCCCCCGCCGCCGAAGACCCCGGGCCCCCGGAATCCTCTGGGTGGCCCTGGGTTGATGAAACCCTTTGCAGATTTCCTGTGAGCCAACAATTGTGGGATTCACAGCAGTGGGTAATGGTTTCAAATGATCACTTTGTTCAGGAGCTGATAGTCTAATGAGAGGCGTAGCAGAGTCCCACATTTCTTCTTCCCCAAAAGAGCCTGCTCTTAGGACTGGTTTTCATGACTTCTATGCAGGGAGATCCACTAATTCTGGTCCCAACAATGCGTAAGTACAGGGAAAAGCAACTTTCAGCCAAGGTGGTAGGTCAATAGGGCAGTCATAGTCCCGGTGCAGAGGTAATGAGTCCACATTTCTTTCTAAGGTATCCATGTAATCTTGGTATTTATCAGGAAGGCCACCATCAATCAAACCCTAACCCCTCCCCTTGACCCTCCCAAGCCCTACCCATTGACCCCTTAGTCTCTCCCACCTGTCACCGGAAGTCCTGCCGCATGGGGGGGTTTTAACTCCGGGGTCAAGGTGGCTACGTGACTGGAAGTAAGGTGTGTCATGTGACCCCTCTAAGAACTCCTCCCACCACTCTCTACCAATCAGGATGGGTTTCATCCCAGAAGGACCACCCTGAGAGGAGATTTGACCAATCAGGGTGAGTTCCGAGGTGGGGTGACCCGTCCAGAAGTGGGTCGTGTGACCCCTCTAAGAACTCCTCCTACCGCCATCTACCAATTAGGATGGGTTTGACCCGATAGGACTGCCCTAAGAGGAGATTTTGACCAATCAGGGAGAATTCTGGGGCAGGGTGACCCATCCGGAAGTGCGCCGTATGAACCCTCTAAGAACTCCTCCCAAGGACCTCTGCCAATCAGAGTGCAGCACTATTACCCCATAAGTCCCAGCACCAGACAGACAGGCCATCTCTTACCAAGGACACATGTTTTAGAAATTGTGGAAAGGCTGCTGAGAGGAAACATGGACTCCTTCACCACCCTCGTTAGAACTTCAGACTCTGTCTTAGCCCCGAGGGTCTTTGATCATCCGCGGAGAAAGCACTACATCAGCGACAGTCCCGAGGAGGAGGAGGGAGCGACTGAGGGGAGCCCTTTGGCCCAGCCATAGATGGATAAACTGGAACCAAAACCCAAAACCCAACTGCTTGTGAGACACCCCAATGAGCACGGTGGCCTCTCTTTGTCCACCCCCTTAGAGGTGGAATGTGATTGAGGCTCGGGGAGTCACCAGTGGACAAGGTGAACGGAAAAGACATCACACACGTAAATGAATGATTAAGAAGCAATCGCTTCTTAATGAGTAAGGAACTGGGGGTTGTGTAAATCTAAAAACAAGCAGTGGGGTGCTTACACTCTTTCTGTTCTGAAAATCTCTCAACAGCTCGACAATGCCTTTCTAGACGGCCTGGAAGCCCTGGACAGCGTTTCATCAAGCAGGGAAGATGAACCAGGCCCACCTTGGTTTTGCTCAATGCCGATACAAATTGTTGAAGAGGACTCTGAGGATGATGGCCATGAGGTATTTCGTGAGTGTAAAAAAGTCATGCGGACTATTGTACGCGTTGCTGTTTATGCTGCCCATAAGCACTGCCTTAGGGAAAAGCTTTGTGGAGATTGCAAGGGCCGTGTAATAGATGCGCCAGCCCAACAGCCCCATGACTGGGTGACTTGGACTTCAGTGGATATCAACTGCAAGCTCCGGGGCCTATGTGCTGAGCTGGGTTTGGAAAGCTGATTAAACGCCGTTATTGCCAGAGGTTCTGCTGTGCAATGTCTGTGCCTAAGCCAAGAACAGTCAGCACAAGGGGGGACCTTGATCAATGCTGTGCAGTTCAGTGGCGCCCCTGAACGTGTTTGAAAGAAAATAACCTGCTTACAGCTGGAGTGGAAAAATTGCAGGCATCTGCAGGTTCATCTTCTTTAAAACACAGTCAGTGTCTCCACTCACTTGCACAGCATTTCTGCAGTTAAGCCAATCATGTGAACAAGGATGTGTGTATCACTAATTGTGTTTTTTTGCTATAAAACCTGTTGACAAATCTGTATTCAGGGGGACGCCAGTTCGCTGGTTCCCCCCCCCCCCCGCATGCTCGTAATAAAGGGGCCTCGGGTGATTATGATCCAAACACAACACGGGGTCATTTTTCCACGACACGGCGTGATATTGGCCATCTAGTCTGCACAAAAAGTTACAGATCCCTGCTTAAGGAAAAGACTATTTGTAAGGAATCTAAAAGGATTCAGTTAGAGAAGGGTGAGGGGACAAACACACGATAGAAAACTTGGTAACTGTAAATTAAAAAAAAACCTATTGAAAAGGGCTTTGTGACTATCTGTGTTTCTGTTCGAAGGCCTTTGGCCCTTAAATGAGCTAAAAGTTTTAATGAAGCATCTTGGTTTGGTTTCAAGGAGCTGTATGTCTTTTAAAAATCAATTGTTTGCGAGAACCTAGCGCTTGTGGGTTTTGTGTGTCAAAGTGACCCATTTACAGCAAAAAGCTGAAATGTATTTTGTGGGTGGGGGGAAAAAATCCTAAGAAATGTGCTTACAATAAAACAAACAGGTTGTTCAGTCCTGTGTTTGAGTACAATAGAGTTGACTTACCCTGTTGAACTGAGTGGGTTTAACCCCCCCCACCTCCCTTACTGAATAGCCAGGGTGACTGCGATTACTTACCCTTGTTCCCATAGGGTTAAATTTGATGGGGGTGGGTGGGGGTGGATGGTGAGTTCTGATTAATATGAAATGAAATAAAACCTCAGGAATTCGCAGATGCTATTGGACAGTTTAAATATAACTGCCGGAGTTGGCAGAACTCAATTGGACAGTTTCAATATGACCCCAGGAGCTGGTGGAACACTATTGGACAGATTAAATATGGCCCTGGAGTTGGTCGAATGCTCTGGATCATTCTTTCTAGAAAACACCCCCACCCCAAACTTTAAGCACGAAAGAAACGTGTTTAAAAAAAACCCTGAAGCCCCAAGACATTCACTGACATCTGCAAAGGGCCCCCCGCTTGGAAATGGGGACTGTTCAATACTGTAAGAAGGCCCCACAGAAACATTTATTTTAACTTACAGAAAAAAAGAAAAAAGAAAAAAAAAAAGCCCTGTTGTGCAGACAGCTTGGTTCCCCCACCCCAGATCACCACAGGGGGTGCTGCGGGATGGGTGCCTAAAGTCCTTAAGGATCTATTAGTTCAGAGCTGTGGGGATTACATTAACCTGCAAGCTACTGTGCTGAAGTCTGTTTGAACAATGGGCTAAGATGGTATAAAAACCTCAGGTCTGTTGGAGACTGTCCTTTTCAACAGAAACTTTCTTGAAAGGCTGCTGGACGGCAGAAAGAGGCTTGCTGGCTTGAACTCTGAAACTATACATTGTATAATGCCACTCTTTGCCCAGGCTGTCTTAGGAAAATCATGGTGCCTATCTTTATTGCAGCGTGATCTGCTGAGCATGGAAGCAGTAACGTTAAGCTGCAGTTCACCACCAGGCCAAGGTAAAAACCATTTTAACTATAATTGTGCTTAATACTGTTTTAAAAAACTTTAAGTATTGCACAGTTTGTATAGGGATTTGGTGGTAATAGTAAATAACATTTTTGCTTGTTCTTTAACCTAAAGGCCCAAACACACATTGGGGGAACAGAACAAGCATGTGCCTGCAACACATGATCCCTTAGTGAAAGGGAACTTTTTTGCAACTGGCTTTTAAATGCGTGGGGGGGGTGGGGGTTATTGAAAAGTGTATGGAGGCAAACTTGGTTTGGTGTGTTTCTAAAGCTGCTGATTTGTGTGTGAGAGGGGTCTGGGCAAGGCATAGGTGTAGGGTTTTAAAAGTACTTGGTTTGTTTCGAACCAACAGGGTTTTTTCCTGTGCAAAATGTGGTTTAAAATGGATTTTAAAAGCAGTTTGGTTTTTATTCTGCAAAATGCGATGTATTTTAAAAAAATGTTTTTGAGGTGTTTGTTGTTGTTTGTTTGTTGTTTTTTGGTTTATGTTTTAAGTGGTAGAAATAAACTCAAAACCTGTGTTTCTCGTACAGCCTGAACTGGATGATTTGTTTTAAAGCTGTGACTTTTTAAAAAGAAAAACACCCTAATGAATATTTAGTTTTTAAGTTTACAAGACGGTTTCATGTGTTTTATAATAATGCTGTTTGCTCCACAGTATGGTGAAAACATGAGAGAGCCTTAGAGCAGAGGGAAAACAAGCTCAGAAGAAAAAGGAACGAGACAGCTGAAAGGGAAAATTCACCAGCATCAGTGACTGATGGATGGAAGAAGCCCAGTAAATATATTTTGCTTATTGGTTGGGTTGTTCTGTGAGGTTTTGTATTTGAAGTGAATACATAGGTGTGGGTGAGAAAGATGGTAAAGTTCAGTTTTGTAAAACGGTTCCCCCCACCCCCCATAGGCATGGGCAACTTTTCTGACAATGCTTAGTCCACGCTACAAGGACACCTCCTCCAGAACCGCCAAAGAACCGGGAATCTGCTTTGAGACTTTTAACAACGCAAAACAGCACAAGAATGCAGATGAAGCATCCGGGCAATCCAAACCTCATATCCATCAAACCCAAGGGCAAAACAAGACTCTGGTAAACAACAACTACAACTCCAGTTCCTTAGCGGCCACTGCCACAGCAAACCCTGAGATAACACCCACATTCACAAATCCGGAGCATGCGCTCGAGGGGCTCTGAACGTGCGCAGAACCACACACATTCACAAACCCGGAGCATGCGCTCGAGGGGCTCTGAACGTGCGCAGAACCACACACATTCACAAACCCGGAGCATGCGCTCTAGGGGTTGTGAATAAAACACCAAGGACTGACAAACCATTCTCCCAAAACCATAAGCTCGTCACCGCTCCCCTATAGTCTAGTATTTGGGAGCAGTTTGATGGTTCATTCAGAAAACTGATGGACGCTGTGTTCTCGGGGGGGGGGGGGGGCAAAAGCACGGCATTCTAAAGAGAGTTGGGAAAAATCTGACGCTTCGCTCAGAACACTGGCGACCTCTGTATCCTCAGGGAGCCTAACGACCGCCCGCAACTCACTTACTGGATGCTGAAACGAGGCTGTTCTTCAAAGAACCGACTGAGCCGAATACTAAAAGGCTAAACCTTACAGCGCCAAACTTCAAAGGTGCCTAATGTACGTGAAGCCGAGCGATGCGGAGAAAGTGAAAATCAGTCTGTTTCTACCAGAACAGAGACTGAATGTAACTGCAACCCCCCAGAAACACCAAAGAGCTCAGAGTCTGTTGCTCAGCAGGTGCTGGATAACGTGAAGAAGCGTTCTAAGAAAAATGCATTCGTATTGCTAAAGAAGCTGGACCAAGCTACAAATCTCTCTTCATGGAACGATAAAGGGGCTTTTGTGTTCAAAGGCTCTGTGGTTAATGGTTCTAACATGCTCGACTTAGTCCGGGCCGTGACCCAGACGCGCTCTGTTCCTAGCAGACATGGACCTTAAAGATGGGATGTGTTTATGAATGTCATGGCGGAACGCAACGTACCACCTTCCGTCATGGGCACTGCGGCCAAGAGAGCTCTATGGAACGTCTCACGACCTCGACCGTCACTTAATCCAGAGGTGAAAGTAAGCCGGTACGGGCCAGTACGGAGTACCAGCCAGAGCCAGTATGCCGTGCCAGACCGCACCGTCTTCCTCAGCGGGGATTTAAAGGGCTCATAGCTCTGGCAGCTGTAGGGAGCCCAGAGCCCTTTAAATTCCCCTCGCAGCTCCAGCAGCTGGGTTGGGGCTGGGATTTAAAGGACTCACAGCAGGGGTGAAAGTAACTTCCAGGACTTACCGGTACTGCCGGAATCCTGAGGGGACGTGGCCTCAACCAGAAGAGGCGGGGCCTCAAGATTTAAAGGTCCTGGGGCATCGGCTGTGTCTGGGAGCCCCAGGGCCTTTAAATCAACCATGGGCTCAGGGGCAAATTAAAGGGCCCAGGGCTCAGGCCGGCGCGGAGCCCCGAGCCCTTTAAATCCCCCCCGCAGCTCCGGCAGCCGGATTCGTGTGTGGATTTAAAGGGCCCGGAGCTCCCACGGCTGCGGGAAGCACCGAGCCCTTTAAATCTGGCCCCAGCCCGGCTGCCAGAGCTGTGGGGGAAAATTAAAGGGCTCTGGGCTCCCTGCAAACACCAGAGCGGTCTGGCACGGCATATTGGCTCTTCCTGGTACGCCGTACTGGACCGTAATGGCTTATTTTCATCTCTGCTTCAGAGATCCCACGGCTGTGGGGAGCCCAGAGCCCTTTAAATACCCCCTGCAGCTCCGGAAGCCAGGCTGGGGCTGCGAATTAAAAGGCTCAGAGCTCCCGCGGCTACAGGGAGCCAGAGCATTGCCGGGCTGTGGCCGAGATTTGAAGGGCCCGGAGCTTCTTCCGCTACGGGGAGCACCAAGTTCTTTCATTCCCAGCCCCAGCCTGGTTGCTGGAGCTGCGGTGGGAGGGGAGGACGGATTTAAAGGGCTCTGGGCTCCCCGCAGCCGCTGGAGCTCTTAGCCCTTTAAATCCCCGCCAAGGAAGCCAGTGCGGTCCAGCACAGCGTACTGGCTCTTGCCGCTACGCCGTACTGGCCCGTACCGGCTTACTTTCATCTCTGGCTCAGAACTCCTACGGCTGCGGAGAGCCCAGAGCCCAGAGCCCTTTAAATTCCCCCCGCAGCTCCAGGAGCTGGGCTGGGGCCGGGAATTAAAGGGCTCAGAGCTCCGGTGGTTGCTGGGAACCCAGAGCCCATTAAATCTCCTCCCTCCTCCCCCCGCAGCTCCAGCAGCTGGGCTGGGGCCAGGATTTAAAGGGCTCAGCGCTCCCCGTGGCTGCGTAGATCCCAGAGCCCTTTAATTCCCCCACCCCACCCCGCAGCTCCAGCACCCAGGCTGGGGCAGGGAATTATAGGGCTGAGAGCTCTCCGCAGCGGCAGGAGCTCCGGGCCCTTTAAATCCTGGCTCCAGCTGGGTAAGGCTCAGGCTCCCCACAGCCATGGGAGCTCTCGGCCCTTTAAATCCACACTCGAACCCGGCTGCCAGAGCTGCGGGGGGAATTTAAAGGCCCTGGGGCTCCCAGCCACAGCTGATGCTCCAGGACCTTTAAATCTTGAGAGGCCCCGCCTCTTCTGGTTGAGGCCACGCCCCCTCAGGACTCCGGTAGTACCGGTAAGTCCTGGAAGTTACTTTCACCCATGACTTAATCATTCCTTTACCTGTGTACACCTTGTGCGCCGGTGACTCCCCCGAGCCGCAATCACATTCCACCTCTAAGGGGGTGGACAAAGAGAGGCCACCATGCTCATGGGGGTGTCTCACAAGCAGTTGGGTTTTGGGTTCGGGTTCCAGCGTATCCATCAACGGCTGAGCCGAAGGGCTCCCCTCGGTCACTCCCTCCTCCTCCTCGGCACTGTCGCTGATGTAGCGCTTTCTCAGCGGATGGTCAAAGACCCTCGGGACGAAGACAGAGTCTGAAGTTCTCACAGGAGTGGTGAAGGAGTCCAGGTTTCCTCTCAGCAGCCTTCCCATGATTTCTAAACCATGTGTCCTTGGTAAGAGATGGCCTCGTCCGTCCAGCACTGGGACTTATGAGGCGATGGTGCTACACTCTGATTGGCAGAGGGCCCTGGGAGGAGTTCTTAGTGGGGTCAAACAGCCCACTCCTGGACGGGTCACCCTGCCCCAGAACTCACCCTGATTGGTCAGAATCTCCTCTTGGGGTGGTCCTGTCAGGACAAAACCGATCCTAATTGGTCGAGGGCAGTGAGAGGAGTTCTTAGAGGGGTCACATGACACACCTGGCTTCCAGTCATGTGGCCGCCTTGACCATGAAGAAATACCCCCATGGGGCGGGACTTCTGGAGACAGGTGGGAGGGACTAAGGGGTCATGGGGCGGGGTTAGGGTTTGATTAATGGTGGGGCCTTTCTACTGCTGCTGGGTGTTGAGTATGTCCAGGCAGAACTGGAGCCAGTGTCCATGTCCAGGCCACAGGTCGAAGCCGGGTGGTCAGAAGTCCAAGCCAAAGTTCGTATCTACGCAAAGGTCAAATCCATGTAGTCGAAATCGGAGGGGTTGGGGAAGATTAGGAGGAGGAGGAGGAGGCAGGGCTGGAGTGGGTGGGTGGAGGGCCTGGAGCGAGACTAGAGAAAGGCAAGGAGAATACTGAGCTGGGGTTCAGAACCCAAATCTGGAGCCAAGAAGGGTCACGCCAAAGTCATAGCCAGAGACCGGTGTCAGGAGTCCAGCCAGAGTCAACAGCGAGAAACCGGTGGGCAGGGCAGGGCAGGGGGTACATGCAGGCGGGAATGAGGATGACTTACTGGAGCCCTGGAGACCCCTCATCTGGGGACTCCCTTCCTAGCAATAACAGAAGGACAGCGGGATGACAAAGATGTCTCTGAGCCTGGGGACCAAGCCAAGGGGAGCTCCCATCCAGGCTGTGTGCCAGGACCCCGTCACCCTCCCTGTTCATTTCACACTCACAGACCCCCTAGCCGGAGGGGAGAATAAAGGGCAGAAGCGAAGGTGCCCCTGGGAGAAAGGCTCTAGGCCGGGACCCAGTCCACTTCCCAGATCTACACCCAGGATTGTGTGACCAGGCACACAGCCCTTCCTCTGCGTCTCAGTTCCCACCTGCCAGACGGGGAGGCTCCTCCCCTACCCCAGGGTGTTCGGGGGGAATTTCATTCCTGGCTGGGAAGGGTTCAGATACCAGGTGGGTGGATTGGGCCCCAGGTGGGGGATGGTCGGACATTCGCTGCATCAGGGGTGACAGGGGCCATGGGAGGGTCTGAGCAGTGACAATGGGGGAGGGGCTCCATGTCAGGCCACCCCTCCCAGACTGCAATGGCTATTGAGCACAACCCCTGGCTCTGCGGATGCTCTCACTTCTGGGCCAGCCCCACAGCCTGATTCTTCCCAACAAGTATCTGGCCTGGCCCCAGCACCAGGGGTCAGGGTGGGGCAGGGTGTTCAGAGCGAGGTGCTCGGCCTTGGTTTCTCTCAGTGCTGCGGGCTCTATGACCGCTCCCCCCCAGCCCTTCTCCCCAGGCACAGTGAGACAGAGCAGTACCTGTGGCAGGGGGTGGGAGCTGGTCATGCGAAGACGGGGGGGGTCTTCAATGCTGCCCCACGGAGCACAGCCCCTGCAGGGCGTCGGGCACCTGGCCCAAGACCCGGATATTAAATAGCTGGACCGATATGTTGGCTGTAATGTCTCCCTGTTGCAAGGGAACAAGGCTCAATCAGAGACTCCGACACCCATGAGAACGAAGGGTATTAACGGCACCGGGAGCCAGCAACATTTCCTCCCCATGTCTGAGGGACGGATTCCCCCACCCAACCCCCGAGACGAAATCTTCTCTCTTCTCTAGTGACTTCCATCCCCTCTCCCACCATTGTGGAATGAACTCCTGTCCCCACTCCTCTCAGTCCCCCAGCGAGAACGGCCCTCCCAACCCAGCGGGAATCCAGCTCCGCTCCCCAGAGTCCCCTCAGCCACCCTCGTCCCCTCCAGCCGGGGGATGGGAGGCTTTGGGCAGAAGTGCCGGGGGGGTTTAGCCTTCCGCTTTCAGTGCCTGTTTCCTTCTGGGTGCACACTGGCCAGGCTCCTCGTGGCATCCGCGGCCCAATGGAATCGCAGGGTCCATGCCAGGCGGGTTAGTACCAGAAGGGGGATTTGTTTCAGCCATCACAGTAATCATGTGACCCTTACACTCATTGTGCTCTGGGAGTGGGTGCCTGTTCATGGGGGTGTCTAATACTGAGAACCCCCCCCACCCACTAAAGTCAGGATCTGGCCCTGGCTACCCGACTGGTGACAGCCTACAAGCTTTGTGTCCATCTCCTGTGGTGCCTGCTACTGCCCCTGCCCTCATGATGGGCTCTTTTCCTCCATGTGTCTCAAGAGCTCCGTTCCTGTCCCCTCACGAGCTGGCTGCCCCGTACTGGGTGGGCTGATTTCCCTGGGCTGGGGGACAGAGCCGGGCTATGAGATAAAGCAGCCAATTTCCTTGGCACTTTCACACTCATCTCCCTAATTCAGAGAGAGGGGGAGAGAAAGAGTCATCATCTAAGCTGGGGTTGGTCTCAGAGGAGGGGGCTTCTTTCTGTAGGGTCCCATTGCCCAGCAGAGGGAGTCTCAAAGGAGGGACCTTGTTTCTATTGGGGTTCCTCTTTCCCGCTACAATGGGTCTAAGCAGAGAGGCCTTAGTTCTAGAGGCGTCCCAATGGCCAGCTGGAGCTAGTCTCCCAGAGGCTCGTTTCCATGGGGTCCCATTGCCCAGCTGGGTTTCTTACCCCTCTTCTGAAGCAGGAGCCAGTAAAGCCAGTATATCCTACCCCTGTCATGCCGACTGATGTCACTGGCTGGGTGGGATACCCAGAGACCCAGCTGCAGCACGAATTCACCTGCCTTGGAGAAGGTGGAGGAGGTCTGGTGGAAGGAGAAGGAGAGGGGAATCCATCACCATTCTCCCTTCAGCTCCCCAGCGCCCCTGGACCTGAGCTCTGCTCCCACCCCTCTGTAGGAGGCGCTGGGGGAGAGGAGCGAGAGCCCTTTTCCTCTCTTCCCCCCAGGGAGCTCGGAGCAAAGGGAGCAGGGCAAGGGCCCTCGCTGAGCAGTCGCTGCCTCACTGCTCCAGAATAACAAGGGCCCTGAGGCCAGGCACGACCCTGCCAGCCAGCGGTCTATGGAACGCAGTCCCTTACGGACCCAGGGGGGACCAATTAGCCAGGGGATGAGGAACTTGAATCTGCAGGACGCTGGGGTCAGAGGTCACTTATGTCAAATCCAGGCAGGGAAGTGGCAAACTGGAGCAGGGCCGCTCTGGTCTGTACGGCCCTGGCTCTCTCCTGGGTGTTTTTTGACTGGAGAGAGAGCTGGATGTGCTGCGGGAGAAGGAGGCAGGGAAGGGTCAGCGGGCAGGCGTACATGCTCTACAAACCAGCCTCTCCCCCTCCCCAAAGGGCTGAGACTTTGTGCTCAGGGTGGAATAGCCGAGCCCTGGTCGCAGACCTTGAAAAGGGGGTTCATGACACTGCCCACGTCTTGCTGGGCACAAGCTACTTTTCTCTCCAGGCTGGGACAATGGTCAGTCTTGGGGCTGGTCTATTTGCTCTGAACCCCTGATCCATGAACAGCACGTCAGGATCAAGGCACATGCCCTGGACCCCAGACCCAACTTGCAAAGGCCTTGGTAGGATGGATGGAACGCCCCTGAGGACAATCCCTCCGGGAACTGCAGTGTCCCTAGGACATAAGAGCTGATTCCCTGAGGCTCCTCCTGTATCTCAGGGTCTCCCTAGAGAGAAGCCAGTGACTTTTCTCTGAGGCCCATGTCCTGCATCTCACAGACGTTTCAGTCTCTCAGGCCCCAGCCAGGCCTGGTGCTCACTGTTAGTGCTTAATGCAACCGTGCCGAGCTCTGTCTGACAGTCCCAGCTCCTTCCCTCTGCACTGGCAGCTCAGGGAACGTGTGGCCGTCTGGGTCGAAGCTGGGAGGACACAATGGAACCGTGGCTCTTCGAGTCTCTCCTTTGCTGCCCTCCCACAGGGTTCAGGGGCAATTCCACCCTAGACTGTCCCATTCTACTCACCTCCAGGAGGTGCTGCAGCTTCTCCATGGTGGGGGTCTCTGTCAGCAGGCCCCTGAGCAGGATGTCCAGGCTCTGTGAATAGTTGTTGCAGAGGCTGCAAGAAGAGGGAGCACCCGTCAGTCATGGGACATGGGGCTACACCAGTCAGGGGACAATGAGGAGGATTCTCCAGGAGCCCTGGCAAGACTCAAAAGGCACATCCTGGCCTCTCCCATTCACATCACTCCAGGGACACTTAGCAAGAGTTCATGGCCGGATGCCTGCTGCCTCGTCAATCCTTGCTCTTAGCAGTTCTCTGTGCAGGGCCTGGTACCCAGCAGAGTATGTACCAGCCAAACTGCAATGGGTGGGAGGTAGGATCCCCAGGAGAGTCCAGTCAGGAGATCAGAGAATGAGGAGAGGAGGGAAGGTCTGGGATCAGCCATGGAGGGGTAACGCAATCCCCTCTGGAGGGACGGGGCCCCCGCTGCCAGTTTTTCCCGGGCCTGTTCCCAGCTCTGTTCACCCCTCCCCTATTCTCAGCAGCTCCATCAGAGCGAGGGAGCAGGGACCAGAGCCTGCTCCTGCTCCTGGGCCAGAGAAGTAGGATCAGGACCTACCCGAAAGTGTGTGGTGTCCTGCCCAGTGCCCAGGGTGTACATCCTGTTCAGAAGAGCCCGCAGGAGGCGAGATTCTAGCTCCAGGGCAAGCGGTGGCTTCAGTTTGCTGGCCGGAGAGAGGAGCCCATGTTACACTTTGCAGCACCAGCGTGGTGCTGGCACTGCCATGGACATGAGCCTCTCCCCCGCAGTGATCCCCTCCCTCTGGCCGCTGTAATGTTCCTGGAGTGAAATCAACCCCCGGCCAGGAAAGAGGGGACGCTCTCGCCTCCTCCGCTGGGGGATGGGACCAGCCACAGCCGGGGGGAACCTAGGCGGGGGAGGAGCTGTGACTCCCGGCTCTGGGCCCGGTCAGCACCAGGGTTAGGGCAGCTGGACGGGAGGGTCCTTGTATCTGAGGCTGCAAACTGCGGCCATGGAGCTGGGCATGATGGAGCTTGGCTCTGACGGACCAGGGAGATTTTCAATCAGCTGCTGGGAGACCTCAAGGAAACAAAACTGCATGTGAGACTCAGGCCCTGCAGATGCACTGGCACTTCCTCGGGAGGAGCCCAAAGTGCTCTGCAGAAACAGCCAGTGTCACCCCCATCCCCAACCAGCTGGGCCCCCCCCATTCCTCCCATCCATCAAACTTCCTTCCCCCTCTCCCCCACAACTCCTCCCTCCCCTCCTGCACTGCCAGCTCCCCATCAGTGTCACAATTCTCCCCTTCCCTGCTCCCCAGCCCTCCGCCCCAGGAACCCCTGTCTTCTCCTTCCTGCTCCGGCCCCACTAACGCTTCCTCCCATATCTGGCTCCCTCGCCCCAGGGGCCAAGCACGGGGTCCCACTCACCGCAATGCTCTCCACGAGGGCCGCTTTGGAGACCGGGGGCTCCAGGGTGTCCCACCCCTGCTTCTGTGCCGAGAACCAGAGACGTGGCACAGCGTGGAGGAAGCGGAGCTGTTTGGCCCTGTCTGCCACCAGCTAGGAATGGGGTGGGGGGAGAGAGAGAGAGAGCCTGTTACATAGGTACCTCCCCGCCCAACCCAAACCAGCTCCAGGGCTCAGGACCTCCATGGGGTTGGACAGGGAAAGCTGCCCCCGTCCTGAAACCAGTGTCGCCCTGCACAGACATGGGGTTGGAACTGGGATAGTGTCTGCGGGGAGCGGAAACCTTGGCCTGTGTGGGACAAATGTCTCCACTTTGGGGTGCCAGATAACAGAGGAGATGTGTCCCCCCATTGGGAGTGAGGGATTCTCTGGGACAAGCTCCCCCCTGCCTGGGTGGGGATGGAACAAAGAGCAGGACAGACTGGGTGGCAGCGCAGCTGGGGGATTTTTGTACCTCAGCTCTGCCCTGGAGGTGCTGCTGGATCACCAAGATGGGGGACAAATCCTCCTCCTCCTCTTCTTCCTCCTCCTCCTCCTCAGGCCACAACACCTGAGCACTGGGGGTGTCTGCACCACGGAGGGAAGGAGAAAATTTAATCCCTTCTGCTGCTGGGGTGATGCAGTGGACAGAGAAGACTCCATGTTTCCCCTTTCTCTGTAAGGAGCCCCATGGCGGCGAGGGCCCCACCCTGCCCCTCCCAGAGACGCCCTCAGCCACATCAGCCTCAGTGCCCAGTGGCGATCAGTGCCCCCCCACACACATGATCAGGGGAGGCTGGAGCTCCCCGACTCCTCCCAGCATCCCCTGCCATGGGGCGTGGCTGTGCCACCCCCACTGGTGTTAGTGGGGCTCACATGGGTCAGTCCCGGCGCCTTGGCAAGCCCATGGGCACAGGGTGTTACTAGTCCCCCACCGCCCCAGTCCTCCTCCCTTTCCCCTGGGTCTCCACTCACCTCCAAAGAGGAAGCCTAGCAACACAGGGTTGCCAGACCCCACGGAGGAGCTGCTGGCCCCGCAGGAGTATTCGGAGCTGCTGGTGTTTGTCGCGCAGTTGCTCAACTCCTGTTCTGGGCTGGCAGAAGGCTCCACAGGTGGCAGGGTGAGGCTGGCAGGAGGCTCCTCCGTGGCCAGGGTGGTAATGGTGGGAGGCTCCTCTGTGGCTAAGGTGGTAATGGCGGGAGGCTCCTCTGTGGCCAGAGTGGTAATGGCGGGAGGCTCCTCCGTGGTCAGGGTGGTACTGGCGGGAGGCTCTTTGGTGGCCAGGGTGGTACTGGCAGGAGTTTCCTCGGGGGCCAGGGTCGGGCTGGCGCAGGGCTCCTCAGCTGCCATGGTGATGGACGGCTCCTGCTGGGCCCTGGGGCGCAGCTCCTGGCTCCTTGGCTTCCTGCAAAGGAAGCCCCAGAGCTGCCTTCCCCGGCTCCTGCCCTCTCCTGGCTCCTTCCTCCACAGCTGTACCCAGGGCCACCTCCATTTCGGCCCAGAAGGTGCCTCAGTGTCAGCTAGGGGAGCTGCTGTCTTCCTCCTTCTCCAGCACGTGACGCAGCTCCTCTCTTTACTCTGGCCACAAGCCTCTTCCCCGCCCGCGGGGACAGAGGGGCTGCTCTCCTCCTGGGAAGGCTGGCTGATGTTTCCTGCTGGCTCTGGAGCCACCTGCCCAGCCTTCCTCCTTAGCATCCGTTTTACTCGCTCCATCCTGGAACTGAGTGGGGAGCAGCCATGAGTCTGGTTTCAAAGCAGCCCTCATTAATGATCCTGCCTGCTCCCCTGCCAGGGGGAGCTCTAGGAATTTGGCCGCCCCAAGCACGGCGGCATGCCGCAGGGGGCACGTGGTCCCGCGGCTCCGGGGAACCTCTTGCAGACGCGCCTGCGGAGGGTGCGCTGGGAAGGCGGCAGGCGGCTCCGGCGGACCTTCCGCAGTCATGCCTGCGGGAGGTCCACCAGAGCCGCGGGACCAGCGAACCCTCTGCAGTCATGCCTGTGGGAGGTCCGATGGTCCCGCGGCTCCGGTGGACCTCCCGCAGGCATAACTGCAGAAGGTCCGCTGGAGCCGACTGCCGCCCTGCCGGCAAAATGCCGCCCCAAGCTCGCGCTTGGCGCGCTGGGGTCTGGAGCCGGCCCTGTCCCCTGCCCACCTCCCCTCTGCTGAGGCAATTTCTCCTCCCGACACATCCCACCCCAGGGCACAGGAACCCTCAACCTGGGGAACAAACCCTGACAAGGGACGGGCTGGGAGCCCTACTGGTGGGATATTCCTGGCTTCCTTCACCCTCCTCCTCCATCTCCTGCACCCAGGTGGCCTGCAAAGGATGCCGCACAATGCCCTGCCAGCAGGGCAAGGGGTAGAAACCAGGAGATCGAAAGTGGCTGTGAAAACAATACAATGCCTCTAGCAGAACACTCCCTTCCAGAGCTGGGAAATGCCAGAAGGACTCGATTCCCAGTCTCCCTGGCTCCGAGTGTGACCTGTTGTAGTGACTGACGGATTTGCTCCTTGTCCCCCATCCAAAGCCAATAACACATCTCTGGGTTGGCAAGCATGAGTTAGACCTTCTCAGCACCCCTCTGTCTCCCGCAGCCCTCAGTTGTTCCTTGCGTTATGGTGGCTTGGACGGTAACAGGACTGGAATTTGTTACTGGTTCACTGGGTGGTTCTAGCCAATGAGGGTCTCAGTCTAGCCTCAGAGGCCCACACCCCCAGACACTACAGGTCAGGGTGGATTGATTTCATTCCAAATGTTTTGGAGTTGTATTTTTGAGTTATTTTCCTAATGAGGGATTGATTATCATGAAATTCTTAGTGGTGGCCGATGACAGAACACAGAGCAATGGTCTCAATTTGCACTGTGGAAGGCTTACGTTGGATATTAGGAAACACTAATTCACTAGGAGGGTGGTGAAGCCCTGGAATGGGTTCCCTAGGGAGGTGGTGGAATCTCCATCCTTACAAGTTTTTAAAGGTCAGCTTGACAAAGCCCTGGCTGGGATGATGAAGTTTGGGTTGGTCCTGCTTTGAGCATGGGGTTGGACTAGATATCTCCTGAGGTCTGTTCCAGCCCTAGTCTTCTATGATTCTAGGAATAGGGATCCATTCAAACATGTTGACTTGCTGGTTTTGCAGGATACAGAAAAACAAAAAGGTTCATTTCAAACAAACTGAGGTAAAGAAGTATCTCTAGTTCGTGCACTGAACTGATTGTTCCTGCTCATAACGTCCTTCCAGATTTTAGAAGTAGTAGCTCACATCTCCTCCTCTCTAGCCTTTATTCATATATTACAAGAGGAAAAGAAGCCTTCATCCTTTTTCAACTCCCAATCAGTTTCTTACATTTGAATGAAGTAGCTGCATCAACTGAAATGAAGAAAATATTCTTTCTGCACCTGCAGAAGAGGCTAGTGCTGCCAAAATCTGGCTGAGTGTTTCAATAACTTCTGAACCCCCAGGTGCTTAGGCAATGATTTCCAACAGGTCAGTGGTTTGACTTCCTCTGACACTTGGCAGCAAACATGGACTTCTTCATATATGTATTTATTTAAATTACTTTAATAGGCTGGAGCAACAAGAAGCCTTAACATTGCTTGTCATAGTTTCAGATTTTATACTTGATAGGTTTAAAAAAAAGTTTTCAATTTAAATTTTAAAAACTCAGTTTAAATAAACAAAAATCTCTTTGGGGGGTTTTGGGTTATGAAAAAGCCACTGATTGGTCTTGCCCTTGATTTTAGAAGAACTACTTCATCTGAGAGAATCAGAAGCTGCTTGTATTCTAGTCAAGGAGAGGAGGCAGCAAAATTCATCCTAGCAGTAATTTGTTGGGCCTTATTTCCTCAGTCTTGTGGCTCTTCTGTGAACCCTCTCTGATTTATCGGCATCTGTCTCAAATTGTGGACCCCAGAAATGGACACAATATTCCAGGCGTGTTTGCCCCAGTGCCCAGTACAGAGATATCGAACCTCTCTACCTCCTCCTGAGAATCTGCTAGGACAGAGTGCCCTATCTCATACACAGAGCCAGTGGTGAGCTGGAGCCGGATGTTAAATTTAGAAGGCCTTTTAGAACCGGTTGTTCTGGGACATCCAGTTCTATAAGGGCTTTACTTAATAAAAGCTCCCGCACTCCGCCCCGGCCCCAGCTCACTTCCCCCTCCTTTCCTGAATGCTCCGCCCCCCTTTTCCTCCCCCTCCCCTGCTTCCCATGAATCAGATGTTGGTGGGAATCCTGAAACAAGCAGCAGGCAGGAAGTTAAGCTGGGGCGCGGGGGGAGGGGAGGTGCAGCCGGCTCAGCGGCTCCCTCCAGCCCAGCTCCTGGTCCCGGCCGAGCACCCCTAGCCCCGTCCTGTCCCGGCCCCAGCTGAGGGTACCCAGCTTTGGCCCCACGGCTCCAGCCTGGCCTCCGCAACGCTAGTCCTGGTCCTGGCCCCCAAAGCCAATAACACCTCTCTGTATTTTCAGTCATGAGTTAGACAGTATTTAGAGATTATGACACAATTCAATCTCCTAATCTGGCCTCTATTTCACAGGCTATGAAATTTCACACACTTTGCACCATATGAAGCCCAATTGCTTGTAAGTCACTAAAAGACACCTTCCAGAATGACAGGCAGTTGTGACGTGAGGACACCAGGAAACAGAGACTCCACCTCTCCCCTGGGTAATTTGTTCCAGTGGCTAGTTTCCCTCACTGTCAAAAATGTGTGCCTACGTCTCATTTGAATTTCTCTGGCTTCAGCTGGCAGCTGTTGGTTCTTGTAGTGCCTTTTTTGGCTAGATCGAATTAGCCCTGCCCCATGAAATCTGATCTCCCCGTCCTGCTGGATCCCCCAGCCAGGAGAACCCAGTAGGGCCCTCCTAGCTGTTTGTCTGCCCAGCTGAGAGCTCAGGGCTTCCCTTGCAGTTCCTTCTGGGGCTCAGGGGTCCATTTCTCTGGATGCCCCGAAAATGGTAGGAGCTGAGGTGCTCCCAAGTAGTCGGTAGGAGCTGAGGTGCTCCCAACAGCAGGGACCCACCTGCACATCTGGAAACCTCCTCTAGCTTCAGAAAGGTTGCTGGCTGCTGCCCTTGGAGCCCAGGTCTGAAGGCAGCACAGAAGTGAGGGTGACAATGCTGTGACCCCCCCCACAGCAACTTCTGAACTCCCCCATTCTCCCAGTTTGGTTGGGACCCCTAAGGTTACAATACCATGAAATGTCAGATGGAAACATCGAAATGGTGACGTTTGTCAATTTCAAGGCCAGAGGGTTTGTAAACTAGTCAAAGTGAGCCCTGAATGTGATAGGGACCTGGCTATTATGGAGGCCCGAGCAGGTTTGCAGGTTTGCACTCCCAGTTCCCCTGAAAGGCCATGGAGAATTCCTGCTGCCTGAGAAACTTCCCAGAATAAGCTACCAGGACTGGGGGGAAATGAAGGAAACCAACCAAAGCCTGAGCTAGGATGGAGAGCATTGATCCAAGCCGTGTTTGAACTCCTCCATCCCCACCTGGCTGCCTGCGGTGAAACGGACAGAGGGGCACTGATTTCTAGTTGTGAACGTGCTGCAGACCGTGGGCTTCAGCACAAGCCGTACAGCCCATACTCTGAATCTTGGATAAACAGCAAAGCTCGCTTTTCTGAAACCTTTCCCCCTAGGGCTCTGCATCCACTTGGGATTGTGCCCAGCAGAGGCTGGTGGAGGGGAGGGGAAGGGAGAGGAGGCCATGCAAATGTTGTGGCGTCTGCACTACCCCCCCAGACACACACACAGCAATGCAGGGCATAATATCCAGGACAGTAAATTATTTGGCCATAACCTACCAAATCCTCAGTGTTGAAAGTCCAATTTCTCTAGAAAACAATGGGAGGGAGGGGTTAGAGAGTTGCAGTAACCACCTGGACTTCCAGTCTCTGGCCAGGCACATCCCCCTCTCCAGAGGTTTCACTGCTATTGTCTCCAAACTGGTCCTTCTGATCTAATGTGAGGTCACATCCTGGCCTTTAGGGACATTGGCAGGATCTTCCCTGTTCCCAGCTGCAGCATCACCCTCGTTATCCTGCCTGATAAGGATCCTGCCAGGGCTCAGCTAAATGGCATGCGGCATGACAGGCTCTTTGCTGAGGGCCCTTGACAGCGCCCAATCGAGATCTGAATCGGACGGGCACGTGCAGGTGCATTGCCTGACTTTTTACTGGACTCCTGGACCCTCTCATGCTGCTGCTGCAAACGTTCCTTCTCGCTCAGCGCTGAGCAGCAGAATGCTCCTTGCCCTTTGGCTGTGCGACTCACAGATGTCTAGTCCTGCTGCTCTGAAAGAAACCATCTTCACAGCTCTAATCCTGGCAGATATTGATTAAAATCTTGCCATGCTCCTCTAAGTGTATTTGTGATTGGACGTGCTTCTTGCTAGGGGGGATTTTCAGACACATGAACTGCATAAAACAGAGGGAAAGACAAAGAGAAGCATCAACATGTCTAAGAACTTGAACAATATTTGAAGACCATATATTGGTGTCTACCTACCTCCTGCTGCCGGGAGACGCAACTGGTATTTTAACGACACACTTACATGTAATGGATATTCCAGTATGGATCTCTCTCCATCTCACCTGTTGGAATGGCTGATTTTGAATAAATAATTAAATAGTCCTTGGTGCAAGGACTGGCTCTCAGGTGTGTGTCCCCAACAAGTGAGTGCCCGAATCACTAGGTTGTAGTCACACAGTCTCTCTCTCTCTGTGGCTCAATTTGTATTCAGGTATGTCACACAAAGTGGAACAGCTTCAGCAGGATAGACTAAGACCCATACACACACTCCCACCAAACAGCCAATAGCTTGTGGGTAGAGCTCTTAGCTGGGATGTAGGAGATCTGCATTCAACTGATCCAAAAAGTTGTTTCAGAAATATCAGCTATTTTTGACATTATCAAAATAAAATGTTTTCATCTTTTGGGCTAGGTAAACAAGGGGATTTAGGTGCCATTCACAAAACTAAGGATAAGGGAAAAGATTCCCCACCTCCACATATTCAATAGCCCAACAAATAGGACCATGATCCCTGATTTATGCCCCACTGTGATCCACAAAACCCACACTTGGCTGCCACCTAACCTTGTAGGCACCTAAACTCACTCAACCCCTAAACACCAGCTAGGGTGACCAGACAGCAAGTGTGAAAAATCGGGACAGGGGGTGGGGGGTAATAGGATCCTATATAAGAAAAAGACTCAAAAATCGGGACTGTCCCTATAAAATCAGGACATCTGGTCACCCTAACACCATCTATAACAGTTCCCGGGGTGCCTAAGTGTCTGCCTCTGGACATGCGCACTGCTGCCTCCTTCTAAGCATGCAGACACCCACCTATCTCCCACCTAAGCCCCAAAGTGATTTGCAAAGTGGGAGAAGATGGGGGTTCCTCAGCCTATCTTGCCTGCAGAGCCTCATCCGGTGGGTGCCTACCAGATTGGGCTCTATTCAAAATCTGGCGGGAGGAGGACATGCCTCCTTCATAACTTTTAGGCAGCCTAGTATTTAATGCACTGTCCTAGGATGTGTGAGAGCCAAGTTCAATTCCCCCCTGTGCCTGAGTGGGAGAAAGGATTTGATCTCCTCCCTCTGAGGTGTGCGTCCAAACCACAGAGCTATGGGATATTCTGATATAGGATACCTTCAATTTCTCCTGTTGAAGCTGTTCCACTCTGGATAGATAAGCACTCCAGTATTGAAAGATTTATTAAAATTAACATCTTTTGGCCAGAGAATGCCTCATCAGCTTTTAGGACTTTTCGTTTCAAGTTATCCATGCCTGCCAACTTAGAAAGTAATAGATGCTGTTTAACATCCTCCTAAGTGCTTCATCATCCCTGTGTGAAGAAAGTACATCCTGCTTGTTTCCAAATATAGACAGAAAATATTTATTGAATGCTTCTGCCTTTTCTGTATTATTATTAACAATTTGCCATCTCCACAGAGTAATGTGCCTATTCCATTGTTAAGATTTCTTATGCTCCCAATATGCTTAAAACTTTTTATTATCCTTAGGCCTACCAGCCATTAATTTTTCCCTGATGTCTTTAGCTTCACTTCTCTATTTTCTACATTTCATACCACCTCACTTGTATTGATTGTTATTTATGTTTTTCCTTTGTTATAAAGTTTTATTTCTAATTGGTGCCTTCACTTTCTCACTGAACCAGGATGGGTTTTTATCCAGAGTTGTCCTCTTTCTTGACTGTGGAGTGGTCATTTTTTTTGGGCCATCTAATCAACCCTTCTTAAAGAGCTTCCAATCTTCATTCACATTTTCCCACCTATGCTTTTCCTCCTGATCAATTTTGCTTGTAATTTTCCTCAGCTTTGGGAAGTTACCCATTTTGAAGCACCAGGTATATCTCTTACTGGTTGGAACTGTCCTCTGCTTGCCCATATTGAATATAGTCAGGTCACGATTACTGGTTCCTAGGCACCACCATCCTGTTCAGTGATAATTAATCACTATCTGCCATAAAGAGGACCAAGATAGTTACTTTGCTTTAGAAAATCATTTATAATTTCTGAAGTCTATACAATCTGCTGGCAAAGTGCTCCACCCTCTTTAGTTCTGGTCCAGAGGATAAACACCTACTACTGCTTTCAGATACTTCCTTACCTCAAGTGGGAGAGGTCTGTGCAGTAGATTTGAAGGTGCCAACCCTGCTGATGAACCACATACCTGTCCATATGATGGAATTTAGTTTGGCAATTTGCTTTTAAAACCACCTAGGACGTTACACATACAAAACTATGTTAAAAGAACATCAAAGTGGTCAAGATGGCCTGCTTAGCTACACAGACCTGATTCATTCCCAAAGCAGGCTCAGCCTGTGCATTGAATGAGGCCGGGTTCTGTGGTGGGGGGGAAAAGTATGTGATCATGTCATTAAAAATTGTATTGTAGCATGTATGCACATGCACAACGGGCCAAATTAAGGTTGCATAGGCAGCCTTAATTCTAGCATTGCCTAACTTCTGAGTGCTTGCTTTTGCAACCTTAATGTCCTTTTCATGTAGGTTTGTGTTTAAACCTACATCAGGTTAACTTGAGCTGTTAGGTTTACGGATGCAAGTTAAGTCAATATAACTAGTTTTAAATAAACATATTTTGTCTACACAGGCGTTTGCACTGGATTAACTAAATCAGTTTTCAAACTGATGCAACTTCTGTGTCTAGAAAAGGCCTTACAAGAGAAGAGGGCAACCAGAAGAGAGTCCATGCATGCCCCTATAGAGAAAGTGAAGCAGGAATTGCCCTGTTCTGTGCATTCCCTCTGAAACATCTGACATGGGCTGGAAACAGGCTACTGGGCTAGATGGACCATTGGTCTGACCCAGTATGGCCGTTCTTAGGAAACAATCAGACTGCCTTGAAGTCGAGCTTCAAGAGATTGTTTGGGCAGAGTGGGTGTCATTCAGCAAGTAGAAATCCAGCCAGAGTGAAACCATAGAGAGGAGAAAGTGCAAGAAGGAAGTTACAGGGTATAAGAAATGTTTTTGAGGAACAAATCACCAAAGAGAGGGCTACTAGCCCTGATGGCCCTGATCTCCCCTTGGCTGTGTTCTAGGGTCACACTGCTGACCCCTGGCCCCATGATAGACTAATATTGAATCCTGCTGTCCTGCTCAGAGGCACAACAGGCTTGTGCTGACACGTCTAGTCATCCATTCAGGCCACACCCAGAGAGCCACTTGTTCTGCCACAGCCAGGGCAGGAACTTCCATAGGATACCATACCACTGTGTCGCTTGGCTTTTTTTATAGACTAAAACACAGTAACACACGTCTCTCATCACCTTACTGCAGATGCAGATAGGACCATCTGCCTATGCAGTAAATAAAGTAGCGGGAGTACCCATATAACAGCCATCATACCTCTCCAGCATGGAGGTGGAACCACTGCCTCAGTTTCCCCAGGCTGGTAGGGTGATTTGGCCCTGCACTCAAATCAGTGATCATTCTCATCTGCAGGGGCAGGACAGTCCATACAAAACATCCCTCCTCAAGGTCAATAGCCTTTCTGCCAGGGTCTGCCCTACTCTTTCCCCTTGAAACAGGGGAGTTTCCTCCCACCATCTCTGGAAGCCACAGTCTGGGACACCTGACCAGAGACAGGTGGAAACACTGAAGAACTCGGCCCCTCTGTCGCATGGGAGGTGGGCAGGGGACGTGGCGGGACTTGGGATTAGCTGAGCGCAGGAGGACTCAAGTGGAGACGCGTTTGGTAGGAGTCAAGAGACAGGCAGGTGCAGAGGCCAGTTTCGAACCCAAACCATCACCCATTCCGGGGGGCTGGGGGGAGGCAACAGTCTGCTCATGCTGTCACTTTCCCCCTTAGGCTGGGGCAGCCTCGGTACTTATCAGACAAACAGATTCTCCAGTTTCATTTCCATAGCTCCTTTGGAGAGCAAGAGGAGGCAGTTCTTGCCCAGACACTGTCCAATTGTCAATGGCGCCCCCTACTGTTACCATTGCAACATGATGCTGGTTGTTTCCCTGCAAAGTTACTCCTAGCTTGCTGGAGGTTGGACTGCCAAAAGGAGATGCTGTAATTGGCTGAAATGAAAGCCTGAGCCAGAGCCCACTGACTTCAGCAGGCTTTGGTGAAAGGTGGTGGCTGCCATAGAGCTCTTTATTTATAACAACACCCAGCTCTCATATAGCGCTCTTCTTCAGTATATCTCTAAGCACTTTACAAAGGAGATAAGTATCATTGCTCCCATTTTACAGATGGGGAAACTGAGGCATGAGGAGGGGAAGTCTCAGGTCTCCTGAGCTCATCCGCTAGGCTTCACTGCCTCGAATGCCTTAAGCCATTTTATTTAAAGGGGAAATAAACAAAGGCTGTTCTGCAGTTTCTACTTGCCTGTAACCCAATATTATAAAGGAACATACCACCAAACTGGATCAAACCGAAGCTCCTTCTGTTACTAGATGCTGTCTCCAGCTGTGTCCAAAATCAACCCCTTCAGAGGAAAGAACCCTGCTATAGGCACTTACCTTAACCCCCCCAGACAAAGTCCTGCTGGGAGCTGTGTTCTGATACTGTTCTTTAATAACAACAATTTTCTGGATCGTCATTATTTTATTGTACAACAAGGGGGTTTGGTTGGCATTGTTTTCTTTCCGATATCTAGGCTCCTGATCGTTCTTTGTATGTTTCATATTTTGCAATACAAGAGTCCTTGCATTAATACCCAGTTGTTTGTTTGAATGTAGTCTGAAATTATTAGCAATTTATTTTTAAAGATTCAAGCAATCAAGCCTTATCATCCTGGCAGCTCATAGAAAGTCAATTTCAAGCCTGCATACTCTGGTATTTTCATGAGAATGGAATAATCTGGGCCAGTGGTTTTCAAACTGTGGTCGGGAGGACCCCAAAGTGAGTGCAAGCCCATTTTAATGGGGTCACCAGGGCCAGCATTAGACTCGCCGGGACCCGGGACTGAAGCCGAAGCCTGAGTGCTCTGCCCGCCACCCAGGGTCACGTAGTAATTTTTGTTGTCAGAAGGGGGTCATGGTGCAATGAAGTTTGGGATCCGCTGATGGGCTGTTGTCTCTCTTGCACTAAAATCTGCTTGGTCCAAACTAGGAGAATGCTGGGGGCCAGACAAAGCTGTCTGATTTTGTGGATCAATCTATGCAAGCTCCAGTTCTGGTCCAGCTGTAACTTAGGCCTTGCCTAGACTTAGAGTTACACTGGTTTAACTAAGACGCTGATCCTGGAAACACATATATGCTACCATGCATAACTGAAGTCAATGGAACTACTCCTGGTAGTCGAGTTAAACGTGTTTGCAGGATCAGTGACTGTAATCTAATTTCATTAAACTGGTGCAAAAAGCAGAGTAGATGCTTAGTCTAATTTAAACATGATTTATATCTGTGACACTACAACCCATATTCTTCACAATGATCATGTGAGGTGTCACTGGAAAAGATATGATTTGCTGAATACATCCTATTTGTATGCACGTATCATTTTGGTATCTGAAGTTATGAATATTGACTAGAGATTTGCATTTCAAATGGGCTTACTTTGGAAAACAACCACAGCCAGCCTTTCAGGTACAACAATGAAGATACCAGACAGGGCTGATGGCCCATCAGCAAAGACAATGGACTATGGAATATCTCAACCTTCATGTGGGCATTTTGGCCGGCCCGTAAGCAATGGCTGCTATAACACTGCAAGGGCATGTGACCAGACCACATGTTTCCAGCCTCCATCTTGGGACATCAGTATTTGTCCACAAACCGGTCTGGGAACCAAGTTTTGAAACAAAGGGTTCCCACCATATGCTAAAGCTATACAAGGCAGGGGAGTGACATCTTCTGTTGTTCTTCACTCCCTACACAAGGAGACTCCTGGACACATCTGAGGAACAAAGACTGAACTGGGGGGGGGGGGGGGGGAAGGAGAGTGCTGGACCCAGCCTAAAGGGATTTTTTCATGTGTATGAAAAACCTGGGGATTCCAAGCTGTAAAAACAAGTGCAACTTGTATCTTAAGAATCTGCAGCCCACTTGTATCATCCATCAGGCTGAGAGACTGTTAAGTCAATTCCTATTTCTTTAGTATGTAAAGCTTAGTTTGCTTTTTCATTTATTTACTAGGTAATCTGCGTTGATCTGTTTGCTATCACTTATAATCACTTAAAATCTATATCTTTTGTAGTTAATAAATTTATGTTTTAATCTAAACCAATGAGTTTGAAGTGAAGTGCGTGGGAATCTTAGCTTGGAGGGGCTATTTCATTTCCTCTCCACATTGAGGAGGGGGCAAACTGGATAATAAAATTCATACTGGTTGAGTTTGGACCAGGGCAAGATGGTACGGCTCTGGGGTCCTAGGCTGGGAAGCTGGGGGTTATTTTGGCCGTAGCCTCCCTATTGCTGGTTCACATGCAGTGGCTGGTCAGAGAGCCTGCATGTAACTGCAGCTGGGTGTGTCCCTACCTGTGTGAATGCTGGTGGAAGTGTAGGACCGGGAGCGGCTCTGCAGCTAGGCACAGCAGCACAGTGAGAGAGGGAGCCCTCTGGCGGGTCAGAGGGCTCAGTGGTACCCGAGTTCCAGGTGGCACCTGGGAAGGAACCCGTCACACTAATGATCTAACTTAATTCAATAACAATTAATTTATGCTAAATTGAGATAATCATGATGTAAATAGAATTAAGAGAGTCTGCATTGTGATTTGAAGTAGTTTAATTAAATCAGTTTTAAATGAATTTAAAGTTAAACTGGTGCAAGTTTGAATCTAGACAGAATCTTGGAATACCCTAGAAGTTGCTCTAACTTATGGTAGCTGGTTATCCCCAAGAGCCAATACACCAACTGAGATGCATCCTCTCTTGCTCCCGACACACTCCATACACTGGCAGGGGGCAGTTGACACAGGACCTGCCTACGCCAGCTTTATAGAAGCTGAGAGTTGCCCCTGCCCACTGGTAATCCTCTCAATATGTCAGTTAAGGCCAGGTTCCACTCATTTGAATCAAATTTCTCAAAGAAGTTGGGTTGGAAAGAGAAAATCTGGCTCTTTGTATCAGAGCAGGTTGAAAAATCTGATTTATTTTCTGCAAATTTTTTTCAAAGGAAATGAACATTGTTTGTTTCTTTTAACATTTTCACTGAATTTTTCAGGATTTCAGAAAAAAACACACAAAACCCCAAACTGGAAGTATTTTGTCAAACAACAAAGATTAGGTTTTCAGTTTTTTTGGGTTTTTTTGGGCGGGGGTGGTGGTGGTGGTGGTGGCTCTCACCAAAACCTGAAAAACATTGACAAAAATGGAAACTATCTCATAAAAATGTCCATTTTGTTAAAAAGCCACGTTGTGGGAAAAATGTGGTTAATGACTTAATGTTCAACCGTCTCTACTTTATATGCTCAGGACACAATGTGACACACCTGGGATCAGGGGGATCTGAACTGTCCAGCATGGACAGGGCTGCTGGAATCACAGGAGGGATGTGTACACATAAGTGCAAAATTAAACATTCCCACTGTTGATTATTTATACAATTTGGACTCTGCTCTTGGCAGATATTTGAGTTTAACAATAACTTTCAGTTTTGGGGTGAAATCCACCTTTATCTAGAGGTCTAGGCATCACTTAAACACACTTTAGTCTAGTCTAATTTGCTACATGTTCTTATAACACACAGATCAGCATAGTATTAATAACACCCATAGGGTCTAACGTAGTCTGTGTTCTCTAGAGCCCTACGCTGAGTGCCAATCTGTACCCTTTGATATGAGTTAAAGTGAATTTAGTAATGCTGTATTACACCACCGTGGGTTCGCCTCTGGTTGCTAGTTTCAAACTCAACAGAGTGAAAGTCACCTCTGCTACTTGCTTCAGATTAGGAATCTCTAGGAACACATAAAGAACAAGGGTAATGACCACACAGACATTCACAAGTACAAGGTTTTCCAAGTTTTATTAAAGTTACAGTTAAAGTTATGATTACCTAAGCATAAAGATATTCTATGCACAAGTTACATATATAGCCATCCTCACATCCTTAACAATATTCTTAAGGTCTGATGGTTGCCTTGCCAACTGATCATCAGTAGAGGGATGGTTCCTGCTGGAGTTTCCCATAGGGAGCTCAATTTTCCTAATCTGGGCACCCTCTTTTTAAAGTGTGATTCTGACTATACATCATTAGCATTTACACACATAGTGAACCTTGTGGTTAGGGCATATGTTAGAAAAATGTGACTAACACGTATCTTGTAAGCAAACTATTACTGTTATTATTAATTTTTTGGCATATCACCCATTAGTACATCTTTTCCGTAATCTTGTGGCATAGGGTTATTCTTTGGTCACTTACTTATGTCAAGCATTTCTTAAGCCTAGCATGGCTAAGCTAAAATCTTACAAGCCTTAGCCTGTAGGCCTTGCGTTTCAGCCCTACTTACTTAGATACCTAATACATAATTATCCCTCCTAACTACTGATCAATCTTGTACTTTTATAATCCTACAACACAACTCTATTGAACATACAATGATTATATATGACATAACATGTTAGTTAATCATAATATCACACAATAAATGTAGCCAATGATTTTAGTTTATTGTTCAAGACTTAGAAGCTAGCTGGGAGACTGTAAAAAATGATACACCTCTACCTCGATACAACGCGACCCGATATAACATGAATTAGGATATAATGCGGTAAAACAGTGCTCCGGAGGGGCGGGGCTGCGCACTCTGGTGGATCAAAGCAAGTTTGATAAAACGAGGTTTCACCTATAACACGGTAAGATTTTTTGGCTCCCGAGGACAGCGTTGTATTGAGGTAGAGGTGTATTAATATACAAGTATCACTTTTCACAGCAGCAGACTTACTAGCTAGCAAGTCTAAAAAAAAAAAAAAGCAACCACAAAAGCAAAAGAAACAACAACAAAAAAGACAAGAACATGCAAACATCTTATTTGTGTTTCTATTCCAGTAAAGAATAGACACAACTGTCCATTATTTTTATTATTAAGTCTGCAAAAAAAAAACCCTATATAAATAAATTACAATTATTCAGATGTGTATATGTGCATATTTATTTGTTTTTCCTAAAGTTAATTAAGTATTTTAGGAAAAATTATCAGAGCAACCACCAGCAAGAGTTGGTGGCTGCACTCTGAGGCCACCAAAAAAACTGTTGTGAGAACCCCTGGACTAGCTGATCACAATGGCCCTTTTTGGGATTGGAATCTATGACTTTCCAGGCTGGGCAGCTCCCTGTGTACACTGTGAATTCCCCAAAAAACTCAGATCGCCTAAGCAGGTCCGCTTTACTTTTTTCCTCAAAGCACAGTGTCAAAGGTTGGGTCCAGAGGTGAGAAGTTGCCTTCACCTTTTCCCAAATATTTCCAACGAATCCCACTTAAATTTGTTTGTCTAGGACATTGTTTCAAAGAGTCCTTTGAAGTTCACAACATTTCCTAGGGTAAATGTTTAGCCATGTTTCCTCCCTAGAGATGTTCTATACAATCCCACAATTATACATACACATTTGCATTTTTTATATAATGAACTCCTAAGATACTGAACATTAATTCAATAAGGTTTAACTTCATTCAATAAGGTTGGACCAGGATATTTAAGGAAATTGCCATTATCTGTCACACTGACAGCCAAAGTCCTTTTTGAAAAACATAATTAATGCAGAATTACAGAGATTTTTGGAAACAGAGATAAATAAAAACAACTAAGATGCAACAGATGTGGGAACCACTGACAACCAGGAGAAAGAATTTTAATAAAACATGATTTAAAACCATGGTCTCCCTCCTACATCAAAGTCAGCCTGCATAAGGCCTGAAACTGGAAACACTTAACACCAAGCATAATGCTTATTACCATGAGTAGTTAGTTCTATTGTTCAGCAAGAGTTTGATCCTGCACACTAGACTGAAGTCAATGGGCCTACCCCTATGTTTAAAGTTAAGGATGTGCTTAAGCTACACTTGCAGCTGCACAGCGCTCCCGCGGCAGCGCTTTGAAGTTCGAGTGTGGTCGCGGTGCCAGCGCTGGGAGAGAGATTAGCTTACAGCGCTGGGAGCCGCGCTCCCAGTGCCGGGGCACTGTTTACACTGGCGCTTTAAAGCACTGTAACTTGCTGCACTCAGGGGGGTGTTTTTTCACACCCCTGAGCGAGAAAGTTGCAGCGCTGTAATGCGCCAGTGTAGCCAAGGCCTAAGTGTTTTGCTGGATCAGGGCAGAATGCTAAGCATCTGGTAGGCTCACATCCCCATAGGCTCTGCAAAGTGATTGTTGGGCAAACAGATATGTAACAGGGAAGTTAAGTGCCAATTCTGGCCACCAGAGGGCGCTCATAATGTACAATACAGTAGAACCTCAGAGTTGCAAACACCTTCGGAATGGAGGTTCTTCCTAACTCTGAAATATTCGTAACTCTGAACAAAAGGTTATGGTTGTTCTTTCAAAAGTTTACAACTGAACATTGACTTAATACAGCTTTGAAACTTTACTGTGCAGAAGAAAAATGCTGCTTTTAACCATCGTAATTTAAATGAAACAAGCACAGAAACAGTTTCCTTACCTTGTCAAACTGTTTTTTTAAACTTTCCTTTTTTTTAGTAGTTTACGTTTAACACGGTACTATATTTCAATTTTAAGTAATTTCTCTTGCTTCTTTTTTAGTGTTAGTTATCCATGAAATAAAAAAGCCAACATAAAGGCCCACCAATTCCAATGTCCATTCAAATAGCACTAAAAAAAATGGTGCAGCAAAACGTACCGACAATAGTCTTTATAATGACAATTAAAAGAAAAAGTATCCAAACTTAATTTTCCTGCTTAACTTTACAGCATAAACTATGTAGACTTGAAAAAATCTTTAATCGTACTTTGCTTGAGGTTGCTAACAAGCTTTTTTGCTGCCAAGGTGCGTAGCTTGTGAAGCATCATTAGGTTAATTGGTGTGGCTTCAGGCTGTTGTTCAAGCCATTGAAGACAGGCAGTGAAGCACTCTTCTGCTTGCATGTGTGGGATCTTCTTGGTGTTCTCCCCCTCCTTGTCGCTGTCACTGTCCGGTTGTGCTGTTTCTCGTACCAATTCAATTATCTCATGGTCACTAAGAATAGGGTGTCCATTCTCATGTTTATCTGCATTTAGCCATTCCTCTTGTTCCTCCATGGTGATATCCAAAAGCTGTCGCTCTTCAGAAAAATCTAGTTGATTTATTTCCATCTGCTCATTGTTTTCCAAATTATCTGGTTCAGTGTTATCAATACACTGCCAAAGTGTATTCCATGAGCGTCTCAAAGACTCAGAGGTAATCTCACTCCAGGATTCGGCACACATGTAGACAGCATCTTTGATTGTCAGCTGTTTACAAAAATCTGTGTAAGATTCAAATTGCATTGATCCCAGTAATAATCGCTGTAAGAGGTTTCGCTTGTATCGACATTTCATGTTTTCCAGAATGCTTCGGTCCATTGGCTGAATGAGGCTGGTGACATTTCGTGGCAAAAACAAACAACGAATGCTTCCATCTTCCGTCAATAGATTTTCAATGGCAGGGTGAGATGGAGCATTGTCCATCAGTAGCACAGCTCGGATAGGTAACGATTTTGAGGTAAGGTAGTCTTTCACGAGTGGAACAAAGTGTTTAAAAAACCAGTCAGAGAAAATGCCTTTATCCATCCAAGCACAGCGCTGGCTGTAGTAATGGACAGGTATAGCTGACATAGTGACGTTTGCAAAGCAGCGAGGTTTCGCCTTTTTATGAATGAACACCAATGGGAGACGGAAATCCCCGCTTGCGTTAGCAGTAGCCATCAGCGTGACCCGATCTTTACTGGATTTGAAATTCTTCCCCTGTTTTTCTGAATTGTCTGCCAGAGTCTCGTTTGGAAGCAGGCGCCAATACAAGCCCGTCTCGTCACAGTTAAACACTTGGTCCCGGGTGAGTTCGTGCTGTTCAATAAATGATTTGAAAATGTTTTTAAATACACCAGCAGCATTCCAGTCACTTGTTAGAAACTCTTCTTGCATCCTCAACTGCCGTATTCCATGCCGATTTTTGAACCGACAAAGCCACCCTGTGCTTGCTTTAAAATGGTTCTCACCTTTGTCTGGATACATTTCTCGGTAGAGTATCTTTGCCTTCTCTGTAACCATGACACCACTTATAGGAGTGCCTTTTGATCTCTCTTGTGCAAACCACAGATGCATTGCCTTATCAAAAGCATCATCAGCAGCCTTGCGTACAATACACCTGCTTTTTACTGTCCCGTTGTCTTTGGCTTCTTTTGCAAATTGCTTTATTTTTTCCTGGCTTTTCCGAATATCGGTGATGGTTGATTTCCCGATACCATATTCTGCTGCTATGTTGCTGAGGCTAACACCACTGTCGAGTTTTTTTAATATTTCTAGTTTTGTGTCAATTGAAAGCGTGACACGTTTGCGCTTCCTACTGCTTGCCATTTTGCTTAGTCACACAGTATTTGCTTGTTTCCCCCCTCTGGTGCTGCCTGATTGCGTAATTCCGGTTCCAAATGAGGTGTGTGGACCAGTTGACCAATTAGTTTGTAACTCTGGTGTTCGTGTCGGCGAGGTTCTATTTTATATGTAACAGAAACATACTGAAACTATCGAATAAAATGTAGTCACGGACTCCTAATGGAAAACTGAAAAATATTCTGTTTTGAAACAATTCAGCTCTGATCTAATATGTTCTGTTTTCCTTTTTCCCCGTCTCTACTTGTTGTTGTTTATGAAGATAGGAACTTTGTTACTTAAAAATTAATCTGCTGCTCCTTCTTTCTCAGTTTGTAACCTTAAAAATATTCCCACTACAAACAGATGTGATGTATCAAAGGGAGTGTACTGAATTCAGAATAAGGCGCATGAATGGGTTAATTTCTAAACAATGAAGTTCTTCCTTTCAATCAAATGTTCCTACTGATCAAACAGAAGACAAAAAGAAAGAACATGTTATATTAAGTTATTACAATTCATTATTATTATTGAGTAATTAAAAAACACACTTATGAGGAGGCAGGGGAAAGTTTGTATGTGTGCCTTTAGGCCCTGATCCTGCAAACAGTTATACATTATCCATTGGTTTCAATGGGACCACTCATGTAAAGTCAGGCAAGCATTTGCAGTTTGGCATCAACACTTCCGGCCTTTTGAATGCTTTAGGCCCTAATCCTACAAATTTCAGTGGGCCCAGTAATGTGCTTAAAGTGCCATCTGGGTGGATGTGTTTGCAGGCTCAAGGCCTAACTGGGCAACCTTAACATATGTTGTTTTTTACATACATTTTACAATCTATTTCTTTGAATCACACTTAGAAAATCCACAATTGGGGACTGTTTCGGCAAGACACCCCCAAGAGGCAAAATACGATGCCACGCTGTAACAGACGCCTAGGGCTGCTAACATTGTATTGCAAAAATAGGGGGCAGTTTTCTTAGCACCCCTGCCCTACCCCTCCTCCAGGGGTATTATATTCACTGTCATCATCATTCGTAGCAATAATACGCAGTACTCACCTGCATTTACAAGGTATTTCTTGCTGCTTTTTGCAGCACGCGGCAACTCCTGATCTTGCTGTACAGAGATGCAGAGACAAGGGACGACCCTTGTCATGAGGGGCTGCTGGCCAGCCTAAAGCCCCATGTTTGAAACAGCCTCAGCTTTGCATGCCTGGGAGCTGGGGGACGTGATTGACTAGATAGCCCCTGCCTGGCTGGGGGTCATGAATTCCTGCGGGGGAGGGGGGCTGGATTCAAGTGGGACTGCAGGGTAAGACGGAAGCGCTGCGTCTACCCAGCCCGCAAGAAAGGGGAAGCGCTTCCACTTTCGGAGGCTGCAGCCTCGCGGCCCTGTCCGCATGGAATTCTGGGAGTTGTAGTCCGAAGGGGGCTGTGCGCGAGCGGGCGGAAAGGACGGGCGCGGCTCCTGGGCGCGGAGGCGTCTGGGAGTTGTAGTCCGCGCAGGGCCGGCGGCTGGAGGGCCTGGGGGAACTACGTGTCCCATGGTGCTTCTGGGCGGCGGCGCCTGCGCGGTGCGGCCGAGGAGTAGTAAACATGGCGGCGGGGGCGCTGCGCTCTCCTCCGGGGTGAAGCTCGCTGCGGTCCCTGCTCCTCAGTGCGGCGGCGATGTCGGAGCCGGGGCACCTGGGGGTGAAGCGGGCCGAGTCGGCGCGGCTGCGGCGGGCCGAGCAGCTGCGGCGCTGGAAGGGCTCGCTGACCGAGCTGGAGCCGGTGGCGCCGGTGGGCGCCCGGGGCCGGCACCGCGGCGGGGGGGCCCCCCGCGTCCGCTTCGAAGAGGGCGCCGTGTTCCTGGCCGCCTGCTCCAGCGGGGACGCCGAGGAGGTGAAGCGCCTGCTGGCCCGCGGCGCCCGCATCAACACGGCCAACGTGGACGGGCTGACAGCGCTGCACCAGGTACCGGGACCGGACCCCCCTCCCCGCGCCCGGACACTCTCCCCGCGCCCGGTCCTGACCCCCTCCCCCCCGGCCCGGTCCGCCTCCCCGCGCCCCGTCCTGACACCTGCGCCCCCGGCCCGGACACCGGTCCGGACTGCCTCCTGGGACCCGACCCCCCGCGCCCGATCCCCCATGAAACTGACACCCTGGCAACGGACCCCCATTCCCCGGTGGAGCCTCTGTCCGGGACCCCCATGGGACTGACATTAGCGAGACCATCTCTCCCTGGGCTGTCACTCCACCCCTCCCGGGGGGGGGGGGAGGCTGGGACCCCTCGGATCTCTCCTGGGACTGGCACTTCCAGGGGGCCTTCCCTCTGCACCCTCACCCCTTGAATGATTCTTCCTCTGGGATTGGAACCCCCAGGGGACTTTCTTTTCCAGACCGTTTTGGACTTACCCCATGGGGCCACCCCACACTGATCTCCCCACCTATCCCCAGGATTGTCATCTCCTTCCCCGGTAGGTGGTCTGTTCCACTCCCCAGGGGCCAGGACTTCTTGGGCTTGATACCCACTTTCGTGTGGCTGACTCCTGGGGGATAGGCTGGTTATGCCCTGGTGTCTGAGAGGTAACTTCCTGACAAAGGCAGGGTAATTGCTACCTCCAAATCTCACAGACAGGGCTGTGAAGAACCAAGTACCTATGTCAAGTACCAGCTATGGAGGTGGGAGGTAGTAAGGGTCAAGAGGTGCTGTCCCATCACCTTCCTGTGGTGGACACCTTCAACAGGTAATACACCTGGTAGCTCTTCTCCAGGTAATTGTATCTAAGGACCCGTCATCCCCTGAAACAAAATCTGCCCCATCAACTTCCCATGTCAAGTAATCTTTGCTGCGCTACACAATGTAATAACCTTTCTCCAGGCTGTTGACCAGACTAAGATAATCCTCTTCTTCTCTTTCCCCCCACCTGGCCCCTTACAGTCCCACTCTGGAATAACTACTGATCACTGCGCAGCGCTATGTACAAAGAATCCTCGTCGCTCATCAAATTTCATTCTCCCCCAATTTAATGTTCTCCTTGCAGCAGGTTACACCCCTACCATGCCACTATTCACTCTCCATACCTTATGCTACATTGCCTTCCCTCCCCTAATAACAGCCACATGGGTTTTCTTTCCACCAGTAACAAATAATACTCCCTCCCCAAGAACCCAGGAGGAGAAGAAAATAAGACTGTAGAGACTTGGCTCAGTCCACTGTCTTTTCCTCTTGGGTCGGGGGGAGGGAATCACTGAGGAGAAAGAAAACAAAGCTTTCAAATATCTTGTCAGTTTCTTGCAGGAGAGGGCAAGATCAGATTGGCCATTGTTATCTGCAATGCCTATATCTGGTCTTAAGATGTTTAGGAACAAAGTGAAATAAACAAGGCTTTGGTGTGAGAGAGGTCCATTTTGCATATCTGTCTCTGTCAGTACCTACAGAAGGGACCCTGTAGCATCTAGTGCAATAACATACTATCTGCTCTGGCTATTTTAAAAATCAGGCAGTTTGATTATTGAAAAATCTCACAAGGAAATGGAGCGGCTAAATGAGCCAAATAGAGTGCTGGGCTGACTGTCCAATGTTGCAGCAGAGAGAGAAATTGACAACTCTGATTTCTTGAAACTTTATATGTAGAAACTATTTCAGCTCTAGGACTGTGTTTTTCATGTCTAGAAATAACTACTGTACTTGGAAAACTTGGGGGTTGCCATTTTTGCAAGGTCAAAATGGTCTCTTGTCTGCCTCCTCGTATCTACCATGTGGGAGTTGCCCTGATACTTTTGACTTCCAAAAATTTTTTTTTCTTGGCAACCTTTGCAGAGACCACAAGGTGCCAGAGTCTCAGATAAGCAACATGGATTCTATTAATATAAATCCAAATGTACTGCAAACTACGCAAAAGTAACCTTAGAGGCTAGCCTTAAAATGTCAAAATCTTGGAAATTCAGAATCAAGCCCAATTCATCCCTTAGCTTACGCTGTGCCTATGTAATGCAATGTGTTACATGATACAGTGTATTAATGTCAGATCTGTGGTACCCTGGTACAACAGTGAGGCAGCTATATGTTTAAAATGACTGGCAAGGAGCTTAGCAGAGCATCTGAAATTACAGCTGGTTGCTTTTGTCAGTGAAGTCAGGTTTATTTTAAATTGTATTTAAAAGTTCTTGTTTCTTGCTCTGGCTGAGACCTTGTAGACTAACTATCATTGCATTAGATTTTTGTGGTCAAGTGATAAGACCTTGAAATTATGGTTTTATAAAAAATATGCTGATTATGGTGGCACAAAAAAGAAACAGTAGTTGAGTCGTATAGTAGCTCCTGTCTTGGTTTGGTTAGTATTGTGAACTGAAATACATGGGACACCTAGCAACTCTGTTCAAGGAATGTGACCGTTTCTGATCTTGATGTAGGCTGTGGTCTGCATTCATATTTCCTCATGACCAAAGGTGACGTGGTTTGACATATCCTTATTTGCCCATCTCTTCCTCTGGGCCAGTCTGATTGCTTGAGTTTACAGGTATTAAAGGAGTTTTTTAGCTATGGTATTGTGCAAAACACCAATAGAAAATGTAGTGAAAAGCCATAATTCACATTTTTCTGATATAGTGTTATTTAATAAGTTGTACCTCATAAGCTATATAACATTTTACTTCTACTTTAATTATCTTGGTGGTAATAATGGATAATCCCATGGACTCTAGCAACAACCATAATGTAAGTAGTTATTGAAGAGTTTAGGGTGTAAAAAGTATTTGATAGAGGAAAATTGAATTAGTGGTGGATGTAGCATGGTAAAGTTAGAAGGAGAGGTTTTCTTGGAGTCCAAGATGGAATTGTTGCCACAGTTCGAGGAAATTATTATATCACCTTGCTGACGCTTGCAATGCAGACCTCCAAAAAAAGCTTGTAATTAAGCATATCGCTACTTGTCCGAGTTTTCAGACATTGATGATAAATTCTTTCTACCATGAGATCAGATTTATTGAATGAGGGACCAGCGATCAGCAGACAGCACCCAAACTTCAATTTGCATATGGAAAGGTTTCTATCTTAGTCACTAACAAAGTGTTGGATAACACAGTGAAGAATAACATTTAGTAAAACCTTGATATTGTAAACTTAACTCATCCATAAGAGTAGTTCTTAGACATGTGAGTAGTCAAAGTGAAGCAAATGAGACTACACAAGTGTGAGGCTTAATTGTATGAGTAAAGATTTGCAGGAAGGGAGGTGATATTTTGGTTGCTAATAAACTTTGCACTAGTTTCCCCCTCCTGTGTTAGAGTGTTGCAGTTTTTCACCATGATGCCAGACTAAACATTCTTGTATATACCGGTATTATGAATTCATGGATTGCTGTTTATATACGATAAAGTTGATGCTGACTGATGTAAAACATGTTGCACCTGACAAATTTATATCAAATGATAATGCATGTGTAACTGTAATATATCTGAAAATTTGAGTGATGGTGTTTTGGTATTGAGTGTATGGGTCACAGGATGTTTTCTTTCCTATTTGGAAGATGACACTCTGGATAGTGTGAAGCCATCCCTCAAAGCCAAAGTAAGTTGAAGGCCCTTACAAACAGCTAGTGGTTTGACAAAAGCTGCAACAAATAGAATATAATACAGTCTGAATATTTCTGTAATACGGTTATTTTTATTGGCATTAAAAAATATTTTGGGGAGAGATTTAGGGCAGACGGTATAGGGTGAATGATGTGCACATACAATTGTAAAACCAAATGGCTCCGTAAAGAGGACAGGGGTTCTGTTAATTGGAACAAGTCTGCTTTGTTGCTGGGGTGGTTGGTAGGAAATGTTTTCTTTTCCATTAAAGCAAGTACGTTTAGGCAAACTAGGTGCTTGTGTTCAAGGAGTTAAAATGAGACTTTCGGTACAAGTAGAGGTTTGTCTAGCTCAGCAGTTCTCAAACTTTAGTAACCTGAAGACCCCCCATTTTGTTTTAAAATTTTTCTCAGCGCTCTAAGCCGGCTTCTGATTTTTCCCTGGGGTGCTCAACTCTTGCACAGCCCCAGGCCCCACCCCGTCTCCACCCCTTGCCCCAAGGCCCCACCTTGTCCTGCCCCTACTCAACCCCTGCCCCTCTTTCCCGCCTCTTTCCTCCCCCCGAGCGTGCCCCATCCCTTCTCCTCCCCCTCCCTCCCAGCGCATCCTGTACACTGCTGAACAGCTGTTCTGCGGTGTGCAGGAGGCACTGGGAGGGAGGGGAGGAGTTGCAGTAGGGTCAGTGGCCTCGGACATGACTCACGGACCCCTAGGGGTTTGTGGACTCCAGTTTGAGAACCGCTGGTAGCTCATTGGTTTACGCAAGTTAAGAATTTGAGTTTCAACTTCCTGCTATTTCATTCTTGCGTGATTTTACATCTTCATATATAAAATGTCACACAAAATAATATTGGTTTAGTTTCACTGGAAGCACTCAGTGGCTTCACACATTTTATTGCTTTCATACAGGGTAAATTTGAAGCATCTTGCACTTTTCCATTTGGATAGCCATAGCTATTGGTCTCTTCTTCCATAAATGTTTCACCCAGTTTTGCTAAGAAAAAATATATATGTACTTCGGGAGACCTACTCTTTGCTATATAACTGTGAAATTGTATTTTGAAAATGACCTTTGAAATTACAAGTGGCATTACAAAGCCTCCAGCTGGCGGTGGCCATCTTTCTGAGAAGTGTCATGTGTGGTATGTGAACCTGATCTGATCTCAGATATGTTTGGTGTAACTCAAAGTAGACTTCAATTGAAGTTGTGCACTTAGTCCAGTGACCGTAAAACTGTTTCTGGGTTAACATCAGCCAAACTCACCATGTAAACCTTCAGTAGCTTTACATGTGTTCAATATAAAAATTCTTGCTTTGATTGTTTTTAGTATTTTTAAGCAGGATGGAAAGTAGTTTAGTATCTCTGATATAATGTGTGGAAACAGCTGGTGTCATTAACTTACTCATCAGTAAAGCCTCCATTTCAGCTGGAGAATTAGAAATACCAATTTCAGTTAGACTTTATTTTCAAATAGTTTAGGCATGCTTTGAAGCAGGACGCAAAACTGTTCGTGGTGGGTGGGAGGCGGGACTCAGCAATCAATTTCTGCAAAACTTTAAACTTTCTTTAAAAAACAATGTTTCTAGTTCTCCTTGTTGTGAAGACAACTTTCTGACCATTGCATGGTTTTGGGTCTTGTAGGCACCTCCAGTGCCTGTGCTGATCATCTTCAGAACTTGGCCAAGCAGCAGCAGAGTGAAATTAAGACTTGTAGCACTTTCATTGCTGCCATTCGGAACCCTGAGGGCATTAGTGGAACTAAAGTTTTGGGCCGTCTTTATGCTATAGCTGTTTAGGAGAACTCTGAGCAGCAGCAGGCACTAGAGCTATTCATGAAGGGAGTGCAGTTCAAAGGGGAGCCCAAAAATTCGAGATGAAGGGAAAGGTAGTGTAATGAAGACACCTCCCCATTCTCACAGCAGCCAGGAGGGGCTCTCAGGAGGAGGTATGTATGAAGTAATGAAGGGTATATTTGACTAAGTATTCAGACATCACATTTGCATGTTCTGCTTTGGCCTCTATATCTTTAAATTTAGTTTTGCCTATACATCCAGCTTAATATCATTTAGGTATCACTGAAACATACTCAATTCCTACAAGTCAGAGGACTGGTTTGCTAGTCAAGGTGAAACATACCTGTGCCATCACACCTCCACAAAGCCACTTCTCGAAGCTGTGCTTCCAGCAATTTAAATTAAACAGTGCTGTACTGGTTGTACTCTACTTTATAACATTGTTCATCAAATTTCTATTTGATAAATTGTTAAAAATATAACTTAGTACTAGAGCTGGTTGAATAGTAGGAAAGAAATGTCTTCTTTGATATCTTTTACTGTTGTTCGTCAAACAATATATTCTCCAACTACTGTTTGAGCAGCTGTGGGTGTAGCTGAATACCCCAGAGATGTATTGATCAGACAAATTAATTGGACAAGGACTGATGAAATGTGAAGAATAATCACTGAATACTTTGTGACCAGCCCAATTCACTCAATTTCTCTTGCTTTTGGAAAACTTTTTTTCCTTTCTGCATTCACTCCACATCTTTTCTTTGCTGTATTAAATCATGATCAGGCTTTTTTTTTTTTTAAAGAGCTGTCCTCAGTCCCTTACACCTGCCTCCATACAGCATTACTGCTACTGCTCAAAGCTTTCTGAAGCATCAATAGACTTAAAGGGCCAGAGTCTTGTCAGTAGAACCCTGTAAATCCACGGATGTCTGCTTTATATCTGCAGATATCTGCATCCAGATATCCATGTGCCCACAAGTAGGCTTGGAAATTGTGCCTGGCACTGAATAACCTGAGGACTAAAATTAACCACATACTGAAACCAAACTGGGAACTACCTGTCCAGGACAGTGTCCAGTGAGAAGCCAACACCCTTTCTCCCCCATCTATTAGGGAATTCCTACCAGGATGCTTTTCTTGGCCCTTCATCAGGGGCAGCATATTTTATATCCTTCTCTAGGCTAGTAGGTGTTACATTTTGAAGCCAGCCCTCATACCTCTTATTCAGCTGCTAGAAGGTAGAGGGGAGGAGACATCCTTTGTAGTCCCAATACCCCCCACTCTGTTGCACCCCCAGTTTACTTGCTGGGAGGAAGATGGGCAGGGGTATCTCTAGTCCTTCTCCAGCATACTGACACCAGTATTGGGGGAGGTCCATCTATGCTACTTCCTTTTCCAGCCTCCATTCAGCCCTCAGTAGGGCTGCTCAGAGCTTTCCCAAGCAAGAACAAAGTGAAATTGATGAGATTTTTTGTTGTCAGTTTCACTGCTGTCCCCAGCTTTCTCAGTAGCAGCTCTGAAAACTGACAAGTAGATCCCTGTGCGGATACAAAATTTGTATCCATGTCGGATCTGCATGTGGATATCTGGATGCAGATATCTGCAGATATAAAGCAGACATCAGTGGATTTACAGGGTTCTACTGACAAGACTCTGGCCCTTTAAGTCTATTGATGCTTCAGAAAGCTTTGAGCAGTAGCAGTAATGCTGTCTGCAGATTTCAGAAGAGGAGCACTGTGTTTGTTTACACTCAAATGATGCTTGGAAATTTACTTTCACCACTATAAATTATTATTTTTTTAAAATGAAAGCTTCGTTTCTACAGGAAGCATTCTTTTTGCCTGTGGCAAATAAACCTTTAAAGTGCTGGGTGGGTGTAACAATACTGTGCCCTAATATGAAGACACATTGAAGGCCTTATGACCAACCTGCGTAAATACTGCTCCTTATGCCAGCAGGTGATATAGGAATCTTGCATAAAAACGTGTTGTGTGGTGCTTCTCACATTGAATACCTGGAATGCTCTGCCGATTTACAGCTATGTCATAGCACATCTGAAGCCTGAGCTGTAGGAACCAGTTGAAAGGTTAGGGATATTTGAATGCAGAGTTCTGTTGCTGTTAAAGCCTGAATGAGATTACAATACATTCTATAACATGAAATAGGCAGAAGTGTCTGTGGTAAACTTCCAAGACTAGGGTTCAGTTTATATTTTTGAAGGGTAATGAAGAGGGCTAGGGACTCTTTTGAAAGTGCCGATTAGATGGAGTGTGGCTCGTACGGCACTCACCGCAGTTCTCACAGAGGCCATAACACATCAAGATCATCACTAACCACTAAAAAATGTAGCACTTCAACTTGATAAAAATAGTCCCATGATTTAGCTCTCCATTGAGGATTAGTGCATGCAGCAGGTCTGAAAAGCTGGTGTGGTAGAAGTATGTATATTAGAACAATCGTCAAAAAGTGTAACACCACGCAAATGAGTTTTTTTTGTTTTGTTTTTTTTTAATTACAGACTTTACAAGATAATTCTCTTCTGGGCTAGGGGTGAGAGGGCGGAGTTACACATGCTATAACTTATGCGGGGAAAAAAGCCTTTTTCAGAGGACTGGGGTAGGGTGTAACTCAAAACAGAAATGGAGGACCCTTTCAGGAATATTTTGTTGTTTTTCTCAAGAACAAAATCCTCCATGCAATGAATGAGGCTGCTTGGCCTAGTGGTGATGATACAGCTTTAACATGCTGAAGGAGCCAGTTCTGATTCCAGGGATCTGGGTTTGGAGTTAATTTCAAATGTTCCCCGAGGGTAGACGCAGCAGGGGTACGCTAGGAGGTGCACTCTTGCAATCTCCCTCCCTGGACTGCAAATTCACAGGAACCTGTATGAACTTGACAAATCCCAGAGCCATTGTTGTGGGACTCATTCTGTACCTTCAGCTTGAACCGGTGTATAGATAACCTGTCTAGTGGTAGCTCTGTGCAGACCCAGAGGGGGGCATTTGTAGGCTCTTAACTGATAACTAAAAAGCCTTGAAAATGGAGGGGAAGGGAGATTGCCCTGCCCCAAATCATCCCTGCTCCTACAACCATCAGTGTTTTTCAGAGCTTGGAGGTTTCCTAGGACACTTACTTTTACCCCTCAGTATCCTGTAGAGGTTATGGATGCCTCAGTGTTCCTTCCTCCCTCTTTCTGTGCAACTCCTGAGAAGCACAGAAGGGCAGAATAGGAAGTCTGCTAATGCGCATCCGCTGGTGTGAAGTAGCAGCACTCCTTGTGTGTAGTGGTTGCAGGGTTCTCCACTGCATGCCGATAGGCAAGTTGCTGTGGAAGGTGCTGGTTTTGTTGTGCTCCTGAGTTCATTGGACTGTGCTGAGCTTGGAGCACCTCTGGCTAGGCATCTTGTTTTCCTCTGTCAAGAGGGGGAAGGGGTAGCTTAGTGGTTTGAGCATTGGCCTGCTAAACCCAGGGTTGTGAGTTCAATCCTCAAGGGGGCCACCTAGGGATCTGGGGCAAAAATCAGTGCTTGGTCCTGCTAGTGAAGGCAGGAGGCTGGACTCAATGACCTTTCAAGATCCCTTCCAGTTCTAGGAGATGGGTATATCTCCAATTATGAAGAGCTTTTAAATGATAGAAATCACAACTCCAGTGTTCAAAACTTTGGCATTTGATCTTATGTTTTGTAATGTATGCAAGATTTACGAATGGATACTAATTGTGTTCTTTAGAGGGGAAAATCTTGTGCAGGGGCCTCTGGTTAGATTTAAATCCACTTCAAGTTTCAGGTGTTAAAACAGATGTTTGTAAGTTAAGTTCTGAAATATTTTACACCCAGCCCTAAAAATTCAAGAGTCATTTCAACTCCTTGGTCACAGAGTGGACTTATTTGAAACTATGTAGAAAACTAAATCTTTACCCTAAAAGCAAATGGTGTAACTTTGGTCTTGGTACTCACATTGTTTTCACTCCTAACAAAGGGATTTAAATCCTGCTGTAACTGGAAAAATGGAACCTCACCCCTAACTTTGAGTTTCGCTCCCAACATTTCCACAATACAATAAGCTGACCTTGCAGAGGGACACTAGAGCAACATCGGCTTTGCTTTTCCAGCATTCAGCCTTAGTCGTAAATCTTTGTGAAATGTACAGAATGTGGAATGACCACCTGCCATTAGCCTTTTCTGTGTCATTGCCTTTTCAGGCTAAAACTAAACCTGGCCCCACTCTGATACTTTGAGCTGCAAAGTTGATCTGACATTGCAATCACTCAGCATCCATTTCCAGACTCTGTCTGAAGCTGCCTCCTATTTATAATTTGTCGTTCGCTGCTGCCTTCCAGGCTGTTAGTGTTGCTTCTCTGCAAAGTTCAGTTTGGTCTGGAAAGGGGTGACTTCAAAACTCTAAGGTCTGGGCTAAATACCATCGTACAGTTGAACAATCGGTGATTTGAAAACTGCCTTAGTTAAACTGGTGTAACTTTGTGTGTGGGCACTCTGGTGGTTTACATCTGTGTAGTTTGTGTCATACAAGCGCAAGCTAAACTGATATAAATCAAGTTTAAACTAGCGGCGTGCCCCCCTCCACAAGGTTTCACAAGTGTAACTAAAATGATTTAAAATTAAACTGATGCAACCCCTGTGTGTAAACAAGTTTAAGAATCTTAGACATAATAAAAGGTATTTCTCACCTTGCCTGGTCAAGATTAGAATGTATGCAAGGGTTGGTTAGTCTGTCCCAATCAGAGGTTGTGGGGGATTTCGTCATGTGTTCACTGTCCATATAGCCAATAATAGGTGCACTCAATTGTCTGACATTTAAATTAATGTCTGTGTAGGAGCAGGTATGTTGACTAGGAGTTTGGATTTTCTCCTTTGGTGGAATATCGTGTAGTTGAGAGTGAACTTGGCCCTTCCAGTCAATTTTGTGCTATCTTAAGTCTTCCTTGGGGCTTGTTTAAGCAAGCTGTACTATTAAGCTGTGTCAGTATCGTTAAAGCAAAACAAGCCCCACTGTGGATGCATACCACATCCTTGGGGAGACGATGTAGCTGCATTAAGGCTCCCAGCATCCCAAGCTGCAGATGTGCAGCTATTCTTCTACTTAACCACTGAGCTAGCTTTTAGAGGGGTCTGTGAATCCAGCATCATGAACTAGCTCTATAGGAGGAGGGGCTCATCTTCATACCCAACATCAAATTAGCCCCGCAATATGTTTAAAATAATGATACTTAGCACTGTACATCTCAAAGCCCCTCCAAGCCGGTTACAAACCAAGAATCTAGTGCATGCAAAACATGTCCAGGATTTGAAATCCAGAAAAAAAATTGACAATTGAAGAAATATTACCCCTGATCATTTTGTTCAGGGCTCAGGAATAAATGATTTGATTTGTCTGATCAGCAACATTCTGTCATCATCTTCCTCCTTTGTAGACCTCGCATTTTAGCAGATTGATGGAATTTTCCAGAGCAATACGATGCAGTGTAGGAAGTAATATGTATAAATAACACTTCAGTAGCCGAAATACATGAAAAGCACTGGAGTAGGAAGTCCACTCTCCTCTCACTCTACTGACAATGCCCCACCCTGGTGCTAGGTGATGGTTTTGCTGCTTGTGAAGCTTCTGTCAGATACTACGTAAAGACAAAGCCCTGAATATTGCAATCTTGAAATGTCAGTGAATCTCTTCATAAAAGGGGGGTGTTGTGTCCAAATCTCAGTTTAGATGATTGGACTCTGCTTCCTCCCCTTCTCCCTCTCCTCCCCCCGCCTCCCCCATTCACCTGCAGCTCCACAGTTGCAAGGTTGCTATGGACTTTTAGATAATTGTCCTGTTTCACTGCAGCGGTAACTGCACTTCAGTCGTGAGTAAACTGATCCCTTTACCTGCCTGGCTGAATTCACAAAAACTGTTGTTGGTTGAGCACTTTGGGGGCTTAGCTAGAAGGCGCTAGACAAGTACGTTGCAGTTACTATATGCCCTGCATTTCTCTCCTTGCCTCCTTGTTTCCTGAGCTTGTTCTTTCTCTAGCGCTGCCAGAATGACCCAATTAGATACTGGTCAGGTAATGCTAATGCTCTACTGGAAGAATGCCTGAATGATACTACCAGCTAAATGCTTTAGAGCTACCTTGCCAGCCCTGCAAAGGCAGCAGCCTTGCCTCTGAGTCATCGCAGGCACTCTTTCTGCATGTGTGTGCCTGAGTGGTCTCACTTGGAGATGGTATAGAGAAACGTGCTCTCTGCCCTTTCCATAGAAAATCTCGTGTGTCTGAGGTGGTTAGGTGTCTGAACTGCGCAACTTCTGCAGGCTGTGCTTTGCTTACCCTGTGGTGACCTCACAAACAGCCGCACGTGTCCTCGTGACTACCAGGGCAGGTGAGCGTCATTCCTCTTTAGTTGGGCTTCTCTATGATTGCAGTTTGCTCAGAAAGCAGTCTCACCTTTGCTTGCTGGCTTAGCTAGCGTGATCATTTTACACCTGCACTGGGTTCTTTGTTGACTCACAAAGTTGGCACTGTTGATCCTAAAGCCCTTATCTGTGTTTGCATTTTTCTCATGGGCATTTCTACCCAAATACCAACTCTGTGAAAGCTCCCCACCATCTCATCATAACTGGGAGACAATCTTGCCTTTGCCCTGGTTGACCCTAGGTATGGAATTACCTTCCCACTTTCTCTCTGTAAGCCACACAGTCCACATCCTCCCAAACTTGTATTCCACATGGTTGTGAGTAACCACTGGTCGTTCCATGTTTGTTTGTTTTGATGAAAGTTCGAAGAAGATGGTCTCTGATTTTTACTTAAGTTTGCTGTTGATCTCTCCCAATGGACTGGATGGGTCGGCTTAGGGTGATCAGAGAGCAACTGTGAAAAAACGGGATGGGGGTGGGGAATAATAGGCGCCTATGTAAGAAGTCCCAAAAAAAAAATGGGACACCTGGTCACCCTACGTGGACTTTATAAATGTAACTCTGTTAAATGAGTTAATTGTGGTGCTGGGTAGACCTAGGGTTGCAAACTTTCTAATCACAAAAACCCGAATACCCATGCCCCGCCCCTTCTCTGAGGCTCCACCCATGGCCCGCCCTGCCCCTTCTCTGAGGATCTCCCCCACTCGCTCCATCCCCCCTCACTGTGGCAGGGGATTTGGGTGCGGGGGGGGGGTGAGGGCTCCAGCTGGGGATGAGGGGTTTGGGTGTGGGAGGGGCCTCTGGGTTGGGCAGGGGGTTGGGGTGCAGGGTCCCACCAGCGCTTACTGCAGCTCTGAGGAAGCAGCTGCCAGGTCCTTGCGGACTCTAGGTGTGTTGGCGGCCAGGCAGCTCTGTGGTGTGCGCTGCCTTCGTGCCCGCAGATGCCGCTCCTGACAGCTACCATTGGTCGGTTCCTGGCCAATGAGAGCTGCAGAACCTCCACTCAGGGTGGGAGCAGTGTGCGGAGCCTCCCTGGCTGCCCATGTGCCTAGGGGCCACAGGAACCAGGCGGCTGCTTCTGGGAGCCCCAGGCGGCTGCTTCTGGGAGCCCCAGGCGGCTGCTTCTGGGAGCCCCAGGGTCTCGCTGCGCTGCCAACTGGACTTTTAACATCCCACTGACCGGGGCTACCGGGGTCCCTTTTCAACCGGGCATTCCAGTCGAAAACCGGATGCCTGGCAACTCTAGTGCTACCTCTTATTCCAAGTGTATGAGTTTAAAGTTCAGAGCATATTGCAAGACTTATTTAGATCCCAAGTCAATAGTGGCTATAGAAATACCGACAGGTATGCCTAAGTATTATGTATTCTACCATGGCCATTTCAAGCCCTATTGGGTTGTCTTCAGTAGACAAACCGATTAGTGCCATTGCGTCCAATTTTAACTTGGAAACCTGTTAATCCTTAAGAAAACTGCTTAAAGTAGCAGGAAGTGGACAGGGAACAAAGAGTGGACTTTGTCTGCAATAGCTGGGAATAAATCCATATATGCTGACACACTGTTGCTAGACTTCTGTAAATTGTGCTGTTTATAAAAATTCTCTTTCCGCTGTTGCCCTTTACAAAATCAAAACCTGCTACTTAAGGGAAATGGGCTGGTCTCTTAATGTAATTTGTTCCCAAAGCTAATCTTATTAAACAGCAATATTGTAGTGGTAAAGCCATATGCATTGTATAGCCCAGCGTGTTCTAAACTGTGGAAAATCCAATTTTGCAGCAGGATGTCTGCCTTGATCTTGGGGACAAAGGTGTCCCTTTAAAAAGTTTATTTTAAATACAGATTTTAATCTAGGGTCTTAGAATAATGCAAGCAGTTGTGATTCCAAAAACATGATCAATGAATGTGGCAGTTCCTACTTCATCTACTATCTTTCCCTTTCACATGATTTGCAATATTGCCATCTTAAACTTCAATCTAATCTTGAAGATATTGCAAAATTCTGTCATTGTTACTTGTATATCAAAAACTACTTTTTCCTCTCTCTATCTTTACTGCAACAACTCTTGGTCATATATTGCTTTGATTGCTGTACCATCTTTTTCCCTCCTCCAGCGTAGCCAAAACACTGCATCTCAAGTCATTTTTCCTGTTGATCACGCCCTCGCCCTCCCTTGAATCCTTATCCTTGTTTTCTTTGTACTATACAATTCAGGACCATACATCTCTCTCTTAGGCCAGGTCTACGCTTAAAACTTAGGTTTACCCAGCTACATTGCTCAGGGATGTGAAAAATCTACCCTGGAATTCTTCCATCAGTCTGTTTACCAGCGATGGGAAAACCCTTTTTCTTGCTATAATGCGTGTCCACGCAAGTGCTACAGCAATGCAGATGCAGCACTGCAACTGTGCTGTGTAGCGGTTTAAGTGCAAACATAGCCTTAGTTTCCTTTCTTGCTCCCTTCACTTTCCCTGCCCATACCTGCTCTCCTTCTAATCCAGTCACTTTCCAAGTGTCCTATTTCCTCCCAATTTCTCCTTCGTTTGTTTTCATCTATTACCTCCCCACTCTCTGACCTCTTGTCCTTCCAGTGCATTGTCTGTCTCTTGTCTCGTGTCTGAGATTGTAATGGCTTAGTCTGTTTTGTAAAGAACAGTAAATATTTGTGGTGCCACATAAATCATGGCTGATACTGTTATGGCTTGCAGGGGGAAAAGCTTCTAGAATAGAATGCTTTTAATTCTTGCCCCTGCAGATAATGTTCAAACTGTCCTGCCGTTATACAGTGCACTGTCAGCTCTATTGCAGTGCCTGCTGTCAGTCAGACAAAGTGAGAGATGACAGAGTTATGGCACTACATCACAGTGGGAAGATGAAGGGATGCAGAAGTGATAAATAGAAATGATTCCACAGGCCACATTGGGGAAATGGTGTACAATCCATTCAAACTCCGGAGGGCTCTTCAGGGACCAAGGGCTGCCAGTAAGACATTGGGTTGGAACAGGTATTCTGTTGTTTCTCCCTTCTTCCTAGAGACCTGAAATTCTGCATTTCTACTGGGAATAAAACTGAAATTTGTAACAGCAAATCTGATTCTGCATTACTTTGTACACAGAAGATTACTATTCCTGACTATTAGCATTTAAACGGGCGCTTCATTAAGACTAATGAGGAAAGTTTACACCTTAGTACTGTTCAGCTTTCAAGCTGAGATTCAGCAGTATGACCTTGCCTTGGTTATAATGTCATCCAGGGTGTTAAAATTGGAAAGGCTAGAAACTGTTTAAATCTTAAGCTGGAGAAAACTGCAAAATCCTTAACACCCTTCTAATACAGTTCTCTCCAGGCTTCTGTGAATTATTTATTCAAACAATTTGAGTATTGAAGAACAAACAGAATTATTCCTACAGAATGGATTTCCTGTGCTACTTCATTGCTAATGGGAATTTCCTTTTTTAAACAGTGGTGGTAAATATCTCCCATTTGTCATTCGATGAAGGGTTCAGTAGCAGGTTTTGAAGCTGCAGCTCTCAAATTGCCAAAGGAACCTATAAAATGCACTACTTAGCATGCTCTGTCCATGACCTCTAAGTTATTTTATTTTTCATTTGGGTATAGTAATTCTCAAATTCCTTCCTTCTACTTCATAAGAGATCTTTCAACACACTACCTCCCCTAATATCCCAGTCCTCAATACATGGTTCTTAATGTCTTTTCCTGGGGGCTGCCAGGAAAGGCTTCATGAACCACTGATAGTCCACAGATGGCAGTATGGGAGATATGCACTTGGAAACCTATCTGTTAATTTCTGTTTGTTTCATATTTTAGTTTGAAGAAGGCTTATTTTTAAAAAAAATTACGAAACTTCCTTTCCCATTTAGGCATGGTCAAATGAGATTTTTTTTTTTTTTTGCAACTTTGATGGATCACAGCTGTTTATTTTAAAGCACTTTTTAATTTTTATCAATTTATATTTTCAGAGCTGTGGGAAATTATAGGAGGATCTGACAGTGGGGTCAGGCAGTAATTATTTAATGACAGTAGATGCTGAGATTCAAAAAGTTAAACTTTATAACATTAAAACACAAATTGTCAACATCACATGTCAAAATATACAAAGTAAATATCCTGAAATTAAACTCTTAAGTATCCATAAATTTCACTTATCGATTGATGTATTTGCCGGTTTGTGCATGCGTGGTGTACAAATCTAATTCTTCCAAGCCTATCTATATTCAAGAGAAGTGTTTAGTAGCCCTAATAGGGTAGAGAGCATCCTGTTATGATTAAGGGCAGCATAATGTGAGCTCTGAGCAGAAGCGTGATTGACACTTCTTAAATCGCATCAAATGCCTGTGCCAATTCTATATTGTTCTTTAAAAATAACTTACTAAACATAGTAAGTGGAAACATCATTTATCAGGGGACTGACAGCAGATTCTTACGCTTGCTCTTTTCCTCATTCATTAGTCTAAGAACTTAGTGCTGGCCACATTCTGGATTTATAAGCTGTTTGTAAACAACTCCATTCTTTTTGCTCATCTCCAGAAAATATACAACTTCTCTCCTTTTGGGGAAGAAACCCTGTCAAGTTATTTTTAAAGTGTCAAAGGGAGCGCTTCCTCACAGGTTGAAGCCTCTGTCAATATGAAGGGAACTTGCCCTGCAAGCTGTAAACTCTATCTACTGCATTTTGCAATGGCAATGTGTACACCTATTCCTGCTCACTAGGAAACTTAGGGCCAGTCTCCACTACCATGCTACATTGTGATGTATCTTAGCAGAAAAAAATTATGTATCTAGCTGGAAAGGTTCCACTCTGCCATTTGCCAGGTTACTGCGCTTGTAAAGTTGGAGCTAGAACAGGGGTGAAATTAACACAGGATTTACTGGTACGGGGGCCTCGGGCAGAAGGAGCAGTGCTGGGGGGCTCAGCATCCCGCAGCCAGATTATCTGCGCTGCCTGGCCCGTGGCGTCTGGGGCTCCAATGGTGATTTAAAGGGAGCGGCCAGAGCCATGGGCCCTTTTAAATCACCAGCCCTGGGGCAGCTGCTCCTTTTGCCACCCTCACCTCACCGGGGTGGGAGGGAAGGGCAAAAGAGGCAACGACACTTTAAATAGGGTCCTTTGCTGCGGCAGCGCTTTAATGTTGCTGGCCCTTTTGCGCCCCCGCAGCGGCCCTGCTGCATATGGGCCAGTACTGGTGGCCACTTTTTACCGGTGCGCAGTACTGGCTTACTTTCACCCCTGAGCTGAATTACTTGGCCTATGTTTATCGGGGGGAGGGTGAGGGAAGGCACAGAGCTAAAACATTGTAGGGGGTTGTTAGCATGACATCTTTTTTTGGTAGGAGATGCAAAATTGGCTGAAGGCATAGAATATTTGTGTTGGATTGATCTTTCAGACTCCAGTTTATTCAGACATGAATAACTGTAGATCCAGCCACAGTTAACGTAAACTCCTTCAGGAACTACTGTCAATGGTTATGGCCCTTTACAATTGATGCCATTTACTTCTAGAGCTAAGAACACAAGGGTTGCTTATTAGAACCCGTTTGCTAATTACAAACACTGAATGTAGCTAAATCCTCCTTCAGTCTTCTATCCCTGACTAATGTACAATAGGCAGAACTTTTTTCTGTTATGAAATCTGAAGTTACCTAGTCCAGGGGCTGAAAATTACAGTAGTTTGAAGGTCAGGATTTTCTACATTCAGTCCCAGCTGTGTGGCAAAAAGAACTAGTAGGTCAAGTGATGTGTTTATGGTGTCTAACCTACTGAACCATTGGGGTTGTCAGCTTTCTAGTGACAGGCTTTATTTTTTAGCTCTGGCAGCTCAAAAGATATTGAACTAATTCCAGGATGCTTTCAGATGGTATAAAGCATTGGCTTCTAGCGATCATTTCAATACTGGGTACTAAAATTATGTTGGAATTTGGGGCAGGGGAGGCAAGGCAGAAGGAAGGGAGTAAAGCATGACAGACACTTTACTAGGTATGCATTCTGGGCAGTGATTAGGAATGGAAGAAAGCTGATTCGAGACTGTGTGGATCATTGTATGCATGTAAATCAATCCTTCATTCACTGAGTGAAGGAATAACTTAAACTGGTATTGCTCTACTTACGGAAGACGCACTGCTGTAACATCAGCCCATAATAAAGGCCTTTAATATTAGTATATGCATAGAAGTACTTTGCATAATTGGCAAAGATCATTGGTGCATGTTCATCAAAATGATAATTGCCTGCAAATCTAATGAGGGGGTAGCTGTCTGCAGTGGTGATTGGTACATACATATGAATGTTTGCCGGTCCTATAGCAAAGGCAGAGGCTATTACCTTGCTTCCTAGGCCTAGCTTAGCAAACTTTTGGCTTGACTAAATTTAGGGGCTACATGTCAGTCTGATCTTGCTTTCTTTATATGGATGGCTCCTGTTACTTACCAAGGGCGATTGTATCGCAGAGTATTAACATGCCAAGGGATAACCAGATGAAAGGAGATAATACAGAAACTATTGGTGAAGGGAAGCATGCCACTGGAGAACTGTATTGCAATTTCGTATACATTCATAGCACCTTTCATCCATGGATTTTAAGGAATTCTGCAAGCATTTAATTACTTCACAGAAGTGAATGTGGCTTATTTATCCTCATTTTAAGAGGAGGTAAATTAAAGTAACAAGGGTTGAAGTGATTTACCCAAGAACACGTGAAGACAATAGCATGGCCATGGGGAGAATACAGAATTGGACTCCAAGTCTTGTGCTTAAACCAATGAGTTTACATTACTGAAATCTTTTTCACTGTCTGCTACCTTCTTGCCCTTTCTTTCAGCCCTACAGGGTTTTTATTAACTGTCTTCTGATTTATAACAACTACTGTGTTTTCAGGGGAATTGTCTTATGTTCTGTTAACTGGCCTTGATACTGCTGTGGACTTTAAGGTTTTAATTTTTTTTTTTACAGTAAAAGGTGACAGCAGTCTGTAAATCTTCAGCCAGATTAGAAAGATTACTTTCTCTTGGTGAGAATGATGCAACGAATATCAAAGCATGGAGCGACACAGCCACATGAGTGGTGCTTAGAAATCAGTGTTGCCTTCATTTTTAGTATGCTAGACATGAGTTTCTCTTGATATAGTTATAATATAAGAATTCTGAAACAGTTATGGCCTGCATGAGGGATTTCAAAGGGTAATGGAAATGGATTTTAAAAGTGGGTTCCTGGCGGGGAAGTGCCTACCGTGGTATTCCCATTGGCTATACTGATATTTTAGCAAGGGTAGGTTGTAAGTGTGTGGGGAAAGCCCTGCTACTCTTTGGCAGATATTTGGATTTACAGAACCACTGGCAAATGTAACCCGGTGTTGGAGATACAGGATTGCTTGAAAGTGGGATTTTTGGTGGTGTCAGTTCTGACAAACGACCCTTTAAGTGGAGAGCTGTGATCATGGGACATAATGGCAAGGTCATACCTTCCTGTGCTGACAACTGCTAGCGGTGACAGTTGCAAAGCTATTTTGGGAGCTCCGTTCTGTTTTCTCTGCACTTCTGTCTCTGTGTTCCTGGATTTAACTCTGATGCTGTTCAGCTGTCATCAGGCTTGCCTTTATTTGTTGAGTGCTGATCCTTTTGCAGTGTATGTTGACACAGTAGCTTTACCCTTTCCATGCATTTAGCAGAAGAAACCTAGCCTGAAGTCATGGAGTCAAAGGCTTTGTTCTGCAGATGTTCTGCTTCTATCAAGAGAATGGAATATTAATAAATCTTGCTGTAACAAAACTTAGTAAGACCTATGTACAATAGTGACTGTGTGGTTTCACTGGACTGCCATTTTTCACAGACCAGGGTGTTAATACAGTAGCTAAAATCTTCAGGCGCAGCTGACATTTTCCTGGTTGTTGTAAATCTTTAACCACTTTTGAAGTCAGGTTACAAGCTTGTTAGCTCCAGTCAAATCTTAAACAGTTTATGTTCCTTGATTACATAGGGAGCAGGGCACTGTATTGGCTTTAGGTATCTTTGAGGTGCACCATATAATATACGTCAAGGCATCTTGTGGCTAAGGTGTAGGAATAAACTGCGTAATTTTGGTTCTACTCTTGGTTGTGCTGTAGACTTCCTGTGTGACTTTTGGTAAATCACTAAATTGCTCTGCTTCATGTTTCCCTGTCTGTAAAATTGGGGGTGATATCTACCTACATCAAAGAGGGAGGGTGGGGTGGTTGAGCTCAACTCATTAAAAGCTTTGAAGCACTCTGCAATCATGATATGGTAATGCTATATAACTGCAAATTGTCAGTATATTATTGTGTAATTTCCTGATCAGTCATGCCAAATAAATTAGTCTTAGCCAGTTATGCATATTATAGAACTAACAGTTTGGAGGGAAGACGTTCCTCTCACAATGGAACCAAAGGGTTGAGTATTAAAAAGAGTCTTCATGAATTTTTCTGAGTTTAAAAAAAAACCAGTTAAAAGTAGCTTTGGGGACTTCAGAGTCCCCCTGCTGGTTCTTGTAAAAAAAAAAAAAAATTTTTTTTTTTGGACCTATTTTCCATTTTTTACCTATCTTAATAGTGTTGCCATGTGACCCATCCAAACAGAGGAAACTGACTTTATAAAGTATAGCCAAATGCACAAATTAAACTGAAAACATGATTTTTTTCGTGTAATCTTTCAGTTACGCTATTGTTAGTATGCATTGTAACAGTAATAGGGAACAAATTGTGTAATGCATCGTGGCAGTATCCTGAACAAAATTGCCCAAATCAGCCAAAAATACAAGGAATATTTTTGTTTTCAGACATTTTACTTGCATAACTCAGATTTCATTAGTTCTTATTAAGGGTGAATTGCTTTTACTGTTTTTAGACAAATATTTAGGTTGACCATATTTATTGCAAAGATTAAACATGACCATAACTTTCATGTCTCTACTAAAAATCTGACAAGTAGGTCATAAGTTTTGTCACAGTAGCTGATTGAGAGAAAGCTTTAAAGGCTTCATGTCCATTGCAAGAGAGTAACTGTAGTTGCTGTTTAGCTAGTTTGGCAAATGACAACTGACACTAAACTCATTTAGTCTCTTGCATGGAGGGGAAGGATGCAGAAACCATGCTTTCTAAACCGAATAAGACTCTTGTATACTCTCAAAGCATAGTACTGTACTCACGGTTAGGCACTCCTCATTGCCAGTATCCAGCTACTATAACTCTTTAACTCCACCTTGTTCAGAGCAAACCTTTAAAACAAAATTCTTAGCATGATTTGGACCTGCCTAAACTTGCTGAAAATGGCTTAGCTGCACCTGTTTGGTTGCTCCCATTACAGATGCCTGTTGTCAGCACCAGGTAAATTTCCTGGGATGGACAGGCTAAATCAGTAGCTTCTACTGTTCTAGACAGCTAATGCAGAATCACCTGCAGCTCAATAGGTAGTTACCTCTTTGTGATGCAAAGGTACCTACTTCAGGTTTCTTCTAGGATAGGTTTCTTCTGAGGAGAAGAACATTAAAGGAATACATTTTTTGCTGTCCTTTCTTTTATTTATGTTGTAGTTCTAGCTGTCTTTCCAACACTTAGAGACAGCCCCTGCTCTGAGGAGCTCATAATCTAAAGGCAGAGGTCAAGGAAAGGGAGTAAAAATAGGCAAGTTGTATACAAATCGCTTTACTATTGGCAGTGTGACAGGGAGATTTTTCGAGGGATTTACATATGGGTTGGGTAGGGCCTGTGCTGTTGCATGAAGTGAGGTCCTACCATGGATAGTGGGCTGCGTGAAAGAGGCTCGGAGGTGACCATATTAAAATCTGATTGTGTAAAGCTTAACAAGGACGGGCAGAGTTATCTAGAACTTTGAAGGTGATAACAAAGTTTAAATTTGAGACTATATTGGCTGGGAAGCCAATGAAAGAATTTTAAAAAAATATATCAGGAGTTCCATGAACAAAGTCATGGACAAGGAAGTTTACTGGCAACATTTTGAATAGACTGGATGGGGCAACAGACGTTGCAGTGATCAAGATAGGATAAAATGAGGATCTGAATCTCTTTAACTTGATTACTTTGCATGCTACATTGCAACTTTTCTGCTGTTCTAGCTGTAATTCTCAGTAAGAAGGTGGTACACAGCTGACAGTTTACACTCTACACATGTAAAGGGAAGTGCATGTTAAAATAGAGCTCTTAATTACTGTTTTCTCTTGCTAGAAATGGGTGAGGTTTGCTGCCCAGGGGTCTGACTCAGCAACATTATTGCCTTTTCTCTTAAGAGCTGCACGAGTCATGGGAGGGTGCTGATACAGGGTTCTGCCACAGGCCAGTTTATTTATAGTAAAGGTCAGCATGCCATGAAAGCCATACCGGTTACCCTGCTCACCCTTTCCCCATTCTGCATATCCAAACAAATCTCCTAATTTTGGGGAGGTTTTTTTGTCTTAAACAAATTCTGCTAAACAGGGGAGGGAGCCCAGGAAATGCAGAGGTGGTCTATGGTTTTAAAGCATAGTGAATCAGCAACTGCTCTGTGGCAGCTTTGCTCCCAAACTCTTGTGTGTAGACATGGTAGCTGTTCTGTGATCCCATGGCACTGGGCAATGGGACATACTATTTGTAAACTAAATATTTGTTTAACTGGACTAAGTGAAGTATAGAAATGGAAATACTGTGGGCAAAGATCACCCTTGGCATAGCTGAGTTGACTCAAGTGCAGTCACACCATTTAACTTCGTTCACTGACTTACATCACACTAGCAAACAACACAGGTAAATTGGCAATTAAGAGGCTTTTAGAGTACTGGGGAGCGAAGGTACTCTCTTAAAGTATTAATATGGGCTGTCCTACTTGTGTCCTGGAAAGGAGTGACACATGCCAATTTCAGGATTTATTTTTAAGCAGTTAATTAAATTCTACATAATTTGATCTCTCAATTCTGGAGTATGTAGTAAAATCCCATAACATTTGGTGAACCCTTGGAGGGTGGGGAGGAGCATAACGTGGACATCTGTAATACTCTGAATGTCTCTGAATGTCTCCATCTGCCTCAGTATTCATCCACACTTGAACCCATCCACATTTTCCCTACTTATGAGGTTTTTCCTGTAACCCAGCTGATTCCAGACAATTCCTTGGAAATCTTATGATGGGATTGGAGGTGGGGGAGGGGGAAGTCTCACCTATATATAGGTGCATTGTGATAGTGTCTAGGATCCCCAGTCATGGACCAGGGTCCCATTCTGCTAGGCACTTTACAAACACATACAGTCCCTGCCTCAAAGAGCTTACAGTCTAAATAGTCTCTCTGGGGACCTGCTGGGGATCTCTTCTGAGATCACTGGCATAAATGAGCAGTAAATCTGGTCAGACACAAACATTTCATGAGAATTTCAGCTCATTTTCTTCTATTTCCCTAAACTAAATCTTCCATCAGCCCCATTGAGCAGACTGTTGGTATCTGTGTTGGTGTATTGCGGCCCACATGTATCCGGTCCCCATCAATACCTCTGCCACTCTTCATGTCTCGTCCTAAGAGGAGTGAAATACACAGCCAGGCTTTCTCTGGATCAGGATGGATTTGATTTAAATCACTAGTCAGACTCGATTTCATCATGGATTTCTACATAAAAGTGCATTCTTGTTGGTTGTTATAACCTTAATACATATTCTTCACAACTCAGAGATAGATGTAAGTTTCATTTTTAGAAGGTACACACTATACATTTTTAAATTGATTTATTTTGAAAACTTTCAGATTAGTTTTACAGCTAGATCAGAAAATGAATGATTTTTTGGTTATTTCACTTACCAAAGGTAGTTGAAGCAGGTATTTATGAAGTCACTGGGAAGTGAACTATCTCCAATTCAACAGGTTAATCATTAGTATTTGGAGATTTTCTTGCCCTGCTGTATTAGGAGAACATCACCAGACAGACATTTAAATTGTTTTATTTAACTAAAACAACGTTATGTATTCTGGATTTTTTTCTTCAACAGCAAATATATAATATTTTAACAAAACAAGCATATGATTTTTTGAATTTAGATAAACATTCAAGTTTTTTAAAATCAGGTTTGTTTTTGTTAATTGTTTTTAAGGAAAATAGTTAAATGAAATATTAAAAAAAAAACAGACTGTCAGTCAGGTCAACATGAGAAACTTAAAATATGGTATGGTATATCTCAAATCAATGAAAGCTACACTCAAAGACCTCAAGACTTCTGGAATATGCTGCTCAAACAGTTTCACTTTTGTTTCTCTTGCCTGTCCATCCCTTCTCACATTTATCTCCAGTCTTCTCCTTGTCCTAGGGTGACCAGACGTCCCGATTTTATCGGGACTGTCCCGATATTTGCTTGTTTGTCCTGCGTCCCGACCAATGTTAGGTCGGGACACTGGACAAACAAGCAAAGGCTCCGGAGCCCGAAGGGCTCGCGCCCTCCCCTGCCCCGACTCCGTCCCCTCCTTCCCCCATTGGATCCTTCCCCAAATCCTCGCCCCCATCCCCGCCCCCTCACTGCCCCATTGTCTCCCTCCCCAAATCCCCGCCTCTTTCCAAGCATGCCATGCCCAGGAGACTCAGGGGAGTGCAGGGCCGGGGTGAGTGTGAGTCTGGCCTGGCCCCGAGCAGGCAGGACTCGGGCGCGGTACCTGGAGGGAGAGTAGGGGGGTGGCCCGTGGGGCTAGGTGGCGGCTGTTCCCCCCACCTGGGCAGGGGACTCAGGAGCAGCCGCTGCTGCAGCTCCCACTGCTGCGGGGGGAGGAAGTGGCCAGCCCAGTCCCGTTCGTTCCCCTGCAGGACCCGAGCGGGATGCGGGGGGCTGGGGCCTGCTGCCCCCACTCCGAGGCCGCCCGCAGGATTGCACCAGCTGGGCAGCCAGCCCAGACGCGAGTGGCCAGGGGCTGGGTATGCGCAGCGTGCGCGCTGGGTCCCCGCAGCAGGCCCGGGCTCAGGGGGTTCGTGGGCACCAGAGCCGCAGCTGCCGAGCTTGGCCAGCGGCCGCTTCCTCCCCCCGCGGCAGTGGGAGCTGCAGCAGCGGCTGCTCCCGAGTCCTGCTGCCCAGGTGGGGAGAACAGCCGCTGCCTGGCCCCGCAGGCCACCCCGTACTCTCACTCCAGATACCGCGCCTGAGTCCTGCCTGCTCGGGGCCAGGCTGGACTCACACTCACCCCGGCCCCGTGCTCCCCTGAGTCTCCCGGGCCTCCCTCCAGCGCTTGCGGAGGGAGGAGGAATCGGGGGTGGGGTATTTTTTTTATTTTTTTGCTCTGCCGCCATTTTTCCCCCCTCTGCCCCCGCCCCGCCCCCCCGCGTCCCGATATTTGACCTGGGTGATCTGGTCACCCTACCTTGTCCAGATCTATTCTGCCCCCCAAAATGTTCTATTCATTGAACTTTAAACTTTGCACTTTTAGAGAGAGGTGAGGGATTGACTCTGTGTACACAAATTTGCAGAGGGACAGTAGGGTTGAGGTCTGTTATTTCTCACCTCTATATATTATTTAAAAACAGTTTTGCTGTTAACAAGCATGTTATCTCTGGAGAGACAAATCCACAGTTTGAGAACTGCAAAACTTAGCATCTCTGATGGTATCTTAGACTGAGCACTGAGACCCATTGGGTAGATAGAAAGATTAACCTAAATCTATACAGAAGCCCCTGGAACCCCATAGAATTGGATCCTAATCCATGAACTATTGGAATTCATTTACAAAACTTTTCTTAAACATTACATGAATATATTGTCTCATACTATAGAATTAGAATTTATAATCCCTATTCGATGAGATGAGATCTCTTTGAGCTATAATGTATTTTAATTAAAACTATCTTTAGGTTTTTCCTCAAAAAACATTTTATCAAAAAAATCCAATTTTAAATTAAAAAAAAATCATTGATTTGTTTCCACCCTGCTGTGTATTTCAATCCTCTGAACTATTGGGATAGATCTCCATGTGCACTGTCTGATTCTGATGTGGGATTGACAGCTAGCAATGTTTTCATAGTGATAGTATTTCAAATAGAAATGAGATTTTAGCTGGTTGCAGATCTAGCAAAGATTTGCTCTGTTGTGTGCCCCCATGTTTTTGTGTCCCTTTCTGTTAGAAAGCATGAAGTCTGTTTTGAGCCAAGTGACAACCTTAGCAAGAGCTATTGCCAGATAATACAATCAAATAATGTAGATCTGTACCTCCTACCTGAGGTTGGAGGTGGGAAGCTAATACAGGAACTCCTCACTTGAAGTCGTCCTGGTTAACGTTGTTTTGATGTTAATTTGCTGATCAATTAGGGAACATGCTCATTTAAAGTTGTGAAATGCTCCCTTCTAACGTCCGTCCTTTGGCAGCCACCTGTTTTGTCCACTGCTTGCAAGAAGAACAGTCCGTTGCAGCTAGCTGGTGGGTGGTTGGAACCAGGGTGGACCAGCAGCCCCTCATCAGCTCCCCACTCCCCTAAGTTCCCTGTGCAGCAGCTGTCCCTCCCCCCCACTGCCATGTGCTGCTCCTGCCCTCTGCCATGGAGCTGCTCCCAGAAACTCCTGCTTGCTATACGGGGGGAGGAGAGAAAAGGGGGACTAATGTCAGGGTGTATCCCCCTCCCCCCTGCTCCTGCACCCCGCTTACCCCATCTTCCATAGAGCAGGGGGGACACAGACATTGGGAGGGAGCTTCTAGGCAGTAGCTGCCATATCAGCAAGCTGATTTAATTATCAAGGCAGTGTACTTAAGATACTTAAAGGGGAAATGCAAATTTTTTCTCTCTCTGCCCTCCCTCCTTTTCTGCTGCCTTGTTTGTAGAGTGTTGAGAATTAACCCTTCAGGGCTCAGTCAATTGCTAGTTCATTTAGCACAGTGGTCCCCAATGCGGTGCCCGTGGGCGCCATGGCACCCGCCGGGGCATTTATGTGCGCCCGCCTAGTGCCCAGCAGGGGAGCGGCCCCATGCCTGCTGGGGACACAGAACTCCGGGGCTGCAGGCGCCAGGGTTCTCTGTCCCTGGCAGGCGCGGGGCTGCGGCTTCTTTCCAGCTTCTCCGGGGCTGCGGGTGCCAGTGTTCTTGGTCCCCGACAGGCGCCGGGCCCGCCTAGTGCCCAGCAGGGGAGAGAAGCCAGGGCCCTGCGCCTGCTGGGAACAGAGTACTCCAGGGCTGCGGGCGCTGGCTTTCTCTGTCCCTGGCAGGCATGGGGCTGCGGCTTCTCTCCAGCTTCTTCGGGGCTGCAGGCCCCGGGCGCCGATGTTCTTGATCCCCGGCAGGAGTGGGGCCGCAGCTTAAGCCGGAGAGAAGCCGCGGCCCCGCACCTGCCGGGGGGATAGAGAACTCCGGGCCTGCAGGCTTCATTCTGTGTTAAAGTAAGAATAATAAATATATTTGGACCAGCAGTTCAACAATGTTTTACTTTTTTAAAATAAAAAAGATGAAAACTGTTTGATATTTATTTTCTAAAAACTCCTTAATTTTTCTTACAGGTAGATAAAAATAGCAAATTCACATGGTAAGGTAAAAGAGTAATTGCTGAATAATTTAATTAATACCTTTTACATGTAAAATTACCCTTTTTATCTTATGGATTCATATATTTTGTAATATTAAATATGATGTTTTTCATATTATTTAATGTACAAATACAAAATAAGCCTTGAAAAATTGTTGGTGCCCACCACACGCTTCTGAAAACATGAATGTGCTACTGGCCACAAAAATGTTGGGGACCACTGATTTAGCAGTAAGGCATTCCCTGGGAAATATCCCACCCTCTGACTCCTCCACCTCAACCAAGCTTCACAATCATGATCACTGTGTACCAGTATTAAATTGTATGTTTAAAACTTATACGGGGGGTGTATATGTATATGTGTATATGTGTGTATATGTATATGTATATGTATATATATATAGTCTTTTGTCTGGTGAAAAAAATTTCCCTGGAATCTAACCCCCTCATTTACATTAATTCTTATGGGGAAATTGCATTCGTTTAACATCGTTTTGCTTAAAGTCGCATTTTTCAGGAACATAACTACAATGTTAAGTGAGGGGTTCCTGTATTTGGAATCTGCAAGTTTTATAAACTGATTTTTTCCTCCCAATGAAAAACTGCTAGGGGGTCTGGTCCCCTGCCAGGACCAGAGGGGAACACACGGAGGTGCAGATAGAAGTTACTCAGCAACGCCAGAGATTTGAAGCATACAAGCGATCTTCTTTTGAATCCTAGTTCTAGGCACTGTATGAAACTTGCAGTGAGATTCACTAAAGTATAAAATAAGATACTTAATTGTAAAAAGCATTTAGAATGAAGTAGCTGCCAATAAAAATACATGGGTCACTAATACTTTTACCCACATAAGAGGCCAACGCTGGCAGCCCTGCTGAAAATCTTGGGCCAGAGCAGCAGTTCTCAAACTTCATTGCACTGAGACCTCCTTCTGCCAACAAAAATTACTACATGACCCCGGGTGGGGGTGGGCTGGATCCTGAGCCCCACTGCCCCAGGCTGAAGCCCCTTGTACTTTTGCTTCAGCCCCAGGCGGCAGGGCTCAGGCTTCGGCTTCAGCCCCAGGACCCAGTGAGTCTAATGCTGGCCCTGGTGACCCCTTTAAAATGGGGTTTTGACCCACAGTTGAGAACCTCTGGGTTAGAGTGAACAGTACAGATGGTATCCATAATTTCTCTCCTTCCTCTCCCATCCCATTGGATGATTTAATTGGGGATTGGCCCTGCTTTGAGCAGGGGGTTGGACTAGATGACCTCCTGAGGTCCCTTCCAACCCTCAGATTCTATGATTCCAGTGCAAGCTATATTTCTTCTACTTTTTGCAAGTTTTACACAATCACACATTGTAAGTACTGTACTTTAGCCTGCTCTAGAGGAAACTTGCAGTGTTTCCACATTTGAGCAACTGTTGTAAGCAGGGTTTTGGAGCTGTGCTCCGGCTCTGCTCCAGCTCCAGGCAAAAACGTGCAGCTCCTCTGCTCCAGAGCTGCTCCGTGCTCCAGCTCTGGGCTCCGCTCCAAAGCCCTGGTTGTAATGGACTCTTGTATTGTCTAAAGCTAAAAGGGGTGAGAATTCTTGACTATTTTTTACTTTTCCATACACAAGAAAACAAAATTCAATAAACAGTGTAGCTAGGGGGCCTTGTCTTCCATGTTTCATACAAAATAATTGCCCAGCTAAAAAATGGTGTTTTCTATTTCTATGCTAAGCTTCTTCTGGAGAAGTTGAAAGCTGTGTGCTGGATTAATACAATATCGCTCAGTTTGATGTAGTGTTTTTGGTGTGTTCCCAAAGAGAAACATTGCATCAAATCCAAGGGGAGGACTCTTTCTACAGCCTTATCACTTCTGGCTCTTAACTTGGATCTCCTAAAATGTCAACATGAAGGACTGTTAACACTTGAAGAGGCCACCAAAGAAATCTAAGGGGTGTTTCAGAAGTTGGAGCTCTTCCTTCTGAATGTGTATGGAGCCAGTGCTGCAGTATGGCATTTTGTGGTACTATCTTTAGGAAGAAATATAAATGCCAGGTCCTGATGACTTGTGCTCAATAAAAGATTCAGTAGCATTTTTATAAGATTATAGGCGTTGTGTTCATCTTATCTAAAATCACTCCTGTAATTTCAGATGAATATTCTCTCTCTCGTATGCACGTGCACCTGTGAGTTTTCTCCATGTAGAGACAGTATCCAAGATTTTCCAAAGTGATTAGCAATTTTAGGTGCTTCAGTTCTTAGGAAGCCCATTTTAGGAGACACTGTCAACCGGCTTAGAAACCATTTCAGAAAGTGCTGAGCTCTGAAAAACAGACCCCAGTAAGGTGTCAAGTTAGGGCCTCAAAGTCCCTCCTGAAAACCATGACCTATAGAATTACAGTTACATAAGTATTTATTACAAAAGCTACTTGTGCATTTCAATTAGTTGCATGCAAGAAATCATAACTGCTAATCCTTATTCAACCTCACGTCATTAGAAATCATACACATCACTGAACCTTGTCTCACATCTGTTCTTCCACATAGCTAGCTAATATTTAAAAAAATAAATATTTGCTAAGCAATGTTGTCATATTGCATGATCTTATGACCCTGCGCAATGACATCTCATGACATTTAGATGTACGGGGCTGGAGTGAGGATTGCTTTGTTTGGATTTTAAAGGCTGCATCATTGCTACATTAAGGATTTAAATCCACTTTTACATCCTGGAATGCTCAAACTGCATGCATACATGGGCTAGGCAAATATTGCCACCTTTGGGGTGGCAAGTGAATGCCAACAGGCGAGCACAGCTTTGTAGCCTTTCTTTACTCATTGTTTTATCCTGCACTACCCAGGCGAATCAAATTACTATGCTGTAGACTTCTTTGCAGGAACAGGTGGGGATTTATCCCATTATCCTTTCTCTTTCCAGCTTGCATTCCACAGGAATCGTGCAGGGTGATAAATTCAAGGCCAGTATGAGACAGACCCCCCAAAGAATGCATTTCCCTGCTTTTTTGCGTCTAGAAAGCTTCCTTGGAGCCCAGTTAATCTAGTGGTTTGAGTGAGGACCATTTCAGTTCCCTTAGCTGACACCCAATCTGTGCACTTATAGTTGGTGGTGGCTATTTTTGTAGTTCAGATGATAAACAAAATAAACTCTTTTCTATTTCTGTCTAACTCGTACAGTGTAGACAATGTGAGTACATTCTCCTGATTGTAAAGTCAATCATTTAAAGTTTACCTTTCAGGTAAAATTCAAACAGAATAACAAAGTAATTTTACACAAGCAACAAATGTGTAATTTTTGCCAAATAACTTGTATCTCAAAGCCCCATACTACAAGTTGTTCCCTGCGAATTTAAGTGAACTCTGCAGCAGGGCCGCCCGGGGGGGGGCAAGAGGGGCAATTTGCCCCAGGCCCCGAGCCCCACAGGGGCCCCCACCAGAGTTTTTCGGGGCCCCCGGAGCGGGGTCCTTCACTCCCTCCGGGGGGCCCGGAAAACTCTTGCGGGGCCGGGCGCTGGAGCTTCTCCGCTCCCGGTCTTCGCCGGCGGGGGGTCCTTCCGCTCCGGGGCGGAAGGACCCCCCCGCTGGCAAATTACCGGTGAAGACGGAGCGGGACCCGCCGCTGAAGTTCAGCTCGGTCTTCGGCGGTAATTCGGCGGCAGGGGGCCCTTCCCTTCCGGGACCCGCTGCCGAAGTGCCCTGAAGACCCGCAGCGGGGGCCCCCCTCCGCCGAATTACCGCCGAAGACCAGGCTGCACTTCGGCGGCGGGTCCGGGTCCGGCTTCGGCGGTAATTTGGCGGCGGGGGGGGGGGTCCGCCGCGGGTCTTCGGGGCACTTCGGTGGCGGGTCCCGGAACGGAAGGGCCCCCCCGCCGCCGAAGACCCCGGGCCCCCGGAATCCTCTGGGCGGCCCTGCTCTGCAGTCTGCTAAAACTATGGGCCATGAAACATTTAAAATGTTGTGTGTTAAGCCCTTTTATTTACTCTTATTGATCATACAAGATTTCCAGGCATAATTAGCTTTTTTTATATGTACATTCCCAGGTTAAAAATTAGGTAACATGGAGTTGTTTGTAAATATCACTTATTGAAACATGGGTAGGGAAAGCTTGAATCTTATCTTGTGTTTCGGATGGCATCTTTGAATTTTGAAGGCTAAGTTTATTATTGTCTATTCTTTAATTCAGGTTTCCTCAGACTTAATCTCACCTGTCCCCTAAAAAGAGGTAATGACCTTCCATTCTGCCTCCAGCTCAACTTAATTTAAAATTTGTGTATAGAACCGTAAGCGTGCTAGGTAGAATTGGTGTATGATGGAGACATTTTGATGAAATTCTTGAAGAGGACTCTTGTGTGCTAAATTCAGTGGAATAAATGGTCCGAGAGTCAAAAGTTTTAATGTGACCCTTTCACTGTACAATGTTAAACATGGTTCAGTGTTTTGAGTACAGAGACTTGGACTTGCTTAGTCTCATGGTGGAAATGCTAGAAATCTAATGCCAACATTTGGAAATTTACTGATTAGGATACACAAGAGAAAAAGAAATAAACAAAACATAAAATATTTTGAGTTTGAAATTAAGTTGTTTTACATAACCACTCAAAGCTGCAAATTTTTGTCAAGTATCCAGCACATTTAAGGTAGTTTTAACTACTAAGAAATCCTTAATTTCAAACTCAAAATGTTTTGTTTAATCCCTTTTCTCTTGTGTATGCTAATCAATACGTTTCCATCCATTCCAGTTTCCATTCAAATGCAGCTTAATACAAATCACTAGTTAAAAAAAATCTAGTAAATAAGAAATGTCTTTCATAATTTTCTAACAATACAAAATTGTAAAAATTGAGACTCTGAATAAGTGTACATTAAGCTTTATAATTGCTTAAATGTGTATAGATATTGTTTATACTCCTAGTTAGCAAATAAAGTACCAAATGTAGTGAAAAGACTTGCAACGTGCTTAATTGTTACTAACAATGAGACAACCTCTAGGAAAATAACTAAAAGTGCAAATGCAAAATCAGTCATTTGAATCAAGGCTTCCTATTTGCTGATTTTAAATCATGATGAAAATGTGTGATTTAAATCAATCCTCCCTGTTCTGCTCTCATGTAACTTCCTCTTCTTTCTTCTGTACAGCCCACAAAAATAACAGAGTTGGAGACATGTATAACACTTCTTATACATGAAAAGTGTAAATATACTGTGAGAGGGTTATCTGGAATGTGGTCACTTTGGGGAAGAGATCTGAAAACAAATCTCTTTTGGGTGACTGCTTGTGACCTAAAGTAACCCAGGAATAGCTTGTTGCGATAAAAAGCAGGGCTGGCTTCAGGCACCAGCGCAGGAAGCAGGTGCTTGGGGCGGCCAATGGAAAGGGGTGGCACGTCCGGGTCTTCGGTGGTGGGTCCCTTGGTTCCTCTCGGAGGGAAGGACCGGCCGCCGAATTGCCGCTGAAGAATGAAGCGGCACGGTAGAGCTGCTGCTGAAGTGCCGCCCATTGCGTCTTTTTCTCTCCTCCCCCTTTGCTGCTTGGGACGGCAAAAAAGCTGGAGCCGGCCCTGATAAAAAGAGAATGTACTTTAGTTGAAATTGAGTACTCCAGTATTGCATTGTCTGTCAAGTAGGATAGTCCGGGTACATAGTATTATTTTTGGAGTAAGTGATGTGTATTTTGGGGTATATAGGATTGTCTCCTGGTTTTTGTGGTTCTGGGTTAAATGCCGGGGCAGTGTTAAAGCTGTTTAGGTGACTGTAACTGTTCTCATGCTATACTTCTGATTTTAAATAATGCTAGTGGATTTTTTTGAGAGAATGATCTATGAGGCTTTTTCCTTTCGTAATTGGTAGATGTTTCCAAATCTTGTAATAGGACCGAGTGCAGTGACCTTTTGGGCTGCACAGGAATCATTGCCAAGCGTATGCAGTTCTTGCCTCTGAGTGGTGTGAGCTGCTTTCCCACATATAGATCAGGCTGCTGCTACTGCCCTGTTTCTGCTTCCCAGTCCAGTTTTGATGCTCTTGGAGGGAGCATACTGGCTGGGTATGGAGAATACTAAGGAGCAAGCTGAGGGTGTGTCTACATGTACAGCGGTGCAGTTGCAGCAATGCAGCTGCGCTACTGCAGTGAGTCTGGTGATGATGCTCTATGCCGATGGGAGAGAGCTGTCCCGTCAGCATAATAAAACTGCTTCTGCGAGTGGCAGAAGCCACTTTGGTTGGAGAAGGTCTCCCACTGACGTAGCGTTGTTCACATAAGATACACTGACATAAGTACTAATGTCGCTCGGGGGTGGTTTATTCGCACTCCTGAGCGACATAAATGACTGACATGAGCTGTAGTGTAGATGTAGCCTTAGACACCCTCCACCTTATGCCTCAGGGCTTTAAAGGGTAGGGAGTGGGTTGTAATAAAAAATCCTGCAAAGGAAGAATTCCTCCTAGGGCTATGGCTACACTTGCAACTTCAAAGCGCTGCTTTGAAGTGCGAGTGTGGTCGTGGCACCAGCGCTGGGAGAGAGCTCTCCCAGCGCTGCAGGTACTCCACCTCCCTGTGGGGATTAGCTCCCAGCGCTGGGGGACTGTTTACACTGGTGCTTTACAGCGCTGTAACTTGCTGCGCTCAGGGGGGTGTTTTTTCACACCCCTGAGCGAGAAAGTTGCAGCGCTGTAAAGCACCAGTGTAGCCAAGGCCTAGCAGTCCAGCCACTCCATCTCCATTCAGGTGCAAATCAGTAGACAGCAGGATTTTTTTTTTTTTTTAAAAAGGGCGGCTTCCCTGCAGGCTAGAGACAGGAATGATATGTAACCCATGAGATGGGAAAGCTTGAGAATTTTGCCACCTCTTTTTGAAAACCTCCCTTCCTGACTATCTCAGCATCAGTTGAGTGTGTCCTTAACATATTCAGATTTTGTTTAAAGCTTCAAAGTAGGCTCCTCGCTGAAAGAGCAGATATGCTGGTAAAAGTACACAAATACCCTGGGTGGACATGAGTGGTAAGAGTCCTAACTATTTAATAACTGACACCCCTCATTCTGCTATAGTTTAATTACAGAATGCAAGCTTTTTATTTTAGATGTTTGAGGAATGAATATGCTTATGAAGGGAACTTTATAGTATTTTTATTTAACTTCAGAAGATATGCTCTTTGTTTCCGCACTGTTTTTTCGGTGGTGAAGTGGCTTTTTGTTCAAAGGACAAAGTGGCTATTTTTAGATTGTGTATCACAACAAATATGCCATGGTGGCCTCATTAGGGACCTTAGGAAGCCTGCAGCCATGGCCTACAGATGATCAGTCTGGCCAGAGGACAAGCGCCCATATATGTGCACATAGGAGGTGTGTAATCCTTCAGTACTTACTACACCTCTGGCCTCCAAGTAACTCATTTTATCTTCCCATCTACTCCTTCCCCTGCCAAAAAAGTTAAAGGACTCCTTGATAAGCACAAACAAGAACACAATAGAGAATCACATACGAGTCCAGCTACTTTTGAGTAATGAAGGGGTAAAGTGTTTAACTTCCAAGTATTCATTCTCTTTTGTGAGCTTGTGTATGTTTGAAACATTGTCCAATTTGCCTAAAACCGATCAGAAGAATGCCACTCTGTATGTCAACTATTGGGCAGATTGTTATGTTTTGATGAAGCTAAAGGGTGCTGATGGTCAAAATCATCTTCACAGTGGAATGGAACTGTCATAAACAGTTAGTTAAGGGTTAAGGTCTCTTTTACCTGTAAAGGGTTAACAAGCAGTACCTGAGGAACACCTGACCAGAGGACCAATCAGGGACAAGATAATTTCAAATCTCTGTGGAGGGAAGTTTTTTTTCCCTGTGTTCTTTGTTTTTGAGTTGAGTTCTCTTTGGGATCTAAGAGAGTCCAGAAATCTTAATCAAGTCCTCCCAGGTTTCTGCAGTAGTTTTCATCTATTCAGTCTAGTGAGTATTAGAAAGGCGTACTAGTATTATAAGTTTATTTCTACATTTGCAATTGTGTGTTTTGCTCAAGGAATATCTTTATTTCTGTTGTTGCTACTTTGCTTTTACTGAGAAAGAAAGGGGGAGGGGGAATTCTCTCCAGGTTTATAGGTTAGACTCTGTGTATTGTTCCATCCTGGTATTACAGAGATAGTGTACTTTCTTTTTGTTCTTTTAATAAATTCTTTTCTTTTCTTTGGACTTGGTTAATTCCTTCTCTTGTGGAAATTCAGGGGAAGGGGAGGGGGGAAGAGTGAGTTCCTCCTGGGTTTGATTCACGGAGTTGAATCGGTGTGTATCTCTCCGGAGTAGGCTAGGAGAAAGAGGGAGGGGGGAAGTGGGCTGCTTCCCTTTGTGTTGAGATTCAGGGAGATTGAATCTGTGTTCCCAGGGGAAGTTTTTGGGGGAACAGGCAGTGTGTCAGACACTTAGAAAACTGACTGGTGGCAGCGAGAACCAGATCTAAACTAGGATTTTAGTTTAGAGGAGTCCATGCAGGTCCCCATCTTGGAACCCAACAGCTCCAAGTGGGGGAGAAGACCTATGACAGGAACCTTAAGTGCTGGTCCAGTCTGAAACATGATTGTACAAATGTTTTTGTGAGGATCCATGTCTGTCTGTCTAAATGATTTCCACGCCAGATCTGCTCAGGTTACACAGAAAAACATTTGTCCTTACACTCAGCTCTGCAGGCTTAGCCTGGGATCTGAAAGTCAAGCTGGTTCTTTCTGGCAACCTCCTAGCAAAAGTGTCTGCAGTTGAAATCTAGTAGTATTGATACACATGCTAGATTAGAACCCCACTCTCTCTCTCAAATAGCACTACAGAATCCAAGCAGCTAACAGGAATAGTCAGATTTAATTTTAGTTTGTAAAGTAAGCAAAAACTACTATTAATAAATGAGTTTGAGTAACAATATGACATTTTTATGTTGTCACTTCTGAGTAAAATTTCATTTTCACTACGGAGTCATCTGTATAAAGGGGCAAATATCCCATTTGCAGAAGTTCTGATTTTCCTGCATGTTTGACTGTTAATTTCCCTGAACTCATACTTGGGCTGCACAACCCTAATGCAGTAGTTATTTCCTGGAGTGTCCTGGCATTCATGTCATTGAAACTTTTCTGGAACAGCATGATCTAAATAAATCTACAAGTTGCCTTGCTTACAGGAATCTAATGCCATACTTAAGATGAATATAGACAGATCACTTTACAGCATGATCCTTTCCTCTGAGGCAGGGTGTGTATGGGGAGGGAGGGAACAGGACAAACCAGTATAGAGATATCAGAGGCAGAGCTGTCAGGTAGACAGACATCAGTGAGCAGGCGTAGTGTGGGTGTGAAGCCTAGGTATCACCTACTGCTAGTAAACCGAAAATGGAAGTTGTTTACTATATTTAACACCACCTGCTTCCTCCCCCATAGGCCTGTATAGACGAGAACCTGGACATGGTGAAATTCCTGGTAGAAAATGGAGCCAGTGTAAACCAGCAGGATAATGAGGGCTGGACCCCCCTTCATGCTGTGGCATCCTGTGGCTATCTGAACATAGCAGAGTGAGTGAGTTTCAAGCTGTCATGGGTATTTACAATAACAAATTCCACACCCTCCTCCTCAGATCTGGCACATGGAAGGCTGATGCCATGTGACTCAGAACAGCAGATGTTGGAAATGCTAAGTTAAAAGGACAGAAGAGAAGTTGCTTTTAGTCTTTGCTACTGATTGTAGGGGTTTGGGTGGAAGATGTCACCAGTCTGCCTTTTGATAATTGCTTCTGAAGTGCTTAATGCAATGTCAGAGGTCTAAGCTAAAACCTGCTGAGTAAAACAGAAGCACAATGACTGACCGTGTGCACACTAGAGAAACGAGGTGGGTGAGGTAATATCTTTTATTGAACCAACTTCTGTTGATGAGAGAGACAAGCTTTCAAACTTACACAGAGCTCTTCTTCCGGTCACATTAGTAAAGCACAAATCAGCTGCAGCTCAACTGCTTGCTGAGCAGCTGTGCCTGTCCCCCTTCAAAAGGGAATGCATGCAGAATTTTAAACTTTACAGAGGGGCTTTGGGACTGAAAAGGTTCTATTTTTGGTGTACATTTGAAAAATGTAAAAAGTGTATAATTACCGTGATGCTGTTACTCCAGTTTAAACCCCTATTGTCAGACACGGTGCACAAGTGTAAAGTGGTTAAATTATTGGATTAAGCAGCACCAGTGTAAAGCCTTGCTTTTTATGCCCATGCAGCACCTCTGACTAGGGGTTTGAAGGATAACTATAGTTATGTTCTCTTGAAAATGTTCCTAATGTAGACAGGTTCTTGGAGCAGGGCTGTCCTTACCCATACGCAAAGTACGCAGCTGCGAAGGGCACCAAAAATTTGGGGCACCACATTTCCTGGTGCCCTGCGTAGCTGTGTGCTGCTCCAGCCCCTGATCCGCCTCTTCCCCATGGCCCCTGACCCTTCCCCACCCCAGCCCCGCCCCCACTCTCCTTAAGGCTTGTCTACATGGAGACACTCAGGAAAGTTAATACAAATTAACTAAAGGTTTGGATTTGTTAAATTGCACCTATGTGGACACTCTCATTCAGAATTAAAGTAGGCTTAATTTGGTGTAGATAAGATCATAGACTGAGTGACTTGCTTCTCAAGATTACTCTGACTTCAGTACTTGGAATCAGTAAGTGTGCTGAGAGGATTAACACTCTGCAATTGACTGTGGTATTCATTCCAACCCATGGGACCAATAACTCTAGTTGCATTGGGGGAGATGTTATGATGTTAGATTTGTTGTTCTAAGCCAGCCAGTTACTGTGAGGATCTGTTTAGGAAAGTGGAATAATTGGAATCAAAATATTGGAAAACTAAGCAATAGGGTTCTCATTTGGTTGAGCTGTGGTTCTGAAAAGCAGACTGGCTCATACCCAAGGCAAATAGAAATTAGCAATTTTTGCTTCAATCTCTGCTCCATACACTGTCCTAACCCAAGAAATGTCCACTACAGTTACTCCCATCTTCTTGTGGGTGGCCTTTTGTCTGAGTGACCCAGGCAGACTCTGCACCATTGCACTGATGGTGAGTGGCAGGGAATGCTAATTTCCAGTGGCAAAGGGTTAAGGAAGGTGTTTTTTGTGGATTTAACTTGGGTGAGGAAGAACATTTTGACAAAGATGTGTAACATTTTTGATAGAGGACATTTAGGGGAAAGCTCAAGTATAAAATGATAAACTTGGCATCAAATATCAATGCAATTTCTGCATATCCTAAAACCCCATCAAAGATATAATGGAGCTAATAAGCTTAATGAATGTGCAGAGTTTGGAGAACAGCTACTGTGTTTTTTCATGTCTAAATCCAGAGCATGGAGAAGCTTCCAGATACTGTTTAAAACTTTAGGCTTCCTCCTCTGGAGAAGCTTTCAATGCTAGATAAGCTTTGCAAATTTCAAATAAGCTTTTCTGAAAGGGGATGAGAATAAGGAAACAATATATTTCCTGCCACTCCCTCCCTAACCTGTAAGACCTTTAACTGAGAACGTTGCTAGTTTGTCACATTCTTTAATGACATGCCGGCTGAAGGAGGAATTGCCTGCTCTTGTATGAACTTTTGATTCGCTTATAAAAAGGGAAGTGGAAGAACATAATGAAGATCAGTCTTGTTTGGTTTTTTAAACTGGCTGTATAGAAATAAGTGTGTATCAACTGTTTGCATGTGCTGCGATGGAGGAGCAGCAGGAGTTCTAAACTCTAAATTGAGAGGCTTACAGAGCAGTCTCATTTGGGACCTCACTTGAATCAGAAAACCAGATACTCTGTTCTGTCATATATGAATTTCAATTCTGGTAACAGTCTGGTACATCAGTATGGGTCTAATTTGTATAGATACTTGCTCAGCCATGGAGCCAACGTGGCTGCTGTGAACAGTGAAGGTGAAGTCCCATCTGATCTTGCAGAGGAAGCAGCCATGAAGGACCTGCTTCTGGAACAAGTAAAGAAACAAGGTAAGGCAGCTGTGCACTTGAACATGCTTCCTTTGGGCCTTCTAGGGGCTTTATAAGGAAACTGGATATACTAGATGTCTTGATGAAACTGAAATCTGGCCCAAGGAGTAGCAGAACAATTTAACTTTGATGGCCTGGCATTAGAATCATTGTACAAAACACACTGTGATATAGTTCACAAATTACTAATACTTAGTTTCCATTCTGCATCCTCTGTAAAAGGGCTTGTGCAAAGAAGGCAAAATACCACATGGCTGAAAATGATAATACCTCATACAGGATTTCTTTACTCTCAGATTAAGTTAAATTCAGGTCTCTGATATCCAGAGTGGACTTAAATCACTGATTTAAAATAATCAGCCACAAAATTTTGATTTAAATATTTTTTTTTAATCTTGTGTTGCAGTTGTACTTTTGAGTTACTTTTCTAATCAAAGGTTGATTCTCATTGGTTGATAGCCATAAAACATGTTGATTTGCAACTAAAATAGCCTTTACATTAAATTTGGTACTTTACTAACCAGGATGGTACACTATATTATTTATACACAATTATTTAAGCAATTATAAAGGTTACATTTATTCAGTTTCTTAACATTTTTTGTTAGAAAATGGTGACTCATTTCTTTACTAGATTATTTTTTACTCGTGATTTGTCAAGCTGCATTTGGATGGAGATTGGAATTCAATTAAATGCACCAAAAGTATTTTAAAATTGTCTTTATTAAAATACCTTAAAGTTCTGGATACATAGGAAAAAAGTAAGTTTCCCATAACATGTTTTGCATTTAATGCTGATTTATTAAACAGAAGTACTATCTGTTGTTAATTAATTGAACTGATTGTGTCTGGTTACCATGTCCTGCACGATTTTAGAAATAGAATAGAAATAGAAATCCTCTCACATGATTTTTATTCATTGATTGAAAGGGGTATTTTTCCTGCTTTTTCAACTCCCAATTGGTTTTTCAACTCTGAATTAACTAGTCATTGAACTGAACTAGTTGAATGAACTGAAATGATGAAAACATTCTCTGTACATGCAGACGAGGTTATTCTTGTCAAAAGCTGGTTTAGCACTTCAACAAACTCTGGCTGTAGGTGCTTAGCCAGTGACTTCAAGTTCAGTGGTTTGACTTTATTTAAAACTTTGGCAGCAATAGTACCATTTGAATATATTTTTCTTTAATTTAAATGATTTTAATAATTATAGTAAATTTAGGCCTTAAAATTGAAGTTGAAATAATGACAGCTCATATTATGTTTATTTTTAAAAAGAAAAATGTATTTAAATACAAATCCAGTTTGAATAAAAGATTTTTTTAAAACCAGCTAATTGATTTTTATCCAGCCAGTTGGTATCTGTGAAGTCCTAACTTCACTGAGGTCTGTTATAATATTGCCATCATGTTATTCCTAACAAGAAAAACTATTGCAACTTGGATTTGCATTTGATATTTTTCTCCACTGGGAACAGCAAAGGTCTTGTCTATACTGGGGTTTTATAGCAGCTACACTGTTTTAAAAAGCGTTTTATGTCTGTGTAGTTTGCGCCAGTTTCAAACCAAGGTAAACTGCACTGGTGCAAGTTGCTCTTTACAACAATGAAAAGCATTGGTGCTAGTTATGATGATTAGGGCCCTACCAATTTCAAGGCCGTGAAAAACATGTCACGGACCATGAAATCAGCTTTTCCCTGTGAAAACTGATCTCCCCTGCTGCTGGGAACCTGGGGATCCTAGCTGCTATTCCGGCCGCGGGTCAGGAGTTGTCCTTCCTCTGCATGGCTGCTTTTGGTGGGGAGATCAGACCCACCTCCACAGGCGGCACAGAAATGAGTGGTACGCCCTCACTTCTGTGCTGCTGCAGCCCAGGAGCTGGGCTCTGGGCTTCCATTCCCCCCCAGCGGCTCCACCCGCAGCACCAGGCGCCAAGCTCAGGTCTTGCTCCCAGTGGCTGCAGCTGGGGCAGCCCGGGCTCTGGGCTTCAGCCCCGCAGCTTCAGCCGGGGCTTGGGGCAGTACAGGCTGGGGCTTCCTCTGCCACTCCAGCCGGAGTAGTGTGGGCTTGGGGCTTCCACCTCCCTTCCCACCCCAGCAGCTCCAGCCAGGGCAGCGTGGTCTCTGGGCTTCCACACACACACCCCTTCCCCCACCACTCCAGCTGGGGCTTAGGGCTGCCCGGGCTCGAGGCTTCAGCCCCACGACTGCAGCCGGGGCTCAGGGCAGCCGGGGCTCTGGGCTTCTTCCGCTGCTGCTCCTGTTGGGGGTCAGGGCGACCTGGTAGAAGCCTCTGCCATGGGGCTTCTTCTGGGGCTGTGGCACCTGTTTTTCCTGGGGGCCCAAAAATTGGCCGGGGCCCCTGCCTTAATCTGTCCCTGGCATGGACTAGCAGCTAGGAGCCCCTGCCTGGGGTGCTCCCAGAAGCATGGGCGAGATCCTACTCACCTCCACCTCCGGGAACCACCTCTAACTGAAGGAAGCTGGGAGGGTGCTGCCTTCAGAGTCCAGCTCTGAACCCAGCACAGAAGTGAGGGTGGCAACGTTGGGACCCCCTTTACAACAACTTTGCAATCCCCTCCATGATTCCATTTTGGGTCGAGACCCTCAAGGTTACAGCACCATGACATTTCAGATGTAAACATCTGAAGTTATGAAATTGACAAATTTTAAAACCCTCTGGCCATGAAAGTGACCAGAATGGACTCTGAATTTGGTAGAGCCCTAATGATGATGTATAACCCCCTCGGGCACACAAGACCTAAGTGTTCCCTCTACAAGGCACTGCCTAGATCGGCTATCTTTGCGCTGGTGTGGCTAAGCATGTTCCGCACGTCTCCACTGGAAGCTTGCACCAGTGTAAAATTGTGAAGTTCTAAACAGCAGTAAATATATTAACCTGCCTTATCTGCAGACTTGGGAAGGCACCATTGTAGTCCTTCCTTTTTGGAAGGTTTTCTGTGCTGCTATAAGGGTTAGAGCCTTAACTTTTAAAAATAGAACCTTAAAGTCTGTAGTAATTAATGGAGCTGGGCCCTTATGCTCAGAGACCGTTTCCGACTTGATATTGGCGTCTGGGAGACTGGAATTTTCAAGCCTTGCTTAGGAAGAAACTTGAAAGCCTGCCTAGAAGGTTCGCTAAGAGTTTCTATGGAAAATGTAGCCTTTTCTGAGTTTTACTGCATTCCCTTGGAAACGAGAGCCATTTAACTCTTCTTCGTTGTTGCATAGCTTACTAATGATGTTGGTGCTGGAGTAGTCTGTGTACTGGAATGAATCCAGCCTTAACCCACATATGCAGCTTAGACGTTGTGTTGGCTGTTTTGTTCCTAAGTGATCTTTGGGGCAGGATCAGTGGCTCCATTATTATAGGAATGTGATGAATCTTGTTCCCTTCCATGTGGGCGCACACCAACATGTCTGTTCTCATTTCTGCGGTCATTTAAATTCATCACCTATTTCTTTGCAATACAACACATTGACCTCAGTGAGTTTTGGGCATGCAGGAATGCACTGTTAATAAGCTCATTTATCAATATTTTTTGGGGTTTTTTAACCTTGCAAAAAGCGTCTGAGGTGCATCTCATCAGCTGTACACAATAGATTAAATGTATATTCATGTTTAAATCAGTTTGTTAGACTGTTCTTTAGGCTGTGCTTGACTCTTTTCAAGCTAGGTCTGCATTTTTGAGGACCCAATTCTTGCACCCATATCTGATTCATGCTTTACCTAGCAATTAATTGTGGGCTGGCTTATGAATAAATCTCTCAATTTTAAGTATTATTAATATTAGTGAATTTGTTTCTATTGAGGGTGGTTCAGGAGTTCTCCTACATACTAGGAAATGCTGTTAGTGAGCTTGTGGAAGACATTGCAAAACGGCCAAAATTTTTGTTAAAATTATTCCATTTTAAATTGATGCACAAGTACAGGTGAGTTTTGGTTTGATTTTGTTTTTCCATCTGCGATCTGCTCCCACAGGGGTGGACCTGGACTTGGCAAGGAAAGAGGAAGAGCAACAGATGCTGCAGGATGCACGGCAGTGGCTGAACAGTGGGAAGCTTGAGGATATAAAGCAACCTCGGTCAGGTGCTACTGCTCTGCATGTAGCTGCAGCCAAGGGCTACTCTGAAGTCATGAGGTAATGACGCCTTTACATCGGTCAGTGCCTTGCTTTCAGTTCTGTTGTGGAATGGGGCGCTCCTAGTGCCCTAGTTGAGGGTGGGGTTTGCTTTGAGAGTGTGGGTGGTGGGAGAGTTAGGCACCCAACTCCCATTCAATCTCAGCTGTTCCGTTTATAAACATATGCACCCCAAAAGATGCCCATCCAAAGCTCTGGGTGCCTTGGGGTGTTTCTTAGCCTGAAATTGAAATGATAAGATGTGTGCCTCTCCTTCCCCTTGCCATGTGACCTTAGGGGAGAATTGCAGAGAGGAGCCAACCAGACTCCAGCCTATAGGAGCAGAAGCAACTACAGCAGGGATCTGGGGACATTCTCATCAAATGTTTTCAGATGTCTTGTGCCCTGTGCTGATTGGCTGTTTACTCCAACCTTCCCACTTCCTCTAACTCAGTCTCTTCACCTGCCCCTCCTACCCTCACTCTCTCTTCGTTCCATAAACTGATCCCCTCCCAAGTAAACCCACCCAAAAGAAGGAGAAAAAATATGGAGCTATGTGACATTTGCCACGATCACATTGTTGACTTTGCTGGTGTGTTCTACCCCATCCCCCACCCTGTCTCTGTCTTGTATATTTAGGCAACACTGTCTCATGGCTTCCTTGTACTTCGCCATCTGTCTGCATCCATCTACATGTAGATTGTTTGCTCTCCAGGGCAGGGACTGTCGTCTTGCTCTATTTTTTATGCTCCTAGCACAGTGGGATCCTGGTCCATGACTGAGGCTTCTAGGCGCTATAGTAATACAAAGTACCATATATACTCGTTCATTAGCCCATTCGTTTATAAGCTGACCCCCTAAGATGGTTAGGTAAAAATAGCAAAAACTGTATGACCCTTTCATAAGCCAACCATATATTTCAGGGTTTGGCATACTTTGGCTCCCGACCCATCAGGGTAAGCTACTGGCAGGTCAGGACGTTTTGTTTACTTGGAGCATCAGCAGGTGCGGAGCCCCTCAGCTCCTAGTGGCCGCGGTTTGCTGTTCCCAGCCAATGGGAGCTGCGGGAAGCGATGCGCCACTTACAACAGCTCCCACTGGCTGGGAACGGCGAACCACGGCTACAGGGAGCTGAGTGGCTCCATGCCTGAAGACGCTCCAGGTAAACAAAATGACAATGTATTAGATATTCAATTCAATGATTCCATAGAGTTTAAAATCATCAAATTTTGGTGTAGACCCGTTTATAAGTGGACCCCCGCTCTTTGATGTGTCACTCTTTTACCAAAAATGTTCGGCTTATGAACGAGTATATGCTGTAATATAATGTAGCACTTCTGTAGGGTTAATTCTTGATTATGCAGAGTTGGGAGTTACAGGTTAAATGTTATTGCAGGATAAAAGTGATTGCAGTCTGTGTACCAAATGTGTTTTGCCTGGAAACTCTGGGTTGAAGTGTAACTAATTATTTGCAGGAAACTAATGACTGGCAGTCAATGGTACAGTGATGTACCAGTTATGTGATATTAAGCTTTACTGCTTTTTGCATATAACTATTGGTGCCCCGTAACTTAAGCCCCTGTCGCACTCTTTCCTATACATATGCTAAATAAGTTAAATTAGTCTTGCAAAATTGTTGTTTGAACTTATCAGCCTAGGGAAAAAGACACTAGCCAGTCCTCTCTTAACACGCACATTCCACTTAGGGCTTGTCTACACCACACAGCTTTTAGCGACATGGCTGTGTCGACACAGCCTTGTTGCTAAACATCGGTGTGTGTAAACGCTCTTTGTCGGCACTTTTGCCAACAAAATACTTCCAGCCCTGTGAGCGGCGTTCGCTTTGTCGGCAGGAGAGCGCTCCTGCCGACAATCACACTGCCAGTTGCCCCGGCAAAACTTTTGTCTTTCCAGGGGGGCGGGGGAGAGGGGCTTTTTTAAGTACCCGTGAAAGACAAAAGTTTTGTTGACAACTTGGCAGTGTAGACGAGCCCTTAGTGCTGCTTGCAGTTTCTGTAATGGAGAGGTTGAACTTGGACTGCTGCTGAGCTGAAGCTGAGTGGCTCCTCTGATAGGCCTGTGAGTGTAAAAGCAGCAACCCCTGAGCAGCCTAGTAACGTACTTGGGCAAACGGAACTGAGGGTACATCCAGACTACATATCGGCGGGTAGTGATCGATCCCCGAATGTGTTCCCTGTCGACTCCGGAACTCCACCGGAGCGAGTGGCGGTAGCGGAGTCGACAGAGGAGCCGCGGCCGTTGATCACGTGCAGTGAGGATGGGAGGTGAGTCGGAATAAGATACGTCGACTTCAGCTATGGTATTCCTGTAGCTGAAGTTGCGTATCTTACATCGACCCCACCCCCCCCGCCCCAGTGTAGACCAGGCCTTAGTGAGGTTTTCTCCAGCAAGGCGTTTTCCAACGTTCACCTGTGTGCTTTGTCCCATGCCACCTCTTGTGCTATGGAGGAACACCTTGTAAACTCCCACAAGGCTGCTCCATTGTCCAGGCTCACATCCTCTCTGAAAACTCTCCTCCAGTGTGATGGCTACAAGACACTCAGTTGTGGTTAGGCAGTTGATGTGCTCAGACTGCTGTTTTCATCCAGCTCTTCATAACCATCTCAGTGTTTCCTTGTGCTCCATCATCCGTCTCCACCTGTTGGCTCTTGTCTTATACTTGGATTGTAAGCTCTTTGAGGCAGGGGCTGTCTTTGTTCTTTGTATAGCGCCTAATGACACAGTGGGGCCCTGATCAGGGCCCTTGGGCTCAACCACCGTAAAAATAATGGTGCCTTGTCACGTCTGTCCTTAGCAGTGTTTTGCACACAGTCCAGTAATGAGGTGGCTGCACTTTCCAATAGTCACTGTTGGGTATGGTGCTTATACCTCTTGTGGAGAACTTCCCCTCGCTTCTAGCTATTTCAGAAAATAAAACTGAGCTAATCTGGGCTCTTACCCTTTGATATTTTATGACCACCTTTGAGCTCAAATCTAAACTCTAGTGACTTACACCAAGGGCAGAGAGACAGGAGCTAGCAAACCTCTTGATGAGACACAGAATTGCTCTTTGACCTTGAGCAAGTCTCTTAAAAGCCTTGTTCCCCACTTTCTTCAGCTGGAAAATTAGCTTAAGTCAGCACCTGATTGAAAAGCACATTTCAGCTGAGCTGCTATGTGAGTCATTTAACAATACTATAGTTAATTAGCACTGAAACACAGGGGTTTAAAAGCAGCAGCAATGTCAAAATCCCAATGCTTCCTCGAATGACAGTGCTATAAAGGCAGCATGCTCTGCCTCTGATCAGTGGTGGCAGTTTGGAATGGCACATAGGTGCTCACTGCCTGTCCAGTGCACCTCTGCCTTAGGGAAGGTTGCTGTGGTGATGTGGGGACTCTTGAAGGTGATGGTGGAATCCCCAAAATACAAATAATCAAAGAACAGTGGCAAGCATCTCAACACGTAGAGCCCTACTGTGACCTCCCTAAATGTTTAGGCTGGTTGGTGCTTAGTGTTGTTAAAAGGCAGCAGGTCTTGTACTTCTCAGTCACTTTGGCACTCTTGAAAATCCCTTAGGATCTCAACTATGGACACCAGTTTTTTCAAAAACCTTCACATAAAGGTCTTGACTGGGTGCCAGTGTTTCATGGCATCTGCAAAGATCAGATATATAGGTGAGGGGGAAAATCAGACAACGGCATACGTGGCGGAGGTGTTCCCAAAGTGTCTGGCTTGCACCAGGATTTGCTTTTACTGCACAGATCCCAGTCTATTAAGATGCATGTCTTGTAATCCTGATTTGTGGGTTGTCTTGTTCATTAGCTGTCAGTCACAGGCAGTGAAATCCTCGCTCCAATCCCTCTCTGGTAGTCCTGCCTCCACTGGCCTGTCAGTCTGTGGAATTTGAGTTGTGCTCTTTGGCCGAACCAGCACTAGACTCTGGTCTGTAGTGAAAGGCAACCAGCTTTTTCTTAGAAGCCATTACTGGGACTTCTCTACCCAAAACTTATTGTGTCTTTGTTTTGCTCCTTCTCTGCCAAACATCTTCACACTTCAGAGATCCCATCTGGCCTCCCCTTCCAAATGCAGGCTTCTTCTTAGAGGTGCTGGGGTAGTGGTGCACAGTGGCTGGACCTCTCCCAAGTCTCCCAGTTCCCCCCAGTCTCCCTGCATTGCCAAAGTATGCTTTTGTTTCAAGGCCAATTTTGTGTGTGGCCCTTCTAAGATTTTCCTCCTTAAACTGTTCACTTAGTGGCTCATGCACAGATTATGCTACTTCTCTTTTGTGCATTAGGTGCAATTCAGGATGTTGGGACTTCTAATCTGTAAGGCTTTGCATGGCTTGTCATGGCAACCATGAGTCCCCCTAGGCACTGTCCTACCAGCTGCAATCAGCTGGAATGATCTGGTTAATAGACCCCCAGTAGAAGACAAGGTCTTCCCCTTTTGGTTCTACCAAAGTCACTTTGCCCTTCAGGACAGGCTACAAGTCATGTTTTTCCATTCTAGTATATCCTGAGTAAGAGGGTCCTGTTGTGGGCTAGGGAAGAATAAATTGACTTTTTTGTCATTTGCCTTTTGATTGTCTTTCATATTATGACAGTAATGTGCCCAAGAGAGTTGACTAACTTATTTAAATTACTAAATTACTCAAGGTAGTTGAATCTAAAGCTGACTGAAGAGTTTCAAAGGGATGTCACAAGACTGGGTGACTGAGCAACAAAATGGCAGACGAAATTCAATGTTAAATGCACAATAATGCACATTGGAAAAATATAATCCCAACCATATATACAAAATGATGGGTTCTAAATTAGCTGTTACCACTCAGAGATCTTGGAGTCACTGTGGATAGTTCTCTGAAAACATCCACTCAATGTGCAACAGCAGCCAAAAAATCTAATAGAATGTTAAGAACCATTAGGAAAGGGATCGATAATAAGACAGAAAATATCATATTCCCTCTGTATAAATCCATGGTGCACCCACACCTTGGATACTATTTGCAGTTCTGGTTGCCCCATCTCAAAAATGATATATTAGAATTGGAAAAGGTACAGAGAAAGGCAACAAAAATGATTAGAGGTGTGGAGCAACAAAGCATATGAAGAGAGATTAAAAAGACGGGGGCTTTTTATCTTAAAGAGACTCGGGGATGCTAGAGATCTATAAAATTGTGAATGGTGTAGAGAAAGTGAATTGGGAAGTGTTATTTACCCCTTCACATAACACCCAGTGAAATAAATAGGCAGCAGGGTTAAAACAAAGATAAGGAAGTTCTTCATACAACACACAGTCAACCTGCGGAACTTGTTGCGGGGGGATGCTATGAAGGCCAAAAGTATAACTGAGTTCAAAAAAGAATTAGACAAATTCATGGAGGATATGTCCATTAATACTATTAGCCAAGATGGTCAGGGACACAACCCCATGCTCTGGGTGTCCCTAAACATCTGACTGCCAGAAGCTGGGACTGTTCTGTTCATTCCCTCTGAATCATCTGGCACCAACCACTGTCAGAAGACCGGATATTGGGCTTGGAGGGATGGTCTGACGCAGTACGGCCATTGTTACGTTCTTATTTGCAAATGAACATAAAAATACAAATGGCCTAATGTTTACCACACTAACCCCCCAGTATGGCACTTATGCATGGGGGTTTATTGTCTTTTTTTCTTTCTTTAGGCTCTTGATCCAAGCTGGGTTTAATTTGAATGTCCAGGACAACGATGGCTGGACTCCACTCCATGCTGCTGCACACTGGGGAGTGAAAGAAGCTTGCACTATCTTGGCTGAAGCTCTCTGTGACATGGACATCAGGAACAAGCTGGTAAGTGAGTGTTAAACTATTGATGCAACTCCAGAGTTCTAGTGACTGGAAGCAACGATTTTACTGCTGTGCTCTGCTCTGCTGAAACAGTCTTTACCTAGAAGAGCTCTGGCCCCTGTTAGGTCAGAGCTGAAGTGTGATTTTTATAGAGAAATGTGCACACACCTCTTTTGCCCATTGCTCAGCTCAGCCATCTGGTAAGTTGCATGAAGACCAGCTCTAATTACCCTGTATAAATTGAAACATATTTGGAAACACAGAATTTAAAGACTTCCTGTTTCTGAGACTGCTACCCTCCCTAGTCTTGTGGAAAAAGGTTAGTCAGTGAGTCTTAAAGCTCAGAAATGTAAGGGAGGGGAGTGCAGGGTATCTTCTGTCTTGTTTTAATACTGTCTTGGCAACTTAAAAGTAACCAAAAATCAGTCTTATTTGCATGGGAAATAAGCCAGGTACAAAAAACCTGGTGGTGGTAAACCTAGAGCTTTTAATGGGAAAGCTTTAATTGTGGACATGTAGCTGTGACTGGAAGCCTGTAGCTTTTTGGAGATAACCGATTGGATGCTGAAGGTTTTAAATCCTTTCCATTCACTCTGAACATCTTGGTCATATAAGCTGGGGGAACCTGCAGAATTCTCTAGTTGTGAGGGTGGGAAGCAGAGAGACAGTGTAACTATTTTTTTTGCTGATTACAGTATTCACTTCAGAGCCACATACTGTTAATGTTTAAAAAATGTACTTGTCCCCCATGAAACTCCCATCCTGTTCTCCTTTCCTGTTGTTTCTGAACTCTGATGTGTATGAAACTGTTTTTACCTGTCTAAACTGCTTCCTGCCTGAATCGATTCAGTGCTGTGATATCATGGTCACTTCTTTGGCAGTGGATTGAGACTATACCTGCTAGAGCAACATCAGTGAATGAATCCAGGCAGGAGGCTTAGGCGGCTGAGAGAACAAATTATTTTTTTAAAGTGTCTGGCTGAGTGTGGCATTTTCCTCCTTGTATAAATGAGGAATAGAGTAACATCTGCTTGTAGTGGAAATTGATTTGAAAAATTACACTTGTGATTCATTCGGTTTATTTTTGTTTGTATGATCATTCACCTAAGGCCTGATCTGGCAAAGAGAACCACATGGACAGACCCCTGCCACCCCGGATTGGGACCTAATTTGCAAAATTCTGTAATCCTCAATGGTTGTCTCCGTAACTACTGCAAATTAGTGAGGTTCTACTGCCTTATTGCTCTGCAAACAATCCCTTTGAAAGTTAAGTGGGTCATAATATCTTTAGTGATCTGGCTATGGGTTGTAAATTCCCTGGCCAGGAGCTGTGGCCTGTCAGTCTTCATTTAATCAACAGCCATCAGGTTTCATTATTAATGTGATTAATAAGGTGGCTGAGTATTTTGATTAAAATGACAGTGTTGCAGGTCTCTTGCATTACATCCCAATGTGGCCTTCCTAGTTATTTTATACACCTCTACCCCGATATAACGCTGTCCTCGGGAGCCAAACAATCTTACCGCATTATAGGTGAAACCATGTTATATCAAACTTGTTTTAATCTGCCGGAGTACGCAGCCCCGCCCCCCGGAGTGCTACTTTACTGCATTATATCCGAATTTGTGTTATATCGGGTCACGTTATATTGGAGTAATGGTGTATTTATGTATAACAGTTCAGGACAGAGACCCCTCAGCTTTGTCCTGTTGATGTTTGCATTGGCAGATTGCCAGGAGCTTAGGGTGCACTAATGAATAGGGCAGGTTGAGGTCACCTTCATCCTTAATGTAGATGTGCAATTTTTGGAGAGCACGTGACCCAAATGCAATAGTTCTTGCTGCTGAGTTGGAGCATGGGATCTCATTTTCTCTAAGCTGCATTTGTAATAAAGGTGAGTCTGGCCATGGGTTGCATTATAAAACTGCAGCCTCTGCTTTTGGCCATTCCTAGTCTAGGAATTAAGTGACTATGGCAGAATGACATGAGGGCTGTCTTCTCTGCCATCCCATTCCATATGTCACCTGGCAGTTGGAGGTCCAAGCAGGTCTCTGAAGGTGGAGGTCTCCTGATTGCATACTGCGGCAGGGAGTTCAGTTCTTTTATCCACATTTCTCACATATTAACGAAGAACATTAAAGAACATTTCTCACATATTAACGAAGCTTGGATGGTGCCTTTGTTTTCTAATTGCCCATGTCATCAGGGCCAGACACCATTTGATGTGGCTGATGAGGGACTGGTTGAGCACTTGGAGATGCTGCAGAAAAAACAGAATGTGGTGAGTTTTTGGCTGACCTCTTTCTTGCTTTCTAACTAGCTCTCTCTGCATGGATAATCTAACATACATATGATGTCTCAGTGGAGGCATGAAACTACGTGCCATCATTTTTAGATAATCGGGAGACATTAAACGTAATGGAATACTTAAAGTTCCAGAACCCGTTTGCTAGCAACTCAGCTGTAGCAAGAGGGGCAATGATTTATCAACATCTGGCATTCTAGACATTGAGTGTAGCTGTACAGTTAATCTTTATATTTACCATTGTCCCTAAATCTCTTGTTTCTGGGAGATACTTGCATAGCAACTAAGGAATGCTTATGGTTACTATAACTTCACGTAAGAGAAGGTGACTCAAACACTGTGTCCTGCTGTATTCTGAACTGGTATATTTGTTCCTGTATTGTCTTTTAGAAGAGCAAGGCTGAGTGAGGGAGAAGTATTTATAAGTTACTATGTGAACCCCAACATTTTCAAACCCACACTAAATAGTATGTCATCTTGTGATGTGGTGGAAGCCTTTGGTGAAGGTGGTGAGGATAGCGAGCTGATAGCAAAAAACTGTGTCCCCTGAGATCAAATGAAAACTGATCCTCATATTGCAGCATTGGCCTGGAGTTGCATTCCTTCCTAGTCCATCTCAGACTTGCCACACATTCATTGATGTCACCAAGATCCAATCAAGCAAAAAAAAAAAAAAATCCAGCCAGATGCAGCATAACATGGTGGACTTAAAGCGGTGTTGCTAGAGAGAAAATGTTAGCTATAAAAACATGGTGGTGATACCAGTACTTACAGCTTTGAGGAATAGGGCAGTGAGAGAGAGAGAGAACCCAGAATTCTGGTTGCATCTTTTTTTTTTTTTCTTTTCCAAAACTGTTTTAATGTGAACCAACTTCTCAGCAAAGTAGGGGAATTGATAAACTAATATATAAACAGAGTTCTTTAGGCTTTTATCCCAGGAAGTGTGAACCAGCCTAATGCAGAAAACTGCACTCCAAAAAAAAAAAAAAATACACCTACAAATTCTCTTGCATATAGCATAAAAAAACTGCTATAACATGCATGAACAGGCCATACACAAATTTCTTAATGAATCTTGCCATATTTCTTTCAGGCAGGACCAGGAAAAATGGTGGGATGTCTTCTGTGTTCTCACCTAACCTTAGGCTAAATGAGGCACTCAGAGCTCTTAGGAGAAGCTCTATATTTCAAGTCATGAATGACTTTCCTGGGCTTATGTCTGTTGGAATCATCGAATCATAGACTTTAAGGTCAGAAGGGACCATTATGATCAGCTGGTCCAACCTCCTGCACAACGCAGGCCACAGAATCTCACCCACTCACTCCTGTAACAAACCTCTAACCTATATCTGAGCCATTGAAGTCCTCAAATCATGGCTTTAAGACTTCAAGGTGCAGAGGATCCTCCAGCAAGTGATCGGGTCCCCCGCTACAGAGGAAGGCAAAAAAACCACAGAACCTCTGCCAATCTGCCCTGGGGGAATATTCCTTCCCGATCCCAAATATGGCATGCATTCAAAGATGCGACTATGTTTGTGCTTCTTACATGTCCAGAGGGATTCTGGGCCTCTCTATCAGCAGAGGAAGAACTTATAACTTACCTTGGGCAATGTGCAGAAGAAGCAAAAGAGGGGAGAAGTTCTCTGCTGAACAGATCTAGCCACCCCAGTCAACTTCCTCTTATAGCACTGTCTTGATATTCTGTTAGCTTAAGGCAGGGGTCCCCAACGCGGTGCCCGAGGGCACCATGGCGCCTGCCGGGGCGTCTAAGTGCGCCCGCATACTGTCTGATGGACAAGCATCTGCCGAAATGCCACCGACAAGCTGTGTCATCCAGAGGCATCGCTGCCGAAATGCTGCCGATTTTTGGCGGCATTTCGGCGGCGACGCCTCTGGATGACGCTGCTTGTCGGCGGCAATTTGGCGGCCATGCCTATTGATGTTGCCGCATGTCGGCGGAATTTCGGCGGATGCTTGTCTGCCGCTATGGTTCTCTGTGGCTCATTGTCTGGTGCCCGCCAGACAAAAAAGGTTGGGGACCACTGGTTTAAGGCATCCAATGCTGGGGTCCTGCAGTGCTTTCCAATCCTATAAACCCTGCACTGCGGTGTTTACAATTTTGGGATTCCAGGATGCATTCACTTGAAGAACGTGAGTGCCAGGCTGAGGGATTTTTAGTGGGATTTTCAGGCTCAGAATGATCCTCAAAATGCACGACTACACTAGAATTACAATCTCTTTCTGCTCTACATAAATACATGCCTATAGCTCCTGGGAGTTACCCTGACTACTACCATGCTGCTATGGTTTATCTATCCCTAATGGAATCACTGGTGACGAGATTCCTGAACCAGGTGGCCAAAACACTTCCATCACTGCAGGAATTTACACTTGATGACAACCTCCCCTCTCCCCCACCCCAGTTCTGTGCATGTGCTTGAAAGAACAGGGCAGTACATCTGGGGCAAGCATCTGACCCTTAGAGTCAAAGGGGACTCCCCTCCATCAGCGCTGTTGCTGATTTCCATGGAATTTCCCATGAAGTGACACTTGAGTGTAACAATGTACCTGATATCTACCTTACTCTATTATAGCTATTCCTGGCCATGATGTGGTGGGCTTATAGATGTGTATTTGCCTGTCAAATTGAACAACAACAAAGCACTTACCAAGAAAAAACACCTGCCACTTCCTCAAAATGAGGTTTCGGATGAGTTTAGACTGATAACGAGATGCTCGTGCTGCTGATGCCTGTTCAAACATGACCTTCCCATTCTTCTCCCACCTTTTGACAGCTGCGCAGTGAGAAGGAGACGAGAAACAAGCTAATTGAAGCTGACATGAATGGGAAACTGCAAAGTGGACTCTTCAAAAAGTAAGACCCACAAAACAGCTGGTGTAGCTTTTGTCTTTTCTACAGTCTCCTACACGCCTGTCTTCCCTGGGTAGCTATCTCCAACCTCTGAAGACTTGATGATCTCAATTTGAAACCTTTTAGTACAGCTAGAGGGATTGTACTCTAGTCCACATCTCCCCAGGCTGAGTGGAGCTGTCCCTGCCAGCATGGGGAATGCAGGATCGGGAATTTCACCCATAACAAATGTACTGGGTAGGAAACGGTGGGGTGCAGAAGTGTGTAAGAGGTACTTGTGTGCTTACCTGTTCTAGATATAGTGACTTATCTGTAGGTTCCTTAAGAGTAAAGGTCACACATAGCTGCTTTCCCCTGTTGGCACATCTTAAAAACTCCTATTTGTCTTAGCAAAGAGAAGATTCTTTATGAAGAAGACACTCTGAAGTCCCGGGAACCAGAAGAGGAGAACAAGGAATCGAGCAGTTCCAGCTCTGAGGAAGAGGAGGAAGCCGAAGAGGATGAGGCGTCAGAATCAGATGCTGAAAAGGAGGCAGGTAATGCATAATGCAACACTGAGATTTTAGTTAATTAATTAAGATACGAGGCCTCAGCTAGGGAGACCCACTCACTGTTTTTTCAAAGGCTAAACGCATTTTAAAAATGTTTCTTCAGGTGAGCTGAGCTGCTAAGTAAATCACATGGACTAGTACAGCATATGGTGGATAACTGTATAGTGAGACATCTTTTAAAAAATGGAAGACCTGACTTTATTGACCCTGAATTTATTTTAAAACAGATGAATACTTCTTAGGTGAGAAATTAGAATTTGATCTCAATACCCAAAATTAGAATTGCTAGAAAGCAAAGTAATGGTGAATTTAATAGTCCTTGCCCGTCCTTTCGTTTAATACAACTTTGCAAGACCCTTTTAGAGGGATAAAAACTTCCATCTTGTCAAATGTTTCAAACCAGCATTGTTGTTTCGAGCACTGAATGCAAACAGGACATTTTCCTTTTTGTTTACTGGCTCATAGGTCAGCATAAGTGTCAGTAAAGATCTGGGAGTAGGTTTTAATTTATGTTATCCATCAGCTCTGCATCAGGACAAAACAAAAATGTTATGTAGGTCTTATATAAACGGTGCCTTTTCCTCAGCATGTGTGTTAAAATGCTTTGAATTTTTAGATAGCCTTCCCCACCAGACTATGCTAACTTTGGGATGGGCAGTAGTTAGACACCCGTGAAACTTTGTTTTTAGAATTTTTTTTTCCATTTTATTTTTGGGAAATTTTGTTTTTGTTTCATCAGCCCTGTCTCCTCACACACCCCTCACCCCCTTCCCCTCCGCACTCTTTGTACAGCTGCCAAACCCTCCTGCTGACCCCCACCTGCTCAGCATGCATGTGACCTTTGCGGGACCCGCCATTGGCTGGATGCACTCTGTCTGGTGGAATTGATCCTGTTAGTTCACCATTTGTGCTCATGGGTGATGCCGTTGGCTACTGACTTCCCCCTGGCTGATTAGAAGCTTTTGATTTTTTTCCCCCCATTTTATACATCACTTTTTGTTTTATTTTGTGGTTATTTCATGTTTGAGAATAACACGGGGCTCTCGTTAGTTTCCAGCCTTACTTGCCTATGTTCCCCCTTAAAGGTAAAAATTTTGGTGAATGAGAGGTTTTGAGTAACCAGTTCAATGAGTGGAGAAAATAGTACTCCTATTGTACCTTGAATATAATGAACTCAATGAAGGTGTGTCTAGAAGTTGATCTTCTAGTTAACTCATTTTAATGCCGCTCAGTAAAAGTCACTTGCTGTTGTTCTAGATAAAGGACTAAAAATGTGTTTTCAGGAAAAATAAACCGTAGGAAATGGAAACTTGTTTCCTGTTACATTTAAATACCCCATCACCATATGGAAAGCTTTTTCTGATCTTGGTGTATAAAGGTTTCAGTCTGTTGAAAAATAATGGATTCACTAAGTACATCATGTAATCTCATGCTTTAGCTGCTGCTGCTAACTGCTGGAGTTCCAAGCTCCTGGTTTCTCCATAACGTCTCTGTGGCTTCAGTTAGGAACCTAGTCAGGGTGTGTGTGGTGCACATGTTGTTCAAGTGACAACACTTAGGTCTCTGCTTCCTGATTTACCCATATCTCTGTAAAGAGGGGCTGACCACAGATTCCTGTGACACTGTTTAGCTTTCATCCCCAGAATAAAAACAGAAAACAAGTCTCCCCCCTAGTGTTCTATAGATGTAAGACTGTTAGGATCCTGGTTGTTCTGAACAATGACTTTAGAAAGCTACAAAACAGCATTTCATTGGGTGATGATGGTACTTAGTTTATCAATATATTTTCAGTTTTTTTCACTAGACAAGGAAGACGAATATTGATCAAGAGTTAGTGTGCCTGTGGATTATAACTGCACCTTACTCGGTCTATTTCCTTAGAGTGCTAATCAATAAATCTTTACTCCATGGAGCACTACAAAACTGTCAAACAGCTATGGAAGCACAACCTGGCTTCTGTCGTGCAGCAAAAGAACTATCACTTGGGCTCTGATTGGACAAACTTGAAGATGGATGATGAGTTAAAAGGACCGAAGCATCTAGGTTGATCTTGGCAGAACTGGCAGTTTAAAAAAAAAGTCTTTGTGTATATTAATGACAAAGATTAAAAGTTTTTTAAAATTAAATCTTTTGGCATGTAAATAAAATAAATGTCATATGGATTTTAGTCCATGTGTAGTTGCTCTTCTCATTAAAATAGTGTTTAATAGGCAGCAACTTTGTCTTGTAATCTCGGGTCTTGCAAGCAAAGTAGGGGCTTAAATGAAACATCAACAAGTAGGTTTGGCAGAATAACTTATTTTTTTATAATTTTGACGGATAATATCTTCAAGCTTTTTTTAATTTGTATCCATTTTAAATTTGCAGAGTTTCACAATTATGAGGTATTCACATTTTTTATTTTCAAATTAAATTTTCAGCTGTGGGAAATTATGGGGGGATCAGACAGTTACTTAATGACAGACATTAAGATTCAAAAAATTAAAACTTTGTAGCCATTAAAGCAAATTTGTTAACATTACATGTCAAAATATACAAAGTACAGTAAATAGCCTTAAATCAAACTAGTAAGTTCCTAAGCAGTCTTTTTCTTAGCTTTGCCTATCTGTAAATTTTGATTATTGAGGGGAAAATTTGTTCTGTTTGTGTGTACAGTGAAATCAACGTTTACTGACATTTACCAATTTAAAAAAATGTAATCAAGCCTTCCAAGCCTGCCTATAAGGAGCTGTTTAGCTGCAGGAAGTGGTGTCACATAGTGTATCAGCTTCAGAAACGGTATGGATGAACATTATACAGATATGGAATTGAAGTTAAACTAAAGTCAGAGTAGACCTGTTTTGGCAACTCTTGGTGTAAAGTAGCTTTCCCGTATGTAAAACACAGATGTGTTTTAATTGCTGACTCTGGTATGAAAACTTGAGAAGGCAAAAGAGCCCAGAGTTTTTTGTCTTGGCCTTATTTTTTACAACTCTTACAGGAGTTTAGAGCCCTATTTCTGCTCAGCTCTCTGATTTGCTCAAAGTGAGTGGAGGCAGCCAAGTGAAATTGAGACATTCCCCCGTCCCTGAGGAGCAAACAGCAGTGCACAAAAAGTGCTGCAATGCTGTATCTTTGTGTACTAGTCTGCTTCAAACTGCTACTGAAAGATAAAACAAGTGCAAGACAAACTGTGCCAGGTGGGTGGCCCCAGCGCTGGCAGCCCCCACCTGGGCACTGCGGGCCCAGCGCCTCCAGCCCTGGAGCTCTGGGCAGCATGGCCCCAGCGCCCGCCTAGCCTACTCCAAGTCCCGGCCGCAGGCTGGCCGCCCTAGCCCCAGCACGCTTCCTCAAAAAGGAGCATCCTGCCTGGGCTGGGGCCAAAGGGGAAGCACCAAGCAGGAAGGGGCTTTGGAGGTGGAGAGTGGGTGAGGCCACGCGGGGCTGTTTGAGGACGCATAGGCTTCCCTAGCCTACGATACGTGCCGCCCATGTCCTTAGGTAACAAGGTGTTTGGAACCGAATGCTATATTCTAGGGGTAGAGGCATCTGTCTTGAATAGAAATCAAAAAGCCTTAATGGTGGAAGCTTGAGCTTGTAGAATGGAGCAACTAGGTAGCCACAGGATCTGTCTGATTTCGGTTAGTTTATTCTTGACTATCTCCAGAGTGATCAGATAGTCCCAGCTGTACACAGAAATGAAAAATAAGTTATGCCATTGGATTCCCATCTTCCTCTTTCTGCAAGAGCTATGTCCCAAACCCATGGTGAATAGCCAGCAGAACCATGTCATGGTATCCTTCACCTGACTGACTCAGACATGCATGCCACTACATATATTTTGGCATTGCAGGAATACTTTAGTCTAGTTCTCAAACCCATATGTCTGTCAAGAATGATCAGTTAAAGGAAATCTAATGAATGAAGTCTGTTATCTGGCCTCAAATGCTCTCAGGAAAGACCGGGCAGTTTACCTGCTGGGGGTGAAATAGATGGCTCTGTAAAAGCATGCTTCAGTTGTAACCACTTAGTGCAGAGGTGTTTTAAGACTGGGCAGAAATACCCTTTGTTCAATGAGTAGACTTAGGGGTGCTTCCCTTTATTCTGAGTGTGGGGAACTGGAATGTTCTGTTATTACACAGGCTCTGGGTCTGCTTATTTGCACATCACAGTGGTAAAGGGAAAGTGGTTTATAAATGCAACATTCAAACACCTTGTTTTTCCTCCCCTTGTCTAAAATTGTAGAGAGAAAGAAAGAGTCCTTTGCCAACCATTCTGGTCATGAACCCAGGACTAGCGTCACTGAGCAAATACCACCACCAGAGCATAACTCCTTCACTGCAGCTCCTGCCAGAAAAGTAAGTGAATTGGGGATTGACTCAGAGTCCAACTGTGCATTCCATTGTTGCTTTAAAGCAATTGGTTGCACTGGAGAATAGATTTTCTTAACTGGTGTTCAGAGAGGTTGCAAGACTTACAATCAGATACTATTCTGTCTCTGATTTAACAAAGAGGCACAGTTAACAGCATAATAGTCTGGGGCATGCACAAATAGGGCTAATTTTGTCTGGTGTGCTGTCTTTCCATTATGTCACCCTCTGAAATAAGTTGGGCCATTTAAAAAAAACAAACAAAAACACACTTTACTGCTTAACAAGTACTCCTGGTTCTCTGGCCAGGAAGGACCCCACTGCCTGTTTGGTGACAGAAGCAGTTTTGTTGACATCTCTTCCCCTAGTTCCTTCCAGCAGAAAGTACTGCAACAGAGAGAACTCCATTGAAACCGTCCTTATGGAAGCGACTGGTAAAATTCCTGTTTTTGCTCTTCATGGCAATGTGACAACAATGCAATTGGTATTGAAGCACATAGCCTGAAGATCCATCCAGGTTACATAACCTGCACCAGACTTGATGGCACTGTATGAGCTATGATGCTACACTAATGAGGTAGAGGTGAGACTGCTTGTCATTTCTCTGGCAATGATATTCTCCCCCCTCTCCCTTGAGTGAAGCTCTCTATAGCTACTGAGATTAGACATAAACCTCTTCTGACTCTAAATCCACTTGGCTAGCAGGAGCCATGAGTGTGGTCCCTATGTATATTCCATACATGCCCGAGACTGGAGAATTTGCAAGTAGTGTCTGTTGGTCTGTTTTTGGGCCCTCGTGTTCTTTGTGCTCAGTATCAATGGTATAAGGAGAGGTGCAGACCAACCGCCTCTCCTATTCATTTTTACTGTTGCCCAGCCTGAGTCGGAATCCTATGTCCAGAGCCATCTTTGCACTGTTTTCGTACCTGTAAATATAATAGTGTATAGTTGCTAGTATTTTCAGTCTTTTAATTAGCGTAGTTTAGTCCCCCTGTGCTCCGCTCGTGCCTTGGGGCCTCCCCTTTCCATTTCTTTTCACTCCCCTCAGAAGGAGGACCATGCCTAGAGTCCTGGGATTTAAGAAATGTCTCTTGCCCCTGCCCTATTTCAGTCAGCGATGACGACTAATGCAGCCTTTAGTGTCTTGGGGAGGCTCACATCTCCACTAAGTGCAGCATCTGCCTCTGCTTCCCTCCCCAAACCAGAGAGGCGACAAGAGTTTCAACTGAGCAAGTACTTCATGGAGAAAGTCATGAGACCCAGTCAGATCCTGGCAGGTGAACCCTCTGGTACATAGGCCTCGGTCTGCAGGCAATGCCCCTCTGAGCATGAGCTCCAAAGCAGAGGCCAGGGCTGTTAAGTCAGAGTAGTCATTGCCTCAGGCCTATTAGGAGAGTTAGAGGCATAGATCCCCTTCCACATTTGCTTCTAAAAGAAGGATCCCTCCCTGACTCTTTCCAAGTCAGGTGAGCCCTCGTGTTGATCCTAAAGACTCAGGTCTGCCTAAACCTGACCATGAGGGTAAGGTGTGAAGGAGAAAAGACTCGGTATTGGCTCTGGCTCCAACTTGAAAGCCAAAGGATTGGCACTTGCCAGCACTGACTGGGAGCTCCAAGATAGACTCCTCTTCAACTGTATTGACTCGTTCCCAGAAGGATCTACTGAGCACCATCAGTCCCAATCACTGGGACACCTCGTGTTCTGGGAGAGACTGAAACTTTTACCTCTTTTGAGGACATTTTCACCTTATCTTGTCCTCTGTTTCCTCTCCTTTCTGGTGTGATCCTCCTGAGGGACACCTCAACAACAGAAGAAGAAAGAAGAAACAACTCTTGAGGAGAAGGGACTAGTCCTCTATTCCATAGATGAATTGAAGCATTCATCTACTAGTACGGCCAACAGAGCCAGAATTTACCTTCTCATTGGTTGATTCTGATGTCCAGACAAGCTATCACTTCCATGTAGGGGGTTAGCTCAGACAGAGACAGCAGGAGATCTTGGATCCATCTTATGCCCAGAGGTGACCACCTAGAGGACCGATGGTATCCACTGCATTGAGATTCCTTCCCCCCCCCCCCCCAACCAGTTGACACTTCATACTGGCCCTGTTGGGATCCATGGGATCCCTATGGTAGAGACACTCCAGATCTATGCGTGAATCCCGCTGGCCCTCTCCTAGTCAACACCAACTGGCTCCATCAGAGCACGTGGAAGGAGGAAATGGAGCTGGATCAACCGGTTCTGACAGATGTCATCGTCCTTGCCTGATGAGGCAATTGCTCCATCCTCAGCGTCCCTGCCTGAAGACCACAGGCAATACCAAGAGCTCTTGCAGAGTGTGGCAATTGAACTCCAGATTCCATTCCAGGGGGTCCATGATATGCAGTATAAGCTCATGGAAATCTTGCAGCCCACTGGCCCCAATCAGGTGGGCCTCCCAGTAAATTAGGCTATCATGGAACCAACCAGGGCGGTATGGCATACTTCTGCATCTTGCACCCCCACCCTGAAAAAGGCTGAGAATTGCTAACAACCAGGTCCTGTTAGCAAAGCACAATTTTACAAATTACTCCAAATTCTTGGAGTTCAAAGACACTCCATCAGTGGACAGGGTCCAATTCCAAGCCCTCACCGAGGAAGGCAAACTGGTAGATAAGACTTCTTTTCAATTTGCAATGGACATTGCTGATACTGCATCTAGAGCTATTGCTACAGTGATACTTGAGGTATGAATCATGGCTTCACATTTTGGGGTTCTTCAGGGAGAAATCCCATTGAGGACTTGCCCTTTGAGTCTAACCTCTGTAACGAAAAGGCGGATGAGTCACTGCACTCATTAAGACTCCAGGACGACCCTCCACTCCCTGGGCATTTATAGCCAGCACCAAAAAGGAAGCACCACAAACAGGTGTATAAACCAAGACATCTCCCTCAGCTGTTCTACCACCAGCACCCTTACGAACTGCCGTGCAATGTCAGAAGGTGCAAAGCCCTAGGTAAGCAGCTCTTTCAAACACAGCCATTCAACCCTATCCACGAACCAGAGGTTACTTTTGACAGGATGCTTGAGAACCACATACGTTTATTGATGTCATCTCCAACTGCCCCCCAAACCTTTGGTGGCCCCCTCGCATTTTTCGCCCACAATTGGAGGGCAATAACAATGTATAAGTGTGGCTTGGATGGCATCCACTCTGGCTATGCCATCAAGTTTATCTCTCCTTCCCCCTTGCAAACCCCTTTCCTGGCCCATCTTCAGGGACCACCCTCAAGAGGAAATCTTCTGTAAGGAGGTGGACTGTCTCCTCCAAGGAGGGGATATAGAGTAAGTGCCACCTCAGCATCTAGGAAAAGGGTTCTACTCCCTATATTTCAGTCTCCAAGAAAAAATAAGGATGAAGACCCATTTTCTACCTACATCAGCTGAATATTTTTATTTGCAAATCATAATTCTGTATGTGCACATTGGCATTGATAATTCTCTTCCTGGAGAAGGGCATGTGGCTCACGGCTCTCAACATGAAAGATGTTTTCTTTCATGTGGGCATTCATCTGCCCCACAGAAGGTTCCTCAGATTTCTGGTGGGACAAGAGCATTACCAGCTCAGAGTACTTCTGTTTGGACTGGCAACAGGGCCTGCCTCACAATGGTGGTGGCCCAGATGAGTCAAAACAGCTATACCAACTTCTTGTACCTAAATGAATGGCTCCTAACAGGCAGATCCAATCAGGAGGTTCAATCAGCAACCCTATCTTTGATCCACGTTCTGACATCCTTGGGAATTTGCGTAAACAAAGTCTACTTTGAGTCCCACAAAAACCTTAGACTTTATAGAAGCAACCAAAGAACTGACTTAAGCAAGGGCCTATTTCCCTATGGACCAATTTCAGGCCATGAACAGCTTGATAAGTCAAGTCATCCTCAGACCTCAAACCACAGTCAAGGTTTGTCTTTCTCTGCTAGGTCACATGGCCTTGTGTACTTGCATAACACCATTCACCAGGCTTCACCTCTGTGTACAGGCTGGCTTTGGGCTGTTTACTCTTCAGACAGAGACTAAATGAATACCAAAGTAACAATCTTTGCCAAGGTCATGGCTTTCCTGGTATGATAGATGAATCTGGAGTAGGTGCATGTTGGAGTTAGCATTCTTTGTGCATACCCGATGGGACCATAATCTGTATTCCACTACCCACCCTCTTTCCCCTCTGCTTTGGATCCTGACTAGATTTGCGATAGCGAAGGAACTGGAGAAGCAGTTGGTCCACACCTCCCCTTACACTCTTGGGCTCTAGGATTCAGGCACAGACCTACAGAGACAACGTGCAAATTCTCTGGTCTCAGGCACAAAGAACATGGGTGTACCCATGTTTGGAATACAGATAGGGACCGTACACGTCAAAGAACTTCCAGTTACAGCTGAGTAACCTTCATATCTTGCATTCCTTTTGGTGGCCCTGTGCTTAATGTCTCAGGTTCATACACTGAAGTGCAGGTTGTTATATGCTAGGTTATTTTTTTTTTTATTTAGAGACTGAGCTAATAGATCTGAGAGATGCAAGAGGTTTCATAGTTAGTCATGAATTGTTTTGTATGTGCCAGTCAGCCTAATTGCTTGCCCAGAGCAAATAAAATAGCACTCCCTATGGCATAAACTTAAATTTACCTAACCAGGCAAGTGATGAGGAAGAGAGAGCGAGCAACTATGAATAGTGCAGTTAACCCTTTCCCTGCTGCAAAGCATTGCAGCTACCTCAAGCTGATGAGCGCTTCCTATGCAAGTATGAAAATCCGAAATCTCAGTCGTTTGAGACTTTTGATTAATTGAAGTGGGTTAACACAGAGTAGGTGTATGTTTGTTTAATAGATAAACTCCTTGTTGCACACACTCATCAGATTAACCGAAATCCCTTAATTAACACAACTTCGCTTACAACAACTGTCTCCTGCCTCTCGAGCTTTTCCTGTGTCTCACTACCATCAGACTAGATTTCTTGCTGGGAAATGTCAGTATAATGGCCTCACTGTGTCTTGTAAGGTAAAATCTAATAGCTGTACGGTCTCCATGAGGTACGTGGGTTAAGGTAATCTGGTAGTGTTCAGCTTTTTTTTCTTTGGAGCGAAATCCATCCAAAACCACATTAAAAAAACATGAAGGTTGCAGAGTTAAGTACACAGATCTCGAAATGCCAGAATTAAGGTCCCATGTGCAAACTAACTCTGTCCCATTGTAAATATGCATTGCAATAGTGTTAATAAAATGAGTGCATACTACTCAGGTACAGCAAAAAAAAAAATACACATCTCTCCTATAACCTTGCACATAAGTAGATGGAGGCAGATGCTCTACAGGAGCCTCCCTCTTCTAGTATTGGTTATTTTCATGGATCTCTCTAGCATACATAGAGTAATATGCCAGTACTACAACATGCTACATATCTGTAGCTGAAACAAAGTTGTGAAACAATTGTATATTTGAGGAAATAGTATGTGGTTGTATACTGAAGTCCATAATAAAACCAATACAGAGCGGCATGTACAGAATACACGGTTGCATGGTTTCTCATATGAAGTGTTCACTTGCACTCATGTGGGATGAGCTGCATAAAGCACTTGTGCCTTTGCCATTCTTGAGTAGTGCACCCTTAAACACATGCTGGCAAAACCTTTATATTACACCTTTTTATTCCTTCTCTATATCCTAATTAACCTTAACTTGCAATTACAGATTAGAATTGTGTGTGTGTATGTGCCTAGCTATCACTGGAGTCTGCATTGAATCTCATGCTTTAAAGTGTAACCTACTTAGTAAAATTCGCTGGGAAGTTAAATTATATACTGTCTGCAGAACCCTAGCTTCCTACCCACTGTTGTCTTCTCCCACCGCAGTTCACCAGTTTGCTCAACAAATCAGAGGAGCAAAAGGATGAATCTCCCTCATCTTGGAGGCTTGGTCTACGGAAAACTGGCAGCCACAATATGCTAAGCGAAGCTGCTTCCCGGGAGGCACTGAGAGAGAGAGGTTCCTCCATCTACCGCTCTTCATCGAGTCCCCGGATTTCTGCATTCTTAGACAACAAAGAAAAGGTCTCCTTTCCCTCAAAACAGTTTGTAGTGAATCCCATCTGAGGGGTGCTTACCAAGCAGCGTCAATCAGCTTACCCATCTGTAAGGCCATCCCACTGGGTTTCAGTTTGTTTGTAATCTCCATAACCTCTTTCTTCTTGCAGCTTTTTTTCATGCTGCTTGCATGTGTTCAGATGCTTTAGTACATTTATACTTTCCTCCTGTTTTGAAAAGTACGCCATCTTACTTTCTATGTTGGTAGTTCATGCAAAATTGTTGGAGTTCAGCCAAAGCATTCCTTTTACCCCTTCCTACCTAAATTGGAGCCTGCTTAGCAATCCCCCGGCAGTTTGGCATCCCACATGCTTTAGTGGGGAATGTCTAATCCAGCCAGTGAGTGACCTGTGTTCACAGTAGGTATTGTGCTGCTCTGAATCTAAAGTCTTCCTCAGTGTGCTCTCCATCCATTCAGCTCTGCTGCTCATTTATACACGATCTGTCTTAATTTAGAAGCTGCCCTCAGTTACTAGCCTCACCTTTATCATGCTAGTTGCTAGGGAAGCCAACTCTCTAAAAAGAACATATGGTAATTCTAGAAAACAGATCTTTTGGGCTATTTCTTGAAATGGTTCCAGGCTGACTCCTCCATGCCAATTTTTAAACTTAGAGCAAAGGCCTTGAATATTGGCAATTTTGGAAAAATTAAAAACTGACTCTCACTTCTAGAAGCAAGAATGCAAACACTGTAATTCAGAGGTGTTGCTGAATGCCATTGAAGATGTAACTTCCTTGTGGAATATACATGGTCTTGAAATACTTTTTGTTTTTTCCTTCAGGATAAGGATAGCAAAAACTACTTTGCCCCCATAGCCCCTAGAAGACTAAGCAGTACGGGTGACATAGAAGAAAAGGAAAACAGGTAGGACTTGGACTGAATTTAAGGCTCAGATTTTATTCTGGGGAATATTCTGCTGGAATTCACTCCTTGGAAATGCCTGCTCCTTTTTCTGTGCTCATGCTTCATAGTTTTCACACATCACTCCCAAGCACATAGGTGTTTGATATGGCTCGAAATCTGGCAACATTTTATGAAAAGTGAACTTAGTGGGCCCTTCCCTCAGTAGGCGATAGTATCTGCTCCCTAAACTCTTAAACTATTGGCACGCTTTCAGAATTTAAAATGTGAAATGCTGAAAACGATGATTATACACGTATTTCTCCCCTCCATTGTGATACTATGCAGGTGCCTTCTTGTCCTTGAAAATAAGTCTAAATTTGAGCTCTAGCTGAGACCCCTTCTTATTGTACTGTAACTTGCTCAGACATCATCTCTTCCATCACATTTGTTTTTGTCCACCAGTTGCTTCTCGATGTAGCTTAAGTTTGTGAACTCTGTTGCAGGGACTCTGCTGTGTGTCTATAAAGTACCTAGCAGGATGGGGTCCCAAGTCTTGTTTGGTTACCCATTGCTGCTGCAGTATAAAAATGGAAGCAGCATCTGTCTCATAACATGATTATTTGGGGAAATGCTGCCTCCAGTGGGTTCCTTGCAATGTGATCTAAAGGGAATAAGATTTGAGCTCGGCTTGATTTGTAGTGAAGCAGTTGTGAAGCAGTTGTTGTGAAGCAGTTACACCAAATAGGCTCTGAGAAACAATTTCACAGCAATTATAGATTCTGTACTGTTCTTGTTACATCCTGCCTGCCGTGCTCTAACTTCAGTCTCAAACTGCCACCATTATTTGGATCTTAGCAGACAATTTGTATTTGAAATTACAGGGGGGATGACTGATAAAGCTGAGTGTTTTTTGAACAGTGCCTCAGACTGTGCTGTACCCAGCTGATTGCTGCTAAGTGTCCTGTGCTCTGTATGATGGAGGATCAGGCTATATTAGCAGATGGTATTCATAGTGTACTGTGTGACACAATTTTTCCAGTACTTTTCTTTTAACACCAGCCAAATCAGTGCTTCGTGGAATGCGGTAGAGCAGTGGTCTCCAAAGTGGGGTGCGCAAGACGATCCATTGGGGGGCGTGGCAGAAGGAGTGCCGCTGGGGGTGGGAGGAAGGGCAGCCGGAGGAGGGAGGGAACGAGTGAGCGGGGAAGCTGCCCCGCACCCCCCCCCCCCTTGCAGGCAAGGCCACCTGGAACGCTGGGGCTTTAGGGGCTGTCGGGCCCTGGGCTAAGGGGGCCCTGGGGCCCTGGCCTGCAGCTCTAAAGCCTCTTTCGGAATGCGGCCCTGAGTCCTCCGGCCCGTGGAGGAGCAGGGGCAGCCGTGCAGCCAGTGGCTGGAAAGAAGTGGCACTTTCCCCTTCAAAGCCGGCTGGAGAGAAGCGGCGCTTTGAAGGGGAAAGTGGCGCTTCTCTCCGGCCGCTGGCTGTGCAGCTGCCCCTGCTCCTCCTGAGTCCTCCGGCCCGTGCTCGCAGGGCCGCATTCCGAAAGGGGCTTTAGAGCTGCAGGCCAGGGCCCTGGGACCTCCCTTAGCCCAGGACCCTGCAGTCCCTAAAGCCCCTGCGTTCTGGGTGGCCCTGCCCGGGGGAGGGGGGAGGGCAGCTCCCAGAATCATGGCCGTGGGGATGGTGCCGCACTGTGCAGAGTCACCTGCACACCCCCTGCACAAAACAGGAGCTGCCCCAGGTAAGTGCTCTGTACCTCCTGCCTGCCCCAGCCCTGAGCCCCCTCCTGCACCCTAACTCCCAGACCCCACATCCCACCCTGAGCCCCCTCCCGCACCCTACCCCTAATCCAGACCTTCGAATCGCTGTATCACAAAGTGTTAAACCAAGATTTTCAGAAATAATGAAGCATATTCAATCACATTGCTCTCACTAAAAATATTAATAATTGTTTTTTGTGAGAGCAAAAAGGTTTTTCGTACTGTTAATAAATAAAATACAATAATTTTTTAAAAACATTGTTTTTCATCTTTATCTCATCCTTTTTTAATTTCTATTTTTTGTATGTTTTATAATGTACATAATATATTAGTGTAGTAGTACATGTATATATAATTTATACATATATTGGGGGTGCGTGCTCAACATTTTTTTACTGGTAGGGGTGCACGATCAATAAAGTTTGGAGACCACTGCTCTAGAGGCTTGAAGTAAAACAGCACGAATAGCTTGACATCAAAATTGAAAAATAATTGGGAGCTCTGATGTATATTCGCTCATGCTACAAATAGGTTCTGATTTCTATAGCTGGCGAGAGGGAATTGCCAGAGAACAACATACAAGATAGGGGGAGGGATAGCTCAATGGTTTGAGCATTGGCCTGCTAAACCCAGGGTTGTGAGTTCAATCCTTGAGGAGGCCACTTAGGGATCTGGGGCAAAAATTGGTCCTGCTAGTGAAGGCAGGGGGCTGGACTTGATGACCTTTCAAGGTCCCTTCCAGTTCTAGGAGATTGGTATATCTCCAATTATTACCTATTACCATTACCTTCCAGCATTGGAGTGAGGGACTTGAGCTCAGATTCTGAACTCTCATTCCCCTGCTCCTTCACACGTTAACATTCATAGGGACATTCATTTGTTTCTGAATCATGGCACGTAGTTCTAGTTGTTGCTAAATATTTATACTTGCTGCTCCTGGCTCCTAAATCAATAGCCTAAGACTTACCATATTGGCTCAGGCCATTGATCCGTGGCCTGGTATCCTGTCTCTGGCAGTGACTAATCCTTGATGTTTCAGAAGGTAAAAGGAGAGAGGCAGGGAGAGCAAGATCTTTCTAGGTCTAATGCATGAAGTGATTTTCTATAAATAGTCTGAATTTGGATCAAGTGCTTGTGGTCAGAGACCTTGTGTTAATGTGTGTGCAAAACATTATGCATTCTTGTGACATTAAATAAGTAATAAATACTTGGCAATTACTAGAGCTAATTTTAAGGGAAATAATTAATCAAAATATCCCCGTTATCCCTGTGGTGAATCAGGACTGTGGCTGGAAAAGGTTTGTATTGCCTGAATGTGGAGGGCTCTTTGCTCTTGCCACTGGATGTTGGACTCCAGCACTTACCTTCATGCTTGGCAGTGCGATAAACCAAGACAACATGGCTCCAGAGTCTTTTTAAACTGCCGAAGTGCTCTCTCCTGCCTCAACAGAGAATCTGCTGTTAACCTGGTGAGGAGTGGCTCCTACACCCGGCAGCCATGGAGGGATGAGCCAAAGGGAAACGAAGCCCCCCAGACTGGTGCACCTTCCACCTACGTATCTACCTACCTGAAAAGGTACCACCTGTAACATTTACAATAAGTTGCTTACAGAGCAAAACTGAAGTTCTTAACATGCCATTCAGGCTTTTGAGTGGCTGCTTTCTTTCTAATTGCTGCATTAGTGTGGCTGGCCTTGGTGTCCTCATTGCTTTCCCGCACCCAGCAGCAAACATCAGGGCCTGCTTAGCTTTTTCATTACAAACCCTGTCGTCTGCGATTTAGATTTTCATGGGTTTTAAAATATTGGGCTAAACTTTAAAAATTGCATTTGCATAATTCAGATGCAAACTTTTTCAACAAATTATATTGGTGTAATTGTGTTAGATCGCTAAAAGCAAAATTCCTTGTAAGCCGAGGGTGCAGTAACAGAATTGTAAAATGCAGTCTTGTGGGGGCCCTAAACAGGTCTGGGAGTCCATTTCTAATGGTGTTGCATGTTACTGCACAACTTTGGATAACAAACTATCCAAAAATAACTTGGAGCATTCCTGTTTCTCTTCTCTCCTATCTGTGCTGCTTCTCTTAAGTCCAAGGCCAGCAGCTTGAGCAGAAAATGAGTGCTCCAGAGTTCACGAGCATTAACAGCCAGACTTGTGAGGAATGTGACTGGTATCCAAAATCAGCCAACATAGTCCATTTCTTCTGGCAGCAGGAAAATAGCTTTTGTGCAGGTGCATGTGCCACTCTACATAGACAACTGCTGCTTGCTGATGGGATGAGGAGGCAGAGTCAGGAAAGAAATTTGCTCCGCATACAGCTTTTCCCAATTGGCCCTGTCCATTATCAGTTTGGAAGGGAGAGGTTCACCTGGTATTGGCTGCTCCTGGACTGAGTGGACCAGGGGCCATTATGACAAATGTTATATTCTAGACTCAATTGAGAGAGGGAGGAAACTTGCTATTAGTGAAGGGGGATGGTGAAATTTTCACCCCTGAACTTGCCTGGTGAAATGACAGGCCCACTCACAAGTGTGTTGCTTAAGACTTCAGTCTGTAAAACCATCACCGATTAGTGCAAGGGAAGTAAAGTCTACAATTTTAGATGATAGGTTTCATTTTAGATGAGGCTTTTTCCAAGTGCTAGACCCTCAAACTGAATAATTTGTCCTTAATGTGGCGTAACTCTGAATATATGGGGTGAGGGAGAGTTTTGTGAATGTTTCCATATTACTTGTGTTCTAGTGTTTAGGGGATGATAGCAAAGCTCAGCCTTTTCATAGGATATGGCTATCTAGCTGCTGAGTAAATGGAGTTGTTCATACAAAAGGGGAAGCAGCTGGATATTTTCAAAGCAGGAGACCTTTCTTGTGAGGCAGTGTTCCATTCCAATTAATTTACATCTGTCCTGGGATCTGATGCTGCCAGCCAGCGGTGTGTGCTTCTCTCTCACTTGACAGACAGACAGGTAGCAGCTGGTTGCAAGACTTTCACCTCTGCTGCCAGATTGTCTCTTAGACATAACATAGATGCTGTCACTTTAGCTGACATGGTTCAGGTCAGTAACGTTACTGAACAACCTCAGTTCTGCTGGGATTTTAAAACTTTCTTGCTTTGTGACTCAGCTAATCCAAAATCAGATTTACAAGGAATATTTACCCAACCTGCCCCATGGTGCCATGATTAAACTTGGAGGCATTAGCTGAAGTTTTGGCTGGCACTGACCACTTTTGGAATTGCACACAGTCAAGTTATTTCCTATGAAAGGCCTCATTTAAGCATTCATCTGAAGGGAGAATATCTTTACATAATAGGAATAATGCGCAGCTATATGTGGCTACAAAAAAACAAGGTGATAACTTGTGCATCTTATGCACTGAGTGAACTTGTGATCAGTTTGTATAGTAGTCTCAAACATCCTTCCATTGTAAAGTACAGAGAAACAAATAAATGCTAACTATTTATAGATCATGTATGAAATGTTAAAGACTTATAGGTTGTGAAAGACTCTAGTCTCATACACCAGTGTGTAGCATGAGGAATGGAATCAGATTGTCCTTCATGTAAGGTAACATTTTGTCACTAGAAACTTGACTTCTTGGTACTAAAATGTCTCTAAATCGGACTGTAAAATCAATTCCCTCTATCTTAGGATGGACTTTTAAAATGGATGTGCCATACTTTAATATAGTTAAGGGAAAAAATCTCCAATTTTTTAGTGTGGCTTAATGAGGAATACAAGGCTGCTCCATGTTGAGACCTTAGTTTTCTTCTTAATCTCTGCATTTCCCACACATGTTGCTTTAATTGATCTCAAACACATTCATTTAAACTATAAATGCTCTTCTGTTTTTGCAAAAGGACGCATAGTGGACCCCAGCTATCAGCGACAGATCCCCCTGCATCAGTGCTGAAAAGCACTTTCCTGCTAGTGAGGAGGGGACAGCTGTTTTTATTATTATTTCGGAAGGTGTTCTTTAGACTTGGCAAATGACAGGAATATTTCTCAGTGATGCTGAAAGTGTCATTCCCTCTCCTCACCTGCCCCCCCAAAATCTCCTCCTGTGTGCACACAACAGTGGTGAAACAATTCTCAGCGTCCCTGACTGACAACCAACCATAACACTTTCCATTCCATTATACTGGCCTTAAAGGTCTAGTTCAGGTCACTTGCTGATGCTAAAACATGCAAGAATTGACATCGCAAATCAAACAAGTGTAGCATCCTTTGACAGCAACTTGATACCTCAGAGGAAGATGCTAGATACTCCAAAATGGAATAACCTGCTTATATGATCTGCTTCTTCCTACTCCTCCCTAGGCTCTCATACTTAGGACAAAAATATAGAAGGGGTATGCCCCATGTAATATAATTGAAAATATTTTCATTATGCATGAGACACAAGGTGGGTGAGATAATAATTTTTATTGGCCCAACTTCTGTTGGTGAGAGACAAGTTTTCAGTAAATCCAGCGTCTTTATTATGACCGTGATTTTTAGCATCTAGGAAAGTTACGAGTTTAAGCTCCCAGGCTTGGCTTTTGAACGTGTTGTACAGGTTTGATCAGTTTTAAATATGTTGCTGTGAGTTTAATTGAATGTCCCCTTGTTCTTGTATCGAGGGTGAATAGAAGTGCCCCAACACGTCTGTCTGTACCATTCTTTACTTTAGAGAAGGAATGAGAGATCTACACAGTCCTGATCATTTCAGTCTGTTGCATAAATGGCTTCCCATTAATCACTTTCATTGCCAGTCTCTGGACTTCTATTCCACATGTGAACATAGTATTCCATGTACAGTTGGGAAAACCAGGCCCGTTTCAGGTTTCAGCTCAAATTGTCTGACATTGTCTTGCACAAAATGAAGGGGTAGGGTCAAATTTATTACAGGCAAAGCCAGTAGTGTCTCCTGTTTAAAGCTGACCACCACTTCCCTATTATACATATCCTATTTTCAGTTGTGCATAACTTTGGTTAAAGTTTAGCATTTGGGCTGAAATTTTGCATGTAAGGTGTCTGTCTTCTGGCTGATTTTTTTTTTAAACTTTCAGCTGTTTCTGAGCATGAGATTAGAGAAGTATATGTTTTGTCCATGTTAGAAAAAAATTAGTTTTGTTAAGAAGTGTTAGTATCTCAGTGCATGGACTCAGATGGCCTTTGTGTTGGGGATATGCCTCTTGCTGTTCCTGAGAAAATCAACCCAAGTTAGAAGTCTTTGGAAAAATCCCATGTTGTACATGCTCAGTAGACTTCAGCAGCTATGTAGTTCAGCATGCTCAGTAGTTTTATGAGGATGATACATATGCAGGTCAGCCACATGAGCTGGGAGGGGCTCAGTGAGGATGGAATCTTCAGAGATTTTAGCTGCATGTCTCTACTGCTCATGTGCAAACTGACCTTTTTCAGAAGCTTGTAACTTAGCCAAATTTGGGTGGATTTTCTTGAACAGCAAAAGGAACATCCCTGACATAGTCCACCTCCCTGTCAAATGTCAAGTCCCTGCTTCAAAGCACGGAGGTTCTAGAGTTTCTCAGTGAAATAGCTGTAAGAATTTTTTAACATGGCAAAACATAATTCCCTAGCATCAGTCTTGCATATGGTTGAACCATTTTTGCTGAAATGTTCCAAAAATATCCAGTCTGAGGCAGACACCCTGCATGAAAAATTGTAGCCCAAAGCGTTAAAAAGTTTGGCAAACTTATAAACAACTGGAAACAGGGTCAGGCAACTTCTGCCTATGTCTGTCTGTCTGTCTGTCTGTCTGTGTGTGTGTGTGTATATATATATATATATATATATATATATTCATTCCTTAAGTTGATTTGATCCTCTGTTATTGTCTCCACCTTTCCCCAGTGCTTGAGAACACTACTGGTGGTGCCAGTGGTGCTGCTACAGGTGGGAGCAGGATTTTCCTTGTTTTTGCCTGTTCTCTGAACTTCCCTGATTCACTTTGATCCCATTATTCTCTCCCCTAGACTTACAGAGCAGGGCCATCATTGATACATGTCCAGAGTGTTCTCTTCGATGACCTCTTCATGGTCTAATGTCTCTTGCATTCATTTTGCTGAGATTTAAATATCCCCCCTCCAATTCACCTAAGGGCCTGTGATGGTCAGCAACTGGTTAACCATGTGCTGAAGGGAGTGATCTTGTGATGTTTTACAGTGCTTCATTTGGTAGAAGTAGTGACCTCAACAGTCCCTACATTTCAGCCAATCGTAATACATCTGCTACCTCACCCACTACCATTGGTTCATCTACCTCATTGGGCACCCAGTGGCAACCTGCCTCTTCCTGTCCTACATCTCTTAGTGCGAACACTACTGCATCAATCCGCCAGTATACCAGGTAAGGGCTCCGGGCTCATTCAGAGAACACTGTAGAATGCTCATGTCCTTAACTGACACACAGTTCTGGGGGTGGAGGTTCTGAATTCTAAACTGGTTGGAAATCAGTTCCATTATATATTGAGCTCCTGAACAGTGGGTGCTGATGAGGCATTTCAGTTGAAAAAGTGCATATATTGTGTTCAGACTGTTTTAACAATGCATACCATAAGACTGCATACACAGCCTTAGCTTTGTCACTTCCTGACTTGTGATTAACTATGCATCCTTATTTTTCTAGGTAGCTCTTCTTTACAGCATGTGTAATTTCTAGTGCCACTGAGATTTTATTTTTGAATTGCAGGAGCTTTGAGACCATCCCTCCTCCTGCTTATTGACCAATTAAATTCCCTCAGATTTTCCAGTCACTTCTACAATAATCAGCAGCGATGTCAGGAATATTTCCTCCTACGGCTTATTCTTCTAGACATCCTTAAAAATGCCTTCTTATGACATTCCATCATACCATTGTATCCATAGAATTGGAGAAAACTTGTTCCTAGCTTCTAATGTTTCCTTGAAGGTACTGGGTCCCTAAGCCAATCGAGTTCACTTGCTTTGTATCCCATTATGTCTTGTATGTTTCAGAGCCCCATACCGGCAACAAACTGACTCTACTGTAGAGAAAAATACAGAGAACATCTCTGCTAGCACTCCACTAGGTATAATCACAAATCGCACTGTACTCAGCACTGCCAATGGTGTTACATCTGCCAACGCCACGTCAACTACTGGAACGGACTCCTCAAATGGAGAAGCCAGGGAGCGAAGAAGGTTAGTGATCAGAATGATGGTGCACTTCATCTGTGGTGTATACAGATAAGAATTTATAGAATCATTCTTTCTGGGTGGTGCCTGGTGTTAGTTAGAAGATTTCAGTGTCTTAGGCCTTTCTGCCAAGACAAACACTGATGCCAATTGCAGTGGTGGTGTGTGGTGTGGACACATGTCTACAGTGAACTGTGGTCTAAGACATGTTAGTTTCACAAAACAAACAGCAATAACAACCTACAGCTACAATCACAGCAATCTAGACCTGGGTGTGGGAGGAAGAGGAAAGGGAATAACTAAGCAGAAGCTGAATTCTGGTATGATCGCTAGACAGTCAGTTATGCTCTAGGAGTAGCAGCATTTTAAAAAAACTGCTGCAAGCATGAGGCTGCTGTTGCTGTTTTCCTTTTCATGTGGAATTATTTTAAGATTGGCAGGGAAATAGGGCTGGGGTAGCCAGTTTCAGATGCAAGGTAAGATTTTCTTTAAAAAGGGAAGTGCAGAACATCACATGAGCACCATTCCTTCATGCAAACAGGTGAAATGTGCTAGGACAGTCTTACAGTGGCATCAGGGTCAAGTAAATTTTAATAAAAAAGGCACAATGCTGATTTGCATATTTCTAATTATCAGCCTGGTTTTGACAAGTTACTGTCAATGGGAGAAGAATGTTTAAAGCAACTAGACTCCTGTAAGCTAAAGCTAACTCCTTTCCTCAATTCCCAGCCCTACTGAGTGGGGAGTTCTGTGCTTGGTTCAAAAATGAGGGAAGGGAAAGGATTATAATGGAAATTGTTAGATTGCTTACTACAGCCAAAGTCTGTATCACTAGGGCCCTGCAAATCTGTGGATATCTGCTTCATATCCCTGGACCATTTTTGTGGATAGTGGATCGGATGCAGATACAGCCACGCAGGGCCCTACTTACCAGCGGTGCCTAGCCCGCAGCATCCAGTTGTGGCAGCCCAGGAGGTGTAGTGCGCTTGGGGCCGGCGGCAGCAGCAGCTTGGAGTCGGGGCTCATCGCTTTGCTTCCTGTCCAGCAGCTCGGGCCCCTCGGGAAGCACCAGTGTCCCTACCATGGTCCGACCGGCAGCACTGGCCACGCTCCTGGGCCTGCACCCGGCCACAGGGATTGGAATGGGCAGGGCCCTGGCACCCCCACCCCTCCGCCCCACTTTGATGCAACACCGCTGCTGCTGTCACTCGCGAGTCCCCGGGAGCAGCATGCGATTCAATGCCCTCCATTTCCCAAAACAAACAGAAAAAAACTGTAAGCTCTCCTTGTCTATTCTCAACCTTCTCACATGTGAATCTCAGTCTAATTTACTGGTGCTTGGGAGTGTGATCTCTAGCAAACCAGCAAACTGTGTGTAAATCTTGTCTGTGTGGCCAATGCGTTGGTTCCTCATGCCACCCAGGACTTAGTTACCTAGTTATCCCTTGCCTCAGTGACAGACCCCGACTTGGTTGTGCTTAACTGGTAGTCAGCTGGTTTGCTAGTCATCCAGACAATCTCCTCTGGGCTCTGCCAACCCTTACTTTGCCTTATAGGTAACAAAAGGTATACCTCAGCCCCTGGGCCCCTCTGAAAACATCCCTGGCAGTGTTCAGCCCACCACTGGACACTCACAGAAATGGATATGTTTGCTGTCCCCAACGGGAACAGTATGTACATCAGCTTCTTTCATTCAGCTGAGGAGTTGCACTTTATTTAACACCACAGCACTGAGACATATTTATAATAAAATACAAATACGTTTAGTAACCAAGAACAGAGATTCAAATGAATCAAATGAATAGTGAATAAGAATATTGGAAACAGAATGGTTACCCACATAAAACAAAATGTAAAACGCCATTCTAGGTCTACACTTATTGATGGTTACCTTTCTTGTTTTATAAAGTAGATTTTCTCCCAAGGATTCAGTTTTTGACAGAGCTGCTAGTTTTCAGTCAAAACCATGATCCAAGTTTTCATGAGTATATGCCACACCTTTCAAGGAATTTCCTCAGTAAACGAATACCAAAATGAATACCAGTTTTATCTCCTTATATTACCCAAAACTCATTGTTTTGACCCTCCCCATCCTGCCATGGTTCCCTTCCTGATGTGCTGACTCCAAGGTGCATTCATATCTTTGTGTTGACTTGAAATGCAGATGTAACTTCCATTTTGTTTGGCTTATGAATTTCGGTAGACATGTGAACGTACATCTTTGTCTGGCAAAAGCAGTTTTTCACCCCTGCTGGGGAATAACAGATGGATTAAAAACTATAAGGACATAGTTTCAGTATATAGTCATAACTTAAAATATAATCAATATTTACAACCATATTAATGACCAGCATTTATTAATAGAAATTATGATTGCAAAGTGTTTAGGTATAGCAAGTTTCAGGCCTGGTAAGAGGTACTGTGATAGAACAGTGAACATGTTGCCAGCTAGCATTGAGGGATTCTTAAGGTCACATGTTATCACTAGGCTTCCGAGGTAATACCGTGTTTTGATGAAAGAAGACCATGACCGTTCTTTCAGACACTGTAGACTATCTAAGACCGTATCCCATCAGTTCATATTTAGACGTTTCTTTGCAACAATAAGGGCTGAAGCTTATGTTTGGGGAAAAAATGAGAACTTGCAATTTGTAAAATCTGAATCTGTCTCAGTGGCCAGACTGATCCGTTGGGTGAGCAGGACCCTGCGCTCAGGTGGGAGTTAGGCACCAACTGGCCAGACCAAGTTTAATGTATTGTCCGAATGGAAACTTAACCATAGTCCGTTACAGTTACACAGCCTTCAAGTTCTTCCCCATTAGCTTGCATAGATGCTTTGTAATACTGTCATTACCGTGAATACTCCATTGTGGGATATTGTGGAGACTGGTCAAAGTGCACTGTGCTGATTTGACAATATTGCAGTGCCGTTGGGGAGAGAAATCTGCCAAGATATCTGAGTGATTGGAATTAGACAGGCAAGGCTAAAAAGTTAATTGTATTGCAAAACCAGTTCCCACAAATGATATTGGGTCTTTGTAGGTGCCTTGCATTTTTATTAGTGAGCCATCTTTTAAATCTGTTAACTATAAAGAAGAGAAACCCTCAGATCCTTGCCCCATCTCCCCTCACTGCATAATCAAATGCAGTATTTTCATTCATGCTTTGCACCAGTGGGTTCAAGCTGCCTCATTTGTTAACGTGGAGTCTTGTGACAGCAGGGATACTGGAACGGTGACTGCTTGCAGGTTTTGATCTAGGGTTTGGAAATGGCAGAAGCTGGTGGGGTCACCTCAGTGGAGAAGCACTGATTGGCAAAGAAACCAATTTGTTAAAAACAGAAAATGGCAAACAGTTGTCAGGGAAGTGTTATGGATTTCAGCTCCCAATGGCAGCTGTCGTAATAGCATTCTGGTCTGGTACAGTGTTTCCAAAGCTCCAAGTTCCTCTTAGCAACAATAACATGTAAACAAGCCCATTGGATAATATTAGAACAGTGAGATGCCTCCATAACATACGGCCTTAGACTGTCTGAAGCCAAAAGATTAAAGTGAAACACTTTGTTAGGTTTAGGAGAAATGACTAGAAAAGTGGTCTGGGATGCTCTTCTGTCTCCACTGCAGGTGGCACACCTCTCTGTCTTAAATGCTGGCTTGCTCTGCTGTCTCGCGCTGTCTTTTTGCCACTTTGTTCTTCTGGCTACCAAAATGTTGTGATTGGCAAATGCTGCGTAATCACTTAAGCATCACATCTTAAGCACCTGCATCTTTCCTTTAAAAGCTCACAAATCCATGTGGGGATTATCCTATGCAGTTGGAATATGCCGTACCAAACTGCTGTCCATGTCCTGTAAGACGGCTGATTTTAGAAACTTGTATATAATATACAGCTGTATGTTAGTGTCCTCTTAATTCTGCTGCTGCATTCTGTTGCTGAGCCTACTAGCTGGAAAGATGCTCTGCCTCCTGTGCTGTTCTAGTATTTTTGCCAGCTGACTTTTCATGGAATTAGAGAAATTGGAGATGGAGAACACCTGTTAGGCTGTCTAGATTATTTCCTGCCAATGCAGGATTGCTCCCTATTGTAAAATCTTTGTCCAGTCTAGGCCAAACTGTGTAAATAAAATCTCGGAAAGGCATGGATTACAGGCTTATGGAAGCAGTATATAAAAATCTCACATGCAAGTCCTTCCCCTCCATATGCAAGGCTAATTGATCAACCTTCCTGGGGGTTGGTGCTCTGCCATGGATGGTAAGGACTCCCATAGCTTTTCTAATTAGAACTGCAGGCATGCTATTGGTCAGGTGATTGTTTTTCTGAGATGCTATGATGACCCTTACTGCCTGTGAAAGATCTTCACACGGCTGAGAGGCTGTCCCTTCTGCAGCTGTCACAATGATTTCTCTCAACTGTTACCAGCTATTTGATCGCTTTTTCCCAAGGAACTGTGTCCACCCCTTCACTGCAGTGCTCACTACCCATCACGGCCTTACCTTGCATTGAGCGTCACGAGTGGTGGCCATGTTCTCCTCATCCCCCACCAGTCTGAATGCAGCCCACTTGTTCTGAGTCCAGTTACTAATGTCCCTTGTAGATGGACGTGCCTTATGTCCCTTGTAGATGGACGTGACTTTCTGGAAGATCTTGGCAGTCCTGACTCGCTGTTAGATTTGTCTGGTATTGCTGTGAGATGTCCGGTCCCAGAACAAGCATCGCAGGGGTCTGGACTTTTCTGAAGCCTTTCATCAAGCCTTTCATCAAGATGAGGTTGCTAAACCTTTGGCTATAAGGGGCCACACACTCCAGGGACTGGCTGAAAAGCTCGTGTGGAGTGGACCACTTGTTTTGAAGTGCCATGTGCTGAGAGAGATGAGCTTCCCCTAGGATTTTTTGAAAGGATTGTGGGGCGAGTCCCTTGTCTACAGTACAAAAAAGTCTTGCTGGCATAGCTATGCTGGCAAACCCGCCTGGTATGACACAGCTAATGCCAGCATAAAAGTGGGTCTGCTGGCATAGCTTGCACATTGGGCTTCTGATTTTCAGCTCTAACTGATGAACACTAATAAAACACCCTGATTCAATAATAATAATAATAATAATAATAATGAAATGAGTGGAACTGGTTACTTGTATCTAAGGCCTTGTCAACATGGAGCATAATGTGGGTTATGGTGGTATGATTTCTAAAGCATGTTAATGTGTTGAATGTTAATTGGTCCTTGTAGATCCTACTGGTGTGCGCTGAAGGTTCCCTAGTGTGCTTTAACATAGTGCTGATTAAAACAGTGCTACATTAAAGGGCTCTAGGGAACATTACAAAGATGACTTATTACAGTACATACACATTACTCAGTACAGTATATACAGAGGGCCTAACTTCCCCTCCCCCCCGTCCCCCTAATTTTGGACAGCTTCATAAAGCTCAAATTGCTGAAAATAACCCCCAAAATGAATTTAATAACCCCCCCCAAAACCAGAAGCCCTATTTACGCAGTTCCCCAAGAGAGACAAGCCATACCAGCAAAAGCACTTCAGTGCTGATGTAAGTGCATCTGCGCTAAAGCTTATACAAGCACGGCTATGCTGATTACACCTGACTCTTTTTAACTGGCATAGCTCTTCTGGTATGAGTTATAAGTGTAGACCAGGCCTTTGAGCTCCTGGTAGTGATAGTAGTTTAAAGAGACATTTCTGAAGTTGAAATCTAATCAGTTTATGCAAGAATTAGGAGTCGTTCAGTTTACTGCTCCTGCCCCTCCCCAGTTCCCCTGCCAGTTGGTGTTGGTTTTATAATCAGTTTCCTATTTTGTAACATAACGTTCTTTCCAGTGTTCCCCTATGAAAGACCCATTGAAATGGGGGAAGGTGCTGAGTGCACAGAGCAAGCTGTTGGTGTATAATCAGTTTCAGATGAATGGTAAATGGTTGGTTTCCCTTATTTTTTGAATAAGCGCTGCATCGTTTCAGTGAAGGCACTGCCTATGCTGATGGGAGAACCACCCACCCCCAAGAGGCAGTAGCTAGGTTGACAGGAGAATTCTCCAATTGACCTAGCACTATCTACACCAGGGGTTTAACTGTGTTGCTCAGGGGTGTGGATTTTTCACACCCCTGAGCGATATAGTTATAATAACCTAATTTTCTAGTGTACATCAGGCCTAAGTCACAGGATCAGTGTGAATGACAGTGTTGGGCCTGTGTCTTTCTAGGTTTTGGGGGGAAAAGTCCTGGCATTGTTTGCTCCCTCCTATTCTAACATCACACCCTGCTCTTTAAAGAGAGTGCAAGTCTCTCAAATAGACTTTTCTCAAGTGAACAAAGAAAGTTGACTGCTGCTGTGTAAACATCTCTGGCAAATGCCTTCTCTTTCCTCCTTTCCTTTAATTTCACAGAGAGTTCCAGGGATCCATTTGTCAATTAAAGCAGTATGTAGATAGCTAAGTAAGTTCTGTAATCTATATTAATAACTTAACCCGTGCCCTCCTTCGTCAGTGCTCTTAGAAGAGCAGATTTTGGCAAGACCATTGTACCTCGTGATTCTTGTTTTGTCCAGAGTCAGAACACAATGACCTAACAAAGTGTGGATGCCTGGTATTGCTGTTAACCCTTGGTGTTATTTTCTAGAGCCGCCTGCAAAGCAGCATGGGAATCTGGTCTCCAGAGGGTTAGACCAGAAAAATAAGTTTTTTCAAGTGATATTTTAGTATGCCAATCCAGAATGGACACTAGAACAAATCACGAGTGTCTCCACACTAACATTTGAGTGCCTTTCTGATATCAGGTGTTTCAGATGTTAAGAACTTTGGTTCAAATCAATATTTAAGTTTTGTATATATGTTAATTTGATCATTTCCATGAATTGCAAGGTTGAACACAAATGGTTTCCACACTATGGACTTCCACTTTGTAAATTCTCACTTCTTAATCTAAAGCGGCAGGTTTTAAACCTTTTGAGCTGAGCCTCCCCACCTGCTTTGAGTTACAATTTTTGGTTGCGCCCCCACCAACCCAGACAAAAATAGACACACACAAAGGTACACTTGACAGCCTACTCATAAACCTAGGAGACCTTAACACAATCTTAATTAAATTACCTACACCTGCAAGTTTCAAATACACAGACACACATCTACCTTGATATAACGTGACCCGATGTAACATGAATTCGGATATAATGCAGTAAAGCAGTGCTCCGAGGGGGTGGGGCTGCACACTCCAGTGGATCAAAGCAAGTTCGATATAACGTGGTTTCACCTATAATACGGTAAGATTTTTTTGGCTCCCAAGGACAGCATTATATCGAGATGGAGGTGTACTTACCAATGGCACAGCCTAGGCTTCCTCAGCAGCCGGCTGCCTCTACCTTGCAGTCAGGCTGCACCAGTAGGACAGGGCTACTACCTGCCCCTTTCCCCAGCCCCTCAGGTTTTCGAGTAGGGGAAGGCATGTGTGATGGTCTCTAGGGACGGAGGCTGCCGAGATTGGAAATCGGCAGATGTTGACACTGACCCACAGGCTAAGGTTAGTTGGGGGGGGGGTGCAGGTGGGGCTCCCTCCTTGCCCCTTCCCCCCCCGTGGGAGCTGGCCTGCGCCCCACCATGTGGGGCTTGCACAAGCTGCCTGGTACTGCTGCTAACTCTCCCCAAACCCTTAAAGGAGTGTGTCCCACAGTTTGAAAATGTCTGATTCAAAGCGTTTCAATTGCCTGAACCTCCTTATAGTTCTTGTAGAAGTTTGTCAGGGCCTTAGACACTAATTGAGCAGAGTGCTTAGGGCATACCTGCTTAATTAGAAGGGAGAGATTTTTCCTCATGCAACACACTGGGTAAGCAAAGACAGCAACAAGTTAAAAGGTTTCCCTGCATATAAAGTGAGTAATCATCCGGCACCTGCTGTTGAAAGCTCTTATCTGCTATGTTCTTACAGTTAATCTCTTTCAGATAAAATTGTCCCTTTTTATAAAAAGCTGGTGGGATGACGTGGGAGGGTCAGGAATTCTTTTGGCTCTCTGATTTTCCATGTTCGGCAGAGGAGAGATTGCGTTTGCTTTATCGAAAATCAGGCTGCATTTGTGTTTGGGAAAGGTCGAGGTGAGGGGTGGGGTGTCACTCTTCTCGAGAGCCTGGTTTCCTGTGCAGAAAGCAAGCAGGTGTGCTGCGAGGCTTTCAGCTCCCGGACTGAGTTTGCTCCACAGTGTTCAGGGTGGGGATTTTATTTGGCACCACGTCCTGCGTTTTCGGTCCCGATGAAGAAACTGGAATTTGGACGGATAAGCCCAGGCTGTGGGCTGGCCTGCTGACCTAAAGGGTCACCTCCATGGCTTTCTAGCACATGCAAGAATCTAGAGGAATACACAGGAGAACTAAGTAGCTCCAGTGTTCTCTGAACTGCTTAGAAGGGACAGAATGGAACAAGTAGCAGGTAAAACTGCCTTTCGCTTCTAGATTTTTGCATCCAATGTGTTCCCCTTTACCTCTCTTCCTTGCTAATCAAAGGCACTGGTGTGTCCCATTTGTTTGCTCAATGTACTTGATAGCGAGGTTGTCTGTGTGCGAGGTGTCCATTCAGGGTTTTTTCTCTATATGTGTCTGATTTACAGACCACCGCTCCAAAAATGGCCCCAAAGGCTAAATACTTATTGGTGTATTCATGGGAGACTATATACAGTGTGGATAGCTGAGAACTAATTCAGCTTAAAAACATGGGCCGTTCGTTACATTTGCCTTAACTCCCAGCACCTGCTGGTGAACGCTGAGTGGTGAATCAAGTGAGTTTGCTGCACTGGAGTTTTTGTGCACCAATTTTGGCATAATCTGCAGCAATAAAGGCTCCCTTCCATTCATCTTGGTAGGAATTACTGCTCCCCAAAGCCCCTGTAGCATTTAATATTGAGTATCTTCAGCATAAAGCTAAAGGCTTTGAGTAGGATAAAGGATGACAGTCTTAGCTATCCAGTGTATATAAATCTATTACGAGTTATAGAAAATATTGCCAATATTACTAAATAAGCTTCCAACCACTGGCTAACCTTTCTTTTGCAAGTATTCAGTCATTTCTGAAATCTCATGATTCCATAAGGTGGCAGTAGAGGGTTGCTGAACAGTGTCTGCTGGGCATTCATTTTTGTTCCTGGTTGGTTTGTTCCACCCCTTGCCCCTCTGATAGCATTTCATCTGTGTCCCCATTCCATTTGAATTTCTCATGGTGAGATGTTTCTTTCAGTGTTCAGGCATCCAGGTGTGTGCGTTTTTTTTCCCCAGGAATTGCTCTGCTTACAGCAGACTGTAAAATATCTATTGTCAAAGTTCTTCTAATTTCAGTCCTGCTTGCTGTATGGCTTTACCTTGTAGATGAAATGTGTTCACTGCAGGGCCGGCTCCAGGCACCAGTGCAGCAAGCAGGTGCCTGGGGTGGCCAATGAGGAGGGGTGGCACATTCGGCTCTTCAACGGGAATTCGGCAGAGGGAAGGACCCACCGCTGAATTGCCGCCGACGAATGAAGTGGTGCGGTGGAGCTGCCGCCGATGGTGGCTTTTTATTTTTATTTTTTCCCCCCATCGCTTGGGGCGGCAAAAACCCTGGAGCCAGCCCTGGTTCACTGCTTTCATTCAAGAAATGCCTCTCACTCTAAGATGAGGAGTGTGTGAGAGACTTTGAAATCTTTCTGGGCAGGGGCACCCAAGCTGTGCCTGGCTGAGTGTTCCACCTGGCATGCTACAGCTGACTTACATTCTGCTCCATTTCATGCAACAGCTCCCTTCTTTAACACAAAGGTGCAGCCTATGGAGACCGCAGCTCCAGCATGCAATGTTCCATTTAGATCTGACACTAAACAGCATTGCACGTTGGGACCTGTAGTTTTGGCATCACATTGCCACTTTTAAGGGAAGCCAGCTTGAAAATCCTAACTCTATCTAGACAACGTTGCAGCTAAAAAGCTAATGCAGGGAATTATTTCCATTCTTTCTGTTTGCCTTGCACTTGACAGCACTTACATATACTTTATTCTTTTCCCCCTGCAGTCAGTTAATCTTTCCGTGGCTGAAAAGCTCCACATGAACCAGAAAAAAAACCCCAAAACCCTCCCAAGCATTTTTTGAAGAATATTTAAAATTTAAGATGTATAAGAAAACAAGCCCAATCAGAAACTGGATTTAAGCGCACGCACACGCGCGCGCACACACACACACACACAAAATCAGTCTGTTTAAGGGGCACCGCCGCGTCACATTTTTTCAGGTTTCTCTATAGGGTTTAGCCAATAATTGGTTTGGGGGAATATGATGAAAGATGTCAGCCAAATTATTAACTGAGTGTAGTTTAGCCTTTTGCATTATCCAAAGCATTCACCGGCTCGAATTCCTTGCTGTTTTCCTCCCTGCTGTCTTTGTGAATTTTCCTGAATTAGTCCAGACTCAGTTCCACTGTTTCATTTCCTCATCCCTTTGGAAGACTGTGGAGCACCTGATGCTGAAGGACAGCCAGCACTTGGGTCCCCTAGCAAAGCGCTTATTTGTATTGCAGTAACTCCAAGGAGCCCTGGTATGGACAAAGCTGTACAAACACAGAACAACGCCAGTCTCTACCCCCAAGAGTCTTCAGTCTAAATACAAAAGTCAGCAGGCGGGTACAGAGAGATAGGGGAGCACAGTGAAGCAGTGAGAAAACACTAGATGGCATGACAGGCAGTGGGCTCAGCACACCAGCTGCCTAACAGTTGTCCAAGTCTTCGTAAGCATTGCAGCAAAAGAGGAGGAATAAAGGAGCACGTGTAGTTTAAATAGGAACTGACACAGATTGCAAGTCCTCTGAACCTTTTCATCTTGGGGGGTCAGGCCTTGACTGTATCAGGTACAACTGAGCATATGCAGAATTTCAGCTTTGTTTCTGTCACCCTTCTAATCATGCTGCAAAATAGATCATCCTAACTCATGAACATTTAAACCTTTTTATGTTAAGACTTTCACATTCAAGCTGAAGCAGGATGACTTGTCATAGACTGGCAGAATTCAGTTTGTTTTTATTGTTTTGACAAATAATGATTTTTAAAGCAGTTTTTTATTTTTATTTGATTTTTTTTAAACGTCACAGTTGTGGGAAATGATGAGGGGTCAGACATTTAATGACAGTAGATGCTGAGGTAGAGAAAGTTAAAGCTTTATAAACTGTTAAAACAAAAATTTTCAACCTCACATCAAAGTATACAAAGTAAATAGCCTTAAATCAACAAATCATATCTATTACTATTCATTTGCTAGTCCATTTGTAACAAGCCTAATTCAGAAATCTAAATCACGTTGTTTTTTTTAAATAAATAGAGATATTCTATCTCCTATAACTGGAAGGGACCTTGAAAGGTCATTGAGTCCAGCCCCCTGCCTTCACTAGCAGGACCAAGTACTGATTTTTTGCCCCAGATCCCTAAGTGGGCCCCTCAAGGATTGAGCTCACAACCCTGGGTTTAGCAGACCAATGCTCAAACCACTGAGCTATCCCTCCCCCACTGGATTTTGACTCTTAAGTTTCTGAGCAGCATTTTTATTTTTACTTTACCTATCTGTAAATTTCGATAATTACGGTGGAAATATTTTTGTCAGCTTGTGTGTAGAGTGAAATCAACACTTACCAATAAAAAATCGAATCCTTCCAAGCCTAACTATTCACCACAGTCTAAACAATGTTAAGGCAGAAACACCAGGGACTGAAAATGGCGTATGGCCTGTTCAGATAAGCTGTTTACAGTAAGCTGAGGCACACTTAGAGTATTAGATCCTGAAATCTTATCCCCTTGTCCTCATCTTATTAAATCACTCAACGTTGGCAGGCTCAGTCCTTTCTGATTTTCTGTTTAAAGTGCTTGCAGAGTCTGACATATCCCTCACTCCTGCCTGTCAGGTATCCCTAAATGTTCCTCAGCCGGCTTTCTGTGGCTACTGATTTAATCAGTATTTATAGTTAACTTTAGATTGATGCATGAGATGTGTTAGTGCCAGGATGGAATAAATGAAGCAAAGAACAGGAACATTCCGTGTCTGCTTTTTTGTGTGATCAGGAGAGTAGCTTTTTTGCCTCCTCCCCAGTAAGCCTAGTTATTGATTTGCTGTCTAGTGCATAAAATATGTATCTGTATAATGGATTGTATTTTGGGAACTGTTATCAGCACTGTTTCCTGCAGCGCTTGCGTCTGGCCTCCCCCACAAAGCTTGCAGGCCGTGTGTTAGCAAATGGCAAGTCTCTCCCTACCTCGAGCTTGCGGGGATAGTTGCAGCAGTGCAGGTTTCCACTAGTTTCCCAGGGAGACAGTGCTGATCCTGCAGGATTTCGCCACCTTTCCCAAAATCTCCACGCTTGTCCTGACCTTCAAGCTGCTATGCAGGCCTGCGTTAGGAGGTAACATGTTTATGCTTTCTCTGTGCTATCCTACCAGAAGGGTTCCTTTCTAGGGATAATGGATTTATTTTTCAAACGCTCCCATTTTAAAAAAAAGAACCCTCGGTTATTAAAAAGCATAATGGGTTAGCTGCCTTGTCACAAGTCCCTGAAGATGCTTAGCAACGTTATAAATATCTGTAAAGTGGCAGATTCCTGCTCCACTTTTTTTGCTGAAAAGATTAACATGAAATTGCTGCATTATTTTGAATAGTGATGCTGTACCTTTAGGAGCAGGAACTCAAGGTGCTGGCTTTATCTGTGGGCTGAACGTTTGCAGATTACGTAGCTGTTCAGGGTTCAGTAACCCACGCTATTCATAGCCAGAGATGTCATGAAGCAAAATTCAGCTTTGGCTTCTAAGAAAATAAAACAAACAGATCTCTAGGCTGTCCTGTAATATTGTCTATTAAGGACATTTCAGAGAGTCAGTCATGAGATAGAGAGATGGGATTTAAGGAGGGTGTGTGCCCAGTACATTGGGGGAGTTCCAGGTAGAATGAGCCGCATGAAATATAGCCCTTCTCTGTCAGCAACAGCGCCATTGTTGAAATGAATGGAAATCATGTACTTATTGTCTGCACAAAATGCATTTATTCTTAGTAGTATTATTGCTGTGAGAATATCGGTCTTTATATGAATAGTCAGGATAACGAGGAGTTTTACAAGGGTGTGGACCCTTTGTAACTAAGGCCGTGTCTATACGTACAGCGTTGCAGCAGCGTAGCTGTACCGCATCTGGTGAAGATGCTGTATGTCGATGACATGCCGAGCTCTCCCATCAGCATAATGAAACCACCTCCCTGGGTGGTGGAAGCTCTCCCACCGACATAGCGCTGCGCATGCAAGCCTTTGTCAGTGTAGCTTACGTTGCCTCGGGGGGTGATTTTTTTTTCACACCTCTGAGTGACATAAATTATGCTGACCATAGGCTGTAGTGTAGACATAGCATAAGTTTTTAAGATAAATGCATCCTCTGGGTTTATAACTCTTTCCAGCTGAATGTTGCAAATGCCCTGTGATGAAAGAGAGAGCCTGGGAGTTAAATGAAGACAAATGTTTAACTTCCAGTGTTGTTGAGTTTTGACCCACGTGTATCTTAATATCTTTGGGGCGAAGGGCCCTTCATCGTTACTATTAGAATAAAATATGGTAACTTCAGTAAGCTTTAAAGATGCTGGCTGTCATGCTGTCAGACAGACAAGGTGGGTGATATGATATTTTTTATTGGGCCAACTTGTATTGGAGAAGGAGACAAGCTTTCAAGCTACATAGCTGCCTTCAGCTGTGATGAGGATGTTTTTGCCAAAAGTGGCTGACTGCTGATAGCTAGGCAGTATCCGTCTACGTGGCTATAGGTCATTGACTTGGATGGCTGGACCCTGAAAGATGCTTGTGCTGTTACAGGCTAGCAAGGAGGAAACTAACACTTTTAACCCAAGCATCTTAAACTGCTGTATGCCTCAGGCGTATTCGCCTCCTTCTCCAGTATCCCTAGGTATCCAAAGGGTTACCATGTTGTTTGTTCTGCAATGTTTCTTTTTGCTTAGGTCTCACTTGGGAGGTGTTTCTCTCCATGGCATGTTCTCACTTTGGAGACACTGGTCTCGCAGGCTAACAAGTTGACCTGCCCCCAGTACTTTGGGTTCACCGGTCTGTGTGCTCACTTTCACTGCTGCCTGTTCTGTGCCCCATCCTGAATCTCCTCTTCCTTCTTTGCGGGCAACATTTTTTGTTGTTGCCCTTCTGACCCAAACAGTTAAACCGCAGGACCCTGAATATTAGCTGTTTTAGGAGAAATTGATGGAATCAGGTGTGTTCTTTGGGGCAATCCAGTTTATATACAAAGAATGAACATAAAGTCCTGTTTCCCTGAACACAACAATAATCAAACAGCTGGAGACCATTCCTTTGGTTGCAGAATATGCCTCTTTCCAGGCATTACTGTATCCAGAAGCACTTAGCTTTGTCTCAGGTTCGCGCTAAAGTGTTTCTCTGGCTGCATCTAGGGCATGCTGGTGGCCACTCTGACAATTTTTCCTAAGATACTTACCATAATATACTCGTTCATAAGCCGAATACTTTTGGTAAAAAAGTGATACCTCAAAGAGGGGGGTTCGGCTTATAAACAGGTCTACACCAGAATTTGATGATGATAAACTCTATGGAATCATTGAATTGAATATCTAATATGTTGTTGTTTTGTTTACCTGGAGCATTCACAGGCACGGAGCCTCTCAGCTCCCTGTGGCCGCGGTTCGCCATTCCCAGCCAATGGGAGCTGCGGGAAGTGGCGCCACTTCCCGCAGCTCCCATTGGCTGGGAACAGCAAACCGTGGCCACTGGGAGCTGAGGGGCTCCATGCCTGTGAATGCTCCAGGTAAACAAAACGTCCCAACCCACCAGCAGCTTACCCTGACAGGTTGGGAGCCAATGTTTTCCAAATCCTGAAATATAGGGTCAGCTTATGAAAGGTCATACAGTTTTTGCTATTTTTACCTATCCATTTTGAGGGGTCAGTTTATAACGAACGGGCTAATGAACGAGTATATATGGTAATTAACTTTAGGAAAAACAAATAAATATGTACATATACATGTCTAAATCATTGTAGTTTATGTAGAAGTTTTTTTCAGACAAAATAATCTACAGTTGCCTCCGTTCTTTACTGGACCTAAATAGAATAGAAACACAAATAAGGTACTCCCTACCCACCTCCCATCCAGGGCTTAATTTGTCCCCCAGCTTGCCAGGACTGAGTAAGTCGTCTGTGAAAAGTAGTATTAACAAACAAATATACAAATATCACTTTTCACAGTAGCAGACTTACTAGCTTGCAAACACCTGACTGAGCTGTCACTAGACGTGCTGCCTGTTGATTGAATTTCCAGACTCGGGGAGATGTCCGCTGAAGGAAAAAGCTGTAAGAGCAGCGTGGAGTTGTGTTCACGTTTTAGCTTTGAAATAGCTACTCTACACAGCAATGGCATGGTTGAGTCATGTCTGATGATAGAATTACCCTCTCAGACATTTACAGTAACTTTAGCTGAGTTCCAGAAATAACACTTCTGCAATGAGTGATGGAAAATACATGTGCAAATGGAGGCCAGCATTTTCAAAAGCCACTTGTGATTTTTTGGGGCACCTCAATCTTTTGGGGTTCAACTTGAGACCTCTTAAAGGGGCCTAATTTCCAGAAGGTATCGAGCACCTGCCTTCTGGAAACCAAGCCCCTTCAAGGTGTTGCATGTTGGGCACCCAAAATCTCTAGTCACTTTTAGAAAATGTTGACCTAAGTCTTCGTAAATGTGGGGATGTAAGGAAAGCTTTGCAAAATGTGCTGTCCTGGTGTCCCTTTGGGCCTCTACTATACCCCATACGCTAGGGTGACCAGAGACCAAGTGTGAAAAATCAGGGCAGAGGGTGGGGGGTAATAGGAGCCTATATAAGAAAAAGCCCCAAATATCAGGACTGTCCCGATTTTATAGGGACAGTCCTGATATTTGGGGCTATCTGGTCACCCTACCATACACACAACTTCCTGCTCATGAATGCATCACAAATATGTTAACACCAGGATATCCTGGAGATTATTCCAAATACTACAGCCATCTTAGGCAGGGCTTCCCAGCAGTATTAAGACTCATCACAGGTGCAACTCTTTAGAAGACTTGCTGGTCCCAACCCCAGCCTCTGGTGTCCTTTTAATTCTACCCACTTGTACACAGGCATTATCTCAACCCGATCACATCCTGTTTCTCAATTACAGTATATTAGACACCTTTTTTCCCTACAGTCTTGGATACATGCTGTAATTTTTCATGTACAATTAAACTTTGTTGGAATGGTCCAGTTATCTTCATTTACTTAGACTTTCCACGGGGCTGATGTCTTACTGGTATGTATTTTACTCATTTAGCAAGTCCTACAGTTTCTCCAACATGCAGCACAGCATACATTAGGTGCAGTTCAGAGCAGTAAACTAACAAATCTACTTAGCTACAAAATTTCACTGGCTAAATTTCACTACTGCTCTGTTGTACTTAATTTGTTGTATGTTTTGTAACTGTACTCTTCAGATAAATGACTTTAACTGCCTCTGGGTGCTGTGCAGAGTAGAAGACTCTTCACTTGTCGAAGGTTGTAGAAAATGTATATCATACTGATTTAGACTGTTCTTATGCATTGGTGTGCAACCTTCACTTTGTCCCTTCCTGTTTGAGTGCTTAACCAAACAGATACTTTTCTCAACAGTTGAATTTATTTAGGAGTTTAGGAGGAGGGGAGCAATAATCAGAATGTAGAAATGTGTGTTTGGCTAGATGTGGCCAGAAGACCCTATTCCATGGAACTTCAGGAGCAAGCTGTTCACCTTTAGAACTAATTCACTTGCAGTTTGAATGAAGCAAGTGAATGAAGCAAGAATGTCCACAACCCCTTGTCTCACTGAGCATGCCTTCAGCTAGTTGATCACTGTCCAGTTGAGTACAAAGGCTACCAGAAACTTCAGAGGAAGGTACAGGAAATCCTTGATAGACAATTATGAAATAACCTGCCTAGAGGGGAAGGTTTTCCTGCAACACCTATCATTTAGTAGATGGCTTATGCCCTGAAGCAGGAAAGTTGAGAAACCTTCTAAAACTCTTTAATCATGTCTATTGTACAGGTATTTTCTCATATAAACATCTAATCTTTCCATATGTTAACTATGCTGTATAAAGTGGTTTCTTCTGTCTGCTTTAAATGGGTCACCTTTCACTATAAGAAGGTTGGGTGGGGTTTACTCCAATATTTATGTTGGAGTGAGTTCCTTTAGTATTACTGCACTTCAGCACAGGTCCATTGTAACAGACTTCATACTGATGCAGGATTTGTTTATATTCTGAAGTCTGATTGTGAATGAGATTACACATTTCTGGATTTATTTATTTAATTCTGTATCGAGACTTGAAGGAGGTAGGGGTGTATGGGGTCCCAGACGGTATGCAGAGTATGCCTTTTAATGGGGTTGGCTTACAGGGGAGCATAGAATGTGTCTAACAGGTTAACATTTCAGAAGTCATTGCTTGAAGATACTACAATGAACGTGGCAGCCGCAGCAATCAGCCAGGTGCTTGGTGGCCCTAGGAAATGCGAGCAGAAGGTGTACTTCCCATTGACTACATTAAAACACAATTGTGTCTATGAAATGGCATGAATGCTGTCATTGCTTTGAGACTTGCAAATCAAAAGTGTCTGATTTTATGTTGTATTCTTGACCCTTTCTTTCAGGTCGTATCTGACTCCTGTGCGGGATGAGGAAGCAGAGTCACTAAGGAAGGCCCGATCCAGACAGGCCCGCCAGACTCGTAGGTCTACACAGGTGAGGAGTGAAATTCCTGATGGCCCTGCAGCAGAGTAGCAGGCAAACTGGCATTTAATGGGCAGTGGTATCTTGTTCTGCTAGTCCATCACCATACACATATGGACTTGTCTGGGGAGACAGGAGGGAAGTTGGGTGGTGGCCTACAAAAGATTCCAAGGCAGCTTTACAGTCCTTTGATTAGAGAAATCTTTGTACACCATTTGGGTCTGAAAGCCATTTACAGACTAAGTGACCACAAACAATACACAAGAGTCATTTAATTTGCTGAAATGCAGCTACTTATAGTTGAAACATGACATCCTTTTAACAGCCAACAATAGAATTACACTGTTCAGAACAGAAAACAAAGAAACATATATCCATTTTAAACTTCAGGAAGAATAGGGTTAGCAGATTGCAATTCTCCAGGTCTGAACTTGGCTGGGACAGTTTTCCAGGATGTGTGAGCATCTCTCTAAAGATCTATCAGACTATTGGGGATATTTACTGCTAATAGTCAAAGATCAATTAATTTCCAAAATTAGGCTATCCCATCATACCATCCCCTCCATAAACTTATCAAGCTTAGTCTTGAAGCCAGAGATGTCTTTTGCCCCCACAGCTCCCCTTGGAAGGCTATTCCAGAACTTCATTTCTCTGATGGTTAGAAACCTTCGTCTAATTTCAAGTCTAAACTTCCTGATGGCCAGTTTATATAATTTTGTTCTTGTGTCCACATTGGTACTGATCTTAAATAATTCCTCTCCCTCCCTGGTATTTATCCCTCTGATATATTTATAGAGAGGAATCCTATCTCCCCTCAGCCTTCTTTTGGTTAGACTAAACAAGCCAAGCTCTTCGAGTCTGGTGTCATAAGACAGGATTTCCATTCCTCAGATCATCCTAGTAGCCCTTCTCTGTACCTGTTCCAGTTTGAATTCATCCTTCTTAAACATGGGAGACCAGAACTGCACACAGGATTCCAGATGAGGTCTCACCAGTGCCTTGTATAACGGTACTAACACCTCCTTATTTCTACTGGAAATACCTCGCCTGATGCATCCCAAGACCGCATTAGCTTTTTTCACGGCCATATCACATTGGCTGCTCAGTCATCCTGTGATTAACCAATAGTCTGAAGTCCTTCTCCTCCTCTGTTACTTCCAACTGATACGTCCCCAGCTTATAACAAAAATTCTTGTTGTTAATCCCTAAATGCATGACCTTGCACTTTTCGCTATTAAATTTCATTCTATTACTCCAGTTTACAAGGTCATGCATATCTTCCTGTAGGATATCCTGGTCCTTTTCTGAATTGGCAGTAGCTCCCAGCTTTGTGTCTTCCGCAAACTTTATTAGCACATTCCCACTTTTTGTGCCAAGGTCAGTAATAAAAAGATTAAATAAGATTGGTCCCAAATCCGATCCCTGAGGAACTCCACTAGTAACCTCCATCCAGCCTGACAGTTCACCTTTCAGTACGACCCGTTGTAGTCTCCCCTTTAACCAGTTCCTTATCCACCTTTCAATTTTCATATTGATCCCCATCTTTTCCAATTAGCTAATAATTCCCCATGTGGAACAGTATCAAATGCCTTACTGAAACTGAGGTAAATTAGATCAACTGCGTTTCCTTTGTCTAAGAAATCTGTTACCTTCTCAAAGGAGGAGAGCGGGTTGGTTTGGCACAATCTACCTTTTGTAAAACCATGTTGTATTTTGTCCCAATTACCATTGACCTCAATGTCCTTAACTACTTTCTCCTTCAAAATTTTTTCCAAGACCTTGCATACTACAGATGTCAAACTGACAGGCCTGTAGTTACTCTGATCACCTTTTTTCCTTTCTTAAAAATAGGAACTATGTTAGCAATTCTTCAGTCATACAGTACAACCCCTGAGTTTACAGATTCATTAAAAATTCTTGCTAATGGGTTTGCAATTTCATGTGCCAGTTCCTTTAATATTCTTGGATGAAGATTATCTGGGCCTCCCGATTTAGTTCCATTAAGCTGTTTGAGTTTGGCTTCTGCCTCGGGTGTGGTAAAATCTACCTCCATATCCTCATTCCCATTTGTCATCCTACCATTATCCCTAAGCTCCTCATTAGCCTCATTAAAGACTGAGGCAAAGTATTTGTTTAGATATTGGGCCATGCCTAGATTATCCTTAACCTCCACTCTATCCTCAGTGTTTAGCGGTCCCACTTCTTCTTTCTTTGTTTTCTTCTTATTTATATGGCTATGGAACCTTTTACTATTGGTTTTAATTCCCTTTGCAAGGTCCAACTCTACATGGCTTTTGGCCTTTCTCACTTTATCCCTACATGTTCTGACCTCAATAAGGTAGCTTTCCTTGCTGATCACTCCCATCTTCCACTCCTTGTAGGCTTTCTGCTTTTTCTTAATCACTATTCTGAGATGCTTGCTCATCCAGCTTGGTCTACAATGCCTGCCTATGAATTTTTTCCCCTTTCTTGGGATGCAGGCTTCTGATAGTTTCTGCAACTTTGACTTGAAGTAATTCCAGGCCTCCTCCACCTTTAGATCCCCAAATTCTTCAGTCCAATCCACTTCCCTAACTAATTTCCTTAATTTTTTTAAAGTTAGCACTTTTGAAATAAAAAACCCTAGTCCCAGATCTATTTTTGTTTATCCTTCCATTTAGTTTGAACTGAATTAGCTCATGACTTCTCTTTTTACAGGTAGGAAGTCCAAAATGACTTGCTAGTTTGGTTTCGGTGGGGGAGGGAACAAAGCAGTCTCATTTTAAATTGTTAATATTTCTACTGATCAGTGTTCTAATGGAGAAAATATAAATGATCACATTACTATGAATTTACACTGACGTGAGGACCATCCAAAATTCAAGGAAAATGTGGGTGGTCTGTTAGAGGCACAGGTGCCATCACTAATCCCATAAAACCCCCCTGTCTGCTTGGTTATCAGCTTCAGTAAACATACCAGATAAGTAGACTCAGTTGTCACCCATTATTGGAAAAATGTGTAATGAAGTGTTCGTAATATACCTGCCGATGTTTTTGAGGGCTGAAGTCAGACACACAGCAGCATCGTAGGGAAATTCAGAAAGTAGGCTGAATCAAATTTCTTTGAATATAACTCTAGGCACCCGTCCCATAAATTAAACACCACAATGTGAATTTAAACCAAGAACTGCCTATAAATATATCCAGCACAGCCCATGTCATTCTCAGCAGCCTTAGTGAAAAGAGAAGATGCGCTTTGCAACATGCCTGGAAGGCTAACTGATCTGGGCTCTGGTGGATCAAGCCTTACATTCTATCTTGCATTCCAATCTCTGCTCAGAGAGCTGTGCCTATTTCTACAACACCCTGGGCTTCAAATCTATCACCTGCGCAATTTAAAAATTCAGAAACAAACATACTTAGTCTATGTACAATAGTGGCCCATGGAACCCCAGGAGAGGGGTAAACTTCCCAGAAATCAATCTAGTGTTCAAGGTCTCTTTCCAAGGAGCTAGCTCCTTAACGCCCATCTCCAAGGAAGGTAGGGGTGTTCTACATTCAGAATGGGAAATAATCTGTCTGATAGTCATGTGAATTATGACGAGATTGTTGCCATATGGGTTTTAGTCCTTTGTGTTTCTGGGAATGTTACTTCCCTGACTGAATTTAGTAACTTTACACATTGAAGCCTGTAGTTGATGGTTACCATTTGTGGCTTAGTCTAGAATACATCAGACTGAAACGCCATCAAAAGTGTGTGTGTGTATGTGTAACAGAATAAAAAGTAAAATCCTGTGATAAGAAAGTGGCTGGAGAAAGTATATATTGGGGTGCTATAGTCCAGACCCTCAGACTGGCACATCTGGTGAGCTCTAGTAAGTGTTCCTGGGAACAGTTAATTCAGCGTACCCCCTCCAAATGTGTATAAGCTAAGGCTGCGGTTCTGGTTGCCGGTGACATTGCAAGCTCCTTTGCTCTTCACTCTTAGACGCTCTGCACCAATTTTGCTTTTGAGGAGTCCAGTGATGATGCATGTTAGCTGAGAAGTATTAAGTGCTATCCCAATCTATTACTTTATATAAGGTAGGGCAAGAGACCTCTGTCAGGATCAAGACCCATTGTGCTAGGCAATGTGGACAGGAGAATTCTGTCTTGAAGAATTCACCATCTGACTAAAGAGAAGGGTTTATCAGGTGCGTGAAGCACATAACAAACCAGCATGTGTAACTGATGCAATCTTACCCCTTTCCCAGGGTGTAACACTCACAGACCTTCAGGAGGCAGAGCGAACTTTCAGCCGGTCTCGAGTGGAGCGGCAAGCTCAGGAACAACAAAGTGAGAAACCTGAGAGCACTGAGGACAGCAGTGAGAGACGGGAGGAGACCCGGCCCTGGTGGAATAGAAACCAGGATGAGGAGGTGATCTCTCTATCCTTAATAGCTGCTACTTGAGAGTTCAGTGGTTTGGGACAACTGAGATCGAGTAAAATTATTCTGACTGTCTCCTGTGGACTTGCTACTAGGAGGATTAGTACAGTCAGAAATGACCCAGGCCTGATTAATCTAGACATGTGGGTTATTGGAAATTAATCTGTGTATAGTGTTGCTGTGTTATGGCTCAGCTATTGCTTTGTTCTCGACTCGACAAAACACTTGTCTCGTCAGACAAAATAAATCATAAACGTAACAATACCATGGAATGCAAAGGCTAATAAAAGGAGAATTGTGCCACAATTCCTCTCTTCTGGCAATAAGGGTCTGGACTGAGGCCTAGCATCTGAAGAAGTGGGTTTTTTACCCATGAAAGCTTATGCCCCAAAAAAATCTTGTAGTCTTTAAGGTGCCACCAGATTCCTTAATGTTCCTCTACAGATGTTTTGAATGTAGTTGATGGAGTCAGGTGATTGGGGGTAGGGGGAGGGGAGTGATAGAGAAGTCTCATAGGAGGTCGTCATCTCCTCAGGCATTATGTTTGTTTGGACTCTTGAACCCAAGTGACTTTTCTTACATAGAGAATACTAACTGCAAAATAACATCCAGCTGGAGTAAAGTCAATGAACATCACAAGAAGTATTGTAAACAGATGAGTTGTGGAACCCCTTCTGTATAAAACCTCACCATTGACTTGACTTCCTATGGAAAGGATTGAGTTGTTGAATTAACCATACCTGTTACACAACTGTTAATCTTATCATTGGCATGCACCCTTGTTTTACTTGGAAGCTGATTAACAACCACATGACAGGAAAAGAAGCCTGAGTCCAGCAACTCTTTAGTAAATATTACACACCTAGCAAGCAACCTGGAGGTCTGTGATATTTCTACTAACCATCTTCGATAGCCCAAATTGGCTTTTCCCATAAAATGTGCTCACAGCTTTTTGCACCTCCATACCACATCCCACTGCAAACCAAGTCCTGTGGTGATGGTCTCCTATATCTATGCAGGAGTGACATTGGCTAGTACTACAAACACTTTAGTGGGGACAGATATATAATGGTCCTGTCTTTTTTGTCCCCTTTATACTCTCGACAGTTCATTTCTATAAAGGATACCTGCTAGTCTTGGCAGTATGGGTCAAGCAAGGCTGCTCTTTGGTCTTCAAGCTGTGTTCCGATTGTGACTGTGCAATCCAAAATTACTTTAAAAACAAAAACCTGTTTCCTCTTCTTCCACTCACCCCAGCCAGATGGAATACATTTTATGCTGTTTTCCTAATCTGTCGTCTGTGGCAAGGTGTGGTTTATCCAACGGCAGCGTGGAGGGCTGTAAACACCAAGTGATTACATCCAGTAGCTAAAGTCCAGCTCTCCTAGGTGTTACCTTTCTGCTAACCTTTATTTATGGCTCTGTTTATTTACAGTCTGTCTATCGGCGATTAAGGTGTCCAGCACAAACAGACAAACCCACAACACCAGTATCTCCCTCTACGTCAGCCCCTTCTCTTTACACAAGTTCTCACCTGGCCCAGACAAGTAGATCTCTGGGCCCTGACTCTGTGAACACAGCAGACTTCCAAAGCACAGCCACTGAGATGGAGAAAAATGGTACGTACTTCCTAAAATGAGAAGACAACCCAAGCATTTCGGGTCAAGGTGTTTAATGAATAAGCAATATGCTCAGTGTACATAGTCTGAGATTCTAGGTTTATTTCCTGCTCTTCCAGCAGGGGACTTGTACAGGTGGGCTGCCAGCTTGTCAGACGTGTATGTAAACAGAATGACTGAAAGAGGGCATTCAAATCCCTTATGAAGTGGTCCATTTTTATTGCCTTTGCAGACATGAATAAGAGGTGGTGGCTTTTCCTTTGACCATCTACTGGGAGGGAATATCTAAATCCTCCAAGAAGCAGTGGTAGAGAACTTGACTAATGTAACTCCTCCCTTAGATTCCTGATAAGCTAATGCCCCTACATGCTGTTGGGAGCTATGCAGATAAAGGGACAGCCACCGTCTGGGCCGTCTAGAAGAAAGGAGTGCAAAATATTAGGTGTAGTGGGGAAGAGAGATTCCATCTTGTATGTTTTTAATGACTGAAGTGTAGTACAACACGAGCCCTTTCTTGGTGATGGAAACCAGTTTGAAAATGTCACCAGGGCTTTGAGAAAAGCACACAGATAAAACATTTAAATCAAAGCAGTCTGTCCTTGTTTGGCTAGAGTGTGAAGATCAGGATTTAGATGATAGATCTCCAAACAAGCAGTCAATCCGAGAGAGGCGGCGGCCAAAGGAGAGGCGAAGAGGCACTGGAATCTCTTTCTGGACAAAAGATGTGAGTGACCTTGTTGAGATGGGAGAAAAGGGAATTTGTTCTACGGCATTCAAAGTGAATTTGCTTCTGGTTTTGAACAGGATGGCTGCATCCTGTTAGCTTAGTGCATAGGCCTGAAAGGTCCCAGGAAGAAAAGCTCTGTGTAAGCTTGAAAGCTTGCGTCTCTCACCAACAGAAGCTGGTCCAGTAAAAGATATTACCTCACCCACCTTGTCCTTTAAAGTTTATCATATGGGAGGTAATTGGAGAAGCTCTGAGATAAGCAACATCTCTTGCCTTTGAGAATCTGCCTTTGATTACTGAGACTTAAAGTTCCTTTGTACAGTCCCTTTCTCAAAAGCTTTTCACAGTTACCTAGATATCAGGAATCAGCACCTCTCTCTTGAAAAGCCTAGTCACCTAAATACCAGGAAATCCAAACCTTGCTGCTATAGACGTTATTACCTTTACATGGCTACATTCATTTTCTTCTTTCTCTTTAGGACGACGAGGTTGATGGGAATGAGGAAGTGAAGGAGTCTCGGGTAAGTGAGGATCCAACAATGTACACTGCCTTAACTACCTTGCTGTCATCTACATTTTGATGGCAGCAGGACTGCTGTGAATTCACTTGTATTTGTTAGGAAAAGTGTGTCTGTCTGAACAGCACATTGCTTCCAGGCCTGGTATTCACTCCAGTTCTGTGAAGCAGATAGCTGCTGAGCTTTCCTTGGGAAGCTATGGCGCACATTCACCTTGAATCTACTGTTCTACGAGGTCTGTGTAGTCTGATTATAAAGGAAACCTGAAGGGTTGTAATAGTGGCTGTGAGATAAAGGCTTTGCTAGGGGTCTAATATACTGTATCAAAAGGCTGACTGCAGAATTTGGGAAGTGTGGCTATCACGGGTCACAAGGGAAACAGAGATCTCTGAACTCAGAATGTGGCTCAATAGAGTAAGAGGGATTCATTCTAACTTAGAAAACAAGTATATTTGTACTTCCATGCATGCATCCTTGTCTTGTTCTGGGTTTCAGGCTTTCTGTTCTTCTATCCCCTACAGCTGAAACAGTCTTACCATTCTCCAAATCCCTCTTCCTTTCTTTCATCTATAATTGCTAAACCCTCCATTGCCTAAACAGTCTAGTATCTTGTCTTGTTTTTGGTCTTGTCTGTCTTGGGCTGAGACACGCTTGGGGCCAGGAACATGTCTTAGTCTGTTCAGGGGCGGCTCCAGGCACCAGCACGCCAAGCGCGTGCCTGGGGCGGCAAGCCACTGGGGGCGCTCTGCCAGTTGCCACGAGGGCGGCAGGCAGGTTGCCTTCGGTGGCATGCCTGCGGAGGGTCTGCTGGTCCTGCGGCTTTGGCGGACCTCCCGCAGGCGTGCCGCCGAATCCGCGGGACTGGGGACCTCCCGCAGGCAAGCTGCCGTACTTGGGGCGGCAAAATACCTAGAGCCACCCCTGAGTCTGTTGAACAGTGTTTGTTCCGAAACCATCAGTGCATCATTTGTTAGACTAGGAGAAAAGTAACAGCTGTTCAAGGCTCCGTAAGTACCTCACTGGCAGTTGACATCAGATGCCAACATGGGCATATGATTTTATTGTTTAAAAAGAACCCAATTTCATTCAGTCCAAATGGCTTTCACATATTTTGCTAAAGAGATCATTTTGCGGCATGGCGGTTGGTGGCACTGTTTTAATCAGCTGTTGAGGGATCCATATTCAGTTCGGTGGTGTTACAAATTAAGTTTTCTCTGTCATGGACGCTTGTCTTTTCCTTAAAAACACCCCACTTTGACTCAGCTTGGAACAAGTGAATCTGATAGGGACTGAGACTGGTAGGCAAATGGGATGACTGCACAGTATGTGCTTATCTTACAACTGCATAAAGTTGATCATGCCAGCCTTCCCTTGTAGAGCACTAAAAACATGGTACTCAAGATGTTCTTCCCAGACTCCGTATTGTAGACAGAGCAGTAGCACCATAATTCCCATTATTAGAATCTGCTTTCAGTTGCCTAAAGATTGCCAAACTTTAATCATTTGAGCTGAAATGTTCCATGCCAGGGGTCTGCTTGAAGCTGAAACAGTGAAACAGAAACTTTTCTGGGCAGTTTCAGCCAAAACTGTTTAGCCATTTCGGAGAACGACATAAGTGGAAAAATAGTGTGTGTGTGTGTGTGTGTGTGTGTGTGTGTGTGTACTCACACACTGTCATCCTTTTCTCTGGGAAGCTCTCTGGAAACAGGAACTTGAAATTTGGCAGGCTGGTGGCCTTTGAGCTAGCTGTTCCTGTGAAAAGCTGGCAAAGTTATAAGCCTTTGAAAAACCTCAGTTATTACATGCTCACTAGAGACTTCTTAGGGTTTAGCTGCTAAAATCTCCCCAAAATCTGCTCACAATGAGCATGTTCCAACCCCTCATAGCTCCTGCATGTGACCAGACTGCTCATGACTATCCCAACAGAGTATAGACCAGCTCAGGGTTGTGGGAACTATACTTGTCTTTCTATGTAATTGCTGCTCTGGGCCGGGTTGTGACCGGGCACCAGAACTGAGAGCAGGCAACTGGACCGGGGGAGGAGACTGAGATGAAGAGCCTAGTGAAACTGATTTGGGGAGAGGAAGAGACTGGACAGGGAGGAGCCGGTTGGTGGGGGGTGAATGGGAAACCGATCTCATGAGGTGCTGGTGTGCAGAGGGGATGACTGAAAACCTGGGTGGAATGGAGCGGCAGATCAGATTAGGACTGGGATGAGAAGCCTGAAGAGTGGAGACTTGGACTGGGTAGGCAAGGGGAATGGGACTGGACTGAGGAGCTGGGGTGGGGAAGATGCAGGACCTCGACAGGTTGGAGAGGACAAGGCCGACGGTGTCAAGCTTGGAAAGGCAGGCAGAAGAGTCTGGTTCCACTAAATGACACACCCTTCAGAGCCTGGAATGGACTCCAATATTCCTGAGTCCCACCCATTCCTCTGCTGTTAGTAAATATCTGTGAAACCCATGGGTAAAGTGTCCCGTCCCCCTCTAGCGCTGATCCATAGATGAGATGACAACCTACTACTACTAGCAGTTACTCACTTGGGGTATGTCTGCACTACAAGAGTAGTTCGATTTAACTTAGGTCGAATTTGTGGATTCGACCTTATGAAGTTGAATTTGTGTATCCACACTAAGGACACTAATTCGACTTTGTGAGTCCACACTAACGGGGCAAGCATCGACATTGGAAGCGGTGCATTCTGGGCAGCTATCCCACAGTTCCCGCAGTCCCCGCTTCCCATTGGAATGCTGGGTAGAGCCCCCAATGCCTGCTGGGGGAAAAATGTGTCGAGGGTGGTTTTGGGTAACTGTCGTCATTCAACCGTCACTCCCTCCCTGAAAGCGCCGGCGGGAAATCTGTTTGCGCACTTTTCTGGTCAGTGACAGCGCAGACGCCACAGCACTGCGAGCATGGAGCCCGCTGCGATCATCGCTGCACTTATGGCCGTTGTCAACTCCTCGCACCTTATCGTCCACCTCTTCCACAGTCAGCTGCTGAGAAATCGGGCGAGGAGGCTCCGGCAGCGCGGTGAGGACATGAAGTGTCAGAGTGGCACAGACCTCTCACAAAGCACGGGACCCCACGCCGCGGAGATCATGGTGGCAATGGGTCACGATTATGCTATGGGACAGTGATTCTGGGCCCGGGAAACAAGCACGGACTGGTGGGACCGCATAGTGCTGCAGGTCTGGGATGAATCACAGTGGCTGCAAAACTTCAGGATGCGTAAGGGCACTTTCCTTGAACTCTGTGACTTGCTGTCCCCTGCCCTGAAGCGCCAGGACACCCGGATGCGAGCAGCCCTGAGTGTGCAGAAGCGAGTGGCCATAGCCCTCTGGAAACTTGCAACGCCAGACAGTTACCGGTCAGTAGCGAACCACTTTGGCGTGGGCAAATCTACCGTGGGGGTTGCTGTGATGCAAGTAGCCCACGCAATCGTTGACCTACTGCTCTCAAAGGTAGTGACCCTGGGAAACGTCCAGGTCGTCATAGATGGCTTCGCCGCGATGGGATTCCCAAACTGCGGTGGGGCTATAGATGGGACTCACATCCCTATCCTGGGACCGGCCCACCAGGCCAGCCAGTATATTAACTGAAAGGGCTACTTTTCAATGGTGCTGCAAGCACTGGTGGACCATAGGGGACGTTTTACCAACATCTACGTCGGGTGGCCGGGCAAGGTTCATGACGCGCGTGTTTTCAGGAACTCTTGTCTGTTTAGACGCCTGCAGGAAGGTAGTTTCTTCCCGGACCACAAAATAACTGTTGGGGATGTGGAGATGCCTACAGTGATCCTCGGGGACCCAGCCTACCCGCTAATGCCCTGGCTCATGAAGCCCTATACAGGCACCCTGGACAGTGACAAGGAGCTCTTCAACTACCGGCTGAGCAAGTGCAGAATGGTGGTGGAGTGTGCTTTCGGACGTCTCAAGGGGAGATGGAGGAGCTTACTGACTCGCTCAGATCTCAGCGAAACCAATATCCCCATTGTTATTGCAGCTTGCTGTGTGCTCCACAATCTCTGTGAGAGCAAGGGGGAGACCTTTATGGCGGGATGGGAGGTTGAGGCAAATCGCCTGGCTGCTGATTACGCTCAGCCAGACACCCGTGCGATTAGAAGAGCCCAGCGGGAAGCGCTGTGCATCCGGAAGGCTTTGAAAGCTAGGTTCCTCAGAGAGCAGGGTAACCTATGACTGTCCAGTCTCTTTACAGAGAAGCTGAACCTGCCCCTGTTTCAGTTACTATTGACTTTTTTCAGCGGTTACATACCCCGTTCACCAGGTTTCCCCCCTTCCAACAGACGTTTAAAAATAAAGTTATTGGAACATTTTTAATTAACAAAGTTTTCTTTACTAACGAATTCGCGTTAAAGGGTTCAAACAGGGACGCAGACTGTGGTGGGTACGGTGTGCAGTGATGTACAGACCGCTTCTACACTCGAGGAATGACGGGCTCCTGCTCCTACAGCGGTCTCGGGGGGGAGGACGGTTACAGGAGGGTGTGCAGGAAGGGGTGGGTTTACAGGAAGGGGTGAGGGGTGTGTGGGAAAGGTGAGTAGGTGTAGGGGGATGATGGCTCTGGCTGGGGCTCAGGGCATCGGAGAGGCTCATGGCTAGGGTGGAAGGGCATGGTAAGGGCAGCCTGCCTTGCCATTTGTGGATGCCAGGTGCTCGGACCCTGGGGCAGCATACACCTCCCAGACTGACCTGGGGCAGCAGACACCTCCCAGAGTGACCCGGGTGCCTAGTGACTGCACTCTGTGTGTGACCTGCAGTTGATCCTGCCCCCATGTCTGTACCCTGGTAATGGTGGCTGTCCTATGCAATTAACAAACCCCTATCTCCCCTTCACACAAAGTCTTCTGCAAAGAAACATGACGGAAACAGTAATGAACAGCAAACTATTTTTAATACTCAACTACACAGTTGGGGGATGAAACTGGGATTTTGGATTGGGTGAGCCAGGAAGGGAAGCAATTCTCATATTTTAGGGAATGAGAGCTGTTTGTTACATGAGCGCTCTGCTGGGGTGGAGTGACAGTTTTCATGGCCCCTAGCGCCCCTCCTTCTTGTGATTTTGGGTGAGGGGGGGACAGGACTTTGTGGCGGGGGAGGGCGGTTGCAGATACAGTTCAGGGGGGCTCTCTGCTCCTGCCTGCGGTCCTGCAGAACATCCACAAGGCGCCGGAGCATGTCCGTTTGCTCCCTCATTAGTCCAAGCAGCGTTTGAGTCGCCTGCTGGTCTCCCGTTCGCTGTGTGAGCGCTGCTGCTGAGAGAGGGTCTCCCTCCACTGGCTCTGCTGGGCCGCCTTGGCTCTGGAGCAGGCCATCAGTTCAGCGAACATCTCGTCCCGAGTCTTTTTCTTTCGCCGCCTAATCTGCGCCAGCCTCTGTGAGGGGGATGCCGGGGCAGTTCGGGAAACAGCCGCAGCTGTGTGATGGGAAAAAGGAAGTGATTTCCTTGCAAAGATACATGTTTGCGAACACTGAACACAGTCTAGTCTGTTTCTGTGAACAAGACCATACACAGCACCTATCTCATGCGCTCTCAGGACAAGTTCGAATTTTTGGCATTCGCTTTCATTGCCTGGGGTCTTGCACTGGAGATCAGACAAGCGGGGCAGGACAGCAGAATCCGTGTAGCAGCCAGGCCTGGTAAGCCATAAACTTTAGGCTGCTTAACAGTTAATGGATAGCAGTGCCCTCCTGCTGCAGGCAATCTGGAAAGCATAAAGTCTGACCCTGTTCCACCCCCTCGCGGCTGTTCCCGGGAAAGATCCCTGTATGCTTTCCCTCTGCAGCCTCCACCACGTGGCTGTTAAACGACGGTCATTGTTATGCAAAGGAAAAGTCAAGCATTCCCAATAGTAACATTACACTAATTCCCCTAATTAGATGCAGCAGTCTAATTAGAGCGAGATCACCCTGAGGCGGGTCACTAAGAGAGACAGAGAGCGCATGCTGCGTGAAACCCTGCACAGACCAGGGCCCTATGCTGCCATGCTCGTTGAGGCAATGCTCCCACTGTACCTGAGGATAGCCTGGCGCGGAAGAGTGTGCTTCCACGGAGCACCCAATAAGGCACCTCTCCCCAGGAACCTCCTGCGGAGGCTTTTCGAGTACCTCTACGAGAGCTTCGTGGAACTCTCCCAAGAGGATTTCTGTTCTATCCCCATATGCATTGACCTTCTTTTCATATAGTTTTTATTCCTGTTTTTTAAAAAATAAATGTTTACATGTTTATAGCACTTACTGACTGATCCTTCCCCTGATTCAGAGTCCGGGTTAACGGCCGGGGAGGGTTGGTAGGGGATCTCTGTGAGGCTGATGAAGAGATCCTGGCTGTCGGGGAAAGCAGTATTGTAAGCGCTGTCGCCTGCCTCGTCCTCCACAAACCCTTCCTCATCTTCCCCATCCGCGAACATCGCCGAGAAACTGCCCGTCGACACTATCCCATCCTCAGAGTCCATGGTCACTGGTGGGGCAGTGGTGGCAGACCCACCGAGAATGGCATGCAGTGCCTCGTAGAAGCGGCATGTCTGGGGCTGGGCTCCGGAGCGTCCATTTGCCGCTTTGATTTTTTGGTAGCCTTGTCTCAGGTCCTTGATTTTCACGCGGCACTGCGTTGCATCCCGGCTGTATCCTCTGAGTGCCATGGCTTTGGAGACCTTCTCGTAGGTCTTTGCATTCCGTTTTTTGGAGCGCAGCTCCGAAAGCACAGACTCATCGCCCCACACAGCGATCAGATCCAAGACTTCCCGGTCAGTCCATGCTGGGGCCCTCTTTCTACTCTGAGATTGCATGGACCCCTCTGCTGGAGAGCTCTGCATCGTTGCCGGTGCTGCTGAGCTCGCCCCGATGTCCAACCAGGAATTGAGATTCAAACTGGCCAGACAGGAAAAGGAATTCAAATTTTCCTGGGGCTTTTCCTGTATGGCTGATCAGAACATCTGAGCTCGGACTGCTGTCCAGAGCGTCAACACAGTGGTGCACTGTGGGATAGCTCCCGGAGCTACTAAGGTCGATTTCCGTCCACACATAGGCTAACTCGACATAGCCATGTCGAATTTAGCGCTACTCCCCTCGTCGGGGTGGAGTACCGAATTCGAACTAAAGAGCTCTCTAGGTCGAACTAATTAGCTTCCTGGTGTGGACGGTTGCACGGTTAAATCGAATTAACGCTGCTAAATTCGACATAAACTCCTAGTGTAGACCAGGCCTTAGCTCAAGTAGCAGAGGTCTGTGCAGTGGATCTAAAGGTTCTAACTGGAATTTCTATATTAGTTTGCTTTAAAAAAAAACCCATTAAATTATGCAAACGATATTAAAAACCCAAGCATTCTTCTTGTGAAAATTGATCAATCAAAAACTAAAAAATTCTAGAGTTAAGGTTGTTTTGCCTTAACCCCCTTGTGCATATGAATTATGGTATAGTTGTTAGTTACATGATCATAGTATTTTTTCCACAGGAGCCCAGCCTCTTCATCCCAATCTCATTTTCTTTGACAACCTTGTCCAAGTGTCTTCACTTCTCAGGTCTCGTCCCAGTCTCCTAGTCCCACCAGTCCCAGATCAGTTTCTGTAAGATGCTGCACTGACTGACAAGTTTTTATAGGCATGTTGTTATACTGAGAGAAATACTTGGCATAGTGATGAAGAATGTAGTGTGAGGTTCTGCACTGCTGATTGGAGAGAGAAGTCCCTACTGCTGGGTGTGTGTCAGAAAACCTGGAAGATCAACAAATATTTGGACTTGGATAATCTGGATGCAAAATTTAGAGAAGGATTTTGTTTGGGCAAAAAAGATGAAAGAAAAATGTAACTTAAAATAGCAAATTTTATATAATACAAGTAGAATAAAGGTTGTGATCCATAGAGAAATTATTTCCCTGCAGTTCTTTTCAGAGGAATTCTTGTCTGGCAAAAAAAAATGTGCCTTGCCCAGAAGTTCCAAAGATGGTCCAATGGGCATTTAAGCTTTCTGTAACACTCAGCTCTGTGCCAAGTATTTCTCTCAGTACAGGAACATGCTGATAAACTTGTTTGACAATTAAGCATCTTAAAGAAATACTGTCTGTAAACCTGGCCTGTGTACAAATACAATGAAGCACCCCTGTGAATGCTTACTTGGTAAAGTTATAAACTTCCAGGACAATGAGAGGTGAGGAAGAAAAGGCCTGTTTACATGAACTTCTGGTATCAGCCCAGAGAATACTTCACAACAACCATGTTAATGGATTTGAACCTTTACCCAGAAGTGAGTCATATGGCTACAGGTTTAGCACATCTGTTTGTATTGAATGTTATCCTGTTATTACTTACTAAAAATTCCTGAGTATTTGAAATTGCTGCTACAACCATCCAGCCAAACTCTGTTCCATAGTATTTACCTTTTTGAGTGCTGTGTGTCTTTAACACAGTGTCCTCAGACAAGGCTGTAGGAGCTTGTGCTCCAACTCATTTTTATTAAAACGCATTCAGGAAATTCAGCCCTTCTACAGGATAAACTAGAAATTCAAAGTGAAACCTGATGCATCTGAGAATCCTTTTATTAAACTGTAGCTGCCATGTGGCAGTGTTACAGCTGCTGCAGAACCATAGCTTTATGGGGGGAGGGGGAGGGGGAGAGGCAGGCTAATCAAACTCATTGCTTTAAAAAATACATATACATCTTTAAATCCAACTAGTTGGAAGCTTGTATTTCAGAGCACATGACCCTGGCTCCATTACAAAGGTGCTGTCTTTAATAGTATGATTGCATATTTGAATAGCCCTGCAAGGCCATCACTTAGAACCAAGATGGAGTTTGTCCTTTCATCCTCCTCCCTTTCCCCGCTTCCAAAAATGAAACTGTTCTGCTGCTGCACAGGAAGTTCCTAGCCTGCCCTTTTAGGTGAAGGGAGGGTCTGCCTACATCTTGAGTTCTCCCCTTCCTAGGATCTGATTGCCTAATATGGTAAGGTATGTCCAAAGCACAGGCTGTTCTTTGTCCAGATGCAAGGGAAGTTGATTAGCAAGAGATTGCCATAGGTGAATGCTTTAGTGACTGATCCAGAAGGAAAGCCTGCTTGTCTAGATTAGTGCAAAATGTTAATATGTACCATAACTTCCTGTCAGAAACCAGTTTGCTGCCCATTTCTGAGAGGGGGAAATATTGACCACGTTGTATTCACTTTCTAGCACAGATGCGGTATGACATGGGCGGGAAGCCATCCTGGCCCATGTCCAAGGCAGCGTGGGAGGAACTTCGTATCACTTTAGATGAGTACAGTGAAATGAGGCACTTAATCATGCACAGAATAGGGATAGTTCTCAGAAACTTTGGCTCTGTGCAGCCCTGTTACAAACAAAAAAACTACAGTGGATTGTATATGTTTCAGGGAAAGTGGTTCTGCGGTCTAAATGTGCGTAGTTGGCAACATGTATCTGAATAAAAGTTGAGGCTAAAAATGGCAGTAAACTAGTCTGCAACAGCATTCAACCTTGGAGCCCTTAATATGTTTAGGGATGGCTACATTATGTTGGTATCATAGAATATCGGGGTTGGAAGGGACCTCAGGAGGTCATCTAGTCCAACCCCCTGCTCAAAGCAGGGCCAATCCCCAGACAGATTTTTGCCCCAGATCCCTAAGTGGCCCCCTCAAGGATTGAATTCTCAACCGTGGGTTTAGCAGGCCAATGCTCAAACCACTGAGCTACCCCTCAATGCTGAGTATCTTGGCAGGGCACTGTAGAAATAAATATGTATTGTACACATATTTTTAAAGCTTTACTCACCATCTGCACAGAATCTCTCATATGTTTTGTCCAGCCTCGTGACCGTCTGTTGCTTTTTCTTAAATCATAGGATTGTCCTGGAGTCTCCAGAAATTAAAGATTAACCTTTCATTAAAGATTGTCATGTGATGAAGCCTCCAGGAATGTTGGCAAACCAAACCAAAACTGGCAACCCTAAACATCACTGTTTTAGGAAGGAAGCCTGACTTCCTATTTATGGATCACCATGATACAGCATTTAAGTCATCGTCCTGTATGCTACAGTAAAAGTGAAGTGGCAACTGGCTAATTCCTATTTAAGGCACCAGGCATTTGGGGACAAAAATGTTTTGTGAAAAGCTGAGTAATCCACACCCGCAAATCTGCTCCATGTAAAATAAAATGCTATGGCCTCTTCAGACTGCTCCCTATAATCACCCAGGTCCTGACTATGGAAGGAGCAGGATGAAACAATATGCTTGGTGAAGGCAAGCAAGCCAAAGCCATCTTAAACCTGGCTCTGTGTCCAAAGAGAGGCCAAACCAACAAAAAATTCCAGTAATACTTTCTGGAGTTCACACTGACCTTCTTACAAGATTGTGGCTATGGATTTCTATGTCTGGGTGGCTCCAAAGGCTACCCTTGTGCTTCAACTTCTTGGTTTAATGCTGTACCTTCAGACTTGGTCTAGTGTAAACCTACTAATTTGTGGTTTTCTAGGATGGTCTTTGATGGGTTTGATGACCCATAAGTCATGACCTGGACCTGGACATTCACTGCATTGCTTGTATTATCACTGGTTTATAGGCATATGATTTAACAATAACGTCATCGTAGATAATTGAAATAAATTCCTGTTACTTTAAGGATTAACAGAATGCTTACAAACAAAAATTAACAGGCTATTTGTTTATAGTGTCCAGCTATATCTCTTCATAGCATGTTAACAACTTAACTTGGATATTAGGAAAAACTTTTTCACTAGGAGGGTGGTGAAGCACTGGAATGGGTTACCTAGGGAGGTGGTGGAATCTCCTTCCTTAGAGGTTTTTAAGGTCAGGCTTGACACACCCCTGGCTGGGATGATTTAGTTGGGGATTGGTCCTGCTTTGAGCAGGGGGTTGGACTAGATGACCTCCTGAGGTCCCTTCCAACCCGGATATTCTATTATTCTTTTCATCTTTATCTGGTTGACTGTTTTGTGGGTTCCCTACCCCTTTTGTAACTTAACAATTTAGCATTTTAGTGCTTGCAGTAGCCTGGAGCTGGATCCATTTGCTCCAATGGGAGGTACTGACTTGACCTATCAAAATGTCTGATTTTGCTTTGTAATAACTCAGGAAAGCACTAGTAAATATCTGAATGTTAATGTAAGTGTCATGATGAGATTTGTAAAAAGCGACAGAGTCCCATGGCACCTTATAGACTAACAGACGTATTGGAGCATAAGCTTTCGTCTGACGAAGTGAGTATTCACCCATGAAAGCTTATGCTCCAATACGTCTGCTAGTCTATAAGGTGCCACAGGACACTGTCACTTTTTACAGATACAGACTAACATGGCTACCCCTCTGATACATGATGAGATTTGTGTAGCTATAAGGGTATATTTCTTGAAGACTATATGGGTTTTGTCCAAACAGTGGAAGGAAATGGTTTCAGAAGACACTAGCTCGTACTTTTTTCTTTACTAAAAGCTTCCTCCATTTCCTTTATTCATTCCCCAAGAAGCAGACAAAATACTTGGAATACTGTAGCAAAGCTCCTCTGTAGCTGTCACTCCTAGCTGCCTACAGGTGCCTCTAGAAATGATGCATGCTCATGTCTGGGTGGTGTGCAACTTGTGTATACAGAGAGCATAAGAAAATGGAGAGGCTGCATTGGTTTGTGGCTTACAAGTAGAACAAAAAGAGAACCTAAAATTCATTTGGAAAAAAAGAAGTCAGACTGACCAAAAAGCATCCTACCTGTAAAGGAAGAATTGTGTGTTCTAAATGATTTCAGTGTGTAGATGCTGCTTCTCACTTTGGGCCTTAGAAAGTCATTCCCCTTGTTCTGAAGCACTGGCTATATTTTCCCTTGATGGCTAACTTCTGCAAGAGGCCTCATAATTGAAATGTCATTATTGGTTATACTCTGACTTAGATTCCTCATTCCGGAGGTTAGCATTGCTTTGCGCTGGGTATTCTGTCTTTCCATTTTATAAAAAGTAAATTCCTTATTCTGTAAGGCTCTTTACTGGAAGAAATTGTCATCCATCCTGGTCTCACCAGGCATTGGTAAGGGGGAGTTCATTTCTTAGTGCATTTTATGTGCCCGTTACTATTTGTGCCTAGTACACAGTGACATTTTGGTGCCCTTTGCACAAAATCTTGTCCACCGCTCCTAGCTTCAGCTATTTATTTACTAGGAGAACTTAAAATCTTGATGAAAAATTGCACCAGCTCTTAAAGAGAAGGTTTGCCCACTAAAAATTGGCTATCCTGACCTCCTTGATAGAAGACAGGAAATGTGATCATTTAAAGATCAAAATAGTAGCATTTGCAGAAAATCATATATTTTAAAGCATTTTTAAAGGAAAAGAGGACAGAAAAGACCCATTACATAACTTCATTTGTGGCATTAGGCCAAGATTTTCCAAAGCAACTAGTGACTTTGGGTGTCCAGCTTGAGATGCCTTAAAGGGACCCAAGTTTCAATAAGTCTTTAATCCTCTGAAAATGTCCCTTTTGAGAGGTCTCAAGATGGGCACCCAAAATCACTAGTCACTTTTGAAAATCATGGGCGTAGGTTTTGGCATGGTCTTGGAAACACAAAACTTCCAGGGAAGTGAGAGTTTATGGCAAGAACTTGGATTGCAAAGCTCTGAATTATTTTGACAAAGGAATTGAAGCTACAATTTTAGTAACCCCCCATTAAGAATATGGCTGCATCAGGAGCTCTTTAATGACCTGAAAATCAAAAAGGAATTCTACAAAAAGTGGAAACATGGACAGATCGCTAAGGATGAGTACAAAAGAATAGTACAAACATGTAGGGACAAAATCAGGCTAAGGCACAAAATGAGTTATACCTAGCAAGGGACATGAAAGGCAGTATGAGGTTCTATAAATACATGAGGACACGATATATCAGCTTAATCTTCAGCAAGGCTGAATAGGTTGGATATTCGGAAAAACTTTAAGGATAGATAAGCTCTGGAACAGGCTTCCAAGGGAGGTTGTGAAATCCCCATCACTGTCGATTGTTAAAAACAGGTTAGACAAGTATCTGTCAGGGATGGTCTAGGTTTACTTGGTCTTGCCTCAGCACAGGGAGCTGGACTAGATGACCTCTCGAGTTCCCTTATAGCCCTGCGTGTCTATGGTTCTAGCATTAAACTAGTATACAATGTAAAGGGTTTATCTTTCTAGACAAAAATTGTTAGGAACTGTTACCGGTTTTATGATTTTAATACCTCATAGCTGGTTATGAATTAATATCATTATAAAACTCCCATTAATATACTCTGGGGGAGGAAACCAATATCTAGGTCTCCCTCACCAATTCTCCTAAAGCGTTTTTAAAAGTGAAGGTTATAACCTATTGGTCTCCCTCAACATATGCCTCAAAAGTGGCAAAATGTGGAAGGATGGGTGTAGGGGGGAGGGGTTGTCTTCATAACAAGAAGTACACTGCTACCTCGATATAGCGCCACCCAATATAACACGAATTTGGATATAACGCAGTAAAGCAGTGCTCCGGGTGGGGTGGGAGGGGAGGGGGGCTACGCACTCCAGTGGATCAAAGCAAGTTCAATATAACATGGTTTCACCTATAATGGGGTAAGAGTTTTTGGCTCCCAAGGACAGCGTTATATCGAGGTAGAGGTGTAAATGGTAATTTATCTCTAGCACTGTTGCACAAAAGGTAATGTGCAAGAGGAAGTGAAATCGGCGTAGGCCCTGATCCTGCCGTCTGCCCCAAGTGGGCACCCCGTCCCAAACAGAGTTCCTTTGAAATTGGTGGACCTCTGCCCTCATGCTGGAGCTGGAGAACCCTTCTATGTGGCCCAGGCTCTGAATTGTCACATTTCCTAAAGGAGGTGACAATCTAACTTGGGTTCTTTTCGGTGTGCCAGTTTATGTACTTGCAGTGCACTCAGAAATAGGTTAGAAACCATAATGAAGTGGAATTTTGTTGACTTAGTTATAAATGTTTCCAGTGCTATTAAAAAGGCCAGGTGGGTGAGCTAATATCTTGTCTCTGTAGTATCCTGGGACCGACACAGCTACAACTATTCTACATACTAAAAAAGCAGGCATATTTAAAGTATTTCAGATTGGTTCCATCCTCCATATCTCCCTGGTTATTTCCATACAAATGAACAGGAAAGGTCGTGGATGGCTGGGTTGAGTAGGAGGTGCATGGAATCCGGTGCATCCAGAGATTAATAGAATAAAACTTGTTTTAGGCATATTAATAGCCATCTGAGGCTTTCATATATCTTTTTATATATTAAGCTCTCATGTTCTGGAAAGTCCCCTTTGGTTTAAAAGTGCTACATTTGCCTCTGGTTATTGTTGTTTTACTTTGGCCTTGGGTACACGTTTCCCTGTATGGCCCTTCAGCAACGTTCTGGAAACTTATGTTCCTCTTTCATTTATTTGACTTGTTACTGCTTCATGCATCTTTGGTATGAGAGCTATACTGAGGGCGAGGGAAACTAGAGTAACATTTCCTATAATGTAATCATTGTTGAGCAGCTCTTAGTGGAAAATATTATACTCTGAAAAAATGCTATATCCAGTGGCAGACACGGGCTTGGAATTTTAAGTCACTTGCGTGAGCACTGTCCTGAATGGGAATTGTATATGGACCGTGTAAAGGAGCAGTGCTATTTTTGTCAGGCCATGTTCAAATTTTAAAGTTGCTGCTTCCCTTTTCTGAGTAAAATACAGAACTGAGACTGTGGCGTGAACCTGGATGTGGAAAGACAAGTTAAAAGGGATTTTTTTTACTGTCTTTTTGCTGCTTGTGTGAAATCAGCATTTGATCTCAATCTAATTCTTAATGGGTCAGTAGTCACACATGGCTCAGTTTCAGCTGAGATCCAAGATTCTAAAGGGCACGAAAATCAAACCAACGCTAGAAGTGAACCCTCCTCTTGAGACTGAAGCACAGTGGGTATGATGGTAGGAGGGAGTTCAGCACTGTCATTGCCTGTGCTTCTGAGCTTTCTACCCAGAATTTAGAAGGGAATTAAAACTGCGGTCTTTAAGACCATCTATTTTAGGCAGAATAGGCATTGCCATGCCAATCTTCAAGAGGAGTCTGTTTCCCAACATGAATTGTTGCTTTTGATTGCAGGCACCAAGGACGTTCTATTTTGCTGTAACTCCCTTTTGCTGTCTTTTTAGGTGTTTGTGAATCTGACACTGGAATTCTCCCTCCAGCTCTTCTTTAGTTCATGACACTAAATAAGTTGGAGAAATCCCTAGAATGGGGGAACAAATGTCCACCTTTCTAGCTGCTCTGTTCTAACATATTTTATGCTTGAATAATGAATAGTTTAAAGTATCAGAGGGGTAGCCATGTTAGTCTGGATCTGTAAAAGCAGCAAAGAATCCTGTGGCACCTTATAGACTAACAGACGTTTTGAAGCATGAGCTTTCGTGATACTTGCATCCGACGAAGTGGGTATTCACTTTAACTATTCATTAAAAGCAGCTCTTTGCTGCTTTTAATGAATAGTTTGTGCACCTCATCTTTTCTTTCTGTAGTAATCAGAGTAGTTTGGTTACGTTTAGAACGGGGTCGCCAACCTTTCAGAAGCAGTGTGCCGAGTTTTCATTTATTCACTCTGATTTAAGATTTCACATGCCAGTAAAACATTTTAATGTTTTTAGATGGTCTCTTTCCATAAGTCTATAATATATAACTAAACTATTGTTGTATGTAAAGTAAATAAGGTTTTTAAAATGTTTAAGAAGCTTCATTTAAAATTAAATTAAAATGCAGAGCTCCCTGGACTAGTGGCCAGGACCCGGGCAGTGTGAGTGCTACTGAAAATCAGCTCGCGAGCTGCCTTCGGCACCCGTGCCATAGGTTGCCTACCCCTGGTTTAGAAGATAAATGTATTTAAACTTTTACAGGTGCTAACACCAGTCACTTTCTTGCAGGTCATGTGGCTTTTTTATTGCTCTTTGCTGTGGCCTTTTTCTGTATTTCTTAAAAACAAAGAACACAGAGACACATGCACCACTTTGTCTAGAAACCTTGAACTTCATATGTGAAACAAGGAGCTAAGATGACTATACATGATGATGAGTTAGTTTTAGTGCTGATTGAAGTATGGCTATTGTTTTATGGTTCCCAGCCTTTGTATGAGCAGAAAACAAGCTATTGCATTTCAGTTACATTGGAGTATGTAGAATGGGGAAAAGTACGACTCCAGAGGTGTGTGTTGGAGTGAGAGTGAGTAGGAGAAATTGCTGTGACTTTGGGAAAGTGGGGGAAAATGGATCATTTCCTTCCTAGACTGAAATCTGAAAGACATATGATAAAGTCAGCTCATGGGAACACCAGTTGGTACACTGCAAACGAAAGACTATTCACTTGTTCAGTTTGTATTCCATTTATGGGAAACTGCTGCAGTGCCTTTACATGTTTACAACAGAGCCTAGTGCCAGCCCAAGAATTTTTTTGCTACAGTCCGTTCAACCCTCTATTGCTGGACATAACCTTGTTTGGTTCTAAATAAATGTTGTAAGACAGTATTTGTATTAATGTTACCTATTGGAGTGCTACATTACATTTTTCAGGGATAGTTACTTCTCTGGAACAGATTTTAAATGTACATTCTTCCCATATAGTAGAAACAAAAGTAAGTTATTGTTAATACTCTTAAAGGAGACTTTCCTGCATATCTTTTGAGAATAGAAGGCTAGCGGTAATACATGAAACACTCATTCTCTTGGGATGATGCATAAGTCATAAAGCTACCAATCTCAAAACGAGGTCACCCACTGAAATAGAGGATTATAGTGCAATTCAGGCAGCATTTCTTTAAGGATGATGGGAATATGGGATAAACAATAGCATGTACAAGATTCAAACTTTTATTTGTATACAAGTCCACCTAAAGCAGGGGTTCTCAAACTAGGGGTCGGGACCCCTCAGGGGGTCGCGAGGTTATTGCATGGGGGTCATGAGCTGTCAGCCTCCACCTTTTGCTTCAACCTTAATAAAAATTTAATAATTGGAGATATACCAATCTCCTAGAACTGGAAGGGACCTCGAAAGGTCATCGAGTCCAGCCCCCTGCCTTCACTAGCAGGGCCAAGTACTGATTTTTGCCCCAGATCCCTAAGTGGCCTCCTCAAGGATTGAACTCACAACCCTGGGTTTAGCAGGCCAATGCTCAAACCACTGAGCTATCCCCCTCCCCCAAACCTCCATGCTTTGCTTCCAGCATTTATAATAGTGTTAAATATTTTAAAAAGTGTTTTTAATTTATAAGGGGGAGTCGCACCCGGGGGCTTGCTATGTGAAAGGGGTCATCAGTACAAAAGTTTGAGAACCACTGACCTAAAGAATCTGAGAATCCTTTTGTGGCTGTTTACCAGAATGCTTACAGACCTGTACTCCAGTTACCTGTGTTCCATGCTGTCTGGACTTAATGTTGCTGTCGCCATCCGTTTCTCTACTTGTAGAGCAACAGATATTAATTTCAGAATAGCTACATCTCGGCTAACCCTAGTAAAACTTATTAACCACCGATCATTTGCAGCCCATATCCTCAACAAATGTCAGTGCCTCTCTTTCTGCATTGGAAAAAAGGCACGACCTTTTCTCGGTGGAAGTCAATGGTGGGGTTTATTCAATATATACAAGGAATGATATAAGCTGAATTTTTTGAGGAAATTGTGATATTGAGGCAGTCATGCAACTCAATAACTTCTGATCACGTTACAAACCTACACACCACCAAATTACCACCAGGCACTCAATACAAACAACTTAGTATACTGTCTAATTCAGGGGTAGGCAACCTATGGCACGAGTGCCGAAGGCGGCACGCGAGCTGATTTTCAGTGGCACTCACACTACCTGGGTCCTGGCCACTGGTCCAGGGGCTCTGCATTTTATTTAATTTTAAATGAAGCTTCTTAAACATTTTAAAAACCTTATTTACTTTACATACGACAATAGTTTAGTTATATATTATAGACTTATAGAAAGAGACCTTCTAAGAACGTTAAAATGTATTACTGGCACACGAAACCTTAAATTAGAGTGAATGAAGATTCGGCACACCACTTCTGAAAGGTTGCCGACCCCGGTCTAATTCAATATTGATCTCAATTCTCTGGGTCTAGTGTTGTGTACCAAACCAGTAACACAAGAATCCAGTGTAGGCAGATGTATATGTTATATCTGTCTCATGACAGATAATTCAGTTTTTACATTAATTTCCATGTATTTTCAATAAACTTCTTTGATCTCAACATAATTAGTTTTAATTTTATTTTATAGTTGAGAGAATGGCTTTGTAGCTTGGCCTATAGGAGGACAACTGCCAGGGCAGCTTAATTTCATAAGCTTTGGAATTTTCCCACAAAACAGTGTCTCAGGAATAAATGTGGCTTTAGAATATTCTTGTGAACCCTGATTTTAATGTTGTGTAAAACTAACTTTGAATACAGATTTTAAAAACTTTCCATGAGTCAGAGCAAGACTAACTGGATAATGTACATAAGTAAGAGCATCAGGCAGTTAGCCTGCACTACTGAGTTCCAGAAATGATAGAGGTGAAATAACATTTTAATAGGGTTGTCGATTAATCACAGTTAACTTACGCAATTAACTCAAAAAAGTTAATTACGATTAAAAAATTTAATTGTGATTAATTGCACTGTTACATTTCAATTGGTATTGTATTGTTAAATATTTTGATGTTTTTCTACATTTTCAAATATATTGATTTCAGTTACAACACAAGACGAAGTGTACAGTGCTTACTTTATATTATTTTTATTATAAATCTTTGCACTGTAAAAATGATAAAAGAAATAGTATTTTTCAGTTCACCTCATACAAGTACCATGGTGCAATCTCTTTATCATGAAAATGCAACTTACAAATGTAGGTTTTTTGTTACATAACTGCACTCAAAAACAAAACAATGTAAAACTTTAAAGCCTACAAATCCACTCAGTCCTATTTCTTGTTCAGCCAATTGCTAAGACAAACAAGTTTGTTTATATTTGTGGGAGATAATGCTACCCACTTCTTAATTACAATGTCACCTGAAAGTGAGAACAGGTGTTTGCATGGCACTGTTGTAGCCGGCATCGCAAGATATTTACGTGCCAGATACGCTAAAGAATCATATGTCAATTGATGCTTCAGCCACCATTCCAGAAGACATGCTGATGACAGGTTCTGCTCGATAACGATCCAAAGCAGTGTGGACCGATACATTTTCATTTTCATCATCTGAGTCAGATGCCATCAGCAGAATGCAGGGGGTTTTGGTACATAACTCTACATTTGTAAGTTCTACTTTCATTATAAAGAGATAGCACTACAGTACTTGTATTTTGTTTTTTACAGTGCAAATATCTGTAATAAAAATAAATATAAAGTGAGCACTGTACACTTTGTATTGTGTTGAAATTGAAATCAATATATTTGAAAATGTAGAAAACATCAAAAATTTAAATGGTATTCTATTACTCAACAGCGCGAATAACTGCGTAATTAATTACAATTAATTTTTTAATTGTGATTAATTTTTTTAATCTCTTGACAGCCCTACCTTTTAATGCAATAAACATCTAAATTATATTCCATGGACATGATTATTGGGTGCCTGTTGTACAGTTGAGCTAGTTGACACTCATTTTATTTCTTGAAGCAAAGCTGAACAATCTCAATGGTAGGTCCAAACTAAAAGATGAAGTAGCATATTCCCTGCCACTTTCTTTGCACCACTCGTCCCTTCTGATCACAGCCCTGAACCCCATATTAAAACAATCTCCTCTCCATCCAGAACTCCTTATAGGATGCCAAAGGGAAAATAGGAGTTACTAAGACCACAGGGCTCTTGATGTAACTTACTGAAAAGGCACGTGGCTTGAGGAGTATGCTTCTTAGTTAGGCCCAAGGAAATAATGGTAAAATTGCCAAGTTAAATATTAAAAAAATCAGTCTAAAAATAAGAATTTGAAATGGGCATTACAGAGATCTCAGAGTAGTACACAAAGCTGTCTTCAGTGTAGCCTGATCTCAGAAGCTTTTTGCTTTATGGGAGTCATCAAGGGAAATAACCTTGTTAATAAACATGACTCTCTGAAATCTGTTCCGGGGCAGTCCTCCTCACCACATGGAAATCCCTATAAATAAAATATTAACTCTCAAAAATCGGGGATTTAGGGGATTGTTGTATTATATGCTGTAGTGTGAAAGTATCAGGTTTTACCGGAACAGCTGAAAAATAGTTTTATCATAGGTTAGGCTGTGCCAAAATAAATTGGATGGTGCATATTCAGTGCTCGTGTGTATTTTAAGCATCCAGGGGAAGGTGGTAAATTTTTAGTTGCCTGTAGGAACTGGAATGAAGGGCAATAGGGATTTCAAAGCAGTGGTTTGGTAGAGATGGGAAAAATGCTACGCCATTGGTCTCTTTCTTTGAATCTTGCCTACTCTTCAGTGTTTCACTAGTAGACTTCAAATTCTCTTCAAAAAAGGATTTTCCCACTTCTTTCTTCTCTGAGCAATGTTCATGGGTGTTATGGAGTTGGATCATAGATAATCTGTGTGGGAACATCTTACAAACTGTTTCCAGCTTCCAGTCTGCAACCCATCTACAGTGAAGAGAGTTGGCAGGGTTGTTGGCCAGAATAGATTTCTTCTGCTGGCTCCATATCCTTTGAAGACTTCTAATTTGCTCAAGGCTTGATGTCCTAGGAAGGGTATTTGTCTTAATAAATTATCTATTGTGGAAGCTTTATAGCTAAAAGATTTACATTTTTCTGTTTGGCTAAGGGCTTCATCCTGGTCTTTCTGATACACTGCAGTGTTGGGTTAGAGTTTATCACGCTTTCTCCGTTAATTATTTGTACAAGTCTCCTCTATTAATCAGATCCACAGAGTGATTTGTAGGTATTGTGTTTGTACCCAACTTCCCTTTAGCCTCTTGCCTCTCCCTGAAATACCGTTATAGATGGGGGCACAAGACTGCATGAAATGGTATGCTGTCTGAAGCAGCTGGGTGTAATTAAGACTGCATTATATTTATACTTCAGGGATGATCTGAGTGTAGAATCTTTTTCTGTTGCTATACTCAATTGCTTTACATTGTTGTAATTGTCCTGTACCTGCCAGGACTCTCTCCATGAATGGAGTCTGTCAGAAGGGGATGTTCATGACATTAGCAGAGATGTTTTCTCTCTGAAATACCTTGTTCTACAGATCACCGTAACTGTAGCTGTGTAAATGTTCCTAGTCACAATCAAATCACCATGGAGAACAACACACATAGCTACATAATACAACGTTTTGCTGCTTACACATGAGAGTATTTCAAAACAGGCCAGGCAGAACATACAACCAGTCAGGTTGAGGCAGCAATCCCAAACATTGAAGCATCAGTCTCTATCAGAACATGGTGAATAGCAGAACCATGAGGGATAGAACACAGTTTGGATAACAACACTGGGAAAACTTAAAGGGAAACCGTGTTAAAAGCTGGGGAAGAAATTAGGTAGCTGTATGTCTGAATGTGATTACACTTTAAAGTAGTCACTTGCTCCCCTCCCCTCCCACCGCTGACCACTTTGCTCTGCTTCTCATGGGGTGGTGGAGAGTGATTCTTGTGCTGTCCTTTCTAGCCAAAAATTAGGCCTTGTCCAACTAGTGATCAATGGCTCCATGTCTAGTTGGCAACCGGTATCAAGCGGAGTGCCGCAAGGGTCGGTCCTCGGGCCAGTTTTGTTCAATATCTTCATTAATGATCTGGAGGATGGTGTGGACTGCACCCTCAGCAAGTTTGCAGGTGACACTAAACTGGGAGGAGTGGTAGATACGCTGGAGGGTAGAGATAGGATACAGAGGGACTTAAACAAATTAGAGGATTGGGCCAAAAGAAGTCTGATTAAGTTCAACAAGGACAAGTGTGGATTCCTGCACTTAGGACGGAAGAATCCCATGTACTGCTACAGACTAGGCAGCTACAGACTAGGCAGCAGTTCTACAGAAAAGGACCTGGGGTTACAGTGGACAAGAAGCTGGATATGAGTCAACAGTGTGCCCTTGTTGCCAAGAAGGCTAATGGCATTTTGGACTGTATAAGTAGGGGCACTGCCAGCAAATTGAGGGATGTGATCATTCCCCTCTATTTGGCATTGGTGAGGCCTCATCTGGAGTACTGTGTCCAGTTTTGGGCCCCACACTACAAGAAGGATATGGAAAAATTGGAAAGAGTACAGCGGAGGGCAACAAAAATAACTGGCGGCTGGAGCACATGACTTATGAGGAGAGGCTGAGGGAACTGGGATTTTTTTAGTCTCCAGAAGAGAAGAATGAGGGGAGATTTGATAGCTGCTTTCAATTACCTGAAAGGAGATTCCAAAGAGGATGGATCTAGACTGTTCTCAGTGGTAGCAGATGACAGAACAAGGAGTAATGGTCTCAACTTGCAGTGGGGGAGGTTTAGGTTGGATATTAGGAAAAACTTTTTCACTAGGAGGGTGATGAAGCACTGGAATGGGTTATCTAGGGAGGTGGTGGAAACTCCTTCCTTAGAGGTTTTTAAGGTCAGGCTTGACAGAGCCCGGTCTTGGATGATTTAGTTGGGGATTGGTCCTGCTTTGAGCAGGGGGTGGGACTAGATGACCTCCTGAGGTCCCTTCCAGCATTGATATTCTATGATTCTATGAACAATTTACACTTTTTCAGTGCTAGCCCCACTTGCATTCCAGATGAGTAGTTAACTTTAATTGGCATATGTAAAGAGCACAGAACTCAGTGTTTGCATTGGTTTTAATAATCAAGCTGAGAAGGTCACTGCCAATCACTGTATTGCACTTAAACTCTGAATTCAGAGCTTTTCCTGCCCCCTCCAGAGGAATATGACCATGAATGGTTATGAATCACTGCATAGGAACAATGCAGTATCAGCATACTGTTGGGAAATGAAGAAACAATAGAGTGCAATTCAGAGTTCTTTAACTCCACCTTGGTGACTAGCATGGACTTCTTCAGACTTGTTGCTGTTATGACACTCTATCATCGTGGTTGCTACACAAGATAGGCTAATTTGAATCATTGTATACTGTTTTGGAACCTCCAATTGCAAGACTTTGTAAGACAAAAACAGATGTGCCAGAGTTCTATGACCATCCATTTAGAAAACCGAAATAGCACTATTGCCAACTGTGAGAGAGAGCAGAGTTTGAGTCAAGACTAAGGAGGGGGAGGATGGTCATGTGGTTAAGGCACTGGACTGGGATTTTTGCCATCTGGGTTCAGTCCCTGGTTCTGCCACAGACTCAGTGTGACTGAAGGCATGTCACTGAATATCTCTGTGCTTCCTTTCCCATCTTGTAAAATGAGGGAGTATTGTCTGGATACATGAGACCACTCCCAAGCTTTCCCACTAGCTGTCACTTTGGTTTGCCTGTAAAATGGGTGACTGTCCCTTCAACACAATCACTTATCAAATAAACTTGGTCTCTGAGATGTCTTCATTTATTGGGTGGAGAATGAGTCTCTCAAGCATATACTGTTTCCCCCCTTCTTAGGGTACCACAGAAATTATATCCCCCCTCCCCCCATGCGAAGGCAGTACATATGATGAATGACTGAAGAATTTCAAGTCTAAGTTCTGTATCGTTCTCTCTAAGCACTATTCTCCAAATATACACTTGATATTTACACTCCACAGACATGCAGTTTGCTAAAATGGTAGAGTATTAGACTGACAGGCAGATACAGAAGTGCCGGAAGAAAAAACGCTTGTTCTACTTACAGTAACATGTTCTGTGATAAACTACTCATAGAGGTGGTAGGACAAGATACCACACACAAGTAGGTTAACTCCAGGCACAAAACCACCTCTGTCAATAGTTGACTTCAGTAGAAGTCAGTGTAAATAAGCCCTATGGTGTTCACCATCCATTGGTTGCAATGTGCTGCTCCTTCATCAATGCTGGATAAATGGAAGTAGTCCAGTAAACAGATACCTGGAGTAATGTGTTTCCAATAAGGAACACCACTGTAGGGTTAGAAGCTTGGGAGATCACACGTTCTCAAACACATGCTGTGTTTGACTGAGATCCTACTTAACACATGAGAAGACTTTAATGATAGAATCATAGAAATGTAGGGCTGGAATGGATCTCGAGGTCATCTAGTCTATCCTCCTGTCCCGAGGCAGGACCAACTATACCTAGGCTGTTCCTGACAGATGTTTGTCCAACCTGTTCTTAAAAACTCCAACGGTGTCAATTCCACAGCCTCCCTTGGAAGCTTATTCCAATACTTAATTATTGTTATAGTTAGAAAGTTTTCCCTAATATCTAACCTAAATCTTCCTAGCTGCAAATTAAGCCGATTACTTCTTGTCCTACCTTTAGCCGGAATGGAGAACAATTGATCCCTGTTCTCCTTATAACACATTTGAAGACTCTTATCAGATCCCCACTTGGTGTTCTTTTCTCAAGACTAAACATGCCCAGTTTTTATAACCTTTCCTCATCAGGCAGGTTTTCTAAACCTTATCATTTTTGTTGCACTCCTCTGGACACTCTCCAATTTATCCACAACTTTCCTGAAGTGTGGCATCTAGAGTTGGACACAGAACTTCAACCGAGGCCCCACCCGTTTATCTCCCACGTCTTACATACAACACTCCTGTTAATACACCCCAGAATATTAGCCTTTTTGGTAACTGCATCACACTGACTGATATTCAATTTGTAGTGTGCAGTAACCCCTATATCCTTTCCAGCAATACTACCCGCTAGCCTGTTGTTCCCTATTTTGTAGTTGTGCATTTGATTGTTTCTTCCTGAGCAAATACTTTGCACTTGTGTTTATTTAATTTCATTTTATTGATCAATTCTGCAGTTTGCCAGAATTGAATTCTAAACCTGTCCTCCAAAGTGCTTGCATCCCCTCCCAGAGCACCTCGGGCATGCTTCATGTGCAGTCGTTCAAATAAATGTACGGTTTATGCTTATTTGATTTGGATTTGAGTGGCATTTGCTCGGCCAATCAAGTGCATTTATTCAAATGTACAAAGTTTTTTTTTCTTTCTTTGCCAGCACTGAACATTCAAAACAGCTTTCCCAACAGACCAGTTTGTGCAATAAAGGCTGTATCCAGAATTGACAAGTCGACTGGCAGGGTGCAGGGCAGGGTGAATGAGTTTGTAGGTTAAAAAAAAAAATCCAGGCAGAGGGGCTGTCCAGCTACACACCTTTTTAAAAAAAACAAAAACAAAAACAAAAACCTCTTTGAATGGCAGCACATCAGACGGGCTCAGCTTTGTCTGCTCATAGCTCTAACCAGGCTTTTAAAAACCCCCACTTGTCCTCCAAGTACTGTAATGCTCTGTGTAAGCCTGCATTCTGTCTAATGGTAGCCTGAAATGTTATGTTACCGTATCTTCCTAAGTAAGCAGCCTTTGACCTAGCCAGCTGCAAAATAGTAGCTTGGAATTTAGGTCTTGCATAGTGTTATGAATTTGTGTGACCTCCAGCTCTGAGCTCTCTTCACCATGGGAGTTTGCCTGTTTTCTTCTTCCTACAAGTGGCAGCCTAGATCTCAAGTTGAAAGTGAATCTTTGCCTTTGGCCTCCCTCCAGCATTCTTTGCTGAACAAGTAAGGATTTGAAATGTCAGAAAATAGCAAGAGGGGAGGGAAGAGAGAGAGAGTGTGTGTGTGTGTGTGTGTGTGTGTGTGTGTGTGTGTGTGTGTAAAGGCTTCTGTAACGAGGAGGACGGAACAAAACACAACTTCATCTGGACTGCCCCTTTCTGAAACAGTGCTCGTTCCTGATTTATACTGTTTTGTTTCTCTTAAATCATGCAGCTCTGCTCTGCTGCTACAGCAGAGAGCAATCGGCAGTGCTGTGGAGTGAAACAGGTTTCTTGCAAAAGCTTCCTATTTGGATAAAACTAGCTATTCCTTTGGCTTCACCCTTGTGGGACTGGAGGAGTTCTACCTACTGCAGTTATTGGGGGGGTCTTCAGTAATATTCTGGCTTTGGATGATCCATAGGAAACATCCTTTTGTGGAAGACCTTAAAGCAGGCCTTGCTTCTGAGGGCGGTGCTGCAACACCCCGGACTGTAACGCAGGTATTCCTTAACACTTTCCCTTCAACTTGAACAGGAAGCAGCATTGTGGGGCAGCGTTTACTACAAAGCTACACTCTGATGCCTAAAAATATCACACTGCAAACAGCAGGCTTTTTAAAATTACCATAACTGTGTTAATGATGAAGTTTGTTTGATCTGACTTGGGAGAAGGAGCTACCCAGCAGCACGTAGCAGAAGGAAAGTGAAGACTTGGACTTCATTGCTGCTTGCAGAGGTGCTGCTATCCCGCTCCTGCTTTGGAGGAACCATGTCGTCCTTGTACACCAGGAGCAAGGAGTTCACCCGAAACAGGAAGTCTCAGTCTGACTCTCCCCCGTCGTCTCCCTCCCCGATTGCAAAGACGCTCAGAGTAAGCAGCGTTTTCATTACTGTATTCCATTGTGACCTCTTCAGCGCTGGTTACAGCCAGAGATTAATGAAGTCAGTCTGTCCTCTTGTAGTGGGAGACCTAAGTACCTGGTTTGTTTCTCTGCACAGGGTGACAGTATGAAATAAACTCAGGAAAGCTCCTGTGTAGCAGCAGGTTTGAACCCTGTAAAAGGGTATTTTCCGCAGTCCCCATGTGGTAGTTACTTGGCTGAATGATTAGAGAATCTTTGTCACCCTATCTCTGCGTTTGCTTTCTGTTTCTTTGCAGTGAGCACAAACCCTTGTACATAAAATGGCTGAAAGTTTGCTAGCAAAAAGTGTTTGAAGTGGAAATGAGGCAAAACCTGAACAGCTTGTTAAACTACACTTTGTTTTTTCATGCGCACTTAAATCTTACAAATGCAACTGGGCTCAGCCTCAGCAGCCCTGTGAAGTGGGACGTACCTGAGTCATTTTCAAAAACTTTGAAAATAGCCTCTTGGAAGAGATGACTAGGTGGAGGTGGCGGTAATTTTGCATTGTCCCATTCCTTCAAATCATTGCGTTTGGAGATGACCCCTCTGACAGCTTTTAATAATATGCTTACAATCACATTGCTAGTGGCTTTGGAGTTGTGTGAAAAATACTCTCCAGGGGTCCACGTTGTTTAGGGTGACCAGACAGCAAGTGTGAAGAATCGGGACAGGGGTGGGGGGTAATAGGAACCTATATAAGAAGAAGAACCAAAAATCGGGACAGTCCCTATAAAATCAGGACATTTGGTCACCCTAACATTGTTAGGTAGGCAGTGTGCCCTTGGTCTAGAGATTTTATGCATACCGTAGTCCAGCAGGAAAACTTTGGCTGAAGAGGTGAAACCAATCTCTAGGTAGCCTGAAGTGGTCACAGAAGACTAATATGCACTTGTCTCTTTACATTTTAATGACATAATATCCTCCCCAGAAAGATGGGAAAGGTCATTTAAACCACTATTTCCTTATGGGAAACAGTCATTGACCCTATAAATCTTTTAGCTGTATGCTCTCCGGCTGCTGCTCGCCCCAGCAGTTAAATTTAATCCTGTACTGCTGGGAGTTGGTCTCCAGCACTGACACTCAGTTGTATTACTGCATCTACTGGGAGCTTCTAGATGCTCATTGCCAGAGCCAGAGAGCTAGTTTGGGAGCTCAGGGAGTATCTATCTTCCTCCAAAGCTGCGTGAAACTGAATGGGTCTTTTTTTTAAATGTTCAGTTTCTGCAACTGCATCTGCACAGTAAATTGATCAATTGGCAAAGAGAGGAAATAGTGGGTGGAGAGCCTTTAAATTTTGTTCTTAGCTGAACACTGAAACGAATGTTTAAATACTCTAGTCATCCACTTATTAGAGAAGGTCAATGTCCACATTGTTTCTCAGACCCAGGCTGACTCATTCTCTCCTCTTCAACCATTTATGCTGGGAAGCATATAACATGCACATCTGGCTGCAGCTGTCATTGCTGTGGTCACAGACACTCGCTTGAGCTCCCTCTGGCTACCTAACCCATAAGATGCAGAATGATTAGGAACTCCTTTTATCTGGAGTACCATGAACAGGAGCCTCTTTGGGTGGGTCAGCTGCAGATCACAGAACCGAGTTAGGGATTGGCCCTGCTTTGAGCAGGGGGTTGGACTAGATGACCTCCTGAGGTCCCTTCCAACCCTGATATTCTATGATTCTGTGACAGGTGGCTCAGTCCCTGATCTAGAGTCGCTTGCCCCAGAAGAGTGCTCACTTGGGATTGTAACACTAATGAGAGGATTTGTATGAGGGGAGAAATGCTCTCATAGCACTAGTGAGGCCACTGCTCCTGGTAGAGCACAGGGATACTTAACAGTGAAAAGATTTCAGATTGTAAGTACACCAGCATTATTACAGTTCAGTGTAGGACAGTCAGAAGTAACTTTGTCTCGTTCCTGTAACGGATGTCAATGGTTAATTACCGAAGAGGTTTCAGATGGAGCATAACAGCCCCAAACAAGTTGGATTTAGCTAACCGACTTGGCCTACTTTGGGTATTTCTTCCAGTACCAGTCCCAGATTTGAAATTTTTTTTTTGACAATCTTAATACAGCAGGGAGCACTGCATGATCCCCTCGGTTTGTCTAATCTTAAGGCCTTATAACTAATGACATTTGAAAAGTGAATTTATCAGCACCCATACATAATTGGCTTAATGTTCTTCTGAGATTCTGTGGTCTCTCCTTTTGTATTGTGGTACCATCTCACCCAAGTTGTCTTTTCACCCTTAATTTGGAAGACCTCTCCTAATCACAAAACAGAGACGTGGGATCACATCGCTTCATTATAAACTTTTACAAATAATAAGAAGCGAAACATACTGCAAAACACAGAGCATCACTGCAGGTACTGAAACGACTGCAGAGGTAATTCAGGATGAATCCCAACACTTAGTTATCAGCTGACCTCTATGTCAGCACATTGTGTTATGGTATTCAAGATCATCCATCGTCCTAATTCCCTAGGCACATCAGAGTCGTTCAAGAACAAGTAATCCTGAAATGTTTTATTTTTTGTTTCATATACTAAGACGATTCACAATAGTGTTGGAGTGGGAGTAGCCAAACAAATCCTATCAAACATACCAGAGTTAACCACAGCTCACCTCAATGTCCCAGCTTGCCAAAAGAAAATTAACTAGTTGGTTTTACTTTAATTCAGGTTTTGGTGATCTAAATTAACATCCAGGTGGCATAACAGTCCAAAGCTTCCAATGAAATAATAGTGGGAATTGTGTGGCAGCTTCTTCATGGGGAAACTTTGTACCAGATTCCTTCTCCCCCAACAGAATCTTCTTCATATAAAGTATTTGCACCATCATGGACAAGAGTTTGTTCCAGGAGAGCTTTAATAGGTTACTTCAGTGTTAGGTAACTCCACAATATCAAGGGGCTGAATATTACGCATGTGGAAAACCTGCGCAGAGCAAGACAGGCAAGGTTGGAAAGGATTGGGGCTTAAAATGTTGGGAGTCTAATTTAAAGTCTTTTAAAGTCCCCGGTATGCTCTTTGAAGGCCAAATGGCCCCCACCTCTTTTTGTCCTAGAGTTTAAGCATGTCTTCCAACTCTCTGGTATCTGCTTCTGTGATTTTTATTTTTCCAGGAATAATTACCAAGGCTTTTAATGCCCAGGGATGCATATCCTCCCAAACTGCTGATTTGGGTGTATTCAGCTTTTTCAGGTATTTCCTTACCTGTTTTTATCAATAGTTATTTTCATTTATAAGGTTCTCGTTACTTTCTAATGGTCCATACATCTTGTTCAAGACTGGCTGTGAAAAAGCATGTCAGTAGCTCAGTGACTTTAAATCCATCAGTTATGTTTGTGCCCTTCATTGAATCATGTGGTACCTTCCCTGACTAGTGTTAATCTATGCTGTCTTTTTGCTACACTTTGTCCATAAGATACTCCATATCAGTTACTTCCCAGATTGCCAGTCGCAGTACAGGTTCCTTTTTCCTGTCCTATCTTGGAATAGTCCTCCATATTGGCCACTTAGTCCTTGAACTGTCCAGCAGAATTCTCATCTTCACTGCCTTAATTATGACATTTCAAGATGCTCCAATTTTATTCCATGCTGACTGATTTCAGTGTACCTCTCATTTGACCATCTAAAGTGCTATGTGCATGCTAAGTATTATCTCAGTGGGGAGTGCGCTAGTAACTTGGTTAGGATCAGTCTCCACTGTGAGTGGGTCATATGCTTGATCTCCAACTCTCGATATGGTGGCATCTGGTTGGGAGGAGAGGGCAAAGGCTCTCAACTTGCTCCCACTCATATCTCTAGAATTCTCCCAGTTCAGCCCTGCAGTTCTCTTGAGCAGAGGCTTCCTGTTGTACTGAAGTGCACCAAGCTACATGGTGGCTAGTGATGTGAACAAGTGATTCTAGACTCTAACCCAGGTCTTAAAAGGAGAAAGGCTAGTGCATGGACTTGTTAACGACTCAGTCTGCAAACGTGCTGCACAAAGACAAGAGCCGCATATCGTAGATGTTAAAACATGAGTAACAGCATAAAATCTTGTGTGTGGATATGCAATCAAAACCAGAGTTCTGTCACTTCCAATCCAGGAGCACTGTGCTTGTGCACTCAGACTTTGGTAGAAGTGTTTAATTGGATTACAGCCTTGGAATAGTTTTGAGTACACACAGATCTGACAGTCCCTTTGCATTGTTTGATTTGTGAGGGTTTTTATTCATGTGACAAGTTTTTTAATCCCGTTTCAGATATGAATGGTAACAGCTTTATTCTTTTATTAGGTAAAACTACTTAAGTGTCACTTGACTTGCTTCTTAACTGCAAATGAATTACAGAAAAGGCTACTTTATGTAAATATTCCTAGAGAAAATATTCTCTCTGGGTTCTCTGCTAAATGGCTTGTTGGATTACTCTAACCGCGATAAATTGGAACTAGATAAATAAATGGCCTCCTGACATTTTACTCCTGGAGTGCTGACTGATTAGAGGTCACTAGTTTATATGCTATCTGCAGTTACCCTGTTAAGCATCAAATACAGTAACCTGTAGTCTTTATAGAGAGCTAACTTGGTCAGTGTTGCTTTTCTACATCCTGGTTGGCTTATCTCTTGTCTAGGAGATGAGTTTATGGATATCCTTTCTTGGGGACATTTAGCAAGTCAGAACACTATCTCATAATTAGAGGGTGCATTGCACAGAAGATGTACAAACTATATAAATATGTTCCTGTTTTACTCTTAGAACCTACAGCCTGTACTGTTCAAAGATATTCTAAAGACCAAATCTAAGATACAACATGATGTGGTGGGCACAATTAAAGAATCCAGCACTGTATGTGGGAGCAACAGCTGATTCGTAGAGACTCGTCTTATTTGAATGTGTATCACAAAACGAGTACCTTTTGCCAGCCTGTATGGAGATAACAGATGAAGATTTGCAGGGCTCCTCTGAGTCACCTTAGATGCTGGTGCTAAGTCCCAGTATTGGGTTTTGATGTGATGTGAATACTGTCAAGTCATGCTGATGGATCCAATTAGCTCCATCAGGGTATAAAGGGGTGTCAAGGTTCCCTCCCCACTCTGAACTTTAGGGTACAGATGTGGGGACCCGCATGAAAGACCCCCTAAGATTATTTTTACCAGCTTAGGTTAACAGTACGCTGCCACCACCAAGCGTTAACCAAATATTTAGGAAGAGCCACTTGGAACTCTGCCTTCCCCCAAATATCTCCCAAATCCCTAACACCCTTTTTCTGGGCTGCTTGAGAATAATCCTCCCCAAGCCCGTACACCCCTTTCCCTGGGAAGGCTTGAGACTATCCCCTCACCACTTAGTCCTGGTGAACACAGATCCAAACCCTTGGATCTTAAAACAATGAAGAATTAATCGGGTTCTTAGAAGAAGAATTTTAATTAAAGAAAAAAGGTGAAAGGAGTACCTCTGTAAGATTAGAATGAAAGATAATCTCACAGATAATCCGATTCAAAACACAGAGGGTTTCCCTCTGGGCAAAACTTTAAAGTTACACAAAGAACCCAAATTTATCCTCCCTCTTATTTGCAAAAGAACTGTCAAACAAGAAAATAAAAGTAATCCAATACATTCCTTCTCTAAATACTCACTACCCTATGGGAGTGGGATGGCTCCTTTTTTCTGTCTCCAGCAAAAGCCACACACAGCACAGACAAAATACTTTTTCCCCCTTCCAGATTTTAAAATATCTTGTCCCCTTATCGGTCCTTCTGGTCAGGTGTCAGCTAGGCTATGGGAGCTTTTTAACCCTTTACAGGTAAAGGAGGAATTAACCCTTAACTGTATGTTTATGACAACAGGGATGAGTGCTTTTTTGGGGCCAGAGGTCCTGGAGTGAAAGTCTAGAAACAGACAGCCACAAGGAACAGACTAGCTATAGATTGAAGCTATTCACTTATTTTAACATAAAACAAAACTCTTCTTCTTTGATGTATGTATATTTGTTCCTGTACACCAGTGAACATTGCTCAATTCCAATTCTGCTGCTCCCCCACAAAGCTGCTGCTTCAATGGCTGAATAAGGAATTGCTTCACATTTAGTCACTTTTCCGATTCCTCAGCATTGCACTAGCTTTTCCTTGTGACTTTTCATGTATAACTCGGCTGCATCTGGAAATGGATTGTATTGGCCTTCTAGCTACCTGTAATCTATCTATCACTTGAATTGCCACTATGATGTTCCCTTACCCCTTATTGGTGAGAGCAAGGAAGGAATAATGGGAGACTTTGGTATAAAACTCAGATGAAGAATCTGAGTTTTATACCAATGAGCAAAGTCTAATAGGCAGAATTCTAATCTGGTGTAAAAGTTAGCATGTTCAGAAGCTTGTTTTGCTGCCGTAGACAGTGATTGGTTGCAGATTGGAACCCAGCATCCTATCTCAGATTTTTAAAATTCTCCATTTGACCTGCTACCATTTTTACTGCTGATATTTGCTGCTGAAGAGCCTGGTGGTTCAGTTTTAGCTGTCAAGCAGCTTGCATATAAACTGGCCATTTAGCTTTCATGCTTGAGTTTGTTTCCGTTCTTATTACCCCAATCAGAAGACTCCTCCAACCTCCATATTGTACTGTAGTCCCTAAACAAAGTAACACAATGAAATGTGCACCAGTTGCATCTTCACTGCATGTCCACACATTTCAGTGATGAGTATATCACTAGTGGCAATATATGTATTGTATCAATTTTTCACTTGTAAAACAAATTGTAAAATTAAGATTGCTTTTGAATGCCACAAAATGCATAAGTTGCTATTGCATTTTATTTTGCCCAATTTTTAACTCCAATTCCAGGCATAAATACTGTCCTTTATTAGCTTAGCTGCTCACTAAAACTACTGATGCTAATCTCATGATCTTTAGAGCAGTGGTTCACAGACCTGTTTAGGAACCTCTTGTGATCCAGAGCACTTGCTGATGGTCTGAACATAGCTATGTGATAACACTGTGCTGTCAGCAGAGAGAAATAAAATGAACGAAAGGGGACAGTATGACCAACTTATTTCTAAAGGGGCAAGATATTTAGTGCATTGAAGACAGCTAAACATACCCAATATTCTCCAAATTACTTTTCTGTGTAATTGTTTCATGTGATTGTTGCAGTTGCCACAGTTACACCTTTGCAAAAAGTAGGGGTAGTGTTCCTAGGTCAACACCACTGAGTTAGCTCTGCTTTAGGCAACTTGAATTCTGGCCAGTTTCCAAGCGCCATAAATGTGTGTTTTAAATCCCCCATACTAAAACTTGGAAAAGCCTAGATGTGGTGTTTGAAGGGGAGGGGAGCAGAGAAGAAGCAACAGCTGTACAAACCTATGACCTTCTGAAATTTAGAAGCAAAAAGTCTTCCCTGTCCTGTGTCACTTGGGTGCCTGCTTTTTATTTCCTCTTGAAGCTGTGTGTCTGGAGGATTGTGGCTAAGATCGTATCGCTTTTCTGCAAAATTAAAATTTTCACCAATAAAATCTGATCTGCCTTCAAAAAAAAAAAGGGGGGGTGGGGGAATTAACAGCCACAAAACCAGGTTTCTGAATTGTGGCCTTTACTAAATTAAAATACAATCCAGCTTGACATTTTACATGCAGACTTTTATCCCTATGGGTTTGTGATAATGAAGTTCAGCTGTTGTAAAGCCAAAGGGCCGTGCAAGAGAAGAGACGAGGAACTGAGGGTAGGACTGGAAGTCATGCAAACTGTAGTATTATGGTTGAATTTTAGGCCCAGTTTGGGATTGAAGCAGCTCACTAATCACACAAGTTGTCACTCAGAATTATAGTAGTATGTATTCGTTTCTGATTTACAACGAGGATAGCACGTTTAATTGTCTAAGCTGTTCAGCTAGTCTCTGAAGCTGCTGTTCATTCTTGGATGATCATCTAATGTGCTCCAATAAGAGCAGCTTTTATTAAGCTAAGCCTGCTGATTTATAGTTTGGGAAAACATACTTTGCATCAGGTTTATTGGGGTTTGGAGGTGGTTTGGTTTTACAGGGTTATTAATCACATGCACAGGACTTGTAACACTTGCACTCACACATACCTAAAATTAGAAGGCAAGCTGTGTTCTTTTTCAGCCCTAGCTAACGGGAAGCTCCAGAAATATGTAGCTGTCATGTCAGTAGGCTTGTTTTTCCAGAGATACCATAACTTCAAGAAGCGTTATCAAGTACTCTACGCCAGTAGGACAGTCCTTTAAGAATGAATGCCCTTGTTATACTGCTCCCATTCTAAGGCCTGGTCTACACTAGGACTTTAATTCGAATTTAGCAGCGTTAATTCGAACTAACCGCTCAACCGTCCACACCAGGAAGCCATTTAATTCGAACTAGAGGGCTCTTTAGTTCGAATTCGGTACTCCACCCCGACAGGTGGAGTAACGCTAAATTCGACATGGCTAGCTCGAATTAGGCTAGGTGTGGATGCAAATCGAACTTAGTAGCTCCGGGAGCTATCCCACAGTGCACCACTCTGTTGACGCTCTGGACAGCAGTCCGAGCTTGGATTCTCTGACCAGCCACACAGGAAATGACCCGGGAAAATTTGAATTCATTTTCCTGTCTGGGCACTTTGAATCTGACGTCCTGGCTGGACATCGGGGCGAGCTCCGCAGCACCTGCAACGATGCAGAGCTCTCCAGCAGAGGAGTCCGGCCAATCCAAGAATAGAAAGAGGTCCCCAGCATGGACAGACCGGGAAGTCCTGGATCTGATCGGTGTGTGGGGCGAGGAGTCTGTGCTGTCGGAGCTGCGCTCCAGCAAGCAGAATGCAAAGACCTTCGAGAAGGTCTCCAAAGCAATGATAGAGAAAGGATACAGCCGGGATGCAATGCAGTGCCGCGTGAAAATCAAGGACCTGAGACAAGGCTACCAAAAAGTCAGAGCGGCAAACGGACGCTCCGGAGCCCGGCCCCAGACATGCCGCTTCTACGAGGCACTGCATGCCATTCTAGGTGGGTCTGCCACCACTGCCCCACCAGTGACCGTGGACTCAGTGGATGGCATAGTGAACCTGGACAGTTCCTCCTCGATGTTTGCCGATGGGGAAGATGAGGAAGGGTCTGTGGAGGACGGCGCAGGCGACAGCGAACACAAAACCGCTTTCCCTGACAGCCAGGATCTCTTCATCACCCTCACAGAGATCCCCTACCAACCCTCCCCGGCCGTTAACCCGGACTCTGAATCAGGGGAAGGATCAGGCGGTAAGTGCTATAAACATGTAAACATTTATTTTTTATAAAACAGGTATAAAAAAATAGAAATGCTATATATAAAATTTTCAATGAAAAACTATATGAAAAGTAGGTCCACACCATATAGGGATTGAACAATAATCCTCCAGGGACAATTCAAGAAAGGTCTCATTTAGGTCCTCGAAAAGCCTCCGCAGGAGGTTCCTGGGGAGAGGTGCCTTGTTGGGTGCTCCATGGAAGCACACTCTTCCGCGCCAGGACATCCTTATGTAGATGGGAATCATCGCCTCCACAAGCATGGCCGCATATGGTCCTGGTCTCTGCAGGGCTTCCCTTAGCATCCGCTCTTTGTGACTCCGAGGGACCCGCATCAGGGTGATCTTGTTCATGAAATGCTGCATCTAATTAGGGCAATTAGTGTATTGTTACTGTTGTGAATGGTTGACTTTTACTTTGCATAACAATGACCCTCGCTTAACAGCCACGTGTTGTAGGCAAGGAAAAGCATACATTGATCTTTCCCGTGCACTGGCGGGAGTGGCTGGAAAAGGGTCAGAGTATATGATTTCCAGATTGCCTTTAGCGGGAGGGCACAGCTATCCATTAACTGATATGCAGAATGTACTGTAAGGCTTACCAGGACTGTCTGCTAGATGGATTCAGCTGTCTCTCCCCACTTGTCCGCTCTCCTGTGCAATGCCGCAGCCAATGAGAGCGTATTCCGAAATCTCGAACTTGTCCTGAGATCTCGTGAGACTTGTTGCCCTGTATGGTCTTGTTCAGAGAAACTGACTAGACTGTGTTCACTGTTCGCAAACATGTATCTGTTCAAGGAAATCAGTTACTTTTCCCATCACACAGCTTCGGCTCTTTCCCGGACTGCCCCGGCATCCCCCTCGCAGAGGCTGGCGCAGATTAGGCGGCGAAAGAAAAAGACTAGGGACGAGATGTTTGCGGAACTGATGGCCTGCTCCAGAGCCGAGGCGTCAGAGCAGAGACAGTGGAGGGAGACCCTATGTCAACAGCATCGCACACACATCGAACGGGAGGATAGCTGGTGGCAGGAAGACCAGCAGGCGACTCAAACGCTGCTTGGGCTAATGAGGGAGCAAACGGACACGCTCCGGCACCTTGTTGATGTTCTGCAAGACCGCAGGCAGGAGGACAGAGCCCCCCTGCAGTGTATCTGCAACCGCCCTCCCCCGCCAAGAAGTCCTGCCCCCCCCCTCACCCAAAAGTACAAGACGGAGGGGCGGTAGGGGCCGTGAGAACTGTCACTGCACCACTGCATAGCGCTAATGTACCACACACCTCTCACGCTATACATTTGTAGAAGTGCTTCCCTTACAGGCTCATCCAGTCCCAAATCCAAGTTTCATCCCCCCACTGTGTATTAGATTATTAAAAGCTGTTTGCTGTTATTCACTGTTTCGGTCACGTCTTTCGTGTCAGAGGATTTTTTTGTGTATGGGGGGGGGAGGGGATTTATAATTGCACGGTATAGCCTACATTACCAGGGTACAGACTTGGGGCCATGATCAACTGCAGAGCACACACACACTGCAGTCAGTAGGCACCAGGGTCACTCTGTGTGGTGTATGCTGCCCCGGGTCATTCTGTGATGTGTATGCTTGTCCAGGGTCCTAGCGCCTGCCACCCCCTTAATGTTAAGGCACGCTGCCCTTACCATGCACTTCCACCGTAGCAACGAGCCTCTCCGCTGCCCTGAGCCCCAACAAGAGCCCTCATCCACGGACAGATACTCACCCTTCCCCCTCACCCCTTCCTACGCCCAAACCCGCAGCCCACTGCTGTCATCCAAACCCCTATCCAAAGAAGGCACCACTCGCCCCTTCCTGCAATCCCTCCCCTTCATGCACAACCACTTGCAACCGTCCCCCACCCCAGAGACCTATGTAGGAGCAGGAGGATGTCATTCCTCTATGGAACAAGCGGTCTGTACATCAGTGCACACCGTGCCCAGCACAGTATGCGTCCATGTTTCAACACCTGAACAGAAATGCAAAGTAAAACAAAGATTTATTAATAATGAGTGTAACAATTATTTTGCTTTAAAACGTGCTTTGGAAGTGGGGGAAACTTGGAGAATGGGCTATGTAACCGCAGATCGAAATCGACACATACAGACACAGGCCCAGGGTCAGTTTCTCTTGAAAGCAAGTGGAGAGTCATAGGTTACCCTGCTCTCCGAGGAAACTTGCTTTCAAAGCCTCCCGGATACACAGCGCTTCCCGCTGGGATATTCTCTCGGCACGGGTGTCTGGCTGAGCGTAAACTGCAGCCAGGCGATTTGCCTCAACCTCCCATCCGGACAAAAAGGTCTCGCCCTTGCTCTCACAGAGATTGTGTAGCACACAGCAAGCAGCAATAACTACGGGGATATTCTTTTCGATGATGTCCGAGCGAGTCAGTAAGCTCTGCCATCTCCCCTTGAGACGTCCGAAAGCACACTCCACCACCATTCTGCACTTGCTCAGCCGGTAGTTGAAGAGTTCCTTCTCTCTGTCCAAGGCGCCTGTATAGGGCTTCATGAGCCAGGGCATTAGCGGGTAGGCTGGGTCCCCGAGGATCACTGTAGGCATCTGCACATCCCCAACCGTTAGTTTGTGGTCCGGGAAGAAAGTACCTGCCTGGAGGCGTCTAAACAGACCAGAGTTCCTGAACACACGCGCGTCATGAACCTTGCCCGCCCACCCAACGAAGATGTTGGTAAAACGTCCCCTATGGTCTACCAGTGCTTGCAGCACCATTGAAAAGTAGCCATTTTGGTTAATGTACTCGGTGGGCTGGTGCCAGGATAGGGATGTGAGTCCCATCTATAGCCCCACCGCAGTTTGGGAATCCCATCGCGGCGAAGCCATCTATGATGTCCTGGACGTTTCCGAGAGTCACTACCTTTGAGAGAAGTTGCTCAACAATTGCGTGGGCTACTTCAATCACAGCAACCCCCACGGTAGATTTGCCCACGCCAAAGTGGTTCGCTACTGACCGGTAGCTGTCTGGCGTTGCAAGTTTCCAGAGGGCTATGGCCACTCGCTTCTGCACACTCAGGGCTGCTCGCATCCGGGTGTCCTGGCGCTTCAGGGCAGGGGACAGCAAGTCACAGAGTTCAAGGAAAGTGCCCTTACGCATCCTGAAGTTTCGCAGCCACTGTGATTCATCCCAGACCTGCAGCACTATGCGGTCCCACCAGTCCGTGCTTGTTTCCCGGGCCCAGAATCGCCGTTCCACACCATGAACTTGACCCATTGCCACCATGATCTCCACGGCGCGGCGTACCCTGCTTTGTGAGAGGTCTGCGCCACTCTGTGAATTCCTGTCCTCACCGCGCTGCCGGAGCCTCCTCGCCCGATTTCTCAGCAGCTGACTGTGGAAGAGGTGGACGATAAGGTGCGAGGAGTTGACAACGGCCATAAGTGCAGCGATGATCGCAGCGGGCTCCATGCTCGCAGTGCTGTGGCGTCCGCGCTGTAACCGACCAGAGAAGGGCGCGAACAGATTTCCCGCCGGAGCTTTCAGGGAGGGAGGGCGCAATGGGCAGCGGGGACTGCGGGAACTGTGGGATAGCTTCCCACAGTGCACCGCTTCCAAAGTCGACGCCAGCCCCGTTACTGTGGACTCAGAAATTCGAATTAGTGTATTTACTGTGGATACACAAATTCGACTTCATAAGGTCGAATTCACAAATTCGACTTAAGTAGATTCGAAATAGTCTTGTAGTGTAGACAAGGCCTAAGAACGCACTCTTCAGTTCTTAAGTAACATATGTACTTCTAAATAAATCCGTGGGGTAAGCGGCATTAGACTGAATCGTATACTTGTCCAATCTGTATATGTATGAATAGGGATATGAGAACCTACAATACAGTAATGTCCTAGGTCTTTTCCTCAAAGCTACTATTAGTGCAGCTCCTCTTATGGTAGTAATGGTGAGAGAGAGCTCTAGTCTGAACAAGGCACCAGTGGTAGCTGTCATTTTTTACCACTGCCATACCAGAGGAGCTGCACCAGTGGTAGCAACTGTATAAAATCTTGGGAGTGGGAAGCGGGCATAGACAAGGTGAAAGGGGTGTGTGTGTGGTGTCTTCTTGACAAACAATGCCTCCTAATTCTTTGGGTGTTATGCACATGTGGGGAAGAGGGAAATGCCCGTAAAAGCAGGTGACTTTTTTGGTTTTTGTTAATGTAAGTGGTAGATTCTCTGTAACTTTAAGCCTTTAAACCATGATTTGAGTAACTCAACCAGAGGTGAGGGGTCTATTACAGGAGTAGTGGGTGAGGCTCTGTGGCCTGCAATGTGCAAGAGGTTGGACCAGATGATCATGATGGTCCCTTGAGACCTTAAAGTCTTTGAGCTTCAAGTTGTTTTAAAACCCAAACTCATGAGGATCACTGGGTGGATACTTGGCAACAGAAGATTAAACTACAGGCGGTGCATAAAACATGGCCTTTTCATTGGGAAAGGTGACAAAGTGGGTATGGCTTGAGCTGTGCTCCAGGATCTCGTTAACGGATAGTCATTTTATCATGGATATTGGACACTATGATAAAATACAGTAAAACAAGTCCCGTGTAAAATAGCCCAGATTTTCCCAAGCTCGACGAGTTAGAGATGATACAGCATAAAATGTTCCTGGCCCATGTATTGTCTTTGGAAGAAATGTAAATATTAGATTCTTTCCCCCTCTCCCCCCCCCCAAAAAAAAAATCCTTGCAGGGTCAGATCTTGGCCACAGAAGAATGCAATTGAAGGCAATTAGGCCAATTTCTGTTTTGGCAAAAGAAAAGGTTGAGCCCCTTCTGGCACTGCCTTTTAGGGTTGCATTTTATCTTAAGCCTTCTATAAGGAGGTTGGTTTTAATTATACTTTACTGAACTTCTAATAGCTGTAAAAGCTTTTGAGTTTTTTAAAGGAAGTCTCCAGTGTTCCATAATCCAAACACGTTTCTAAAATCAAAACCATATGGTGTCCGGGGCTCTTTTCAATCTCATTGCTATCCAAACTAATAAACTGCCGATACCTAGCTCTGCTTTTTAATTAGAAAAGGGAACAGAGTAAGCCCAATGAAATATCCTGGGGCAGGGAGGGCTGGAGTGAAATAGCTTCATGTGGGAAAGTTCAGAGCAATATTAGGATAACTAATACTGCTCTATTTGTCTCCTTGGTTCCTTAGCACCAGCCCACCTCAGAGGCCCTACCTTCTGCCAACCAATCAATCTCATCTGGATGAGATTCCCACTGGGCCTCATTAGTACCCTTTTCTGGATTGGTTAGACAGGTTGCTGAAGAACAATATAATGCATCCTCTGCACTGTGATTGAACATGGTGCTGTTGCTGCTACCTGACCCCAGGGTTTGATGCTTTGAGTAGTTCCTTTGTATGTGACCATAGTGGTTTCACATCTTTAAAAGACTGCACTACGGCTTACCAGAAAATTGAGTGTGTGCCAATATGCTCTCCTTTTCACCGTGCTCTGGTTTCACATCTTTAAAAGACTGCACCTTCTAGGGCTCAGTGCTTCCTGAAGAAATGCCGGCACATTGGTTTAATACCAACTCGGGAAGCATATCGCCATCTGTATCACTAGCACAGCTCCTTGGTTTTCATTGGTCTCCTATCTGAATACTGCCCCAACCGGGCCCTCTTTGGCTTGTGAGATGTATGATCTCACAGCTTGAAGTTGTAAGGCTACAGTTGTTCCTAGTTAAACTTCATCAAAGCCTGAGAAAAATGGAATGAAGTGGACAAAACGGACAATATAGTGTCTGAAAATGCAGTGTTAATGGCCAAGAAAAAGGACAGTTAAGGTTCTGATAGTTATAGCTGCATTGCACTCCTGGGAATACTTTTAACATAGTATAATGTAAGGTATCCATTTAACAAAAAACAGGAATGGAAAATACCACACTTGTATGTACATGTCTTATTGAATAACTCTCTCATTGTACTATGGTAACCTTTTTGTCCTTCTACTCTCCTCCTCCTCTTCTCTTCCTGCTCCCCACCCCTTTCCTCTTTAGGAGGTTGAAGTCTTCAGCCCTTACTTCTCATGTGTGAATTTAGATTTTCAACTCTTTGGGGCAGGGACTAGGTCTCTGAAGCACACACCACACTCCACTGCTCATGTATCATGTGTGCAGTGAGGCTGAGTTAATGCTCCAGGACCTGTAACGCTTGCATTTTGACTTTAAAAATAATGTTGCTGTAAATATTATTGCATTTTTCCTACAACTTTTTCAAAGGGAAAACTGGTAGGGGGAGAAGCGTTGGTCAGTAAGACAGTTGTCGCAATGCAGTTTTGGCCAGAATTTCAGACGAGCTCACTGCCCACAATTGGGCCAGATTTTCAAAAGAACTGGGTATATTGGGAGTTGAGCTCTTTTAAGAAGATGCCTCCGTTTTGGGGTGCTGACTAGTACATCTGGATGTCTGCCTTTGAACAAATGACACTGGCCTAGCTTTTGCCTCTTAATTTGCCCCGACATTTACTCTTTCCCAAGTCATCCCTGGTGTATGTCTCCTGAATGCACAACTGAAAACTTACAGTAGATACTTTAAGTTCTCAATCATCAGTTTTAAAATACTCATCGCTTTGTTAGCTTCAAAGCTGCCTCCGTAAGGATTATGTTCAGACAGATTTTCACAGTTCAGCTCCTTTGGTGAAGCCAGTTCCAAAATTTATGCTTGACCTTCTTTTTTTTTCACAATGGGGGAAAATTTATTTTCTTCCACTATCTTAAAATTATGTGAAACTTTTCTTTTGAAACTTTCACACACACAAAATTGGCCTTTGGACCAACCATTGAAAATGTCAGTCTCAAAAGTGATTCCTTCCCTCCCGTACACACCCAAAAGCCTGTGGTCAATTGTAAGCATGGTTTTATGAGGGAAAATGTTTTTCAACTTTTAATTACATTAGGGTTATAGTGCAGGTTCCTCCAGGTTTGGACAAAAGAACTGGATCACTCTGCCGGACTATAAATAGGCTGAGGGAAAGCATCCAAGGCTTTCAAGACCTTGGGAATAGCATACTTGCAAATTCAAAATGGGAAGCTAACCCAGCAACATTAAGAACCACCCCACTTGCACTTTGCTATTCAACGGCCAAATACACACGTCCCCTGTGGGAAAGATTGACTCATGCAAAGAAGCTGGGCCCTGTTCTGAATGACAGCTGTCGTTACATCACAGGATGTCTAAAGCCACCAGACGTGAACAGCCTCTATGCGCTTGCCAGAATTGTTCCGCCGGATATCAGCAGATCAGTCACAAGCAAAATAGAATGATTGCATCAAGTCGAAGGTACCAGACATCTGCTACGTGGCAGTTAGCTGCCTGAAATAACCCCCACTTTCTAGCTCCAGTGAAATCTCTTAGAAAATCACTGATGGCCATGTGACTGGCAGTGGGGCACATGCAGCTAGAAATACTCACTGAGGGTGTTAAAAGGCACATCAGTGTTGCCGAACGCCTTCCAACAGGTGCAGGGAAGGATTGGTTGACCTGGAGATGTTGTTTAAAGCGCCTCCATATAAGAGATGGCCATTCAAAAGTCACTGCACAGATGGGGCTACCAATGACCCAGACATGGGACTGTGGTGAAACATAGGCCATGGGCCATCTGCTGGTCAGCTAGCTCCCGGAGGAGCCGTACACCATGGAGAACCTCTCCAGAGCCACAGACCGGGACACATCATGTGCCCAGAACGGGAAAAAAACTATGATTATGAGTGGAAGGACACAAGAAGATGATGTCCTTGGGAAAGATGCTAAACTTTCTGCAGAGCTGCAGTCTGGGGTACAAATTTGAAATCCAATGATTTCCTGTAAATTATGAACTTCTTATAATAAATTGGATTAATTTAACAAGACCTAGCCCCACAGATTAAGTGTGCACCCAGACCCACCCATCGAGAAAAGCATCAGGCAGCCATGGTTTTGTAAGTTGTGGTATAAAGATGTTTTTAAAATAACCACCGAGGGGGCTGTTCCTGTCTCGTCAGTTCCTAAATGCCTGTTGGGCTGCCCTGCAGTGTCCTTCCCAGCAGTAATTTTGGCCCTAATGAAGTAAGAAGAGCCCTGCCTGAAAGGATATTGCCTGATGCTCTCATGGAAGGGAGTAGAGCTGGGATGACACAATGCTCTTGTTTCTTTTCTCCCTTCTCCCTTTTAATCCCATCTCCCTTCCCCCCACCCCCATCTCATTCAGTCTCTCTCCCCACTGCCTGAGAGACTTCCCTGGTTTGTGAACAAAGTGACCACATTTTGCTTTTCATAAGGTGACTGGGTGATTTCTCCCCCCCCCCAATTCAAAATGGTCTCCCCCTCTTCCCCTACACTGCCCTCCAGGAAAAGAGACCTGTTATTTGAGGACTTTCTCAACGCGTTACAGAACATAAACAGTCCTGATGTAATAGCTGCAAAGCTTCAAATTAAGTGGATTATTTCCATGACCTGTAAGGAAAGCTGTCACTGAAAGTGCCTCTTACAAAGTGTGGGCCCCTTGCTGAATGAGGGAGGGAACCTAGTGACCGAGGATGTGGAGAAACCTAGTGTACTCAATGCTTTTTTTGCCTCTGTCTTCACAGACAAGGTCAGCTCCCAGACAGCTGCACTCTGCAGCACGGTATGGGGAGGAGGTGACCAGCTCTCTGTGGAGAAAGTAGTAGTTTGGGACTATTTAGGAAAGCTGGACGAGCACAAGTCCATGGGGCTGGATGCGCTGCATCCGAGGGTGCTAAAGGAGTTGGCCGATGAGATTGCAGAGCCATTGGCCATTATCTTTGAAAAATCATGGCGATCGGGGGAGGTCCTGGACGACTGGAAAAAAGCTAATGTAGTGCCCATCTTTAAAAAAGGGAAGAAGGAAGATCCAGGGAACTACAGGCCAGTCAGTCTCACCTCAGTCCCTGGAAAAATCATGGAACAGGTCCTCAAGGAATCAATCCTGAACCACTTAAAGGAGGGGAAAGTGATCAGGAACTGTCAGCATGGATTCACCAAGGGCAAGTCATGCCTGACTAACCTAATTGCCTTCTATGATGAGATAACCGGCTCTGTGGATGAGGGGAAAGCAGTGGATGTGCTATTTCTGGACTTTAGCAAAGCTTTTGATACAGTCTCCCACAGTATTCTTGCCAGCAAGATAAAGAAGTCTGGGCTAGATGAATGGACGGTAAGGTGGATAGAAAACTGGCTAGATGGTCGGGCTCAACGGGTAGTGATCAATGGTTCCATGTCTAGTTGGCAGCCGGTATCAAGTGGAGTGCCCCAAGGGTCGGTGCTGGGGCCGGTTTTATTCAATATCTTCATTAACGATCTGGAGGATGGTGTGGACTGCACCCTTAGCAAGTTTGCAGATGACACTAAACTGGGAGGAGTGGTTGATACACTGGAGGGTAGGGATAGGATACAGAGGGACCTAGACAAATTAGAGGATTGGGCCAAAAGAAATATGATGAGGTTCAACAAGGACAAGTGCAGAGTCCTGCACTTAGGACGGAAGAATCCCATGCACTGTTACAGACTAGGGACCGAATGGCTGGGCAGCAGTTCTGCAGAAAAGGACCTAGGTGTTACAGTGGACGAAAAGCTGAATGAGTCAACAGTGTGCCCTTGTTGCCAAGAAGGCTAATGGCATTTTGGGTTGTATAAGTAGGGGCATTTCCAGCAGATCGAGGGATGTGATCATTCCCCTCTACTCAGCACTGGTGAGGCCTCATTTGGAGTACTGTGTCCAGTTTTGGGCCCCACACTACAAGAAGGATGTGGATAAATTGGAGAGAGTCCAGTGGAGGGCAACAAAAATGATTAGGGGGCTGGAGCACATGACTTATGAGGAGAGGCTGAGGGAACTGGGATTGTTTAGTCTGCAGAAGAGAAGAATGAGGGGGGATTTGATAGCTGCTTTCAACTACCTGAAAGGGGGTTCCAAAGAGGATGGATCTAGACTGTTCTCAGTGGTAGAAGATGACAGAACAAGGAGTAATGGTCTCAAGTTGCAGAGGGGGAGGTTTAGGTTGGACATTAGGAAAAACTTTTTCACTAGTAGGGTGGTGAAGCACTGGAATGGGTTACCTAGGGAGGTAGTGGAATCTCCTTCCTTAGAGGTTTTTAAGGTCAGGCTTGACAAAGCCCTGGCTGGGATGATTTAGTTGGGTTTGGTCCTGCTTTGAGCAGGAGGTTGGACTAGATGACCTCCTGGGGTCCCTTCCAACCCTGAGATTCTATGATTCTATGAAAGGGATTCGCATATTGGTCTGTAAAACACTTGAATCATTTTCAACAAGAGGGCTGTTAATCACCCCCTAATTCCTCTGACCTGCTGAGTGGAGAAGATGGAGCCAGAAGACATTGGGTAGCTGTCTGACTTTTGTGCTGAAGTGAGATACTTTGTTTTAGGAAGCAAGTTTTACTAGAGCCTCTTACAAAAGAACAAGGAGGCTTTGTTGTGTCAGGCAGTAAGGACAGAAGCGGGAAGGCTACTCAAGGTAAACAGAGGCTTGAGTTTGAGATGCCAGTAAAATGTGGAGGTTTTCCTCCTTAACTTAACTCCCTGCAAGGCCTCTTAATTACAGCTGCCCCAACCAAAGGCTCTTAGAAAAATAAGACACATGCCGAAGCGTAGCCTTGTGGTTAAGGCAGTGAACGGAAGGTCAGAGCTGTGTTCAATTCCTAGTTCTGCCAAAGATAGCTCAAGCAGTTTGGGAGCCAAAGTTTCTCAGAAGATCAGAGGAATATGGGTCCCCAAGTGCTCTGACACGTTTGAAAATGGGACCATCTCCTGAATCACTGAGGTGTGTTTGAAAATGTCCTCTCATCCCTCTGTGCCTCAGTTCACCACCTGTACAATGGGGAAGAACAAACTTTCCTTATCTTGCTGGCCATCAGAACAAAGTAATGTTGGTGAGGTACCCAAATGCTATGGTTAGAGCCCTGTCAAATTCATGGTCCATTATGGGCAATTTCACGGCCATAGGATTTGAAAATTGGTAAATTTCACATTTGCAGATGTTTAAATCTGAAATTTCACAGTGTTGTAATGGTGGGGGTCCTGAACCAAAAGGAGATTGTGGGGGTCGCAAACCTGTGTAGGGGGGTCATGGGATTGTCACCCTCACCTCTGTGCTGCCTTCAGAGCTGGACGGAGTGGGGAGGAGGGGGTGCCGTGCTATCTGCAGACAGAGAGATACACAAGAGCAGCCCTGCAGGGAAAGAGAAAGTCCTGTCCTGCCCCAGCCCTTCCCTGACTAGCAGCTAGGAGCCCACTTTGCTGGAGTGCTCCCAGCAGCACAGGGAAGATTGGATCCAACTCCACAAGCCTCTTCTAGCCGCTGCCCAGTCCCAGAGCATCCTTCAGCAGGGGAAGGCACCCGGAGGTGGGTCTAGTGTCCCCCCACCCCACCCCCTGAGCAGCTGTGCAGGGGAAGGACAAGTTCTGTCCGTCCCCAGCCGGACTAGGAGCCCCCTTTGCAGGGGCGCTTCTAGGAACAAGGGGACATCGGATTTCACGGGGAAGGGCTTATTTCACAGCCCGTGTCACGTTTTTCTCGGGCATGAAATTGGTAGGGCCCTAACTATGGTGATGGGGCCACACAACTGCCTACATGGAGATAGTGGTTAGCTTTTCTGCTCATTTCCCTAACAGCAGACACGCTAAGGGTAAGAATTTCAAAAGTATAAATAGCAGTTAGGTGCCTAATTGTAATTTCTCTCTTGAAAATCTTCTCCTCAAACTTTTATGGCAGAGCTACTTCAAGAGTTAGCAGTTGGCCCTAAACAAGGGTGCCCAATGTATGGTGTGAGTGTAACACAAGGGATCCGGCACCTGTAACTAGAAAGAAGACAGCTAATTGATGGCAGCTTTTTTCCATTGCTGGTGAACTCAACCAACAAAGCAATTTCTGTTCACTTATCAAATGCGGTTTCACTGTTCACTCCCCCCAGCATTGAACTGTTATGTAGAGCTGCTTTGTACAGCTAAACACTTGCCAGGTTTCACTCCTGAGGTGGCCGTGTAATGAAGTGGTCCCTGTGTACGGTTTGAACAGCGTTTTTGTTTGCAAAGCACTTTGGAATCCTTCTCTGTTGCTATAGAAACGTGAGATTAAATTATGAAGAATATTTAAGTACAAGCAAATGTGGCAGTGCACACAAGCTTCGGATACACCTTAAGGTTGTGCTTGAGTTAAAATGGATGCAGGCCTCATGCTGCTGGAAAGTTGACAGTGATGTGGTGCTTCTCTCAGTTGCTCTGTTCTTGCTCAGTTTCTGTAAGCAGGTTTTTTTTTCACCCTGCCTGTTCATAAGAATAATATAGCCAAGGAGAGGATATAGAACCATTTGCTGTGTATTTCTCCATGAACATGGAGAAGCCCCTGGACTTCAGACGTTGATAAAGATGCTAAACACTCTAACACAGGGGTGGTCAACCTGTGGCTTCGGAGCCACATGCAGCTCCTTGTATAGGCACCGACTCCAGGGCTGGAGCTACAGGCGTCAATTTTCCAATGTGCCGGGGGAGCTCACTGCTCAAGCCCTGGCTCTGCCACAGGCCCTGCCCCCACTCCGTCCCTTCCTGCAGCCACCCCTGAGCCTGCTGTGCCCTCGCTCTTCCCCCCGGAGCCTCCTGCATGCCACGAAACATCTGATGGGGGGGGGGGCTGATCGTCGGGGCTGCAGGTGGATGGGAGGCGCTGCGGGGAGGGGCAACTGATTGATGGGGGGCTGCTGATGTATTACTGTGGCTCTTTGGCAATGTACATTGGTAAATTCTGGCTCCTTCTCAGGCTCAGGTTGGCCACCCCTGGTCTAACAAGACTGCAAGCCTAGTTTTGAAGCCTAGGTGGACTTTTCACTATCAAGCAGTTTGAGATAGGGTTGCCAATTTTGGTTGGATGTATTCCTGGAGATTTCATCTCATGACATAATCTTTAATTAAAAATTCATCTTTAATTCATGGAGACTCCAGGACAATCCTGAAGGGTTGGCAACCCTAGTTTAAGAGGCAACTTCAAGCTAAATCCTGGGTCTTAGCCCATGACACCCTTAAAGGCTTCAGATCTCACCTCTTGAAAATGGGCAACAAGGTATCCACTCAAGTGAGGCTTTTGACATTAAATTTGTCAGCGTATTTGATTAGCTCAAGTCCAACAAAGGAGAGTTAACTGGGGGGAGGGACATGGGATTAAAACAGGGCCCACGTCTCTACTGCTTTGTGCTGTCACTTGCACTAGTGCAGTGGATGTAAAGCATTAATACTGTGATATAGTAGCATTTTACACCCATTTTAGAGGTGACAAAACTAACACAAGGTTCAAAACAGGGAAAATTGTGGTCCAGTTGGCATTGGATTCTATAAATTAAAACTTGATAAATGTCTATAAAATAAACACAAGGGTTACAGAGATGATGGAAGGACGCATGGGGACCGTACTTGTGATGGTATATGCTGTGTCATCTATGCCACTACTGTTTGACTTTTGCACTTGTATGTAATGGAGAACATTCCAACCCAGAAGACTCTTTTTAGCAAGCGTGGCTTACCGCAGCTAACCTCTGTAGCAGATTGTTGTGCCAAGCCAAACTATGCTCTGATTTATTTTATGTATAGGTTGGCTCAGATTGTCTTTGGTTTAAGAGCACAAGTGGGCTGCAGCAGATGCAGTGCTAAGAATAGGAACTTCAGGGGTGATTTGGAGGTTGGTTGAACTCGCAGGGGAAATACTCTGCACCAAAAATTCCAAATCATCTTGCCCAGTGCTCTGCAGTCAGGGTCCTCCAAAGTTTCACTATGCTCAGGTACTGCTGGGTCCCCTCAGCATTCTTGAGTAACTTCTGAATAGAGCATTCCTTCTGCTGGAAGTTTGCTTTAGGTGGGAGATGTTCAGCCATGAAAACAATGCCAATTTGCAGATTTTCAGAGTCTAACACAAATATGCAGAGGGATGGAGAGAGGGTTGTCTTTGTCATACTTTCCCATGCTGTTCTCATCTATCTCACTCAATGGACACTTCTTCCATCAGTGTTAGAAGGCATGCGTTCATTTAGAGAGGAGCACGTGTACATTTGTTGCAGATCTAAGGGAGATCTGACAACCAATGAATTATGACTTTCATGTCGAATATCCCTTCCATGAATGAGATTTTGGGTGCAATGCACACACAGTAGCAGTCTTCACTAATGGATATTTTAGGCTTGCATTTAAGGATATGTAAAAGGTAAGCCATCATTGATCTTGGTAGAGACAGAATTAAAGTCAGCCTAATGTGAACTAGATGGAGGAAGTTTAACATACAGCCAATGGACTGCCTCCATGTAAAGGAATCTCATTGCAGTCTTTGTTACAGATAGACGCACACACTCCTATCTGACTCCACTTTCCTCCCTGACAGTCATCCACAGTGTTATGATTTTGGAAACTTGGATTTTGCCCAGTGTCTTCAGTACTTCTCATTCCTTTTCAGATAGGCTGAAACCTGAAATGCTGCAGTGAAGTCATAGCAGTTGAGAGGTTATGGGAAAAGATCAGAGATTTGTGGTTTGGCTACGTGAGATAATACAGTTTGGATAAATGGGGAAAAGCTTGTAACAGTGTTCTTGGGGCTTGCTTTCAGAGTTGGAAAGTAGCTCCTAAGTGCTGTAGCTGCAATTCTTGAGTTGACCTGTTAATGATGTCTCACTTGCTAATCCTATTTTCTTTTGTCTCCCTCTTCCTTTAGCATGAAAGACTTTCCAGGTAAGAGTTTTACCATACACACTTTCCAGTTAACAGGTATAAATGGTATATTTGTCTTGCCTCCTACATTCATAGCACTCTAAATGAGTAGCACTTCCTGCTTATTGGAGATGAAACAGGGATCAGGGTAGGGTGACCAGACATCCTGATAAAACCGGGACTGTCGTGATTTTGAGGAGTTTGTCCCATGTCCCAACCAGAGTACGGTCGGGATGCCATTTTTCCCGATATTTTGTTTTGTGGTGTTCGATGGCAATTTGGCGGAGAGTCCTTCAGTCGCGGACGGTCTTCGGCGGTATTTCAGCGGCGGGTGCTTCTGTCTTTGGCGGCAAGGTTTATTATCCGCCGCTGAAATACCGCCAAAGACCGTCCATGACTGAAGGAGACTTCGCTGAATTGCCGACGAACTCCCGGACGAGTGAGTGTGTTTAAAAAAAAACAAACAAACCACGCCGCGCCCTCCTATGGCAGCCCCAATATTTTCCCCTAGATCAGAGTCCAGGACTAGGTTGATTCCAAAAAGGGTTCCCTTGATATAGTACTTGCCTCACGCAAGTTTTAGAACCATTCTTCTTTCAAAAAGAAAGGATAGCTCAGTGGTTTGAGCATTGGCCTGCTAAACCGAGGGTTGTGTGTTCAATCCTTGAGGGGGCCACTTAGGGATCTGGGGCAAAATCAGTACTTGGTCCTGCTAATGAAGGCAGGGGGCTGGACTCGATGACCCTTCAGGGTCCCTTCTAGTTCTAGGAGATGGGTATATCTCCATTATTATAAAATTATAAATTATAGGCAATGCATCCGACGATATGCATCTGACGAAGTGGGTATTCACCCACGAAAGCTCATGCTCCAATACGTCTGTTAGTCTATAAGGTGCCACAGGACTCTTTGCCGCTTTTACAGATCCAGACTAACATGGCTACCCCTCTGATACTTGACACATAGGCAGTGACTCAGCAAGAGGAAAGAAATTATCCCTTTCACTGCCGTTTGAATGGGTGGGGAACCTCTCCACCAGCAAGGCAGAACCATACCTTGTGGGAAAGGTTGGCAGAAACCGCTCACTTGTATATCCTTGTTTGGCGGGGATGGGGCTAGTACCCCATTTTCTGAGTTTCCAAGCTGAGGCAACCACATCGGCCAGGAGTTTCTCATGTGAACTTTATTTAAGCTTTGCACTGAGCTCCAGAATGATAGCAGTGATGCTATATCAGTGACTGTTCTGAGCTGCTTCTGGTAGGTGTTGAGATGAGTCTTGAGTCCTGACCATTCATGGTCACACTGACCGCATCTTAGCTGTTCCCAGGCTGATCTGTACTCTACTCTACTCGGGTTGGGTCTTGTTTGTTTTTAGGTTGGAATCAGCAGGTACAAGCCCTACCACCAGCGACTCGTACAGCGATCGTGCCTCCAGCCGCTCCAGCGCTTACACCAGAAGAGAGAACCGCCTGGCTTCCCTCAGCAGTAGAACAGAGGAGGAGACTAACAGGGACTATAAAAAAGTAGGGCTCTTTTATATGTAATATTTCTATCCCATGTACCCTAAGAGCTGCCTATTTGAGCTGTATCCTTCTTGCAGAAACCTGAGGTCTGCTGGAAGGAGCTGTGAAAGATCAAAAAGGGAGAGTTTTCAGGAATCACTAAGTTACCTTGCAAGCAAAGGGTTATTTTATCAGCCCAGCCATCACAGGGCTTGTTTCTCTTGACTTCACTGTCTGTTGGAATCACCCTCCTTCAAAGGTATAAAGAACCATGGAGGTTCAGGGAGTGAGAGCAGATTGAATACACGGGAAAGAGGCGAGCAGGCTGGAGAAGTGCTCCAGCTCAGAGTTGTTTGGTTTGTTAACAACATGCAGCTAGTTTACAAAGTTCCTTTTCAGGGGAATTTCTCAAATGACAGATGAAAACATCTGAAAAGTAGCTACCCAGTCTGAGTGGCATTTTGGAAAGCCTTATCGTGCATTATCGCTGGGTAATGATTGCTCGGTGTTTATAACCACTGGTTTTCATGACATTCTTCATCTGCTTTGAATTAGCAACAGGATGAAACCTGGAATGCTAGTTGGCAGAGGAGACCAAAATATGTTGTTTGATATTATGAGCTAAGGGGAATGTACTATACGTTCATCCGTTCGTGGGCGTTAAGCTACCACCTTGTATAGCTATTTTGGAAGAACCTAATTTAACTCTTGCCTTAATCCTTCAATAACTAAAGCTAAGGGGTGAAATCATTCTTTAACCTGATCTCAGAGCAGGGAGGTGTGTGTGTGTGTGTGTGTGTGTAAAATGAAATAAAATATGGTAATAGCAAGTCACAACTGTGTGAAAGGTGAACAGATTAAGGTGATCTTAATTCCCAGGGATGTTAAACCCTAAAAGGTACTCATTTTAGTTTTTTAAATAATGTGGTATGGTGAGAGAGGACTCCATCTGAATTAGAAATCAGTGTCTCCTTAACAGCCGGTCAATGTGCAGGACTGTAACGTTCCAGCATAGTTTGCCTAAAGGCGTTTGTCTTGTCTCTCTGAGAAGTGGGAAATAGTGATGGACTCAGGAATTGGTGAAGCTGGTAATCTTTCTCCCTGGTAGAACGTCTTGACAGTTTTCTCTCCTCCTTGAAGTGAAACCATGTAAGAGCAGAGCAACACACACTCAGCTGAATTATAGGTTTAGGTATGGTCAGCCAACTCAGAGACGTTGATTGAACCTCTGAGTTCTCTATTATATTAAATTATTAAGACAGGCAAGCCATTCTGTCCCTTTTCTTTGTCCACTGCTGTGGCTTTAAGAAACTACAAAAGCCACAAAGGATCTTCTTAATTTCTTTTACAAAATCAATTTATTAGAACTTGGGGGTGGGGAAATCAGTGCAGAAGAGCTGAGCCAGTCTTAAAAAGTGGTGGCAATGCAGAAACGGCTCTAAAACCTGCTACTGATGTTCAGAGCTGTGGAGCAACATGTCTCCATGCAGTTGTGACGGTTAGGCAGGCTCATACGATAGGCACGGAGCAATTCACATACCTGGCTTCCTGTTTCAGCTCTATGAGGACGCGCTTTCCGAAAACCAAAAGCTGAAATCAAAACTGCAGGAAGCCCAGCTGGAGCTGGCTGATATCAAATCGAAACTGGAAAAAGCAGCCCAGGTAAGGAGGAGAAAGGGTCTCCAGAACTGGGGGGAGGAAGATGGGAGGAGGGGGTGTTGGCTGATGAACCTATGATTTGGAGGTGCTGGTATGGTTTCCGTAAAAGAAAATTGTGCTTGCTTGTAAACTGCTTTGGATTCTCTGAAAGGTGCTATTGAAGAGGAAAGTATGATTGTTCATGTTAACTACATTTGCCTCCTTGGAAAGACAGCTTTCTTAAGTATGGAGGTTCTGGCAGTCCCTTTGTGCTGTCCCTGTGCATGCCACTCTGTTTTAATAACTTTCTATTTTTAATTTAAATAGCAGAAACAGGAAAAAACCTCTGACCGATCAAGTATGCTGGAAATGGAGAAAAGGGTATGTGTTTGTGTCCCATTCTTTGACTCTTATGGCTCTGATATGCATGTTAGTTTCTGGAAGTAAAATGTTAATAAAAAACATGGGCACATTTTGTTTCTGCTCCACGGGATAACGCTTGGGATAATACATGAGTTCTGATTTTTAGCTCCCCAAGCTTTTCTGCTCACTGTAAAACAGTTAAACTTCACTTTCTACCTTAACACAAGATGCTACAGAACCACAATTTCCCTTTCGTGGTGTTGAAGGGTTATTGGCCCAGTCTTCACTAACGCAAAGGACCATCTCAACAAAAAACCCAACCTTTTCCAGTCAAGTGGGTAGTATCTTGTACCTTGAAATATGAGCCTCTGAGCACTCCCTTCCTCTATCTGAGCAGTCCAATTCCCGGCAATAGATCAAAGACTTAAATTGCCATTCCTGGCTAAAGTGATGTCTTAATCCCATTACTTACACAGTATTTGATTAATTAGAGTTTGGAGCCTTCTGCATAGTTGTGAGGATGGGGTTTAAATCCAATTCCTGAAGTGAAAGACCTGAGCTACTTGTGTGCAAACACAAAGCAGTGTTATGTCTTTCAGAGATGGTCACATTCAACAGGGCCGGTGCAACCTATTAGCCGACCTAGGCAGTCGCCTGGGCACTATGATTTGGGGGGCGGCATTTTCTTCGGCAGCGGCCGGATCTTCGGCCACCCCGGTCACTGCTGGCATTTAGGCAGAGGGAGCTGGGGCAGGGGGGCGTGGAGAGGGCTGCCTGCAGCAAGTAAGGGTGGGGGGCAGCACGCAGGGGAACTCCCCTCCCCAGCTCACCCCTGCTCTGCCTCGTCCCGAGCACGCCGTCACTGCTTCACTTCTCCCGCCTCCCAGGCTTACAGTGCTTAAGCTGATTGGCGCCGCAAGCCTGGGAGGCGGGAGAAGTGAAGCAGCAATGGCATGCTCGGGGTGGAGGTGGAGCGGGGGTGAGCTGGGGCAGGGGTGCCTCAGGGTGGGGGGTGGGGAGCTGCCACGGGGGGGGCACCTCAGGGCGGAGGGGGGGAGCTGCCACGGGGTGAGGGGGCGCCTCAGGGCGGGGGCTCGGGGACGGGGGAGGGCGCAAGGTGGAAGTTTCGCGTAGGGCACAAAACATCCTTGCACCTGCCCTGACATTCAAGCATCCTTAGTTTGCACTGTAGCGAACATTCTTTCTCCTTGGCTTGCAGCCTATACTGTCTTAATCTCATCAGATCTCTCCAGTTAAGCAAGGATGAGCCTGGTCAGTACTTAGTTGACGGCTCTTCAGCAGACATGTAGGTGCTGCAGCCAGTGGTGCTAGTGTTTGAATCAATGGCTTTCTTCCCCTCTGAGGGGGCTCAAGCCAGTGCTGCAGCAGGAAGTCCTGATCAATTGTGGATACTAGAACCCATAATACAGTTTCCTAAAAGGGGTATAACTGGGCTCTAGTTCAATTCCAGTTCATTCGGGGGGGGGGGTAGTTCTGCCTCCTGAAACTCCCCCTGCAATTTCAAGCACATACAGCTTTCTTACATCCTGTCTTTAAAACTGTGCCTAGTAACACTGCATGCGAGTTCAGCTGCCATACTCCACCCCAATGATGGCTACACTTGATTGGTAAATGAAGTAATTCCTGCCTTTCTGAAGTGCTTTGGGATACTTCAGGGGAGGAGGGATATCTCAGTGGTTTTCTATGAATGTCACTATAGAAATATAAGCTACTATTTTTTTCTTTGAAGAAAAAGTATTGAGTTCTTCCCCAAATCCGCCACATGATCATCAGTGTTTCGAATGTTTCTAAACAGGGGAAACGAGCCCTCGAGCGGAGACTTTCTGAAATGGAGGAGGAGATGAAGGTATGTAATAATTTGCTCACCCCATTTTCCCTTCTGTGTTTAGGATTAATGACTGTAGAGGTTATCATGCAGGAGTGGAGTACGTTGTGTGGGAGGAGGTGCCCAATGTAACCCTCTGTGTGTGTCCCTTTATGCAGTCCTGACTTGAGTTAATGGCCATGTTGTCAGAGCATGGTCTGATACTAGAATTGCTATATATGATCACTCAGTCAGTTGCATTTCGCATTGGATCTGTGCCGTTTGATCCCACAACAGTGAAAGCTATTTCTCCCAGAGAGCTTTCAGAAACTAACCCTCTATGATCTCCTGGGTGAGCTTTGTTGTGCTGATCCTGCGTGCCCTGGAGTAGTAGGCAAGCTAAAGTAAAGCCCTCAGAGTTTCATTTCACGTGAACTGGAAAAGCAAAGGAGTTTGTCAGGGAGGTGATGGTGGCTTTGAGAAGTCACACACTTAAAATGATTGTACTTCTGCCCTCCCTTCCGAGAGCACGCTGCTGGAAGGAAATCTCAGTAAGTCATCTTGGAACAAAAGATTGTTGTCAGACTTCCCTATATTTGTTCCCTCTTACCCCTATTGAAATCTACAGGGATGCTGAGTAGCACGTGCCCTCTCAGAGCAGCAACTGCCCCACTCAAACAGCAACTTTGCGTTGCCACTTCTCCCGCCAGTCAGCTGCATGGAAGGACTGCCACCCTCGCTTGAAAGCCCTGCAAGCACTGATCAGGCTGGCACCGCTCTGGAGTCCGCTTATTCTGATGGCGGGGGGAGGCAACACGTTGTGCTGTCCCAGTGAACCGAAGGCTTTAAGCTGGTTTTGCAATGTTACATCATCTTACGCAATACACTCATGCTGACATTGATAGAATGCACCTCTTTGTTCTCTCTCCCCCTGGTTCATTTTGCTTTGAACGCAATCCAAGTGGGACTTAGCTTCATCACTTTAAACAAAAAGAAGGATTCTCCTCGTGAGGGTTAAGAGCTGCTGAATCCCCTTAACCTATTGCAGTGATGAAAGCGATTTCCTGCCTTGCTGGAGATGGTTCCAATTTCACGTTTGCTCAAAGGAGCTTCAGATTTTTACTGAGCATAATGAGTCTTTGAAGTAAAGCTCCAATTGGCTATTCCTGTATCTTAAACTCAAATTACTAGAGGATCTCGACTCCCCGGTTGTAGGCAGGGCTCAGAGATGATCCTACAAAGTGAGGTTCTGGGCACAGTCCGGAGATGTCAGTGTCCCAGAAAGGCCACGTTACGATGCTGTCACATATAATTGCATGCTCAGATAGGGAGTCAGGCATCCAGTACTATGTAAGAACCTGAATAGAGCAGGGAGAATGAAGAATCCGAATTGTAATGATTAATTGTGGGTAAACAAAGCTCAGCTGGAGTCTTTGTCTAGGGACCTTCAAACAGTAGTTTGCTTAGCAGAAAAGTTTGAAATCCACACTTATAGCTGGTGGGAGAGGAGGGAGTGGGGGCTAGATGTTCACATGTATGCATTTATTTTAAATGTAAGCACCAAAATAGTGAGCATTTCATCACCACAGAGAAATTGTTCTTGCTTATAGCCATGAAAATGTGACTCTCAGGGTAACCATGTTCCCCTATTTTTACAGCAGTCATACTAACAGTGGGCTTGTCTATATGAACACTTAGTTTGCAGCAGTCGGAGGTGTAAATCTTCCTCACAGTAAGTGTGCATGTGGACCACAAAGCACCTTAACCTGCGGAGTAAACAGGCCAATCGATGGCCTGTCAGTTCTGTGTGCTTCAGTGCATTTGATGCTGACAAAGTACTGGGACTGGCCTACCAGAGCCCCTGGACTGACACTTACTCTTTTCATCAGCTGCTTTTATCCATTCATAGCCTCACTTTACTGGGCTCCTCCCGAAGAAAGCAGCAAAGTGACCTTGTGTTAATAGAACAAAGATACATTCACCCTGACTGCAGCTCCTCTATGCTGCCATTGCATTTTGACTTGTTACTCTTGCAGAAAGTTCATAAGAATGCTGTCAGACCCTGCTGTGTTGTAGCATTTCTTGGCTGCCAGCCACTCATTAAGAGGGTATAAATTGCTGAGCTAGAAATGTTAAATGAGGCAATGCTTGTGAGCGCTCAGGACTGTTAGAAAAGCAGGCTACTCGCTAGCATCTTACATCTTTCCTGAAAGTGAGAGAATCTACACTGTCATATCAGCTGAATGAGAGGTTTAAGAGAATAAGCATTTTAATCGCTAAAGCAGGGGTAGGCAACCTATGGCACGCGTGCCGAAGGCGGCACGCGAGCTGATTTTCAGTGGCGCTCACACTGCCCAGGTCCTGGCCACCAGTCCGGGAGGCTCTGCATTTTAATTTAATTTTAAATGAAGCTTCTTAAACATTTTAAAAACCTTATTTACTTTATATACAACAATAGTTTAGTTATATATTATAAACTTATAGAAAGAGACTTTCTAAAAACGTTAAAATGTATTACCAGCACGCGAAACCTTAAATTAGAGTGAATAAATGAAGACTCGGCACAGCACTTCTGAAAGGTTGCCAACCCCTGCGCTAACGTGTGAATGGCACTATGAAACCTAAAGCATTTACCTGTGTGACTGTGCATCACTCCCAACACTGCCACCAGAGAGGAGCTGCTGACCCCCATCTTCCCCTTGCTTGCTAATCTTCTGTATTCCCACCATCTCTGCCTACTGAACTGAAGTGGTGTCAGTTGAGCCAGCTCACTAGTGTTCCTTAACATGGAGGCATGGGATGTGAGTTGTTCCAATAATCAAACATCTTGAGTCATTAGCACTAGTGTTAATCCTGTAATTTTCAGAAGGTTTCCTTCCATTAGTCATAACAAGTTTTGAGTTATTGTATGTCTGACCTATTTCCAAGTTCCCTGTTCCTTTGGTATGTGTCTTGCTCTCCTCCTGCTCTGTGCATCAGGTGTCCTCCAGTAGACTGATCCCAACCAGAGTGAATAGAAAGGACTTGAATCCCCTTGTAGCAGACTCTCTAGGGCTAGAGAAGCAGGTGAGGATCACACACAATGCTTGGGCATACAGAGTGGAAAGCTTTTCTGCCCCATCTTGTGTTTTGGAATACTAGTTACTTGGTTCCCCCAATTCATGGACATAGCCTGATGCTAAGGTAGCAACCAAAAAGCAGGGAATAGCGTAAAGAAGAAAATAGCTGATCCTGAGAAACCTTCAGTGCGTGAAGAGAAATGTGCCCACAGACATGCTCTTGCTGAAGTTTTCCTGACTAAATCTGAGGTTGTGCTGTTCTGACTGAAGGTGCAGAAAGCACCTGGTTAATGAAGCAGAAAGAAAATTACCATTTATGCTGAATTGAATTCAGTGCCCAAGCTCCCAAGATTGGTCCATTCTCCTAAAACAGGATACAGGAAACTTCCACTGAAATCCAATGGAAGCTGCCCGTATTGTGCAGCAGAAGAGGATCCCAGCATTTGGTGAGATACGTATGCATTGAGCCCTCTTGAAATAGCTGGATGCTCGAATGCACGGACTCTCAGACTGGGGGGTTGTGACTCCTCAGGGGGTTGCGAGGTTGTTACGTGGGGGTTGTGAGCTGTCAGCCTCCACCCCCCAAATCCCGCTTCACCTCCAGCATTTATAATAGTGTTAAATATTTTTTTTTAAGTTTTATTTTAATTTATAAAGGTGTTGGGGGGGGGGGGGAAAGTGTTGTACTCAGAGGCTTGCTGTTTGAAAGGGGTCATCAATAGATAGGGTGACCAGATGTCCTGATTTTATAGGGACAGTCCTGATTTTTGGGTTTTTTTCTTATATAGGCTCCTATTACCCCCCACCCCCTGTCCCCATTCTGAGGCTTAGATCCAATATCTGTGCTGGAATATGAACATTGTCTCTAAATCAATATAGCGCCCTCTCTCAAATACACACCTCTCATTTTACGTCTTAGATCTGTTTTATGTTTGTTCTATTCTTGCCAGCCACACAACTCCAGTGAAACACACTGCAGCTTAACTGAAATGCCACAAGGGGACGGCTTTCTCTTGGTGTCTGTTTTGAGGCAGTATCGTAAGCACATCAGTCTCCCAATATTTCTCAGTTTAGATCACATTTGAGGCTGACTGCTCTGGCCTAATAAAGGTGCACGAATATTCATAGTGAGAGACCAGTTTGGCGTGGACGAATTAGGGATAGACTATGACTCATTTCCCTAGTGTAGGATATTGCCTCCCTGAGATTCACAAGGAGATTTCTTTCCAATTCCATTACACATGTTCATTGCAATGTGCTAAAGGCCATTGTTTGTTCTTTCCCGTTGATGTGTAAGCTCCACTCATTTTGCCGATCAGCTGAATGCTGAATCCTTTTGCAAATCCCCACTAATTTTCTCCTTGCATCAAATGCATAACTTAAACTGCCATTGACACCAGTGATGAATTTGGCCCCTTGTATCAAACGTTCACTGCTACATAAAATGAATAGTGCTGGTGAATATAAAAACAGGCTAAGTAGCAGTAGCTGTTTTGTTACTTGTAACTAGCACATAGTGTAAGCTTGACAACACTGGCATTAAGCCACTCTCCTCTGTTTGCCTCTGCTGCTTATGTTTATCTTCCAAGGCTTTAGGGTTAGCTCTCCTGGTTCCTGACTTGTTCAAGAAAGTCCTTTGTCCATCTGTTCCATCTGAATGGTATTTGCTATTGGTTTATGGCATGGGGATCTCAAATGCCATTTGCAGCTGCCCTCAGACGCTACAGGTCCCAGCCTGCGGTGGCCCCTCTGGTGACTGTAGTCAGCGTTGTTTGATGCAAATTGGGTGTAGTCCTTCAGCTCTTTGCCGGTGTAGGAAAGACCAGCTGTCCCAGTGAATAGAGGCCTCCTTTTTAATCCACCATATTGACTAAACTGCATCAATAGCATTACCTTTCCAGTGGCTGCTTCCCTTCATAACCCACCCCATCATATGCCCAGGTTCTTGGAGGAGCATTCGACTGTTTGAATTTTCAGGGAACACAAGATTTTAAGCCGACATGATCAGGGCCTAGATGTTTTCACTTTCGAATTTAGGATTGTTCTTCTCATGACTGCTTCAGTCTCTGCTCAACTTCCCTGCACCCATCTCCATGATACAGCCTTGTAGCTAGCACATGCTGTGCCTCTGTTGGACTGGGTAGTGGTTGGTTCTGCTGGAAAAAGGAACCTGACAAGTCTTCAGTCACTTCCTGTCACTTGAAATTGGCATATGTATTGCCATTCGTGGCATAATACCAATATCATCTCTGAATAATGGCTGATATTCAGCTAGTGTCTGTGTTGCTCTCACTGCTTTTCCTTTTCCTGTGAGTCTTCCATGCTTTCCTTCATCTTACTTTTTCCTTCTCCTGTAGCAGCTATAACTGTACTAATTTCAAGTCTATATTTTCCTGGGTCCATTGATTTCTTTTGTTAATTGAGAATGCTACGTTCCTAGTATGCCTGCTGTTTAGGGAGCTATTTAGTGCAGCACTGTTCAGGAAGAAATATATTTTTCTATTTAAAAACGACTAATTCATTGGGTGCTGGGTGGCTTGAGGCACTGAATTTTCACTGACTGAGATCGGGGCTCAAATTTAGCTTGGGTGGCTGAGAGAAGAATTGAGTGGTGATCTCGGTGGGGATGCACAAACATATGCACTTTGGCACGAATGGTAGGTGACCAGGCACCAGAGTAGAAGATGCTGCCGTTCAGGGTGGCAGAGTGGTGAGGGACACAGGATGAAATTGCAGGGCTGCAGCAGATGCATTGATAGAACTATGCATGTGCTTTAGTCGTACTATGGGGATGGTTGGTACTTGGGTAAAGTGAGGGGCAGGACTGTAAGGTACAGGTTAGCCTTCCCTTTGCTGTTGGAAATAGCTCTGCAGGCTGGAGAGTGAAGGACAGTAGAGTTAGTGTGTGTTGCAATCTGTATTTTTAAAGTTCCTTTACGCAGCTCTACTACAAGAACCTGCTTTACTACACAAAGCTGCGTTTGTTTGGGCAGGAGGTCATGTGAAGAGGAAGGGTTAGAGATTCTTAGTTGCCCCTGAGCTGCTTTCAAAACCATGGTCCCTGTGGCCATTGAGTCACTGATGTCAAACTCTCTTAGTAAATTGTAAGGAAAGTTCAGGTACCGTGTCCAGGGTTACCATATGTGGCTTTCAAGGACAGTAAGATGGAACACAGCCTACAAGAGAACACTGCCATTCTTAAACCAGCTGTTTGAGTGGGTTTAGCCTGTAGCAGAATGGATGGTGCCTGAGGCTTCCTTTCTAATACTTCAATGTGTTGTCCAGCCTCTTGTGTGCTTTCACATCTCTCCACTTCACTCACATTGCTGTTCTTTTTTTCTAGTGTTTGTGAACTAAATTCACACTTGTGGCCTATTATATCCTTGGTCTGTTTTGTCTGTCTTTCTGTCCACTCTGTGTCTCACTCTCTGCAGAACCTCCACCAGCTCAAACAGATTCACACCCTGAGGCAGATGAATGAGCAGCTGTTGGCTGAAAACAGGGCCTTGACCCGGGTCGTAGCCAGGCTCTCAGCGGCCACCGAGCCCTCAGAATCAGAAGAGCTATAGCTTCTTCCCCTCCAGTTCACCTCGCCTCCTTCCTCTATTCCAGGCAGGTCTTTACTGTTATTGTCTGAACTGTCCCTTGCCCCTTTTCACTCTCCATGAAGGTGTTTGGTAGGCCTATGGCTCAAAACACAGCATGTGGCAAAGGGGTGGTGGGCAAAGGATTCCCTCCCGCCCACTCTTAAAAAACCCAACTTTCCAGCATGACATAGTTCTGTGTTTGACCCCAGGGTTTAGAGTACACTGCGTTTGGCTTCTCTGCTCTTTGCCCCACCTTGGAGATGCTCGCCTCATCGCTTTTGCAAATCACTCATACTCCAAGGGTGCGTTTTCCATGTGTGGGCTTGAGATTGGAGAGCATCATCCTGCATAAATGGAAGACTTCAACTTCTCCCCCCTTTTCTCAAAAACTCCTGAGCAGAGGACACAGTAGGGGCTGGAGTGGATAACAAACTGCTACTCAAAACCTCATGCTTTCCTGGGACTCTTAATGCTGATAAATGGACGTGTTACTCGTTTTCTAAATTCCAGTGAGTTTGCCAGCACCATCCATTATATCTTAAAGTGGGAGCATTTATTGCAGCATGTAATTGAGCATACCAGGTACTATGAGTCGCTCTTGTTTCACCTTGGTAGAGCTGTGTCAGAAGTCAGTAGCTAGCAACTAATACTCACTGCCTGTGACACCAGGATTATCTGAAGTCAGAGTTAATGTCCTCCTGTGGAGACTGTGAATAAGCATTACACATCTTAAATGAGAGAGCTGTTTATAAAAGTCTGGCGCTTAGCAGTTGAAAGCTGTGTTCTTTTTAACTTTACTTGTATAAGGAAACCATTTGTCCCCCTCTGTGTTTTGAAGGGCACGTGTTGACTGGGACTTTAATGCAGTATTTACAATATCCCCCAAGCAATCTGTGTAAAGGTTAATATGAGCAGGTAGGAGGCATGCAAGATGCATTTGCTTTTTTCACAATTGTTAAATTTACTGCAGAGCAATTACTGTTTGAAAGCCCCAGAGTTATCTGTTTCGATCAGCTTTGCGCATCACATGCCATGCAGTTAGGTCTCTTCTGTCCTGCTTTTTCTTGCTCAGTGTTAAAATTAAGAGAACTAAAACATGTAAATCCTAAGTGTCCCCTTCAAGCCCCTGTCAGTCTTGTGCCAGGTTAGTTCAGAGGTACATGGGCACACTCAGATATAACTAGGGAGGCAATGTGTTCCAGCTCTTGGAGCTAGGAGACTCATTCGTATTAGAAATAAGGTACAAATCTTTATCAGTGTGGGTGATTAATCATTGAGAGAAACTACCAAGGGAAGGGGTCGAGTCCTCATCTCTTGAGATCTTCAGATCAACACTGGATGTCTTTCTGGAAGATGCACTTCAGCTAAACCCAAGTTTAGGCTCAGTACAACCGTACCTGGGCAAAATACTCTGGCCTGCGTAACAGGATGTCAGACTAGATGATCTAATGGTCCCTTCCTGGCTCTGCTGCTGACTCATTTATCACCTTAAACAGGAAACTGAACCTCAGTTTCCAATCTGGATAATGAAAAAAATGGTTATCCTCCTTTTTAAAGTGCCTTGATAACGAATGAAAACTGACAAGTATTTTCATCCCCATTAACCACTCCATATATCAGGGTGATGGTGCCATTTCTCAAAAGGTTTTATTTAATTTTTAAAAAATCCCTATCCCTTTGAAAGGTCTCCATCACTTTCTCTTTCCAGTGACACCCTCACTTGTACCTGACGTGACAGATAAGTGAAGTGCATATGCAATACTTGGACACATAGGATTTGCTTTACCATATTGTTACACCAGTCAAACAACACTGGAAGGGATGTCCTGAGGACTGAATTCCTGCTGCTGTGTTGGTTCAACTCGTTCACTTTCAGTATTGTATTGACCATAAAAGTGTTCAGTTGCCTGTCCTAGTCATTGTCAATCTGCTTTGTGTCTAACTTACTTTACAAGACTCCAGTTTGCTTTACAGTGAAACAAATAGGGAGCTGGTACATTCAGCAAGTAAGGGTGAGGAGGAGGGATGGTATTTTGAAAGCCTGGCTTTCGGCAGTCAGGTCTGTTCTACTTTCAGAAGCTCCCTTGGGAGTAGTTGGTTTCTTTGTGCAGGGCTGAACCTTTTTAGAAGTACTTGTTTTATTGTTAAAGTTGCATTCTTACTGGTGCAATAAATTGCCAAACCCTGGTGGACGTTGCTTGTAAAACGTGGCCAAGCTCCGAGCTTCCAGGAAGCAGTGAATATTGAGACACTGCTATGTAACCTCTTCACTCCTTATGGGAACCCATGACAGATTTACCTGTTCCCGAACCAGAGACACCAACTAGAGGGTCCCCGACAGCCATTTGGGGTTGTTCAAGACTTCACCATACATCAGAATCCACCAAACAGATGTAGAGAGGACACCAGCTTCCGGGAAGCTTTGCTTGTCTGGAAACTGAATCCTGACATGCAAACAGGAACCAATGTGATTAAACTGCCTAGGTCTGTTGACCCAGCAGTTTGTGTGTGGCTATGCTGAGTCTTGCTTGGGCTGCAAATTGAGTTGGAAGGCAGGAGAGAAGCAACCAGATACCAAATGCTTTCCCCCAAATGCTCTGGTCTCTTGGGACTACAGTGATGTACGGTGTTCTCCATCCACCTATCAGTAGCAAGTTACCATATATACTCATTCATAAGCTGACTTCCTTAGTAAGAAAGGGAAGCACCAGAGAAGGGGGTCGGCTTATGAATGTGTATAGAGAGGGAGAGATGGGATGCACCCCCCCCCCCCACACACACACACAGGAGGCAAGAAGAGGCAGCAGATCCAGAAGAGAAGAGGCGGGGCCAGAGTCTCTCTGCTTCTGGCCACGCTGCTCTCCCCGCAGCCTCCGAAGCAGCTGCAGCTCCGGGGCTGGCAGGCTGCAGCCGTGCTGCTCGGCCCCGGCCCCAGAGCAGGCTGTGGCCATGCTGCCTGGCCTGACGGAGCACACTGAGGCCGTGCCGCCCGGCCCAGCCTGTTGGAACGTGCTGCGGCCACGCCACCCGGTCTGGCCTGCCGGAGCAGGCTGCAACTGTGCCACCTAGCCTGCCGGAGCAGCCCCAGCCAGGCCAGAGACAGCTTCCCCTGGCCTGCCCCAGATAAGGTGGGAAGGGATGGGATGGGGAGAGTGTGGGGGTCCTGGGCTGGGGTGGGGGTCATGTGGGAGATGGTCACAGGGGTTACTCCCCTGACTCCCAGCTTCTCACCCCCAAAACATTTCCCCACCAGTTGCTGTCCCAGCCCGTCAGGGTAAGTAGCTGGCGCGCCAGGACACTTTGTTTACTTAGGTTTACCTCCATGCCTGTGGACACTCGAGGTAAACAAACCATCTCGGCCCACCAGCGGCTTAGCCTGATTGCCCGGGAGCCAAAGTTTGCCAACCCCTGAATTATAGGGTCGGGTCATAAAAAAATTCTGTTTTTACTTATCCATCTTGGGGGGGTCGGCTTATAAATGAACCAGCTTATGATCAGGTATATACAGTAGTTGGTTTTTTATTGGTAAAATTGACCTATTGCTTAAATGCCAATAAAAATACTCCAAACAAATGCTTGCCTTTCAAACCAACACACAGACCACCAGCACAGCCATTAAAAACAAAACAAAAGATCACTCGTTAAATCCCCACCCCACCTTGCAACCCACAACCACATTATGCCTCCTTCACTCATATAAATCATGCAGCCTTTAACTCAGACAACATGGCATGGTTACCTTCTCTTTGGCATGCTGAATGCCGTTGTGCAGTGGTAGACATTTGTGGGGGCAGTGTAGATTTGTAGTTGTTTAAGCCTGCTTTGTTGGCTACACTGTTAATGGAGGGAATTGCTTAAGTGGAAATAGTGTGTAATGGTGTGTTTCACTCTTGGGAGTTGTCTGTTGGCAGCAGTGTTAATGTAGGTGATCTAATGAGGAAGTAGGGTTGTTGTTTTTCCAGTAGCTGTTTGTGGTATGAACTGAGTTTGCATGTTAGCTAGTGAATTCTTGGCTCCTTATGGGTGTGCTGGATTGTCCGCACTTGAGCAAAATCAACAGATTCTTAAAGATTTGTGATTTTGTTTGGGGGACTTTCCCAGGTTTTTAAAATCCATCTCGACATTGATATTAATTGACATGGATAACTTATCAGTGTTGCCTATCGTCATCAACTTATCCGGTTTTCAATCGATTGTAGCAGCCATGAGTCCAGCGCTTAATCTATACCAGTGTGATCCATGAGAATTTTTTCATAGCACAGTTTAGTGTAGACAAGACTAAACTTGTTGGATGTAAACTGCCCTGTCCTCTACCTGGAATTTCTGACTTGGCCATTTAAAGTTGACCTGCAAGGGAAAAAATGGGTTTGTGCCTCTTTCAGCGTTGTGTGGCCTGGAAGGCTTTGAAAACATACTGTTTACCCCAGAGGACTGGTGCAATGACATCCCAAGAGGAGAAGGGAATAGTCTGCCACTGTTTTGATTTTTAACACCTATTAATGAAATTACTAATGAACACTGTACAGGAAGGAAGGATTTGCTCTGTCAATGTCTTCCTCCTCCTTCAGGTGCAATATGAAAGCTTGCAATACACAGAAAAGTCAGGGAAGACCAGACTTGCATCTGATTTTTTACTAAGGGCTTGTCTACACTTACCCAGGGATCGACGCATTGGCGGTCAATTTAGCGGGTTTAGTGAAGACCTGCTAAATCGACCGCCGATCGCTCTCCCGTCGACTCATGCACTCCACCAGATTGAGAAGAGTAGGTGAGGCAACGGGAGAGCATAGTGTGGACGCTATTATCATAAACCTTTCCGGTCTCCCTTGTCTACCATAAAGATGCAAAAACAGGGCATGCACGTAACTTTCTAAAAATACTTCAGGTCACCCTCAAAGTCAGTCTGTCAATCATAACTTGCCATTGGCAATCGATTCACGATCTAATGATCAAGTTCTAAAATGATTCCCTCATCCTAGCCCTGCCTTTGTCCTGCTGCTTAACTCATTTCATGTAGTGCTGGCATAACTTTAAGAAAGAAAGCTGTCTCCGAACCTCCCAGTCTGGGTCCTTTGGCTCGTCCATGCATTGTCATTCCAGAGAGCTGCCTCTGTGGCCGCACTTGTTCACATCTCTCGAATGGGCTGATCAGAATTGCAGAGGGTTTTGGAAAATCTCATGAGCAAGCAGCAGATGTGAAGTGTTCAGTACTGAAAGCACGCCGTGCTCATCCCCTGTCACTCCAGCTTTGAGTCTCCTGAACTGCTGTAATTCAGTGTGTATGTTCCTCTCCACCGACCGCTGGCTCCCCATTCGCCTGGTGAGGCTTTTGTGACGGTAACAATGAGCCGTGTAACCCTTCCCCTGCCTTTGTCTTTGTGCAGGTTTTGACAGAGCTGAAGTCAGACAATCAGAGGCTGAAAGATGAAAATGGAGCACTCATCCGTGTCATCAGCAAACTCTCCAAGTAGGACGTCAGAAGGAAGGAAGGAGGGGGCTTCTGTGCACAAGCTGCCAACCCTGCCACCCAACCGCCTCTTGCCCTCCTATCAAAAGTACAGCAAGCCTTTCAGCCGTGGGAACAATGCACCTCGCACTCCCCTGTCCCGTCCCCTCATTGTACATTCCCATAGCACCCCTCTGAATGCACCCCCCAGCCATTTTATTATTTTAATTTAAGCATGTTGTGGTATCTTGGACATTTTATTCAAGGGGAAAAGAAACATGAGAACTGGGTTTGAGCTGCCAAAACTTCCTGCCACAAACCCAGCCTTGTCCACATTGGACTCCAGTCTGGAGCAGAGAAGCTTCTACTGTAATAAGCGATACAGAAATGACTCTGTAGAAGTGATCCGACGGGTCCAGAACCTTTGTAGCTGGGGCCGGGGGGACATGAGCGGGAGCTGTTACACTGAGGATGTACGTCAGCTGCCCACTTGGCGTTGGGGGTCCGGTTACAATGTGATGCTGTGAAAGCCACGAGGGCTCATTTCTGTGACAGACTGTGACGACAGCTGCTTTGCACGGAGGCTCTGTTCTCCTGTCGTCCCAGTAGCTGACTCTCTATTTAACGTACGATTTTAAATCTGTTTGCTATCTTCATTTCTGAATCCCAATTTCAGACCCTCCTTCCCCCACCCTTTTGCCCATGCTTCGTTTCTGCAGCCCAGGCAATCGTGGGTCACTCTGTACTCCTTCCACAGTTGCTATCTCAGTTACTATCCAGGTAATAGCATCTGCTAATTGCATCTGGGCTCTTTCCTCTTGTTATAAGATTCATCACTGATATTGGCCGGGGTCTCTGATGAAGGAGAAACTGAAGCAGCAGAGGTCACCTGCTGCCCTCATATGCACATGTAACAAATCTGGGTGTGAATATCCATGCAGGGAGGTACGCATGCACAAGTAACCAACCCCCATCTTCTTCCAGTAGCAACAGGACGAGCATTTGTCTGTTAGTGTTACTTACAGGATAGCACCCTGCAAAGTACTCGGAGCAGATGTCTGGTGTACTTGTTTTAATTTCCAACAAGAGCAAAAACAAATGAAAATAGAGGTGTATTTTGAGTTGGCTTTATAGGGGGTGAGGGTGGAGATGCCATATTTGGCTACAAAAAGGATAGTCCGGCCTTTGATGGCAAATCCTGACACAGCTAATACAGCAAGGTTGAGAAACCTTAAGCGGTGATCAGTTGGCAGCTCCATGTCATTAGAGGGTGTAACTGTTTTCATTTAATAGTGGCCAGAATGAGCCAGTGTGGGGTGTGTACTGGTAACCAGATCTGTGGGGTAAACTGTCTTGATTGCTGGAAGCTAGCAACAGGATTTGACCTGGATGAAAACCTCAAAGGGCTCTTTCATGTCCTGTGTACTTAGAACAATTTGGAAGTGTTCACTTCCAAGGGCATTAAGAAGGTGACTCCTCCAGATGTTACACACATCTCTTTCTAGCTTCCAGTGGAAGCCGGGCATTAACTTGTTAACACATCTGCTGAGCCTACTGTTAGAGGACTATTTGTGGTGGGTTCGGGAAGGGACCCTCCTTGTTCAGAGATTCCAGCGCTGGCGCAGATGATGTGAGTCTAGCCACTATGTTGACAGGGACAGATGAGTAACTTGAACATGGATATTATTTTCATAATTGCTCAACAGGGTAAAGTCTAACTCCGTCTTTAGCATCTCGGTTATTGCGTCAGTAGGTGTTGGCCTGAGGCAGAGTTTCTTATCTCCCTTCTATTTTTTGTATCCAAAACTTGGTTTTGCACCTACTCTCCAACTCCTGTGGTACATCCACCATCCTCTCAGCTGAGCAGGATGACAAGACCCACTTCAGAGCCTCAGTGGCATCACTTGTGTGTGACGGGAGACACCACTTTTCCTCCGAATGCATTGAGTTGTTGCAACTGCAACACATCTAGTCAGGAGGGGAAGAGATCAAAACCAATCATGGCACCTGGGCCTTCTGCATAGCACTGTCTCTGAGCCAGAGATCCATTTTACTCCTTCTAGAACTTCATAGCATCAGGAATTAAAATGGGCAAATGCTTATCTGGTTTAATTACTCACACCCAAGCACTGCTCTCCTCTTGTAAGCACTTGTTCTCTGGGGTTTTCCCCATCCCCCTGGAATTTTCATTTTATTGCCCACTGCTTGTTTCAGATTTGGACTGTTAAGTCTAGATGTGACAGGAGCTTGCTCACTTCCTATGTATATGGAGGTAGAGGTTCTACACCTGTCAGTGGCCTACGGAGAGCAATGTCTTTCAGCTGGCTGGTATGCTATTGCGAGTCTCTCACCAACATGTTTTCTATTGGACAAGAACCACTGCTTTTTTCAACCCAGTCTGCAGTATTCCATTCTGCACTATGAGTTTGCCACTACCTACCTGGACCATTAAAAAGACAAAATTCAGGGAATCCTTTTTCTTTACTGCACTTGATCCTAATGAAGAATCTGCAATAGGTACTATGGGATGCAAGAGGCATGAATCTCATGTAGTACCGTGTGAAGCCAAGACACTTTAAATTAGGTGTCTGTTTTAGCACTAGGTTTATCATTCTAATCTCTGTCTAGGTTAGAACTCAGAACAACAATTTAATGTCATTGACTAGCCAGAGCCACAAGTGTTTCATAGTAATACAGTGCTGTTGTACTCCAGCTTGGTCAGAATGTTTCTTGGGCTCAGCTGACTTAACTATCCCACTGAGGAGATATGGTGCAAGACACACGGCTTTCTACGCTCAAGGCAGAGTGCATAGAAAGCAGTTTTTTTAAAATGTTCCCTATTTTAATCCATAGCATTTGCCAGTGGTCTCCCCTAGAATGCACTAGAGCTTTTTCCAAGCAATTGCTTGGGGGTGAACCCATTTTTATCCAAGAAACTTAGCATAACTTGCAGCTGCAGTAGCTGAGGGACAGTTTTAATGTGCTTCTTAATTTATCTAGCAGGCTTTCCTGGTAACAAGCAAAATTCACACCTGTCTTTTTAACTGGCAGTGAAATCTAGAGAAGTGTTTCTTCTGGATAAAAAATGCTCCATTTTTTTGGCATGCAAGGGTTAGATTTTAGCCAGGTTGTGTGCAGGGATGACCTAGCATTGCAGTGACTCCTAGAATTTTCTCTGTCAAATAGAAATTTGGTGAGGAGGAAAATGTGGAAGTTTAGATCTGTGTATTCTAAACACACTTGGGAAATGTGGACTGTGCAGGGTGTGCATGAGAATTCTGTTTAAATTGAGAGAGGAGTCCTCTGCCTCTTACAGCTACTTTCCCACCCACAAAAGACTTGCATCAAAGCTGAACTTCAGAAATACCCTTGCATCTTTTGAAGTGCTTTTATATCTCTTATAAATCCTTATGCTGCAAGCTCTGTGCTACTCTGCCTTTGACTAGCTGGGCCATGTAGGTAACAAAGGACCACAGACATAACCTGAAATGAGGAAGAAATGTTCTTTAGCGTGGACTCAGGTTTCAGTTTCATTGCTCACAAATTGCAAAGCTAGGGTTTATTGAAGTGGGAGTGGGTCTGTTTGTCAAAGGTGAGTTTTGGGTGAAATTGAAAGCTTGCTAAGAGGTATACCAGAGGTGCTAGAGTTTGCAAAAAAAGCACTCTCCACTTGCATAGGGAATGTAGCTAGTCTTGAAAGCTGCCAGTGTGGGACAGATCTGGAGTGATGGGCTGTATTGGCTGGAGATTAAGGTGGGCGTTCATATTTTTGAGTAAACATGAATGAATTGGAGGTCATTGCATGGGAGTGACCTCTGAGCTATTAAAGGACAATGCATTTTTTAAAAAGAGAACAGAGGCAAAGCGGAGTCTGTATAGAATAGGTGTATTGTCAGTGTGGCTTCAGTTCTGTTACACCATGTGACTAGGGATTTTATCTAATGGATATTGATGTGGGACAGTGGTGACAGCAGCTCGCTGTACCAATATTGATCTGCTGTGTGTTGAAGTAGTGAATTGATTAGTCTAGAGAGCAGGCCAAATGTGCCTCAGCCAATCAGAGAGCAACTTATCTGCAGTGGTGCAGGTTTTTATAAGTGTACTGCACTCTTACGAATAAGCTGGTTTCAGACTGGTTAAGGGTTTTGGTGTCTTTTTAGTTTTGATCAGTGAATAAGTCGGCCATACAGAAATCGGATTGGCTGGCACAGTCTCCAGGTAATTTTACAGCACTTCCATTTCATCATAAAGTGCGGCAGATAATACCCAGTTGGTTTGGGCTTTCACCAGCCATTACAGGTCTTTCTCCCTTACAGCTATCAGTCATAAGACACTGGAGTATGACCAATAATCAATCAATTGACAAAGTGCATGTGACGCAAGCATTGTACTATTCTCTTTGAATTGTGACGTGTCCATTGGTGAAAGATCAGTTCAGTCCCAACTCTGTTTGGAAGGACCTGATTTAAGGGCGTGAACTCTAGTGCTAGAGTCTAGTTGGTGAGAAGCAAGTTAGGTTGTTTTCAAAGCCATTCTGTACAAAGCTTGTCAGTCCATAACACACTTCAGCCCCCTGCAGGGGAAAGGACGTTCCAACCCTGATTCTACCCATCATGCTTGGGGCTGAGCAAGCTGGTAAGAACTTCACCATGTTTGCCCAGAATAGGTTGAAGAAATCTTGCCATTGCTAATAGAGGACTTTCTCCCTGCTGACTGCAATTCCTAGGGCGAGTCTCCAGCAACCGATAAGCCCTCAGAGATGAAGGCTAGGTTTTCCTGGATTTGTCTCATTCATCCATCAGCTAGGTAGAGCCCCTAACTTCCAAGGGTAACGGAGTCTCAGGCCACGCTTTGAAATGCTGGTCATGTACATATGCTTTAAAGTTTCCACTTCTCTCTCCTTTCCTGTCCTCCTCCACCAAATGCCGTAGCTCCTATTACTTTTTCTAGGCTATTGCACTGCCGATATGTTCATAGTGCTTAAATGTTATCTCCTTCTTTCTGGCCCTGAGTGAGGGAACCGCCAGAAAAATTCCAAATGACCTCACTGGGACAAAGAAAGTGCAGATTTGCACTGAGCCAGCAAGGGAGCTATTCTTACCACGATTGGGTGTTGAAAACGAATCTAGGTCTGGGATCTTTGTGATGCTGAACAGAATTCGGAGGTGATCCACAAAATATGGCTGTGTGGAAAAGGTACGTGTTCTCAACCATCCAGGCCTTCCCTAATTCAGAGCCGCCAGCATCGGTGTATAGGGTTGCTTTGTTTTGTGTCCTTGGCAATAACATACTGAAGAAATGCTCCCTTTTGCTAGCTGGTGGTCAGGTCTTTTGATGCACCGGGGAGTTCTCTTGCATAGACTTGTCCAGAGCCCATTTCAGAGGGAGGAAGAGTTGTCTTGTCCCCAGTCTGAGGTTCACCTGCAATTGTTCCGGGGTAAAAGGATCTGGTAGTGACTGATCACTCCCCGTGAATGCAGGCTGTGGAAGGCCTATGTCAGCCTGCTGTTGCTGTTAACAGGCTTATCAGCCATACTGGACTGCAGGAAGGCGAAGAGAATGAAGACTGTCCGAGCTTTGCAGCTGTCGTTGGTGAGAGGAATCTCTGAAGCTGGAGTTCTTGTCTGACACTTCCAGATCGACTCTGGCTGGATTCACAATCCTTTGTTTTGCAGCAGGTTCCCTTTTTCCAAACTTCCATCTTGGTTATTCCCTTTCCCATTGGACTGTTACCATCCAGAAGCACAGAGCAGCTCCTGAAACTGTTTGGAACCAGTATTTCTCCTCGACTCTCTCTGCTTTCGCTGCCCTCTGAAAAGATGGATTGATGTGGGAGCTGAAGTGGGTTCTAGCGTAGAAAGTAAAATGGCCTTTAAAAAAAGGGGGGGGGGAGGATTGAAATAGGGTTGGAAAAAATCCGCAGTGGCAATTTCCTGAATGACTGCTTAGTTCACTGCAGTGTTTGTAGTTAGACCCAGCTTTGAGGTACTGTGGAGTCTCCAGCCCCTCGGAGCATCCCATGAGCGGTTCGCAGAAGGCTGCACCTGAAATTCAGACGAGCTTTAGGGTTGATTCTTCTTCCTCCTTCAGTCTCTTTCCCCTAAAGGCCAATCCCCTAATTCTGTCTGGGGTGAGAATTGGTTACTTGATTGATGTGGTTCTTTAAATAGTTCCCTGGGCAATGCTTTGGCTGCAGCAGAGCAAAACACCTGATGAGCTTCGTTTTCTTGAGCTTATCCTGTCGAGAAAGCCAGGTGTTTGCCAGGGAGTGTGCTCACCCCTCGAATGCTAACCTTGGAAGAGATTAATTGACTGTGGTGTTGGTGTGTCACCTTTCCAAGCAGTATGTGTGCTGTACTTACCTTTCGTAAGGAGAGTTTTACAGCTCGTTGTAAATACACTACTTGGAGAAAGCTTATGAAATGGTGGGGAAGAATGTATTTTTATGCAACTTTGAGTGGCCTTTCAAACCCTGAGACGAATGATTTGTTTTACTGGTTGTTGTTATATAGTATTATGTGTTTGAAAGTTTGGGAATAATATTCACAGCTATATGATGCTTGTAAACACAACAGTATTTATAAATGGATAAAATAAAACAGTGTTTTAACTTTTGCCTCTCAGTCTGTCTAGCAGGGGGTAGAATAGTGCAAAACAGACCTGATTCCTCCCCGCCCCAGTCAACCAGACACAGGGTAGGTCAGCCTTGGGATGGGTCTTTCCCTTCTGCTGAGCCTCTTGCATTAAAGATGAAGTTAAAAGCACAGAAAATGTTCTGTCCCCTTTATCACTCCCGTGTGTCTCAAAAGCTTACCAGAAATTTCCTTCTGGTTTTGTTTTTTTGCATTAGAAATACCTGGTCCTGACTCACTTGAGAGCAGGACAAACTCCAGTTCTGGCTTCAGCCTGTTGTGACCTCCCTGGGGAAGACTGATTCATTGTGTTGTTTAATTTGATCTGGGGTAACAGACCAGTTTGTCCGTGTGCTTATAAAAAGGCTTCCAGAGCGTTCTATTGGGAGCACAGTTATTCTAGTTCAGAAACGTTCTAATAACGAACAGTCGGGTCCAGTTCCCCAGCAAAAAGAGGGGAGTGAGATCTCCATCATTCTGACTTTTCTGTCGTTAAACAAAACCCAACTTCTTACAACCAAAGGCCCGTAGGAACATCCTCCATCCGTAAAGTGGTAGCAAAGAGCACTCGTTCACCTTTAACAGTAAGATATGCAATTGAGCTATGCACCAAAAGCAGCTTCAAGGACAGCCTCTGCAAAGCAGCTGCTCAGACCCTGCATACAAGGCAGTAAGAAGAGTGAGAAATGCTTGAGTTGGGGGGGGGGGGGAGGGGCAGGGGAGTAGACATGGAAAAGGTGGAAACCCATCCCTTAATTCTGGGGTAAAAGTGGGACTGGGGCCAGGCCTGAATGACTGTACAGCTGTTATTCAGTGGAGAGAGGACAGACTTAGGAACACGTACAGGGGAGTGAAATTGTAGCCATCAGTTCTTCTTCGAGTGATTGCTCCTATGCATTCCATGTAGGTGTGCGCGCCGCGCGTGCACGGCTCTCCGGAACATTTTTACCCTAGCAACTCCGGCGGGCCGGCTGGCGCCCCCTGGAGTGGCGCCGTCATGGCGCCCCTTATACACCTCAGCCGGCCCGTCCGCTCCTCAGTTCCTTCTTCCCGCCCGTGACGGCCAGTTGGAACAGTGGAGTGCTCCCTTACCTCCACAACCCTAGTGTTTCTCCATAGTTCTAGTGTAGATAGTTTTAGTAGTTAGTTCAGTTCTTGTTGTAGTTATATATATATTTAGTGTTAATAGTGTCAATAGTTACGGAATTAGAGGGTTTGCCCCTCTTCTTCCGCCCCGGTGCGGGCTTATGCCCGGAGCACCGGGTTTCAAGCCCTGTGCGGCTTGCCAGCGGCCGATGCCGGTTAGCGACCCGCACGACTCTTGCCTCCGCTGCCTCGGAGAGTCGCATCGGCCAGATAAGTGCTCTATCTGCATAGCCTTTAAGCCTCGTACGAGGAAAGAGAGAGACTCTAGGCTGAAGCACTTACTGATGGAGTCTGCGCTCCAACCTCCGGCGCCAGCTCCAGCGGCACCGAAAACCGCCTCGACAAGCAGCGCTCCGACTGCACCGAGCCGCTCCGGCACCGAGCCGGCACCAAAGACCCGGCACCGCTCCCTCTCCCCGGGGAGGAAGCACAAGGCGCCGAAGACGGCTGCCGCAAAACAGCAGCGAAAGCCGTCAGCCCAGCCGCCTCCGACGAAAACGGTGCAGGCTGAGGCAGTGCACGCTAAGTGCACCGCACCGTTGACTCCGGCGCCGCCTGGCCCGTCGAGTCCGGTTCCGCCCAGCTCCCCGGTGCCCACCGAGGAGGAGCTGAGGATCCCGTCGACGCCGGAGGCGTTCGCGACGGCAAGAGAGCTGATCGAGGCGACGGCCCCGTCATATCAGCCGCCGGCACCACTGGTGCGGACATTCAAGTCCCTCGGCAAGCCAGCGATGGTGCGCCCCTCATCTCCGGGCGACCGTGGCGACCGTGGCTCCAGAATCCGGTCTCGATCCCGGTCTATCTCCCGGCGAAGGTCACCGAGGCACCGCTCCCCATCCCGCCGTAAATCGCCATCGCGACGCCGCTCAGCGTCCCGGCACCGGTCGCAGTCCCGGCACCGCTCTCCATCGCGGGGCCGGTCGTACTCCCGGCGGCGCTCCAGGTCCCGGTCACGAAGTCACCGGCACCGCAGCAGGTCCGCGTCCAGGCACCGCGGACATCGGGACTCGCGCAGCCGTTCGAGGCGCCGCAGATCCCGCTCGAGGTCCGGTTCCCGGCACCGCCGGTCGAGCTCCCGACGTCGCCGGTCGAGCTCCCGCCGCCGCCGCTCCCCTTCTTGGCACCGGAGATCCAGCTCCCGACGCCGTAGATCTGGCTCCCGGCACCGGAGATCCGGCTCCCGGCACCGTGCGCAGCACAGGTCCCGCTCGCCACTGGACCCCCGAGACGCCCGGCACCGACCCTCCGCACCGGAGGATCGTCTCACGCCGGCGCTGGACGCCCGCCCAGGCATCGCCACGGCTCCACCCTGGCCCTCCAGGGAACCCTCTGTAGCCTCACCCCAAGGCAGTGCGGTGGATTTCAGAGCCGGTTCCGTTCCCCCGGATCATGGACCCCAGTATTGGGGACATTGGGTGCCCTGGGCGCAATATGAACAGGGGCCTTCCCTGCCACCCAGGCAGCCGGGCTCGGCACCATCGGTACCGGTGGCCACCGTTAGTCGAGCCCCCCCGTCCCCACCGACGCAAGCCGCCGCCCACGACCCTTCTTTGGGCCAGGACTCGCGGCGGCCAGATCACCAGGTGGGCGAGCACCAACAGGAGGAGGTGCTCCCGGGCCACTCCTCGTCGTCCTCTCCAGATGAGGCGGTAGCGGGGGCCTCGCCATCGGGACCCCCGCCCATTGACCTCAGGGCACACCAGGACCTTCTCCGAAGGGTGGCAAAGGCCATTAACTTGCCCATAGAGGAGGTGCAAGAAGTCGAGGACCCGATTACGGACGTTGTGGGAGATGACGCCCCTGTCAGAGTGGCGCTCCCGTTCATTCGCACCATTCAGAAGAACAGTGCCACTATCTGGCAGTCGCCCTCCTCCGTTGCCCCCACGGCGCGAGGCGTCGAAAGGAAGTATTCCGTCCCGCCCCAGGGCTACGAATACTTGTACGTCCACCCCACCCCGGACTCGCTGGTGGTCCAATCGGTCAATGACCGCGAACGACACGGTCAACCTGCCGCTGCGCCGAAGGCGAAGGACGCCCGGCGCATGGACTTATTAGGGCGCAAAATCTATTCGGCGGGAGGCCTCCAACTCCGTGTCGCCAACCAGATGGCCCTCTTATCCAGATACACTTTTAATATCTTGGGGTGCCTTGCGAAGTTCACGGAGCTAACCCCTCCGGAATCCCGCCCTGAATTCTCAGCGCTGCTGGAGGAGGGCAAGTTAGCCTCCAGAACACTGATCAAAGCGGCCGTAGACGCAGCAGACTCAGGGGCTCGAACGGTAGCATCCGGGGTGACGATGCGCCGCATTGCGTGGCTACAATCTTCCACCCTCCCACCTGAGGTCCAGTACACCCTCCAGGACCTCCCGTTTGACACGAAGGGGCTGTTTTCTGAGAAAACGGATGCCAGAATCCAGTCCCTAAAGGATGGGAGGGTTGCGATACGAACTCTGGGTATGCACACGCCGGCCACGCAGAGGCGTTCGTTCCGCCAACAGCCCTACCGTCCCTTCAACCAGGCCAGGTCTCGGCCGTTTAACAACCGCCGAACGGCCCCCTTCCGCCGTAGACCGTCAGGGGGGCGGCGCAACCAGGCGCAGAACTCGTCCAAGGCTCCGCAGGGCCAAAAGCCGGCCTTTTGACGGGACGCCCGAGGACGGCCCATCACTCTCCCCCCAGGATCCACCCCTTTTGTTTTCCAATCGCCTTGCCCGCTTCCTTCCGGCGTGGTCTGCTATAACATCGGACAGCTGGGTCCTCAGCACCATCCAGCACGGCTACCGCCTACAGTTTCTTTCGCCCCCCCCTCCCACCCACCTTCCCCGTCCCTCTTCAGGGACCCCTCTCACGAGCAAGTCCTCATACAGGAGGTGCAGGCTCTGTTGAGCGTGGGTGCTATCGAGGAGGTGCCTCCCTGCAGGCGGGGCAGGGGATTCTACTCCAGATATTTCCTCATCCCCAAGGCGAAAGGAGGTCTTCGTCCCATCTTGGACCTCCGGGAGCTGAACAGATACCTCTGCAAGCTCAAGTTTCGGATGGTAACCTTGGGGTCCATTATCCCTTCCTTGGATCCGGGAGACTGGTTTGCCGCCCTCGACATGAAAGACGCTTACTTTCATGTGGCGATTTACCCCCCCCACAGACGCTTCCTGCGCTTCATGGTCAACGCGACCCACTACCAGTTTGCGGTGTTACCCTTTGGCCTCTCCACTGCCCCGAGGGTGTTCACCAAGTGCATGGCGGTCGTGGCCGCAACTCTCCGTCGTCGCAGAATCCACGTATACCCCTATCTCGACGACTGGCTGATCCGTGGGCGATCTCAAGAACTGGTGACAGCCCAGGTGTCAGAGATACTGCACCTGTTCCGGTCTCTCGGCCTCCTCGTCAATGCCGAGAAGTCCCAATTACTGCCGACACAGCGATTGGAGTTCATAGGAGCAGTCCTCGACTCCACCCTCGCCAGGGCCTGCCTCCCTCGTTCTCGACACGAGACAATGGTCTCGCTCATTCGCGGCTTACAAGCCTTCCCTTCCACGACGGCCCGGTCCTGCCTTCGCCTGCTGGGCCACATGGCTGCGTGCACCTTTGTGACCGCGAACGCGAGGCTGAGGCTCCGTCCGTTCCAGATGTGGCTGACTTCGGTGTACCGGCCCCACCGCGACCCTCTAGATCTGGTGGTCACGGTCTCGGACCCCACTCTCCAGACGCTCACCTGGTGGCTGCATCAGGAGGTGGTCTGCGCCGGGGTTCCGTTTCGCCCCCCTCGCCCGTCGGTCACCCTGACCACAGACGCCTCGGCGCTTGGATGGGGGGCTCACATGGGAGACCTGCACACTCAGGGCCTCTGGTCGGCCCAGGAGCTCTCCCTGCACATCAACGTCAGGGAATTGAGAGCGATCCGCTTGGCTTGTCTCGCCTTTCTTGCACACCTCCGGGACCGCTGCGTCGCGGTATACACGGACAACACGGCAGCCATGTTCTATCTGAACAAACAGGGCGGGGCCCGATCCTCCCCGCTGTGCAAGGAGGCGATGCTCCTATGGGACCTGTGTGTAACCCACTCGATTCGCCTCGAAGCGTTCTTTCTACCAGGGGTGCAGAACACGCTGGCCGACCGTCTGAGCCGGTCTTTCGCTGCCCACGAGTGGTCCCTTCGCCCCGACGTGGCCCACACCATCTTCCAAAGGTGGGGATTTCCCCAAATAGACCTGTTTGCCTCCAGGACCAACAGGAAGTGCCACAGGTTCTGTTCGTACCAGGGTCGGGCTCCGGACTCCATCTCCGATGCGTTCCTCATGTCCTGGACGGGTCCCCTTCTATACGCCTTCCCGCCGTTCCCGCTAGTCCACCGAGTACTGCTCAAGCTACGGAGGGACAGGGCCCGCGTCATACTCGTCGCTCCGGCCTGGCCGAGGCAGCACTGGTATACCCTGCTCCTCGAGCTATCGATCCGGGATCCCATTCCCCTACCGTTATGGCCGGATCTCATCTCTCAGGACCTCGGCAGGCTTTGTCACCCGAACCTGCAGTCGCTGCATCTTACAGCCTGGTTCCTGAGTGGTTGACCGACGCGGAGAGGACCTGTTCTGCGGCGGTGCAGCAAGTTCTCCTTGAAAGCAGAAAACCGTCCACACGCTCTACCTACCTGGCAAAGTGGAAACGCTTTGCCCTTTGGTGCGATCAGCAAGGTCTTAACCCCTTCTCGACCCCTCTCCAGACGGTCCTTGACTACCTCTGGTACCTGAAAGGCCAAGGTCTCGCGATCTCGTCCCTGAGGGTACACCTGGCGGCGCTTTCGGCCTTCCGGCCTGCTGTAGATGGTCGCTCCGTGTTTTCCAACCCCATGGTTGCCCGCTTCCTCAAGGGGTTGGACCGCCTCTACCCGCAAGTGCGGCCGCCGGCTCCTACGTGGGATCTGAACCTGGCTCTCACCCAGCTGATGCGCCCGCCCTTCGAGCCCATGGCCTCCTGCTCCCTCCTCCATCTCACCTGGAAGACGGCCTTCCTCGTGGCAATCACATCCGCCAGACGAGTATCCGAACTCCGCGCCCTGACGGCGGGTCCCCCATATACCGTCTTCCACGCGGACAAAGTGCAGCTTCGGCCACATCCGGCCTTCCTCCCAAAGGTGGTGTCGGCCTTTCATCTTAATCAGGAGATCTTCCTCCCGGTCTTCTTTCCAAAGCCGCACGCCTCACCTCGTGAGCAGCAGCTCCACACCCTCGACGTCCGTAGGGCCCTCGCCTTTTACATTGACCGAACTAAGTCCTTCCGGCGTTCCTCCCAGCTCTTTGTCGCAATTGCGGAGCGCATGAAAGGCGAGCCTGTTTCATCTCAACGGATTTCTTCCTGGGTGACATCCTGCATACGGGCGTGCTACGAACTTGCTCGCGTCCCCCCGTGCCGGCTCACCGCACACTCGACAAGGGCGCACGCCTCATCAGCCGCCTTCCTGGCCCACATTCCCATCCAGGACATCTGTCGAGCGGCCACCTGGTCTTCCGTCCACACCTTCGCTTCCCATTATGCGTTGGTGCAGCAGTCCCGAGACGACGCAGCCTTCGGCTCTGCGGTGCTACACTCCGCCACGTCTCATTCCGACCCCACCGCCTAGGTAAGGCTTGGGAATCACCTACATGGAATGCATAGGAGCAATCACTCGAAGAAGAAAAGACGGTTACTCACCTGTAGTAACTGGTGTTCTTCGAGATGTGTTGCTCCTATCCATTCCAGACCCGCCCTCCTTCCCCACTGTCGGAATAGCCGGCAAGAAGGAACTGAGGAGCGGACGGGCCGGCTGAGGTGTATAAGGGGCGCCATGACGGCGCCACTCCAGGGGGCGCCAGCCGGCCCGCCGGAGTTGCTAGGGTAAAAATGTTCCGGAGAGCCGTGCACGCGCGGCGCGCACACCTACATGGAATGGATAGGAGCAACACATCTCGAAGAACACCAGTTACTACAGGTGAGTAACCGTCTTTTATTGCTGTGGAATCAGGTGGAGCAATGAAGCTTAAGGGGAACATGCAGCATTTCCCAGAGGTGTCCCATCTTTGCATCAGCTCATGGCAGTTTGCACCCTGCACTAGGATGTTCATTAGCACAAGGAGATGGGCCACTAGCCAAGCTTTATGGGCCTGTCCCTTTCTAATACACCTCCACACTTCCAGGGGTAGGACCCTGCCTTCCTCCCCACCCAGCCCCCTAAATCTAGATTAGACCATGACGACATATCAGCATAACAAACACTTTCAAACCCAGGGACTAAAGTTAGGTTCCTAAAAATCCATGGGGAGGGACCTTAGTAAAAGCAGCCTGGTTATCAGAAGTGCTGAGTGCCTGCAGTTCCCAGGCTCTGCAGTGGGGTATGGGGGTGCTCAGCACCTCAGCAAATCAGGTTGCTATTTTTGTGCCCTAAATATGGATTTAGGCACCCGGGTTTGCAAGTGGGGGCCCATAGCATTCAACTCACTTTCATGCTAAGTGATTCCCAGTTTCCATTCCCCCTGTTCCTTCCCTGGAGTGTCTGCATCCCATTTTATTTTACTTCTGTCTCCTTTTCTTGTATCTCTCCCTTTTTCTTCCCTTCCACTTGGTTTCTCCCGGTTCCTCTTTCCACTGGAAATGTTCCTGCCACTCATGAGGTTTAAGAATTTGTCACAAGGCTGCATATATTTGGCTTAAGGAGCCAGCATGCTGGTTACAGGCTACTTTTGCTGAGGGTTTTCATACCATGAGGTTACCTACCTCTTCTGATACTGAGGTATTGGAGTGAACCCTGCAGTACTGCCAACCCCACGTGCTCAAAAGTCATGAGCCAGGCCTCAAATATTTGAGATAAAAATAATTTTTCAGTGTCTATTTACCTTCTGTTTTCAGAACCTTTAGGGCATCCTATTTTCAAGCCTTTCTGTCCATGAACGCTAGAAACAAAAGCTGAGCTGCTTGTGTGATCCCAAGACTCCAGGAGCTTGGGCTTTAAAACAACAAATATCATGAGACTTCTGATAAAACTGCAAGAGTTGGCAATGCTGTCCACATGCAGAGGTACTGCTGGGCCTGGGATCTCACCCTGGCCTGGAGGACTCTGGATATGTCTGCACTGCAGCCAGTGTAGACACACCTGCAGGGGCGGCTCCAGGCCCCAGCATGCCAAGCGCGTGCTTGGGGCGGCAAGCCGCGGGGGCCACTCTGCCGGCGCCGCAAGGGTGGCAGGCAGGCTGCCCTCGGCAACTTGCCTGCGGAGGGTCTGCTGGTCCCGCGACTTCGGAGGACCTCCCGCAGGCGTGCCTGCGGAGGGTCCGCAGGCAAGCCACGGAAGGCAGCCTGCTTGCCGTGCTTGGGGCGGCAAAATTCCTAGAGCCGCCCCTGCACACCTGAGCTAGTTTTGGTCTAGCTACCTCCAATAACAGTAAAGCCGCAGCAGCATAGACTTCAGCACAGGCTGTCCAACCTTGTCCAGGATCCAGGGTACATCATACCTGGAGAGCTAGCTCATCTGAAGTCTGTGCTGCAGTGGCTTTGCTGCTGTTGGTATCCAAGATGGCTGGACAACTAGCCGAGGTATGTATGTGCTGTGGTCAGACTCAGATTGCGGTGTTGTCATCTGCGTGAAATACTCGGGATGAACTCAGAGGAGCTTAACATGGGAAGTTGGTGGTGTGGTGAAATATCATGAAGAAACCTGCACGTTTTCATAGGCAAAAATAAAACCATTAAGTGATTTATTCCAATTGGCCCAGTTACTGGCAAAACCCATCAACATTAGAGCATGAGGCCTTTTCAGACGCTCACTGTCCATATGTGAAAAGTGCAATTTATGAGACAAGGTGGGTGAGGTACTGTCTTATTGGACCCATTTCTGCTGGCGCGAGAGACAACCTTTCAAGCTACCCAGAGCTCTTCTGCGGGGCTGGGAAAGGTCGGTCCTCTGAGTGTTACAGCTCAATGCAACGTGGAACAGACACTGACTGCATTGAGGCTCCTGCCTCGGTACTGAACGGTCAGGTCCCATTGACTTCACCACCACTCTGTGAAGCCATTAGCAGCTGCAGGTGCTTGGCATTTCTGAAGATCAGGCTGCTTCTACTTAGCTGCCTAAATGTGGATGTCTAAATGTTGGTACCTAAATGCAGAAACATTGGCCTCTGCCCAAGAGCGAGAGTGGGGTATAAGTGAAGGCCCTTTATTCCTTGGTAAGGTGAAAGGGGTAATCCCAACACAGCAACGGCTGTCTGGACCGTCATCCTCCCTCCTATTAATCAAGACGAGAAACACTGATGCCGTTGCCATAGGCTGAGCTTCAGCAGAGCGTGCAGGATCGAAGTGACATGGGGCTCGGGCTGCTCCTTCAGGCGTTCTCTCTCACTTTCGTCTTCATATGCCTCATTTGGAAGGAGAATGAAGGTATCCTGTGCCAGCCCTTGGGCAGCGACACACCTGATGAATCATGATTTGGATCAAGCTGTGTCTGGTGTTTTCCCTAAAAACTGAGCCACGTCTTGGGGGAGAAAATGCCTATGGGGACGGGTTGCTGCTGATGGGTTTCCTTGATGGGTTAAAAGAATCATTGATCTGTAAAATGCATTGCTCTCTGGGTACCAATGCATCTGAACATCCACTCAGTGCAGTGAACCTCTAGAGTAACTCCCCACGTGGCTTCTCTTTCTATTAAGGGGTTTGCTTTTTTTAAATTCTGGTAACACCCATCTGAGATCAGGTCCTTCTTGTGGTGGGTGCTGTACATGTGAGATAGTCCCTGCCCCCAGAGAATCTACACTCTCAAGAGAAGACAGGCCCAAGGTGGCAGAGATGAATTATCCTTGTGCTTAGGATAATGTGAAGTTCATGACCACCAGGTGCATAACTATGGAAATACCATGTACAGAAATAGACCAATCAACCCCCTTGGTTGGACCCACAACGACCAATTTTTCCATTTTTATCATTAATAAATGGGAACAGCCTGGCTGGTGTGAAAAGTAACCTCTGCTGTTTGCTACCTGTATTCAGTGCCTGCAAGTCTCATCCCGCAACCTGCAGCTACAAAACAATTGTTCAAAGCGTAGCAACGCATAGTGCAAGTTAGCTGTCACGAATGGCTGCCTGCACGGGCTCTGTCACGGCGCATTGCCAATCTCCCATCAGGCCAGGGCTTCCAGTGACCTTACCGAGAAGTGTTTAGCCTTGGTGCAAACATTTCAAGCCATTGGATAGTGTCTAAATAGAGACACTCCAGGCTGCCTTTAAAAATGGTGGCCGTGATCTGATTATTCTCTTGCAATCGCCGGGGCTTTTGAGGCTCCATTGTGCTGTGTTCCCCGCCAGCCAATCCCTGCCCCAGACACGGTGCAGTTTAACAGCACGGAGGTGTGTTTTGAAGGAAATCTGCAAAGCCCAAAGCCAGTTTTGCACTAGCCCAGTGAGCAACTGACAGTCTAGAGTTGTAGCTGGGTTACCCGTCACCATGGGATCTGAACATGCTTTGGGCACCTGGGAATGCTCTACCAGGGAAGGGAGCAGAAAGCCCAGGATTTGTTTTCAAAAAACAAAATCGACATGAAGTGTGAACGTTTACATTTAGGAAATGCACAAAGCAAAGCCCACCCTTAATATACAACAGCCCCCGGAGTGGGTCCGTAATGGGCAGCATACCCTAGACTGAGTCATTCTGAGCCCCGACAGCTCCAGCTGCATTCAGGTGCAATCACTGCCGGTTTCTATTCCTTGAATCCAGTTCTTACAAGCCCCTGGGAATTGGCAGCTGAGGAAATGATTAACAGTCTTTAAATGGGCCAATGACTCTCCTGTAACCTTCCCACTGGGGGCAGAAAAAGTAACTGCACCACAAAACCTGATCTCCCCTCATCCTTCCTGCAGGGTAACTTTGGGTGCTGAGCCTTGCACTGCAGAGTTAATGGCAGGGGCCTGATCTTCCCATCAAGTCAGATGCTTTTCTGTAATGAGGCCCCTTTCCTGCGTGGCGCGTGACTGTGCTGGAATTTGGCTTTGGGGGCTGGTGTTCAGTGTGGGATACTTTACCCCCTACCAGGCTGGGGCTGTTGGGATTTCTCCTTTATGCTAGGATGGTTTGCTTTGATATCGTTAACATCTCCCCACTTCGCACAGCTGCTCTTCCTGTTCTAGACACCAACATTCTAAGATGACAACGTGTCATGACCACGTGAGCAAAGCTACTTGATGCACTGGTTTGTGCCAAGCCTCCCTTGGCTAGTAGGGGAGCGGCCTGGAAATTCAGCCCCTCAGCAGATGTTGGGGCTAGGAGGGCCCACTTGCTACTTTGGGGGTCCTGCTATGGGTAGTACAGAGTCACATCTGGATCCACGTTACACTATCCTAAGGAGGCCTGAGCTAAATCTGAGTCCAATATCTTCACTCAAAGTAGCCCAGAGAGAGACTTCTCCAAACTTCAGCCATTCAGGCCGAAATGTCCCTGGTAGGTGATTTTTTTGTTTTGTTTTGTTTTGTTTTTTTAAGTTTCAGTTAAAATCGTTTCCAAGAAAAAGTTTCTAAAATGAGACTAAGGAAAAATGGCCCATGTGTTTCCATAACACAACAGTGTTTCGTTGAGAAGTTCTAGCACTTCTAAGCTTGGGAACAGGAACTTAAAATTGACCTTGTGGTTTGCCCTCATGTCAGGGATGTGCCTTTTGCTCTCACCATGAAAATTTGACCAAGATCAAAGACTCCAAATAATCTTTCTCATGTGCTCATTGGAGACTTGTTCGGAGAAATTCTCCATCAAACTAGAGAGACCACCTGCAGTGAGCAAGCTCCAGGGGCAACCTTAATTCTGCTACTTCCAAAATTCTGAGCACGTGACTTAGCAGCCGTGCTGCTCTCTTAAGGTAGTTTTGTGTCTCATCTGTAATTAAAGTGAGGAACTGCCCCGGGAAGCCCACTAGCAGCCGGTATTGTGTGCATCATGTGCTCAGCTAGGTAAGCTACAGTGAACAATCTCCCCAGGACAACAGGCCTGGTGCCACTTCATGGCATTGATCTCTGGAATGAATTCCATTTCCTGTGGGGGCCGTACACTGAAACATCGTCTCATCTCCACTAGCTCTCACAGGCCCAGGCAGGAATTCCTACCGCTATGCCTGTCTGGATCAAGAGCTCCATGGGGTGAGTTTATGAGCTTGGTTCTCCAGCAGCAGCTGTGCAGCCAAGTGGCAGAAACCCCTTTGCAGGCAATGAAGGGAGCTTGTGTTCCCCTTTTCTCTAGTTCTTGCTTTTCCCTCTTTGAATTCAGAACTCTCTGGGGTTGTCTCTCTCCATGGCAGAAGGAGGGTTAATGGGAAGGAAGTGCTTTCTGGGGAGAGCAGCTAAGCAGAGTAGCATGCACTGTATTAAATCATGGAAGGAAAGCAGCAGATACGTGGGCGGCAAGAGAAATCCTGCCTGGGAAACCTCCTGCAGTTAGTGGAGTGAGAGGGGAAGCTCTGTGATGCAGGGAAGACATCAGAACCATCCTCCCCTCTGCCTGTTTCTCTGCTCTGGGGCTTCTGCCTGGAGCTGTAGTGGCCCCAGAGAATGCCCCAGTCCCTCCATCAGGGCTGTGAGACCCTTCAGTTTGCACATTCACTTGCACCCTGAGCTAATGTCCTGGGCTGCTCCCATTGACTCTTTATTGCTTCCTGGCTCTAGGCTGCACTTTATGCAATGTGGGGTCTGTTAGGGCCCCTGGGGCTGTGTGCACTGGGCCGTTAGCTGAAGCCAGCGCACTGCAAGGCACAAGTCCTGTACCTGTATCCACGTCCCTGCTCGCAGGGGAGAATGCTCAGGTGGAAGCTGGGATATTAAACACTCCAGAGAAGGCTCTTTTCTTCCCCATCAAGAGTCTCCGGAGTGCCTGCTGCCTTGTTCTTGCAGCATCTCTTTGTTTCGAGTTACCAGGTGTGGTGAGAGTTGCGATGCGATTGCCCGCCATTGCTACACATGGCCAGCAGGGGGAGCCCACCCCCTAGCACCAGTGCTCGGTGCACCTGGGAGAGTAGGTTCAACTTGGCTACTGGGGCTTCAGTGAAACCAGGTGAGTGCAGACTCCAGCTCCTAGAGATCATGTGTTCCTCTGTGTGCGCCACACCATGCCCGGGGGGGCCCTGATCTTGCCTGGAGCTGCTGGGTGTTGCTGCACTCGGAGTAGCCCATCACCTCTGCAGCCCTACACAGTTTGGTAGCTATAATTTGCTGCGGATCTAACTGGCTCAGCACACACCCTGCCACTGGGTGGGGGGTTGGGGGAGAGGTGGCCAGGCAACCTGATTTTTCCAGCCCCCTTACGGCTGCCCAGACAGACAAGATTTCAGGACCCTCATTCTGGGATTTCTTCCATACGTGGAGCCATCTGCGACCCCACAGCTGCACCCACCCAGCCAGCCAGGACCAGAGCCTGACTTTTGGGGTGCTCTGAATGCAGCAAGTGCCAGCTGCTTCCCATCTTACTGCAGAGTTTTTTCATAGATTCCAAGGCTAGAAGGGACCACTGTGGTCATCCAGTCTGAGCCCCCACCCATAGTTCATTCCCTGAGTTCATTCCTGTTTGAACTGGAGCAGATGCTTTAGAAAACCATCCAAGCCTCTGCCAACTTTGGTAAATTGTTCTGACGGCTCCAAGTTTCTGCCTTATTTCCAGTCCGAATGTGTAAGCTTGTTTTTTTTACACTGTCTTTCAAACCTACACAAACCAACTGCAGATCAATCCGTAAGAAGCTCCATGAGCTACTTGTGCATTTGTTACCACCTCTGTGCCCCCTGTCTCGACCTTGAAGCGAAACCTGTAAATCCTCAGAAGTGCTGGGTGGGCCTGGATGGGACACAGGACACGCCTGCTCCTAATATTTTGTCCAGTGTTTACTGGCTGTCAATTTAATTGCCATGCCTGAGAGCTGGGTGAAGGGGGGTGTGGAGACGCATCTGGGTTTGAGCCTGTTCTCTCCTCCAGCCCCCGTTCAGCTCTTTGATTCTCGCCTCCTTCCTGCTTTCTCGCTCCAGTGCTTGGACAACCATGCTGGAGCAGCAGGGCCCGTGAGTCGTATGTTGCAAGGAAGAGCCCCAGCAAGTGTGAGATTTGCATTCCCACTGGCTTACGCTGCTGTGGGGCCCTGAGCCTCCCCTAGCGATCTCAGGGTGGGGGCAGAGCAGCTCCGTTGCCCCCAGGTGCAGGGCTGAGGCTGCTCCTCATTGCTCCAGGTAGGAGCAGCAGCCCTGGGGGTGCCTGGGTCCAAGACACGCTAACACAACAGGGATGCCCAGTTGCTGCTTTTAGCTCATTTCTTTAATAAGGAGACAGACATTGTTACAAAATAACAGTTTGACAATAGAGACAGAAACAAGAGAGTCCACACAAGGGCGGTGGGGTGTTGGTGTTAAAAGCAGTTTCCTGCTGGAGTTCAGTGCTGCAGAGACGGGTGCACTGGGGGAGATGCCAGGAGGAGGTTGAGAGCGGGATGATCTCAAGACTGGGGGTGGGGGATTTGTATACAGACCCCTCAGGGGGAGGGGGCAGGAAGGCAGCACTCCACCCTGGCCCAGCCTGGTGCTTGAATGTCCAGTGTTGAAGGCTGAGATCCCTTTCCTTCCCCAAGGCAGCAGAGCAGAGCCATGGGCCTGTGCTCGGGGGGGGGGAAGGGAGACGGACACTGGAGTGAGATGTACCCGTTGCCAGCAGGAATTTCCCAGCTTGTTGCAACCGTGCATGCAGGGCATGAATGCCTGAGATGGCCCCCACTCCCTCCCCAGGGTGAGCTGGCTTCCTCTTGCCTACAGCTCCCTCCCCTGCTGCTTGATCCCAAGCCAGTCATAGCACAGGGGGCAGGGCCATCCAGCCCTACGTCCCCTGCTGGGCTCGCTCCGGGGCTGAGGACCAGGTCAGTCCTTTGTCTGCTGCAGCCTCATCCCCTCTGGTTCACCTGTGCTGCAGCAGTAGCAGCCCTCGTTCCCCCTCTTACCTGCCCAGCGACCTTCCCCCCATTGCTGCAGCTTTAGCCACATCTCCCATGAGCCGCTTCAGAGGGGTGGGGTTGGATTTGCTGCACCCCAGCCCTGGGGGGCTGCAGTGGGCGCACACATCCATGGGGGTGAGGGGCACAGGGGGCCATTCTGCTCTTCTCCTCTCAGCTCCTGCATAGCACGAGACAGAGCATCCCTCTTAGGGGAACATCCAGTCTGGATGGAAGCCTCTTAATGCCCCAGGATCCTGGCTCCTCTGTCCCAATGGCTAACAGTGCTCCCTGCTGCGAGCGGGGCTGACGGGTCCCTGGAACAGCCAGCAGCAGCTGTTTGGTTGCAACCCACTCCTGTCTCCCTGGGAGCGGGGAAGGGGACTCGAGAGCTGGTTTAAATGTTACAGCTTGGCCCCACCAATGGCAAGAACTTGAGCGACCTCTATCCCCATGTGGCCCCGCTGTCCAGGGGCTGCACTTGATTCAGAGACGGGTTGCCCTACCCATCCCTGCTCAGACACAGAGTCCAAACTCTGCTCAGTCGCCCCAGTGCCCCTAGTTGGAGAGCCAGGGTCAGGCTGTGTCAGGAACAATAGCAGGCCCGATCCCAGTCGGCCAGTAATGCATCAGATTCTCTTGGGTCTCTGTCCCCTGAAGAAGCTCATGACATAACGGACAGGGCCTTGAGCTGCATCCGACTGGGGACAGCTAGCACCGAGGAGCTCAGGCCATGCTTGTCTGCTGAAGGAGCTCCAGCATTTGCCCCCGGCGTGTAACAAAGGGATCCCAGCACTTCAAACTGTGCCATTCCAAACCCAGCTGTACGGGGCTCCAGCTTGGCCGTAGTTGCAAGCCATGGTGAGGACTAACCTCCAGGCCATGGCAAAGGCTAGCGTCCTGAGCCAGCCTTCCCCCAGGACGAGGGGTTGGGAGATCCTTAACAAAACACACGGAGAGACATTACCAAGAGGGGCCAGGAGGACACAGAGGATCACCTATCGGCCCATCCCACTCGAGGATCCTGGCAGGCCGTGGTCTAATATGGCTTCTAAGTTTGCTTTGACAGTAAAATGCATCAACACGGGACGGGACACCAAAGCCACAATGTTGCTGCTACCTGGACATGGCATAAATTCAACAAGATACAGTTTTGCATGTATAGATTACAAGACACACATGAAATTAGCCCCCCATACTGGCTTGTTATTTACCCCTCAAATATTTGTGAATGGATCAGGCATGCTTTGTTCCTTATAATTTTTAATTGCTTTTTTTAAAATTGAAAATAAATAGATATTGTTGAGCCTACTGACTTGGGCAATAAAGGTTGGGTTTTTTTTTTTATAGGTCTTGCTCTGTCCTCTTGGGTAAAATAAATCCACTCATGCCACATTTTAAAAATAACTCTGCAGCCTGGGTGTGTCCTGCCCAATGGCTGAGGTGTAACAAAGTGTATGGATTCTGCTCTAACCATGCTGCTATTTACATAGTGGTTATCTGTCATGCATTGTTGGCTGTTAGTAGCTAGCTATAGAGTTATGTAACTACATATACAAGAAGGGATTTTGGGCAAGGCTCAGATGGCTTGAGTATGTTGGGGGGCGGAGCTTTTTCCCTTAATACTTTTTTTTTAAGTCACAGTTCCCACCCGCTCCTCCCGCCCCCCCCCTTTTAAACAGTCCAAGTTAAAAATGTGCCAAATTCAATAGCGCAGGACTCGATGCAGGGGGGTGCATTGTCCACTGCAGAGGAGTTCACGCCTGACAGAGGCCAGTGGAACAGGGAGCAAAATGGGAGGGGGAGAGGGTTGGTGGTGTGTTCCCCTCCCCCCCCCCACCCAGCAGTTGTGCCCTATGCCAGTCCTAAGCTGGGTGTGTTGAACTCACATTCTGCTCACCCAATTATTCTTTCCTGCTCCCCCTAGTCCACGCTTTGTATTCTCTGTAATAATAAACTGAACGCTAGGCCAGGCAGTGGTTGGCCATGACATTAGAGGCTGATTTAAGGACCCAACAATGGAAATAAGTAGGACTGGGCAACAGTCCAAGGCCTGGCATGAAAGCAGAGCCCGTTGGGTTTACTCGCACGAGTAAATTAACTCGTCTGCTTGTGTCACAATCACAGAGCTCTGGTGTATTTGTCACCTTGGTTCATAAACCTCCCATTAACCTTTCACTTTCTTGGACCAGGTCTGCTTAGGGACTGGAGGGGGTGGTAGATCTGTGTGTAGCGCAGGCAGACGTACCTCCCCCTTTCAGAAAAGGGACCACTCCTTAGACCATGTTTGTAACCTGCTGCGGGCTGCTTTGCTCACTTGCCCATCACACCAAGGCAGCAGGAGCTCTGAGGCAGCCGGGTGCAGCGCTTAGACTCTCTGCTGTGGGGAATCGCTGCCTCTGCTCCTTGGACCTCCTGGCCTTTGCCGTTGTGCAGCAGGATGTACGATCAGCAGTGAGGCCAGCTTGTGTTTAAAGCTCATGTACAGAGGGCTCCCTCCTACAGCGGTCCCCAGGCACCCTCCGCAGCCTCCTGGCTCTTAGAATGGGAACAAACTTACTCTTCCCTAGTTACAGTTAGTAGGACTGCCAGGCTCATGGGTGCATGGAGTTCTCCTGCTGATTATATATTGAAGCTCCAGCAGGATTTAAAAAGTAAAGGGTTGGGGGTGTGTGTGGAGTGTACAAATAAAGGCTCAATAATTGTCGGAGGGAAAGGGTAGGGTGGCGAGGAGGTTGGGAGTGAAACATTCCCCACTTGTGCTAGGGGGTGTGAAACTGACCACCCCTCTCCCCACAACCTAGACTCTCTGGGCACTGGTGAATTCCACCTCCTGTGAGGTGTCCTGGACTCCGTGCCCCTGGCCCCACCAAGGCGTATGGCTCTTGCTCTCCTCACACTCTTCCTACTCACAAAAATACCATTTCAGCAGCTGCGTGGTGCTGTAATCTGCTTCGCTAAACCACAAGCGGTGGGGCTGGAAAGCCAGGGTAGAGGCCAGGGTAGAGGCCAAGGCAGGAGCAGTCCCTCTAGTAAGCTTGCTAGTGGTGTGGCCGGTCACAAGCTTCCCTGGGAAGACACGTCCATAGGCCAAGCCACATTGCCAGGAAAACGTAGATGGTAATCGGGGAGATTTGTAAGGATACGCCAGAGCTGGCTGTCATGGGGCTGCAGTGAGGTCCTTTGAGGGATATTATGCAAAAGGGCCAGATTAAAACTGGTTTCCTTTTCTTCTGTGAGCCCAGTCCTGTGTGTGGATGCACGTCAGATGCTACTAGCCAATGTGCTAGTTCAACCAAAGCAAAGCCACTAACACTGAAGGCCTCTTAGAGACAGTAAATGGGAACCTGGCTTGCTTGGTCTACTCCAATACAGAATGGACCGAATGGGGACAGGCTGGTGGTTCCTTCTTGTTACCTCAGGAACTGCTGTAGTGAGGGCATGATGTGAGTCCAGTCCTGGCCCCTAAAAAGGGGGTTAGGGGGGCTCAAGACATTCACTGCTCTTTGGGGGATAAGGGGAATATGGCCTATATCTGGAGAGGCAAAGGAACTGGACTGGATTCATCAGCCAGGCAGCCTTGTGGTAAACAGCAGATACCGTGACCTTGGGGGCACCTTTGGTCCTTGTTTGGAATGGATTCAGTCTCTCTCTCGCTCAGCTGACGTGCTTCCCCTCTTAGCTGTGTATGATGCTGGAAGGGGGTGAGAGAGAGCACCGCTCCCTCCCCCCAGGCCAGCTACTCACCCACCCCACGGGCTTCAGTGACTGAGATTATCTCAAGGGGTTTCAGGGCGAAGCCAGACACTGGCTCTCACCCTGGGTGTGCTCCTGGCTGGCATTTACCAGGCTTCCTGTTAGCCCACAACTCCCCCCTGCCCCAGACTTTATAGCAACTCTGGGCCCTGAGACAGGCCCAAATGCCCTTTTTCCTCTCTCAGCCCAATGCCTCGTTAACGCTATGACATGTCACCACTTCAACAGGGCAGAGCATGAGCACCAGAGCCTCAAGGCCTGGCTTCCCCCGGGGTTAGGCTCGGCCCCTGGACCGTGGGAGAGCCAAGTTTGAGGCTGACTCAGATTTGATGGCAGCTTTTGCTGGAGCGTCCCAACCTCTGGGCTGTGTTGGAGGGGTGGTGCTGCCTGGTGTGAAAAGACGGGGGCATGGTCTCGTTTGTACCAGGAAGCAAAGCCCTGCAGGCACACACTGCCATGTAAGAATGCTGCCCAGGCTCAGGCAGTCTAGACACGTTCATACACATATATCTAGGTAGGGTCTTAAACCTGACACTCATACAGCCCAGCTGAGGGCCACTACTACTGGGCTAGAAAGTCAACTGCTTGGGCTGGGTCTCTGGCCAAGTGTCAATGGGAGAGAGTGACAGTGCTCAGCTAGGCAATGCTCTCTGGCCCGGTGGTTAAAGCCCAAGCAGGGGTGTGGGAAAGCTTGGTCCCAGTGCCCTATTCCCTTGGCATGCTACCTGGTCACACTGCCCTACTCCCCACTGGCAGAGTTTATAGCCACAACATTTCTATGAGGCAACTGGGTTTTGGGCACGGACAATATTCTCTAAAGCGACCCACCTGGTTTGAGATGCTCACTGCCTCCACAGCACTCAGCGGGCACCCTAGCAAACTCCCATCCTGACCATGCCTGGTAAATCACCTAACCACAGGGCTAGCAAGGGACTCCAACACAGCTCCCTTGTGTGTCTGTGTAGCCCAATACCTCTTTAATTAATTATAACTATTAAGTGGAACAACTTCACCAGGGGAGATTAAGATCTTCCTACCATGAGTTCCCCTGTAGCCCTCTGGTTATGCTTTGCAGCTAGGATCCAGGCAATCCTGTTTTGAGGCTGCCTTCTGACTCAGAGGGAGGGGGGGGTCTGGTTTGACTTTGAATTACATATTAATTGGCCCACATGCCAGGGACTGACCCCCCCCCCCAACTCCCAAAGAGGTGGGAGATCCCTGTTTAAACCTCTTCCCTCTCCCAGGAAGACAATGGCTCCTGCAAAGGAGATGGGATTTAAACAAAGACACCCCCCCCAGTCACCTGGGAGAGAGGAAATCCCTGTCCAAACCCCTTCTTAGGGGGGCCGAGGGGAGACTGGCACTAGGCTCACCCACAACCCAGGCAAGTACCCTAACCACTGGACCATAGCACGATCCTAACCCTTGGGTGGGCCCACCTAATACTTAATGGAAGTGGCCTAGTGTCAACAGGCAAGGACAAGGATAAGAGCACTTAACCGACTCTTCCTCTCAGCAAGCAGAGGCAGGAACTGACCGAGCATGTCCAACATGTCCAAGAGCTGGCCCAGACTCCTGAGCTAGAGGCAGCTTCTGACTTTGCTGGGCCCCAATTACAGTCAATTTAAAGTGGAACAGCTTCACCCGGAAGGCTGGAGCGAGCTCTCTCGCCACATCGCAGCTCCATTGCCACAGTTGAGCAGCTCACTGCATGAGTCACATGCAGCCATACGGGTAGAAACACTGGGAGGGATTTGTACCTGCCTCACTAACACCCTAGCTCCACCCTCTCAATTTGAGTTTTGAAGACCTTATACCTTAAACCCTCCTCTGGGACATATCTGGCTCTGGACACTTTTAGGTCATGCATCTTCAGAATACGTACAGTAGTGCAATGCGTTATGGGACATGTATGCAAATCCTCTCAGAGCTGCTTGCGTTTAAGACATCGTTTAGCCTACATGGATGGCTTTAAGCAGCCATTTTGGTAAATCAGCCTCGATTCTGCCTGATTGGGTGGGCCTGTCTCAAGTCCAGCTGCTACTGTAAGCCTGCCTCGCAATGTTCATTTGCATAAATATCCCATGATGCTGTTTTTCAAAACCAAGACTCTCTTGTGCTCTGTCTTGCACTGAGATTGGAATTGTGAATGTTCAGTTATCAAAGACATGCACCCGCGGTATAACCGCGCCCCTTCTCTGGCAATCACACGGGGGGCTGCAAGGTTCAATACCCTACCTAGCTCAGGGTCTGTATGCCCAGCAATGCACCTGTCGCACCAGAAGACACTAAACCTTAAGATGTTCGATGGAGCCTTGGACGTTCCAATCCCAACGTGGCTGCTCTCTCGCTTCTCTGGGCAGCTGATGGGAGTCAAAGCAGGCGCACAAAGGCACCCAGATGTTCATCACAGCTCTTCTCCACCGACCCGCCTAGTCAAGCTGTACATATCCCCAAAGCAAGCACAGTGTATCTGGTCAACTCACATTTTCAGGCTCAGCTGTCACCTTAGCACAATGTTTGAAGGTCCCAGTGTAAAACCGAAGAGAAAGGAAGACAATGCCCTGCCACGGCCTGGCGCCTCTGGGACCCACGGCAGAAAGCTTTACGCTTTCAAAGAACAGCACGTAGAAACGATGAGACATGCAGCGGAAGGAAGCAACTTTGCAGAATGAAAAGAACCATCCCTGTCTTTAACCAGTTCCCCTGACAGTGCTCAGGACTGTCTGGAAACCCTTCCACAGTCACCAAAGGGTAGTGCAGCTTAAAACAAAATGGAAGCAAAAACCAAAAGTTACATAACTGAGGTATTGATAGCTCTGGGGCGCTTAGAATGTCTGTAGGTTATGCTGGGCTATGGAGCTTCCTATTTGTTCTTCCCGAGCGATGCATCCACCTCTTCTTCCGGCTTCAGGGAGTGCCACTGGGCAATGGGCCGTCTGGGGTTGGCCAGCATGTCGGACCAATGCCGCAGCTCTGTGCCACTGGCGTTGGAGCCAACAAATACTTTGCCGATGGCTTCATTCTTCCCCAGCTTGTCATAATCCAGGACAGTGATCACCACCTGCACTTTCTGGGGTACACAGAAACGCTGTGTTATTACCAACATTGCAGCTGCAAAGTGGCCTGATGCCACTGAGAACCCAGTGGGAATCTATTGTAGACAAGCTTCCCCTGCAGCTGGAAGATGAGTACCAGCCTGGCCAATGATGCCCGATGGATCTGAGCATCTGTTCCCATGGGAACCATGTTCCCAGCTCCCCCAGGCAGCTAGGCAAAGCTCACCCTGTATCTTCAGACAGCTCCCCCTGCTCATTTTAGGGGCAATGGATATTAAAGGGGCAGGTCTGTCCTGAAAAGGGGCTATGTAATATTGACAGAACATCTGCTCCCCATGTCCGAGTTTAGCTTCTGAAGCAAGTTCTCTCTCTTCTTCGAGCTAGGCACAGCTGATGCAGCTAAGGGCTTATCCACATCCAAATGTTGCACCATTTTAACTCCACCAGTACAGTTAAAGTGTTACAACCCCCCCAGCATGGATGCTGTGATAACAGTATAAAGGTGCTAATACCAGCATCGCTAAACCTGTAGGCTGGGTGAAGGCACCTTTATACCGGAGTAATTGCACCCATCCTATGGCTTGTGCTGGTATAACTATTTCAGTTAAAAAAAAAAAATCGCACCCCCCGACCAGCAGAGTTATACCAGGCCAAAAGCTGCTGTAGAGCAGGCCTGGGTTCCCCTTGGTTACACTCTGCACACCATTAAAGGTAACATGGCTGCAGCAGGGAAGGGTGTCACCGAGGTCAGAGCATGATGGGGCCAGGGCTGTGCTGGGGGCCTCAGGGGCAGTGTGTGAAGGGGATGGGGCTGTGCAGGGGGCCAGAACCACATGGGGGCTGCCAAGGGCAGAGTGCAGTGGGCACAGTGGTCTCCAAGGGCAGCAGCTGAAAAGACCAGGGCCACGTGGGGGACACCGAGGGCAGTGGGGAGTCACCAATGGCCTCATTTGCCCAGAAGAGCCTTTCATTACAGGCGATGAAGCAAGAGGTGAAAAGGACCCAGCTTGACTTGCTTAGGGTCCTAAATATGCATGTAGGTGCTTAGCTTTAGGTCCATCCTTTGAGCCATTTGGCCTCAGATCCCAGGCTTGGGGGTTTGCAAGGCTGGCAGGCCAGGAGAAAACCCAACTTTCTGCATGGAACCTGGGCAGGTCGGCCCTGGAGCAGCTGAGACACAATAGCACAGGACCTCTATTCTAGCCGTGCTTTGAGCAGCACCAGTGTCTTTGTCTCACTAGCTCTGCCCCTCTGCCCTCTGGCTGCCCTTAGCACAGGTTATTTCCGAAGGTGGTGATGGACCTTACTGGTGGGAGTAACCCTCGCTGCAGGGGGCTAAGGACTTGTGGTTGTAATTTGCAACAAGGGGGTTCATTGCAGAGATATGGAGCAGTCACAGCTTCGGCCGAGGCCAATGGGAGCTCCTGCTCAGAACTAGCATGTATGAAATGCTGGCTCCCATCTCTCCATCTCCTCCACTGCTCAGGGGGTCGATGTGTCTAGATTGGGGCAGGCAAACTTTTTGGCCTGAGGGCCACATCGGGTTTCTAAAATTGTATGGAGAGCCAGTTAGTGTGGCCCGGCCCTGCCCCCTATCCAACACTCCCTCCTTCTCACCCCCTGACAATCCCCACTTGGACTCCTGCCCCATCCACCCCTCCCTGTCCCCTGACCACCCCCCGCCACCCAATCCAACCCCTCCTCTCATTCCTGATGGCCCCCCCGGGACCCCTGCCTCATCCAACCACCCCTTCTCCCTGTCCCCTGACCGCACCCAGAACCCCTACTCCTGACTGCCCCATGCCACCCCATCTAGCCCCCCCCTTCCTGACTGCCCCCCAGGACCCCCGCCCCCATTCAAGCCCCCTGTTCCCTGCCCTCTGACCGCACTGACCCCTATCCACACCCCCACCCCCTGACCTCCACCCCAAACTCCCCTGCTCTGTATCCAACCCCCCCTGCTCCCTGCCCCCTTACTGCGCTGCCTGGAGCATGGGTGGCTGGCGGCGCTACAGCCGCGCCTCCCAGAGCACCAGGACAGGCAGCCGCACCGCCCGGCTGGAGCCAGCCACACCACCACACGGCACAGAGAACCGGGTCAGGCTGCGGCTCTGCAAGAGCCTTGAACCAGCGGCACAGCATGCTGAGACTGTGGGGGAGGGGCCGGGGCCTAGCAGGCGGGTCCCGCAGGCCGTAGTTTGCCCACCTCTGGTCTAGATCATCTGAAGGGCTGGGTGGTCACTTTATATGGGTGGATGTCATGGGGGAAGGGTCTGATCCCTCCAATCAGAGGATCCCAACTCAGTCATGTGAGCTGTCACTCACCCGTCTCTATGCCCCACCCCAAATCTCCCACGATGAGAATTTTAGCTCAGGAACCTGTATCTGCTCAAAGGGGATCTCGAAGCTGAAGGACTCATTGAAGTAAGGGTTCAGGGTCTTCTTCTTCACAGTGGTCTTCTTCTTCTTCAGCCTCTTGCCATTCTGCATCAGGTGGATCTTCACATACGGATCTGCAGGGAGAGCCCAAAGCAGGAGACGTCAGAGCCAGCCCTACCTGTGGGCATACAGGAGCACAGAGACTGTAGAGGGCAGGGTAGCCAGGCTGGATTTATCTGTGACTTGGGGATATGAGCTGGCAGAGTGCATCATGCAATGTAGTGACCTGCTGTCAAATCAGGAGCAGGCAGGAACAATAAGCAGACTCCATTTCTCTATCTGGCTACTGTTAAGTACCTACACGGGGGGAAGATACCTGAGAGCACAGGGGCCTTCAATCTAGCAGACAGCTCGGGTCCTGCCAGGAAGACGGGCAGCCGTGATGGAAGCTGTACCTGTTGCAGCTGCTCCCGAACAACCACTTGGGCTTGATTCCTGTGTCTTGGGAACTCCTTGACCCCAGAGCGAGCCATGTCCACGTTCCTTTACATTGGGGTCAGTGCATACACAGGCAATGGGGAGCCCAGCCCCACAGAAAGTCAAAGGGCACACTGGGAGCAAGACCCGGTCCCTCCCTTGGGGCTGGGGGGGCAGCCACCCGCAGAGGTGATGGCCTCAAGACAATAAGATGAAGGCTACTGGAGCACTGTTTTGCAGAGGGAGCTCTCTGACCCTCTGTTCCTAAAGCTCATGCTTCAAGACAGTCGCCTGCAGATGTGAGGGAGGAATTCCCCCCCCCAATGTATGCGGAGGAGTGGTCTCCGTCCTTTGAAGCAGCAAGGATGGCCACGGCTGGAGACGGGATATTGGGTGGGGTGAGCCAGGGCTCTGAGCTGGCATTGATCATTCTCTCTCTCAGGTGCTTGAGTGCAGTGTGTGGCTCACTTGCCAGGATTATCTGGGTCTCTCTCACATAATCAGTTCCCTGCCATTGCAGGGGCCTTGTGCACTGGTGCACCTCAGACCCCCCTGTTCTCTGTCGGTGGCACAACAGTCTGGTCTCCTCTGGGCTGGAACACTTGGAGCTAATTTTGGTTGTTAGGTTTAAGGTGTGGGTGCTGGGTGGTCTGTGAGCTACAGGAGCTCAGACTAGATGATCTGTGTGGTCCCTTCTGGCCTTAAGCTGTATGACTCCATAACCCCACCAGTCACAGCACTCAGCACTTGAGTTTCTGATTTAAAGGTGCTGAGCCCTAGGCAGGAATTCTGCTCAGGAGCACCATCTGGTGCTGGAAGGTGGCTCTGCTCTTACCTGAGAGACCCCCGACGTCCATCTTTTTCAGGTTCTTGGCTTCCAGGATGCAGACAGTGAGTTTCCCAGCAGTGGGCACGTACCGTAGCGAGATGCAGATATCTCCCAGCTTCTCTGGCTGTGGAGCAAGGGGGAAAGCAGAGGTCAGTGTTTTTCCGTGCCCTGGTATCCTGGGATATTTGCACTGAGAATCAATCCCTTAGGAAACCATGGGAGGAGATCCAAGAACCCCTTCACCCATCGAGCTAGCCCCTGCATTGGACACCGCACTGCATCGCTGGTGCAGGCCAGCAGGAGGTCCATGACAGTGCCAGTCCCCAGCTGGTGGGAGAGGCCAAATCAATTCTAGCAGTTTTTACCAGATTTAAGGCAGGGCTTTTGCACAAGGAAGACACCTTGCCGTGGACAGCGGGACCTGAGTTCTGTGCAGGTCTCAGAGCCCATGTTAAATTGGGGTTTCTCCCCATTACAGGCCCCCCCAGCTCAACATGAACTGACACCCAGAGTAGTATTTACCAGCTCTTGCCGTCAGACCACTGTACCAACAGTTCTGAGTTTGGTCTTGCAACTCTTCCCGTGAGGTCACTATCATTAATCCCACTGTGCAACTGGGGAAACCAAGGCACAGAGGGGTGGTAACATGGCAAAGTCAGACCTAAAACCCAATTCTGCTGACTGCCAGGCACATCACCCCACCACTTCTTTCTTCCTTAGCATTCATCAATGGAGCCTCCCATTTCCTGGGAGGTCCATAAGCATTATACTGACTTAGTGAGGCTAAGTGACTTCCCAAGGTCACACACCATGGCGCTGGCGGACCTGGCAATAGAACCCAGGAGTCCTAACATGTAGCTGCGAGACCCTACTCCCTTGCCAGAGCTGGGAATAGACCCCAGGACCTTTGTCCCTTGCTCCCACCACTAACCTACTCTCCTGCAGGTTATCAATCTCCCATTGCAGGATGGATCCTCTTCTCCCCCCATCTCCCCCCAGTACTTGCCTGCAAAGGCAACTCTTATAAGCACAGCCCACCCTTGAGGCTCAGCGGCTGCCTGATGAGCCCAAATCCTGACACTTTGCAGCACATTTTCTGAACCCACCTCCTGCTGGCCAGACACCGCCCTCCCCTCCCCTTGCCCTCCCATCTCACCTCCTCCTTCTCGCCGCCCTGCAGGTCTCTCCACTCCTCAATGGGCTGGCCCAGGTCCACTGTGTTCATGGGTACCTTGACCTCCCCAATGATGTCGTGCTTGGAGAAGCGATCGAAGTCGTAGATGGCCATCACCAAGGTTTTCCCGCCCAGCTCTTGGTAGGGAACCTGTTATGAAGAAGGACCCTTGCAAACCATTGCCATAGCCACATGGGGCCTGGTGTAAGGAAGGATCTGATTGGCTGATGAAGGATCCGACAAGTGCTCATGCACCGCAGTGACTAAGGCTGGGACCTCGTCACGGTTCTTGCAATGAGAATTGCTGTGTCAGAGCAATAGCAATGCTCAGCCACACAGCTGCATATGTAGTGCAAGTCAAGGGCTCTGGTCGGTACTTATAACTTCGCAATCTGGGCAACTGCTTTGGTTCTCGTTCAACATGCTGGTAAATTATTTACTGGGGGCAGCCCCTCTAGCAGGGGAGGTGCAGTTCCTGACGGGGGCATGGTGGGGGCAGGGGCAGAAGGCTGGAAGACAGATAGGAGTTCTGCCCTTCCCTTCCGACAGTATTACATTGCCTTAACAGCAAGGCTAACCATGGCAATGGCAGACCTGGGAATAGAACCAGGACAACTGTCCCCTGCAGGACAGAGTGGGGGCTGGGGACCATTGTGCTGGGGGAACTGGAAAGGGTCTCACCTTGAAGACGAAGGTCTCATTGAAGGCCGGGTTGAGGGTCTTCTTCTGCACTTTGGTCTCGTATTTCTTCTTCTTGTCTGGGAGCAAGAAGACTTTGACATACGGGTCCGAGGTGCCGCCCATATCCAGCGCCGGGAGCTCGGCCGCTTGGAGAATGCCCACCGTCAGCTGGAGGGGGAAGAGGGATGTTTCCCTCAGTGAGACGGCTCAGCAAGACGCTGCTCCCACTCCACACTGCATGGAAAAGATCCCCAGTGGATCTTCCAGCTCCACGTTCCCTCTGCCCCTGGCCAGTCAGGGACGGTGCTTGGTCACCCTCCCCCAGACCCTGCTGCAGCTGGGGGCGGGAGATCACTTGCTGAGCCGTGTATTCCCACAGACGGTGGTCTCTCTGTGCTGACAGTGGGCCTGCCAGCTCTGGCCTCAGGGCCCAGTGGAGAGGCACCTTCCATCCATCTTCCCCTTCCTCACATCCCAGGGTGCTTGGGGAGTGCTAGAAGGGGCCCTTTCAAAGGGCACGTGAGACAATCATGGTGAGGATAAATTTCCTCCCCACATCTCTGCCCTTCGCAGGTACCTGTGCCACTCAGAGGCTAGTGTTCACCCTGTGCTCTTTGACTGGAGTTTCCAAGGGTGAGTCCTTCACTTGGACCCTCTCCCCACAGCCCTCCCACACTGCCCTGCCCAACCTCCCCTCTCCTGCCCATGTCACCTGGTTAGCCTGGAAATCATAGTCCAGCGAGAACTGCAGCTTGCCCAGGTTCTCTGGCTCCTTCTCTTCCTCCTCGCCTTCTCCCTCCGTCAGGCCCATCTCCGCGTCGTCGTCGTCCTGTTTGTTCTGCAGAGGACACAGAGCCTGCCTGCTCAGCTACGAGGCTTCAGACCCTGCCAGCCGATCACACGCACACAGCTCTTCCCCGGCTCGGTGCCTCGGGGATTCCCAGCCTCAGAATTCATGCACCAGTGTCACCGACTGAGAGGAGGCAGGAGGCTGAACTGGGGTTCCGTTCAGTGGACTCCCCAGAGACGCTACCGCCCTCTGCTGAAGGGACGGCAAGCCCTGCTTTACTGTGTAACCGGAGCCTGAACACACGTGAGCTTTGGGAGCAGAAGGACCTGAGATCTAGCTGGCCTGATGGCTGTGCAGCCCTGGCAGCATAGCAATGGCTGGGAAGTAATGGATCTGTTACAGAAAACAGCACTGCCGGGAAAGCAGGCATGGGAGAAGCCACTGCAAAGCAGGGAGGTCACTGGGTGGTCAGCACTGGCCAGACATAAAGGGGAGAGAGAGGTTACTTGCTTCCTATGGTAACTGAGTTCTCTGCGATGTCTTGTCCCAGTGGGTGCTCCACGGGAGGATGTGCACGCCCTCGGGCACTCTTGACTAGAGATTTTTTTCATTAGCAGTGTCTGAGGGTCTGTGCCTGTGCCATATGCCTCCTCATGCTCCAGCATGAGGGCATATAGGTAGGAGTGGACCCCCGCCACTCCGGTTCCTTCTCAACCTCACAGAAGCAGAGGGAAAGGAGGGCAGTGGGTGAAGCACCCATAGGAACAACACATTTTGAAGAACTCCAGTTACTGTCCAAGGAAAGTAACCTCCCCTTCTTCTTGGAGTTATTGTCCCCATGGGTGCTCCACGAAAGGAGGCTCCAGAGCAGTACCTCAGTGAGGAGGTGGTGCTGAAGAGGCGGTTTCAATGCAGAATTTAGAACAGCTTCACCAATGGCTGCGTCCCCTCTGGAGGCACATACTAAGGCATAGGGGTGTGAGAATGTGTCCTTGAGGGGGCCCTTTCTCAGGAGGGCTGTGAGCACGGATTGAGCTCTAGTGGAATGAGCAGTGACTTTAGGAGGGATGCACTCATAGCATGCCAGAATAACACCCCAAAGCCCATTTAGATTGTCTCTGGGTAGAAACAGGGACCACTCATCCTCTCAGCAAAGAAGATGAAGAGCCTGGGGGAAACCCTGAAAGGTACAGTCCTGTGTAGGTAGAGGGCCAGAGCTTGTCTTGTGTCCAGAGTATGGAGACTGGCCTCTTGCCTCAAAGACTGAGGACTAGGATAAAAGATCAGTAGTTGGATGTCCTGACCAATATGGAACTCCGACGAAACTTTAGAGAGGAAACGAGGTATCTGTCAGGACAGAACACTGTGTATGGTGGCCCCTAATTCACCTACCCTCCTGGCCGTGAGGAATGAAGTCTTGAAGGGCAGATAGAGGAACGAACAGGTTCCCAAGGATTCAAAAGGAAGCCCTCTTAACACATGAAGCACTAAATTGAGGTCCCAGAGTGGAGCAGCCTCCTGCACTGGAGGAAACAAGTTAAGGAGGCCCTTAGAAATGTTGCAGTTGTAAGATGTGTGACGATCAAGAATCCTTCAACTGGCTGGTGAAATGCTGTGAGAGCAGCTAGGTGAACTTTGACCGAACTCAGGGAGAGACCCAGCAATTTCAGGTTTAACGGGCAGTCAAGTGAAGACTTGGCAGGGGACAGGGAGCAACGAGAGCACCAAATCCAGAAACGCTGCCACTTCTGCACGTAAGTCTTTCTTGTGGTGGGCTTCCTGCTATTCACCAGAACTGTCTGGACTGCAGGAGGACACTTCTGCTCTAAGCCCAGAAGCCATCGAGGAGCCCGGCCTTGAGAGGTTGGGATGGGTTGTACAGCCCAACTCCTGTGTCAGGATGTCTGTCAACAGAGGGAGGCGAAGGGGCAGACACAGCGAAAGACAAGTCAGAGCCAGGAACCATAGTTGTCTTGGCCACACCTGGGCTCTGGGACTGATCACTGCTCTTTATTGTTTCAACTTTTTCAGGACTGTGCAGCAGGAGAATTGGGGGATAAGTGTATAGCAGACCTCTAGGCTAAGGGGCACAGAGAGCATCTCCCTTTTTGAGTAGAAATATCAGCACTTCGTACTGAAAGGCATCATAAAAAAGTCTACCTGCAGAAGACCCCGGGAAGGCAGATCTTACAAAAGACCGAATCATTCAGTTCCCGCTCATGGTCTTGATGGAAGAATCTGCTCTATGAATGTACAATGGTGTTCTGCAGTGCTGGCAGACAGACGGGCTGTGCACCAGTTCCACAGCTTTACCAACTCTTTGCATAAGGACCGGGATTTGCTCCTCGTTGGTGGTTTATATAGTACCTGCCAGTTGCATAACATCACTCTGACCAAATGGCATAATGGACTGCTTGGAGTTCAAAGACATCGATGTGAAGTAACAACTCCCAAGGACAACCACCTGCCTTGAGCTGTATTCTTGTAGAGGTGAGCGCCTCAGCCTGGGAGTGAGGTGTCCATGGTAATGACGTGAGCAGAAGGTGGGCGTGAGGATTTTTCCACCAAGAGAGGGAGCCAAGTCCCATCAGAGGCACGGATACTCCTCCGGACACAATGTGTGTGTTGGGGGGATAGGCTGTCTTGAGCCAAGCTTGAAGGGACCAGGAGCGCCGTCTTGCATGGGAGTTTCAAAAGTACAGGCTACCATGTGTCCACAGTTGAAGGCAAGCCCTCACTGCAGTTCGTGAGCTTTGTTGTGGTGTGGAGATCTGGCTGGACATAGTGGCAAACCTGTCTGCAGGTAGATACGATCTGGCTGCCACAGAGTCTGATAAAGCCTATGCGTTACACGAGTATCAAAGGCGATTGCTCTATATGTAGGTCAAGGCCCAGGGAGTGGAAAAGGGCTAGGGCCTGATTGGTAGTGGACTGCACCTTGAGCAAAGAATGACCCTTAAGGAGCAATAGGGGAGGATGATTTCCCCCAATAGGGGAGGATGATTTCCCCCAAAGGCGGTCTGCTACGACGGAGAGGACCTTCTTAAAGACTCTCAAGGCAATTGACACAGTACCGGTAGTGTGTGGTCCCCACTACAAATCTGAGGAAGTGCCAGCGCTCTGAGTGCATGGCAACATGAAATTAGGCATCCTGGAAGTCGAAGGTGATGAACCAGCCCCCGGGATCTAATGATGGAATAACTCCTGTAAGGGTGACCGTCCTGAATGCTGCACCTGAATATGGAGTGTTTAGAACCAAAAGGTCTAGAATCAGTCGCCACCCTCCTTTTCTTTTGGGGCCAGGAATAGAATCCCTTTCTGACAAAGCCCAAGGGAACAGGCTCTAATCACCCCCAGTTGCAGGATGGATTTCACCTCCTGCTTTAGGAGCCCCTCATGAGAAGGGTCCCTGAACAGGCAGAGGGAGGAGGAGGGAAGGGGGCCATGGAGCTGAAATGGATGGAGTAGCCCATCAAAATCACCTCCAGTACCATTTGTTTGAGGTGGAATGCTCCCAGAAAGGGAGAAAATGGGCAAACTGTCCCCACAGGGTGGGTGGATGGAGGGTTGATGCAGCTGAAGATCCAATGGGGAGAGCTTTTGGTCCTTGACTAATGGGTCAAAATGGTTGTTTGGATGAGGTAGCCAACTGAGAGGTGATGGTGGAAGATGGGCCTTTCTTATGTAGCCTGGGCCTCTTTCTAGGCAGCTCAACCAATCTTCGGGGGCCTGAGAGTACACAGGACATGAGTGTTGCCTTGTCTGAGGCTTGCTATATCTTCTCTTTGTAGATGGTGCCCATGTGCCGAGAGATCACAATATTGCCTTAAGTCCATGGCATCACTAAAAAGTTTAGGCCCTTTAAAAGGTCGGTCTTCCACAGTGTTTTGTACCTCCGTGGGCAGGCTGGAGGACTGGAGCCCGGAGGCACAGGGCATGACTACAGCAGTAGCCATAGAGCACCAGGCTGTATGTGCCACGTAAGGGAAGCCTGCAGCAACACCTTCGTGATTGTCTGACCCTCTGTCATAAGAGCTGGAAACGGCTCTCTCTTGTCCTGAGGCGACAAATCAGTCCAATGGGAAAATTTAGAACAATTTGTAAAGTCACCTTTCGCCATCAGGGCTTGATAGTTGGTGACTCTGAATTGAAGGGAGGCCTTTGAGTAGCTGATAGAACCTAGAAGGTCCAGCCATTTAAGCTCCTTATCAGTTGGTGTTGATGTGAAGCAACAGTGGCTACTTCTCTCATGGGCAGTGTTGATGGCCAGAGAATTAGGTGTGGGATAGGGGAACAGGTGCTCCAAACCTTTGACTAGGACATAATATTTTTGATCTGCCCTCTTGCAGGTGGGTGGGATGGCAGCTGAAGTCTGCCACATTGCACAGGCTGGTGTCAGTAGGGCCTCGTTGACAGGTTAGGTTCCCCTGCCCTGAGGGGAGGCGTGCAGGATGTCCACCACCGAGTCCTGCTGATCCTGGACTTCCTCCAGAGGAATCTATAAAGCCTCCACTACGTGCTTCAGAGGGTCCTCAAAGGCCTTGAATCATTCATGTAGGACGGTGGAGGGGGCATAGCTGCCTCATCTGGGGAGGAAGAGGATGGTGGTGTCTTCTCCTCTGTTTTCAATGGTGGGTCTTCTTGAGGAGGACGAGGAGGGTCCTGAGGATATTATTGGCCAAGAATCTTGGTGGATCCTCTTGTGTGAAGACACCCAGTAGACTTAGTCCCTGCTAGGGGCCCAATGGCTCAAAAAAGCCCTCTTGGGAGGGGCATAAGAAAAAGGAGCAGGGCCCCAGAAGTGTTCCTGCCAGTGCTGATGGGTCATGCATAAGCTGGCTCCTGGCATCTCATCCTCAGGGAATGTCAAGGGAGGGAGGGTGAAATGGGTCGGTGGGGGAGCCTTGAATGGATACCTCTGAATCAAAGGAAGTGTCCTCTCCCATGTTTGGTGGTGGAGCTAGTGAAGTTAGTACCAGGCTTGGATCGGTACTGGAGGACGAACTGGCAATTGTGATGGTGCCGGTGGGTGAGCATTTATATGAGGCTGTGGCAGATGTGTTGGTTCCAGTTGGCATGCGGGTGCCAGTGGGAAAGTCTTCCCAGTACCCTCAGCACAGGGGACTTGGTTCCTCCAAGACCTGAAGGTCCTCATGAACGAGGAACAAGGAAGGCACCAGTGAGCCTGGGACTACTCCTTTGGGTGAAACACCTCTAGTGGTATTGGAGACAGTGGACCCACTTGCTCTGGAGAGGCCCGGGTGAAGGTAGATGGTACCAGGTGATATGGTTTCTTCAAAGAGTCCTTCCTCTTCAAGGAGTCCTTCTGTTTGGAACAGTCCAATTCTGGTACCAACGGGTCTATTGTTCGCTGCTTGGTGGTGGGTTTTCAGTGCGCGGCTTTGCAGAAGAAGCCTTCCTTGGAGGTGTCAGTGCCTTGGTACCGTGACTGATAGGAGCTTCAACAGGAGTTGTGGTCTCCTTGCTCCCAGGTTAAAGCAGGTAAAAATATCTGTACAAGTGAGTCACAGTCTATAATGTCAAAAGGTAGCAGAGATGTAGTGTTCTGCCAGTTTCCCAAAAGTCTTTCAGGGCTACCCAGGATAACTCTGGGGATCGCTGCCTCCTTGTTCAGTTTTCTGCCCTGTTAGAATCCAAGCAGCCAAGAGATGAAGAATTTTTCCTTGTGTCCATATTTATTGCTTCTTCTCACAGAAGCCGAGCTGACAGTAACAGCTCCCACACACGCCCCATCTTCATAGATGTGGTGGGGTGGGGGAGGAATGCACTTAGCAAAGGCTTTGATCTCACACACAAGGCCCATTTGCTCTCTCCGGTACAAGTTCTTCATTTGCATGACTTCCTTCTCGCTTGATAGGTTACTTCGTTACAGGGGTACATACAACGCAGAAATTTCCCATTACATTATACCAGGGCACTGATAAGTGAAAACAATGCATACAACATCCCACCAGTTTTTCATGAAGGTTAAACACATTCTTATACATCTACTTTGAACAATACTAACACACACATGAGCTGTGAGTTTGTCAGTTCTCAGCTGACACTTAGGCCTTGGCCAGAGCTGGCACTTGCCTTACCAGCATCACACCCATCATGGGGCTGGCAAGACTTGAATCCTGGGGTCTTGGGCATATGAGAAAAGGGGAGAAGGGGGAACCCCCTCTCCCAAAGCTAAGAAATAATGCTAAGAAAATGAAATAATGACACAACTAAAGCAGCAAGGCAGCAGACACTACAGAATTCAGTCTCAAGCCACAGGCAGTTGAGGAGAAGCTGGAGGGGCACGGGACCACTCCTCCTCGACACCCTCGTACCGGAGCACAAGAATGCATACGGCATAGGCACAGACCCGCAGACACTGCTAACAAAAATACCTCCAGTCGAGTGAACCTGCGCATCCTCAGGCAGAGAGGCTATAGGGACAAGAACTCCAAGAACAGAGGGAGCAGCCCTGGGCGGAGGGAGGGCATGGCCTCCCTGCAGACGGGCCAGGAAGGGGAATGGGGATGTGGCCCTTGTGGTAAAGGACTAGAGTAAGAGCCCCCCAGCCTTTCCAGCATGGAAAGCTCCAGGAACCCACCTACCTGCCAGGGAACGTAGGACCAACATTCAGAAACTGTCTCCCAAAGACAAGGCAAAGTGGCTTGTCCAAGAACTGTGGTGGAGCAGGAAATTGAACACCAGGCTAGTGCCCAAACCTCTGGCCCGTCCCTCCTGTCATGCATTAACTGCTACATATTAATCTATTCGGGGAGGACCATGTAGCATTGATCTCTTAGATGTGAACAAGGCATGGGAGCAGAGCCACAGCTCAGCTGGGGAGCTCCCCTCTGACCTCCCAGATCTTAGCCTCAGACACAACTTGTAGCCTATGCTTTGCAAAATGGGGCTTTGTATAGTTGTCCTGCAGAGCAATGGACGTATTGGAGCCCCAGCTGCCCACTCTCCCTGGACAACCCTTCAACATGCATTGGGCCTGCCATGCGTAAGCTTTGGAGCTAATTGGTGCATGGACAACCCCCCACTTTCCATGGCTGATAGAGAAGCGACATTCACTTTGCCACCTACCATGAGTTGCCATCCAGGTTAGTCAGAAAACATGGAGACAGAACAACACAGAAGAAGGACAACGAGAGCACAGAGAAGGAAGAGAAGGACATTATAGAGACAACCACCACAGAGATAATCAACAACACCCAATGTGCGTGAGAAACAACAGACTCCACCCACATAAAGGCACACCGTACCCGGGCTGAGTGTGCCCACTGGAGTGGGCTCTATACTTTCAAGCGGTGAATTTGGAAAGTTTTGTCGGCACCAACATTGATTTTGTACATACTCAGCCAATCTCTAAAAGGGGGGGTGCCCATTCATGCATTTTGCCCTCGCTACATGTATCTGAAACAAGCCAATTTCACCTTTCCCTTTAATGGAAAAGTGCCCAGCAAAGCCACTGTAGTTGCTACCAGTCCAGTGTTTCTCTGGAAACCAAAAGCACAGGAAGGAGAGAGAGCGAGAGAGAGAGAACATGATTTTCCTTACAAAGAGAACATGTTTACCGGGACAGCACCATACCCCGTTCTATAACCCTTGTCTTAAAGACAGAGATGGGTGGAGAAAGGAAACTGACATGAAAAAGACGGGAAAATGAAGCCACTGTGACATCCTGGCTAAGTGTGCATGACCGCGTCTCCCCTGGCTGACGGATACAAGCCCAGCTACTAGTGCTGGGCCCTGCAGAGATTCTCCTTTAGCTCAGGTGGGCGAGGTCTGTCTTTGCAGAGCAGCCCGGCTTGCTTTCTGCTCCATGGAGCATGTAAGAATAACGAGCAACTGTTTATTCAGCCCTTTTGGAATCCCCATCCCAGCTGTGGGCATCCTGAGGAGCTGTGCTCTTGTTGAGATCAGGCCCATGCCAGTGATGGCCGCCAAGTGCATGGCAATAGCTCTTTCCCCTGTTCCTTTGTATATGCATCAGCCTGTCGCTGCCACTGCAAGCCCTGGGTTTGCACTGACCCTCAGCCTCTGCCTCATACCAAGCAGCCTCCTGCCTGCTGCTAGGACTGTCCCTCCAGGCACTGCACCTCTCTTTAGTGCTCTGGTGCTAGGTGGTGTCACTAAGGCACCGGCCTGCCGTGGGGCAATGGGAACTCCAGGAGAAACAATCCTTTCCAAGCTCTAAGCAGGCCCACTGCACCCACGCACCCCTTGGATGCAACATGTTACCCTGAGCTCCCCTCCGCACCCTGTGGGGGCAGCATAGACTCCAAGGGGTACTAGCAGGTGATGAACAAGGGGCACAAATTGGCATGGTGGGGCAGGCTCCTTGCACCATTCCCTACTGCACACCTGCCAGGCTGGCCCTACAAGTGTCTTCCTAGATACATGGGGGGTGGTGATTGCCTCCTAGGTTTCATCCTCTGCTTGTGTAAGTAGCAGGGACAGTGACGTGGGTTGGGGGATGCCACTGGTAACAGGGCAGGGTAAATGCACAGAGCTTGAAGAAGCAGTTCACTGAGGCATTCAGTCACCAATGATCAAGTCCTGATTAAGACTCGCCATCCCCAGAGGAGTGAGCCCTGGGCTTCACCTCACTAAAATGCCTCCTGCAAATGCAAAGATGCCAGCAGTATGGGCTATAAAATGTTCAGGTCCCAGCCTGGCCAGAAGGGGGGGGTGGGGATTTGGAGCCTCTCCCATGACCCAGGCTCCACATGGCTGATCTGCTGGATTGCTACAAGGATCTGCTGCCACGGTGAATTGATTAAAACAAAAATGAGGAGTCCGGTGGCACCTTAAAGACTAAGATCTGTTAATCTTTAAGGTGCCACCAGACTCCTCGTTGTTTTTGTGGATATAGACTAATGTGGCTACCCCTCCGATACTTGGTGGATTGATTGCCAAGTCCAATGGCATAGCTCCAAGCAGCAGATGCCAGCTGAAAGGGGAATGACTGATTGATTGGAAATCTCTAGCCCAGATCTGAGAGGCATGTGCTGCAGACCAGTCAGTATATGGTGCTTTCCATAAAACGGGCCTTTGGGATCCCATCTGCCGTCCAGTATCTCTACAGCCCCTGACTTCCTATCTGAATAGGATCAGCCAGTCCTGTTGGGGCCTGATTCACACCAGTTGGCAGAACTCATGCTGTGGGCCCTGCTAATGGAAAGTCCATCCAGACAAGTCCCACTGCTGCGGGCAACTCCTGCTGTGCTGGGGCTTTGCTGCTGGCTGGCACTGCTGAGGAAGGTGCAGGGAGGAAGGCAAGGCCAGGGCATGCCAGTCTGGGACCATGGGGCTCCCATGGAACATGCCTCACCATTTCCCTAAGTGAAAAGAAAAAGGACACATGGGCAGAGGGGGGTGAGATTCTACCCTGGAAGAAACTCATGGGTTCTCAGGAAAACTCACTGGGCACTTTGTTTTCATGAGGGAAAGTACACAAAATGGGGGCGGGGGATGGTTTTTCAGCAGCTGTAGTCAGCAGTTGATCCACCAGCACCTGTGAGCGTTGTTTGTGGGGTGCCACAGATCAAGTGAGCATCTGGTGTTCCTCTTATTCTAGCCATAAATGCTCTCCAGGAAGGGCCGATGAAGAGGTTTGGAGACAAGTTAGGACCCTGTTCTCGAACTTTTGCCAGCTCCTAGGACCAAACCTGACCCTAATCTGTTGGAAGCCTGTATGTGTGGAGTCTATGTTCCCCCTGGAACTTTTCAGTCTCATGCACCTCACTCTGCTCTTCTGGTTAGCAGCTATGACCGTTATGTGAAGCACTAAAATGCCTCAAGAAATGCTGCTCTCCCTGGCTTTCCAGTCCAAATCTCATGAGACATCCCATTTTTGTGATATTCCCAGTCCTGCTTTGTATACTTGAGTGGTTTGCAGTTTGATCATGGGTGGTTTGCAGTTTGCTGGGTGATCACTGATTCTGAACTTTGACTCTTAAGGATGTGCCTCATCTCACCATCTCCCCTGAGGGGACTGATCCTTAAAATGTGAGAATGACTAAAAGCAAAGAGGAAATGGGAGGAAATAGGAGGAAAGAAATACTTAAATGGCCTGAAATTTATGAATGGTGGTTCAGATAACACAATCTGCTGTTTTATACCAGTCAGACTCTCCGACGTCTTTAAGCTTTAGAAACGGACAGCGATCCTGTGGGGAACGTGAGATAGTTGTTGTATCAAATGATAAAGAACAGCAGACGCATTTCCATTCCTTGACAACAGAGAAGCAAACTCTGCTGATCAAGAGCAAAGAGCCCCGTGTAACTTCCTGATTCCCTTGGCTATCTCCTATGCGTCCTCTAGGTTTGGGGGAAACAGTGCTATTAATGGGTGGGTCTAAATTAAAACCTGTGTTACAAGACATCTCTATAAAGAAGACTGCACAAATGTATAATGGTAGGTAATGAAATGCTAAGGGAAATTAGAGAGGCTATCAAAATTAAGAACCCAATAATAGTGGGGGATTTCAATTATCCCCATATTGACTGGGAACATTTCACTTCAGGACGAAATGCAGAGATAAAATTTCTCGATACTTTAAATGACTGCTTCATGGAGCAGCTGGTACGGGAACCCACAAGGGGAGAGGCGACTCTAGATTTAATCCTGAGTGGAGCGCAGGAGCTGGTCCAAGAGGTAACTGTAGCAGGACCGCTTGGAAATAGTGACCATAATACAATAGCATTCAACATCCCTGTGGTGGGAAGAACATCTCAACTGCCCAACACTGTGGCCTTTAATTTCAAAAGGGGGAACTATACAAAAATGAGGGGGTTAGTTAGACAAAAGTTAAAAGGTACAGTGACTAAAGTGAAATCCCTGCAAGTTGCGTGGGCCCTTTTTAAAGACACCATAATAGAGGCCCAACTTCAATGTATACCCCAAATTAAGAAAAACAGTAAAAGAACTAAAAAAGAGCCACCGTGGCTTAACAACCATGTAAAAGAAGCAGTGAGAGATAAAAAGACTTCCTTTAAAAAGTGGAAGTCAAATCCCAGTGAGGCAAATAGAAAGGAGCACAAACACTGCCAACTTAAGTGCAAGAGTGTAATAAGAAAAGCCAAAGAGGAGTTTGAAGAACGGCTAGCCATAAACTCCAAAGGTAATAACAAAATGTTTTTTAAGTACATCAGAAGCAGGAAGCCTGCTAAACAACCAGTGGGGCCCCTTGACGATGAAAATACAAAAGGAGCGCTTAAAGATGATAAAGTCATTGCGGAGAAACTAAATGGATTCTTTGCTTCAGTCTTCACGGCTGAGGATGTTAGGGAGAGTCCCAGACCTGAGCTTGCTTTTGTAGGTGACAAATCTGAGGAACTGTCACAGATTGAAGTGTCACTAGAGGAGGTTTTGGAATTAATTGATAAACTCAACATTAACAAGTCACCGGGACCAGATGGCATTCACCCAAGAGTTCTGAAAGAACTCAAATGTGAAGTTGCGGAACTATTAACCAAGGTTTGTAACCTGTCCTTTAAATCGGCTTCGGTACCCAATGACTGGAAGTTAGCTAATGTAACGCCAATATTTAAAAAGGGCTCTAGGGGTGATCCTGGCAATTACAGACCGGTAAGTCTAACGTCGGTACCGGGCAAATTAGTTGAAACAATAGTAAAGAATAAAATTGTCAGACACACAGAAAAACATAAACTCTTGAGCAATAGTCAACATGGTTTCTGTAAAGGGAAATCGTGTCTTACTAATCTATTAGAGTTCTTTGAAGGGGTCAACAAACATGTGGACAAGGGGGATCCGGTGGACATAGTGTACTTAGATTTCCAGAAAGCCTTTGACAAGGTCCCTCACCAAAGGCTCTTACGTAAATTAAGCTGTCATGGGATAAAAGGAAAGGTCCTTTCATGGATTGAGAACTGGTTAAAGGACAGGGAACAAAGGGTAGGAATTAATGGTAAATTCTCAGAATGGAGAGGGGTAACTAGTGGTGTTCCCCAAGGGTCAGTCCTAGGACCAATCCTATTCAATTTATTCATAAATGATCTGGAGAAAGGGGTAAACAGTGAGGTGGCAAAGTTTGCAGATGACACTAAACTACTCAAGATAGTTAAGACCAAAGCAGATTGTGAAGAACTTCAAAAAGATCTCACAAAACTAAGTGATTGGGCAACAAAATGGCAAATGAAATTTAATGTGGATAAATGTAAAGTAATGCACATTGGAAAAAATAACCCCAACTATACATACAACATGATGGGGGCTAATTTAGCTACAACGAGTCAGGAAAAAGATCTTGGAGTTATCGTGGATAGTTCTCTGAAGATGTCCACGCAGTGTGCAGAGGCGGTCAAAAAAGCAAACAGGATGTTAGGAATCATTAAAAAGGGGATAGAGAATAAGACTGAGAATATATTATTGCCCTTATATAAATCCATGGTACGCCCACATCTCGAATACTGTGTACAGATGTGGTCTCCTCACCTCAAAAAAGATATTCTAGCACTAGAAAAGGTTCAGAAAAGAGCAACTAAAATGATTAGGGGTTTAGAGAGGGTCCCATATGAGGAAAGATTAAAGAGGCTAGGACTCTTCAGTTTGGAAAAGAGGAGACTAAGGGGGGACATGATAGAGGTATATAAAATCATGAGTGATGTTGAGAAAGTGGATAAGGAAAAGTTATTTACTTATTCCCATAATACAAGAACTAGGGGTCACCAAATGAAATTAATAGGCAGCAGGTTTAAAACAAATAAAAGGAAGTTCTTCTTCACGCAGCGCACAGTCAACTTGTGGAACTCCTTACCTGAGGAGGTTGTGAAGGCTAGGACTATAACAATGTTTAAAAGGGGACTGGATAAATTCATGGTGGCTAAGTCCATAAATGGCTATTAGCCAGGATGGGTAAGAATGGTGTCCCTAGCCTCTGTTCGTCAGAGGATGGAGATGGATGGCAGGAGAGAGATCACTTGATCATTGCCTGTTAGGTTCACTCCCTCAGGGGCACCTGGCATTGGCCACTGTCGGTAGACAGATACTGGGCTAGATGGACCTTTGGTCTGACCCGGTACGGCCTTTCTTATGTTCTTATGTTCTTATGTTAATGTAAAGCATGCCATCTGCTGGCATGTTTCATGGCTGGCTTTGTTCACAAGTTTGTAGGGTCAATAAAGTTGTTATTTTGCAGCACATGACTCCCTCTGTCTGAAACCCTGTGTGTATGTGGAAGGTCAAAAAAACCTGGATCCAAATTCCGCATCTGAGGCCCATTTCTAGTTAGGAAAGCAACCCCCCATCCATACTGCAGAGGGGAAGACCCTATGACTCCTTAGCAAAATAGCTATTTCCCACCCAGTGTCTACAACAACTCCTCACGCTGGTTAAACCCTTCCCAAGTGCCTTATGGGAAAGTAACCCACCCTAGGACAGGTGGGGAGCATTGTCTCCCTCTGGTGGTACTAATCTACTACTGCATCAGTTTGATGCCATCACTGCTTTAGCCCTAGCTCATGTTCGTAGCGGTAGAGGTCCCTGGGGTTCAAATCCTGCTCTTGGCGAAAGCTGAGCTGGTTACCTTCACTCCCTGTATCTGAGGAACTGCACACTTCTGCTGCTGCTTTAGGAATAAAGGACTGTGTTTGTTTTTTCCCTTGGTCAAAATTACAAGCAGATGCTTTCTAACACGCTGCTCAAGGGACCCGGCTGAGCCTTTACCAAGGGGCGTTTTACCTGGTTTCCGGATTTCATGTCTTTCATGTTCATGGCGTTCTTCATCCCTTTGCCCTTCTCCTTCTTGTTCTTCTTCTTCTTGCAGCAGCATTTTTTGCAGATGCAGAAGCAGCAGGTGAGGAGGAGCAGGCCACCTACCACAGCGATGGCAATCAGGGCCCAGGGAGGCACTGTCACAAAACAATGCCAGCCACATGATCAGTCTTGTGCCACAGCCACACCCGCAGCCGCCAGCACCCACCTGGTGCAAGGCCTTGGAAATGCCCCTGGGTTATACAGGGCATTTGTCATTGCAGGGCCTGCGGGCGGCTCATTGCCAGGGTCACACACAGGGCACAGGCAAGTTGGGAAAAAATGGTTACCTGCCTTTCGTAACTGTTGTTCTTCGAGATGTGTTGTTCACGTCCATTCCACATTAGGTATGCGCACGCCGTGTGCACGGACATCAGAAACTTCCCCTTAGCGGCTCCCGTCAGGTCGGCAGGGGAGCCCCCTAGAGTGGCGCCTCTATGCTGGTGCATATATACCCCTGCCAACACGATCCCACTTCAGTTCCTTCTTGCCGGAGATTCCGAAAGAGGGTAAGGAGGGTAGGAAGTGTAATAGACGTGAACAACACATCTCGAAGAACAACAGTTATGAAAGGTAGGTAACGATTTTTTCTTCTTTGAATGCTTGTTCACATCCATTCCACATTAGGTGACTCACAAGCTGACCATAGGAGGAGGGTAGCAACTGATTGAAGAACAGTCCTGCCAACCGCTGCATCATCTCTGGCCTGCTGATTGACTGCGTAGTGGGCTGTGAATATGTGCACCGATGACCAGGTGGCTGCTTTACAGATCTCCTGGATCGAGACGTGTTCCAGAAAAGCTATTGAGGATGCTTGTGGCCTCGTCAAGTGAACCGTGATCGCTGGGGCTGGAACCTTGGCAAGCTCGTAGCACGCGCGGATGCAGTCTGCAATCCACGATGATATACGTTGCGCCGAGACCAGAAGCCCTTTAATCCTATCGGCGATGGTGACAAACAACTGCGTCAACTTGCAGAAAGGTTTAGTTCGCTCCAAATAGAACGCCAGGGCCCTTCGGACATCCAGAGTGTGTAGGCTATGGTGACTTGGGTCCACGTGTGGTTTAGGAAAGAACACTGGCAAACAAATGTCCTGTCCCATATGAAATTGTGACACTATTTTAGAGAGGAATTTAGGGTGTGGCCTGAGTTGCACTTTGTCCTTATAAAAAATTGTATAAGGAGGCTCCAAGGTTAGGGCCCTCAACTCGGACACCTTCCTCGCCGACGTAATGGCCACCAGGAACGCCACCTTCCAGGAGAGGTGAAGGAGGGAGCAAGAGGCGGGGGGGGGCTCAAATGGGGGACCCATAAACTTGGAAAGGACCAGATTAAGGCTCCAGGGAGGGACCGGCGGACGTGAGTAGGGGAACACTCTCTCCAGTCCCTTGAGGAACCGTACCACCATGGGGTTAGAAAACACAGAGCATCCGGATTCCCCCGGGTGGAACGCTGAAATGTCAGCTAAATGCACTCTGATTGAGGAAGGAGCGAGACCCTGATGCTTGAGGTGCAGGAGGTATTCTAGGAGTCCTGAGTTGTAGTCAAGCATATTTGACTATGTGAGTGCACGCCGCCATGTGCCCTAGGAACTGCAGGCAGCATCTGGCCGTGGTAGTGGGGAACCTTAGCATCGAGGTTATGACATGCTGGATGGCCAGGAATCTGGATTCTGGAAGGCTCACTCACGTCTGCATCGAGTCCAGCCTTTGTACCAACACATCAGGGAAGACTTGGGCACGTTGACGAGAAGCCCAGCCTGTGGAATGCGTCCAGGGCCACTGTCACATGGGAGCAGACCTCCTCTTCGGACCGACCCGCGAGGAGCCAATCGTCGAGGTATGGATATACCCATATTCTCCTCTTTCACAGAAAGGCTGCCACTACTGACATGCATTTTGTGACCATGTGGGGGACTGCCACCAGGCCGAACAGGAGGACCGTAAACTGGTAATGATGCTGGTTTATGGCGAACCGCAGGAACCGCCGGTGAGCAGGGTGAATAGCGATGTGAAAGTATGCATATTTCATATCGAGGGCAGCGTACCAATCCCCCGGATCCATGGACAGGATAATAGTGCCTAGGGATACCATGTGGAAGTGGATCTTGACTAAGAACTTGTTGAGCCCGCAAAGGTCTAAAATGGGCCAAAGTCCCCTTTGCATTTGGGATGAGAAAATAGCGGGAGTAAAACCCCTTCCCCCTTAGTTTCCAAGGGACTTCCTCCACCACCCCCACCTCTAGGAGTGACTGTACCTCCTGCATAAGGAGTTGCTCGTGAGAAAGGTCCCTGAAGAGGGACAGGGAATGGGGATGTGGGGGGGGGGGAAGGAGGAGAACTGCAGCGTGTAACCCACTTGTACCGTGCGTAAGACCCAACGGTATGATGTTATACGAGACCACGCCTGGTAGAAGTGGGACCAGCAGTCCAAGAAACATGGGGAAGGATCTGGGAGCTGGGTTGGTACGCTGTCCTCGAGCGCACCTTCAAAACCCCTGCTTGTTGCCAGGCTGTGGCTTGCCCTGGCCCTGGTCTTGATTAGGCGTGTTATTCCGCCTGCGTCTGTTGTCTCTGCCCCTCCTGCGATAAGGCTCCTGCCTAGGGCAAGGCTGGTTCTGCCCCTGCTGCAGCGGTTGGGGCTTAAACGGCTTCCTCTGAGTTGCCAGAGTGTGCATTCCTAACGACTTGAGGGTTGCCCAGGAGTCTTTAAGGCTCTGCAGGCTGGCATCCGTCTGGTTGGAAAAGAGGCCAGACCCTTCGAAAGGGAGGCCCTGGATGGTATTCTGGACCTGTGGTGGAAGGCCTGAGGCCATGCCAAGCGCGTCATCACCACACCTGAGGTGACTGTTCTGGCTGCAGAGTCTCCTGAGTCCAGAGAGGCCTGTAAAGAGGTCTTGGCAACTGCCTTTCCCTCTTCCACGAGGGCCGTGAACTCAGGTTGAGAGCCCCGTGGCAAGGAGTCTTTAAATTTGGAAACTGCTGCCAAGGAATTAAAATTGTGCCTGTTTAAGATCGCCTACTGGTTCGCAATCCTTAATTGGAGGCCCCCAGAGGAGTAGATCTTCCTTCTGAAGAGGTCCAGACGTTTAGCCTCCTTGGCCTTGGGGGCCGGGGCTTGCTGGCCACAATGCTCCCGTTCATTCACGGCTTAGACGACCAGCAAACAGGGACCAGGGGCTGCGGCCTTATGTCCCGTCGGTGCCAGCTTAGTGATGGTGCCGGGGAGCGGTCCGCCAGCAGAGCCGGTGTCATATGCTGGCTCGGTTCCGGTGCTATCGAGTCCCGCTGAGTCAAAGGTAACTGGGAGTCCATGGAGGCTGAGCTCGACCGGGACCAGCACCAGGAGCAGTGCCGGGGCGGTGACGTCGAGTGGCGCACCATTGCTGGCTTACTTCTGGATGGCACCCTCAGTGATGGTGCCGGAGGCTGCTCCTTGCCAAGGAGGGGGCTTGCCACCGACAGCTCGATGAGGTCTTTTGCTGCCTCAAAGGTGCCTGGCGTGGAGGGCTGTTCTAGGATGTTCTCCAGCCCTTCTTCTGCACTCAACCCACTTAGCCCGGGGCTCGACGGGCCCTGAGGCACTGGAGCCACCGGTGCCGGTGTATGTCCTGGGGCCGCACCGCCCCTCTGAGTGCTCGGTCCCTTGGAGGCGCCGCCTTCTTATGTGGGGAGCGCCCTCTATTGCCTTTCGACTACCCCCTTCGACCGTACTGGAGAGATCGAGCGGTGCCTGGGCTTGTCCTGTTGTTTTGGTGCCGCATGCTTGCAGTGCCCCACCGGCGCCAGATCAAGGACTGATGCCGGAGCACTCCAAACCGAGGATGCCGGCACCGAAGCGGGATGGTCCAAGGCCTCAGGTTGTGGCGCAGCCTCCATGAGTTACTGCTTGAGGCGAAAGTCTCTTTCTTTCTTGGTTCTTGGCTTAAAAGCCTTACAGATCTTGCAGCGCTCAATCTGGTGCGATTCCCCCAAACAGCGGAGACACGAGTCGTGGGGATCACTGATCGGCATTGGCTTGCAGCACGTGGCACAAGCCTTAACCCCCCCGCAGGCCTAGGGCTGGTGCTGGAAACAACTTCCAGACACTTAAAACAAAGGAAGCTTAACTATCTACTATTACGAAGTGCTAACTACTGATAACTGTTAACTACAGCAACAAAGAGTCCTGTGGCACCTTAGAGACTAAGGCCTGGTCTACACTAAGAAGGGGGGTCAAACTAGGGTACACAAATTCAGCTACGTGAATAGCGTAGCTGAATTCGAAGTACCCTAGTTTGACCTACTCACCCATCCAGATGCGGCGGGGTCGAACTCTGCGGCTCCCCCGTCGACTCCGCCACCGCCGTTTGCAGTGGTGGAGTACCGGAGTCGACCGCAGCGCTTCCGGAGTTCGAACTATCGCGTCTAGATCAGACGCGACAGTTCGAACTCCGAGAAGTCGAACTCACCGCGTCGACCTGGAAGGTAAGTGTAAACCTACCCTAACAGATGTATTGGAGCATAAGCTTTCATGGGTGAATACCCACTTCGTCAGATGCATGTACTGGACAAAGTATTCACCCACGAAAGCTTATGCTCCAATACATCTGTTAGTCTCTAAGGTGCCACAGGACTCTTTGTTGCTTTTTACAGATCCAGACTAACACGGCTACCCCTCTGATATTAACTACAGATAACTTCTAACTACTGATAACTGCTACAACTGTGCACTTGCAAGGGACAGAAAGAGTTTTTCCAACGCCGCCACGGACGGTAAGAAGGAACTGAAGGGGGGTCGGGTCGGCAGGGGTATATATGCACCAGCATAGAGGCGCCACTCTAGGGGGCTCCCCTGCCGACCTGACAGGAGCTGCTAAGGGAAAAAGTTTCCGACGTCCGTGCACACGATGCGCACACACCTAACATGGAATGGACGTGAACAAGCACTCGAAGAAGAACTCTGCCATTCGCCAGGTGATAACATGGTGTGTGATGTGAAATTACCGTGCAACAGCCCCTCCCCTGGCCGTTAAATGGCATTTACCCTGGAACTGAGCATTCTGACTCCCCACTACCCTAGTCCCTCCAGGGTAACTCCCCTTCCTCCCACCTGCCCCCTAGGGATACCACCTTTGAAATGCAAAAAACCCGGCACCCCCCTCACAAGGCAAGCCTGCTGCAACCCCAACTCCCAACCACAAGGCAACTCTGCAGCCCTCCCTCATTTCAATAACCCCTTATAGTATCTAGAGGGAGAACACATACAGATAAGACTGATAACATCACTTTCTTACTTACACTGGGGGAATGAGGACACCACAACATCTTTAGCATGACACAGAAACTTTTACCATTAGATATCCCAGTGCATTGTAATAATCATGCAAACCTTTAGACCCACGTAAAAAAACATAGCAGATTAAATTAGTTTTCTGGCAGCTCACAAATCCACAAAAAAAATGGCCAGGCTGGTCAACTACCAGCCACATGGTAATCCTCCCGCCCTCCCCCACACAGATACCACATGTTAACACACCCCACCATCAGTCACTCCATGAGAACTCCCCACTTAACTCCCACCTCCCCCAGATCACTCCATGGTAACTCCCCACTTAACTCCCCCATCCCCAGTCACTCCAAGGTAAGTCCCCACTTAACTCCCCCCCGCCCCACAGACACTCCATGGTAACTCCCCACTGACTCTTCCCCCCGCAGTCACTCCATGGTAACTCCCCAATTAACTCCCCCCCACACAGACACTCCATGGTAACTCCCCACTGACTCCCCCACCCCAGTCACTCCATGGTAACTCCCCACTTAACTCCCCCCCCACAGACACTCCATGGTAACTCCCCACTGACTCTTCCCCCCGCAGTCACTCCATGGTAACTCCCCACTGACCCCCCCAGTCACTCCATGGTAACTCCCCCCCACATAGGGTTTCAGTGACCAGTAATGGATGCCTAGGTCTCGTCCATCTCGCCCCAGTGTCTGTAAGGGCTGCCCAGCCATGCTCTAGCTGCACTGGGCTGAGCAGATGCCGGGGCCCATCCCTAGCGAGCTCTGCCTGGGCTGCTTTCAGAAAGGGATGCTGGAGGAGGGGCTGGTCGCCAGCTACTCACGGGGAATCTTGTTCAGCTCATTCATGAACTTGGCCTTCAGCTTGGCAAATATGTCTTCCTTGCTGTCACTCAGGCTCGTGGTGTTGGTCACGTTCTCCAGGGAGCCCACAGGCATCGCAGTGCTGACAGGCTCCGGAGCCACCACAGGCTCTGGGTTTTTCTTGGACCCAGTCCCCATCATGGTTAGTTAAGGGCTTCCTGAAAGACACAGTAATGTTGCCAGTTACATGCTAGGCCCAGCCTGTCTTCCGCTCTCAGAGTCACCCGGGCAGTGTTTCCAGAGGTGATGCCTGTACCCAGTTCTTCATAAACCTGAAATCTCTGGGGCCATCTTTGGAATGCTTCAATAAAGGCTAGTTTGTTTCTCCCCTACAGGGTCTAACAGAGCGAGGGGTAGCATGGGAGTTAGGACTCCTGGGTTCTCTTCCCCCTTCCTGTGAATGCTCCAAACAGCCAGTGGGGGATGGCTGCTGTGACTCTAGAGGGACATGTGACCAGGTCATCTGGTGCTGGTGCTGGACTCCATCTTTGGATGTCAGTATTTTTCCACTGACTGGCAGGGTAACAAAGCTTTGAAACAAAGGGCTCCCGCTATATGCAAAAGCTATATAAGGCAGGGGAGTGACATCCTCTTCGTCCTTCACTGACTCCCCACTCAGAAGACTCTTGCAAACACCTGAAGAACAAAGACTGAACTGGGGGAAGTGCTGGACCCAGGCTGAAGGGATTTTTAGCCTGTGAATGGAACACCTGGGGATTCCAAGCTGTAAGACTGTGCAGCTCGCCCCTTAAGCATCTGCAGCCTGCTTGTATCATCACTTAGGGTGAGAATCTACTATTCATATTCAATCTCTTTAGTATATTAAGCTTAGCTTGAGTGTTTTGTTTATTTGCTAGGTAATCTGCTTTGATCAATTTGCTATGCCTTATGATCACTTAAATTCTATCTTTTGTAGTTAATAAACTTGTTGTTGCTTTATCTAAAACCAGTGTGTGGGAATCATAACTCAGGGGCAGAAGGCTGTTGCATATTCCTCTCCACATTGAGGGAGGGGGCAAATGTTATGACCTTACGCTGTACAGTTCCCTGTGTAGCACAAGATTGTATCATTTTGGGTTTATACTCCAGAAGGGATGTGTGCCTTAGGAACTGGGAGGTGCCCTAGCTGAAGCCTTACCATGCAGGTTAAAGAGCCTGTCTGCATATAACTGCAGCAGGGTGTGTCCCTACCTGTATGAATGCTGATGAAAGTGCAGGCTAGAGAGGGCTTTGCAGCTTGTCACAGCAGTACAGTGTAAAAGGGAGCCCAGGCTGCTGGGTCAGGGGGGCCCAGTGGTACCCCAGTTCCAGGTGGGAACCCGTCACACCCATATCCCAGTTCCCTGCTCTAACCACTCCCTTAAGTAGGCAGAAGCCTCAAGAGAGGTGCCATTAAGCTGCTGGACTGTACATGACAGGGCATTTTCCTACTTTTCATCATCCCATGCAGGAGCCAGTTGTCAGTGCGGGCGGGGGCAATGTACAGAAGGACTCAATAAGCCGCTGTAGGGCTGTCACTGCTAATGGATGAGAAGTGGCCCTGACGACCCTGGGAAAAGGATGGGATTGTTATCAGAGGCAGTTCAGCTGAGGAAGACCCAGGGACCACAGCATCATCTCCAGCTGTCAGGGCACTGACAGCTGCCAATCAGTGTGATAAGTAAAGCAGAAGAGAGAGGACCCAGAGGGTCAGCAGAGCTACAAACCCTACGGAGAATGGAAACCACTGGCCTCAGCAAACCCTTCCTGAGCAGGGTCAGCAGGAGCCTCAGCAGAGATCCAGCCTCCAAAGTGCTCAGTCTCCCAGGGCTCCTTTGCAAACAGCCCCCTGACCTCTGCTATGCTCCAGGATCTCTGGCCACCACAGCATGGATTCCCTCAGCCCCTGCCTATGAGCCTCCCATGTGTCAGGTCCTCACCTTTGCAACAGCCTCGAAGAGGCAGTAAGGGTCAGTGGTTTAAACAGGGCACCGTGAGTCTGGGTTCACATACCCAGCTTGCTACAGACTCTCCACGTGACCTTGGGTAAGTCACTTAATCTATAAGTGCCTCAGTTTCCCCATCTGTACAATGGGAGCAATAATTCAATGTGCAGAGAGATTTGTAGGTTATGGTGTGTTTTTGCATCTGATTGTTAAATATATATGAAACTAACAAATCTGCACTGAAAGCCGAGACTGGAATTTATTGCTGGGTGTTTGTATGTTACAGATGGTAAACTACCTGGGCCAGCACAGGTGAGAGCACTTTGAAGGAACTGTGCTCAGAGGAGGAAATCTTTCTTAATGGAGATGAGACCTGAGGGAGAAGGAACCCAGCTTGACTCTCAGATCCCAGGCTGAGTGTGCAGGGCTGACAGCCAAAGAAACCCTTTTATGTGAGCGTCCTTGATCTTGATGCACTAAACAAGGAGCCCCAAGATGCAAATTCTGCATTAATATTATCATTGATTATCAGTAGGGCCCTACCAAATTCACAGCTTTGAAAAACACGTCCTGGACCATGAAATCTGGTCTTTTGTGCACTTTTACCCTATACGATATAGATTTCACAGGGGAGACCAGCATTTCTCAAATTGGGGGTCCTGACCCAAAAGGGAATTGCGGGGGGTGTCACAAGGTTATGTTATGAGGAGTTACGGTATTGCCACCCTTACTTCTGTGCTGCCTTCAGAGCTGGGCGGCTGGAGAGCAGCGGCTGTTGGCCGGGCACCCAGCTTTGAAGGCAGCACCCTGCCAGCAGCAGTTCAGAAGTAAGGGTGGCAATACCAAGCCATGACATGCTATCCTTACATCTGTGTTGCTGCTAGCGGCGGCTCTGCCTTCAAAGATGGGATCGCAGCCACCACTCTCCAGCTCTGAAGGCAGCACCGCTGCAGCTTGCAGCAGCACAGAAGTAAGGGTAGCAGTCCCATAACCCCCACTCCCACAATAACCCTGCGACCCCTCCCCCGCCACACACAACTCTTTTTCGGACCCCTAAAATTACAACACTGTGAAATTTCAGGTTTAAATAGCTGAAATCATGAAAATTATGATTTTTTAAATCCTATGACTGTGAAATTGACCAAAATGTACCATGAATTTGGTAGGGCCCTAATTATCAGTATTACTGTAGCATCTAGGGCCCGAGTCGTGGGCCAGGACCCCATCATGCTGCTGTAGAAACACAGAACAAAAAGACAGATAATAAGATCTTTAGGGCAGGGGCTAACAGCCCCTTTTCAGACTAGAGCCACATCTCCGGGCACCTTGGGGAGACAAATGCTTGATGGTAGAGGCCCGATCTTCAGAATCGGCACCAGAAGAGCTTGGCACGTTGGGTTCTGAGCTCTTGTGAAAATCCAGCCCCAACTGTGGGTGTTGGGTGCTTGCCAGTCTGGCCTTGAACTCTCCTAGGCTTGCAATGAGATCTGCCACCTGCCCTTCGAGTTTGTAGCTTTTTTTTTTTTTTTTTTTTTGCGGCTCGTCTTTAAAAGACATACCCACCGGGCCCAGCCAAGGGTTACACCACTAGTGGCTATGTCTGGTCTGTGTCTGATTGTTCTGGCCTGGGGAAAGTACCAGCTAGTTCTTCCAAAGGAGGAGGACCTTGTCTCACGCCCCTTACGAAGAGGCAGAGAACACGCAGGAGGTAGGAGCACCCATGGGCTCAGAGGGGCTGAAGCCAGAAACCAGGCCAAAGAAGACCCAGCTGCTGGGGACACGGAAGGTGAACGATCCAAAAGTACAAGGCACCATCACAAGGTCAGAGCTCACATGCTGGCCTCATCAGCAACAGGCCAATCATCCCATCTGGTACCAATGTCAGAGTAGGGGACAGGTGGGGTCTGCAAAGCTGAATGCCAACCCCAGCCTGATTCCCAGACAAGGCTCTTTCAGCATGGCATGTGCTGCCACAAGCCAGTCTAGACTCTCAGGCTTTATCTACACTGCATTGTAAGCTTGGATCTGTGGGACTCCAAGCCCACACTGCATTGTAAACTTGGGCTTACAATTGCTGGAGCCAGGGTCTCCTAACCATGCTAACATGTCCATACTGCACTATGCAGTCATTCTGACTCGGGTCTTTGGCTTGAGCTGCATCCTCACTGGAAAATGCCAGGGCTTGGACCCAAGTCACAGTGGGACTTGGGCTGACCTGCCCCCCTGGCAGGGTCCAAAGCTCAGGTCCTGAATTCTGGCTGACCCGAATCAGATGGATTTGTGTGTGGACAGAAAGGGGCCATGGGCTCAAACCTGAGTCACACCCCGGGCTTACTGTGCAGCATAGATATACCCCGAGTGAAATGAGCACTCCCGCTGCTGTGTGTCAAGCCCCAGCACATGTACCACCTGGGACTATGCCTCTGGGAGGCACCGAAGCGCTGGCCTGGCAGCACAGGGACAGATATGTCAGCACATGATGGGAGGGGAGCTGAGTCTGACCACGGAGCTGGCGTTCACAGGAGAGGGATTTTTGCCGTGGTCACAGAGGGAGCTCAGTGCAGGGCTGTGAGACCAAAGGTGGAAGGTGGCTCGCAGTTTGACAGAAAGGGAGGTGGAATGGTGTATGTGTGCAGCACCCAGCATAGGGGCACCCTGACCTTGGGTGGAGCCCCTGGGTGCTACCTACTGATACATAGTAATAGTGAGGTGCCCCATCAGAGCACAAGCTGCTGTCAGCAGGGTGAGCCCGGAGAGAATCCAGATTTGAGCCCAATCCAGATTTGAACTCCCCCCTACCCTGTTCTGCGCTGGGGGGTCGCGCTAGGCTCCTCGAAGCTCCAGAGAGGAAGCTGTGGATTTTCCCCCCAGTCCCTCCCCACTATCTAGGAACTGGATCTACTTCTTTAACTGAGTCCGGCCAGCCACAAAAGGCCCTGCTTGTGGGAGGCCGTGAAGAGAGGAAGCAGAAGAGAACTCTGCTAATAACCACGCGCAGCCGCAAGGAGGCTGCGAGCACAGCGGTGTGGCGCTGGAACCCACCCAGCTGAGAACGGAACTCGGCGCACGGACCAGGCGAGCTGCGCTGCCGGCTCCCTGCTGCAGCTCACGGCCCAGAGCTCAGTGCAAGCAGCCGCACAAATCCAGTGGGAGCCAGGAAGTGAGATTCGATGGAAGTTCTGCTTTCAATATTGATTACAATGGAGAAGCCGACAAACAGTGTGGGGGTTGTCAGACAGACAGGCCCGGCCCTGGCAGCCAGACTGGGAAGGAAGCTAGAGTCATGCTAGGAATATTTCATGTGAGTGAGTGAAAAACAAAAAAAAGTCCAACCCAAACCCCTCCCCCATTGGCCCTGCCTGCAGAGCAGAATGGCCCGGCCGTGACCAACAGGGGAAGCTGGACTGGCAGGTAGAGAGACTGCGCCCCTGCCACTTCAGAGCTGCTCCAAGGGCTCCTGCAGAAAGGAATGATTCAATGACCCCTGCTCTATGCTGCTGTAACCCCTGCAACTCCAAGGGGAGCAGTGGGTGCTCAGCACCTCAGAGAATGAGGCCCTCTTAGCTAGGTCCCCAGCTAGGGAGGTCGGTGCCTCGCTCTGGGCCCCCAAGTTTGGAAATTTGCACCTAAATGTTTTCCCAAGGTCACCCAGCAAGTCAGTGGCGGAGTGGGCTGGTGTTCTCTCTCTCTCTCACACACACACACACACACACACACACACAGAGCGGAGTGCAAATGCACACACACGTACACACACACACACACACACGCTGGGGCATGCACACCCAGCACATCCAAGGCATTTCAACCAGCGTACTGCACTCCTTTATGAAAAGACTTCAGACCCGGTGTCTGTCGGTCCGTCCAGCCAACCTCGTCCATTTATCCCCTACAGAGAGCGCTGTGGGTGGAATGGCTGGAGAGAATCGTTACTAAGAAACCCATCGCTCCGGTTTCTGTGCCATACTGCGCACTGCAGTGGCTGGGGGAACACGCTTTCGGTGGCACCTGGGGAGTCTGTGCTCTTAACAATTTCTTCCTGAGTTACAGCACAGCACGGCAGCCTCTGCTGGAGCATTTGAAGGACACAGTTCTCATGTCCCCAGCCTTTAAACTCTTTGCTCCTGGAGCCTGGGAGACGGAGGAGCCCGACAATTCAAGTCCAGCCATAACGCGTCAGCTACGTGCAGCGCTGGTGCCATTGCTCAGATGCGGTTCAAGTATCATTCATGCGCCCGGAGCTCAGGAAAACAGGGCTCACCCAACGTCTCAGTGCTTTAGGCTGGCCCTTTGAGTGCTTGTTTCTGCTGGGCTCAGATGGGGGTTGGGGGTGCAGACTGTGACACCCAGGGACACATGAGCATGTTACCAGCAGCCCCCAAGGCTGCAGCTGGTATGATGCTGCGCTTGGCCCTGGGGTTATAGTCTGGGCATTCCTGGCTTGAAAGTGCAATGACCCCACTGCCGGAGCAGCTGCCCTGCCAGTGTGAAGCACTAGCCAAGCTGAAGGACACCAGACTAGGCCCGGGGCTGAGGGTGGTGGGGTGGGGGCAGGGCTGAGGAGACCTCCAGGAAAGCAGCCCTCACGCTAGATCTGCCCTGTTGCCCTACTACACACATGCTGAGGGACAGCCGACCATCCAATTCTGGTGCCCACCCATGGGCCCAATCTGGCAATCAGGACAACACCCCACACCCAAGAGTGTAGTCAGGTCCATGTGTTTGCCACAGTGTGTTCCCAGGGCAAGATCTCCAGGGATCTCACCTCCTTCATGAACCCCTTTCTCAGCACATTGATAGCTCTCACTGTTAACCACCCCGCTGCCTTAATGATCATGCTGATCCAAATCCTGGGCACCTTTACGCAGGTTCTGAATTCACTTCCCCTTTGCTCAAACCCTTGGCTCCAGCCCCCTCCCCGCTGCAAACTCGAGGGAGATTGGAAATCCCCAGCCAGATCTGTATTCAAATTCAGTGCCTGGTCAGTGCCTGGTCCTTCTCTCCAGAATGGATCACACAGAATGGAGCCTCAGCTCCAAACAAGCCTGAGTGTTGGGAGGTTTCAAATCTGGAACCAGGTTCGAAATCGGTGGCACATGCTTCTCTCTGAAATGCAAGGCTCTTTCAGCAGCTGTGACAACACAGAGATGGGAAAGAAGCTCCTGGAGGATCTTTATATTCACAGAAAGCTGTTAATGTGCCAAGGAAAAGCCTGCTCTCCAGTACAGTCCCCTCCAGGAACACCCAGCTCAGATGGCCTTAAACACAACACAACATGTGCTAGTGCCAGAGAAAGGAAGCAGCCCTCTGCTTATCCCCAGAACAGACTGCTTCAATGCTGACCTCTCCGTGGTGCCTGGCCAATGCAATGCAGCAGGGAACCTGTGGGGCAAGCTCAATCTCCATGGACCAATTGGTCTTTCCTCTCTCCAGGAGCCACTTACGATGTGATACGGACACATGTCCCGCATTGGGCTGAGATTTATCATTATTATTTATTATTTGTATTACTATTGTGCCTCAGAGCCACAGGCCAGGAACCCATTGCACCAGGAGCTGTACAAACCCAGAACAAAAAAGATAGTTTGCGACTCTGGGGGCTTACAACCTAAGACAAGAAACAACAGATGGTGCAAACAGACCCGGGGGGAGCACAGGTAGGCAATATTGGTGAGCATGATGGGCAGTGGTCTCAGCATTTTTGTAGGCATCCTGGCAAAGGATGGGATTTGAAGGACAATGGTGCGGTTTTGCGGATGTTCACGGGAAGTGCCTTCCGAGCAGGCGGGCAGCCCGGGAGACAGCACAGAGGTGTTTGAAAATTAAACAAGCGGGCGATGGAGGGTGGTATCATGGGCCAGTCAGCTCAGCAGCAAATGAGACGCCCACCAACTCTTCTCACGTGGGGCCCTTTAACCACTGAACAGATGGTGACAACTGTCAGTCACCACCAACCTTGTCTGGATTTGAGCCAGCAAGTCAGAGGTTAACTGCTTGGAGAGCCCACCACCTGGCCAGTGCCCTCTACATATTCATGATTTCATATCAATGCCTCTTGCCCATAAATTCACCCTCTCAACAATAAGAAAGGCGGCGAGGCTTATTTGGCTCTTTCAGGACTAACTGGTTCATGCTGCTAATGCAGGCAGCCTGGAGGCTGCTATGTAAGTGCCTCCATAGACTAAGCATAACAGATTTCCCCCCCTCCCCTCCCCTCTCCTCTCCCCACACACAGCCACCCCCCGTAATAATTTCCTGTTTGAGAACTGGCGAGAAAGGGGAAATGACAGAGAGAATCCTGCACAAACCAATCTGGTTGAGGTGCGTCTAATGAGTCAATACGTCTTTGCTGTTTCCTTTCTATTATAACCAAGAGCGCTCAAGTAAATGGCACGTCTCCATCAATCAGGAGCTGGGGCGAGTCAACAACTGTGCTGCAGTTGAGATGACAGCATGTTGTGGCCATAAAAGAAAACTAGAAGGGGGTGGGAGGGGAGGAAAAGTGAGGCTCTATCAATCAAGGCCCAATCTGTTGGTGGAAAAACAATACACACCAGCAGATGCTCATCAGTCACTAACGGGCTCTGCTTGGGGGAAATCAGCGACACCAGGCAAATTACCATTTTTGGTGCCATTTACTATTTTGCTGTTTAGGCAAAATAAAGTGTGTGTGTGTGTGTGTGGGGCGGGGGGGGGGAAGCTGCGCTGAGTGGAATCTAATGGGATCTCAAAAAACAAACGCCTCATATGTTGTCTGTTCTATTGGTTTAGCCGAGAGGGCGAAAGATTGCCATTTATCAGTTGAAGATGTCCCATTAAAATTTAACTGGCCTTCACGTTTTTCTAATGTCCTTTGGGACAACAGGCTTGACCCAGCAGTCCTTTCACTCAGGTGAGTAGTTCGTAACCCCCCCCCCCCTCCCGGAACAGTCCCACAGGTGACAAGGAATAATAAGGTCCCTTGCTGCCTGTAGATCACAATGGACATTACTCTGGAGGGTGAAAATTCCTATGTCCGTTTTGCATAGGGTTAAAGCTAAGGTTACGCCCCCCCCCCCTCCCCCATCCATACTGATGCACCCAAAGGAGGAGCCTGATTTTCAAAGGCTTTGGAAGTTCTGAAAATCAGGGCACTTATGTATCTATCCAACGTACCTATACAGATACCGTTATGGTCTATCTAAGGTTACGTCTCCACTGCAAAGGCAGGCACGCGGCAAGGAATCAGGCTGGGTCAACTGACTTGGACTCATGGGGCTTGGGCTGCAGGGCTAAAAATAGCCATGTAGCTGTTCAGGCCAGGGACTCAGAGCCCAGGCTCCAGCCTGAGCAGCCACACAGCTATTTTTAGCCCTGTAGCGTGAGCCCCGCAAGCCCGGGGCAGTTGACCCAGACTTTGGGACTCGCTGCCGAAGTGCAGTCAGACCTATAAGCCTCACCATCTTTAATGTGTTGATCCTCACAACAACACACCTGTGCTATTAGCCCCATTTCACAGATGCGGAACTGTGGCTAAAGGTCACACAGGAAGTCTTTAGCAGAGGAAGGACCTGAACCCACCTGTCCTAGTCCTCAACCCTAGGCACACACCCTAACCACTAAGCTCTCCTTCCCCGCTAGATATCTGCATTTGAAAGCTTCGACCGTAGCGGATTACCCAAGATCATACTATGACGGATTGGAGGCCTGGGGAAGCCACCTGATGTGCTGAGATACCACTGAGTCTACCTGTTCTGCCAGCCTGGGCCCCCTGTAACCTGTCTTGCTGAATCGGACTCTTAAAACCTCCTCTAACACACACAGAGGCAGGGCCGCACTCAGCTGCAGATCAGCTCTGGGAAGACTCAGTTTACGGGACTTGCTCCAGCACTCAGATGTCCCCCTTCCTTGGCGTACAGACCCAAAGATATAATATATTTGCCTCTTCCCTCAATGTGGAAGAGGGTATGCACAATTTCCGCCCCCCCCTGTTAGAAATCACACAGACTGGGTTGTATTATAAACCAGAAATAAATGTATTAAATATAACAGGTGCATTTTAAGTAGTTAAGGAGGTAGCTTACTACAAGAACAAGGCAGATTACTAAGAAAATAAAACAGAGCACACAAACGAAGCTTAATACATGAAAGAAAGTGGTTACATGTGAGTTCTCACCCTAAATGTAGTGCCAGTGTAGACAAGCCCTTAGCTGTTTCCAGCAGTCCTCTTGGGTGGGTAGCAGGGGAGAACTGACGACCTCGGATTACCTCACTCCCCACCCTTAAATAGGATTTGCATAAGGTGGGTGTCCTTTGTTTCCCCTTCCCTTCCAGTGGAAAGTTACAAGAAGTCCCAGGTAATGTTTTAGTATCAGGTGACAAGACCACTTGACTCTGTAGGGCCCCTGTAGCCATTCTTCACAGGGTGAACCACATGGTCACAGGCAGACTAAGCTATTTAATGTTCATTGTTCTTGTTGATGGGCCATCCGCCCTCTCTGGCTTTTCCATTGTTGTACCTGAAGTGTTAGCAGTGGATGTCACCCAAAGTAACATAGTTGAAATACAGATACATAGTCAATACTCCTAACTTCAGATACAGAAATGATACAGGCACATAGATTGGATAATCGCATTCAGTAAATCATACCCTTTCCAGTGCTATCTCACATGAGCCATCCGGCATAAAGTACATCTCAGTTATGCCATATTTATATCATAAGCCTATTTTCATAAAGAATATTGGAATGACACCTCACATACCAGAGCTGGAAAGAGAACCAATGGCTTCTGAGTACCAGTCCAGTCTCCTGGACCATGCTGCCTGCTTGCCATGGGGGCTGCTCCTTGTAATGATAGGTCCTTGGCTACCACCATACAGGAATCTGAGAACCCCCAGAAAGCTGCATGCGAGTGTGGTACAGGAGTGCTGGAGCTCTGCTAATCAGAGTACTACCCCGTCTGCATCCGCTTGCATTTACTTCCCAAGAAACTGCACTCGTGGGAGCACAAGTTTGTGACATCAGACCCCAGAACTGAAAATAGCATATATCACCCTGGCACCAGGAAAGGCTGGCAGACTTTTAAGAAGTAATTACATGTAGCCACTTGGGTCGTCCTACAGCTGATTCCTTCCCCCTCGCCACCATTTATTCTCCCTAGAAATGAGTCGACTCCTGAAAGGACTCTTCAACAATCAGAGGGGGGAAAAGAAACTTTGCTCAAAATGGCACCAATGTAGGGCACTGGAGAGGAAAACGCAGAGTCAGTTACAGGCTTGCGAGGAACAGATAAGAGCAGCCAGAAAGCCGAGTAAAGTAGCTGTGCCAAGGGGTTAAGGAGAATGAGAAGGGCTTTGAGATATACATTGGGGGGAATAAAGAGAAAAGCAGCAGCATTAATAACTGAGGAAGGAGATGAAACTGATGATTTAAAAACTTCTGAGCTACTGAACCGGCTTTTTCCAAATCTGTCTCCACTGAGAAAAGAATAAAAGTTTGGATGAGTAGGAAATAATGAAGAGCTTGTGTAGATCTAAGGGTTTGGCTACACTAGAAAGTGCCACTGCTTTAACTTTACTGGGATTATTAAAACAGCAAAACACTAGACATTGGACTGCTATATCAGTAAACAATTGCTAAAACTTCTGCACCCCCATCCCCCTCTCAGACCAGTAAAACGTTTCTAGGGTAGAGCAAGCCTAACTGCTGATACCTGGAGTAAACTCAGCATCCAGATTATCCTGTTTGAATGGAATTAGCTCATGGTCATGGATTTAAGGAATTTTTGACTATATTTTTCCTAATGTCACAGAGAACTAAATATGGAAGTCCTGAAAATGTGTCACCAGTTTTCAAAAAAGCAAAGCAGGTCAATCCTGACAATTCCTGCTTGCTATAATTAGCTTCACTGCCAGATAAAAGTAATTCAGCAAATTAGTGAGAGAACAATCAGAACCCTCAAGAGGACTTTGGAAGCTGGAGCAATAAATGGTACAGATTTATAAACAAACCAACCATGCCGGACGTGCTTGATCCCTTTGTAAGCAAATTACAGATTTAGAGGATGAGTGGCATGCAGTTGATGGGCTTTAGTAAAGCATTTGACACAGTGCCTTGTAAAACCATACTTGAAAATGTAATGCATGCAGCTTTGGAAATGAGCGTTTGCACAGCTGACAGAACTGACCCAGCCAGTAATGTCTTCGGGAAGATGCAATGCAAATTCTGATTGCTTTTCTCCCCCAAAACGGTAGCGGATGTTCATGAACTTTTATCCCTGTACCTGAACAGTGCACAGAAGCCTCTCTCAGTTTCTGTTCTCCACATACAAATCCTTCCCTATCTTATTATTTATTATTTCTATTACAGTAATGCTCAGAGACCCCAACTGGGATCGGTGCCCAATGGCACTAGGCACTGCACATACACACGGAGACAGTCCCTGTTCTGGCCAGTTTAGAGTCTAAACTGGCTGAAAGAAGACAAAGTCTTATTTTACAAAGGTAGCGAACTTGAAGATTTTGAAACTGACTAGTTAAAATACTGCTTGTAGTGTTGTTACAGCTGTGCTGATCCCAGGATATGAGAGAGACAAGGTGGGTGAGATAATATCTGTTATTGGACCAACTTCTGTTGGTGAAGGAGAGAAGTTTTCAAGCTACACCAAGCTCTTCTTCAGGTCCGGGAAAGGTACTCAGAGTGTCACAGCTAAATACAAGGTGGAACAGATTATTATGAAGCATAAGGAGTTAATATACATTGCAAGAGACCATTCTTTCAAGACACATGTTGCAAGAAGTTGGCCGTTATCACCTCTGCAGTCGTAGGACACAGGAGGGTTAGTGCATTACACAGATGGCCATTAAAATATGTCAACTTTCAGAGCCCTAACTTAAAAAAAAACCCTTTAAAAAAACAAAATTATGGCTGAGGTTTTCAGCACTGCCCAAAGGATTTGTTTCATGTAAAATTAAATCCCTTCGATGGTTTTGCAAATCCCACTCTATAAGGATGTGCTCTTCCTCTCCAATATTGATGTTCAGAAGGGTCTTTTGCATGTATCACCACTAAACATTCCCGTCTCCTCTCTGCCCACTTTAAACCCACTCTCCTGCCCCTTCAGTTTAAGGGTGTGTCTATATTACAAGCACTATAGCAACGCTACACCTACAGAGGCAGAAGGGGCTTTTCCATTGCTGTAGTGAACCCACCCCCTCAAGAGGCAGCTGCTAGATTGACAGAAGAATTCTTCCATCAGCCTAGCAGTGTCTACACAGGGGCTTAGGTCATCTTAACTACGGCTCTCAGGAGTGAATTTTTAACACTCCTGAGCAACGTAGCTACGTTTTAGGTGTAGGCCAGACCTAAGTTACAGCTCAGCTGTTGCTTTTACTGAGGTTTGAGGCTGGTCTACACTAGAAAGTTAGGTCGAACTCGCTACGTTGCCCAGGTCCACACTACGGGGGGGAGAAAGGGGGAGATCGATCTAAGTGACACAACTTCAGCTATGTGAATAACGTAGCTGAAGTTGACGTACTTAGATCTACTTACCTTGGTGTCTTCATTGCGGTGTGTCAATGGGAGAGCGTAGATTTCCCCTTGCACTTCTCGTTGAGGTGGAGTACCGGAGTCGATGCTAGAGCAATCGGCGGTCGATTTATTGCATCTGTACTAGGCACGATAAATTGACCCCCACTGGATTGATCACTGCCCATCGATCTGGCCAGTAATTTAGACAAGCCCTCAGAGGTGTAAAAAATTCACACCCCTGCGAGGTAGTTCAGCCAGCCAAAATCCCAGTGTAGACTGCACTAGGTCATGGGAAGAATTTGGGGAAGTGGATTTACTACAATGACAGAAGAAGCCCTCCCATCGCTGTAGCATTTCTGGTGTACACATAGCCTTGGTTTACACTTAAAACATATGCTGGCCCAGCTCTGTGGGTCAAAGATGTGAAAAAATCACCCCCCTTATCTGAAACAGTTATGCTGGCAAAACCCCAGTGAAGACTTATGTCAGCACAGCAAAAGTCATTCGCTCCCCGGTGATCTTCCTACACCGGCAGAACTGCTTCTGTGAGCCTACGCTGGGTTTACCCTAGGGAGCTATCCACCATAGTTATGGTGACATAGGTTCTGTAGTGTAGACACAGACTGTGACACAGCCCCCTTGCAGAGCTCCCCTGCAAAGGTGCACCTCCATCACCAGAGAGTGAAACAGACTCTAAAGAAAGCACTGTCAAATGCACAAGAAAAGCAACTGAAAATATAATGCTCTTCTCCTAATCTCCTAATTCCATTTTAGTCAGCTCTGGAGTCTCTTCTAACTACAGCAGGTGCAATAGTTGCAGATGGAAATGCAATCTCCCCTTAAATTAATGATAGTTCTCTTTGAAGAGGGGCAGTATAAGCTCTAATAGCATCCTTTTGACCCAATAAGATTCTTATTCACCTGTATTGAAGCGAACCAAGTCTCATGGCTTGTCTACACTACAGACGCTACAGTGGCACAATTATGGTGCACCGCTGTAGTGTAGACACTTGCTATAGTGACGGGGGGGGGGGGGAGTTCCATTGCTGTAGTTAAGTCACCCCAGCTGATAGGTTGCAGGTAGGTTAACAGAACAATTCTTCCATCAACCTAACAATGCCTACACCAGGGCTTAGGTTGGCTTAACTACAGCACTCAGGGGTGCGAATTTTTCATATCCCTGAGCAACACGACTAAGTCAACCTAAAGTTTAGTTGTAGACTAGGCTGCAGGTAAGAGACACAGACACATGGTGGTTTCAATTGGCTATACTTTTTTTCTTAATTAAACAGCTGAAAAATGTGTTTTTTGCCCATCTGCTATGGAAATTTTAGAAACAACATAATTAATGTAATGAAGCATGAACACGAGCCCTTCTTGGTAACTTGCCAAAGCTGGTATCTTATTTGTTACAGAGTTTGATGATCATCCTTAAATATATGTTATGGAGAGACACTCATTTCTCCATAAGGCTGCAGTCATCTCAATTAATACAACTGTTTTCGACCACCTCCCAACTCTGCCAAAACTAAACCAATCTGCCTGAAGTCATTCACAGACATAGTGTTACCCAGGGGTAGAAATTTTCTGGAAAGTTTGAGGCAAACAGGACAAGAGGCTTGGGAGATACCAGGATTCAAACAAATGAGGTGGTTACTGTTGATTTTCAGTAAGTCTTGCTGAGCACAGAGGAAGATCCAGGAGACTGGAAGAAAGCTAATGTGCCAATATCCTGTTTTAGAAAAACATCACATCTTGTTTTTTAAATTACCAGCAATGGTGACTCCACCACAAACCTTGGTAAGTTGTGCCAATGGTTAATTACTCTCAGTGTTAAAATGTTCTGCCTTATTTCCAGTCTGAATTTGTCCTGTTTGCCTCAAACTTTCCAGAAAATTTCTACCCCTGGGTAACACTATGTCTGTGAATGACTTCAGGCAGATTGGTTTAGTTTTGGCAGAGTTGGGAGGTGGTCAAAAACAGTTGTATTAAAGGGTGAACAGGACGATCCGGGTAATTATAGGCATGTCAGTCTGACACCGATCCCGGGCAAGGTAAAGGAATGACTGATATGAGACTTGATTAATAAAGAATTAAAGAAGGGTAATGTAATTAATGCCAATCAACATGGGTTTGTGGAAAATAGATCCTGTCAAACTAACTTGATAGCTCTTTCTGATGAGATTACAAGTCTGGGTGATAAAGGTAATAGCATTGGTGTAATACACTGAGAATTCTGTAAGGCCTTTGACTTTGTTCTGCATGACATTTTGATTAAAAAACTAGAATGATATAAAATTAATGGCAAACATTAAATGGATTAAAACTAGCTAACTACCAGGGCTCAAAATGCTACTATATATGGGGTGTCATTATTGAGGATATGCACTTCTAGTGGGGTCCCACAGGGACTGGTTCTTGGCCTCACGCTATTTAATGTTTTATTAATGCTGATAAAGTTTGCAAAAGACACAAAGATTGGGGGAGTGGCAAAGAATGAAGAGAACAGGTCACTGATCCAGGATCATTTGGTAAACTGGGTGCAAGTGGACCATATGCTTTTTAATACAGCCAAATGTAAATGTATATATCCAGGAACAAAGAATGTAGGCTATACTTATAGGATGGCGGTGTCCATCCTGGGAAGCAGTGACTCTTAAAAAGACTTGGGGTCATGGTGGATAATCAGCTGAACATGAGCTCCCAGTGTAATGTTGCAGGCTAATGTGAACCTTTGAGGTATAAACAGGGGAACCCCAAGTAGAAGTAGGGAGGTTATAGTACCACTGTATTTAGCACTGGTGTGACCACCACTGGAATACTGTGTTCAGTTCTGCTGTCGTAGTTCCAGAGGATGTTGTTAAACTGGAGTCAGAGAGGGTTCAGAGAAGAGCCGCGAGAAGGATTAGAGGAAAACATGCCTTGTAGAGAGAGACTCAAGGAGCTCAATCTATCCGTCTCAACAAAGAGAAAGTTAAGGGGTGACTTGATTACCGTCTATAAGTCCCTATTTGGGGAACAAATATTTAATAATGGGCTCTTCAATCTACCAAAGGAAGGTCTAACACAATCCAATGCCTGGGAGTTGAAGCTAGACAAATTCAGACTGGAAATAAGGCAGAACATTTTAACACTGAGAGTAATTAACCATTGGCACAACTTACCAAGGTTTGTGGTGGAGTCACCATTGCTGGTAATTTAAAAAACAAGATGTGATGTTTTTCTAAAACATTTTCTGCTCTAGTTCTAACAGAAATTAATTCAGGGAAGTCCTATGGGTATGCAGGGGTGGGGGTGTGGGGGTGTGTGTCAAGACTGGAAGATCACAGTGGTCCCTTCTGGCCTTAGACTCTCTGCATCTATTTAAAAAAAGGTATTGAAAATTCTTCTATCCTTTTGTTTCTTCGTACTGTAACACCCTTACCACTCATCCTAGGGATGCCACATTTGGCATGTTCTTTCAGCCTTGGAGAGGATACTGGTGATTTTGACTCATCTCACTGGTTAACCTTGCAGTTATTAACACCAACACTGATTGCCCATCCTCTCTCAGGGCCCATGATACAGGGTTTCAGCCTGGTGTCGGGATATGTAATTTGCAGTGGGCACTGGTGACACAGCAAAGTGCACTTCCAAAGCAAACGTACTGCCTAGAATGTATTTATTAGTGACGTTCAGTGATCAAGTGCTTTTTTCAGCTCATCCCTCGAGAAAAGAGACAGGAAAATAAAAAAAGTCAAAGCAGGAAGCTTGGCGCATTGATTTCCATGCCTGTAACAGGAATGCTTTCCAGTGAACCATTTTTTGTTACAAGAGTGCTTTATTGTATATGTAGGTAACCAGTTATTGGATAAGGTGCCAGTAGATACCACTCCAGAAGATAAAGCATAGTTCCTGGGTTTTGGAGGGCCTCATAAAACTTGTTGTGAGTGACCAATGGCTTCCTTTGTGCAGCTTCTGACATTGGCTCCTCACAGTTTTGGGGGGGGGCACTGAGGTCTGAGCCTGGGAAGCTGAACAGGGCTTGGTAACTGCTTGCGGGTGCTCAGCTCAAGATAGAGCCCTGCATATTGGGGGCTAGCCTGCAATGGGTCACCCCTCTTCTCTGCACAGCAGGGAGCACGGCAATGGGGACTTGCAATCTCCTCTTTGCCCCGTTTTGTTTGTTTAATCATTCACCTGGCACCCGCTGGGCCAATATATTGATACACTTTCCTCAATTAGAGACCACTGGTCTCTATTTCCAGAAGACAGACCACTCCATGCCCCCCGCTCCACCTCCCATCAACAAGACCGACCCAGTTCTTGACCCACATCAACAGAAAGCCATATTCAACAGATGTGTCCTGGGGTGGACAGGTCCTGATGGATGGCAAAAGGGAACAGATCTTAGAGCTGAGGGCCCTCCACTGAGTATGGAATGCAACTGCCCAGGAATCCAGCCCTGGGGAGAGATCATGCTGAGCAACCCCGCATGGTGGGATAAGAGGGTCCCACTTCGAGTTGTAAGAATATGCACCTCCTTGAACTGCAAGCAGAAGGGAAAGTGGAACCAGTGCATGGGGGTTATGCTATCTCACCAGTCTAACACACCTGAAAGGTAGGCAGCCTGAGGCGCCCCTCCATGGAAGCTTTAAGCACAGCCCATTGCAGTAGATGGTGGTGACGTCTACACCAGACAGGAATGCTTGCAGCCCATGGGCTGATGAAACTCAGTGATGCCGCATGGGGCTCTGTTGGCCAATCAGCTGCATTTTGACCTTCCCAGCCACTTAATCCCTCTTAATAAAAGTCACCTGCTGCACCTCAGCCTCATCTCTTCCAGAGGCAAGAAGCAGCACACAGTGCGCTCTGTGAAGAAGCTAGCAGTAATTTGGGCTCAGCTTGTGTGGTAATCGATGCCGCAGACACATCTCAAAGGGCCTCTGGATGGTGGCTGAAAGCAGCAGGAGAATGCCAATTAATGGTGTGTGCGGTGGGTTGCACAGAGACACTTTTGATGAGGTTGCAGATACTGTAACTATTTTAAAAACTGTCTCAGAAGATTCTTCTCTGGGGCTTTTTATTTGTGCCACTGCATTTATTCTGCAGAAGTGCCAATCAATACACCAGCATGGGGCACAAGCTGAAATCAAATGATAGGGAAGAAAGGGAAAGCAAAGAGGGTTTTTATCATTCAGGGTTTCAGGTCAAGCTAACTCTCCACTATGAAAGGAGCTCTTCCAAACCGTGCAATATCAATATACTGCTGCACAAGAGTAGAGCAGATTAGAAAAGAACTAAACGAGTCAGTGCAGAGAATAGAGAGAAAAAAAATCTCCATTTCAGAGACCCGACAAAGAATTCTCGGTCAAAGTCTTGGTTTTGCATCTAGTTCTGAGTTCAAACAGGGAGCTCGGGTGTTAGTGAATTTCTGCTGAATGAAGCATGCTGGACTGACGGTCTTGCAGCCTGAATGTCTGTCTGGGCCTGATCCTGCATTCCTCACATGACATCTTTGATGCTGCAAGTGGTTGTGCTGCCTGCAAATGTGCGAAGACAACACATGTGAGCACAGGGCTGTAGGATCATGTCTAAGTGCAGCACATCCTCTGCTGCAGTGGGGGCTTCCGCTACCCCACCAGGGCCTCAGGCCAGGCCAGAAGTGGAAGGTGGGGAGGCCAGACTTCAGTCTCTACTCACTCCCTGACTTCCATTATAAGCCCCTGCTTTGAACAATTCATCACATTCCCAGGTTCTTCTGAGCTTGCAGACACTGCTACATCAATAAAAGAGTTAATAAATAAATGCATAAAGACAGCCAAGGCTAACCTCTCCCACCTCCGGGCATCCCTATAAAGCAACGCACAAGTCATTGGGCAAAAACATAGTGTGGAAGGAATGATCCAAAGGGAGCAGATCGACAAAAGCATGCCATCTCCCTGCAGCCCGATGGGTCCTCTCTGAGAGCGACAGCACGAGGCAGCTCCCCAGCTTGGCTCCGGGATTGATTACTGCTACAGCACTGGCAGGTTCAGCTTTATCCGCACAGGAAAAAAAAATGTCCTGCTCTGTAACACTGGGTGTCTGCTGGTGTAACTCATACAATCTAGACACATTTCTCTGCACTGGCGAGTTCTGGGACCACTAAAAGAGAAGCATGTTTTTGGATAAGTGGAGGCATGACTGTCTGGTTAATGATGCATTTTAAGCACTAGAGTGTGTTCGGAATCCATGCCGGCCGGGCACAGGCTATCAGGATCGCTCTGTAAAAGAGGTTGCTGATAAAGTCCAAAGCTGCATCAGGTAGGAGAGGGTTCCTTGAACCACCTGGGAAGATGGATTTCTGGGCAAGTGTCGTAGAAACAGGAAGTGACACTAACTAGAAATCAAATGTGAAAGAAGACCCAGGCAAACACTGAACTATCAAGAGTCTATTACATGTTCAGGACATAGTTGAAGTGTGTGTGTGTGTGGGGGGGTGTGTCTCTTCAGCTGTGCCTGGGGGTATTGCATGTGCAGTCTGCATTTTGCACATACATCCACCAATATTGCCAAGCATTCAACAGTCATATGTCAGGACCCCCAAAATCATGAGGTTTGCCTAAAAATGGTGAGATTTTAAAAATCAGAAATGTTAAGTTTCTCTTTTTTTTATTAAAACACAAACCTCAGAGGTATAATTATTGAGGCCCAATAGAAATGTGGTCCTTAAAATGTTTCACATCTTATTATTTGTATGGTTGTAGTGCCCAGGACCAGGTTCATTCCCAGCCTAGATAATGAGTTTTCCTGTTGTTTTGTATTTGCTCGATGTTCACATGAGACATGCGGGAGCTAAACCTGCGCAAAAGTCCCACCAGCATTTGCCTCAAAAGCCAGAGGAGTGTGACGCCCTGGTCCTCCTGGACTGAATTCAGATAGTAAGAGAGACAACTGGAAGGGCAAAGATGTGGTAGATTCTTGGCAGAGCCGTTTCACGCTCCTTGGGTGCGTGATTTCACTGAAACAAGAGCGAAGGCGGCTCATCACGCACGGGGGACTTTTGCATGTCCCCCTCTCGGCCGTGCCATCCATCCTCATTCCGTATCCTGAGAACCTCCGCCAGGTTTATGGCCTCGGGAACGGACTCAGTGAAAAGAGAGTTATAAAATCCTCTTTGAGGCCCAAAGAGACTGAGACCTGGGCTCCATTTAGAAGTTTTGTTGGTTTAACCAGAGCACTGTAGTTAAAGTGGTTTGACTCCTAGTGTGGATGCCGCTACACTTGCATATCAAAGCGTTCATAGTAGTATAAAGCACCTCATGCCAGTCTAACTGTATCCACGCTAGGGCTTGTACTGTCATAACTCCCTCAGAAAATAAATCAGACATCTCACCAAATGAGTGATCCTGGTACAGCTTTTTAAGGGCAGACCAGGCCTAAGTGACCTTCTCAAGGTCACACAGAGAGACTGGGCACAGCAGCATTGAACACAGCGGCACCAGAGTCTCAGGCTAGCCGTCCTTTCTGCTGCTGGGAGCAGTTAGGCCACTGCCAAATGCTTTTGAAACTCCCACTCCAGACATTCTTACAGACCCTAAAGCCTCTCCAGTCCTGAGAAGCACAGCTCTCTGGCAGGGAAGGAGATGCCTGAGGTAAGACGGCATCGCTGCCTTAGTGCTTCACAGCTGAATGACACTCCTGTGCAGACCCCACGCAGTCACAGGACTCGACCGCGCCTGTAGAGAAGCCCTGGGGGCTCACAGGGGACAGGGGAGACTCTGGTGTCAACTCCTCTCTCCCTCCCAGACTGTTGGGAACTGGGTTCCTCAGGCCTCGCCCCGATGGCCACCCGAGTGATGGGTCCGAGTGATGTCCACCAGTGGTAGGCCAAAGACTGCATCCACTCAGCCCCCACTTGCCTGCACAGCTGGTCCTGCCAGAGCCACGGGGGAGCCTGTCCGACTGGAGCCACTGGCTACATTGGGGCGGCAACCACCTTCAAAGCTGGTGGCCAGCACTGAACTCACTAGAGAACGTGATATGGAAATGGGTCTGGCTGAGGAGACCTGCTGGCTGTCTGGGACCCTGGAACTTCGGGCTGGCAGGGGCCAGCCTGGCCTCTCCTGAGTCAGCAGTGCCTCTGGGCTGTTGCTGACGTGTCTCACAGACTTTAAGGCCAGAAGGGACCATCATGATCATTTAGTCTGACATCCTGCACATCACAGGCCACAGAACCTCGGCCACCCGCTCCTGTAATAGACCCCTAGCCTCTGGCTGAGTTACTGACATCCTCAAATCATGGTTTAAAGATTAAGTTACCGAGAATCCACCATTGACACTAATTTAAACCTGCAAGTGACCCGTGACCCATGCTGCAGAAGAAAGCAACACCCCCTCCCGCCAGTCCCTCTCTAACCTCGCGCCTCTGGTGACTCACCCTTCCTTCACTGGAGCACAGAGGCTTCCCTTAGCACTAGCTCCGCCACTGCCAGAGGTTTTCATGTTACCACCTCACTGCTCTGCTGGTACCTGCCTGTGTGCCTGGCGTGGTGTCTCAGAGTGACAGAATCCCATTGCAGGTTTGGAGTCACGCTCCATCCCTCCAAATGCCCCCTCCCCCAGCTGGGACCCCCACCCTGGCTCTCTCCTCAGCCAGCTGCCAGACTTTCTTCCTTGAAATCTACGCCACCCTCATCCTCTCAAAGCTGTACAGTCACAAGAACAGCACCATCCCAGCCTCCGCTTCCCCCTCTCCCAGCCCTGTGCCTAGCCACTAGACCACACTGCCTCTGATGGAACTTTGATTGCAGTCAGCAGTCTCAATGCTGTGGGTTCCTCCATTGTATGGGAGCCCAAGTTAGGGCCCAAACTTTCAGAGGTGCTGAGCATCTGCAGCTCTCACTGACATCCGCTGTACTCACGGGTGCTCAGCATTTCTGCAGACCAGGGGCCCTGGGGTTTGAAGTTGGACACATGGAAACAGCCTGCCAAAACCAAACGCCGCTCTGGGAAAGGCTGCAATGCGGCGCTGAAACTGGTTTGCAAACAGAAACAAATAATGTTCCCAATTCCTCACAGCCCCAGGTGTAACCCCCCTGGCTGTTGGCTCAATGCCTGCACCGAGGATTGAAAGCATCATCGTTGAGAATGTGTCACAGAGAGACCCTACACTCAGCTCGCGAGGGGTGGAGCTGGGGGAATTCTAGTGGCTCCCGCGGTTGGTCATGGCTCCTCCGGGAAGAGGCACTGGGACAGCGTAAGTGCTGGTGTGAGACACAAGATCTTAGTCCCAGCTTGCCAAGCTGCATTACCTTCCCCATCGAGCCACCGCTAAGGTCCAGGGGGCAGCTGAACCCCAGAACACCGATGAGGTGCACAGAGCCACTCCAGTGATGGGGGCCAGATAAACACAATAGACAGAGGCCCAAGGCTTCTTGGAATCCCTGGGGATCTATCAAGTTTGGGGGGCTGGACTCTCCACCCATCCCTGTACTGGCCACACTCCAAACCCGAGTGAGCTCCCATCCCTGGTGCGAGGGGACAGCGAGGCCCTGCGTGGCTGTGGCCACGGTCTAGCCTGACAGGCCCCTAGTCTGGCTGTTAACAGGCAGCCCTCCTGGCCCCATGGTCTCTGGGGCACTGGGATGGGCAGGACAGCGCCCAGCAGTGTGGTTCAGCGCACATCACAGTGTTCTTCTCTTGTGTCTTTGAAGCTTCTCCCAAGAAGCAAAGCTCTTCGATTGCATCAGGGCCTTTGGGATCAACATGGCAGAGGGCGGTGCAGGGCGGCCTGCCAAACCTCCGCACAGAGCAGCAGGCAGGTGAGCATCCCGCTCATCCTTCTCCCTGCGTGTCCTTGACTCCGCTCCGCTCCTGACACTGGCCCTGCAGTCCAGCACCGAGGGAGCCACGGTCCAGCCCTTCCAAGCTGGTGTCAGTCTCTCTGCAGGAGAGGAGTCGGCGATGCTGCTCTGCCCTGGAAGGAAAAGGGGCCATGGGGGAAGGCACTTCCATCTTCTCCGCCGCTTTGTTCCACCATCACGTCATACGCTCCAGCCCCTGAGCCCCCCAGCCCACAGGGGGAGAAGGCCTGTTGCTACCTGGCTTAAGGGGATGCAAATGAGTGCTTCCCTTTGGGACAGATCCATGGCCCTGCATTCACCACCATCCCCACCAGCGTTAGCCAGGAGCCATGTGCTCAGGTAGGCACAGGGGCTGTAGTGGCTGGTGCAAGGACTGGAGCTGCCGGATCCTTCCACTCTCCCCACTGGGGGGCTCAGGGTCAGAGGAGCCCCCAGCTCCATGCGATTTATCCTGCTGTTCCGTTGGCTCCCCCTGCTGGTCCTGGGTCCCCTCCCATAATGTGATGCATGTTACTGCTCAGTGTGGACAGGCCCTTGTGTTAGCACCCTTCACCGCAGCTCCCGAGCTCAGCATCAAGTGGAGAACGTGGGAAATGTGCCAGCGCTGACAGGCTTTAAATCAGGAGTGGGTGTCTTTGTAACAGCCACGTGCCAGCTCAGCCAGGAGTGACGGCTGGATGCCAGAGTCTGGATAAAGCTCTCGGGCCCACAGAGCAGGTCGGGACAGTCCCTTCTGGCCTTAAAAGCTACGATTCGGGAAGTGCTTTGCGATGCCGTGAACAGGGCTGCAGCCAGCTCAGCTTCCTTGATGATTCCCTGTTCTGTTCATTCCCTCTGGGGCACCTGGCACTGGCCACTGCTGGAAGACAGGACACTGGGCTAGATGGGTCATTGGTCTGACCCAGTAGGGCCGTTCTTATGTTCTTATATTCCCCCTCTGTCCGTGCTGAGTCGCAACAAGAGCCTGTGCTTTGCTCAGAGACAGACGTTTTCCAGGACAGATGGTGTCAGCAAAGGCTCAGAGCTGGCCCAGAGGGGATCCAAACCCTGGTCTCCATTAACTGGCCCTGTCTCAGGGCCCAGCCTGTGGCGCCAAATGTCCAGGGTTGGTTTGAACTTTGACAATTAGACTTTTTTTTTTAAAAGCATTTTACTTTATGCCTTCTCCCCCCAACCCACCGCCTAAAAAAAAAATCCAACTCCCCTGAAACAACCCCAGACATTGGTTCTCGCTCCTCCGGCTGGCCCCACTGCGGCAGCATCCCCAACCCTGTTCCTGGAGCTGGGCTGAGCTCCCTTCGCAGAAACCAGAAGGGGAAATTCCCAGAAGTTTAGCACAAAAGCCGCAAGAAGAGACAAACAGGGCCCAGCTTCCCAGAGTGCGCTGCAAACAGAGTTTGCAAGAAAAGAGCCAACAGTCCATGTCAATGACTCAGGAGGGGCCTGTGAATCAGGCATGCATCCGACGAAGTGGGTATTCACCCACGAAAGCTCATGCTCCAATACGTCTGTTAGTCTATAACAGGGGTAGGCAACCTATGGCACGCGTGCCGAAGGCGGCACACGAGCTGATTTTCAGTTGCGCTCATACTACCCAGATCCTGGCCACCGGTCTGGGAGGCTCTGCATTTTAATTTAATTTTAAATGAAGCGTCTTAAACATTTAAAAAACCTTATTTTACATACAACAATAGTTTAGTTATGTATTATAGACTTATAGAAAGAGACCTTGTTAAAATGTACTACTGGCACATGAAACCTTAAATTAGAAGCAGCAAAGAATCCTGTGGCACCTTATAGACTAACAGACGTTTTGTGCATTGCTTGCATCCGAAGAAGTGGGTATTCACCCACGAAAGCTCATGCTGCAAAACGTCTGTTAGTCTATAAGGTGCCACAGGATTCTTTGCTGCTTCTACAGAACCAGACTAACACGGCTACCCCTCTGATACTTAAATTAGAGTGAATAAATGAAGACTCAGCACACCGCTTCTGAAAGGTTGCCGACCCCTGGTCTGTAAGGTGCCACAGGACTCTTTCCTGCTTTTGTGAATCAGTGAGTTTCTCCTCCAGTCCCAGACACTTCCACTGGTTCCTCATTCAGTCCAGGACCCAGTTAAAATAAATCAACCTCCAGGTCTGCAAAGCCTTGTTCCAGGTGACTCCATGGACCCTCTGTGCCACCATCCCTCATGAGTCCTTCATCTTTTCTGAATGCAAGAGTCTTCTCCTCTGCAACTGACTCTGCTTCACCCACCCTCTCAATCCCTCATTTCAAGTCTCCTCTGAAAAGGCACCTTTCCTCTGCTGCCTCTGAATCCTGCTCTCCCCCTGCTCTTATTACTTGACTCTGGGAAGCATTTGGTGAGACACTTTGTAGGAAAAAGGTTCCACAAACGGAGCTTGCAGGGCTAGATTCAGGGTAGTTGCATTGTACCAGACTGGGGGAGTGGGGGGGGAAAGAGAGGATTTGCCGGCTTTTGGGTGTACACAGTACAAGACAAGCTGCTGTGACAGAACATTGTAACAGTAAAAAAAATCACTCTGTTCACTTCAAAATTCCCCCTGAGACCAAATGCATATGTAGATAAGTGCATTCCAGCAGCACCCAAAGGTGCTGTATAAACACACAGGAAGACATGGCTCCTGCCCCGAAAAGGTTAAATGGAAACAAGAATAATTAGAACCCTGAAAAAAACTGAAGGAAAGGCAGAGAATAGGAAGAGAAATGTGGAAAACAACAGAGGGGATTGATTTTATAGAAAGCTTCCTTTAAATAGCACGCCAGGTTGAATCTATAGCAGCCCACTGGACTGGAACCCAGGAGACCTAAATGCTATGCCTGGCTCTGCCACTGACCAGCTGGGCAAGTCACTTCCCTGCTTCATGTCTCAGTTTCTCCATCTGTACAATGAGGATAATGACACCAACCTGCTTTTGAGTTCTATGGAAAAGTAACTCCAATACCAAACCCTGCCATTTCCCAGCACTGCCCCCTGGGGATGCTGGCAGTCCCCCTCCTTTGCTGGCTGAGAGGCCAGCAAGGCGGCCCATGAGCTGCGTGCACAGGGCGAGCAGAGAGTTAATACTGCAGTGGATCCGGAGAGGAAAGACACACCAGAAAAGTGCTGAGTCACTAAGCCAGCTCTCACTGCAGCACTTCCATCCTGCCAGGTTCCTGGAGCAGTCCCAGAGCAAGAGCGGCTGAGCCAGTCACCGGGTCACCGGAGCCAGTGCCATTCCCATGATGGATTCGACACAGGAGCAGTGGGGAGAGACACCTGCAGTTAATTCAGCCACTTTGCTGCAGACGCAGCAATCCCCACCCCCTCAATGGGATTCCTGTCTAGGTTATCCAGGTGGAAATCGACAGCAGCCAGTGGTGCCTGGGAGGTTAGAGCTGGCCTGAGAACCATTGTGGGCCCATGCTCAGGGAGGAGACTACCTTCCCGATCAATCTGACTGAAACCTCTTCCAAAATCTCAATGGACATTTTTCTTTAAAAAGAAAAAGATGCAAATTCCCCAACTCCTCCTTTGCCTCAGTAATACTTCCTTCCACTTTCCACCCAGGAATCTCGCCAAAGATGATTTATTTTAGGTTCACATTCTGGCCCATTTCCCTGGTGGGGAAACTGAGGTATAAGACTTGCCAAAGGCAAGAACAGAACTCAAGTCTCCCATCTCTCCTTAGAATGCATTAGCCATAAACACACCCTTCTTGCTGTGACTGGAGAATGTGCCCTTCCTCCCCAGCTGATCCTGACAGCATGTTTTCTTTCTTTTCTCAGTAGAACAGCCTGTGCCGTCAAACCTGGGAATCCAGATACATCCTAACAGAGGTGAAATTTCTAATGGCTGAGTCTGTGGTTCATGCATGTCAATGAGAGGGCTGGCTGGGTTATTAAGCTGCCACATCTGTACATAACTGTTCTGGTTTCGTTATCCTGCAATACGATATGCTGGGATCAATAATCTAGGGTCTAGGGTGTGGTTATTCCTCATGTCATGGTGGGTTTAGAGGGGACGTAAATAAGAATGCTCATGTATGTAAAATAATGACTGGTCTAACAAAGCTAAATGGAGAGGCTTCTATTTATCCGTATAAGACAAAAGCCATGAGACCTCCAATGAAACTGAAAGGCAACTTATATACAACCGATAACAGGAAATATTTTCATGTACAGCATATCAGCCTGTGGGACTCATTGCCACAAGATACCAGTGATGGCAGGAATGTAATAGAATTCAGAAGAGGATGAGTATGGGTAAAGAGAATATAGAACACCTCCAATGACATAAGAAAGGGTCTAGCAATGTTTTTATAAGGGAGTATAAACCAATCACTGACAGATGGGGTTAGGAAGAAACTAGGATGTCCATAAGGGGTTTCTGTAGCAACTGGTCCTAGCCATGTGAGAGCCTGGATACCAGGCTAGATGGATCCCTGGTCTGATTCAGGCTGGTAAATCCTGGGTCTCCCCCAAGTGGGAACATGATAAGATTCCTCTTAGACCTGGACTTGCAAACTCTCCATGCTCGAGGGAACCTGGGATCAGGTGACAGGAGTCTAACTGTCCCTAGGAGCCTCTAACTGGGCATGGCAAAACAGAATGGAGGGACATCCCCAGATCTGTATTTGGAAATGCAGATGTCTTTGCTAGGGGCCTCCACCCCACTGTGCTGGGGGAAGGTTTCAGTGCGTTCACTCACCTGGCCTCCATGGAGTGAATAAGTGCCTGTTTCCCCATTTCCCCTCCCCCCAGTCGAGGGCCTGTTGGTCGGAGGAGGGGTTTACCAGCTCAGAATTCTTCATAGGAATTCAGAGTGAAGAAACGTATCCCTTGGGCCCTATCTAGGGCATCCTCCCCCTATTGCTCTGTGCAGGGTCGTCCCAGACACTCGATCCCTCGTGGCTTGTCTGGTCCCAAGCAATGAGGCTCCCACCTCTCCCTCAGGGAGACTCTCCCACACTCCCGCAGAGCTGCACACTACAAGCAATTTCCTTATAATCCATTTAGGAGCCAATTCCTCCTCTCACTGACAGCTGTGCAATGCCAATGATCTCCAAAAAGGGTGCACAGGCAGAGTGGAGCCAGGTTTAGACAAGATATGTCCTTTCCCTAACTCTCACCCAGGGCCTGTGAGACCTGTGGTGTGATTGGCTCTTCTGCTAGAATGTCCCAGTGACTCTCTCCACCTCCAGGTCTCTCTTCCCATTCTTATCCCAGTAGTATCTCACTGAGATCAGAGCCCCATTATGCCAGGCACTGCAGAGACACAGTCCCTGCCCCCAATGAACATACAGACAAGCGAAGAAGAGGGTGGAGAACAGGCTCTGTTATCACCCCCTTTGATAGAGGGGAAATGGAGGCACAGAATAAGTCAGTTGCCAAGATCACACAGCGAGCTAAGAATTGAACCAAGAAACTCATGAGCCCCAAGTCAGAGTCTTAACCACAAGGCCAGACTTCCTCACCTTTCCTAGGGCTTCCAAACCCTCACACCTAGGACAGCAGTCCTGCAATCTCCCCCTTAGCATATGGTTGGGAGCTTGGATGCTAAAGGTCAGTGCCAAGGGCTCCTGGCTCCAAAGGGTTAATCTGCCTCGAAGGCAGGGGGATGGAATTGAGGGGACACATTATTCTGAGCTGCCTCTTCTCACTCTTTGTTCCCAGCTGTAGCAAATTGGCTGATGTGTATTTGTTTGCTCGCTTTGGAGACATCAAAAGGAGCTAACTGGCTTGCCAGCCATGAAAGGGATAATTCATTGCGCTGGACGGGCATATTAGCATTTACAGCAAGGGGATAAATCGCACGTGGCAATAAGCGTTCATCATCCCTTTGGCCCAGTTGTCAGCGCCCGCGATTGGAGTGGAGAACTAAGCTGTGTGTCAAGTCAGCAGCTCCACGGCGGGAAGATCAATGGAGTCCTCTCTGGCACTGCTTCCCTGGGCACGCTGGCGGGGGAGAGAGAATGCCATTTCCCCGCGTTGTTGTGCTCGAGCAAGGTAATTATTTCTCAGCTTTAGAAAAGCAGCCAAGGATTCATTCGTCTCCTCCGGAGCCAAGCCAAGATTTCAAGGGAAGGTGAGACTGTAGGGAGCTTGGGGGTCAGGCAGATTCAGGGAGTGATGAAGAGTCCCCAGAACGGCGGGTGTTGCGACTGATGGTTTATTGTTCAAGGCAGGGACGTAACAACCCCGGCCAGGAATGAAAAGCACAGGTCAGTACCCACTTGAGCTAAAAAAGGGGCTCCTGTGGGGTAGGCCGATGCTGCAATCGGGAGGTGAGATTGCAGCACAGGTCGAGATCCCTAGCGAACTTTAACCGAGCTAGCTCCAGTCCTGGAGCAGCACAGGGGTAGCTGCCATCACCCCTCCAAATGCAGTGTCGACATACCCTTAGCCACGCGCAAGTGGCAGGGTGAGCCAGACACTACAGAGCGGCATGCACACATGAACACGTAACCACAGTGCTCCCCAGACATCACCCTCACTAAGTGCATTGGACACATGCTGCACCCAGAGAGAGCTTTGGTCCCAAGAGTACAGACTCCCCTAGCACTAGCTGCAGCAGAAGCAATGCTCCTAGCCTCTGGGAGCCAGCCGCAAAACCTGGGGGCTCCTTTTTAGAACCTGTAAGGAGCTGAGATACCATGGTGATGAGCTTGAGATAGAGGGGTGGACCCCTCAGGAGACAGATGACTATAGGGCAATGTGCTCATCACGGTAGCCATTCCAACACAAACACCCCTACATCAATAGCTGGAATACACAGTTGTCTTTATGGGCACCTTGACTTACTTCTCTGCAAGCAGTTATAATCACAGAAGCACAGGCAGTGGCAGACCAGATCAGACTAGGGGCCCACCTGATATCTTGGCTGTGAGAGTGCCTAGCGCCAGCGGCTTTAGAGGAAGACGCAAGACCCGCCCCAGTGGAAAAGTATGGAGAAACCAGCCCAGGGGAGGACTTACTTCCAGACTGTCAGACTTTGGCTCGTGCCCTGACACAGGAGAGTTTATACCTTTCATACATTTTATCCTTTTCATTCTTACCGCCTTGGATGTTCTCATTATCCATATAAAGATCTACTTTTCCCCCAAATCTTTCTAAGCTCTTGAGTCCAATATCTTTTGCCAATGAGTTCCACAGGCTAATTATGTGAGGTGCAGTTCAGTTAGAGCTTAAGTGTTTATTTTCAAACCTAGAATAATAAAATCATAGAAATGTAGGGCTAGAAGGTACCTTGAGAAGTCGTCTAGACCATTCCCCACCCTCACACTGAGGTAGGACCAAGTAAACCTAGACCATTCCTGACAGGTGTTTATCCAACCTGTTCTTAAAAACCTCTAGTGAGAAGGGGTTCCACAACTTTCCTCAGAAGCCTATTCCAGAGCTTAACTATACTTATTAGGAAAAAAAACCTTAACTCTATCTAACCTCAGTCTCCCTTGCTGCAGATTAAGCCCATTATTTCTTGTCCTACCTTCTTCAGTGGACATGGAGAACAATTGATCTACGTCCTCTTTATAACAGCCCTTAACATATCAGGAAGACTTACCAGGTTACCCCTCAGTCATCTTTCATCAATACTAAACTTCCCAGTTTTTTTAAACCTTTCATCATAGATCATGTGTTTTGGCAGGCCCTGATGACGTGAATATATCTAAACTTATCTAAATATTCTTAAACCTGTTCTTTCTCTATTCTGGCTTCTGTTCCCTCCCCTTTGTTGTTAATATTGTGTTGAGTATCTGGTCGCAATTCACCTATGAAATGAAGACTGCAGCAAAATAGGCATGAAACACCTCCGCCTTCATCGTGACATCCATTATTAGCTCTCCTTCCCTGCTAAGTAGTGAGCCTACACTGCTCTTTGTCTTTCTCTTGATCCTAATGTATTTACAGAACCTTTTTTGACTGTGTTTTATGTCCCTTGCTAGGTATAATTCATTTTGTGCCTTGGCCTTTCTGATTTTGTCCTCACATATTCTTCTGTATTCATTAGGGCTGTCGATTAATCACAGTTAACTCACAAAAATTAATTGCGATTAACCGCACTGTTAAAAACAATAGAATACCAATTGAAATTTATTAAATATTTTTGCATGTTTTTCTACATTTTCAAATATATTGATTTCTATTACAACACAGAATGCAAAATGTACAGTGCTCACTTTATGTTATTATTACAAATATTTGCACTGTGAACATGATAAAGAGAAATAGTATTTTTCAGTTCATCTCATACAAGTACTGTAGAGCAATATCTTTATTGCGAAAGTGTAACTTTAAAATTTAGATTTTTTTTGGTTACATAACTGCCCTCAAAAATAAAACAATTTAAAACTTTAGAGCCTACAAGTCCACTCATTCCTACTTCTTGTTCAGCCAATGGCTAAGACAAACAAGTTTGTTTACATTTACGGGAGATACTGTTGCCCACTTCTTATTTACAATGTCACCAGAAAGTGAGAACAGGCTTTCACATGGCACTTTTGTAGCCAGCATTGCAGGGTATTTACATGCCAGATATGCTAAACATTCATATGCCCCTTCATGCATCGGACACCATTCCAGAGGACATGCTTCCATCCTGATGATGCTCGTTAAAAAATAATGCATTAATTAAATTTGTGTCTGAATTCCTTGGGGGAGAATAATAGGTCTCCTGTTCTGTTTTACCTGCATTCTGCCATATATTTAATGTTATAGCAGTCTTGGATGATGACCCGCACATGTTCGTTTTAAGAACACTTTCACAGCAGATTTGACAAAACGCAAAGAAGGTAACAAAGTAAGATTTCTAAAAATACCTACAGCACTTGACTCAAGGTTTAAGAATCTGAAGTGCCATCCAAAATCTGAGAGGGACAAGGTGTTGGGCATGATTACAGAAGTCTTAAAAGAGCAACACTTCAGTGTGGAAACTACAGAACCAGAACCAACAAGAAAGAAAATCAACCTTCTGCTGGCGGCATCTGACTCAGATGATGAAAATGAACATGTGTCAGTCTATACTCCTTTGGATCATTATCAAGCAGAACCGGCCATCAGGATGGATGCATGTCCTCTGGAATGGTGGTTGAGGCATGAAGGGAAATATGAATCTTTAGCGCATCTGGCACGTAAACATCTTGCGATGCCGGCTACAACAGTGCCATGCAAACGCCAGTTCTCACTTTCAGGTGACATTGTAAACAAGAAGTGGGCAGCATTATCTCCTGCAAATTGTAACCGAACTTGTTTGTCTTAGCGATTGGCTGAACAAGAAGTAGGACTGAGTGGACTTGTAGGCTCTAAAGTTTTACATTGTTTTATTTTTGAGTGCAGGTTTTTTTGTACATAATTCTACATTTGTAAATTCAACTTTCATGATAAAGCGATTGCACTACAGCAGTGTTTCCCAAACTTGGGATGCCACTTGTGTAGGGAAAGCCCCTGGTGGGCTAGGCGGGTTTATTTACCTGCCACGTCCTCAGGTCCGGCCGATCACAGCTCCCACTGGCCACGGTTCACTGCTCCAGGCCAATGGGGGCTGTGGGAAGCGGCGTGGGCCGAGGGACGTACTGGCCGCCGCTTCCAGCAGCTCTCATTGGTCTGGAGCAGCGAACCGCGGCCAGTGGGAGCCGTGATCGGCCAAACCTGCGGACGCGGCAGGTAAATAAACCAGCCCGGCCCACCAGGGGCTTTCCCTACACAAGCGGCATCCCAAGTTTGGGAAACATTGCACTACAGTACTTGTATGAGGTGAATTGAAAAATACTATTTCTTTTGTTTTTTTACAGTACAAATATTTGTAATAAAAATAAAATAAATATAAAGTGAGCACTGTACACTTTGTATTCTGTGTTTTAATTGAAATCAATATATTTGAAAATGTAGAAAACCTCCAAAAATATTTAAATACATGGTCTTCTCTTATTGTTTAACAGCATGATTAATCGTGCAATTAATCACGATTAATTTTTTTAATCGCTTGACAGCCCTAGTATTCATCCTTAGTAATCTGTCCATGTTTCCACTTTTTGTAGGATTTTGAGACCTCCTGATGCTGTCATAGTGGCTCTTACTATTCTTCCTAGCTTTCCTTCATGTCGGGATAGTTTGTTGTTGTGCCTTTAACCCTGACCGGGAGTAACCAGGCGTCATATGGGCCAGGGAACCGGTAGCCCCACTTGCCCAAGTAATCACATTGCATCTTTCGGTAACAATGAGCGACGTTCAAAAGAATCACATGAAGGTTCGGTTTCAATGAACCCCTGCAGACTCTCCTTAAAGGGCTCGAATAGCCAGGGGCTGCAGGTCAGGACTGAGAGGCACCAGCAGAGCTCTGTGTGGGGAACTTAGCCCTGGAATAGCCGGGGGATGGTGAATCAGGCTTGAAGGGCATTGGCAAAGCTGAGTGCAAGGAGCCCGGGACTGGGATAGCAGTGGGGAACAAGGGCCATTGGAGACAGGGCCGGTGCTACCATTAAGGCGAACTAGGCGGTTGCCTAGGGCGCCAAGATTTGGGGATGCCAAAAAGCGGTGCCCCCAATTTTTGTTTTACAGCAGTTCCTCCCCGAGCGCGTGGTCGCTGCTCCACTTCTCCTGCCTCCCAGGCCTGCAGTGCCAATCAGCTGTTTGGCGCCGCAAGCCTGGGAGGAGAATTAGAGCGGGGCAGCGTGCTCGGGGAGGATGCAGAGCAGAGGTGAGCTGGGGTGGGGAGGTGCTGCATGGCTCCCGGGGGGGGGGAAGCCTCAGGGCGGGGGGGAGCTGCTGCGGGGGTGGGGGTGCCTCAGGGTGGAGGGGGGGTGGGGAGCTGCCACAGGGCTGGGGGGGGGGGCGCAAGGTGGAAGTTTCGCCTAGGGCGCGAAACTTCCTTGCACCGGCCCTGATTGGAGAGTTGTCTAAGGGAAGATTTCACAGCACCGGCTGCACAATCCCTCACCCATGCTACCATGATCAGACTGTCACTTTCATTAGCTCTAAATATGCTCCTTTAATTAAAGGGCGATCCGGTGGAATTCTTGTGGAATTACATATCATCTCCCAGCGAAGAGCAGCTGAGCTCATTACACTGCATGCCGCAGGAATTCACATGACTCACATCCCGTAGCCTTGCCAGGCACTCATTCCACCCCTCTAGACAAAAGGGTCGTCATCCGACGGCCAGCATCAGACACAGTCAAGATGGGCCGGAACCAACACCTGGATCGCTACCAGAGAAAGCTTTGACCTAGAACTGACTTTGTGGCTCAGACCCAGCTCTCATGGAAATAAACAGGCCAAAAAAAAAAAAAAAGGCACCAACAACACTTGAATGCTCTGCCCGGAAACACAAGCACACGTGCTGTGAGAGCAGCTGTCAGCCTGGGAGCTGCCAGGGAGGGGCCCCTGCATAAACACTCCCAAACACTGAAGCAAGTTGGGGTTATTTTCCTGCCTCTGATAGGGACTCCCCAGTCTTGTTGCTGCTAAATCAATTCCTAGGGCCCATAAACCCACAGCTGAAATGCAGGTGTTTCCAAGAGACGGAAGCCTCCTCTGGGACAGTCACTGAGCTACATTCCCAGTATACCCCATCCTGCTTTCAGGAGAGGGTGTGAACATTACTTGTAAATACCTGTTGGTGTGTTCTCTCTTCGGTCACAGAGAGGAGGAGACATTAGTCAGCTCCTATCATCCATCAATGCCAAAGCACTGTACAAACAGGGTGTGTGGCAGTATCATTAGCCCCCATTTTATAAAAGTGAAGAAACGGAGGCACAAAGAGGAAAGGGGATTTGTCCAAGGTCCATCCCAGAGCAGTGACTATAGCACTGGTCTCCTGTCTTCCACTCCAGAACCCTACCCTCTGGCTACAATCCCACCCTTTTCGAGCCTGCTGTCCACCGCCGTTAAAGCAAGCGAGTCCTTTTTCAAACATCAGAGTTACCCATGGAAAATGTTCACACCTGAGGTGTTTTCAGGCTCCTCCAGTCAGGGGACAGGAACGCCACCATGTGACTTGACCGACCAATTGCACCTAATTAACCCAGCTGGTCCATAGATTGGCAACCGGTCCGCAGATTTAAAAACCACCATGGAAGTGATAAACCAATGACTGCAAATAGAGGAAACTACATCGGCTCAGAGTGATTCTGTGAGCAAGGAAAAGGGGCTGAATTCACCCCATTGGTTACCCCTCACACACTATTTGCTGAACTTCAGTGGGCTGCTGTATATGGGGGCAAAGGGAGATCTTTGTCAAAATATTGACAGTGCACCACCAGAGATAACCTCAATCAGCCCAAGATTTGTAGGACTCATAGACTGGGGACTGTTTGTTGTGACTAATAAGGCAAATTCCAGCAATACCATTAGGAGATCTTACTGTATTAAGCTTATTTATCATTGTGGGTCAGGGCTTGTATGTAATTCCACGTGGAAGGGTGATCAGCGCCCTCCAGGAACTAAGAACTTTATGAGGTGTTGAGTCAAATTCACTCAGATTGTAACAACTCCAGAGGGGTATCACCACCTGGGGAGGCTGCATATACTGGTTCCAACTGGATTCTCCAGAGACCACCAGGCAAAGAAAGGACTTTTGGATAAATAGCCTAACTCAGTGCGTGCTTTCTGATCCAGCAAACAGACAGGACCTTCTGTCCAAGGGGGGCCCCACAGGACGGATTGGGTGATGTCAGGTTAGCTTTTAGCATGCACATCGGAACTTTTCTTGTTTTTAATGCATTTTCTCTATAATGCTTTCACCTTAACTATAAATGTGCTTGCTTACAAGGAGCTGCAGGGTAACTTATACCTGCAGGCCATTATGCTGTTTACAGCCTCTGGGAACAGAGCAAAATACAGACGCTGGCCTGCTTAGGCCAGCTGACTTGTTGGGAATAACAGTGTAGGCAGGGAACTGTGGGGCCTGGAAAAACCCGGTCGGGAGGGAGAGAGACACGAGCCTCTACCCCAAGAGAAGTGATGGCTGAAGAGCCAGGAGCCTGAGGGTGGGTGCCCTGGCTGGACTATGGGGGAGAAATACAAGTGCAGTTGCCCTGAACTGTGATACCCACAATTAACTCCTTGGATAAAACTTTCTTATTAACCTACAGGCTCGTGTCTCTGTGTGTTATTGGTCAGACTGGTCTGTGCTGGAAGATTCTGTGGCGAACGAACACTATGGATCAGCAAATACAAGTGTGCAGTACCGAGCTACCCCTCTGGTCCAAAGAAGGTCCCCCCTCCCACCTCCGCACACCCCTTTTAAGAAACATTTTGTTAAGGCAAAGTTACAATAAAACATTAACATACTACATCACACATCACTTGTTCGGGGACAGGTTAATATTAAAAGAACCTGGCAGTTTCTCAGCTCACACTAAGGGGCCAAATTCCACTGACACCAGTAGAGTTATTACACTATGGGCATGTCTATATTATGCACTGGATTGATGGGCAGTGATCAATCCAGCGGCGGTCGATTTATCGACCGCCAAGCACTCTCCTGCCAACTCTGGTACTCCACCAGCGCGAGAGGTACAGGCGGAGTTGTTGGGGGAGCATCAGCTGTCAACTTACCACATTGAATATACCGCAGTAAGTAGATCTAAGTACGTGAACATCAGCTACGTTATTCACGTAGCTGAAGTTGCGTAACTTAGATCGATCCCCGCATCCCACCCTCGCAGTGTAGACCAGGCCCATGAGTTGGATTCAGCCCATAATGTTCTCAGAGACCAGAATAAAGCTGAAAGGACTTACCACAGCGACTCGTGTTTACCAGTTGTTCAGGACCGTGGGAATCTCGTGATGGGTGAAAGAGAGAGGAGACCTAAACAGAGCAAAACAACAAGAAGTAAGATGGGCAGAGCCATGGGCTGTCTCACTGCCTTGTGGAACTGCTAGAGTCCATACATAGTGCCAGGCACATTTTTTTCAGACAAGATTTTTTTTAATCAGAGAACAATGCAGATTCGATGACACCCAGATGTTTTGTGAATTCATGTCGGTTTGGACTAACTGTTCAGTTCAAAAACAATTCCCCCAAAGTTAAAACATTTAATTTGTTTAGTTCAAAATGACTTTTCATCTCAAAGTTTCTTTAACTTTATTTTAAAAAATCCAATCAAACGGTCAAAACTGAAACAAACGTAGCGTAGACAGGCCCTTAGAGAAAAACCCTGCACTTTCAAAACATGCTGTAATTAGCAGCAAAAAATCCTGTGGCACCTTATAGACTAACAGACGTTTTGCAGCATGAGCTTTCGTGGGTGAATACCCACTTCGTCGGATGCAAGTGTATGGCATAATCTCTCACTGTGGTCTGTGTAGTATGTAGATAGCAGTGGATTTTTTACCTTTAGTCCATTTGGTATGATGTCCATCCATTTACATTTGGAAAGGAAGATGATATCTGTCTGTATTTGTGCAAGTTTCTTCATGAGGCTGATGGATTTCCACTCCATACGGCTAAATGCAGTGCCTTGCATGGTGTCAAGTATCAGAGGAGTAGCCGTGTTAGTCTGGATCTGTAAAAGCAGCAAAGAATCCTGTGGCACCTTATAGACTAACAGACGTTTTGCAGCATGAGCTTTCGTGGGTGAATACCCACTTTGGATGCATCCGACGAAGTGGGTATTCACCCACGAAAGCTCATGCTGCAAAACGTCTGTTAGTCTATAAGGTGCCACAGGATTCTTTGCTGCTTTTACAGATCCAGACTAACACAACTACCCCTCTGATACTGTAATTAAACCACCAACATGTTATGAACTGATAAAGCCCTTACACGGGGAAATGGGACAGATTCATTCTGGAGCAAGAAAATGAGAACGCGGTGAAAATAATAATAATAGAAAAAGCCATGAGGAATCAGCTAACCAGACTAATCCTCAAGAATAGTGAAATGGGAAAGGACATGAAATCATTACAGCCAGAGCTATGTACACCAGGCGGAATTGTACACCAAGCAGAAACTGGTAGTTAAGAGGGGGAAGGACTTTCAGGTAAGTTCTCTGGGGTGGGGGCAAACTTTTAGTTGCACCTGTACAGCTCCTAGCACAACCAGGAGCCGGTCCACAACTAGGACTTGTGGGCACTACAGTAATAAACAACATAGCCATTGTGTGGTTTCAAACTGCCTGAAAATAGGAACATGGGTTAGAACGATTTTGATTTGCAGCCCATCTGGAGTCAGGAAATAGGTGGGTTTAAAAGGTGTTTGATAAAGGCGGGTCTACAACAGGGCAGGGTGTTATTTATAAGTGGATTCTCCCTCACCGGCAATTTTAAAATCAAGATGGGATGTTTTTCTAAAGATCTGGTCTAATTCAAACAGGAATATTTGGGGGCAGTTCTCTGGCCTGTGCTATGCAGGAGGTCAGACTAGATGATCACAGTGGTCCCCATTGACCTTGGAATCTATGTATTTTAATCCGGTTTAGTTAAATCAGGGCAAAAGGCCAGGTGGATGCCATCATTTTGGTTTAAACCAAACTTGTTTCCGTTCATGAGGTTAAACCAACCCAAACTCAGCTGCTCTTCAACTGAAGGCAGAGCGTCCACACAGGAGTCTGCACCGTTTGACTAAACTGGTTTCAGTAAACCAGTGCACGTTTGTGTGTAGACGAGGCCCAATGCATTTTAACTCACTTCAGTCTAAACAGGGCTTTGCACTTAGTGTAGATGGGGTGAATTGTCTTTAAAGTTTCATCCCCCCAGTGTGTATTAGATTATTAAAAGCTGTTTGCTGTTATTCAGTGTTTCGGTCACGTCTTTCGTGTCAGAGGATTTTTTTGTGTATGGGGGGGAGGGGATTTATAATTGCACGGTATAGCCTACATTACCAGGGTACAGACTTGGGGCCATGATCAACTGCAGGGCACACACACACTGCAGTCAGTAGGCACCAGGGTCACTCTGTGTGGTGTATGCTGCCCCGGGTCATTCTGTGATGTGTATGCTTGTCCAGGGTCCTAGCGCCTGCCTCCCCCTTAATGTTAAGGCACGCTGCCCTTACCATGCACTTCCACCGTAGCAACGAGCCTCTCCGCTGCCCTGAGCCCCAACAAGAGCCCTCATCCACGGACAGATACTCACCCTTCCCCCACACCCCTCACCCCTTCCTACGCCCAAACCCGCAGCCCACTGCCGTCATCCAAACCCCTATCCAAAGAAGGCACCACTCGCCCCTTCCTGCAAACCCACCCCTTCCTGCAATCCCTCCCCTTCATGCACAACCACTTGCAACCATCCCCCACCCCAGAGACCTATGTAGGAGCAGGAGGATGTCATTCCTCTATGGAACAAGCGGTCTGTACATCAGTGCACACCGTGCCCAGCACAGTATGCGTCCATGTTTCAACACCTGAACAGAAATGCAAAGTAAAACAAAGATTTATTAATAATAAGTGTAACAATTAATTTGCTTTAAAACGTGCTTTGGAAGTGGGGGAAACTTGGAGAACGGGGTATGTAACCGCAGATCGAAATCGACACATACAGACACAGGCCCAGGGTCAGTTTCTCTTGAAAGCAAGTGGAGAGTCATAGGTTACCCTGCTCTCCGAGGAAACTTGCTTTCAAAGCCTCCTGGATACACAGCGCTTCCCGCAGGGATATTCTCTCGGCACGGGTGTCTGGCTGAGCGTAAACTGCAGCCAGGCGATTTGCCTCAACCTCCCATCCGGACAAAAAGGTCTCGCCCTTGCTCTCACAGAGATTGTGTAGCACACAGTAAGCAGCAATAACTACGGGGATATTCTTTTCGCTGATGTCCGAGCGAGTCAGTAAGCTCCGCCATCTCCCCTTGAGACGTCCGAAAGCACACTCCACCACCATTCTGCACTTGCTCAGCCGGTAGTTGAAGAGTTCCTTCTCTCTGTCCAAGGCGCCTGTATAGGGCTTCATGAGCCAGGGCATTAGCGGGTAGGCTGGGTCCCCGAGGATCACTGTAGGCATCTGCACATCCCCAACCGTTATTTTGTGGTCCGGGAAGAAAGTTCCTGCCTGGAGGCGTCTAAACAGACCAGAGTTCCTGAACACACGCGCGTCATGAACCTTGCCCGCCCACCCGACGAAGATGTTGGTAAAACGTCCCCTATGGTCTACCAGTGCTTGCAGCACCATTGAAAAGTAGCCCTTTCGGTTAATGTACTCGCTGGCCTGGTGGGCTGGTGCCAGGATAGGGATGTGAGTCCCATCTATAGCCCCACCGCAGTTTGGGAATCCCATCGCGGCGAAGCCATCTATGATGTCCTGGACGTTTCCGAGAGTCACTACCTTTGAGAGAAGTTGCTCAACGATTGCGTGGGCTACTTCAATCACAGCAACCCCCACGGTAGATTTGCCCAGGCCAAAGTGGTTCGCTACTGACCGGTAGCTGTCTGGCGTTGCAAGTTTCCAGAGGGCTATGGCCACTCGCTTCTGCACACTCAGAGCTGCTCACATCCGGGTGTCCTGGCGCTTCAGGGCAGGGGACAGCAAGTCACAGAGTTCAAGGAAAGTGCCCTTACGCATCCTGAAGTTTCGCAGCCACTGTGATTCATCCCAGACCTGCAGCACTATGCGGTCCCACCAGTCCGTGCTTGTTTCCCGGGCCCAGAATCACCGTTCCACACCATGAACTTGACCCATTGCCACCATGATCTCCACGGCGCGGCGTACCCTGCTTTGTGAGAGGTCTGCGCCACTCTGTGAATTCCTGTCCTCACCGCGCTGCCGGAGCCTCCTCGCACGATTTCTCAGCAGCTGACTGTGGAAGAGGTGGACGATAAGGTGCGAGGAGTTGACAACGGCCATAAGTGCAGCGATGATCGCAGCGGGCTCCATGCTCGTAGTGCTGTGGCGTACGCGCTGTAACCGACAAGAGAAGGGCGCGAACAGATTTCCCGCCGGAGCTTTCAGGGAGGGAGGGCGTGTGTAAGCGGGGCGGCCGTCGCTACCTCCGCTTGCGGAGGGGGCGGGGCGAGGAGCCCGGCCCACGCCCTTCTAAGACGGGCAGGCCAGCAATTGTCCACAGAGCGCCCTCAGGCCGGGGAGGCCGGGAGAAGTCTCTGGCGAGCCCCTTGTGCGGGGGGCCGCGGGCAGTGACTCACGGCGCGCCCCAGGCAGGGGGGCGCCGGCAAAAAGTCTCTAGCGGGCCCCTTTGAGGCAGGGGACCGCGGGCAGTGATTCACGGCGCGCCCCAGGCAGGGGGAACGCCGGCAAAAGTCTCTAGCGGACCCCTTTGAGGCAGGGGACCGCGGGCAGTGATTCACGGCGCGCCCCAGGCAGGGGGAACGCCGGCAAAAGTCTCTAGTGGACCCCTTTGAGGCAGGGGACCGCGGGCAGTGATTCACGGCGCGCCCCAGGCAGGGGGAACGCCGGCAAAAGTCTCTAGCGGACCCCTTGTGGCAGGGGACCGCGGGCAGTGGTTCACGGCGCGCCCCAGGCAGGGGGAACGCCGGCAAAAGTCTTTAGCGGGCCCCTTGTGGCAGGGGGCCGCGGGCAGTGGTTCGCGGCGCGCCCCAGGCAGGGGGAACGCCGGAAAAGGTCTCTAGCGGGCCCCTTGTGACAGGGGACCGCGGGCAATGGTCTACGGCGTGCCCCAGGCAGGGGAACGCCGGCAAAAGTCTCTAGCGGGCCCCTTCTGGAAGGGGGCCGCGGGCAGGGGTCCGGATGCACAAACCTCCGACTCGGTCGGGTAGACGGCAGCGGGTAGCCCCGGCTCGTCAAGGGGTTCGGGGTCCTCCGACTCCCCGGGGTCAGCAGCTGGAGCGGGGGGAAGCAGTCCGGCGTCAGCCTCTACCTCCTCCCAAGGCGCCGCCACCCTGGAGCAAAGGGCCCTGCCCTTTGTACGCCCTGCCCCGCCCCTCCCACAGCTGGGGACGGGGCGAAACTCCCCTGGCCCTGCCTCCTCCTGCGGGACGTGCGGTGCGTCCCGGCTTACTCCGCCCCTCCCGCAGCTGGGGACGGAGTGAGTTTGCCGCGGCCCCGCCTCCTCTCGCGGAAGCCGCGGCGTGTCCCGGGCCGCTCCGCTGTTGGGAGCGGAGCGGATGTGCCGGGGCCCCGCCTCCGTTGGCGGGGGCCGTGGCGCGTCCTGGCCCTGCTCGGTAGGGGGCCACCCTGGCTCCCTACATACCCCACCCCTCAAGTCCAGCTCCCGAGCACCGGAGCTGGCGTCCTCAGCCTCACCGAGGCGGGACAGGAAATCCGCATTAGTGTGCTCACGCCCCGCCCGGTGCTGCACCGTAAAGGCGTAGGGCTGCAACGCGAGGTACCACCGTTGCAGCCGGGGGTTTGTATCCTTCATATCGTTGAGCCACTTCAGAGGGGCGTGGTCCGTAACAAGCGTAAAGGGGGCCCCCAGGAGGTAATAGCGGAGGGCGTCTACTGCCCACTTAACCGCCAGGGCCTCTTTCTCCAGCACGGAGTAGTTCCGTTCCCGAGGGAACAGCTTTCGACTTAGGTAAACAACCGGGTGTTCCTCCCCATCGACCTCCTGCGAGAGGACGGCGCCAAGCCCGACGGCGGAGGCGTCGGTCTGCACGACGAAGTCGCGGTGAAAGTCCGGACTGAAAAGCACCGGCTCGCTACACAGCCGGGCCTTGACCGCCAGAAAGGCCGCGGCACAGTCGGCTGACCACCGCACTCGACGGGGGCTATCCTTCGTCAGGAGGTCGGTCAAAGGGGCTGTCAGGGTTGCAAAATGGGGTATGAACCGTCGGTAATAGCCGGCGAGACCCAGGAACTGCCGTACCTGTCGTTTGGTAGTCGGCGGCTGACACGCTTGGAGAGCTTGGACCTTCCCTATGAGGGGCCGCACCAGTCCTCGGCCCAAGGTGTAGCCCAGGTACGTCGTTTCCTCTCGACCGATTTGGCACTTTTTGGGGTTGGCCGTAAGTCCGGCGGCGCGAAGGTCGCGGAGGACAGCGGCTACCTGATTGAGGTGGTCCTCCCAGTCGCTGCCGTAGATGACTACATCATCAAGGTAAGCCGCCGCGTAGGTCGTATGGGGTCGCAAAACCCGATCCATCAATCGCTGAAAGGTTGCGGGGGCCCCATGGAGGCCGAACGGCATTCGAGTGAAATGATAAAGTCCAGAGGGAGTGGCGAAGGCAGTCTTCTCCTTAGATAGCGGCTCCAAGGGGATCTGCCAATATCCCTTTGTAAGGTCTAGGGTGGTAATATATCGGGCGTCCCCGAGCCGCTCCAGGAGCTCGTCGATGCGAGGCATGGGATACGCATCGAACTTGGAAATGGCGTTGACCTTCCGAAAGTCGATACAGAATCGGCGGCTCCCGTCGGGCTTGGGGACAAGGACGACAGGGCTCCGCCACTCGCTCTGGGAATGCTCAATAACCCCGAGCTCTAACATTGCTCGGACTTCGTCTTCCACGGCCCCCTGCATTCGCCGAGGCAAGGGCCGCGTCGTCCCCCGGACTACCACCCCGGGGTCGGTTTGGATCACATGTTGGGCCAGGGTAGTCCTTCCGGGCCTTGAGGTGAAGGTCGTGGGGAAGGCGTCTATCAAGCGGCTAGCTTGGTCCTGCTGCTCGGGGGTGAGGGTCTCGGCGAGCTGGGGCCGGCTGGTTTCAGGGATCTCAGGGGGCTCCGGGCCCAGGTCTGGCTCAGGGGGGTAGGGGGCAATCAGTAGCCCTTCCGGTTCCCTCCACGGTTTTAACAAGTTTATGTGATAGACCTGCTTTTCCTTCCGGTGGCCGGGCTGTCGAATTTCATAAGTAACCGGGCCCACTCGTCGAAGCACCTCGTAGGGGCCCTGCCAGCGGGCGAAAAGCTTTGACTCCTCCGAGGGGAGTAAGAGAAGGACCCGGTCCCCCGGCGCAAACGCCCGGGCTTGCGCGCCCTGATTATATTGCCTCTCCTGGGCTCTCTGGGCGATGCTCAGGTTTTCCCTAGCGAGCTCACCTACCCGGGCGAGACGCCCTTGTAGCCTTAGGACGTACTGCAGGAGCCCTTGCGCCGCAGACGGGGTGTGTTCCCACGTCTCCCTCAGGAGGTCCAACACGCCGCGGGGTCGTCGTCCATAGAGGAGCTCGAAGGGCGAGAATTTCGTAGAGGCTTGCGGGACTTCCCGGATTGCCAGTAACAACGGAGGAAGTAGTTGGTCCCACTGGCGGAGGTCCTGGGTGGGGAAGCGTCGTAGCATCCCCTTCAGGGTGCGGTTGAACCGCTCGACGAGTCCGTCGGTCTGGGGGTGGTATACGGAGGTTTGTAACTTCTGGATCCCCAGGAGGGCACATACTTGCCGGAACAGCTTGGATGTGAAGCTGGTCCCCTGGTCGGTGAGAACCTCGCGCGGGAGGCCTACCCGGGCAAAGATTTTCAGAAGCTCGGCGGCAATAGCACGCGCGGTGATACTGCGTAAGGGTACGGCCTCCGGGAAGCGGGTGGCATAATCCATCACCACCAGAATGTACTGATACCCCGCCTGGCTTTTGGGGAAGGGCCCAACGAGGTCCATTGCCACCCGCTCAAATGGTACCCCTACGACTGGCAAGGGGACCAGTGGGGCCTTCCGGACCCCCGCGGGGGCAGCGTGTTGGCAGTCCGGGCAGGAGTTACAATAGTCCTTCACCTCGCGGTGAATTCCGGGCCAGAAAAACCGGGCGAGGACCCTGGCTGCGGTCTTCTCTGGCCCCAAGTGGCCCGCGGCGGGGATGTCGTGGGCTAGCTTTAAGACAGCCCGCCGATGGATGCGGGGAACCACAAGTTGGGTCCGAACCTCCTCGGTTCGGGGGTCTCGCTCAAGACGGTAGAGGCGGTCGCGGCGGAGCTCGAACCTAGGCCAGTGGGTGATTCGGCGGGGGTCCGCGACCTCCCCCTCGACTCGGGCTAGTTGTTCGTATGCGAACCTGAGCGTAGGGTCTTCTCGCTGATCCCGACTAAAGTCCGAGGTGCCGTCTGCGGTGTCCGCGGGAGAGACGTCGTCCAGGTCGGCCTGGATACGAGGGCTGGTATCGGGCTCAGAGGACGCGCCCTCGAATGCTTCGGCGGAGCCGACGGACCGGAGCACGTCGACAAACCCGGGCCAGTCTCGGCCTAAAACGACCGGATAGGCCAGGGACGGGGCCACGGCCACGCTGAGCAGCTGGGTTGCCCCGCCTATCGTGAGCGCGAGCTGAGCGGTGGGATACGCCTTCACGTCCCCATGGATGCATTGAATCCGAATTTCCCCCGTGGTTTTCTGCCCCTCCGGAAGGAGTGCCCGTCGAACAAGAGTCTGTCCGCAACCGGAGTCGATCAGACCCACCACGGGGTTCCCGGCGACCTCCATGGGAGCCGTCAACTTGGCCGCTGAGGGCGGACGAGCCCGTCGTTCCCCTGTCTCCACGTGCCCGAAGTCACACTCCATGGCGGTGCAGTCGCGTTGCAGGTGACCGCTCTCGCCACACCGGAAGCAGGGGCCCAGCTCTGAGCGCGCGGGCCGGGTGGGGGCGCTCGGGGTCCCGCGGGCTTGGCCCGGTCCTGGGGGTTGGATCCAGCGCCCGGAGCCGGTACGTGGTGGCGGCTCAGGGGGTCGGGAGAAAGAGGTTCCCCCGCCTTCCGGGCGCCGAGCCCGGGGCGGGGTTCCCGGCTTGGAGCTGGGGGCCCGCTCTGGCCTCTGGGCGCCTGGTCCGGCCGGGTGGCCGCGGGCTGCTGGCCCTAGAGGGGCCTCCGCTTCGAGGAAGTCCTCCATGAGGGTTACGGCCGCCCGCAAGGTTTGGGGTCGGTGCCGCAGCACCCATGCCCGTCCGGGGGTCGGGAGGATGTGGGTGAACTGTTCGATAACGATCTGTTCTATTACTTCCTTGGCAGTCCTATGTTCCGGCTGGAGCCACCTGCTGGCCGCGTCCTGTAGTTCCTGGGCTACGGCTCGGGGCCGGGCACCGGGAGGATATCGCTTTCCCCGGAACCGCCGCCGAAAGGTCTCGGGGGTAATATCGAGAGCGTCCAGGATAGCGGCCTTCACGCGCGCGTACACCCGAGCCTCGTCGTCCGGGAGTCCCCGGTACGCCTTCTGCGCCGGCCCCGTCAAATAGGGGGCCAGGAGGGTCGCCCACTGCTCCGGGGCCCACCCAGCTACCGTCGCCACCCGTTCAAAGGTGACGAGATATGCCTCGGGATCGTCGTCGGGCCCCATCTTGGCCAGACGGATCGGTGGGGCGGGAGCGGCGGGGGACGCAGCCCCCCCGGGTGCGGCGCCGCCGGGACTCGGCCACAGGGTGGCGAGCTGCTGAAGGCATTGGGCCTGCTGCTCTCGATGTTGGACCCCCAAGGTCTGGAGCAGCTGCTGCTGGTGGGCTCCCAGCTGCTGCACGAGCTGCTGCTGCTGCTGCTGCTGGCTCTCGGCCAGGAGTTTGATCAGGGCCTCTACCTCCATGGCCGACCCAGGGCGGCCCCGGCACCCTGGTTCGGATCCCTTCCGGCAGGGATGGGTCGAGGTCCTTGGTCAGGTGCCACTGTAAGCGGGGCGGCCGTCGCTACCTCCGCTTGCGGAGGGGGCGGGGCGAGGAGCCCGGCCCACGCCCTTCTAAGACGGGCAGGCCAGCAATTGTCCACAGAGCGCCCTCAGGCCGGGGAGGCCGGGAGAAGTCTCTGGCGAGCCCCTTGTGCGGGGGGCCGCGGGCAGTGACTCACGGCGCGCCCCAGGCAGGGGGGCGCCGGCAAAAAGTCTCTAGCGGGCCCCTTTGAGGCAGGGGACCGCGGGCAGTGATTCACGGCGCGCCCCAGGCAGGGGGAACGCCGGCAAAAGTCTCTAGCGGACCCCTTTGAGGCAGGGGACCGCGGGCAGTGATTCACGGCGCGCCCCAGGCAGGGGGAACGCCGGCAAAAGTCTCTAGTGGACCCCTTTGAGGCAGGGGACCGCGGGCAGTGATTCACGGCGCGCCCCAGGCAGGGGGAACGCCGGCAAAAGTCTCTAGCGGACCCCTTGTGGCAGGGGACCGCGGGCAGTGGTTCACGGCGCCCCAGGCAGGGGGAACGCCGGCAAAAGTCTTTAGCGGGCCCCTTGTGGCAGGGGGCCGCGGGCAGTGGTTCGCGGCGCGCCCCAGGCAGGGGGAACGCCGGAAAAGGTCTCTAGCGGGCCCCTTGTGACAGGGGACCGCGGGCAATGGTCTACGGCGTGCCCCAGGCAGGGGAACGCCGGCAAAAGTCTCTAGCGGGCCCCTTCTGGAAGGGGGCCGCGGGCAGGGGTCCGGATGCACAAACCTCCGACTCGGTCGGGTAGACGGCAGCGGGTAGCCCCGGCTCGTCAAGGGGTTCGGGGTCCTCCGACTCCCCGGGGTCAGCAGCTGGAGCGGGGGGAAGCAGTCCGGCGTCAGCCTCTACCTCCTCCCAAGGCGCCGCCACCCTGGAGCAAAGGGCCCTGCCCTTTGTACGCCCTGCCCCGCCCCTCCCACAGCTGGGGACGGGGCGAAACTCCCCTGGCCCTGCCTCCTCCTGCGGGACGTGCGGTGCGTCCCGGCTTACTCCGCCCCTCCCGCAGCTGGGGACGGAGTGAGTTTGCCGCGGCCCCGCCTCCTCTCGCGGAAGCCGCGGCGTGTCCCGGGCCGCTCCGCTGTTGGGAGCGGAGCGGATGTGCCGGGGCCCCGCCTCCGTTGGCGGGGGCCGTGGCGCGTCCTGGCCCTGCTCGGTAGGGGGCCACCCTGGCTCCCTACAGCGTGATTGACGGTTCAATGACAACAGTTACCCAAAAGCACCCTCGACACATTTTTCCCCCAGGAGGCATTGGGAGCTCTACCCAGCATTCCAATGGGCAGCGGGGACTGCGGGAACTGTGGGATAGCTTCCCACAGTGCACCGCTTCCAAAGTCGACGCCAGCCCCGTTACTGTGGACTCAGAAATTCGAATTAGTGTATTTACTGTGGATACACAAATTCGACTTCATAAGGTCGAATCCACAAATTCGACTTAAGTAGATTCGAAATAGTCTTGTAGTGTAGACAAGGCCTAACTGATTTGACGAAGTGGGTATTCACCCACGAAAGCTCATGCTCCAATACGTCTGTTAGTCTATAAGGTGCCACAGGACTCTTTGCTGCTACCTGATTCAGTCCTTTGGATCCCTCTATTCCCAGCCTGGGCAAAACAGCTGTGTAACTCAGGCTGGGGCACGTAATTAGCATCTTCACAGCTTAGTGGCTCCAGCCCTGTCTCTTATCCACCTGCCCGGTTTACCCTGAGGTGCCCTATCCCGATCCACTGTGTTCCCTCCCTGCTAATCAGGGGCAGACAGCAAACCTCTCCCATGTCACGGTCACATACTGCATCTAGAAATTAACACAGATCGGAATTCCTAGCCCCACATCACCACAGCTAGCTCGAGGCCCCTCCCAGGACTATCCATGAGCCGCTAACCCATTTATAGGCACGGACGGTTCTCCTAAACTCACTGGGCCCTTTGTGGGGGTCTGGTTACAGAACGCAGTGAGAGTGTTCACAAGCACAGCCACATCCCGCCAGGGCAGCTAGGCAGGGGCCCTGCCCCTCTCTAGGGCAGAAGGCCCATCCCCCATTTCCTAGCCCTTCTCTCTGCACCTTCTCACGGGAGACCTGCTCTGCCAGGCTCATCCCCCTGGAGCGGTGCCCCATGCACCCTCCTTCCAATCCCTCCTCAGGCCTCTTTCTTGCGGGGGGGCAGCAGTGTGAATCTCCCCTCCACCACCCCAGCTCCCCAGCAGCCTCAACCTCCCCTACCACATACCCCCCAGCAGTGTCAACCTCCCCTCCTCCACCCCAGCCTCCTAACTGCATCAACCTCCCCTCCAACCCCCAGCAGCACCAACCTGAACCTCCCCTCTACTGCCCCCTCCTCCAACCCCAGCAGTGCTGACCACTGGATTTATCCTTCTTCAGACTAGGCCAGCCCTAGATCAAATGGCGTCTGCCCTCCATTTGCTAAACTTTTGAATACCTTATTTTTATCGCATTTGTAGCCCATTTCATGACTTTGATGCATGGTTTGATTTGCACGATTTATCCCTGTCATATAAGATGACAAGTTTGCATGCTAGGATCTGTAAATCTGTATTTATTTATGCCATATATATGCAAATAAAAACATTTGTTTCCTCTAGGCTTATAGAAACTTTTTAATGTTAAGAATAAGCATCTTTTATTTTCCATGGGGGGGAAATATGAGGGAGAGCAAAAGTCTATGTTCCGCAGTCTTAGAAAGTTATCAAACATTACACGTTAAGCATGGCCAAAGTAGTAACGGGTTTGGTCGATATCTCTGGTGTCTCATTAAATACGTCCTTTATTTGTCGCTACTCACACTCTTCAAGTCTTAAAACACAAGTCCACTTTCACAATTACACAACAAAACAAGGTTCACAAGATCACAACTGGGCTCTCACGTCTCTTTGTTCTTACATCTCACTGGCTGGCTGGCGACGCCCCTTATCTACCCGCGAGGGCCTGGCTGACAACGTTCTAGGAGGTTCGAGGAAAATGTAGTTCTCCAAATCTGGAAGGTTCCAGGAGATTCTACATTCTAGGAGGTTAGTGACAAATGACTCCACTTACAGAACACTCAAAATATGTCACCTCAAACCTTCTCTTTTCCCCTTCATCACTAAAAACAAAACCAGCTGCCCGAGCCCGGCACCCCACAAACCCGGTACCCCAGGCAGTCACCTGCTCCTAAATCTGGCCCTGCCTCGGACTATTAGAATATATTATTTTACCACAAATGTTAACTCTCCCTCTCTCACCCCTCGTGTCTCTTTCAGGCTGTCACTCACACAGAACTCACAAGCTGTGCAAATACCCTAGCATTTCTCATGCTCCCCGACTGTTGTAACTCTTCTCCTCACAATCCTCATCACCGCATCTCTATCGCTTCTTCCCACGCTACGGCAGCTGCAGAACCTGCTCCTTCAAACTCTTGCTACAGAGCCTAGCGCTGACCGCTGCGTGTAGCAGCCCTGGTGAAATCGACTGGCCAGAGGATGGCAGCCGTCGCTAGCGCTCGATAGGGGGATTTTGCAGAATTAGGCCCTTCAATTGCCAGATTCTAGTGGCAGACTCTGTGTCTGACACTTCTCTGTAAGTCTCCAGGCTTAGCTATTGCACTATGGAATACAGCATAATAGCCAGATTCAAGCAAGCACTTTGCTATTGGTCGCCTCCCAGCCCTTCACACACAGTTTACCTCACGGGTTCTCAACCCTTGTCTTTTGAGCCCCCCAACATGCTATAGCAACTCAATGGCCCAACTGTGCCACAACAACTGTTTTCTGCGTATAAAAGCCAGGGCCGGCGTTAAGGGGTAGCAAGCAGGGCAACTGCCTGGTGCCCCACGCCACAGGGCCCCCTGTGAAGCTAAGATGCTCAGGCATCTGCTTCAGCCCTGGGTGGTGGGGCTCAGAGCCCCGGGCTTCAGCCCTGCACAGCAGGGCTTAGGATTTCTGCCCTGGGCCCCAGTGAGTCTAACACTGAGGACTTGGCGAACCCCCTGAAACTTGCTCACCCCTGGTTGAGAACCACTCAGTTAAAGGACAATTGATTATTTAAAAGCTGTTTTAACAGCTGTGAAATAATCCTGCATTTCATATCTGGCACCTCTGCCTCCAGAGCTCTGAGGCCCAGATCCTGAACGGTATTTAGGCTCCTAACTCCCATGGGAGCCTAAATACCTGTCAGGATCTGGGCGGGCGTGAGCTCCAAATCCAGGTGGAATCAGAAATCATTTTCACTTGCCCTAATCAATTTGAGACTGAGGCACTAAAACACCAGCACTGCCCTGCACCGTCCTGCTTTTCCCCCCCATACGTGCAATGAGCCAGACAGCCTCACAACAAATGTCACGGGCTGGGTCCCCAGCTGGCGTAAGTCGGCATAGCTCCAATGGATCATCACGGACCCCTCACCATGGTGACAGGGGAGCACACCTAGCTTTCGGTGCCACTTGAGGCAAAGCAGAGTATTCCCTAGTGAAGTGAGTAGCAGAAGAACGTACCCCAGTGCTGCCCCTCAGCATGGTAAGAAAAATGCCTTGTGCACCTCCGATATGTGTCTTCAAGAGCACAGATCCTTTAGGGGCTTCGTCTGACTCATCATAATCTGTATTCAGTGCTGGGCCCCAGACATCAGTCACTGACTCTAAATCCTGGTACTTTCAGTCCCTAGGAAGGGACTTAATCAAGGTATACAAACTAACTAATGACCCAGGGAAGGGAAATCTAAGGCCTGGTCTACACTAGGACTTTAATTCGAATTTAGCAGCGTTAATTCGAATTAACCGTGCACCCGTCCACACCAGGAAGCCATTTAGTTCGACCTAGAGGGCTCTTTAGTTCAAATTCGGTACTCCACCCCGACGAGGGGAGTAGCGCTAAATTCGACATGGCTATGTCGAATTAGGCTAGGTGTGGATGCAAATCGAACTTACTAGCTCCGGGAGCTATCCCACACTGCACCACTCTGTTGACGCTCTGGACAGCAGTCCGAGCTCGGATGCTCTGACCAGCCACACAGGAAAAGTCCCGGGAAAATTTGAATTCCTTTTCCTGTCTGGACAATTAGAATCTCATTTCGTGGTTGGACATCGGGGCGAGCTCAGCAGCACCGGCAGCGATGCAGAGCTCTCCAGCAGAGGAGTTCATGTAATCTCTGAATAGAAAGAGGGACCCAGCATAGACTGACCGGGAACTCTTGGATCTGATCGGAGTGAGGGGCGAGGAGTCTCTGCTTTCGGAGCTGCGCTCCAAATAACGGAATGCAAAGATCTACGAGAAGGTCTCCAAAGCCATGAGAGACAGAGGATACAGCCGGGATGCAACGCAGCGCCGCGTGAAAATCAAGGACCCCAGACAAGGCTACCAAAAAAACAAAGCGGCAAACGGACGCTACGGAGCCTGCCACCACTGCCCCACCAGTGACCATGGACTCTGACGATGGGACAGTGTTGACGGCCAGTTCCTCGGCGATGTTCGTGGATGGGGAAGATGAAGAAGAGTTTCTGGAGGACGAGGCAGGCGACAGCGCTTACAACGCTGGTTTCCCCGACAGCCAGGATCTCTTCATTACCGTCACGGAGATCCCCTACCAACCCTCCCCGGCCATTAACCCGGATCCTGAATCAGGGGAAGGAGCAGTCGGTAAGTGCTTTAACCATGTAAACTTTTATTCTTAATATAACAGGAATCTGAAGTATGTGAAAAGGAGGTCTCTCTATATATGGGGATAGAACAGAAATCCTCCTGGGAGATCTCCACGAACCTCTCCTGGAGGTAATCGAAAAGCCTCCGCAGGAGGTTCCTGGGGAGAGCTGCCTTATTGGGTGCTCCGTGGTAGCACACTTTTCCGCGCCAGGCTTTCATGAGGTACTCAGGGAGCATTGCCTCCCCGAGCACGGCTGCGTAGGGCCCTGGTTTGTGCTGGCTTTCACGCAGCATGCGCTCTCTATCTCCTTCAGTGACCATCCTCAGGGTGATCTCGCTCGGAGACTCCTGCATGTAATTAGGGGAATTACTGTAATGTTACGCCTGGTCCAAAGTATTTTTTAAAAATCTCCGGACAGACGGCATAGCAGAGACTCAGCACGCTGCTGCGTGACGAGCGTAATGGAAAGCCAAAGATTCAAATGGACGCTCATGGAGGGAGGGGGGACTGAGGACGCAAGGTATCCCACAGTTCCTGCTGTCTCCGAAAAGGATTTGCATTCTTGGCTGAGCTCCAAATGCTTCTAGGGTCAAAAACAGTGTCCGCGGTGGGTCAGGGCATAGCTCGGCAATTTACGCAGCCCCCCAACCACCCCCAGAAGTGAAAGGGAAAACAATCCTCTCTTGACTCTTTTACATGTCACCCTATCTTTACTGAATGCTGCAGATAGACGCGATGGTGCAGCACTCAACACCAACATCCTTGCTCCCCCCACGCTATGGATGGCTGATGGTACAATACGACTGGTATTCGTCGTCATCATCATCAGCCTATTGGCACATGGGGCAGTGCAAAAGGACTGGTAACCATGCAGACTACCATCCGTTAGGTCGATCAAGGGCGCCTGGCCCTAATTTTTCCTGGTAGATGGTACAATATGGCTGATAACCATCGTCATCATCGCCACAGGGGGCTGAGCTTCATCAGCCCCCAACCCTTCATGTGTAAAGAAAAGATTCAATTGCCCCTGGACTAGCAGCAGGATGCTGGGCTCCTCTCCTCCACACTCCTTAATGTCCTATCTGGACTATCATAGCAGCTGGAGGCTGCCTTCCACTCATTTCTCACTAACAAGTCACTGTGTCTTATTCCTGCATTCTTTATTACTTCATCACACAAGTGGGGGGACAATGCTATGGTAGCCCAGGAAGGCTGGGGAAGAATGGAATGAACAGGTGGGGTTGTTGCAGGAGCACCCCCTGTGAATAGCATACAGCTCATAATCTATGCAGGATCTGACACAGAGCAGCTGTGCTCTCTGGTTCTCTGATACAGTGGTTCTCTAGTACACTTGCCCATATTCTAGGCAGGACTGATTCTATTTTTAGATACCAAAAAGGAGGGATTGACTCAGGGAGTCATTCCCAATTTTGGCTTTTGCGCCCCTGGCTAAGAGCAGCCAGGGGCACTTATGACAGCAGCAAATGGTGCAGTGCAAAAGGACTGCTAACCATGCCCATCTTATTACCAACTTATGGTGTGGTAGATGGTACAATATGGCTGGTAACCATCTCTGCTGTCATGCAAAAGCAAAAGCATGCTGCTGTGTAGCGCTGCTGAACCGCCTCTGTCAGCGGCATCTAGTACACATACGGTGACAGGCACAAAAGGCAAAACAGGCTCCATGGTTTCCACGCTGTGGCGTCTGCCAGGGCAATCCAGGGAAAACGGGCTTGAAATGATTGTCTGCTGTAGCTTTCCCGGAGGAAGGGATGACTGACGACATTTACCCAGAACCACCCGCGAAAATGGTTTTTGCCCCATCAGGCACTGGGATCTCAACCCAGAATTCACAGAGACAGATTAGACTGTGTTCATTCTTCGCAAAAATTTATCTTGGCAAGGAATTCACTCCCTTTTTCCCATCACTGTCTCCAGACCCGCCACAGCATCCCCCTCACAGAGGCTGGCAAAGATTAGGCGGCGAAATAAAAAGACACGGGACGAGATGTTCGCTGAACTTATGGGGTGCTCCCGAGATGACGCGGACCAGCAGAGCCAGTGGAGGGAGACCCTCTCTCTGTACCAGCGCTCACTCAGCGAACGGGAGGAGAGGTGGCGTGAGGAAGACAAGCAGGCGACTCAAACGCTGCTTGGACTAATGAGAGAGCAAACGGACATGCTCCTGCGCCTTGTGCATGTTCTGCAGGACCTCCGGCAGGAGGACAGAGCCCCCCTGCAGTGTATCTGCAACCGCCCTCCCCCGCCACAAAGTCCCATACCCCCCTCACCCAAAATAACCAGAAGGAGGGGTGCCAGAGGCCGTGTAAACTGTCACTGCACCCCAGCAGAGTGCTCAAGTACCCAAAAGCTCTCATACCCTACATTTTGAAAAGTCCTTTCCTTCCCGCCTCACCCAAGCCCCCATCCCAGTTTCATCCCCTAACTGTCTAGTTGATAATAAAAAATACTTTTCTGTTAATTACTGTTTCCGTCATGTTCTTTTAGAGGAGACTGTGTTTGAAGGGGGGGAAGGGGGTTGGTAATTTGACAGGACAATCACCTTTACCAGGGTACAGACATGGGGGCAGGATCAGCAGCAGGTCACACACACACTGCAGTCAGTACGCACCCTGGTCGGTATGGGAGGTGGTTTGCAGGTTCTGTGTGGGTGGGGGGGTACGTGACTTTGTAGCGGGGGAGGGGGGTTACAGATCTCATGCAACGGTCCCTGTCCTGGACCACAGAGCCACGCAGCAGAGGAATCTGTATCCGTCCTCCCCCGCCAAAAGGCCACATAGCCCCCGCACACAGAGTCCCAAAAAGGAGGGATGGCAGGCTCCGTTGAAACATCCAGTCCGGCACTGCAGACCGCTCTGGGAGCAGGAGCCTGTCATTCCTCGAGTTTACAGGCGGTCTTTACATCACTGCACACCCTACCCAGCACAGTCCGTGTCCCAGTTTCAACCCTGTAACGCAAAGTCATCAATAAAGAAACCTTTGTAAAGTTACAGTGGAACATGTATTTTATTTTTAAACGTGTGTTGGAAGTTGGGGAAGCGGGGTGGGCGGGGTATGTAACTGCAGATGCTAGTCAACAGTCACTTGGTAAAGAAACAGGGGCAGCTTCAGCTTCTCTGTAAAGAAACTGAACAGTCACAGGTCACGCTGCTCGCTGGTACTTGAAGAGTTCCTTGTCGCTGTGAAAGGCGCCTGCACAGAGCTTCACGAGCCAGGGCATTAGCGGGTAGGCTGGGTCCCCGACGATCACTATAGGCATCTGCACATCCCCAAGACTTATTTTGTGGTCCGGGAAGAAACTACCTTCCTGCAGGCGTCTAAACAGACCAGAGTTCCTGAAAACACGCACGTCATGAACTTTGCCTGGCCACCCGACGTTGATGTTGGTAAAACGTCCCCCATGGTCCACCAGTGCTCGCAGCACCATTGAAAAGTAGCCCTATTTCTCAGCAGCTGACTGTGGAAGAGGTGGACGATAAGGTGCGAGGAGTTGACAACGGCCATAACTGCAGCGGGATCCGTGCTCAAAGTGCTGTGGCGCCCGCGCTGTCACTGAGCAGAAAAGTGCACGAACAGATTGCCCGCAGGCGCTTTCACGGAGGGAGGGAGGGAGGGCGTGATTGACGGTTCAATGATGACAGTTACCCAAAACCACCCTCGACACATTTTTCCCCCCAGCATGCATTGGGGGGGAAATCCCAGGATTCCAATGGGCAGCAGGGAGTGCGGGAACTGTGGGATAGCTTCCCACAGTGCACCGCTTCCAAAGTCGACACTGGCCCCGTTACTGTGGACTCACACAGTCGAACTAGTGTATTTAGTGTGGATACACAACTTCGACTTCATAAGGTCAATTCCACAAATTCGAATTAAATTGATTCGAAATAGTCTTGTAGTGTAGACATACCCTAAGACTCCTGTTTCCAGTTTTCCATTGGAGAAGAGCAAAGGGACATTTCATTCAATTGGAAGGCAGCCAGTTTAAAACCAACAGCAGGAAATACTATCCCACACAAACACATCATTAGCCTGCATAACTCATTGCCACAAGAAATCATTGCTGCCACGAGTGTAGTAGGATTCTAAGAAGGAGCAAACCTTTCTCGGGATAAGGACTACAGCGTATAAACTCATGCCTAGGACACGGGCCAACCAGTAACTGATGGGTCAGAAAGAAATTTCCCTGATGGGTTACTTATTCCATCAATGCCCAGCAATGAATCTGTGGGTGCTGGCGGTTTTCAAGCCAGGACACCAGTCAAGATGGAGCCCTGTGCTGACAAGGTATGGCAGGTCCTCTGTTCTGTCACTGTACCAGTCTGAGCAGAAGCACTCAGACCAGATGTTAAAGGACCCCATCAAAATGCCCTAGAGAGAAACCTTTGCCCCAACTCTTCTGCAACAGAAGTCATGGAAATGCAGAGAGGCTGGATGCAACAAGGCTCATCTCCTCCTGGGGCATGCTCCATCGGGGTTAGGACCATTCCTACCAGGCCCTCATTTTCCAGCCAAACAGTTGTGCCCAGCTTTGGACCGTGGCAGAAGACTCTTGGTGATACCCTGGAAGAAGTGGACTTTTGTTGCTCAGCTGAAGAGCCAAGTCACCTCAACACTGAAGGCCAAGAGAACCAGCATGAGATGAGGTGAAACTGAGGCAGAAGATGGGCCCGGAGCCAGACTGGGTAGATCCCTGTTAGTCTAGATACTTCCCTGGGTACTGTCCAGCCTAGCTTTAAAGATCAACCAACGCAGCCTCCACCACTTCTCCTGGAAGATGGCTCTACAGCCCATGTGACCTTGCTCTAAGGAAGTTTCACCCTCTAACATCTTCTAGCAGAGCCAATAGACCCGATCAGAGGTGCTGATCCTACACACACACACACCCATTAGTTTCACTGCACAAGAAGGTGGCAGGCAGAGCTTTCTGTCCTCTAGGTCCCCAAATCTACCCGGATCAGTAGTGACTCAGCTGTGGCCATCAGCCAGCTGCTCAGTGTCCAAGGTCTCAGTCCACTTCTACCACTGCCCAGGTCATCAAAATCTTTGCATCACCCATACCCCATTGGCACGAACTGGGCCACTCACTGGCAGCCTCAGAGGCCATGGACTGAAGCTCTGATTCCAGACAGCACTTGAGCAAGTGCTTAACTCTACGCACAAGCTTATATCCCGTGGACTTCAGCACTTTTCTGAATCAGGACCAGCACGTGCCATGGATACGGAGCTCATCCTGGCTAGAGGTAGGCCCTGCACAGGCCAGGGCTGAGGTACAATGCGCGGTGGGCATGCTTGCGCAGCCACGGCTTGCTCTGTGCCAGTTGGGATGATAAATTAGAAGCCTCCAGACTCCAGGGCCGTCCGGCTGGCTCCTTTCCCCAGCGCTATCGCTCACTATGTCAGCATGGTCCATTGTCAGACTGAGCGGCTGCTGATGGAAGGGAGTTATTCCAGGTCAGGAGCAGGTTGCACAGGCGTATGTGATTGGTTTGGTTAATGCCCAAGCAGAGCTCTGGGGCGGGGGGGGGGGAAGGGGGTTAGGTGGGTGCATTTGGGCTTGCTGCAGGTTGTGCAGCTAGGGATGGCCCCGGTACGTCACTAAGAGCCAGCCAGATGCCATCTGCAGACACAAGGACTCATAATCAGAAGCTTCTAGTTCTATGCCAGAGACATCTGGCCGAGCTCTTTATTTTTGCAGCTCATGGTTCCGGTACTATACTGAGCTGAGTATGGGGGTGAGGATGGCATGTCTGGGATCTCTCCCTCTTCTCCAAGTGCTGGGACTCTGTTCTCCAACGCATGCAGCCATGCTTAGGAAGCGGGGAGGTCAGGACGCCAGCCTAGAACCAGGCATACTGGTGCCTTGATCTGCCCCTGACATGCCCCCACCCCCCGCTTCCAACAGACCAGGGGTAGAGTCAGGAGATAGGACGCGGCAGAGCTGATGTGGGAGGCAGTTGCACCACTTCTACCGTCTTTGTGCTTGCGAGGATTCCCCTACTTTCAGCTCACTCTGCACTGCGCACAGCTTCAGGGGACATCTCCGCTGCAAATTAAGGTGTAAGGGTAGCGCGGCTCTGCATACCAACGTTAGCTTTAATCTAGCTAGCACAGAGAGCAGCAGCAGTGAAAACACAGCAGCACAGAGCCCACGCAGGCCAGCAACCTGCCTACGTACCCAGGGCCCCTGGTAGGCCTGTCCTGATTCTGAAGCCCGCGTTGCCCCATTTTGACTACTATTGTTATCTGCACTAGCTAGACCAATGCCAGCATAAGTATCCCAACCCATGCTGTGACCACACCTCCATCTCCCATCTGAGTGCACTTGGAAGATGAACATTGCTCCATGTCTAACTACAGCCCCACAGAGGCACTTCCGCAACTCTGCCGGGTCAGACTAAACCATGGCTAAGTGAACATCTGCATCTGCCAGAAAGTCATCTTCATGCCAGTGCTCAGATATACGGCTGCCCAGTCTCTCTGATCCGCTGGAAAGAGCTCCATATTTCAGCCTCTCTACTGGAGTTGGCCAAGAAGTTTTTTGATGGAAGAGTCGATACAGCATTCAGTCTGGGGAAGGACAGCCCAGTGGTCAGAACACCAGCTTTGGCGATGGGAGACCTGGGTCAAGTCACATAAGGCCAGATTTTCCAAGCTGAAATATCTAAAGGTGCCGGTGGGCACCTCGTGGTACCTGCAAAAGCAGCTAAGCAAGTCAGCTAAGCTTCGCTCCCATTGAAGCCATGGGCCTTAGATACCTTTGGAAATCTGACGATTCGTCTCTCGGGATATAGCAACAGCTAGAAGTGAGCCTTCCAGCCCAGGTAGACCAATGCGCTGGTGTGCTAAAAACAGCTTCGTGGCTGTGGGGGGTTGGGTGCTCAAGCCCACCAGCCCCTGGGTCTGATCTCATGTGGTTAGCTCGAATCTCCACTGGAGCTACAACGCCCGCACTGCTGCTCTTAGCACGCTAGCCCTACCCAGGCTGGGAGGGTAGACAAACCCTCCGGGCCTCAATTCCCCATCTGTGCTACTTCATGGGGTGTTATGAGCACTAAAACAAATACAAGGAAGTTCTTCTTCACACAGCACACAGTCAACTTGTGGAACTCCTTGCCTGAGGAGGTTGTGACTATAACAGGCTAGGACTATAACAGCGTTTAAAAGAGAACTGGATAAATTCATGGTGGTTAAGTCCATTAATGGCTATTAGCCAGGATGGGTAAGGAATGGTGTCCCTAGCCTCTGTTTGTCAGAGGGTGGAGATGGATGGCAGGAGAGAGATCACTTGATCATTGCCTGTTAGGTCCACTCCTTCTGGGGCACCTGGCATTGGCCACTGTCGGTAGACAGATACTGGGCTAGATGGACCTTTGGTCTGACCCGGTACGGCTGTTCTTATGTTCTTAATGCATTAGAAACTGTGAAGTGCTCAGATACGACAGAAACGGAGGCTAGATAAGAAAAAAAAATCAATCTTATTAAAAACAACCTCTTTTAATGAACAAATGTTAATGTAAACATTGTGATGTTCCTGAACGTTTGTTTTTTGACAAATACAATGAACATTTTTGGTTGGTTTACTGGGTTTCAGTTTTGTTTTTCTGGGTTTTCTTTGTTGTTTGTGTTTCTTCTAATTGCCAGTTTTGATTGTCTTGACCACAGAGGGGTTTCAGTACAGGATTTTTACACAGGCAAACACTTACCATGAGAAAACTTGAAATTTACATTTTCAAAAAGTTTCAATTTTCAGAAAAAGTCAATACATTTCCCCAGAATTTTTTTTAAATCCCATGTTATAACCTAGCAGAATAAAAATGTACTTAACACTTCCGTGAAACTTAAGATTTTGAGCAGCTCTTCTTTGCACTAACCCTTATTCTGAACTTTTCTTCCCCCAGTAAAAGAAATAGTTCTTCAGTGCCTTGGGCTACCCTCCTCATAGCATGAGTCATGTCAATACCCTCTCTCTACTCATTCCCCAGTATCCCACTTTGGAATAATGGCCTTCCATGCTGAAACTGGGCCTAACCAACCAATACCGGGCCACTCCAAATATTTACTGCATGGAAAATCGGATTCCAGAAAATCAACTTCTGACCTGCCCCAAGTTAAGACAAATATCAGCTCCTTGATTCAAACCCTTCATACCAACAGCCAGCTCCTCAGTCACATGTCAGCTCGTCACCTTTCGGGGGCACAACTGACGGTTTTGGAATTCCAGCTTGATCCAAAGCCGAGAGAAATCAACGGAATCACTCCCATTGGTGGGCTCCGGAGCAGACCCTAGCAGAGCTATTTAGGCCACACCGTGGAGCTCAGCACAGCTATTTTATATCACAGTAGCATCAGGAGGTCCCGGCGCACCTGGTGCTGTGCAGACAGAGCGAGACACAGTTGCTGCCCCCAAAGTGTTTACAAACTAAATAGCCAACCCAGCCAAAGAGCGGGAAGGAAACAGAGGCACAGAAAGGTGAAACAATTTGTCCAAGATCAGTGGTAGAGGTGGGATTAGAAGCTAATTTTTGTGACTCCCAGTCAGCACCCTACCCACTAGACCACCAGGGAGAGAGGGGCTGCTGTGGATATGGATCAGAGGGAAGTATTTATACTGAATCTGGATTTGCCATGACAGTTTGGGCTGGGATTCCAGCCAGTTAGCTGTTTCCCCAATGATCACCACAAGCCCCTATAAATAACGCGGAGCTGCCTCCGTGAAGACTAGAGTAGCTGTTGGGTTCAGAGACTTCACTTCCTGAACTCTGAATCCTGTGATTCACTGGAAAAGCTTTTCTGAAGCTCCTTCCATCACGATGCTCAGGACAAACAGCGTGCTGGGTCCTTGGCAGCTGTCCCACTGAGAGCACACCCAGCTGTGGCCCTCTTACTCCCCCCACCTCTCACCTGGAGCCTGCCTGGAAGGGCATGACCCTGCCAACAGTGGGGCAGAGTGCTGTGCAAAGTCAAGAGCGCAGGGCCAGATAAGGAGCGTGGGGGACTCTGATCCTGATGCTGCTGCCATGTCACTCCTTGCAATCTGACTTCCACCCTGTAACAAACCCGGTGGCAGTCTGTTCGCAGCTCGGACTCCCATTATGAGTCAACAGTGTGTCCTTGTTGCCACGAAGGCTAACAGCATTTTGGGCTGTATAAGTAGGGGCATTGCCAGCAGATCAAGGGACGTGATCATTCCCCTCTATTCGACACTGGTGAGGCCTCATCTGGAGTACTGTGTCCAGTTTTGGGCCCCACACTACAAGAAGGATGTGGAAAAATTGGAAAGAGTCCAGCGGAGGGCAACAAAAATGATTAGGGGGCTGGAGCACATGACTTATGAGGAGAGGCTGAGGGAACTGGGATTGTTTAGTCTGTAGAAGAGAAGAATGAGGGGGGATTTTATAGCTGTTTTCAGCTACCTGAAAGGGGGTTCCAAGGAGGATGGATCTAGACTGTTCTCAGTGGTAGCAGATGACAGAACAAGGAGTAATGGTCTCAAGTTACAGTGGGGGAGGTTTAGATTGGATATTAGGAAAAACTTTTTCACTAGGAGGGTGGTGAAGCACTGGAATGGGTTATCTAGGGAAGTGGTGGAATCTCCTTCCTTAGAGGTTTTTAAGGTCAGGCTTAATAAAGCCCTGTCTGGGATGATTTAGTTGAGGACTGGTCCTTCTTTGAGCAGGGGGTTAGACTAGATGACCTCCTGAGGTCCCTTCCAACCCTGATTGTCTATGATTCTGTGGTTCTATGATTGGAACCTGCTATTCAGGAGACCCCTCTTCAAAGGGGCTCTTGGATGCATTCAACAGCCCTGCCCTGTTCTGATTTAAAGCCGAGTCGGGGGAACAGCACTACACGGTGTATACAGGAGCAATACCATTAAACCCCGCAGGGGGCCCTGTAAGACAGAAGGAGACGGCTCATAAAGGCTGCATGGAAAACACGCTCATCAGAGTTACAGGCAATTGATGACTAAATCCTCCCAGCTTTCAAAAGCCATTTCTCCGCTTGTTCCTCCTGCCGTAGCTTGCACGGGGAGGATAAAAGGCTGTCTGCCTGACAAATTCGCTCTCCCCCCTTGACATCTCCCCAGCTATTGTGCTGTGGGTCCCCCACACCCCGCTCAGCAGCTTCCCTCTACTCAGGGCTTTGAAATTGATTGAAAAGTTAAGGATCTTGAAGGAAGCAGAAGGTGGAGACGTGTCATTGGGAACAATACTTCAAATATGTTCGGGAAAGCACAGCGAATCGTCTGAGGCATAAATCAGGTCAGCTGCCTCCTCTGAGTCACTAAGGGGTATTTAATGCAAAGGACTCAGAGTCCATTAAAAAACATCCCAGGCTGCTCAAGCACAAGAGCTCGATTCTAAATTAATTTAATTTTATCCCCGCATTAATTTTGACTCGCCGCGGCTGACAGCACCTCACAGAGGCTTAAAATGCAACGGGCCAGGTCCTCAGCTGGCGTGAATCCTGCTACACGGGGGGTAGCCCATTTCTACTGATTGTGGCCACAGTGTCGGGGGCTTGAAGTGAGGCATTTAGGGCTAGAGTCGCAATGGAGCTGAAAGATGGGGACGCCAAGCAGCACCACGCCAAACTGTTCGAAAGCCACCGGGAGGTACACAAAGCTCAAGTTTGGTGCCTAGGCTCCCTATACAATGAATGGGGACAGTAAGGGTAGGTCTCCCCAGCCTGGGCTTGCGCCAGCACCTTAACAGCTGTGCAGCTTGGACTGGAAGGTGCAGCTTGGACTGGAGCGCGGGATCCGAAGTCCCACGTCCTCGGCTTCATTGTAAATCCCAGTTCAAATCCCTCCTCTCCCTCAGGTGGGGGTGGGACTTAGCTGGGGAGGTCTCACGCATCCCATGGCGCTAACGGATGTGAGGGAGGTCCTCCTCCTCTACCCCCCGCCAGGGGCTGTTCTGTGTAAGCCCCCAAGCAGGGGCCCGGTCCGGTCAGCGAGTTCTGAGCCCACTTACCAGGCGAGTAAGGCCCATCTTCCCCGGCTTTGTACGTTGCTCTGGAGCTTGGGCATCCGGATGCCGAGAGGGAGGCAGTGGTGCGCGTGTGCAGAGGCAGAAATACAGGCCCCAAGCCAACTTGTACAGCAAAAACATAAGCACTGGGCAAGTTTAGGTACCGAGTTTGGAGGCAGCTGAGCAGGGTTCTGTGAAGCTGATTCTGGGAGTTAGGCACCTAAAGTGACAGTCAGTCAAAGACTTTTTGTGAATCTAGCCCCTAAATCCACAAGGAGGCACCTAAATAAGTAGCCTCCCTACCTGAGATGCTAGCAAACCTACAGGAGCTGCAGGGGGATCAGCGGCACCTCTTTGGGTTAGAGGGTGACTTTAGGCCCAGCCCTGGGATGCAAGCACCACCATCTCAGGAGCAGCTCTGGGAGACACAGCAACACCCCTTCTTCCTCTGGGTGTAGTAACTTACTCCTGGCCTACACCTGTAGTCAATTTCTACCTGCCCCAGGACAGCTTAGCTGCTCTGGCTAATGAAGAGGAGGTAGGAATTGAGCCCTGGCTCCGCCCATTTCCTGCCCCTCCCCCTGCTCCAGGTAGGGAGCAGGTGAGCAAGCAGCCCCACATATCTGGACTCAGGTCCAGGCAGTCTGTGTAGGGGGGTTCCTAGTCCCTTGTGTAACCCCAAAGCCTGACTCACAATCTAGCCTTTATTTAGGCATCTGCATTGGAACGGGCCCTTAAGTGCTATTTGGTTGAAAAGAACCACTATTTCCAAACAAGCGGGTACAAAAAGAGTGGGCCAGATCCTCAGCTGGTGTAGCTCAGCATACAATTTATGGAGCATACAATTGGAGCTACAATTTACACCTTGATCTGACCAGAACTGTGCTCTATAGCCAGAGTTAGAGAGACAGAAACAAGGCAGGAACGGTAGAGTTAACTGCCCATTCCTTCCCTGCCCTGCTGAAAACACCCCACATTACCACCCGATAAGCAGCTTTAAAATCGAGTTTACTTTTCTTCAGTCACATTCAATAATGATTAATAATATTACAGCAACATCTAGAGACCAAGGCCCCATTGAGCTGGCAGGACATAGACACAGCATAAGAGCCAGACCCTGCCTGGAAAAGCTTGGGCCCAGATCCTGACTGCTGTGGAAGCCAGAGCCTGCAGACCTTTAAGGATCTGGGCCTTATAGTCCAAGCAGACAAGCCAGACAACTGGTGGGAGGGGAAACTGAGGCACAGAGCAGCAACATGGTCACCCAGCAGGTCAGTGGTGGAGCTGGGAATAGAGCCCAGGTCTCATTTGTTCCTCTCGTCACACGGAGGAAGAACACTGCCTATGTTTTAGTAAATGATCATTCTCATGCTCTGTCCCTCCAGAAAGCTCTCCTTGGCCAGCCCATGGAGTTAAAGGCCATCTTTCCCTTCACACATCCCCCTGTTGGTAGATTTGATAGGGATTCAGTATGCTGTAGGTTTACATGGTGCATTTCACTTTTGGGATCTCAGCAACACTCCTGGCTTTGGCCCCGCAGTGCTGCAGGGAAGGCTCACTCATCAGGACCAAAAAAAAGTCATTAATTACATGGGGCCAGAGCCTCAGTTGGTGTCCATGGTTACAGGTCACTCAGGCCAATGAAGTTGTGCTGATTAACAGCAGCAGAGGGGCTGGTCTTGTTGGTTTCTGTTGAGTGAAACTGTGTTTGCTGGATGGAAAGAACAGAGATCAACATTTTGAAATGTGGGGGCCAGTAGCTAGGCAGAGGGCATTCACAGATGGACTTCTGTAACCATGGTCACGCAGGTCAAAATTGGGAGCTAAATGTGACAGTGTGCCTTTAAAATTCCCCAGCCTATTGAATGATGACATTAGTTTGATGTTGATTAAATTGCTGGCTATCCCAACCTCTGTTTGTCCCGTGTTGGCTACCAGCGGCCAGGGTGGACTGGGACTAGAGATGAGTGAAAAGTGCAGAGCTGCTTCAGCGAAGTGGCAGGGGCAGAGTGTGCAGCAGTTGGGATCTGCATTAGGATGCAACGCCTGCTGTGTGCACAGACGGCAGGGATGCGCTGCACTTTCCAGCGGTCTTTGCCTTTGCGCTGCCTGCCCCCGCGTGAGACCCTCCTGACACTGACTGCTCCATCCCAGCGGCTGGTGGAGCAGCAGCAGCTAGGAAGTCAGCAAGCTGACCTGGATGATAACAGAGCATCGAGCTGTATGGGGATGGGACGCGAGCTACCTTCCCTCTCCCTGAGTGGAATGCCCCTTATGTGACATGAGCTATGAGGGGGAGCAAGGACAGAGTACAGGGAGATTTGCTGCAGCTGATCACAAAGGAATGACTCCAACCTGAGGAGCCTTAACCCCACTGACTGGGAGGGAAGAGCCATCCTAGCCAAGTGGGGGTGGGCAAGGGAGAGGCTGAGAATGTTCCCTAATACGGGACAGAAATCTCACCAGCACAGCCGTGACTATTAGACCTTACTGCAGCGCAGCTCCATGTAGCCTCCTCGCCTCCAAACAGCCCCAGCTGGATCTGCATTCCTTCACGTTAAGATTGCTCTATACAGATCCCAAATCCCTGATGGATTTGTTCCAGCTGAGTTCAGCTACAGCGCTTAATAAAGAAATCACACGCAGCCTTGCTTCCCATGGGGATCTCAAAGCACTTCACAAACACCCATCAATTCTCTCAACACCCCTGCGAGAAACTGACTGAGAAACAAGCAGAGGCCTGGGGAAGAGAAGTGACTTGCCCAACATCACATAGCAAGTCAGTGATAGAGAAGAACCCAGGAGTCCTGGCTCCTAGTCTTTTGACCTAATCACTAGAACATACTGCCTCACATAGCCAGGACTAGAACCCAGGAGTCCTGGGGTTCCTAATCCTTTGCTCTTACCACTAGACAACACTGCAAACAGTTTAGCTGAACAAGCATGTAACTCACGGAGAAATGAACTCCAGCGCCCCTGTCAGAATCCAGCTCTGGCTCCTAGTGTCCAGTGCCAAAACAATCTGTTGCTGGGGACAGAGGGCGTCAGTCACAGGGGCTGGCCCACTGCTGAGCAGACAGTCAAGCTGGATCTTAGGTTCATGGCTGTCGGGTTTTGGGCAGCTCCATGTGTGATGTGGTGGGGGAGGGATAGCTTAGTGGTTTGAGCATTGGCCTGCTAAACCCAGGGTTGTGAGTTCAATCCTTGAGGGGGCCATTTAGGGAACTGGAGCAAAAGTCTGTCTGGGGATTGGTCCTGCTTTGAGCAGGGGGTTGGACTAGATGACCTTCTGAGGTCCCTTCCAACCCTAATCTTCTATGAACTATAAATGCCCATGTGACCATACACCCTGCCCCTAACACCAGAGGGGCATGGCATGGCATGGAGATGCACAAAACTCAGCAGCAAGGCAAAGGAAAGGGGGGGGGGCACCAGGCTGCCTGCTCCGAGTGACCCCTGGGGCACAGCAGCAGCCATCACAGGCCATGGCAACAGCCCAGCAGGATGAGTCACATTTCATTGAACTGCAGAAAGGCTCGTCCCTTGTCCACCAGTTCTGGTTAAGAGTCAGGGTTAAGCCTGTGTCACACTTACTTTCAGCTTTGAAAGGATTCATTTCTTCCAGCTGGACTGGGCTACGGGTAGAGCTAGAGCAGGGGTAGGCAACCTATGGCACATGTGCCAAAGGCAGCACACGAGCTGATTTTCAGTGGCACTCACACTGCCTGAGTCCAGGCCACTGGTCCGGGGGGCTCAGCATTTTAATTTAATTTTAAATGAAGCTTCTTAAACATTTTAAAAACCTTATTTACTTTACATACAACAATAGTTTAGTTATATATTATAGACTTATAGAAAGAGACCTTGTAAAAAAGTTAAAATGTATGACTGGCACACGGAACCTTAAATCAGAGTGAATAAATGAAGACTCGGCACAGCACTTCTGAAAGGCTGCCGACCCCTGGGCTAGAGCAACGCTGCTCTGAGAAGCAGCAAAGAATCCTGTGGCACCTTATAGACTAACAGACGTTTTGCAGCATGAGCTTTCGTGGGTGAATACCCACTTCTTCGGATGCAAGCAGTGGAAATTTCCAGGGGCAGGTGTGTATATATAAGCAAGCTAGAGATAACGAGGTTAGATCAATCAGGGAGGATGAGGCCCTGTTCCAGCAGCTGAGGTGTGAAAACCAAGGGAGGAGAAACTGGTTCTGTAATTGGCAAGCCATTCACAGTCTTTGTTTAGTCCTAAACTGATGGTGTTAAATTTGCAGATGAACTGGAGCTCAGCAGTTTCTCTTTGAAGTCTGGTCCTAAAGTTTTTTTGCTGTAGGATGGCCACCTTAAAATCTGCTATTGTGTGGCCAGGGAGGTTGAAGTGTTCTCCTACAGGTTTTTGTATATTGCCATTCCTAATGTCTGATTTGTGTCCATTTATCCTTTTCCTTAGAGACTGTCCAGTTTGGCCGATGTACATAGCAGAGGGGCATTGCTGGCATATGATGGCATATATTACATTGGTGGACGCGCAGGTGAATGAACCGGTGATGGTGTGGCTGATCTGGTTAGGTCCTGTGATGGTGTTGCTGGTGTAGATATGTGGGCAGAGTTGGCATCAAGGTTTGTTGCATGGGTTGGTTCCTGAGCTAGAGTTACTATGGTGCGGTGTGCAGTTGTTGGTGAGAATATGCTTCAGGTTGGCAGGTTGTCTGTGGGCGAGGACTGGCCTGCCACCCAAGGCCTGTGAAAGTGTGGGATCATTGTCCAGGATGGGTTGTAGATCCCTGATGATGCGTTGGAGGGGTTTGAGCTGGGGACTGTATGTGATGGCCAGTGGAATCCTGTTGGTTTCTTTCTTGGGTATGTCTTGCAGTAGGAGGCTTCTGGGTACACATCTGGCTCTGTTGATCTGTTTCCTTATTTCCTCGTGTGGGTACTGTAGTCTTGAGAATGCTTGGTGGAGATTTTCTAGGTGTTGGTCTCTGTCTGCGGGGTTAGAGCAGATACGGTTGTACCTCAGTGCTTGGCTGTAGACAATGGATCTTGTGGTGTGCCCGGGATGGAAGCTGGAGGCATGAAGGTAGGCATAGCGGTCGGTAGGTTTTCGGTATAGGGTGGTGTTAATGTGACCACCACTTATTTGCACCGTGGTGTCTAGGAAGTGGACCTCCCGTGTAGATAGGTCCAGGCTGAGGTTGATGGAGGGGTGGAAGCTGTTGAAATCATGGTGGAATTTTTCCAGAGTCTCCTTCCCATGGGTCCAGATGATGAAGATGTCATCGATGTAGCGTAGGTAGAGAAGGGGCGTGAGTGGACGGGAGCTGAGGAAGTGTTGTTCCAGGTCAGCCATAAAAATATTGGCATATTGTGGGGCCATGCGGGTGCCCATAGCGGTGCCACTGATCTGGAGATATATATTGTCATTAAATTTGAAGTAGTTGTGTGTGAGGATAAAGGCACAGAGCTCAGCAACCAGTTGTGCTGTGGCATCATCAGGGATACTGTTCCTGACAGCTTGTATTCCATCGGCGTGTGGGATGTTGGTGTAGAGAGCCTCTACATCCATGGTGGCTAGGATGGTGTTTTCTGGAAGGTCACCAATGCATTGTAGTTTCCTCAGGAAATCAGTGGTGTCACGGAGATAGCTGGGAGTGCTGGTAACATAGGGTCTGAGTAGAGAGTCCACATATCCAGACAGTCCTTCAGTGAGAGTTCCAATGCCAGAGATGATGGGGCGTCCAGGATTTCCGGATTTGTGGATCTTGGGTAGTAGATAGAATAACCCTGGTCGGGGTTCTAAGGGTATGTTGATTTGTTCCGGTGTTAGTGTAGGGAGTGTCCTGAGTAGATGGTGCAGTTTCTTAGTGTATTCCTCAGTGGGATCTGAGGGAAGTAGCCTGTAAAATTTGGTATTGGAGAGTTGTCTGGCGGCCTCCTTTTGGTAGTCAGACCTGTTCATGATGACAACAGCACCTCCTTTATCAGCCTCTTTGATTATAATGTCAGGATGGTTTCTGAGGCTGTGGATGGCATTGCGTTCTGCACGACTTAGGTTGTGAGGCAAGCGATGTTGTTTTTCCACAATTTCTGCCTGTGCACGTCGGCGAAAGCATTCAATGTATAGGTCCAGACTGTCATTTCGACCCTCAGGAGGAGTCCATGTGGAGTAGTTCTTCTTGTGCTGTTGGTGGGAGGGTAACTGTGTATCAGTGTGCTGTTCAGTGTTGTCCTGGAAATATTCTTTGAGTCGGAGACGGCAAAAGTAGGCTTCCAGATCGCCGCAGAACTGTATCATGTTGATGGGGGTGGCAGGGCAGAAAGAAAGTCCCCGAGATAGGACAGACTGTTCTTCTGGGCTGAGTGTGGCTGGATAGATTGATGATATTGCTGGGTGGGTTAGGGGTATCACGGTTGTGGCCCCATGTGGCAGGTAGGAGTTTAGACAGCTTACAGTCCTTTTTCCTTTTTAGAGAGGTGAAGTGGGTAATGTAGATCTCCTGTCTTATTTTAGTGAAGTCCGTTTGTATGGAAGTTTGGTTATTGATGAGAGTCTCTAGGTTGGAGAGCTCTTTTTTGATGTTTTCCTGTTTGCTGTATAGGATGCTGATCAGGTGGTTCCTCAGTTTCTTAGATAGAGTACGGCATAATCTCTCACTGTGGTCTGTGTAGTATGTAGATAGCAGTGGATTTTTTACCTTTAGTCCATTAGGTATGATGTCCATCCATTTACATTTGGAAAGGAAGATGATATCCGTCTGTATTTGTGCAAGTTTCTTCATGAGGTTGATGGATTTCCACTCCATACGGCTAAATGCAGTGCCTTGCATGGTGTCAAGTATCAGAGGGGTAGCCGTGTTAGTCTGGTTCTGTAGAAGCAGCAAAGAATCCTGTGGCACCTTATAGACTAACAGACGTTTTGCAGCATGAGCTTTCATGGGTGAATACCCACTTCTTCGGATGCAAGCAGTGGAAATTTCCAGGGGCAGGTGTGTATATATAAGCAAGCTAGAGATAACGAGGTTAGATCAATCAGGGAGGATGAGGCCCTGTTCCAGCAGCTGAGGTGTGAAAACCAAGGAAGGAGAAACTGGTTCTGTAATTGGCAAGCCATTCACAGTCTTTGTTTACTCCTAAACTGATGGTGTTAAATTTGCAGATGAACTGGAGCTCAGCAGTTTCTCTTTGAAGTCTGGTCCTAAAGTTTTTTTGCTGTAGGATGGCCACCTTAGATGGCTGCTCTGAGAGCCAGTTCCAGCTGAGGGAGCGAACAGACCAAAGGATCTGGCCCACCGCGTGGCTGAGGCTAATGTCGCTTCCCTGTTAACCGCACAGCTAAGGCACAGAGAAGCCCTGGCTGGGATGCGCCCGTCCTTCTTCGCGCTTCGCTAGCTCCTCCCACCAAAGGTCTCAAAGCACTTTGCAAGCATGAATGAATCCAAGCTCATGTACCCCCCGCCCCACCCAGGAGGGAGGTATCATTGTAACAGTGGGGAAACTGAGGCACAGAGAGGGGAAGTAACTTGCCCAAGGTCACACCACAAGTCAGCAACAAGAGCCAGAGCTCCTGGTTGTTCAGTCATGTGCATTAGCCAAAAGACCATCCTTCTCCACCCAGTGAAGGGACTGGATGCTGGGGCCACTCTCCACGAGTCATGCTGGGCAGAAGCCTGTGTACATGGGGGCCCTGGAAAGGGCTTTACGAGGCTCTGCAGAGAATCAGTGGGTCTAGCTACACCCCTCCACTCCTCCCGCAGCAGCTGCTGCCGAACGGTCAAGGTCAGCTCACTTTTCCTGCTGCTGGAGCCAGCAGAGACTTTCAGGGAGTGTCACAAGCAGGACTGGCTGAGAACAAACTAGAGGCAGTAGCAAGAGGGCTCTCAGGAAAGGCTTTGGATTGGTGAGCTGGGCACTGCCAAGCCCCCGGGCACACTGGTTTCCCAGCATTCATGCCCAGCGTCTATTTGCTTCCTGCAGATAGTCTGGCAAATGGGTTTCCTGGTAGCAGCATTAATGGAAATGGATTATTTGGAGTGAAATTCAACCCATGCAGAGGACCAGCACCTGGCTGCTGTGCCACTCCTTGGCTCCCCACCACAGCTCTGCTGATGTCTTTCAGTCCGAACCTGCAGCGCCCTTGGTTCCCCACGCTCAGCTCTGCCAATGCTAACCTGCAGCCCTCCCTTCCCACCTCTCCAAGCAGCAGAGCCTGCTGCTCACATCAGGCCGCGCAGCAGGTTTGGGATCTGGATGCACAACTGCAGGTGCTGAGCATTTTTGAAAAGCTAGCTAAGAGGGGGCTGATTCTCAGGTGCTGAGCCCCCATGGGAGTCAATAGCAGTTGCTGGCACTCAACACCACTTCAAACCAGGCTGGCGTTGCCCAAGGACTTGGGTTGCCATGACAGCAGACCAAATGAGCACCCCTGCTCTGGGTCCCAACTTCCCATCCCTTGGTTATTAGGAGCACTTATTTCACCAAAGTTTCCAGGCTTGTAAAGTTTCATTCTGACAGATCCTCAGCCGTATTTCTACATTGTGCCCCTCCTGGCCCAAGAGTGACTTGAACCGGCCAGCATTTCTGGCTACTGCGAGCAGAGGGGGAGGTCTTGTGCCTACCCTGCAGGAGGACTGAAGCTGGAAGCTAAGCGGATGCACAGAGGTGAGAGAACAGGAGTACTTGTGGCACCTTAGAGACTAACATTTATTTGAGCATAAGCTTTCGTGGGCTACGGCCCACTTCATCGGATGCATGCAGTGGAAAATACAGTAGGAAATATATACACACACAGAGAACATGAAACAATGGGTGTTACCATACACACTCTAACGAGAGTGATCACATAAGGTGAGCTATTACCAGCAGGAAAGAAAAAAAACTTTTTGTAGTGGTAAAAAAGTTTTCCTCTCCTGCTGGTAATAGCTCACCTTAACTGATCACTCTCGTTAGAGTGTGTATGGTAACACCCATCATTTCATGTTCTCTGTGTATATATCTTCCTACTGTATTTTCCACTGCATGCATCCGATGAAGTGAGCTGTAGCCCACGAAAACTTATGCTCAAATAAATGTGTTAGTCTCTAAGGTGCCACAAGTACTCTTGTTCTTTTTGCGGATATAGACTAACATGGCTGCTACTCTGAGAGGTGAGAGACAGTTTCACAGGTGCATCTGTGTAGGCGCTTCTCTGGATCCCATTATCACAGAATCTGAGCACCTCACAATCGTCACCACATTTAGCCTCAACTCCCTCCTCCACACCATGAGGCAGGGCAATGCTATTGTCCCTGTTGTACAGGAGAGAAACTCAGCACAGAGAGGCTAAGGCCCAGATCCTAAACTGTATTTAGATGCCTAACTCCCACAGACCCATCTCAGAGGAGCTCCCTTGAGCATCTCACCCTTGATGGGGAAGAAGCCCGGTGCAGTGCTTATGGCAGTAGTTGGGGAGATCCTGGTTCAGTTCCCAGTGCTGCGCTGTTCTTCCCCCTCTGGTGCATGCGTTTAAAGAGACACCAAAGGGAACTCCTGCAGGGTTCTCGTGGATGCCCCTGTGCAGGGCTGTGGGAGTGAGGACAGACATGGGGGAAGCTGCTTTCTCACTCCACATGCCAGCCTGGTGCAGGAGGAACGTGTTTTCCATCCTGGACAGCCTTGCTTTGGAAGTGAGTGCAGGGCTCCCCTCCCTCTCCCTGTCTCTTGTACTTCTGCCCTTTCATGACACTTGTCTGATCAAACTGAACTGAAGCCCCTTTGGGGCCACTGCTATGAGACACACAACACCATGCATCCAATGAGAGGTGATCTCCCTAAGACTTCGAGAGAAGCTTTCATCACACTGAACCAGCGCAGACAAACACCTGACCAACCTGATGTATTTACACAGCCGCCCCAAAGGCATTTTCAGATCGGACAGAATCTCAGCTTTCATCTAAATGTAAGTATTAGCTCTCACGGTTGCAAAAAAGCACTTTGATGTGATGTGAATGTAGCAGGCTGTGGCATCTGCTTGACTTGATGACCGTGATGCGAAAACTCTCCTGACCTTCAACCCTTTTATCTTACTGGGTGTGGACTTTGATGTCTACGGGGTTCCAGTTGCCAAAGACCATTTCTCAGTAAAAACTTGTGGCTTTCAGTGAAAATTTTCCATTTTCAACAACAGATTCTTTTTTAACCAAAATCAAATGGGAGAAAAAAATCAGTTCATTTCAATCCTACTGAAAATTACTACCAAAAAACGTTGGTTTTTCCATGAAAAACGAAAAATTTCAACCAAAAACCCCAGTTACCTGCCTTTTGTAACTGTTGTTCTTTGAGATGTGTTGCTCATGTCCATGCCAAGTAGGTGCGAGCGTGCCACGTGCACAGTTGTCAGAAGGTTTTCCCCCTAGCCGTACCCTTCGGGTCGGCTGTGGAACCCCCTAGAGTGGTGCCTTCATGGCGGTGTATATAGGTCCCTGCCAGCCCACTGCCTCTTCAGTTCCTTCTTGCCGGATACTCCGACAGAGGGGAGGTGGGTGGGTCTTGGAATGGACGAGAGCTACACATCTCGAAGAACAACAGTTAGGAAAGATATGTAACCCTTTTTTTTTTTTCTTCGAGTGATTTCTCATGTCAATTCCAACTGGGAGACTCCCAAGCAGTCCCTAGGAGGAGGGGTTGGAGTTCACCGAGTTGCAGACTGCAGGACTGCTCTGCCAAATGCAGCATCGTCTCTAGCCTGTGCGACGTAAAGGTGTGATTAGACAAACACGTCGCTGCCTTGCAGATGTCTTGAATAGGAACTGGTGCCAGGAATGCTGCAGGCGAAGTTTGTGCTCTTGTGGAGTGCACTGTTAATGCTGCGGCCAGTACCTTTGCTGGGTAGTAGCACGCCCTGATACAAGCCGTGATCCACGAAGAGATCCTTTGGGACGACACCAGGACCCCCTTCGTCCGCTCAGCAATCACAATGAAGAGCTGCGTCGATTCCTGAAACGGCTTTGTCCACTCAATGTAAAAGGTTAACGCTCATCTGACATCCAGGGACTGGAGCATTCCCAGTTATTTGCATACAGCTTAGGGGGGGGAAACACTGGAAGAAAAATGTCCTGAGTTGCGTGAAATTGCAAAACTACCTCAGGGGAAGAAAGCTCGGTGTGGCCGCAACTGCACCTTGTCTTTAGAAAACACAGTATAAGGGGGCTTGGACATCAGGGCCTTGAGCTCAGATGACCTGGCTGTTGTTATAGCCACTAGGATGCCACCTTCCAAGAAAGGCAAAGTAGAGAGCATGTTGCTAGGGGCTCGAAGGGAGGCTCGAGAGCACCAGGTTGAGATCCCATGGGGGAATCAGCCGCCTTACTTGTGGGTACAGTCTATGTAGCCCTTTGAGGAAGCAGCCAACCATGGGGATAGCAAATACTGACTGTCCAGCTGAGCCGGGATGGAAAACCGAAATAGTGGCCAGCTGCATCTTTATCGACAGTACCACTAGGCCCTGCTGTTTTATGTGAAGTAAATAGTCCAGGATGAAGGGAATCGATAACTGCAATGGAGGAGTGCCCTTCTGCACAGGCCAAATCGAAAACCTCTTCCACTTAGCCAGATAAGTGGCCCAAGTGGATGGTTTTCTGTTGCCGAGGAGACCTCTGGTGCCGAGTCAGTGCACACAGGTTCTAATGGGTTTAGCCATGGAGTTTCCATGCCATGAGTTGGAGAGACTCTAGATTGGATTGCTGGAGGCAGACATGGTCCTGTGTGACCAAGTCCGGGACCATGGGCAGAGCTGTCTACCGACAGGTCCAGCAGCGTGGTGAACCAGTGCTGACGTGGCCTGGGCGCACCTTCAAAAGTTGGGCTTAGAGGCTGAGGGCTGCTTTACTGCACCCTGGACCTGACTAGAGGAGGACTGAGAGGGCTTCCTCCTTTTACTCCTGCCTTGCTTCCTGTTATAGTCCTGCCTGGGAGGAGCTGAGTAGAAGTGAGGGGCAGGTTGTGGCTTGAAGGGCTTTCTCTGGGGGGCTGGTGTATGAAGCCCCAGGGACTTAAGGGTTGCCCGTGAATCCTTCAGGCTTTGGAACCCAGTGTCTGAGTGCTCTGAAAAGAGTCCTGAACAGTCAAAAGGCAAGTCTTGGATGGTGTTTTGGACTTCATACGGGAGTCCCAAGACTTGAAGCCATGAGATGCATCTCATGGCTATCGCGGTTGCCATAGTCTGAGTCACTGATTCCGCTGAGTCCAGGGAGGCCTGTAAGGAGGTCCTCATGACCCGTCCTGCCTCCAGGACAGCCACAAATTTGCAGCAGGAGTCCACCAGTAGTAGTTTCTGGAACTTGGACAATGTGTTCCGGGAATTGTAGCTATTGAGGTTCAGGCCTGCCGGCTGGTTGGCTATGCGAAGCTGGAGCCCCCCCAATAGAATACACTTTCCTACCCAAGAGATCCAGCTTCTTTGCCTCTTTGGACTTAGGGATCGGCCCCAGCTGTCCCTGTCTTTCTTTCTAGTTGGCCACCTCCACCACCGGAGTACTTGGTTAAGGGTGGGTAAACATGTGCTCATACCTCTTGGATGACACAAAATATTTCCTCTCTACCCCTTTCGCCATGGGGGGAAGAGAGGTGGGTGTTTGTCACAGCACCTTAGTGGTGTTCCTGATAGTTTTAATGAGGGGCAAAGGCACCTTTGAAGGACCCTCAGGGACCAGAATGTACGCCATAGGGGTCTGTCTTCTCCGAGACCTTTTCCGCCTGCATGCTTAGGTTTTGAGCTACCCTCCTGAGCAGCTCCTGGTGTGCCCTGGTGTGCGTGTCAGGCAGTGTGGTGGAAGTGCCCACCACCGCTTCATCCAGGGAGGATGAGGACAATGCCTGTGGGGGCAATGGGTCTTCCTGCCCCTCTGGTTCACGGGGATCCTCCTGCATCGAGACACCTTGTGTGGTGCTGGGGACTGTGCTGGTTCCGGGCCCGCGCCTCTCTTGGTACCAGTACCAGTGCAGAGGTTCCTGGACTACTGAAGTCGATGATGGAGGGACCCAACCCTCTGAAGCCACCGACAGGGATCTGGACCCCGGCCCTTGGGCTTGGTGCTAGGCCCACAGTGTCCAGTAGGGCCATTGAGCCAGCACCTGCCACTGCAGAGGCCAGGACATCACGGGTAGTGGCTGCCCTTCTTGCCTCGAGCAGTACCGGCTCTGCCCAGAGGTGTACAGCTCCGCCGCCGAGACCAATGAATACCGCAACCTTGGCGGCCAGGGCGGAGTGGACTGAGACGGCGCTGGGGAGTGGCGCTGAGGTGAAGTCAAGTGGTGCCGCATCATTGCCGACTTGCCTCTTGAGGGCACGGTGCCTCTCTGCGGTGTCATTGCGAGAAGGTCCCTAGCCGCCTCAAAGGTGTCCGGCGTAGAAGGAAGGTCTATGCCCTCCTCCCAACACTCCTGCACTGGGGAGTCCACAAGAACCAGATTCGCCGGACCTCCCCACGAGGCCGGAGTCAACGGTGCCGGCAGAGTTGGAGCCGGAGCAGTGTGTCCCGATGTGGAACACACACCCCTAGTGCCTGCTCACTCCACTACTTTAGTGAGAGAGTGCCCTCTGTCCATCCTCTTCTTCTTGTGTGGCACTGGCAAATGGGAGCGGTGCCAGGCACTCACACGAGGAGTCTTCAGCACCGGGGAATGGCGGTGCCAAGGGTCCTTAAAGCCAGAGTCTTTTCTCCGCGCCATGGCCTCCCTTACCGAGGCCAGCGCACTCTGCACTGAAGTGCCGGGCTTGCGGTCGGATGCCACCTGGGCCAGCTGGGGATGAAGGGCTGACTCCATAAGGAGCAGTTTCAACCTAAAGTCCCTCTGTTTTGGTCCTTAGTTTGAAGCCTCTGCAGATTTTGCACTTATCTCTTTGATGTGCCTGTTCCAAGCACTTCAGACAGGACCCACGTGGTTTGAACCCCTGAGACCAAGGCATCCCTCAGTACCCGGGGAGGGGAAACGTCATGGCTGGGTGGTGGACCCCAACTGAAACTTCTCTAAACCAACTACACTATTTACACTAACTATAAGATTTTAACTATTTACAGATAACAATGAAAGAAAGTCCACTAGGGGATCACTTGCTGTCCGCAAGAGAGAAGCTGCTCCAACGACCGTCACGGGCGGTAAGAAGGAACTGAAGAGGCAGTGGGTCTGCAGGGACCTATATACACAGCCATGAAGGCATGACTCCAGGGGGCTCCACAGCTGACCCGACGGATACTGCTAGGGGAAAAACCTTCTGGTAACTGTGCACGCGGCGCACACACTCCTACTTGGAATCGACACAAGCAATCACTTGAAGAAGGAAAATTTCCTGCCAAAAAGCTTCTCATTGAAAATAATGCTTGGACCAAAACCCCCTCGCCCAGTTCTAATGGTGACACTTTAAATGTCATCGTTCACTTTAAATGTCATCGTTCAAGTGGAGTGCCCCAAGGGTCGGTGCTGGGGCCGGTTTTGTTCAATATCTTCATTAACGATCTGGAGGATGGTGTGGACTGCACCCTTAGCAAGTTTGCAGATGACACTAAACTGGGAGGAGTGGTTGATACGCTGGGGGGTAGGGATAGGATACAGAGGGACCTAGACAAATTAGAGGATTGGGCCAAAAGAAATATGATGAGGTTCAACAAGGACAAGTGCAGAGTCCTGCACTTAGGACGGAAGAATCCCATGCACTGCTACAGACTAGGGACCGAATGGCTGGGCAGCAGTTCTGCAGAAAAGGACCTAGGGGTTACGGTAGACGAAAAGCTGAATATGAGTCAACAGTGTGCCCTTGTTGCCAAGAAGGCTAATGGCATTTTGGGTTGTATAAGTAGGGGCATTTCCAGCAGATCGAGGGATGTGATCATTCCCCTCTATTCAGCACTGGTGAGGCCTCATTTGGAGTACTGTGTCCAGTTTTGGGCCCCACACTACAAGAAGGATGTGGACAAATTGGAGAGAGTCCAGCGGAGGGCAACAAAAATGATTAGGGGGCTGGAGCACACGACTTACGAGGAGAGGCTGAGGGGACTGAGATTGTTTAGCCTGCAGAAGAGAAGAATGAGGGGGGATTTGATAGCTGCTTTCAACTACCTGAAAGGGGGTTCCAAAGAGGATGGATCTAGACTGTTCTCAGTGGTAAAAGATGACAGAACAAGGAGTAATGGTCTCAAGTTGCAGAGGGGGAGGTTTAGGTTGGACATTAGGAAAAACTTTTTCACTAGGAGGGTGGTGAAGAACTGGAATGGGTCACCTAGGGAGGTGGTGGAATCTCCTTCCTTAGAGGTTTTTAAGGTCAGGCTTGACAAAGCCCTGGCTGGGATGATTTAGTTGGGGATTGGTCCTGCTTTGAGCAGGGGGTTGGACTAGATGACCTCCTGAGGTCCCTTCCAACCCTGAGATTCTATGATTCTAAGCTGCTGCACATTTTATTAAAGGGGCAGAGGGCCACGGCCCACGTGAGTGGGAAGTGCCGCAGGGCAGGGAATTCAGAAGACAAGACATAAAGCTGGAGATGAGGAGGAGGACAGAGAAAGAAGAGAAACAAAGAGCAAGGACAGTGCTAGTGGCGAGACTTTTTCCCCACGGAGTGATGATAAATGTGAGTAACAAATAGTTATGAGAATGAAGGACTTGGACCTGCCCCATTGAATCATGGGATTTTGCCATTGATTTGAATGGGAATGGGATGAGGCCCTAAATATTTAGTACGTACAGGCCAGATTCCCACTTTGATCTCTAGGCAAACATTCCGAGGTCAGTGGAAGTTCTGACCTGAACTCAGGTGAGCATTCAGTCCTACCTGCACTTGCTGCCCCACGGGCCAGAATGATAAATGTCAGCTGAAAATACAAGAGTGCAAAGACATGCAACAAAAATGAGAAATAACCTCCTGGGAGGCAGGGGCGGCTCTAGCTTTTTTGCTGTCCCAAGAACAGCAGTCAGGCAGCCTTCGGTGGCTTGCCTGTGGGAGGTCCCTGGTCCCGCGGATTTGGCGGCTTGCCTGCGGGAGGTCCACCAGTCCTGTGGCTGCGGCGTACCCGCCGCTGAATTGCCACCGAATCCACGGGACTGGCAGAGCTGCCGCTGGCAAGCCGCCGAAGGCTGCCTGACTGCCGCCCTTGCAGGGACTGGCAGGGCACCCCCCGTGGCTTGCTGCCCTAGACACGCATTTGGAGTACTGGTACCTGGAGCCGCCACTGCTGGGAGGAAGGGAGAAATTAACCCAAGAAACTCCAGAATGTTTGGCTCTGCTTTGAGGTTTGACCTGAAGTCTGGGATGCAGGGAAGGAGTTCTCAAGAGGCAGTTGGGTCTAGTGGTTTAAACAACAGACCTGGGAATTCTTCTCCTGACTGTCCCAGTTTAACTGGACCAGTCACTTCTCTCTGTGCCTGTTTCCTCCACGGCAAAACAGAGACAGTGATACTTACCTACCTCCCAGGGGGGCCATGAGGGTAAGTGAAGGTTTACCGAGCACTTTCCTGAACAGATTAAGCGCTACAGAAGTGCTAAGTTCTGGCTCATACTGCAGCTGGAAGCACATGTAAGAGATCAGAATCTCTTTCTAGGTCTCTATCATATTATCATTGTACCTCTCGGTGCCTCCATCCAGGACTTTGTGCCATTGCAAAGGAATCTTAGCTCACCGACAAAGATTTCCCTGTGGTTCCTGACTCTCTGGCTTGAACTGCGTGTGGGGGCACCTTGGTTTGCTAGGTCTGCTCAGTCCCTGGCGAGCCCCCTCTGCAGCGTCCTGGATGAAGGCGTTGTGATGGCTGTTTAGCTCTAAGCAGGGTGTGAGTGTTTGGCTTGCTCTAAATTCACTCCAGCGGTGGATTTCCCAGTGTAATCCAGATACTGTATGCCACTTGTGCTTCTCGCCCATGTTATTAACACTGCAAAGTACCAGATGGGCTAAGAGACAAACTTGGGTTCTGATCCAGATCTGGGTATATTCAGATGGTGGGGGGAGACCATTCTGTTGGGTCCATTACAAAAGCAGGAGTCAGCTGCAAAATTCCAATCCACCTCTGGGTTCCAAAGCCGCCCGTTCCCCCTCCATGCTCAGAGTCTGGGGGTGTTTATATCCAGCGCCTCTCTTCTGGTGACCTTAGGAGATCCTTCGGCTGCATGGCCCCCATGAAACAGAATCTGACGTGGTAGCTGGGGTGCAGACTGGTCCAGCAGAGGCTGTGGATGACTTCTAATGACCAGCTGCGCACCCCCCCAGGAGGGCAGCAGAAATAGGCTGTTCCTGGGTGGAAGCTGTAAACACCGGAAGAGTCACTGCTTTGCAGAGACAGTCAGAGAAAAAGAGTGGACCTCTAGTCAAGCTTCCAATTGACCCTTTACTGCAGGGCAGCATGTCTGCACAGTGTCTGGCTTTAAAAATCACTTGAGAGACTTAGTACAGGATTTGAACCCACAGCCCCAGCACACTACGACCCATACTACTGCTGACTGCCCTCTTGTGTGCGAGAATCCACCCATCTATGTACCTGCCCCCTGCCACATATATTTGCCATCCTCCTGGTGCATGACTGAGTCTGCTCCACATTAACCTCCCCTCCCCACTCTGTGAGCTGCCCACCCAATATGCTAATAAGCCTCCTCCCCTGCAGACCTGAGCCCGTCCTGCTTTGAGTCCCTTTCAGTGGCGTATCAGAGCCCAATCCCAGCAAAACCGACTCCACGCTCACACCTCTCCTTCCAATGCGCCTGAGGGCACTCCTGATTGCACTTCCCAGTCCTCTCTGTGGATCCCAAACCCTGCTGCACCCTGGGTTATCAGCAGATCTGCTGGAAAATCAGAATTCCCATCCTGTGGAAAATTCTGATATTTCAGCAAACTATCAACATTTTTTGTGATGTGATTAAATGAAACATTTTGACCTTTCTGATCAAAAGGAAACATTTCAACATTCCCAGAATGAAATATTTGGCTTCAGGTTAGTTTGACATTCATCTGGGTCATCATCCCCTTACCATGCTACTGAATCACCCTACTAAATTCACAGTCCATTGTGGTCAGTTTCATGGTCATAGGATTTTAAAAATCGTTATTTCACAATTTCAGAAATTTAAATCTGAAATGTCACGGTGTTGTTACTGTAGGGGTCCTGACCCAGCTCTGAAGGCAGCAGCACAGAAGGGTGGAATGGTATGGTATTGCCACTCTTACTTCTGTGCTGCTGTTAGAATCATAGAATATTAGGGTTGGAATTGATCTCAGGAGGTCATCTAGTCCAATCCCCCGCTCAAAGCAGGACCAACATCTGGCGGGGTGCTGCCTTCAGAGCTGGGTGCCTGGCCAGCAGCTGGTGCTCCCTGGCCTCCCAGCTCTGAAGGCAGTGGAGATGGAAGAATGGCAATATTGTGACTCCCCTTACAATAACCTTGCAATACCTCCCCCTGCCAACATGACCCTATTTTGAGTCAGGACCCCCAATTTGAGAAACGCTGGTCTCCCCTGTGACAGCTGTATAGTATAAGGTGTGACAAAGTTCCTCCTCTACCTTGGTGGGTCCTGCGCTTATTTGGCAGATTTGCTCACCACAGTCTGGGTCAACTTCTCCTGTGTCTGATCAGGAGTTGGGAGGTTTGGGGGGAACCCAGGCCCGCCCTCTACTCCAGGTTCCAGCCCAGGGCCCTGTGGATTGCAGCTGTCTATAGTGTCTCCAGTAACAGCTGCATGACAGCTACAGCTCCCTGGGCTACTTCCCATGGCCTCCTCGAAACACCTTCTTTATCCTCACCACAGGACCTTCCTCCTGGTGTCTGATAACACTTGTACTCCTTAGTCCTCCAGCAGCACATCCTCTTACTCTCAGCATCTTGTGCCTCTTGCTCCCAGCTCCTCTCACACACTTCCTCTCCTCTGGCTCCCCCCTCCCTGGCTGGAGTGAGCTCCTTTTTAAACCCAAGTGCCCTGATTAGCCTGCCTTGATTGGCTGCAGGGGTTCTACTTAGCCTGTCTGCCTTAATTGGTTCTAGCAGGTTCCTGATTACTCTAGTGCAGCCTCTGCTCTGGTCACTCAGGGAACAGAAAACTACTCATCCAGTGACTAGTATATTTGCCCTCTACCAGACTCCTGTACCCCACTGGCCTGGGTCTGTCACAAAGGTAAAAGTACATGAAATACCAGATTTCACAGAGAAGATCATATTTCACAGTCCATGACACGTTTTTCACAGACGTGAATTTGGTAACTTCCTACTCATGGAAATAGTAGTTTGCATGCCTCATGCTCCCATTCTCCTCTAAGGGCAGGAATCCCTGTTCGAACTACATTTTCCATGATGCACCACGTTGGTTCAACCAGAAGCAAAATTGTGGTGCATCATGGGAGATGTAGTCCAGCCAAGTAGCCTGACCCATAAAGGAGAATGGAGACAAGAGGCACCCAGATTAGAGTTCTCAAAACGTATTATGGCAGCTCAGGCAAACACAGGTTAATGTCAAGCGGACTTGAAATTAAATGTTTCGATTCCGTTCGACAAACCGAAGTCTTTCGATCCGGTTGGCCTGACCTGAAACAAAATATTTTGTTTAGATTTTCCCAACAGACAATTGAATAATTTTGACAAAATTGAAATTTGCCTGCAGAAAATTTTGACTTTGTAGAAACTGTATTTTCTGTTGAAAAAACATTTTGATGGGAAATTCCCAATCAATGTTTAGACAGGTGCCTGAACCTCTGCCTTTCCAATAGACAAAAAGTGACCAATGACACTTGCACCAAACATACCTGATAACCCAACATGCTTGGCTGGCTCCAGCCCTAACACAGGACCTCAAAGACCGCCCCTCCCTTCACCTCTCAGGCTGCACCCCATTCACCTCACTTTGCCTCTGTGTCCCACTGCTGATGTTCTAAAAGGATTTCCCCCCACCTCCTGTCCCCAGTTTCAGTGGAATACTGGATTATTCTTCACTTCCTGTCTCAAACTGTACAGTAGTGTGCTGTTGAAAAGAAGCTGTGTCCCACCTCAAAGGTGGCTGCATGTCAGTGGTAGGTGATGTGACCCATTTGTCAGTAGAGGATGCTCGAAGTATGTGGGGAGAGCACTGCCTACCCCATTTTGAATCACATGATCCTGCTGTATATTGGCATAGGGTACAAAGTGGCTGTGAGTATCAGACACCAAGGTCTGGTGAACCACGCTGGGATCTTCCAGGGGGAAGATGCCAGAGCGATATAGATTTAAACGATTGCTGTAAATAATAATAATATAATTAAATCTTAGCTCTTATATAACACTTTTCATCAGTAGATTTCAAAGTGCTTTACAAAGCAGGTCAGTATCATTATCCTCATTTTACATCTGGGGAAACTGAGGCATGGGGCGGTGACGTGAGTTGCCCAAGGTCACCCAGCAGGTCAGTGGCAGAGCTGGGAAAAGCTATGACTCCTGAGTTCTCGTCCGGTCCTCTGTCCACTAGGTCATAAATACTGTACAACCAGTGTTTCCTTAACATGAAATTACGTCTCCCTTCCTAGTGGTGGCCGGGCCACATGAAGGTTGAGGAGTCTGCTACAACTTTCAAGCTGCAAGGGCTCTTTTAGCTCAGGTGGTAGAGGCTCATGGTTATACAATCAGAGGTCCCAGGTTCGACTCTGCTGTTAATGCCCCAACAAAGGGCATCACGTTACATGAGAGCCGAGAGAGGGGCTGGAGCTCACCGACCGCTGCATATTTCCAAAGGTAACTGCATTGAAACCAGGGCAGTTTTTCTGGACTTACACCAGGGTGAATGAGATCAGTGTCTGGTCCAAGGAGGGGAAGGGCAGGTGGAGGTAAGGAGGCTAAAATGGAGCATGGGACAGCATAAGAGGCAATGACAGAAGGGTACTGAGTACATGGAGACTCCACTGCACTCTCAATCAGGTCACAACCCTACAGTGAACACCACTAGACCTCCCTCTTCCCTGACACCCTCTCTCTGGCCCTAGCTGCCTCACCTCAGCCTGATCTAACCATGAGGCTGCTGGGTCCCTCTGAACTGGGACTGTCCATGCTCTAGGGGGCATTGCACAGCTTTGAAGGGGGGGTGTGCTGGGCACAACCAGGCCCACTGCTCTCCCCTCCAGCAGGAAAGGAGGAATCTGTGCTCCCCCTTAGAGATTCTTGTTGCCTGGTTGGGGGCGGTGGGTCTGCAGCAGGCGTAACAGGCTGTGTGTGGTGGGTGGGGGTATTGTGGTGGAGGGAGTCCAGGGGTTATGAAGGAGGAATGGGGGCTGATGGGGAGATAGGTGGAAAGGAGCCCAAAAGTGTGGGAGGGTAGGATAAACTGAAAACAAGCCTCACTCCAGGAGTGTAGCCTGGTGCTTAAATCAGGGGACAGCACTATTCCTGTCTCTGATACTGAGTTGCTCTTAGATGTCGGGCAAAGCCCTTTTGTGTCTCGGTTTCCCCATTTATAACATGGGGTGTGGGGGAGAATCGCTGGGGACTTGCATGGATTTGTTAAAACTTGTAAAGAAAGGATGGCCCAGTAGCTAGGTCCCTAACCTGTGACCCAGAGGATCTCACTTCTCTACTCTGCAACAGACTCACTGTGTGACCTTGGTCAAGTCTCTTGAGGGTATGTCTATGCTGCAAAAAACAAAACAAAGAAACCCCCCCAAAGCCATGGCAGCAAGTCCCAGGGCCAGGTCTACAGACTCCGGCTCATGCCATGGCACTAAAAATAGCAGCAGAGACATTCCCGCTGGGGCTGGAGCCCGGCTCTGAGATTCGCTGCGGTGGGTGTTTTCTTACAGCGCAGAGGTGCCCTTAGTCTCATTGGACCTCAGCCCCCCGTGCCCCCCTGCGTATAAATTGGGGCCCATGGCACTGCTGGGCTTTCCAGGAAAAATGCACTAATGATCGCCAGGTGCTCCGATGGCTCCAGCGAGGGGCCAGGGAAGTGCCATGGGGAGACAGAAAGATGCAGGGGGACGTGGTTTTTATTTCAATGCAAAGGATACTCAGCAGCAGCCTGTCAACGGCTTCTGGCTGAGAGGGGGTCCTGGCCCAAAGCTCTTCCCCTGCTGCCACTGGGTCACCCCCAAGGGAAACGTCGAGGGTCCCTTACCCCAGCCCAGCTCAGCAGCGCACAGCCGTCAGGACAAAGCATTTGTCAGGGGCTGGGGCAAAGCACTGAAAACAGGGGCAGGTGGGGGCAGAAAGCCCCTGGCTCCCAGCCTGCCCTTTGCCAGGGGCTGTTCGCCTTGGCTGGGGGAGCCAGGTGGGGATGGGGCTCACCCAGGGGCTGGTGCAGGACCAGGAGTGGTTCCAAGTTCAGTTGAATCGGGGACAGGGGCAGAGCCCCAGTGAGCATTAGGGGCCAGGTTACCCTGGTGTAAATCCGGACTAATTCCACTGACTTGCTCCTGCCCCAGGCAGCCTCCGCTGGCCGGGATCGCCCCAGCCGCTAGGCTGGCGGCTCCGGAGCTAAAGCTGCGCCGGGCAGCCCCCTCCCGAGCCCAGGTTGGCCAGGGCAGAGCTGCCCCGCGGCCGGGCACCCCCCGTCCCGTCCCAGGGGAGCACCTCGGGGCCGGGAGCCCCGCAGCGCCTGGTGCCCTCAAACTTCCACTGCAGCCCGTGCCCCCCTCCCCCCCCCAGCTGGCTGCACTTCACGCGGGGGTGGGGGCTTCCCCGGCCCGGACCCCACTCCCCGGACAGCAGGCAAGCGCCGCGCTCTCATGCTCTGGGGGTCCCGGCTTACCGGGCAGGTACCGCGGCCGCTGCCTTCCGGAGCACTGCGGGACTTGGGCTCCCGCGCCCGGCCAGCCCGCCGATGCATCGCCCCCCCCACCCCCCGCGCCTCCTCCCCGCTCTGCGGTAGCGCGAACACCGCTCGCCCCTGCGCTCGCTCGCTCTCCATTGTGATGCCTCTCACATCCCGCTGCATCGGCTCCCCGCGTGCACCCTGCACCCCGCGCGGCGCGGAACTCTGCCGTGGGGGGGGGGGAAGAGCCCCTGAACTTTCTGCAGCCTGGGATGCTAAAGCGCCCTGGAGAGAGGAGCCCAGCCGGACCCCTCCAGCCTCCCGGCTGCTGCAACTCCCTGGGAGAGGGACAAATGCCACAGGGGCATCCCTCAGCCCCCTGCAAGTGCACTGCACAGGCTGGACTGCGGGGGGGGGGGTCTCTGCTTGTGTGTCTGTGCATGGGAGCGTGGGTGGCCATGCATACATGCACAGGTGTGTAGGGTGCATGTCAGTTTACACACCTCTGTTGGGAGGGGTGTACGGCACCGGGTGTACTTGTGTGCATGTTTGTCTGTGTGTGTCGGCCTGTCCATACTTGAGTGCATGGGTGAGCAGGTCAGCATGTGTGCCTGTGTACATGGCAAAAGGGGGGCTCTTGCTGCAGAGACAAACTTGCATTTTCCTCTATTTGTAATGGTACTAAATAGACTCTGGCTTGAATCCCCTGCTGAGGCCCAGGCAAGTACAGCAACAGTTACTCAGGCCCTGGAGATTTTACTCTAGATTTTTTTTCCATTGTTGTTTTAGGAAGGAACCCGATTCCCTTCTGCCTGAGGCTTTGCACAGACACCCGGTCTGAGCCCCGGTTTTGTTCTCAGGGAGATGAGGGGCAGAGCAGGGCTGTACTACAGGGGGCAGGGTGGGATAAAGTAGAGAAGATTTAGGGTGGAGGGGATTCAGTGAGTCGTAGATTGCAAGGCCTAAAGGAATCACTCTGCTCATCTAGTCTCACCCCTCACCTAACAGGCTGGAGAACTGCACCAGGGATTCCTACAGCCAGTGCTTAGAGTGGTCTGAGAAAGCACACGGGGGAGGAGAGGACTAGCCTAACGTGGCAGCAGAAGTTTTGGTTAAACACTGCTTAAAGCCACCCTGGCTTAATATTTTTTTTTTTGGCTGGGCTGCAGCCCCCTCCCTTTAAGCACTACCTGCATCAAGCCCATCACCAGTGGCGAAGCTACAGCACGTTTTTTATTTTTTTAAATAGAGACACCCAAGCTCAATTTGCAGACTTCAAGCACTGGAGTACGCACCCAGGGCCTAGGTACATAGTTCCAAGAGTTCATGCCCCTCCTTGTTAAACTTATACACCTTATTTCTAGCCTCAGTAGTTCCAGCTTCAACTTCCAGGCACTCGGTCTTGCTCTTAGCTCCAGACTTAAAAAAAAAACAACAAAACCACCACCCCATCCAGCCTTGGGTGCAATCTAGTACATTCGAAAGGCAAAGTGAACAAATCACTCTTCAGAAAGGTCTCCCTGAGCAGGGACAAGAGCGTGCAGGAGGCTGAGAACAACAGCCCGTGGTGCGGGCTCTGGGGTGGGGCCACGGATCAGAGGTTTGGGGTACAAGCTGCCTGGTGTCTGCAATGGGGAGAGAGGACTTTCCCCAACCGTCTCTCACCACTGCAGCCTGGGGCCAGGGGAGAGGTGCCTCTCCCTACCTGCGTGGCCCTTGATAGCCTGCTGTGCAGCCACACAGCTTAGAGGGAACTTAGGTCAGCACTGGAGGGTGGATTAAGGGAAAGAGGAAAAAATAAACCTTCCTTGCTCCCCGCTCCGCATTTGTGTCTTCCATCTAAACACAGGAGGAGAGCCAGGGATGCCATGAGAAGCAGGAGAGCTGGAAGGAGTTTAAATGAAGCATTTCCCCATCTTTTGGTTTGCCCGCTGAGCAGGGGCACAGACTGGATGCCTCTCCTTGTGCTGCACTTATGGCTCCTGCCCCCATCTGGGGCTCAGGAGAATGCTGGACCCAGGAGCTCAGGGTGAGCACAGTGCTAGGAGTCACGACCAGCCTTTAGAAGATGGGACAGTCTGTTCCAATCCTCCTCCCTGTCAAGGCAGCCGTGTTAGATTGATTTCTGGAAATAATTTATAATGCAATAAGGAAGAAACCCCATAGCTAATGTGATAAGGAAGCTGAAGGAGGCCATAAAGCTGCCTTGGTGCAGCTAGACGGCTACAGGAGCACGGGCAGCTGCAAATTGCCATTGATTTTGATCTTACATCAACTCATTGATTCTATCCAGGGCCTGCCACGCTAGCCCAGACAGAGTCAGGGATTCCTTGATCAAGCCTTTGCATTTTGATCTCCTGAGCCCAGGCCAGAAAGCTGATGGGGAGCAATTCAAGTCCTCGGTCAGTTGGAGGTCATTTTCTTTGGCATCAGTGGGCCGCTTAGCTGCTTGTTGCCTCAGTATCCCCATCTTTGAAAGAGAATCTTAGGACCTGGCTTCTAAGTTAGATTGTGGTGATGCCTAGAGGTAGCTCCATAATATCTGCAAAGTGCTTGCAAAAGTTAGACCACCTCTTCCACAGCCTGGCCTAAGAATGGGTGAATTGCCCCTGCCAGCCCTTTGCTTACTCTACTAAGCTGGCTGGCTTTCAAGGACTCACCTGCTCTTCCAGGGGGAAGAATACCATTTCACAAGACCATGTGCATTTTGGACTGCACGTGGCTTTCGACGTCGTCTCCAGTGTGGTGGAGAAAATCTACTTCAAATTTTTATCAGACAATTGGGAAATGTCTCACACAAAATGACTGCTGCTTTGCAAACTCGACCGCAGGCAAACGTCATCGGGAAAGCTGCCTGGAGCAGATTGCTCGTGCAGCTCTGTTAGCGAGGCGTCGCCAGTGGACATTCGGGAAGGGTTCAGAGGTCTTTGTCTTACCCCTGCTAACACAGTGTAGCTCTTAGCCCCCTCTAGTGGCAGGACCATGCAAAGTAGTTGATGAATCCACTAGCAAATACCTGGGGAGTTTAGCTCAAGCAGGAGACACTTTTAGAGCAAGAGGTGATGGGTTCAGCCCCTGCAGAAGACAGTCCATTTAACATCTTGTTATGCTTGGAAGGAAGAGATTTCTACCATCATGATAGTCCAACCATGCTACACATCCTGTGTTTTCTAGTTCTCTTCTCCTTCTCCAGCCTCAGTGCTTTCAGATACCCGCTCCAGCATCCCTCTAAACAAACATCATGGGGGCAGGATGGTTTCAGCAGGTCAGTGGCAGGTTTGTTTTGCTTGTGTGCATCACTCTTTATCCTTCCAGGAGCCGTAAAAGATGGGGTAGGGTTGAGCAGGTAAGTCAGGCGCTCCTATTCCCCCTTTCCAAGGAAACATCCAATAAAAAATAAAAGGAAAACTAATCAAAGGGAACCTAGTTTTGCACAACACAATTAACTGGTGGAACTTTGCACCACAAGTATCAATGACGCCAAGAACTCAGTAATATGAAGAAAAAAGACAGATACTCACATGAGTAATGAGAAGATCCACAGTTACAGTAGAGAGAGAAATAATACAAGAGATTAAACTCCAACTTCAGGGCACTACCTGGCAAAGGTTAAGAAGAAGCTTCATTGAGGCTGCAGGGGGAAGCACAGATGTATTCTGACCCAACACAGCCCAGGGCTTTGCGGTTCTTCTCAGTCTGCCGCAGAGGGTTTTTATTGCTGAGCATATTTTGGATGTGTTCTTCTTGCAGGCATTTACTCTATGCACATTGCTCATCTCACTTGCCTCTGTGGGAGCTGACCAGGGCACTGCAATTTTGGAAGTGGGCTTGAAGTTATCGGGAAGAGGTGGGCTCCTGTACCTGTTAGAATTGTTCCTGGTAAATTACATCACTCTTACATCTCTGCAACACACCCTGAAGCTCTAACCTGACCCCAGCAAATCAGAAGCACCAGTGCAGCTCCCTGGGCAAGAACACATTTGCCATCTGGTGCCCTGGGGGCATATTATTTTGAAGTCATAGTCCTTCCAAATCAGATCTCTGTTTTAAAGTGGGTCCTTCACTTTAATGTGCTCTCTCTACCAGCTTTGTGCCAGTGCCCAAAGCCAATGATTTCCCCTATTCCTTTCAGCACCACTGCAGAGATGCAGGATGGAATCAGATGTATTCCCAGTTGCACCTTCGTTTTTAGCGCCTACCACCTTGTGCAGAGATCTTGTCGGCTCTTCCAAGCCGAGCAGCCTAGGGCTGGGTGTGGAGTTGGATGGGAGATCTCCCTAAAGAGCAAAGGTGGCAGCATTGCTTCAGTAGGAGGCACTCAGTCAGTATTGAATCAATGCACCAAAGTGGTGGTCAGGGCTGTGCCCCTGCCGGCGCCAGCTTGGCGTGAGATAGATTGTGAAACCAAACTTCCAGCTGCTGTGTTTGCTACAAGCCCATAGTGATGAACGAGGGCATTAGCCCTGATCTCCTGGCCAAATGAATTGCAACCGGTGTCCTTAAATTCCTCCTGGAGCACCACTTCTCCCCCCCCCCCCGCACCTTCCTGTCCTAAAAACTCATGCTATCATTTACATAAGCACCCTCTGCTTTGCGGGGGGTCAACATTGTTAGGTGTTCAGCCTGACACACGTGGGGCAGATATTCCTACGTGTGCAGCTCAGCACCCAGCAGCCCCAGGTGAGACATGGGCTGTCAACTTCCCCACCCGTACCACAGGGATAATCATTCTTCCTTTCTCTGGTCTATTTAGCCTGTGAGCTCTTTGGAGCTGGGATGAGTCTGACTGTGGGTCTGTGCAGTGCCCAGTCCAGCCAGGCCCTGAGTGCAGCTAGGTCCTAATGCACCTAACACTGACTTTCTGGGAACTGAGGATCATAGGACACTGATCTTGAGGAGGATTGGCTCCAGCCTCTTGCTGCATTTCGGGGTCTCCAATGAACCTAGGCTCCGCAGAAGCCATTGCATTAGGTCTGGTTTGGATCGCAGGCCCGAGTCCCATGTTGCCGCTCTGCAAAAAAAACCTGAACTGGCCTCAGTGTCACAGGAAACTGGGCTCAAGACCCCTGAGCCCACCTGTCCTGAGCTCAGACAGAAACCCCGATGCAAGTGAGAGCCATGAAGCTCGCACCGATATTCTGCACAGCTCCACCTGTGTCTTTCTATTGCCAAACACTGAGGCACAGTGCTCTGCTCCAATTACCAGGCCCCACTTCCTTCCCAGAGCCTGGCCACCGAGGCCCCCGCTCACACACCCCTGCGACAGCCAGAAATAGGACCCAGGGTCTCCAACCCCCACTCTGCCAGTCCTGCTCTAATCATTGTCACACACTGCCTCTCTGAGCTCTGATGTGCCACGTACATCCCGGCACCTATTGGAAACCAGCTGCTGCATGGGAATTGATTTTCCAAGGCAGGTGCTGATGAATGCCAACGTGGCAGGGGCTTGCAGCCTGGTGGGGAGATGGGAGGAAGGATCCTCACAGGGGCAGCCTCCTGATTCATCGCACAGCTGATTGCTTGGAGACAAGAACATGCAAGGTAGCTCCAGCACAGCTATGCCAGGCTCAGGAAGTGGCTAACTTCCTAATTAGAAAAGACCCAAAGTGTCTCTCATTCTCCCCACTGAGCCGGGGAAGGAAATTGATTGAAGGCTATTTTTGACTCCGATTACAACGGGGCAGCCCAATTCCAGTGCTTGATGGGAGTCACTCAGGGATGGCTCCCTTCCCTTTCTTCTGCTGATGATTAAATAATTCCAGTCAGCGCTGGTGCTTCTGGATTCTGGATTGAGCTTGTGCTGGGGACCAAGCAGCAACCACAGCAGGGGATCCCTCACTCACAAAAGGGTTTTAAGGAATAACTCCTCCCAGAGCAGATTATTGCAGGTCCTAATAAGGAGAGTTTTTTTGCATGTTCCCCCAAGGCAGGTAGTGCTGGTCACTATGAGAGCCGTGACACTGGGCTAGATGGCCACTCTGATTGCCTGGGTTGTGTGGTAGATATTTCGAGGTACATCATTCAACGTGGTTTGCAGCGGATTCGCCACAGTGCATCTAGAATATGCTCTCTCCTTTCACAGCTTCGTCCTGACCTCAGTAAGCCATGTTGTAGAGAGATGTTTGGGGTGGGGATCAGGAACAAAGATTCCCCCACACACATGTGGCTCCAGAGGACTTCAGAGCCTAATGACACTAACTTCTGCTTCTGGCCAAAATTTCCACTGGCAGCGTGCCCCAGGTGCCCCAGAGGGAGAGGCCAGTACAGGCTGGGAAATGCTCAGCCTCTCCCATGTGTGAGCAGCATCTCACATCTCATTCTGGCCTCGTGGAGACAGAGCAGGGCAGGGCACTTGCAGGCAGGGTTTGGAAAGGACTATTGCTTCTCCTCCCCCCCAGCCCTTGCTCCTATGCTCACCAAGAGTGGGGGAGGGGTGGATACCAGGGGATGCCTACCATTGTCTGGGGTGCTCTGCGTGGCAGCCAGCAGAGGGCACTCATGTAGAGCAGCCCGAGGGCCGCTTGCTCTTTCCTGTCCACAAAGCCCCTGCCACAGAGCAGGCACCCGGCTGGATGCCAGGCAGCAGCATGGAGTTGCTTGCTCACTGACATGGGCACAGCTCTGGTCCAAACAGCCACGTTTATACCACCTCCTCACCACCACCTCAGCCAGGCCAGGCCTCACTCTGCTGCGCTCTGGGAGCTTCTCAAACACAGGACACACTCAGCAAGCCCCACGAGACGGCTACCAAGCTATTTAAAAGGATACTGCCCAATTCCTATGCATTGCCTCAACCCCTCCTCTTTTTCCCACTACTCCCCTTTTACACCAGTCCCTGCTCTCCTCTGCCAATTCATTGGCCAGGCCCTGCCTTCCCTCGCATCTCTTGCCCAGCTGCTTGATGGGAACACTGCCAAGCAGACTCCTGGGACGCTGGCCGTTGCTAGATGAGGACATAAGAACAGCCATACTGGGCCAGACCAATGGTCCATTTAGTCCAGTATTCTGTCTCCGACAGTGGCCTGTGCCAGGTGCTCCAGAGGGAATGAACAGAACAGGGCAATTATAGATCTCTCCATCCCCCGTCATCCAGTCCCAATTTCTGGCATCAGAGATTTAGGGACACCTAGAGCATGGAGTTGTGTCCCTGGCCATCTTGGCTAATAGCCATCAATGGACCTATCCTCCATGAACTTAGCTAATTCCTTTTTGAACACCGTATACTTTTGGTCCTCACGACATCTCATGGCAATGAGTTCCACAGGTTGCCGGTGCGTTGTGTGAAGTGCTTTGAGCAGGGGGTGGGACTAAATGACTTCCTGAGGTCCCTTCCAACCCTGAGATTCTATGACTCTAAGTACTTCCTTAGGTTTGCTTCAAATCTGCCGCCTATTAATTTAATCAGGTGACCCCTAGTTCTTGTATTACATGATGGGGTAAACAACACTTCCAATTCATTGTCTCCACCCCAGTCAGGATTTTATAGACCTCTATCCTATCACCCAATAGTCATCTCTTTTCCAAGCTGAGCAGTCCCAGTCTTTCTAATCTTTCCTCCTCTAGAAGCTGTTCCATACCCCTAATCATTTTTGTTGCCCTTCTCTGCACCTTTTTAATTAATCCCAATATATCTTTTTTGAGATGGGGTGACCAGAACTGCCTGCAGTATTTGAGGTGCGGGTGTACCATGGATTTATACTGAGGGATTATATGTTCTGCTTTATTACCTAACCCTTTCCTAATGGGTCCTAGTGTGCTGTTAGCACTTTCTGGCTGCCGCTGCACATGGCGTGCATGTTTTCAGAGAACTAGCCACAATGACGCCACAATCTCTGTCTTGAGCGGTAACAGCTGATGGTGATGGAGCACCAGCACCTCTCACGGTGAGGGTTTGCCCAGGAGGGCAGGTCCTTAGTGGTGGTGCTGCCTCCATGATGGAAATAAACATTGAGACAATCTGGACAGAAACATGGGATCCCTCGAACAGCTGCAACAAAATGCAGGTCTATAGGAGGTCTATAGTAACAGCCTTTCCCCTCCTCTCGCGCATTTCAAATTGCTTTATGCATGTTAATGAACTGAGCCTCGCAGCCTCCCTCTGAGCAAGGGAAGCATTAATAGCCCTAATTAGTGCCATTTATAAATGCATGGGATTGCTGCCATCTGCCACTAGGACTTTCCGGACTCGGGCACAGGCAGCAGTCTAGGCACAATGGCTGTGGGGGTGGAAGCTGGGAGCGCTGTATCTGAAACGCACGGCTAGTGCATGAGCTGAGTCCAGTCTGTTAGCTTGGAGGCAGGAGCAGTCTCACTGAAGGTCTATTCGGGGAACTAACTACCCCTGGGAGACAGAGCTGCCCGGGGTTAGTGCAAGTTACACCTGGCGATTGGCTAGCTGGGCACACGCTGCAGGAGAAGAGGGGAAAAACACCTGCAAAATACTCACTTGCCTTCAGCCTTTACATAGATGCTTCCCAATTAACCATATCTGGAGCTACCCCACTGAGGTGCTGCTAGCAGCCAACCACACCTAGAGGAGTTCCTGAAAAGGTAACCTGTAATAATGGGGGGAAAGTAGCCCTTTTAGCAGCTTTCTGAAGGACGCCAGGAAGGTTTTTGGTTTCCAGTTACCTGCCTGACTTATCTTTAGAAACTCAGCTCTCATCAGCTGTGTTTTTCCTGGAAGACGCTGGACAGATGGAGACCGAGCATGGGTTCTGCCAAAGGGATACCAATCATGTGAGACCTGATTAACTGAGAGGGGAAGGGATTTTTATTCACACTGTTCAATGCTCTAGGCTGTTGGCGTGTCCCTGTTTAACTCCAATGCCCCCAAAACATTGTAAGAACAGAGGTCAGTGTTACAGATTTGTACACCCTTGCTCCTTCGAGTAAGGACTGCAAAAGTGCCTGACTCCTATCTGAGAACTCAAGGGGAAAACGCTCCTCTTCTTTTTCTTAAGCCTTGCAGGTCCTCTCATCCCAGAGAGCCAATGCCAGTTCTCCTCACCCTTTCCAGATCATCTGTAAGACGACAGCTGTGATTAAGAGACGTATCACTATTAATACTGTAGGGTGACCACATGTGCCAGTGATGGGTAGGTTAGAAAATGAAGTCAAACAGAGGTGTAAACACCTACCGCAGTCAGGTGCATGCTCAAGTGGCTACATACTAGTGGTAGGTAAGTGATCTCCATTTACTTTGCACGCCTACCCGCCCACCCACCCCTTCCGTGTGAAATGAGCAGCACTTATGGTCTGTAGAGCCCATCCCTTTGTAAAAAAACCTCCCATTTTACACTTGGGGAAACTGAGGCACAGAGGCTTATGCAGGGTCACATGGGGCATCTATGGTACAGGTGGAAATAGAACCCAGAGCTGACTCCTATGCCAGTGAATAGGAAACTGACCTATGCTGCCCCAGATAGTAATGATTCCATAACTACAGACTATGTCCAAACCCACCCTGGGGGCTGGAGCCTCTTCCCATTGAGGTCAACGAGGGGGGTGGGTGGGATGAGCCTGCCTTGTCTAGTTAGACTGTAGGCTCTTTGAGGCAGGGACAGTCTCTTACTACGCATACATACAGACTCTAGCACAATGGGGCCTCGGAGCACTGCCAGTAATAATATGGGCTGAGTGCAGGTTTGCCTGGCTGTCCTCTGGTCAAATGTCTCTCTCAGGGGTACCCCGCACTTCAAAAGCCACATGGCAGTGCTGCTTTAAGAGTGTGCCACACCCCTCGCCTCTGGCTGCCTCGCTCAGTGCCAAGCAGCAGAGCAAGGAATATTAATATATGGCCCTGTGCTGCTCCCTCGCAGTGCTAGGAGGTAGTTTACAGGGGAAATTAGAATGACATTGTTGCAAGTAATTGAGTGCCTTTCCTGAGATAGTCTCCAGGCCTCACTGCATTAGCTGTTTCTTAAATGGATGAGCTAATTAACTTAACTGATTGCTCCCACAGACTAATATTTTTGCTGTCACGTACCCGACAAGCATGTTCTGTTTTTCAGTTACCTGCATGTTTGTTTCTCAGAGACTTTAACGTCAGAAGGGACCATCATAATCATCTAGTCTGACCTCCTGCAGAAGGCCACAGAACCTCCCCGACTCACTCCTGTAATAGACCCCTAACCTCTGGCTGTGTTGATATCCTCAAATCATGATTTAAAAGACTTCAAGTTACAGAGATTCCGTCATTGACTAGTTTAAACCTGCAAGTGACCTGTGCCCCATGATGCAGAGGAACGGTTTCTGCCAATCTGACCCAGGGAAAAATTCCTTCCGGACCTCAAATACGACAATCAGTTAGATCCGGAGCATGCCGTTGTAGCCAGTCTCATCATACCATCCCCTTCATAAGCTTATCAAGCTCAGTCTTGAAGCCAATTAGATTTTTTTGCCCTCTCTGCTCCCCGTGGGAGGCTGTTCCAGAACTTCACTCCTCTGATGGTTAGAAACCTTCACTAATTTGAAGCCTAAACTTACTGATGGCCAGTTTATATCCATTTGTTCTTGTGTCCACATTGGCACATTGGAGGGAGAGGAGTTTTTATCCCTCCGACATAGTTATAGACAGCCATCACATCTCCCCTCAGGCTTCTGGTGGGTAGGCTAAACAAGCCAAGCTCTTTGAGTCTCGTCTCAGAAGGTAGGTTTTCCATTTCTTGGATCATCCTAGTAGCCCTTCTCTGCAGCTGTTCTGGTTTGAATTTACCTTTCTTAACCATAGGAGACCAGAATTGCGCACGATATTCCAGATGAGGTTTCACCAGTGCCTTGTATAACGGTACTGACACTTCCCTGTCTCTACTGGGAATACCTCACCTGATGCACCCTAGGACTGCATTCAGGGACACCCGGGGGGGGAGGGGGAAAGGGGCAATTTGAATCCCTTCCCTGTCTACTCACCCGGTGGCAGTCTGGGTCTTTGGCAGCAGGTCCTTCAGTGCTGCTGAAGACACTGAGCAAGTGAAGGACCCGCCACTGCCGACTCGGAGCGAGTGAAGGACCCGACGATGACGATGACTCGGAGCACCACCCAGTGAGTACAAGCACCGCAGGGAGTGGTGCCTTTTTTTTTATGTCCACTCCCCCGCTTTGCCCCAGGCCCCCTGAATCCTCTGGGCAGCCGTGATTGCATTAGCCTTTTTCACAGCCACATCACATTGGTGGCTCATAGACATCCTGTGATCAACCAAGACTCAGATTTTTCTCCTCCTTTGTCACTTCCAACGGATAAATCCTCAGATTTATAGCAAAAATTCTTGTTAGTCTCTACATGCATGACCTTCCACTATTACATTTCATCCCATTTGTATTACTCTAGTTTACAATGTCCACTAGATCTTTTGTACGATATTCTGGTCCTCCTCCGTATTGGCAATACCGCCCAACTATGTCATCTGCAGATTTTATTAGCACACACCCACTTTTTGTGCCAAGGCCCATAATAAAAATGTTAAATAAGATCAGTCCCAAGACCAATCCCTGAGTGGAATGCCCCTAGTAAGCTGGCCCTCGGCTGCCACGAGGCTATGTCAGCTTTGGCACCTGCAGCTTTCCAACCATCAGAGTCTCACAGCAGGTTCCAGTTTAGTGGGAGGAATCCAAGGAACTGGTGGCAGCTGGGGGCCTGTAGACATACTCAGGGTATATGTATACCTCAGTTGCTGCTTCCCAGCAGGCACATGTTCCCCCTCCAGCAGGGATCCAGGCAGGCAGCCTCCCTTAGATTTCACACCATGGGTCCTCATGGGGAGGTGGCTTCCTACAGACACAGCACTGTTTGTAAGGGCAAGTCACCGCAACACACCCAGCTGGTGCTGCTGCTATGCTCCATCGGAACTCAGAGCTTGCTCCGCAGGAGCGGTGGGTGGAGCTGCACGTGGATCGACTCTGCCGTAAGCTGCCCATTCAGCTTGCGTAGCCTATGCTGCAGCCAGGGAGCACCTGTGACTATGGGCGCATCTACATCTACACTCCGACAGCACAGAGTTCGCTTTGTTCTAGCTAGCTCGGACACTGCAGCAGTGCCGCTGTAGCAGCCCAGGCTGTATAAGTGCCCCTGGAACCCCGCTAATTACTTGGGTGGCTAGTCCAGGTTGAAACCTGCATTCCTGCAGCTCTACTGCCACCAGTAGACGAGCGAGCTCAATCAAAGCTAGCTGGGGTAGGTCTACATGAGCTGCCAGCACACCCTGTGACTGCAGAGTAGGCAGAGCTTACAGGTGGAGACGTCTCAGGAGCTTTGCAGAGCCCTGTAACTTGCATTTTGGCCGAGAACAGTCAGAAGAATGGTGTGCTATTGACCCATTGATGCTAGAGGACCTACAGCTCTGCTCGAGCCACCTGGTGTAAATTGGGAATGACTCCCCTGCCTGAGAGTCATGGGTGTCATCTAACAGGTGTGAGCAAGAGGAGAAAGTCCCCCACAGGACTGCGTCCAGCCACATCGCAGGGAATTAGCTTCTGAAGATCGTTAGAAGATCCCCATCTGTGCATAGCACAGGCCAATGACATCTTGGGGAGAGAGGGGAGATTAGCTATCTCCCAAGGATAACTACAAGTGGGGGAGAGGACGTGGGTTAGAATGATTCAAGAAGGTGTTCCTAGGAGACAGGAGATGAGTCTGAAGAAGGGAAAAAATGACGCTGAGTACCAAGACAGACTTCCCGGCAGTGTGGAAGAGTCCTGGGGCCAGAGCTCATGTCATTTTAAGACAGACTGGGCAAGGCCCTGGAGACTACTTATTTCGTCTGTTCCAGCATCTTCCCCCTGCATTTAGCTAGGAGATGTGCTAGAAGAGCTGTGGAGAAGGATGGATGGACTTAGGACCACGGTACCGGCCAGGACATCAGACGACGCAGGTTTGAGTCCCAGCTCAATCAGCAAGTCCCTTGGGGAAAGCCACTTCATTGGGCTTTGGGTCCAACCTTAGTGTCTCCGGCCCTCAGCTCTTCACCTCTAGAGCAGGGATAACTGAGGTGTTAGGGAGGCTATGCACATTAAGGATTGTGCGGAGATATTGCAGTGATGAGGGTCCCTGGACATCCCATAATAGGGCTACTCTGTCCCCTTGCACCACCCAGTTCCACTTCACCCTTCCATGGTGCTTTCCATTCAAGGATCTCAAAGCACTTAGCTAAAAAGGGACTGAGCCTCCCAATCGCCCTGTGAGGGAGAGGGCAGCATTCCTAGGACCAGACCTCCTGCAGAACACAAGCCAGAGGATAAGATCAGGCAGGAGGCCCGAGTCAGAGCCAGAACTAGACCCCACAGCGGCTGGCTTGTGCTGAAATGAGACTATCCTCCCTAGAATTTTTGCATACACACAATAAGAATTGTTAATATAGAGAGCACAGAGTCCTAGCACAGCTCGCCCCCCAACCCTCACGCATCCTTCCCCAGCATGGAGCATGAAAACACTTCGCCCCATGCCTTGAGGGCTGCAGCACAGACTTGAAAGCCAGAAGGGACCATCATGCTCATGTAACCCAACCTCCTGCACATCGCAGGCCACTGAACCTCACCCACCCACTCCTGCGATAGACCCCTAACCTCTGCCTGAATCACTGAAGTTCTCAGATCATGGTTTAAAGACTTCAAGACTTCCTGTGAAAATGCATCTCAGGGCAAACTCCAGCTAGCACAGGCTTCCCCCCACCCCAAGGTGGGGGATTTGTTCCAGTGGATTATTGCATGCTGGGAGCTGTAGTCTCGCTGGCAGGCCAGCTCTTCATATAGCAGATGAGGGTGGCTTTGGGCAGCATCACCTAGCTTTGCAGGTTCACATCTGACCTGCAGACTGCACTCTGGCTGTCCCCTGCTCTGGGAGGTTTTGGACTAAATATGCCCTTGATCTATTTCAAGGGATGGCAGCTCCAAAAGCCAAGCTCCTGGGGTATTAAGGGAGAGCACATCTCTTCTGGAACCAAGTCAATCACATGGCCCAGGGATAGAGCTGCATTGCTTGCATTATTGCCAATGCAAGTCAGGGCTGGTCTAGGTTTACTTGGTCCTGCCTCAGCACATGGAGCTGGACTAGATGACCTCTCAAGGCCCCTTCCAGCCCTACCTTTCTAGGATTCTGTAAGTCACACAGCATCCTAGTTCCTACCCACTATGGCTGGGGTTGTCAATAGCACTTGGCATTGGCCTAGCTCTGCCTTCATCAAGGGCACCAGTACAGAGGATGGGGATGGTTGAGGTGCATCACCCTCCTTTGGTGGACGGAACCAGACCTGCTTACCTGGGAGTATTTCCGCCTGTGAGGTAGACACTCATGCACTGGGGTGAGAGCCACCAACAGGCATTCAATAAATGATGTCACCACTAGCTACCACTAGGGCCTCAAGTGGTCCCTCCACACTGGGGTGAATGTCACTCTGACTACAGATTTTACATGCAAGTACCTGTGGAGAGCAATGCCCTGAGCACTAGTGCCAGAAACCAACAAATCCTTCTAATGATCGAATGTTCCCAAGCAGGGAACAGACATGGTACTAGGTGACTTAAGTGGCCAGTCAGCATGAAGCACCATAACTAGACTTTGCAGGAGTAAGCACGGCATAGAGAGCCAGAGAGTAAATGAAATTCCCCTACGTTTTCACTTGAGCAGAAAATCCATCCTGGGGAATCCTGCCCTGTTCCTCGCTGACATGCCACGCCCAGGAGAAGAGGAGCTTTGTCAGACTTCATATTACTGTGCTGGGTGCTGCACGGTCACAGGCCATGCCTTGGAGAGTTCACAGTCTAAATAGACAAGGGCAGGAGGGGAAGAGAGACAGAAAGGCGAAGGGACTTGCCTAAGGTCACACACCAAGTCAGTTGCATATGCAGGAATTGGAACCATGCTGAATTATTCTCTGGGCTATAACAAATGGCCTGCTTTGGCACCAACGGGTGGGTATATAGCAATATCCCCTCCTCTTAGCTCTGTGTAACCCTTGGTTAATTTATCAAGACGTTTGCTCACTGGGTTCCACACCCGATCTATCAGTCAGATCTGCCTTGTCACAATCAAGCCCTGTAGGGCTTTGAAGGAAGCAGAAGCCATTTTTTAATTAAATCCAAGTTTTGTATTTTAAAAAGCAACAGCACTCCCTGGAGGTGTTAGGGAAATATGCTTTCAATTCTGAACAGCATTTTAACGAGGACTTGATGCCAAAAGGAGATTCTGGGAGGCAGGTGTGATCTCTTCTAGGTGCCATAACCCAGAAATGGCAGGATTTCCCCACACGCTCCACCCTTTCTAGACAAGGTCAGCGCGACAGAAGGGCTGACTCTTAGAAGCAGACAGAAGAATAACAAGGGCATATGGACTCACTGGGTGTTTCTGGGACCAATTCACATCTGCAGCTGTAAATGAGAATTTAAAAAATGGATTCAGAATTTCTGAATAACTCCAAGGGCATCAGATCAATACAGAGCAGCAGCACGGTTATAAAAATACATGGTGCACCCAGAGCCAGATGGATCACGATTCTGTTCGGGATCAGGGCACACCGGCATGTGTGTAGCGGGGAGTACTGCCAGTTATTTCCCTGGGCTTGGCGGCTTTCATGCCTGCATGGGGTTTGCTTTCCACAAGTATTCTAGCACCAGAAGCACTTGTAGAAAGACCAGGCGTTATGGGCTAAGGGTCAGATTTTAAAGGTTTTTAGACACCTAGCTCCCACAGGAGTGAGGCACATAAATACTTTAATGACCTAGATAATTTTGCAAGCCTTGCTCATGTTGATGAGCCCTTGCTCACATATGTCCTGTGCACCCCGCTATTAGCAAAGGGTTGCACGATCCAGCCCTCTGCAAATATTGCAGGAGGCGTATAGATCTCCATGTTTTGGATAGTGAATTTGACTCCCATTGATTTCAGAGGGCTTTGGGTCAGGCCCATGCAAAACATTGCTAGGGTGGGAGTCACCAGGTGGCGCTGATATAATTTGAAAGACTTTTTCTAGCAGGAAAGTAGCACATGGTGTTTACATCACACATTATCCAGTATTATGCTTTCGGTTTCTTTTAGGGGAGCTGTCACCAGCAGCAGGAGGGTTTGCTCTGTGCCAGGATTTAACTATAGTCAATTGCCAGGGCAGAGCCTGGGACCTAGATATTGGTGTTTGGCAGCAACTTTTGAACGTTGGGTTCGCTGGCATGCTGTTGGCGACCACCTCTGTCCCACCACCGGTGCGCCATGCACAGAGCAGCAACAAACCAACTGTGCCAAGGAAACACCCAGATTCGGGGTCACCACTGGGAAGTAGCAAGGTCAGGGGCCCAGCGGATCAGTCACTGCTCGTGGAGGGGAGATCTGTACTGACGTGCACATGCAAGGTCAGACTGCACCAGGCACTCAGGTAGATGTGCACTCGTCACCAGGGCTGAGTGCTCAGCAGCACAAGATTTGAACAGCTGGACACAGCTGGCAGAACACAGCCAGAGCCCAGTGCTTGCGCCTGCATCCTTCATGCAGACTGAGTACCCAGAACCCTCGTATTCACTGCAGTTACAGGGAGAGAGCAGGTGGGGACTGGGCCAGGTCACTGCCATTTGGGCTCCAAGCACAGTGCACCATGACACAGTCTCCCCACCTCTGCACTTACAGTGACAGATGAGCCTCCCAGAGAGCCAGATGCAGGGAGTGGGGTCCCCTTCTCATACCTAGGAAGGGGAAGAGGTCTGTAGCACCTACGCCTTAATCCAGCCCTGGCTGGAGCAGTGGCTCCAGACCCCATGGGCTGTGTCCGGCCCTGGTGTTGGGGACAGTGAGTGCCCCTTCATAGCTCTGTCAGACGCCGCTGCTCCACAGCTCAGCCTCTGCCCAGCTGCTCCTTGGCCCAGGAGCGAGACTGAGGGTAGTGGCTGTGCATAAGGGAGGCTGGCAGGGAGTTGGGACTGCAGCAGCGTCGCCGATCTGCAGGTTAGGAGGTGGCAGAACAGCGAGGGGGCTGGAAGTCAGGGATGGGGGCTGGTGGCAGGTGTTCTGCCAGCAGCACATCCCTCGCTCATGATCAGGCAGGTGACTAGCTACTCCGGAGCCATAGCTTGAGCCCGGGAAGCTGAACAGATGGCCCTGGAGACACTGCTGCCCTCCCTGCCCAGGTCCCACAGCAGGACAGCCCAGCAAACTGCACCCTTGCAAAGGCACTAAGTTCAGAGGGGGAGTGGGAGAGATCCAGGAACCTCAGGGAAGAGAGTCCTAGAGGTCTGAGATCACAGGGGCCTGCTAGATCACCCATTCCACTGTGGGGCCAGACCCTCAGCTGGTGTAAATGCCAGGCATGCTAGTTAAGTCAGGGGGACTTCACTGACAGACACAGCAGGAGCCAGAGTCTCAGCTGGTGTAAACCACCCTGGTATCCTGGCACACCGTACATGGCTTGGGTTTAGCTGTCTCAAGAGGTGGGACTGACCAGGCTGGTGAGAAGCCTTTCCTGAGACCCGGATGTCAGCCCATCACTCTTCATTTTATCCCCCAAGTCACACTGAAGATCCTCTCTCCTGCCCAGCTGACCGCCCCAGGAATGATTTCCCATCCCCTCCCCGGGAAGGTTTTCCGATGAAAGCAGAAATACCCTTTCTCAAAAGCCCCCGAGCTAAACTGGTTTGGGACCGAAAACGCTTTCAGCAAAAAGCAGGAAGTTTTCAAACATTTTTCACAATGTTTCCGCTTAGTGGGGGGGGGGGGGGAGGAGAAGAGAGAGAACACACATCCCAAAAAAACAATTTAAACTCCCCTCTCCTCCCCCCCAGCAACAACATTTTGGTGGGGAATTTTCAGCAAGCTCTGCTTCCAAGCCCCTGCTTAGCTGAGCTCCATCCCGTTACTCTCCTCATCTCTCCGCAGGACACCATCCTGCCGGCCCGGGCTCGTTTTGCTGTTACTTTCCAGTAACCTCCGTTAGGAGGGGAATTTTCAAACACCTCCCTGTTATTCCAGCCCTGAGCTTCCCTCGCACAGACCTGCCGCCGATGTCCCTGTCACTCGGCTCTCGCAGGCTGTTCCTGAGCAGAATCACACTTGTCCAGGATGGAACAGCAGCTTTATGGCCTCTCCCTCCTAGATGATCATTCCCAAAAGATTTACATTTGTCCCTGTTTCACCCAGCCCTGCAGAACAGGGGCACCAGCTGCAACAGGGAAACACCAGCTGCAGTGGAAGGAACCCTTCTCTGCAGCCATGAAGTTAGTGGTAGTGGCTATGCCTCTCCCAACTCCCCCACCTCCTCACCCCAGAGAGACTGTCTCCAGAGGAGAGCTCAGTCTCCAAGGCCAGGTGAGGCTTTTAGCCTGAGTCTCTACCCATGTTTTAGGCAGCCTGCCCACTAGCAGAAGGATGGGCCAGTGGTTATGGGACTAACCTAGGGAGGAGGAGACCTGGCTTCAGGTCCCTGACCAGCCCCCCTCCCAACACACACACAGTGTGATGCATGGGTAAGTCATTTAGCCTCTCCATGCCTCAGGTCCCATCTGTACAATGGGGCTAATAGCACTGCCCTGCCACACACAGCAGTACATTCGAGATCGTGGAGTGCTTTGAGATCTCCTGATGACGAGCACTTGGTAAGAGCTAGGGGTTATTATGGGAGTAGCGCCTAGAGCCCTCGACCAAGATCAACTCTGTACCAACAAGAGACAGCCCCTACCTCAAACTGTTCACAACCTAAACAGACAATAAATGGGGTGAGAGGTGAACTGAGGCATAGGAAGGGGTGTGTGTGTGTGTGTGAGAGAGAGAGAGACACCCCCCCAAGGTCACAGGCAGAGACAGGAACAGAACCCAGGTGTCCTGAGCCACAGCCCATGACTATATCCACTAGGCGATACTACCATCCCGCTGTGTCCCCGGCAAATCCCTGGGAATTCCATTGCAGGCAGCTGCTGGAGATGGTGTCTCCAGCTGGCTGGGTTTTCCAGAAGTGCATATTCAGCAAAGCAACCCCTGCCGCAGCCCTGCCTCTGATGAATGAGCGCTCAGTGCAGGGAGTGGGTGGAGGTGCTCCCAGCCAGTCTGGCCTCTCGCCCAGCTTGGGGCTTTATTCATTAAATATTCCAATGTATAAAACTCCATCCATACACCACGTTTCCATCCATCCATCACCCAGGCGTCAGAGAGAGAAACAAACATTCAAGCACTTGCTCAGCCAGGGCTCCGGGCACAGGGATAAATCAACATCCCTTCTTTAAGGATACACGCGATCCCAAGCCAACCAGTATCAATGAAAGCTCCCCCGTCCCATCCCTGATCACGCCCCCCACACTCTGCCAGGACACGTATACAGCCTTTGCCATGCGCCCTCATCGTCCGCAGATCCCAGCTCTCTGCCTCAGCAGAGGTGGAGAAAGCAGATCTAGAGTGGAGGGCCCATGCTTGCTGGCTACCCCCTCCCCTCCCCTCCACTCCACTCCACCTGGTCTCCAGTATTATTTGCGGCGAGATCGGTCCATAAGGAAGCTGTGCACTACTGGGCTGCTGAGCATCTAGGTCAAAAGTAAGTCCCTGAATGGCCTCTGGAGACATCCTCTCTAGGTATGTATCTGCCCCCTGCATTACTGCAGTATCTGAGCAGCTCACCAGCCTTACCCTCACCCCTACCACGAAGAGAGGCACTGCTAAGGATCCCCAGTGTGCACATGGGCACTGAGACAAAGCAACCAGCCCAAGCTTACACATGGAGTATGTGGCACAGCAGGACCTGAACCTGGGTCTCCTTGGCCTCAGCCTAGTGTCCTGATCATCCTTCCTCTGTTCTCCCCCCCCACTCCCATCATCCACCCCCTTCTCCAGACACACGGGAGCTAGCAGCTGGGAACCACCAGCTGGGAGGCAGGTATATGGGGCACGCAAGTCCAAGGGCAGGGGGAGGTAGCAGTGAGGACATGGTACTTGCACCAGGCAGGAGTCCGGATCTGCTGTCCCTAGCCCAGCCCTTCCTCATCCCTCCCCCCAAGGCAGCTACATCCTGAGTGTCCTTCGCTTCACACAGGGAGAGAGCAGAGCGACTCTGGGCCATCAAAGGCACTCGGCGGGGGGACAGACCCTTTTAATATAGCTAGAGCCACTGTCCTCAGTCAGCCAATGGGAATGTGTGGGGACGAGGTCATGCAGCTGACTTGCTGTTTAATTGGTTGAGGCTAGAGGGGATAATATGAATTGCCCCAGTTATACAACTAGTTTTGGGGGAGGGATTTGAACCCAGATGCCAGTCTAGTGCCTTGTCATCAACCGGGTGACAGTACAGCAAAGAGCTTCGAACACCTCCGGGCTCTTCAACTTGCTCAGGGTATAGGTCCCTTCCTCCCCTCCCTTGCAAACATGTGGGTGACAGAAGTCTGCCTGTGTAGACAGTTGTCCTGTTCTCATGTCTCAGATCCAGCAGGGGCCCAGCCCAACCAGCAGTTGGGAGCTGGAGGTCAGGAAAAGACGCTGCAGCCCTAGAGATTGTGACCTTTGATCAGCAGACTCCTCACTAGCTCTGCCCCCGCACTTGGCTTTATTGGCGCTGTTCAAACTACCCTGAATAATGGAAGCGTTTCGGGTGGCTGGAGGTAATTTATGTGCTAATCACTAGGAGGAGATGGATCTCGCTGCAGGGTGAGATTGCTGCAGGTTTGGGGAAACAACTGAACCAGATGCTGCCGCCTTTGCCCCCGGGGTCTGTGTGGAGTTGGCAGCGACTCAGAAAACACCCCGCAATCCAGCTTGAATGCACAACACCACCCTTCCCAATGCAAAATGCCACCCCCTCCCCTGCATGACTAGACATCCCCTCTTAGCCACTGCGGCTGGGTAGACTGAGTCTCCTCCATTTCTTTCAATCTCCTACTCGGCTTCTGTCCAACCTTGGGGGGCTGGCACCAGGGGCCCAGCATGGAGCACTGCGGGAGCTGCCTGAACCCAGAGGAGTACAGCCGTCATGGGCTTTCCCAGATCAAAATTCAGTCTTTAGTACCTGGGGCTTGATCTGTTCTTTGCTTTGAATATTAAGACCAAGGTCTAAGCCAGGGGTGAGCAAACTTTTTTGCCTGAGGGCCACATTTGGGTGGGGAAATTGTATGCAGGGCCATGAATTTAGGGCTGGGGCAGGGAGTTGGGGTGCAGGAGGGGGTGCAGTGTGTAGGAAGGGGCTCATGGCAAGGGTTTGGGGTTCAGGAGGGGTGCAGCAGGGGGCTCATGGCAGAGGGTTGGGGTGCAGGAGGGATACAGGATCTGGCTTGGCACCGCTTACCTCGAACGGCTCCAGGGTGGCAGCGGCATGTAGTGGGGGCTAAGGCAGGCTCCCTGCCTGCCCTGGCCCCGTACTGCTCCCGGAGGTGGCCAGCATGTCTGGCAGAGGCTCCTGGGGGCGGGGCAGGTGGCTCCACAGCACGCTACCCTTGCTTGTGGGCACCACCCCCGAAGCTCCCATTGGGCATGGTTCCCCGTTCCTGGCCAATGGGAACTGCGGGGGCAGTGCCTGCAGGCGAGGGCAGCACACAGAGCCCTCTGCCCCCCCGCCACGTCCAGGGGCCGCAGGGACATGGTGCTGGTTGCTTCTGGGAGCGGTGTGGGACCAGAGCAGGCAAGGAGCCTGTCTTAGTCCCACTGCACCATTGGGCTAGCAATCCCGCAGGCCAGACTGAAAGCCCTGACGGGCCAGATCCAGCTGGAAGGCCGTAGTTTGCCCTCCCCTGCCTTAAGCTGCCACCTGAAACCACCTGAGAGTGGGTGGCATTTGTTTTCCAGCAGGGGTGCCATGGCAGATCCTGATCATTCTTGATTGTCAGTGGTAAGATCAGTCCCTTGCCAGCACTCCTGTGACTCATCCTCATCAGGCAGCATCAGAAGCTAATTCAATGGAGCAAATGAAGCCCCCTGTACCCTTCTGCCCCACTGCTCCCTGGGGCAGGCCCAGAGGAGCTACAATGCCTGCCTGGATGCCCGGATGAGCCTGGGAATTCAGAGCACTGTGCTCCACGCAAGACCATTGCATGGGAGACATGAATGATCTTTCAAAAGAACAGTGTAGCAGGGTGAAAGCACCAACCATGATGTTACTGATCCATGCATCGAAGCTAAGACCTGTGATCCTGAACCGCACACACTATACAGTCTGAGAAGCGCTGATGGAGCCTAAAATGACCCATCACCCACATTTTGACCCCCCCCAGAGCCCAAATTCATAAGCCAGCATCCTCCTCCACTGCCACGTCTTCCTCACCTCACCAAGGCGCACTGACACACACAGAGTGGCACCCTCTACCCCAGCACCAACCCTAATCCCGGACTGCTACAGAGGGGAGGCCCCCGGAGAGGGGGAGGAGGCAGAGGCTCCTCAAGACAAATCTTCCATCCCAGGTGAGACTTCTCTGCGCCGCCCGTTGTAGGCCTGGGCCAGCAGATTTGAATGAGAGGTGTTGCAGCCTGGTGCATGGGAGCACAATGCCACTCAAGTTTTACCTGGCTGACCTTTGAGGAGGGGCAGCCAGACCAGATCTGCCCCTCCCCAGGCAACTGCTTAATTTGCCTATAGCTAGAATAACCCCTGCCCAGGACAGGATATGTTGGAGAGAGAATAACCCTGTCCTGCGCTCACCCCCTCAGCAGTGGTTCTTGTCCCGCAGGGCTGTGGCCAGGTCTCCACTCCAGGTGCTGCAAGCTGGCATGGGGGGGGGGGAGGTACACTGCCACTCAGGTTTGGCCTGGCTGCCCTCTGCCATGACAGAGGGGAGGCCAGGCCAAATCTGAATGGGTGGCACTGCCACCTGGTGCACAGGGCTGCAGCACCACTCAGGTTGGTCCCAGCCACCCCTCTGCAGAGACAGGAGCCACCACTGTGAGGTGCTGGCCAGGCAGGCTTACTGTCCAATCCTTCCCTCCCCTGACCACCACAGGGCCTCTCCTCCACACCTGGCTTGCAACTCGGAGTTAGTTTGGGTCACGGACTTGACTTTACAGAGGACAGAAAACATTTGCAGGGCTGATGAGAAGAGCTGCCCAAAGGAAAGTCTTAGCAAGGATGAAAGCACTCCTGGTTTCCTTGTACTCTCCCGTCTATCGCCACCAGCTGTCAGACTGGACGCTCTGTGGGGCAGGGACTGCCTTTTTGTTCTGTGCACGTACAGCACCTAGCACAACAAGGTCCTGGGCCCAGGGCTGGCTCCAGACCCCAGCGCACCAAGCGTGCGCTTGGGGCGGCGTGCCGCGGGAGGGTGGCAGGCGGCTCCAGTGGACCTCCCGCAGACATGCCTGTGGACGGTCCACCAGAGCCGTGGGACCAGCGGACCCTCCGCAGGCACGTCTGTGGGAGGTCCACCGGAGCCGCGGGACCGGCGACCGCCAGAGTGCCCCCTGTGGCGTGCTGCCCTGCTTGGGGCGGCGCAATTCCTAGAGCCGCCCCTGCCTGGGCCATGCCGGTGCTCCCAGGAACCTGTAATAAATTCAAAAGGCAGAGGCAGAGCACCAAGGTAACCAAGTAACAGACCAGATTCAGAAACAGCCAGTAACTGTGGAGGCAGCTGCCATGCAGCAGGGAGGGGTCACATTTGCAGCAACATCGTTTTCAAAGAAATGCAAAAGCAAACCGTGGCCCGGACCGCCCAGTGGAAGGGCAAAGCTCTGCCGAGGATACAGAAAGAAGGTTCTTTTGCAGGAGTCTCTTGCTAAACCTTCTGAGCGAGGTTTTACAGCAGGTTGGACTCTGACATAGGAAATAGGTTCACCAAGTGGATTTCAAAACAGATACCAGAGCACAGGACAACGTCTGTACGTGAGTGACAGTCCAGTGCTAACACAGAGAAAAGGCAAGCACAAGATGAGCCCCGGGGCAAAGCCAGCCTGGTTGTATAAGGAGCAATCCGAGTGCGGATGCTCAAATGGGCATATCGTGTGTCTCATGAAGAGGCTGAACAACAGGGTGTGATGAGGTGCATCTTATACCACATGGGCCCTGATCACAGCGTGCTGGCAAATGTACATCTATCTGTTTGATCACCCACGTTTACATGCTGCTCGTCAACCCAGGCACGCTTGTTGTGCTGCCTTTTCAAACCTGAGTCGTTTCTGGCCTTAGACATGCCAGCAGCACTGTGCCACTTGGGCTCAAGTGCGCCTCTCTGGCTCGAGAAGTACTGTGGGCTCCAGAGTTCAAGCTTGTCCAGTGCAAAGAGGATCATGTGGATGAGATGAGGAAAAAGGCAGAATTCTGCGCTGCCTCCCTGCTCATTATGTGCATCAGACCATAGGATTTGCCAGGCTGGAGCAGACCAATAAAGCCAAGTTTGGGATCGATTCTCCAGTACTCTGGCAGTTGTGTACGTGTCTAGAGCTGCTTAGAACACTTGCAACAAAACTTTTCCCAGAAAAGCATATGGTTTCAAAGAAGCCAGAACATTTCACGGAGAAAAAGATTTTGACAACGGTTTCTAAATTCCAACGAGACAGGAGAAGAGCGACCCAAATCAAAAACCTGAGCCCTTTGATCAGATGTTTCAACCCAGTTCTCTTTGGCAAAAGTGTCTGAATGGTTTTGTTCTGCATTAGAACAAAATTTCAAAGCCACAAAGGTCTTTGCAAAACTAAAGATGGTCGCCCACCAGCCAGCGTGACCCATTTCCTTCCTGACCTCTACACTGGTCAGCTTGGGTCCCAGAGCACAGCATTTGATTACCTCTGTCTAACCACTAATAAGCTCATTCATTATCTGTGCTAAATGAGCCATTAATGTTTCTACATTTCTAAAGCACTGCAAAGCATGGCATTAAAATGCTAAGTATCATAATCATCAGGACTCCTGGGTTCTGTTCACAGCTCTGGCACTAACTCACTGGGCAACCTTGGGTAAGTCCTTTCTCCTCCTTGTGCTTCAGTTTAATAGATTCATAGGGTGACAGCCTGACTCCAGCAAAATCAATGGGGAAACTCCCATTGCTTTGAAGAGGCCAGAATTGCACTCATATACTGAGGCCAGAAGGAACCATTAGGATCACCTAGTTCGACCTGCTGTCTAATGCACGCCAGAGAATTTCACCTAGCAGTTCGTGCATCAAGCCCATATTTGCTAGTTGAGTTAGAGTGTATCATTTAGAAAGACGTCCAGCCTTGATTTCAAGACTTTGCAATGGAGAATCTACCATGTCCTTTGCTACGTCATTCCAATGCTTAGTTCCCTGCACAGCTGAAAAGTGCCCCTTATTTCTAGTCTGAATTTGTCTAGGTTCATCCTCCAGCCATTGCATCGTTACCCATTTGTCTGGTCGGTCACAAAATCGGTGATCAAAAAACCTCTGCCACATCAGTTCTTGCAGATCGTGATCAGGTCACCACTCAATAGACAGGAAACTGAACCATGGAGACTAGGCACAGGCCCTCAAAAGGTATTTAAGCGCCTAACTCCCACTGAAATTGTGAGAGTTTTGTGATTTATGAGACAAAGGTATTTAAGCACCAGCCAGTGCTCTAACCACTTGGCCATCCTGCCTCAAGGTATTGAACTTGTCTGGGGAGTTGCCCCCACATTGCAGAATCAGGCAAGACTCCAGAACCCTGGGCACATTCAGCCATTTCCCCCCATACTGTCATGGGAATGGGGGTCTGGCTAATTCTTTCCCACACCCCAAAGTTGCTCAAAGTCCTTGTTTAGCACATGCCATCAGAGGCTCTCCAAGCGCTTTGCTTCAGTTACGCTCTTGAGAATAGAAAGTCTTATTGTCAGACCTGTGCTTATGCCTAGCCCCTGCTCTAACCACCAGACCATGCTCCCCTCTCAGAGCCAAGCGTGGAGCCCAGGAGCCCTGACTGTAATTTATCTGCTCAAGCCACTAGATCACACTCCTTTCCCAAGGAAATCAAGTCTGATTCTAGGCATTGACTGGAGTTCAGTGGGCAGCCAGGGCAGTAAAGTGGCAGTCAGGAGACCAGGGGTCTCTTCCCCACTCCAACCGACTGTGTAAGCTTGGTCAAGATGCCGCTCTCGATGCCTCAGTTTCCCCATCGGGTGAGCCGTCCCAAAGGCTTACGATTGGGCACATGAGTACTTAGGTGAACCAGGGCCACTAGATTCAAGATCCTTTTAGTACCTGGTATTTTCTCCCCAGGAAGGTGCTTATCATACACAGCCATCCAGTCACACCTCAGTCATCTTTTTGATCAGCTAAACAAAATTACCTAACCTCATTTTTTCCAGCCCTTGAAGTGTTTTTGTGGGTCTTTTCTGCACTCTCTCCAACCTCCTTTTTAAAATGTTGGCACCAGAACAGGACACGCTACTCCCATATTGGTCTCCCCGATGCCCACACACCAAGTGTAAAAAGCACCTACCCCCTTTGCTACTCCCTTGCTCCCACAGCCAAGGGTCGCATTAGTGGTTTGTGTCATAGCATCACTCTGGGAGCTCATGTCTAGTAGCTGGTCCCCTAAATCTTTTTCAGTCCCGGCTTTCCAGGATACAGGCCCGTCTAAGCATCTGGCCTGCACTCTTTGGTCCTGGATGCGCTATGGAAATGGTATTTGCATACACCCAACAGGGCAGGCCCTGGTGCAATGGTGCATAATGAAGAGAGGTTAATATTATGGGGCTTCCGCAGATGAGTTCTCTTCTGTCTCCTTACGCACACATGCCCTGTTACACACAGACTGCCAGCTAGCCTGGCTCTGCAGGTACCTGAAATGACCCTTCTCTTTGGAGAGTGAGCTGTGCTAGGAGGAAGCTGGCCGAGCTGCATTGAGCATAAAGCAGCATAAGCAGTCCCGTCAGTGCCAGGCAATCTCAAAGGTACTGCAATGCAGTGGTAATTTTTTTTTTTGGTAATTCTTCTCCTCTCCCCCACCCCCTTTGAAAGTTGCAACGCAAGCACTTTGAACAGGGCCAAGAGTTTGTGCTGCGCACGCCTGGACTGACCTTATCAGTCCCGGCACACCTCTCTCGACAGTCCAATCCCAGGATATAACACGGAGCTACCCTGAGCTGTAAGTCACAAGCATGCCAGGCTGCAGGGAGATGTGATCTCAAGCAATCTCCCCCCCCCCACCGCTTCCCGTTATTAACAGAGCTGTCTCAGGCTTCACCCATGGCTCATCCCTCTGCCCTTTCCTCCAAAGAATGGACCTTTGGCTCTGGCGTGGCCATGACTTAGTGGGAAGGTGACACCCCCCTTGCCTGCGGGGGGGGGGGTGGTGGTGGTGGGGAAAGAGGTGTGAAAAAAATAAATAAGCTTCTAGGCTACGCCAGGTGTTAAAGTAAACAGGAACTAAAAAACCAGAGGGAGAATCCCCCTCCTCTCCCTGGTTTGGAGAAGAGCTTCTCCGACAGGGCTGTTTGGCAGGGGCAGAGCAGACGCAAGCAGGGGAGGCTGCCGTGGCAGCAGGAGGAGGAGCTGGGGAGTCACTTGGGCTTCTGGCCTACTGCCCAGGAGATGGACATGCATTAGCAGCACCAGACAGGAGGAGAGCTGTTCCCAAACACTGGGGGTCAGACCCCTGTCCTGCTCCACCCAGGGCAGAGAGGGCCTCCTCAAGCTAGCTCCAGAGTGGATAGGAGACTGGGTGCATCCTCCCCGACCCACCCGGAAGCTCTGCCCATGGGATGGAGCTCTGAAATCCTGTTCCTGGCGAAACAGGAGAGGAGACCAAAAGCTGCCCTGTCCCACACAATGCCAATGCTGCCCTCCCTGTTAACACAGCTAGGTGGAAGGGGGCTCCCCTCCCAGATGAGGGAGGGCTAAAGTACCAGGAGATGCTGCAATTGAGCCTCGCTCCTTCAGGCTGAACAGCATGTGTGCACTTGCTGACATAATCTGATATAATCCAGTTACTCCATGTGCCAAGCACTGAGTTCATGAGATGGCTGCTCTCTTGGTCAACGCACCAGGGATCGAATCAGCGACTCCTAGTGCTGAGTGCAAATTCCTGTAATGCACAGCAGTGGGTTACACTTGCTGGTCACTTGTTAGCGGAGGATTTTATTCTATAATCCCTATTATAGGGAACTGTGTGGACCATGTCAAGGATTTGCCTTGTTACTCGGGGTGTTTGGGAACAAGAATCTGACCACTCGTCAGTTTTCTTTATTCATCCTTCAAAATAAGACCATTAAAGAATCACTGAAAGACAGCAAAGAATTTCTCCCACCCCGCCCCCACTCCTCTCTGCTTCCAGCTGTCCTCTGCACAGGTTCCCGGGTACCAGACATTGCAGAAGAAACTGACCAACCACAGCAGCACCCATCAAGCCTGTGTGGCTGCGGGGTTCGGCTGGCACTCGGCCAGGAGATGATTTTCCATCAGACCCGTATTTGCTATCCATGAAGAGTGCATCTTCGAGGAACGCCATTGCAGATGGCAGCTGCGTGGCCATTGCCAGGGTAATGAGAGCAGTGGCAGCTTTGCAATTAACAAAGCTGGTGATTCTAAGATTTTAAGGCCAGAAGGGACTGTTCTGATTATCTAGTCTGAGCCCCTCTGTAGTGCAGGCCGGTAAATTTCATCCAGGGGTTCCTACATGGAGCGCAGGTGAACTGGGATTTCTCCTTTAGAAAGGGACATCCAATCTTGATTTAAAGACGCCAAGTGATGGAGAATGCACCACATCCTTTGCCAAATTGTTGAAATGGCTATTTACCTTCCTCCGATTGTAGATTCTCATGTAGAAACTGGATTGGGCTCCTAGAGAGCTGGATTTAATCCATGCTTCCAAAGTAGGCTAGTGAGCAAAGATTTAGCAAGGCAGAGGCAGTGCAGGGGAGTGGATGGGACCCCAGCTGGGCCACAGGATGAGGGATGGTCTCTCACTATGCCTATGAATGTTCAGGGCTTGGCAGAATGGGGCCCTGCTCCCACTCAGATACACACAGGTATCTCAATCGCTCCAGGGCACCGCCCTGTCTTCCAGCCCCTCAGCTTGCAATGCCAATCTCAGTGATGACCAGAATGCTAACAAATGGAGAGGAGGTTAATTTCTTACTGTTTCAGACACAGCTGATGGCTCCTGTGGATTAACCCACACCCACCTCCTTTCTCCAATGGAAATTCCTCTGGAAAAAAGATTATAATTGACACGCATGCGCCAATATTACGTAGCTTAATGATGATGTCAAGTTGTTACCCTGGGTGGCTACTAACTGAACCAAGTGCTGGCTCATCCTCAATTGGCTGGTTTCTAAACTGGAATGAATACTCCTTCATTTGCTTGAGTGTGGCCCTTTGAAGCCACTTGCTCAGATTTTTCTCCAGTTTGGATGCTCTTAAGTGAATTTGCAGGTGGGTGGAGTTGCAGACCTGATCACCCTGGAAACCAATGTCCCCCTGATGCAAAGAGCTGCTATGGAGCAGGGTGAGCATCCCTCACCAAACAGGCCGGATTCCCCCAGTTATTTACCCCCTGTGCAGGGTGGGTGTGAATTGCTACCAGATCACATGGGAAGCCCTGACTCTCATCCTCGGGTCCTGCACTTGGGGCAGGATCTGGCCCAGGGAAGGTCACGTGGCCCACCTCTGGGGTGGAACGCAGCAGCCATTTAACAGTGGTGCTACAGGCCCTGAAGTAGGGAGTGGCCTCTGCTGATTCAGTGCTGGAGGGATTTCAGCTGGGTGGATGCGAGCTGGGATGTCGGCCTGGCCTCATTTGCCAAACGCTGCTCAGTGCCTTACGTTTTACATGTCTTCCAAGCAGATGTCAGCTTCAGCAGCACGGCGCCCCCTAGCGCCACTCTGGGCACTCACCCAGACAGAACAGCATCTTCTACTGAATCCCCACCTATCGGTGTTCTTACCCGGCCTCCATCACCATAGCATCACACACACTTTTACTGTATTTCCCCCCACGACAGCGCTGGGAGGTAGGGCAATGCCATTTACAGATTGGGGATGGAGGCAGAGAGGGGAAGGGACTTACAGTCACTCAGGGAATGGGTATCCCAGCAAGGAATTGAACCTGGGTTTCCCTGCCACACCTCCCCCCCACAACCCAACCCACATAATCATGTCAGCAAAACTTTTAAGCCTAGACCAGGGCACAGCGAGCGAGAGCTGAAATGGACCGAGACCGGTGCACCCTCTGCTGGAACGCTAGCTCCATAGCGGAGCGTGGCACAGGAGTGTGCTCGCTTCACCCCCTAAAAGAGTTCTCACTGCAGCTGCTTCAGTTGTGCCTGTGGCCAAATTGCCACCATGTTCCCAGCCAGCTTCCCTGCCGATGAGGGGTGAGGGGAGGAGCCATTCACTTATATGGCATCGGCCCTGCTGAGCGCAGCCAGCCGCCTCCTCGCTCACGGTTTCAGCAGCTGGTCCTGCTGCGTGCACATCCTCCAGCAACTCACGGAACCCCATGCCCAGATCATCTGATCGCCCTGGAAAGATTTGCCGTTGGGGGGGGGAAGATTTGCCATTGGGGGGAAGATTTGCCGTTGGGTGCTCGGGGCAGTCCAATCTGCTGTGGAGGTCACAGTAACTGATATGTAACTAAGAGGGCAGTGAGCGGATGTGGAAAGCCACAGGGCCTATCTGCACTTGGCAGCTGTAAGCGGAGGGAGCGGAACACACCACCTGCTCTGTTGGCCACTAAGATGGAGCCAAGGGGTGAGGTGGGACTTGTTTCCCCATATGCCAGAACTGAGCGATCCAGGATAACGAGCACAGTTCCTGTTACAAAGGGATTATACATGATTAGTTGATGTTAGAAGCACATTGCGGGTAGCAGTAGCAAGTGCTAGGCATGGTTATGAGCTCAGAAGCAGGAGGTGGTGTAAATTATTATATAGAGAACTATTTGTGAAGTGTTCCTCCCCCTCCCCCACATGCTGAAAAAGTGCTTATGAATTTTTTTCTTTGTTTCTCTCTTACATTTTCAGCAAAATGTTCAGGTTTTCACAAATTCTTTTTTCCAGTTTTTGGCCCCAAAAAACCCTCCATTTTTTTTGACAAGTCCCCTTTTTGTCAGAAATGTTGGGGTTATTTCACCCCCTCCCACACACACACCCCAAAAAAATCCCAAACTTCTGAGCACACTTTTGATGGAAAGTTCTCAACCAGCCCAAGCTGTAAGCCATGGTAACAGGCTTGACCTGTTGGACTCTAAGAATTGATAAACCATCTGTTGACATCTATTTGTCATTTATTAACTCTTTATAGGCTCTTTAGAAGTGGACCCTCACTGTCAAATGGGACCAATATATTTTTATAGCAATTTCAATGCTGGCTTGACAGTCCTGGAGAGCAATGCCCTCTGCTTGCTCCCCCCTCCCCCCCAACATTGGGAGAGATGGCAAAGGCAAGGGTGTCCCCACTGGCCCACTGGGTGTCCTGTGCCCTGAAGGAACCAGCTCTTGGGTACTTCTCTCCAGTAGGCCTTTCCCATAGAATAGCTCAAGCTCAAGGTTTCGGTCCTTATTGTCAAGGTGCCCAATGGCCTGGGATACCCTCAAAGGTCAGCTAAAGCTCTGGGATGAAAACCATGGCAGATAGCTCTGCTCCTCTGGCCCAACAGAACTGTCCATCACGAGGGAAAAGCTTGTCTGTGCAGGAGACAGAGCTGTCTCGGGGCTGGGCCCAGTGAACTCCACCAGGATCTAAGGGCCCCCACAAACCGCCTCACCTCCCGCTCCAAGTGTCAGGCCTTGGACCTGTCTTGTCTCACCCTACAGAGCACCATGGGCCTTTCAAAAATACCAGCCATGCTATAACAAACCACTCCACTCCTAGGGACTGGATGAGAGAGAATGAACCACGCACAACAGACACTAATTACGTTGCTTGATGCATGACTGGAAGGTGCTGAGAAACTATGGGGCTGACAGTGGGCTAAGAACCTATACAGAACAGACTGGAAGGAATTCACTGCTTGCTCTCTGCTGGGCCTGCCTAAGAGGTTCCTAAACAGAACAGCTTGTGACAGGGACCCCTGTTTCCTTGAACAACAGGTTCTGAACCTGGTGGTAGCGAATAGTTGTCAGAGTTGTGGCTTGCCTGCCTTTCCCATATTGCTAAGGGGAGAATTTCACAGCTAGCTGGAAGAAGGGTTCTGCAGATGGTTCCTGGTACGGAAGAGATTGAGAACTGCTGCCCTAGGAAACACCCCGAGACCCACCCACCCCCACAGATGGGTTTCCAAATAGCGGTCCCATGGGAATGACTCTTAGCTCTTTACTGCTCACCAGGGCTAGATTCAGACTGATCCAACTTCAAGGCAAGAGGCACCACTGACCATTACCAGCCCTCTGAGCCCCACTCTGCAATGATATCTTCCTCCTGTGCCACAGCAGCTGGGATCTGGCAGCTTTGCTGGTCTAAGTCATGGAGGTCCGTGGCGGTTCACTGCTGGGGTCAGCAGAGGGAGAGTCAAACCCCCAGGCCCTTCCTTCAAAGGGTCACAAAGTTCTGACACGTGCTGGATGGTGGGATACAGCCCAGCCCTCCCCCACCCACCCTGGTTGTGGTTGCTTTGTACCAACTATGCAGGGACTAAGGGGCTGCACAGCACCCCCATGAATTCCCCTGGCACAGCAGGACCCACTGCCCAGCCCCAAGCCACCTCTATTGAAGTCCTGATGCATTATGGGCCGGGGGGGGGCTTGAAAGAGGCATGTCTGGGGCAGATGCGCGTCCACCGATCCGCCAACTGGGGCTACAGCAGCATGGGCCATGTTAGAACAGCTCCAGGGCTACCCGTGTTGTGCCCCAGCCATGGCAGGAGAGGCAAGGTGCACTTGTGCCAGCATTAGCATCAGTGCTGGGGTAAGCCCAGCTCCACGAGTGAGCTGGAGGGAGGGAGAAGGCCAAGGGGAGAGAAGCGATCCAGCAGCTACTGGGGGTCTTGCTTCTAACTTCAGTCTCCTCCCAACAGGGCCAGCTTTACTCTATGGGCTACACTCAACACCCCATCCCCAGGCCAGGCTCCCACACACTCTGGTGCGGAAACCTTCAATGTCTTGCCTTTGACTAGGGCCCTCTAGGAGGGGCCACACTTGCAGATGTGCTTAGCACCCAGCAGCTCCCATTGTGCCACTGATGGGCTGTACTGAACATCCAGAGCCAGTTGTGGGTCCTGCACCCTTCTGAGTATTCTGGTCCTCATAGGACAGCAGCCTGGAGGGGGGATATTTTTGTGGATTTAATCAGCTATGAAACCCTTGTAGTTACTCATACACTCTCTGCCAGGAATCTAATGGCTTAAATAAATAAATATCCATTTTAAAATCTACACTGGTATCCCTTTAACATTCAATAATTGTAACCCTAAATCAGATATGGTATATTCCAGCACTTTAATTGTAAACCTTGTGCATTATTTATACCATTCATGGGGCTCTCTTGTCTAATGGACATTCATCATTATAACCATTTTTAACAGGGCTGCACTCTAATCCTGTTGGAATTTCATTACAAGTTATTACGGTAATTTTCAGGTATTTGTAGTAAGTATTGGGACAGGACAATCATTCAGAAGCAGTATTGCAGGGAAGGAACAAATCCATGTTTTCAAAACAGCGGGAATGGTTAGTTTGGAATACACTGAAATAATCACACCAAGTAAAAAGTTAAATCCATGCTTGTATTCATACACAGGGCAATGCGATACCGGGATCTACAGCTACTGGGGACTTTAATAATCATGAATGGTGCATCCTACAGTACAATAATGATGCATGCACAGGACCATTCATCTGGCAAATGCTGGCACAAGTGAGCTCCATTGAAGTCAATGGCAAAACCCCCTTGGCTTCAATGGGGCCAGGACTTCACCCATGCATGTACAGAGAAGGCCTCAACAATCACTGAAATGCAGTAACCTCTGGAGTAAAGCACAGCCGAACCCAACAGCACTAGAAAATGGTTTAAGGTAGGGGTAGTCACTAGGCAGATTCCAGGCCAAATCTGGACCACCAGATGCTTTTGAACAGACCCTGAAATCTTTATTTACTTTTTTATTATTATTTTCTTTGGTGTCTGGACCTTGACAAAAGTAATTGCCTGCTCCAAGATGGGGAAGTGATGGATACAGTGTTCAATTGAAATGACAGGGAAGAATGCAGATACCTGACTGAGAATTTGACCAAGATACCATGGAGAACAGTCACAGTCCTGCCTGCAAACACACAGCACCATCTCAGTTTTACATCTCACCAAACAAGACTACCCCTCGAGCAGCAGGGTATGCTCTAGCACCATAGAATATCAGGCTTGGAAGGGACCTCAGGAGGTCATCTAGTCCCATCCATTGCTCAAAGCAGGGCCAATCCCTAACTAAATCCCCCCCTCAAGGAGGGAACTCATAACCCTGGGTTTAGGAGGCTAATGGTCAAACCACTGAGCTATCCCTCCTCATGCTGGGACCTCAGATCCAAGAGACTAGACCCACCTCCTAATCCCCAATACCTGTCAGCTACAGCACTGTGCCCCCAGCAGCAACTGCTTCTATATTCGCTCAGAGAGAAGGCCACCAATCACCACTGCCTGCAGGATCCTGTGTTTTTCCTGGACCACTCCCAGCTGAGCATGAATCAGACTTGACCCTGCTTAGTTTATACTATCAGGCAAGGTCGCAGCCCAGCTGGTTATGGCACTGGGCCATCACTAGTTGCTAATCTCAGTGTCTATTACTTGTAACTATATCTTAAATATGAAACAGTGATTTAGTGCAGTGTTTTTCCAAGGCTCAGAGGGGGAAGCTGATGAGCCGTAACTTATCTTGATTTCTCCCTCTCCCTGTGCTCCCATTCAGCAATAACAGCTTTATGCTGCCAAGCCTCCTATGTGGGTGAAGGTGAATGGACTCAAAGATCCCAGTCCAGTAACAGAACGCACTTAAAAATGACCAAACAACAAAATAGTCACTTAGCTGCAGGGAATGGGCTGTCCGCAGCGAGAGATAGCCATAACATAATAGCACCCGTTTGCATTTCTATGCAGCTCTCAAAGCGCTCTGCAAACGCTGATGAATTAATACATGCACCAGCCCTGCAAGGCCAGGGCGTAACCATTGTCCATGTTCTGGAGCTGTAGAAACCGAGACCCAAAGCCCCACAGCAAGTCAGTGGCAGGACTAAAGCCCACGAAGCTGGACTGCTAGTTCTGCACATCCCTACAAGGCTATCCTCTCAGCATCACCCCAGAGGAAGAGCCCATCTATAGGTAACCTTGAGAGCCCATCCAGCCACAGCACCTTACCCATCATCATGATGCTCCCCAGCCTGCTCCCCACCTATCAAACTATTGCAGCTGGCTGGAAAATAGCCAACCCCGCTACCCCCCTCCCCACCCAAAATTTGCCATCCAGGTACCACAGTATTTTGTTTCAAAGTGACACTGTGGTGCCTCCTGGGAGTTGTAGTTTGGCTACCTTATGCTTCCATTCTCTATGATTGCAGTCCCACGCTGGACTACTTCTCCCATGATGCACCATGGCCTGGGACAACTACTCCTTCCCAGCACCAAGAGGTGCGGTCACCTTGGGAGTTGTAGTCTGGCCCAGAGAGAACAGGAGCATAAGGCACCCAAACTACAACTCTCATGAGGCCCTGCAGTGTCATTTTTAATAGAAATACCAGCATTTTTTATGGAAGGCAGACTCTCTTCATGAAAAGTTTCATTTATTCAAGTTCTCAGTTTTCTGACAAAACAGTTTTGACAGGAAGTGCTTGACCAGCCTGAGAAATGATCCCTTTTAATTCTGTTATGCACCAGACCCAAACTCCAGCTGTTTCCCTGCCATAGGCTCCACTCCCTGACCCGCAGACTCGTGGCCAGAGAGGCTAGGTAGGAAATTGGCAATGCACACCTGGCTCACTTGCCTCTCCCAAGCCAGATCCCCTCTCGATGGGCAGATCAGAATCTGGCAGTAGGGTGACAAGTCCTGTGGGTTAGGGCTGCCAAGGTAAATGGGGGTGGGCGTCATCCCTGCCCCTTCCAAACCCAGCTGTTATCCAGGTGCTGCCAGTTTCCCAAGGTTTAGGACAGAGCAGGCCATGTAGCTCCCCATGAGGTCCCTGGGCATGAACAGGGGTGTCCCTGGGCATGTCCTTTTGGCAGGCACCAGATCTGTAGGACATGGTCTCAGATTTCCCTCCTCAGAGCTCTAAGAGGGGTTTTCTTATAGCCAGTAGCCCTGTTTGGAGCGGATTTATTAACACAGTGCAATGCAGCTTTCCCAAGTCCCAAAACACAGCCCAGCCACACAACCCATAGTCAGCTCCCACACCCGCTGCCAGCCCCAGGACCTATAAGTAGGGGCATTTCCAGCAGATCGAGGGATGTGATCATTCCCCTCTACTCAGCACTGGTGAGGCCTCATTTGGAGTACTGTGTCCAGTTTTGGGCCCCACACTACAAGAAGGATGTGGATAAATTGGAGAGAGTCCAGCGGAGGGCAACAAAAATGATTAGGGGGCTGGAGCACATGACTTATTAGGAGAGGCTGAGGGACAGGGCTGGCTCCAGACCCCAGCGCGACAAGCACGCGCGTGGGGCGGCAGTTGTCGTCAGGGGCGGCAGATTGGGCCGGCGGACCTGCCGCAGTCATGCCTGCGGGAGGTCCACCGGAGCCCCGGGACGACCGGACCTGCCGCAGGCATGACTGCGGACGGTTCGCTGGTCGCGGGGCTCGGCTGGACCTCCCGCAGGCATGACTGCGGCAGGTCTGGTTGTCCCGGGGCTCCGGTGGACCTCCCGCAGGCATGACTGCGGCAGCTCAACCAGAGCCGCCGGACCAGCCAACCGTCCGCAGCTGTGGGAGGTCCAGCCCAGGTGCGCGACTAGCGGACCCTCACCAATCAAGCCAGCGGGAGGTCCACTGCTCCCGGGGCTCCGGGGCGTCTCCCGCGCATGACTGCTTGGGGCGGCCGAATATGTAGAGCCGGCCCTGCTGAGGGAACTGGGATTGTTTAGTCTGCAGAAGAGAAGAATGAGGGGGGATTTGATAGCTGCTTTCAACTACCTGAAAGGGGGTTCCAAAGAGGATGGATCTAGACTGTTTTCAGTGGTAGATGACAGAACAAGGAGTAATGGTCTCAAGTTGCAGAGGGGGAGGTTTAGGCTGGATATTAGGAAAAACTTTTTCACTAGTAGGGTGGTGAAGAACTGGAATGGGTTACCTAGGGAGGTAGTGGAATCTCCTTCCTTAGAGGTTTTTAAGGTCAGGCTTGACAAAGCCCTGGCTGGGATGATTTAGTTGGGTTTGGTCCTGCTTTGAGCAGGGGGTTGGACTAGATGACCTCCTGAGGTCCCTTCCAACCCTGAGATTCTATGATTCTATGATTCTTTAGCCCTATCCTGCTTTTTGTCCAGCCCTTCCAACTGGATTGCTTCCCTGCTCTTCTGCGCAGAACTCCCCAGCCTTCTTACCTGCACTCCTTGCTTCTCCAGGAGAGACTCCAACACTTCCCCAGTGCTCGGCACAGGTCAGCAAGCAAACCCTTCTCTTACTGGCCTGGCCTGGCCCTCTGCCTCTCTCCAACTAACACCCTTCCTCCTTAATTAACCCCAGCTGCTACCCACCCTCCGAATCAGGTCCAGCTGGGGAGCCCTGGTTCTGTTACAGGAGAGCAGATCTGCTACTAGCACCGAGCTGGCTGGCTCCAGACTCCCTGGCCCCTTTATGGGCAGATGACCCTAATGCAAAGGGGCTGGTTGTGCAGGGGCAGAACCTCGGACACTGGTTACACTGCTCTACAGGCAAAATGCTTCTGAAATAAATGTAGTCAAACTTTACTAATTCTGGGTCACTGAGAACGAAAATGATGCTTAAAATTGTTGATTGGCTCTAGTTTTCAATATATGCTATTGGGTCAGTATATACGACCCTTGACTTGGGAATAGCGGAGGATAAGTGAGTTATAAAGGGAAGGGATCTCAATTTAAACCAGAAATGACTAAAATACATCTTTGACTGATTCTATGAATAAATCTTTGATTGGGTTTGGACAGTACTTGCTTTTTAGGCAAAACAATGAATGATGCAATCTGAAGCTGGTATTGTGTCATACATGATATGAATTGCATCATGTTATTGCTAGAAGTCATGGATGATGCAATCATAACGAAGCTTACATCACTCTGCTGAACAAATTGCCCTATATCAGCTCTAGAAATCATACAGTGTTGTGCTCTCTTATTTGTCAGTGTTTGATTTTGCAAAGGGACACATTTCTGTTTAGCCAAAGTGAGCAGAGATGCCTCGTACTTGTGTGAACAGTGCAGATAACTTCTGCTATGTTTGTGGTGAAGTGACTTTTGCATCACAAAAGCACAGTATAACCACTATGGTTAAGAAAGCCTATCACCTTTATTTTGGCTGCAAAATTGGAGATCAGGACAAGAGGTGGGCCCCACACATATGCTGCAACACTTGTGCAACAAATCTTCGCCAGTGGTTGAACAGGAAAAGGAAATCTATGCCTTTTGCAGTGCCAATGATTTGGAGAGAGCCAACAGATCATACCAGCAATTGTTACTTCTGCATGGTGCCTCCAGTTGGGAAAGGTGTGTCAAAGAAGAAAAAGTGGACTGTGCATTATCCAAACATTCCATCAGCTATACGCCCAGTACCCCACGGAGAAGGACTGCCGGTTCCTGATGCACCAGAATCATTCTCACTTGAGTCAGACGAGGAAGAGGAAGAGGATGAAACTTCTGGTCCTGAACCATCAATGTCACAGGACCCACATTTTCTCCCATCCTCCTCCTCTGAACCACACCTCATAACACAAGGTGAACTGAATGACCTTGTCAGGGATTTGGAACTACCCAAGAGTAAGGAAGAGCTGTTGGGCTCCAGACTACAGCAGTGGAATCTCCTGGCAGGTGATGTTAGGGTTTCCATGTTCCGTGACCGTCAAAAGGATCTTGTCCCATTCTTCTTCCTGGAAGGTGATCTTGTAGCCTGCAACAACATTGATGGTGTGATGGCAGCCCTCAACATCGTTCACAATCCAGATGAGTGGAGACTGTTCATTGAAGATGAGTCTTAAAGCTGGTTTACTGCATAATCATAAAATCTCAGGGTTGGAAGGGACCTCAGGAGGTCATCTAGTCCAACCCCCAATTAATAATTGGAGATATACCAATCTCCTAGAACTGGAAGGGACCTTCAAAGGTCATCTAGTCCAGCCCCCTGCCTTCACTAGCAGGACCAATTTTTGCCCCAGATCCCTAAGTGGCCTCCTCAAGGATTGAACTCACAACCCTAGGTTTAACTAGGCCAATGCTCAAACCACTGAGCTATCCCTCCCCCCTGCAATGTTTTGCCATCAATTCCAGTTGGTCATGCAGTCCATATGAAGGAAACCTATGACAACATGAAACAACTTTTGAGGTGCATAAACTATGACCAACATCAGTGGCAGCTTTGTGGCGATTTGAAGGTTGTTGCTCTCTTGCTTGGTCTGCAGACTGGATACACAAAGTACTGCTGTTTTCTCTGCGAATGGGATAGTCGTGCAAGAGATTCCCACTACATCAAGAAAGATTGGCCACTCCGACAGTCATTGGAGCCTGGGAGGAAAAGTGTTCAGCATCCACCACTTGTTGAATCAAGGAAGATTTTGTTACCACCCTTACACATCAAGCTGGGTCTGATGAAGAACTTTGTCAAGGCCATTGACAAAACACAAGCAGCTTTCAAGTACCTCCGTGGAAAATTTCCAAGGTTAAGTGAAGCTAAGATAAAGGAAGGTGTCTTTGTTGGTCCTCAGATTCGTGAACTTCTTCGAGATGATGCATTTGACCATGCACTGCGTGGCAAGGAAAAGACGGCATGGAAAGCCTTCCAGTTAGTGGCAATAAATTTTCTCGGAAACAACAAGGCAGACAACTACAGGTTGTTGGTGGAAAACCTCCTCAAGCCATACAAATGCCTTGGTTGCAACATGTCACTAAAGATACATTTTTTGCACTCTCATCTAGATTTTTTTCCACCGAACTGCGGAGCAGTGAGCGACGAGCACGGCGAGCGATTTCACCAGGACATTGCAACAATGGAGAAATGCTATCAGGGCAAATGGAGCCCATCAATGCTTGCAGACTATTGCTGGACAGTGACAAGAGATGCTCCATTTAATGAATACAAGAGACAAGCCAAGAAGCGCCGAGTAGACACTGAATAGGACTAAACTACATACATAATAGTTTTTTGCCTTTTGTTTCATAATAAATTTTAGTTATATAACCCTTTTGCTGATTTTTAGTGTTACATAAACAGGACAGGTGAAATATTATCATGTAAAGCAACCATAAACACATGAAAAGACCTAGGTTTACAATTTATGATTAAAACTCTACTATCTACACAATATACATAGACATAAAATGTAAAAACTTAAATAACTTAGAAACAGTAGCCAATCCGTTGTTTTAATTGTCATATTTGAATTCAGCACATCAAAATACATAATAAATAGCACATTTTATCTCTGAAGCAGACGACTTCTCAAAAATTGTAGACCAGTTTATCAGACAAAAGTTGGGGGATGTGCGGACTGACAGGAACCAGCTTCACCATCACAGCTAGGGGGATCCTGGGAGCCACCATGACACCAACGGGCCTTCATCAGCCTCCTCCTGAAATGGCTCCTGACAGCACCAGGCAGAGGACCTGAGGACATCATGAACACTTCTGGCTTCAACTAAAATCTGACCAAGGCCTGGCCCTGAGAGGCTGGGATCTCCCCTCCCCCCACACACCCCTTTTTTCTCCTCTCACCTCTGTCCAGTACACGTCTGGCTGAGCTGCCAAGACAGCATCCCATTTGCACCAGCGCTGTGTGCCTGTAACCAGAGAGGCCGCTAAAAGCAAGGCCTTACCCAGCCCCAGGCGGGTACAAGTCCCCCAGCTCACAGTGGCTGAGCAGACCACGGTCTGGGCCTGTCTTTCTCCAGCAGAGAGGCTGCAATGGAGACTCAGCACCAGAGACAGAAACTGCATCTTCTCTGCTGCTCTCTTCTCTCTTGTGCAGCTCTGGCTTAAGGACAGCAGGATCAGACTTCAACATGTGCAGCTCCAGCCCACCTCAGCAAACTGCTTCTTTTCCCACAAAGGGGGCTAGAACCCTCTTTAATACAATCAAAACAATTGTCAAATAGAGGGTTTCCCCATAAAAACTCTCTGCAGCTAACGGGACAGGGACTAAGGGGCAGCGTTAACATGGAAGCCTTAGTTAATAAAGAAGTGGGTATTCACCCACGAAAGCTCATGCTGCAAAACTTCTGTTAGTCTATAAGGTGCCACAGGATTCTTTGCTACTTTACATCACAAATGCTTTCACTGTTTTCCTCCTTTTCCTGCCTCTTTAATAACTGGCTATCAAGATCTCTCCTGGCGGTTGTTACAATGGGAGTGGCCAGGGGAGCACACTGAACTGAGCAGTGTGACAGTGACCAAGGGGTTCACTAACCTCATTGGACCTCAGTTACCCCTTTCCAAAACAGCAGGGTGCTGTGGAGGGGTGTGCCTGATGCAGCTTCAGCCTTCGCTCAGCGTGGCCTGCTGCCCCAGGGCAGGGATGGGGGGGAACGGCCCCACCTCTGCCCTGCCCTGTACCGCCTGGGGCTGGAAGATGGAGCATGTCCTGTGGCCAGGGGCAGCTCTAGACATTTCGCCGCCCCAAGCACGGCGGCATGCCGCGGGGGGCGCTCTGCCGGTCGCCGGTCCCGCGGCTCCAGTGGACCTCCCACAGGCATGCCTGCGGGAGGTCCACCGGAGCCGCCTGCCGCCCTCCCGGGGACCGGCAGAGCGCACCCCCGCGGCATGCCACCCCAAGCACGCGCTTGGCATGCTGGGGTCTGGAGCCGCCCCTGCCCGTGGCTCAGAGACTGCGACTGTGAGCCTTGGATGGAGCATGCCCGAGGGCAGGAAGAGGCCCCTTGTACCCGCTACCCCTGCCCCACACACCCTGGAAAGGCCAAGCTGCAATCTGTGATACCCTCAGCCGCTGCTACCTTTCTTGTAGGAAGAAAAGTAAATATGGCAGGCGACCAGCTTGGCTTAACAGTGAAATCCTTGCTCGTCTTAAACACAAAAAAACAGCTTACAAGAAGTGGAAGATTGGACAAATAACCAGGGATGAGTATAAAAGTATTGCTCAGGCATGCAGGAGTGAAATTAGGAAGGCCAAATCACGCTTGGAGTTGCAGCTAGCCGGAGATGTTAGGAGTAACAAGAAGGGTTTCTTCAGATATGTTAGCAACAAGAAGAAAGTCAAGGAAAGTGTGGGCCCCTTGCTGAATGAGGGAGGGAACCTAGTGACAGAGGATGTGGAGAAAGCTAGTGTACTCAATGCTTTTTTTGCCTCTGTCTTCACAGACAAGGTCAGCTCCCAGACAGCTGCACTCTGCAGCACGGTATGGGGAGGAGGTAACCAGCTCTCTGTGGGGAAAGAAGTAGTTCGGGACTATTTAAAAAAGCTGGATGAGCACAAGTCCATGGGGCTGGATGTGCTGCATCCGAGGGTGCTAAAGGAGTTGGCCGATGAGATTGCAGAGACATTGGCCATTATCTTTGAAAAATCATGGCGATCGGGGAAGGTCCCGGATGACTGGAAAAAGGCTAATGTAGTGCCCATCTTTAAAAAAGGGAAGAAGGAAGATCCAGGGAACTACAGGCCAGTCAGTCTCACCTCAGTCCCTGGAAAAATCATGGAACAGGTCCTCAAGGAATCAATTCTGAACCACTTAAAGGAGGGGAAAGTGATCAGGAACAGTCAGCATGGATTCACCAAGGGCAAGTCATGCCTGACTAACCTAATTGCCTTCTATGATGAGATAACCGGCTCTGTGGATGAGGGGAAAGCAGTGGATGTGCTATTTTTGGACTTTAGCAAAGCTTTTGATACAGTCTCCCACAGTATTCTTGCCAACAAGTTAAAGAAGTATGGGCTGGATGAATGGACGGTAAGGTGGATAGAAAACTGGCTAGATGGTCGGGCTCAACGGGTAGTGATCAATGGTTCCATGTCTAGTTGGCAGCCGGTATCAAGTGGGGTGCCCCAAGGGTCGGTGCTGGGGCCGGTTTTATTCAATATCTTCATTAACGATCTGGAGGATGGTGTGGACTGCACCCTTAGCAAGTTTGCAGATGACACTAAACTGGGAGGAGTGGTTGATACACTGGAGGGTAGGGATAGGATACAGAGGGACCTAGACAAATTAGAGGATTGGGCCAAAAGAAATATGATGAGGTTCAACAAGGACAAGTGCAGAGTCCTACACTTAGGACGGAAGAATCCCATGCACTGCTACAGACTAGGGACCGAATGGCTGGGCAGCAGTTCTGCAGAAAAGGACCTAGGGGTTACGGTGGACAAAAAGCTGAATATGAGTCAACAGTGTGCCCTTGTTGCCAAGAAGGCTAATGGCATTTTGGGTTGTATAAGTAGGGGCATTTCCAGCAGATCGAGGGATGTGATCATTCCCCTCTATTCAGCACTGGTGAGGCTTCATCTGGAGTACTGTGTCCAGTTTTGGGCCCCACACTACAAGAAGGATGTGGATAAATTGGAGCGAGTCCAGCGGAGGGCAACAAAAATGATTAGGGGGCTGGAACACATGACTTATGAGGAAAGGCTGAGGGAACTGGGATTGTTTAGCCTGCAGAAGAGAAGAATGAGGGGGGAATTGATAGCTGCTTTCAACTACCTGAAAGGGGGTTCCAAAGAGGATGGATCTAGACTGTTCTCAGTGGTAGAAGATGACAGAACAAGGAGTAATGGTCTCAAGTTGCAGAGGGGGAGGTTTAGGTTGGATATTAGGAAAAACTTTTTCACTAGTAGGGTGGTGAAGAACTGGAATGGGTTACCTAGGGAGGTGGTGGAATCTTCTTCCTTAGAGGTTTTTAAGGTCAGGCTTGACAAAGCCCTGGCTGGGATGATTTAGTTGGGTTTGGTCCTGCTTTGAGCAGGGGGTTGGACTAGATGACCTCCTGAGGTCCCTTGCAACCCTGAGATTCTATGATTCTATGCAGGGGAAACTCAGAATCCCAAACCTGGGCCTTGGCAAGCTGAGGTCCCCTCTGATACCAGTCCCTGTTGGCTTCCCTTGGATGGTTCCAGGAGGAGGGGCCTGCATTTTCCCTGGGAATAGCTCTGCCCCCTTGGCCTGGGCTGGCCCCAGGGCCGGCTCCAGGCATCAGCATTCCAAGCAGGTGCTTGGGGCGGCAATCTGCAAGGGACGGCAGTCTGTGTGTTTTTGCCGCCCCAAGCAGCATGCCGAATTGCCGCCACCAATGGCGGGGGCAGTCCATGTGCAGTTAGGGCGGCACGCGCGTTTCCACGGCGGCGGCAATTTGGCGGCAGCTTCTATGTTCAGCTGCCTGCAGAAGCAATTCGGCGGCTTCTGTCTTCCGACTGAAGACAGAAGCTGCAGCCAAATTGCTGCCGCCACAGAAACGTATGTGCCACCCTAACGGCATATGGACTGCCCCCGCCGTCGGCAGCGGCAATTCATCACGCTGCTTGGGGCGGCAAAAACAGCAGAGCCGGCCTTGGTTGGCCCACAGGGATAACACATATCGTATATTTTAACGAAGGGTTTTCCTTGGAAGAAAATTCCTTCCCCCTGGTTCCTTCCCAGTCAGGATACCTTGTTCTGCCGTGACTGGCCAATTCCTCACCCCCATCAATTGGCTCTCCTAGACCAATATGCAAATCTAATCCTGACAAAGGACCTCTGGAGTTTACCTTTATAGAGTCAGTAGCTTGAGCTCCAGAAGGGAAAAGCAAAGAAACAATCTGTCCCTGGCTATAACTGTAGCCAAACAAGACGCTCCAGGGGCCCAGCATGGGAGTTGAAGACTCTAGGCTGGATTTTCCAAATTGCTCAGCTCCATTTAGGCTAAGCACATTGGAGAATGTCCAGCACAATTGTAGGTTCCGAAACCTTGGAAATCTAGCCGCTAGCGCCTACCATGTACTCAAAGCAGCAATGCTTTTTGTTAAAGCCTGACAGCACACACATTTGAATGCCCTTCCACTTGCTTTAAGTGGGAACCTCCCCTCCCCTCTTGTCTTTTTGTCCTTGTTTCTCTGCCTGCAACCTGTCGTCTCTGCTTGTTTGCTTGCTTAAAAGTGGGCATCTAAGTTGATGGCAAAAAGAAAAAGGAACTGACACAGGACTCCCAATGCTTCTAACGTAGAGCTGGACAGAGCGTGATTCAGACACAGCCTCGGGCATGGTGCAGGACAACCGCAGTCTTCAGAAAGGCACAGGAGTCCACAGAATAAGTCAAAGTTGGCGGCTGTGCTGTACAGTTCATGGTGTCCAATCAGGCGGTGCATTCTTCAGACAATAAGACCAAGCAAGAGTGAGACAGACAGGAAGGCAGTTCAGAGAAATGAGACCTGAGAAAAGTCATTCGGGTCCCCTCTAGTCCCCACGCCTTGGCCAGGGCAGAAGGATTCTCTAGCATCCAGTGCTCTATTTAGTCCAGCGTTGGAGAGCACACAAGCAAGTGGGCTCCTACCCCATCCCTTGGGGGGCGGGGGTCATTCCCCCACTCTAAAGCTCTCACTGTTGGGAAACGCTTCCTGAGATCCAGCCTCAGGTTTCCCTTTGCTCAATTCCATCCCATTTCCCCTAACCACACTCTGCTCACCAACAAGGCCACCCCCTAATTGAAGGTGATGATCTTCTGCAGGGACTGAACCCATGACCTCTGGATCTAAAAGCCTTTGCTCTTGGACCTAAACGGGAGGTTTATTAGCCTGGAGGCTGGAGCAGACTCTGCAGAGACCATGCTCTAGAGGAGGACAGAAAACCAGACTGGGTTCACATGGGTTCTATTAGCACTGTCTGGCAGCGTGGGTGAAGGAGAAGGGCCAGGACTGGAGTAATTTGCTTGCATGGCTTTGTTGGGGGATGGAGGGGGGTATTACACAGAGATGGGCCAAACCCCAAAGTATAAGTGATCCAAAAGCAGGGGAGTTTGGACACAGTGAGACCCCCATCTGACCCACCACACCAAAACCTCGCTGCCCAGCACTGATTAAACCCAAGCCCCACCACGCTGTCCGCTCTAGGAGCCCCTCCTCCCTATATGCCAAATGACTGCACCTAGCACAGGGATGTTGGTTAATCAAACTTAGCTGTGCCTCTTCAGCTGCCACTGAGAAAATCAACAGCTCCCCGAGCAGTCGTGAATTAACTTCGCTCTTCACTGCCATGTGCTTTATGCAGCTCACAGGGGCTGCTTGAATTACCACCTCACTTAGAGCCTTTACTGCCCCATAATCTGCGGTAAAGACCCGGGCAACACAACAAAGGAAGTCTTATAAATAGCAGGGGAATGTCAGACACCCGCGGTGCCATTATAACTGCTGGATTAAGTATGTATTTGCTCAAGTCTCCTGGGGGGATTGTTACAGTCTATGGGGCTGATGCCAGACATACATGCTTGTGTATAAGCCAGGGAAATTTATACTGCAGTTTCAACTCATTGGTTGCAAAAGGACCCAGCAAGCCCCCAGGCCCTGGTGCTCCACAACGCGGGAGCTGCGCTGAGGTCAGGGAGCAGGGCTCCTGACTGCAGACATGGAACTCACAGTCCCCATTGATGCCAATAAAGCCTCCTGCAAGGGTAAATCAGGAGTGAGGTCAGAGTCAGGCCCACAGGGTGTTCAGCACCTCTGGAAATCAGAGCCAAAAAGCCTTCCAGAGGGAAAAAGGGGGAGGATCTGAAACTGGCAGACTAGCTACTAAAACCAAGCTCCTCAAAGGGATTTAGTACATAACTGCCATTGACTGAGGATCTGCCAGTTCACTGGAGTCGGGTTAACACATTGCCCAGACTAGCATTCTTTCAGGAAGGATCATCGAAATAGCAACATGCACCCTGGATATTAGCAAGGAGCTGAGAGATACCTCAGGAGCAGAGACTAAGGCAAAAGGGAGTTGTGGACAGCAGTACCTCCCAAAGGGTGTGCTGAAAGTCAAGCCCCAGGTAATGACCGGATCGGTAATCCAACACAGAGAAAATCCAGGATCCACCTAGCCAGCAAGTCACCTCTTTGAAGGTTGGCAACTGAAACTGCTCGCCTTTCCCATATTTATTAAGTGACCTAAAATCTGCGCACAGTCGAATATCGCCCTTCTTCTTGGATACGATCACTGTGGGGGAGCTCCGATCCACAGGCCCTTTCACCTCCCGAATGATACCATTATCTTTCACACGCTGCACATCTGCCAGGATCTTGGCCACAAGTGGAGGAGGCACTTGGTGTTCGAATCCAACTGCAGGGAATGCGACAGAACACTGCCATCATTCAGTAAATCCTGGTGTCTCTGAACAATACTTCGGGTGTCCCCTTCTGTTCTAGGCAGCATAACCACACCTGAGCCCATGCATAATACCAAGCTGTAAGCACAGATCGTACGACGATAATGGAACAGAATTCCAGCTGCACCTTTAACAATGCGACAATCTGTGAGGCATCCACATTCCAGGCTTTTATAACCTCTATAGTCAGGCAAATGTCCAGATTGTGAACTAACCCAGAGAGGTTTCAGAGGGGTAGCTGTGTTAGTCTGTATCAGCAAAAACAACAAGGAGTCCTTGTGGCACCTTAAAGAGGAGGATGTTCACTTCAGCACCAGGATCCGCCATGCACTTCAGCCATGTGCCATTAATTTCCACGATATGGGATACCAGCCCCAGCGCCTTGCTACATGAGAGGATGATAAACATCCGGGTCCCTGGTAAAGGTGGTCTCATGCAGTTCCACATTCACAGTAGGCACTTCAGGCCCCATCTCCATGAGCCAGTGTACTGCAACACCCTCACTGCCAAAGCCGTGGAGTGGGAATAGGCAGCACCGGTTGAGGGAAATAGGAGGAGCAGCTGACAGTTTAAGTGTAGACGCAAAATTAGCAGCTGTCTGAGACCCAGACCCAGACCCAGAGCCCTTCTCTGCCCCAGCCTTCTCAAATGCCTCACTCTGAGCAACGCAGTATCAAAAGTTAGCAGTTTAGCATCTTCAGCCAGTAACCGTTCGCCCAGGTGGCCATTGGCTATGCCAGTCTTAAAAATATCTCTGAGCATGACCATCGTTACATCCCCAGTTCTGCAGCAAGGGTAACCCAGCAGCATCACAGGGTTGCCTGATCTGCACATAATTCCAAGCATTCCCCAGGAAGTATCGCTGGTCAACAGCTGAAGGATGTGCAGGCAGCATGGGTTGCAGCATTAAAACACTCATCGCCATAACGTTATGCTCTGGTGCACTCCAGAGCAAAGTCAAAGCTCCCCTAAGCCAATGGCTCACTGGGCTGATGCGGTTAAGGCAAGTCAGTTTCATAGCCAAGGGAATGCAAGGGTGTGATGGGGCCAGCATCACATCCAAGCACCTTTGACTGCTCTAACCCAATAGATCAGGTCCTCATTTTGCAGCCGGGTGAACTGGAGGTGACAGCAATCTCAAAAAAAATCAACAAAAGATGTTGAGCAATACACACAGGTAGGTTGTTAATCAAAACATGTAATACCCACGGACAGGTTAGATCAGTAACAGTGTGAACAACACATAACAACAGCCCGAACAGCAGCTCTGCAGCGGAAGGCTCTGAGTAGCTGCACACACAGATCAGGGAGCAGGAACCAGGAAACAAAAGAGGGAGCAGGAAGGCAAGACACACCAGTCGTCACACAATCCCAGCCTGTACAGCCCAGTACAACATGTGACTGACCCCTGATCAGGTTGCCAACAAATAATAGTCACTCAACACCCATTGCATTCAAGCCTGGTCTACACCTAAAACTTAGATCGATCTAGCTATGTCACTCAGGGCTGTGAAAATTTCATGCCCTATACAATGTAGTTAGGTCAACCTAACCCCTAACTCCCACTGGAGACCCACCTAGGTTGAGGGAGGAATTCTTCCATCTGGCCAAGTTACCACCTCTCAGAGAGATGGATTACCTACATCGATGGAAAAACCCCAGTGCCGCTGCAGTGTAGACACACCCTCAGCCTCCTGCCAGCTCAGGATTTTGCTGCTGAGCTGGGGTTGCCAGCCTGCCATGGAAGTTGGTGCCTTCTCCATAGATCCCTGGGAGGAGTGTCACGATCAGTCTCACAGCAAAGCGCGAGGTACAGGAATGGTTTTCATTCACCCACAGAAACGTGTTAGAGGAGACTGATAGGTGCCCAGTGCCCAGGCCCTTCCTTAACCCCTGCTTTCAAGGAAGCACCAACCCGTAGCCGGCTGAATTTCTGGCTCTGCAGATCACCCCACAGCTTCTCACGACAAGCGGAGATACTTGGTTTCTTCTCAGCTCCATCTTGAGCTTTCCATAAAAACCAGGACCAGGCTCATTTAGGAATGTGGCCTCCTGCATGCAGACGGACGGAGCTGATAAGCTAAAGGGAGTAACTGGATCTGGGTTTACAAAGTTCTCTGTTTATAAAGTCCCCAGTCCTGGAGCCTTTGTGTCCTGCCTGCAACTCTTACTCTATCCAACAACAGCAGCGTAGCCTCATATACCTGCCAAGGGCGTGGCTTGAATCCTATTGTGCCATCTCTCCCCAACCAGTCCCCATAGCGTGGGGGGGGGGGATTTCCCGAGCCCCCCTGCTGCCCCCTTATGCTGGCTGCGGCCAACTGCTCCTTGTGAGAGACTTCAACACCCTGATTCAGCCAGGCACCCAAACACGCCCTTCTGTCCATCCCTCCTAAACAAAGTGTGCGTGCCTGGCTGATGCCGGGCCAGCAACCCTGGCTTTCTCTTCAGCTCTGCATTCGCTCAGGCCTGAGCCTGGCCGTGCTCCGGGGTGAGCGGCCATGGGGGTGCACAGACCCACTGGCTCATCTGCAGCCTCCTGCCCCCTTCTCCACATGAGGGGACTGAGGCTGGTGGGGAGGCGAGGATGTGGAGGGTTTGGTCATGGCCCATCCAGCTCCACAGCTGGCTGAGAATGGAGATACCCCTCCCTCCCACCCACCTGCCTCTCCATCAGCCTCCTCCCGCTCTCGGGTGGCCTTGACTGAGCCCTCAGCCTTTGGCCCCTCCCTCGACCCACACAGGCTGCTCCTGCGGCCTGCAGCGGGGGAAGAGGGGCTATCTGTAGGTAGGCAGGTTGGTACAGAGCCTCCCTATGTGGGAGGAAGAGGCCTTAGCGCCCCTGAGGGCATCACCTGGTAAATACCATTACGACATGGCAGGGGCACAGCCCGAGCCTCTCCCTCTGCCACCCCCGCTGTGCTTTATTGCTTTAATATCCCGGAAACGGCACCCGAGCCCCTGACAAGCCTTCCTGCTCCCGAGACGAATCTCTGCAGAGGGGGAAACCAACAAAGCCTTAGGGACAAAACAGCCCGAGTGGTGAGCAGCAGGTCGCCAGCTCTGCGTGCCAGGACCAGTCCGCACTTAGGCTCCCCAGTCAGGTGTGTATGCACCTTCCCAGCCACTTGCATATCCCGTCCTCTAAATGATTAGGGGTATGGAACTGCTTCCATATGAGGAGCGATTTAAAAGACTGAGACCATTTAGCTGGGGAAAGAGATGACTAAAGGGGGAAAAAATAGAGGTCTATGAAATCAGGAATGGTGTGGAGACAGTGAACAAGGAAGTGATATTTGCCCCTTCACATAATACACGAACCAGGGTCACGCAATGAAATTAATGGGCAGCAGGTTTAAAACAAAGAAAAGGAAGTGTTTCCTCACACAATGCACAGTCAACCTGTGGAATTCATCGCCAAGAGATGTTCTGAAGGCCAAAAGTATAGCTGGGTTCAAAAAAGAACTAGATAAATTCATGGAGAATGGCACCATCAATGGCTATTTGCCAAGACGATCAGGAACGCAGCCCCATTCTATGGGGGTTCCTAAACTTCTAACTGCTAGAAGCTGGGACTGGACGACAGGGGATGGATCACTCAATAAATTGCCCTGTTATGTTCATTCCCTATGAAGCATGTCACCAGGCACTGTCGGAAGACAGGACACTGGGCTAGATGGACCGTTGGTCTGATCCACTATGGCCACTCTTATGTTCTTATTCTTTTGTTCTACAGCCTGTGCATAAGGACCTGAACCAGCCACAAGTCTGAAATACCTGGGAAGGCCACCCCTGGTGTAATAACTCTGTTAGATTCAGTGGAGTTGCACCAGGGGCTCTGACATTGGCCCCTATTGTCTGTAAGGCAATGGTGTAAATCGGCCTAGCTTCATTGACTTCCAAGGAGCCACCCTGCTGAGGATCCTGCCCGCTCTATTTTGTTCCAACGGCGCTCCAAAGGGATAAACGTCATTCTTTTCCTTTGCTTGGAACTGATTCTTTTCCAGCCCCTGCACGCGCTATAATTAAAGACCAGGGCAAGGCTTACACTGTGTGCTTAGCTCATGGACAGCCTGTGATGTATTTTGTTTACTCAAATAACTCGAGAATCTGATGGGCGCCTGCGGTGGCTCTGAGATGGAAATTTTGCTTTTACGAGAATGATCTAATTTATATACAACTTATCGCTCCTGTCACTAGCAAGCCGGCTGCCTGCGTGTGCATGGCGCAGGGTGGGCTTCAGCAGCCCAGCCATTAGATCATTCTGTGGGCAGCCCCCCAACCACCTGTTGTTATGTCATGGGTGACCTCAGCCCAAGGCAGAGCACGAGCAAGTGTGATCTGGGCTGAGATCCCAGCAGTGAGCAAGACTTTCCTGCAGCAATAGATCCACCGGGACCCATCCTAGGAGCCACAGCACAGAAGGGGCAGCCGGGAGGGATGGGGACAAAGGTGGCCAGAAGCCACCTTAGTGCCACCTGGATTCTGGCTCCCAGCATAATTTAGAGCAGCCCCAGAAGCTGTGCTGCCTTACAGCAGCTTCCTCACAGCTCCCTACAGCAGTACTGTGGCCTGCCCCATACCCTGGGTCTGTGAAAATGGGCACTGTAAGGCCAGTTACATTGGGAAAAGTCTCCCACAGCCCTCTGGGGCTGCTTACAGCCCCTACACATTGCTGCAGGGGCATATAGGGTCAGGGGGGCAGAACTGACCCCCTAGATTTTAAAGTCCAAAGGGACCATTAGATCATCTAGCCTGACCTCCCGCATCACATTTCAGCCACTGATTCCTGCAGTGGAGGGCAGGGCTAGGAACAATTCCTCCCCATGCATTGTAACACCACCTCTCTCTGGACAACACTGCAAACTGCCCTGCAAAGCAGGACCTGCCTCTTGCTGCACAACACCCAGCCAGGGAGGCCCTGATCCCTGAGCAGCAGCTCTCAGCACTACTGTGAACCCCAATGTTGCTCACTAACCACTGCCCCAGGCAGAACTTGCCCATTTCAAAGATGGCTGAAGGGGGGGGAGGGGAGGGACTCACGCTAGGTGCAAATCAGGGCATGTAGACGCCTCGCTGATCGGTGGGTGCGGCCAGGTGGCTTTAGCCTGTGCTCATCACTGGAATATCTGAGGGGCTCCCATCAGAATGAGGTTCCAGGACAAGCTCTTGACTGTCCCCAGACCTGAAGAAGAGCTCTGTGTAGCTTGGAACCTTGTCTCTCTCACCTACAGAAGCTGGTCCAATAAAAGACATGACCACACCGACCCTGTCGCTCCCAGATCCTCTCCCTTTAAGGCTCAGTGCCTGTTTAAAATCAATCCATCACTGTACAGGCAGCCAGAATGCAGGTGCTGGGAATACCCACTTCTTTCAAGCAACCCCATTGGCCTCAGATGAGGAAATGGATCCATCTAGTTATGGGCAGGGGAACTATTCCTTCCAGTTTGCATTGGGCCCCAGGAAGGCGTATGCTCCCTGCTGTAGCTGAACCTGACAGACCTTCCCCTGGAGTACTCCCGCCTCCCCGAAAGCTGTTAAGCCAGAAAGTGCAGGAAACAGATTCTCCGTAATAAATCAAGATTAATGAAGTTCAAACAGTAATTAATTACTGCACTCTTTGGTAACTAGTTAGAGTCACACGTGTGGAGCCATTAATAATGTTCATGTCATGTTTTGGACAGCACGGAGAATCGAGTACCAGAGCCCCTCCCTCCCCAAATGCAGCAGAAGGAATGTCAGAGGGCGCCCCTGTGGCCAGATCTTCAGTGGGCGTAAAGGGGTATAGCTTGACTGACTGCAGAGGAGCTATGCTCATTTACCCCAGCAGCGGGTCTGTGGGAAGCTGGCGAAGAACTAGAGGCTGCAGTTCATTGGACTGTGCACATGCCAGCAGGGCCAGCGAAGGAAGCAGGTGCCTGGGGCGGCCAATAGAAAGGGGCAGCACTCCGTCCCTTATTGGGGTGGCACTTCTGGGTCTGCGGCGGCAATATGGCAGCAGGTCCTTCAGTGCCTCTCTTCTTCTTCGGCGGCACTTCGGTAGCAGATTAATCAGGTTTTGCTTTTTACTCTTTTTTTTTTTTTGCCACTTGGGGTGGCAGAAAAGCTGGAGCTGGCCCTGCATGCCAGCCTTGGTTCTCCTTTTGTCCTTCATACAGCTATAGCTGGGGAAGCTGGGAGAGGAATTTCAGATGGTCTAGTCCTGCCCTCTGCAGAGGCAGGGAGGGATCTGCCCTGCTCCTTCACTGGCCTTGTGGAACCTCCCATTTGCCAGCAAACGAGCTGGAGAGGTGCCGAAGTGAAACCCCAGATCTGTGCTCTGGGGGCTTTTGAACTTTGTTGAACTTATTCCCAGTCGCATTATTCTAGTGAACTCACTGGAATCATATGTCTTGTGAATCTGGCGTAGTACTAAGGGGGATCAAGCCATGCGGCGCTAAAACGAACACCAGAGGATCACGGCAGCAATAGAAGGGTAGCTGCAATTCCCGACATCTGTTGCATTAAGTTAGGTCAGAGGATTGGACTCCGCAAGTTTTTCTCCTCCAGCACTTGTCCCTTGGGTTTGCAGAGGGCCAGGCTGACAATAGGTGAAACCAAATCAGTTTTACATGACTACAAAATACTGAACAATTCCAGCCTGGGTGTAATTATGCCCCATACCTGGGCTCAGAGCTCTGGCGTCCGAACCCCCCAGTTAATCAGGAAGAAGAGCTGGTCCCATAAATGGTTTCATTCAAAATGTTGATGTGATTTTCATTCCAAAATAAAACAATTCTTTGGTTTTTTGAAATGTGTCATTAAACTACTTTTTAATCACAAAAGGCTGTGGATTTTATTTTTGTTCCCTTTTTCCACTGAATGCAATTGGACGACTGACAGCACTAGGGGGTTTCTTTCCACCTTTTCATTTTTCTTAGTCTCTCTCTTTTTCCCTTTGCTACTGCATAGCTTCTCAAATCTGAAGAGGGACCGAATCACATTTTTCCTATTGCTGCTCTGGAATTTCACCAAATTAAAGGAATTTTTTAAAAGCAAAAAAGGAACAAAATGAAAAAGTAAAAAACAAACAAACAAAAGAAAACACCCTCCCTCCACCAAACATTCTATTGCATTTGGGGAAGGGGAAAGAAACTGAAGAAAAGGTGAAAATCCAATTTTTGAAATTTCATATCATCTACATTTTTGACATTTCTCGTTTCAACAAAGAAAATGTAAAATAAATAAAATTTTAAAAGTTTGATAAAAGTTTTTCTCTTTTGAGAAAATGCCATTTTTTGTCCCATCCCCTCCCTTTAAAAAAATTGAACAAAAATATGTCAGACGGTTCTCCTATCAAGATGGTTTTGGGGAGGGAAATTTTGGGACATCCTCCCACTGCCAGACTGGCACCAACCATCCCTCATTATAGATTCCAAAACCAGAAGGGACCAGAGTGATCATCTAGTCTGACCCCCTGCATAGCACTGGCCCTGAGTTAATTAATGTCTGAATTAGAGCAGATCTTTTAGAAAAACATCCAGTCTTGATTTAAAAATTGCCAGTGATGGAGGACCCACCACAGCCCTTGGTAAATTGTTCCAATGGCTAATTATCTTTACTGATTTAAAAAAATTACACATTATTTCCAGTCTCAATTTGCCTAGCTTCAACTTCCAGCCATTGGATCGTGTCAGACTTTCCTCTACTAGACTGAAGAGAGCATTATCAAATATTTGTTCCCTGTGTAGGTACTTATAGACTGTGATCAAGTCACCTCTCAGCCTTCTCTCTGTTAAGCTAAATAATCACTCCATCCTCTACACCTGTTCGAGGTCCAAGCAGGGCATTAACTCACTGCTTGCTAAAAAACTATCAAGGTCTTCGAATCTTGCCGCTGGGGGACTAACTAAGATGAAGTTGCCACTTGCTCCCTTCTAGATGAGATAATTTTTTTTAAAACCCACCTGGTCTGGTCCTGCAAACTCTAAACTTCTCCTCTGGGTTGTTGCAGTAATGGTGGGTATACTACCAGCAGAGCAGTACTCGTGCAACTCCCACACATCCAGTTCGCTTATTAATACCTGCGATCAGTGCTCTGCTCTGCCTGAAGCTGGTCGGGTGAGTGAAGGCCTGAATGTCCCAAAGAAGAGCTACCCAAGTCAACCCAAGAAATGCTGCATATTCAAGACAAGATTCCATAGCTCTAAGACCCTGCCAAAATTCCCTGCAGATTTCATTTACAGCTAACCTTATGTTAGTTAATTACACAGCTCAACCAATTAGGGAACAGAAGTAACACCATGTGGCTTGCATAGCTCACCAACACAGCACAGGCTGCAAATTACATATATAGTTGATTGTAAACATGGCAATTTTGGTTCATGGTACTCATGGCTTGTAGGATCTGCTGAAGAAATTCATGAGTAGTTCTAAACCACAAATTAATTCAGGAATTTGTGGTCGGTTTGTGGACAGGACGACAACACATCAAAGTTCATTGAATAAATTACTTGTGGTGATTGATTTGCTCAGAGATATTGGTATCTCTGGCCCATATGGAGCTCTGAAGTCACTATAAACATGATTGGGTAGGCAGTGCAAAGGAAGTCTGTGGTCTATTGTGGAGGGTGGGCAGAGAGATGGGGTCAGAGTTAAGGGTGTTTGTGGATCCAGATATCTGAATTTCCTTCATTCCTAGAACTTTTGGGGGTTGAGCTACAACAAAATGAGGTTCTTCCTATTTAAGGAGTTTATATTTCTAAACTTAATTCTAGCCTTGTGACATATATTTGTGGGGGGAATTGATACTCCCAGAGAAGACTGGGGCAAAAGAACACTCCTAGTACTGTATGTTACCCACGTATACCTAAGGGCAGGGATGGACAAAGAAGAGACCATGGACCTCCCAAGCAATCTCCAGGCCTGCCTTCTCTTTTATTACAGGGTCGTAGTGGGTGATGCTCTATCTTGGGTTAAGCAACTAGGTCCCATTGCATGCTGGGAGCTGTACATGTCACAGGTCTTATCTCCAATGCTGTTTGATCGTAAACAGGTGCAGCCTTGGGCTCTGCAGCGGGCCAAGATTGAGTGCTCCCAGACTGGACTTGCCAGCGACGTGCGACTCTCCTGTGAGGCACCGCCGCTGTTTGTTCTCTACTCTGCCAAAGGGCATCATTATTTCCATGCTACAGTGACTGGCAGCGTGTTTATTATTCAACAGCATTTTACAGCCAGCCACTGCTCTTCATTGTTTAACTCTGGGCACACTTGCTGCCTGCAGAAGATTTATCCATTGGCAGCCATGAGGTTTGCTTCGCACTCTCGTGAGCAGAGAGGAAACTCCCGGTCTTAGGCCACCAGATACATTCTCCCTTCATTCCAGGCAGAAGAAGGGTTGAAGCTGCTTTGATCTCAAGGGGGCCAGAATCCACTGAGATTACTTTTTTGAAGGGGTATGGGAGAGAGGTGGAAGGATACAGGGCAAAATTCACCCCTTGTGCAGAGAGCCTACTGTTGTGTATTTGGTTGTCATGGGTTTTGTTACTATAGCAACTGAGTTAGACTATTAAGGGATAGCTCAGCCGGTTTCAACCGGCTGAGTGAGCTCTCTGTATCTGTAAATAAAATGGAGGTTTTGGTTAGCTATCTGCTCTCTGGCCTCAAGTGATTGCTTCCTACACCGGCTGCCCCAAGGATATAACAAGTGGCGACGAGGGTGAGACTCCAGTGCTGCTCCAGTAACAGAAGGAAGTAGAAGTTAAGGTAAAGAACAAACAAACAAAAAAAGCTGCTTGTTTGCACTGACTGTGAAAGTGAAACTAAAATCATGGCTACTCTGACCAGGCCTCTGGAACCTTTTGATGAGAATATAGAGCAGTGGCATGTGTATACTGAGCGTTTTGAGCTTTTTTTTTATTGCAAATGACATTACAGAAGCGAAGAAGGTGCCAATATTCTTAAGTGTTGTAGGGGCTAAAACCTACTCCCTGCTACACAGCTTACTACACCCTGTTAAGCCAGCAACTAAATCTTACAGTGACATTGTGGAAATCCTGGGGTCCCATTTTTCCCCAAAACCACTGGTAATTGCTGAAAGATATAGGTTCCACAAAAGAGACCAAAAGGAAGATGAAACAGTTGTACAATTTGTAGCCATTCTAAAAAAGCTAGCAGAACACTGTGAATTTAAAGAAATGTTAAATGATGCCCTGCGTGACAGGTTAGTGTGTGGCCTGTACAGTGAAGCTATACGGAAGCGCCTACTGACAGAGGCTCAGCTTACCTTACAGAAGGCTGTTGATATTGCTGTCTCCATGGAACTGGCTACAAGGGAGGCACAATACATCGGTGCACCCCCTAGGGTGCAAAAAGTGTCACAAGAACCGACCCACAAAACTGTGCAGAGTCAAGAATGTTACCGCTGTGGTAAGCCAGGACACCAGGCATCAGAATGCTGGTGTAAGGACCTGGTGTGTCGACACTGTGGCAAAAAGGGACACATTGAGTATGCCTGTAAACAAAAGAAAAAGAGGCCTGTGGTCTGGCCGACAAAAAGAGGAACCTTGCATACCCTAGAGCAGACCCAGGATGATCAAGGTGACACCTCCTCACAAGAGGAAGTGCCACTGCATGTTTTGTCTTTGGCAGCGGGCTCACATGAATACTGGGTAACCCCCTTATTGGAGGGCAAACCTATTCGCATGGAACTAGACACCGGTGCAGCTGTCTCGCTGGTTCCTGAGACTGTGTATAAGGAAAAGCTACAGCATCTTCCGCTTAAGGCAACAAAAACTGTTCTGAAGACGTATACAGGTGAAGCTGTGCCCATGTTGGGCACTATTAATGTTAAGGTGGAGCTCAATGGACAGGCGGCTAAATTGCCACTGTTTGTGGTGAGAGGTAACTACCCAGCCTTAATGGGTAGGTCTTGGCTTGGGAAGATTCAGCTGAACTGGGCAGAAGTGCACCGGATGAGTAAAGAAGAAACCAGTCTAACCCCTATACTAAGGAAACATGCTGCTGTTTTTGGAGATGATTTGGGAAGTATGAAGGGAATCACTGTGACATTGAACATTAAACCTGGCAGTCCACCAAAATATCTGAAAGCCCGAACTGTGCCATATGCCATCAGGCCAAAGGTTGAAGCAGACCTGGAGCGCCTGGTCACCAATGGAGTCCTAATACCAGTTACCCATAGCTCATGGGCCACTCCTATCGTTCCAATAGTGAAGAAAGATGGCTCTCTCCGGATTTGCGGTGATTTTAAAGTCACTGTCAACCCAGTGTTGTGTGCAGAGCAATACCCGCTTCCCCGCATCGATGACCTCTTCGCAGGCCTGGCTGGGGGACAAAAGTTCAGTAAGATTGATCTGAGTCAAGCATATTTACAGATGCACGTCGATGAAAAGTCCCAAGAGCTGTTGACTATTGTGACTCATAAGGGGCTTTATCGATACTGTCGCCTACCCTTCGGAATCACATCGGCTCCCGCCCTGTTCCAGAGGGCTATGGACCAGATCTTGTGTGGCTTGTCAGGAGTTCAGTGCTATCTGGATGATATCCTGGTCACTGGAAGAAATGAAGAGGATCACTTAAAGAATTTAGAGGCTACCCTACAAAGACTGGAAGAGTATGGCCTACGAGTTCGCAAAGACAAGTGTGAATTCTTCAAGCCCTCTGTTGAATATTTGGGACACATCATCGATTCTGCAGGTCTTCATAAGGCCCCTGCAAAAGTTAAAGCTATTGTGGAGGCTCCCCCACCTCGAAATGTAAGCCAGCTGCGCTCATTTCTAGGACTACTGAACTATTATGGAAAGTTCATCTCACAGTTAGCCACACTGCTAAAACCACTTCATGAGCTCCTTGGGCAGAACAAGGCCTGGAAGTGGACTGAAGCCTGTGATGTTGCATTTAACAAAGCTAAGGATGCATTGTTAAATTCTGAAGTTCTAACGCACTTTGATCCATCCTTACCCCTGCAATTGGCCTGCGATGCTTCCCCTTATGGAGTGGGAGCGGTCGTGTCACACATTATGCCTTCGGGAGAAGAAAGACCTATTGCTTTTGCTTCACGCACTCTAAGCAAAGCAGAAACTAACTACGCCCAAATCGAACGTGAGGCATTAGGAATTGTTTTTGGAATTAGGAAGTTTCATCAGTACCTGTTTGGGTGAAAGTTTACTCTTCTTACAGACCATCGACCTCTGACATCAATTTTTGGACCCTACACAGGCATTCCCCCATTAGCTGCTAGTCGTATGCAACGTTGGGCATTGATACTTTCTGCACACACATATGAAATCAAATATCGGAAATCCACTCTGCACGGCAATGCAGATGGCCTCTCAAGGTTGCCTTTACCGGTCAAACATCAAGATAGTGCCCAAAAGGAAATCTTCTACTTTGAACAGGTAGAGAATACACCCATCACTGCTACTCAGATAAAGAAGGCAACCCGCGTTGACCCAGTATTATCCCAAGTTATGGACCTGGTGATGCATGGAAAATCTCGACAAACCTCTCCGGTCTCACCCGACCTTGTTCCCTACATGTCCAGGCGGACGGAGTTATCGGTCCAATCTGGTTGTTTGTTGTGGGGGAGGCGTGTCATTATTCCACCACCCCTGAGATCACAGATGTTAGAACAGCTACATTCCGGTCACTGTGGAATAGTGCGCATGAAGGAAATTGCATGAAGCTATTTTTGGTGGCCTAGATTGGACGGTGCTATTGAAGAGAAGGCAAAAGCTTGTATGTCATGTCAGGGTGTAAGAAATGCACCCCAGTGGGCACCCCTACACCCATGGGACTGGCCTGAAAACCTGTGGCAACGTATTCACATTGACTTTGCTGGCCCCCTTGAAGGAAGCATGTTCTTGGTGGCAGTAGATGCCCATTCTAAATGGCCAGAAGTCTCTATAATGCAGTCCACTACTGCAGAGAGTACTATCCAAAAACTACGAGGACTCTTTAGTCGTTTTGGTCTGCCAGAACAACTTGTGAGCGACAACGGACCGCAGTTCGTCTCTCAGGAGTTTCAAAATTTTATGAAGGCAAATGGGATACACCACATCACGTCAGCACCATATCATCCGTCCACCAACGGATTAGCTGAAAGATTTGTGCAGACAATGAAAAACGCTTTGAAATCAGCAAAGGGACAACACTCCATTCAAAAGCGTCTGGATACCTTCTTACTTTCCTATAGAAACACACCTCATGCTACGACCCAGGCTTCCCCAGCCTTTCTAATGATGGGACGACAGCTGCGCACTTGCTTTGATCTGCTGAAACCTTCTGAACCCAGACAAACTGTGCAACATCAGCAGCAATATCAAGTCATCAGACGGGCACCCAGAGCAAAAGACCGGACCTTTAGCCCAAGACAGCCAGTTTTGGCTCGGAATTATACTTCCAGAGCTAAATGGGTCCCGGCCACAGTCATCACTCAAACAGGACCTGTTTCCTATACAGTCCGGACTGCAGAGAATCTTACCTGGCAGCGACATGTAGATCAGCTGTTGCCAGGTCATGCCAGTCTTCAGGACCCATCTGCAGTTGAGGGGTCTGACTTCACCCCTCCTGGTGAGACACCGAATCATGAGTCACCTGTTCCTGACTGTTCTCCTCCATTACTGCCGGCAGCTGAGATACCCCTTTGCCCAGCACGAGCTGATACCACCTCCTCACCTATTCGTGCTGCGGACCCTGAGCCCCTAGTACTTTCGGGTGCAACAACACCAGAAGTTCGCCGTAATCCACCTAGAGACAGAAGGCCTCCTCATCGGCTGGATCTTTAGTTAGGGCGAACCCACGGTTATGGGGCAAAATAATCCCCAGGGTTTAGCCGGGAATGGAGGCAGTCTACCCTCCTTCTCTAGTTTAGTGTGTGTTTTATTTAGGGGATGTTCTTATTAGGGGGGGAGGAATATGTTGTGTATTTGGTTGTCATGGGTTTTGTTACTATGGCAACTGAGTTAGACTATTAAGGGATAGCTCAGCCGGTTTCAACCGGCTGAGTGAGCTCTCTGTATCTGTAAATAAAATGGAGGTTTTGGTTAGCTGTCTGCTCTCTGGCCTCAAGTGATTGCTTCCTACACCGGCTGCCCCAAGGATATAACACCTACATACTCTGAGGGTTTAACTGGGACTTGAATGTGCAAAGAGGTGAATTCCACACACAGTGCAAGATGCCATCTCCATTGTGAGACACACCATCACCATCGGGCAGGCAGATATTTCAGGTGACTGGTGAGATTATTTTGACAGCGCAATCCTTGGCCATGCTGAAATCAGTAGGCATTTTGCCATTGGTTTGAACCAGACCAAGATTTGGCCCAACCACTCAAGGGAAGCGACTGTGCCTCCATAGCTGCATATTGCAAAAGGACTGGATAGAATGTTCCACAGGTAACACAGTATATATTTTCCATCCACACGTCAGACCTCTTCCATGACCTGATCCAAAGCCTGCAGAAGTAAAGAGAGAGACTCACGGACTTTGGACAAGTGAGTATATTTTGAATTTGATGGACCGCATCACACCCTCTTTTCCATGTGCAGACTCCATTGACTTCCATGAGGTCACTGAGGGCAGAATGTGGTTGGTTGTGTTCATCACCTGCAAAGTACAGCTAACTCTGTCTCACAACGATAAGTGATTTATGTCGATATACCCTAGCATATTTCATCCTGAAGTATCCAGGGGTGCTTTGCAAATGGCTGTGCAGACACAAGCTAAACATCAGGACTAGAAGAACCTAGGTCACGCATTCAACTTCATCTCAGGTTGGACATGACCAGAAGTCATGAGGACCTGAAAGCTACACTCTGACTTACATGCAATGAGTGGCTGGACTCCAGCCAGGGGCGGCTCCAGGCCCCAGGATGCCAAGCGCATGCTTGGGGCGGCAAGCCGCGGGGGGCACTCTGCCAGTGCCACGAGGGCGGCAGGCAGGCTGCCTTCGGCGGCTTGCCTGTGGAGGGTCCGTTGATCCCACGGCTTCGGCGGACCTCCCGCAGGTGTGTCTGCGGAGGGTCCGCTGGTTCCGCGGCTTCGGCGGACCTCCCGCAGGCAAGCCACCAAAGGCAGCCTGCCTGCCGTGCTTGGGGCGGCAAAATGCCTAGAGCCGCCCCTGACTCCAGCCCCCTTCCTTGTGTGTCCTCTTCACAGAAATCACCATCTCCACTGGCACGAATGGGCAGCAGATCAACGTGCACTATGGAATTTTTAGGGTGTGGTGGCAGGGTCCACACAGCCAGCTGTGGATTTGCACCCCAGGGTGCCATGCACTAACTCTCCACTTAGAAAAGGCCCTTTGTTCTTCTTGTCTTTTTAGATTACAGGCTCTTTGGGGCCTGGACTATCTCAGTAATTGTGTGTCCAGCACAGTAGGGTCAGTCTGTTGGTGATGGATGGCCAGCTCAAAATGCTGTTTAAAACATACTGTCTGTGCCCACACCTCACCTGAACCTGATTAAAATGATTAAAGGGCTAGAAAACATGACCTAAAAGGAGAGAGAGAAAAAACTGGGTTTTGTGAGTCTGGAGAAGAGAAGACCGAGGGGAGACATGAAAACAGTTTTCAAGTACATAAAAGGTTGCTCTAAGGATGAGGGTGATAAATTGTTCTCCTTAGCCACTGAGGACAGGACAAGAAGGGAGGTTTAGGTTGGACATCAGGAAAAACTTCCTAACTGTCAGGGTTGTTAAGCACTGGAACAAATTGCCTAGGGAGGCTGGGGAATCTCCGTCATAGGAGGTTTTTAAGAACGGATTAGACAAACACCTGTCAGGGATGGTTTAGATAATACTTAGTCCTGCCTCAGTGCAGGGGACTGGACTAGATGGCCTCTCGAGGTCCCTTCCAGTCCTATATTTCACTGATTCTCAGGAATGCACCTGATGTTTGACCCTAATTCATTTCTGCCCACCAAAGATCTGCTACTCTCTCTCCTTTTTCAGAAGTCCAGCAAAGGTTTCTCTGTCCATTTTAAGACCTGTCTTGGGTTGCTTTGCCAGCCAACTGAGAGCTACCTCTGTGCACATGCCTCCTAAAGGCGTCCCCTCCAACACGCAATCTGGCCCTAGGAAGCCACCATTACCTGACTTAACCCAGAGCAATGTGCGAGCTGCGTTCCTTCCAGGGGGAGAAATTCCATGAGGCACCTGGAGATCAATAAAGTTCAATTATGCAGGCCGTAGCGCTTACACAAATACATTGTGCTTTCCAGAGCACTTTGCTCCTCATGGGGAACGGAGTCTAATTAAGGAAAAACATGACTTTGCGTCTAACAGTCATTTAATGAACAGATTTCTGGCCTCCGGTTAACCTTTAAAAGGTTCCACCCATAGCTGCAGCATGGGCTTGATGGTGCTTCACAGAACTGGCTACGTACTAGAGCAGAACTAGCTAAGGAACTGACACACACAGAGATCAACACATGAGCTACCCTTGATCATGCCCATTCTATAGCAGAGCCAGGACTCAAACCCAGAGCTCTACAGTTCCTGCCAACTGCTGTAACCAAGGCCAGCCAGACAACAGTGCACAGGAAGGCCAGATCTCCATACCCCAGCTTGCTGAGCTTTGCACTCCTGACCTCTCCCTCCGAACAGTGTCTGTTGCTGGTTCTCATGCCCATGCATCAGGCTCTCATTTTTGGGTTGCCAACGCCAGGGCAGAGGATCAAATCTAAATGCAGCACTGTTATCTGTGGGTTAAAAATAAGAAAATAATGGAAACATTTCTAATGACTGAAAGTTTGGGAAATGGATTACCTACACCTGGGGGCCTGATCTGATCTGGCAATGAATGGGTAGGATTTTCCAAAGCACCCAAGGGAGGCACCCAACTGTGGTGTATTGAGGACTGTGGAGGAATTGCAAATTGTACTTTTAAGAGCAGACAAGGTGTGGGAGGTAATATCTTTTATTGGCCCAACTTCTATTGGTGACAGAGACAAGTTTCAGGTCCAGACCTGAAGAAGAGCTCTGTGTAGCTTGAAAGCTTGTCTCTCTCACCAACAGAAATTAATCCAATAAAAAACATGACCTCATCCACCTTGTCTCTCTAATATCCTGGGACTAACACAGCTATAAAAACATTGCAAACTTTAAGAGCAAGGGAGTTTCCTGGTCCTGTTTGCAGCCTGTGTGGCTCTGCAGCAAAGTGTGTGATAGGACTCAGCTTGGAAGGAGTCAATTTAAAGCAAGTTGGGGTAAATTATGTCTTAGGGAGCAGCCTGCTTTCTCTCTTTCTGCTTTGGCGTTCTTATGTGTTGTTCTGAATTCTAAGAAAAAAAGTAATCTTCCAGCAAAAGGACTCATGTTTTTCATGGATGCTGTGAACTTAACATCAACTCCCATTGATTTTCTCACCAAGTGTTTCTCTAATTCATCTCACTTCTCATTCTGGGGATGGCTCTGATCACTAGAAAAAGGCTCCTGAGCAACGATACCATCCTCATCACCGACCAGGCATTGATCTGCCTAAAGATGTCCATGCCTTCTTGCCAAACCCTAAATGATAAGGCACAACATCCAAATGGGCACTTTAGCCCCTCTTCTGACACTGGTGAAGGACTGTGTACATCTCCAGTTGAGGATCAGAATCCAAAAGGGACTCTGCTCTCCCTTGCTCCCCTGTGTGGACACATTGTCCCAGTCACAATCCAGCTTGGTTTTTGCTGGATCTCATAAGTCTCTCTCTGTCTCACTCCTGACACATGAGGCTCTGGGACTTGTATAGCAGACTGATGGGAGAATGATAGCTCACAGAGCTGGGACAGAGTTCTTTCTCCCCAGAGCTTCGCTCCAGATTTCCCAAGGCTATGATTTAGCAGCTCCCATTCATATCCAGCCACCTTCTCACTGCTGAAGAGGTCCCCCTAGAAGTCACTGGATTTTTCCATTGTCCCATTGGGACCATAAGTGGTGGAAATAAAGTAAGACTAGGGAAGTGGTATTATCTCTGTATACGGCATTGGTGAGACCATTCCTGGATACCGTGTGTGGTGCTGGTGTCCACACTTCAAAAAGGGTGTAGACAAATTGGAGAAGGTTCAGAAAAGAGCCACAAGAATTATTCGAGATCTGGAAAATCTGCTGTAGGCCAGGGCTACATTAGAAAAGGTTTGGTGGTACAGCTGTGCCTGGGAAAAGAGTGCTTTTACTGGTCTAGCTTATACTGATTCTGTGAGCAAAATACATTCTATGTCAAAAGGAATTGTTTGCCAGTATAACTGTGTCTATACTAGGGTTCTGGCTGGTGCACACCCCTAACTGACATTGCAACACTGGCCAAAGCTTCCAATGTAGACCTGGCCCTACAGTGAGAGAGTATAGATGCTCAATCTATTTACTTTATCTGAGAGAAGGTTAAAATGTGACGTGATCACAGCTGAGGAGCACCTACACGTGAAGATTTCTGATAGCAGCCAGCTCTTCAACCTAGCAGACAAGAGCAGAACAAGATCCAAGGGCTGGAGGCAGAAGCAAAACTAATTCAGACTAGAAATCAGGTACAAATTTGAAACTGTGAGGGGAATTGACCATTGGAACAGCTGTGGTGGATTCTTGGAGTCTTGGTATGAGGATTGGGTGTCTCTTCCCAAAAGCTCTGCTCTAGCTTAGCCAGGAGTGATAGAATGGTAGAATCATAGGACTGGAAGGGACCTCGAAAAATCATCTAGTACAGCCCCTTTGATGGACTTAGTGCAGGAATCAATGGTCGAGGTTCCCAGGCCTGGGCTATGCAGGAGGCCAGACTAAGTGAACGTAACGGTCCCTTCTGGCCTTACCGTCTATAACTCATCTGACAGAGAGCTGCCTCCAGCAGCACTTTACCCAAGTACAGAGCTTTTTACCCTCCTCCTTCCTGTCAGGCTGGAACTAATGACTCTCAGTGAGGCAGATGTTTTTACAGCTGGGGAAACTGAGTCCAAGGGGTCACAAGACTTGTTCAGGGGCTATGGGAGGATCCAGAATTAGCTCATGACAGTGTTTTGGTCCCAGTTCGGTGCAGAAACCACTAGATCACACCTGCCTCCAACTGGAGGCATTTTGGTGGGCCCTACAAACCACCAGAGACGTTCCAGGCACCAGAGCTCTGAGATGGACTCACAGTGCACATAGTATCATATTATACAGGGCCCCAGCCACTGGCTAATGCATGAAATGGCCCTGAGCGCTACCTATCAAATGTGCTGGCCACCTGAAGGTGCAGTGCCCATGGCAACAGCAGATGCTATCTGTCTATCGTACTTCTCTGGCCCAATCAAACCACAGTACCTGAGCATCTCCCAGTCTGCACTGATCCTCACACACGCCTGGGAGGCCATGCAGTGCTATTCTCCCCCTGGGCACAGGGAGACTACGTGATTTGCTGAACATCACACAAGGAGTCCAGAAGAGCAGAGAATTAAAACCAGGACTCCCAAACGCCAGCCTAGTGCTCCAACCACTAGGCCACCCTTCCTGTCCAATAACCCTCATAGAATCATAGGGTTGGAAGGGACCTCAGGAGGTCATCTAGTCCAACCCTCTGCTGAAAACAGGAAAAATCCCCAGACAGATTTTTGCCCCAGATCCCTAAGTGGTCCCCTCAAGGATTGAATACACAACCCTGGGTATAGCAGGCCAATGCTCAAACCACTGAGCTATCCCTCCCCCACTCTGAGCCATTTGTTCTTTCTGCTATGCTCTGTCCACTGGGGGGAAGTTTCCATCTTCTGGGGATTTTTTTCTAATGCCAGAGCAGTCCATTCAGATGAAAACTCCCCCATTGACAAGCTGCCCACTACACGCCTCTCTGTGTAATAGGTTTGACTATTCATCTCCACGCCATCTGACCTGAATATTTAATAGCAGGAGCCACACCATCCATTAGTGACTATGAATTATTCAGGGCAGGGATCTAGGAACAATGACCAAGCTACGACATCGACATCGTCTGGCAGGTGATGGCAGAAACATACACCTGCAACTTACATGTGTCAAATTACACGCAGGGGACTTCCAGCCTCCATCCCTCCACCAGGCCCCTCGCTCTCCTACTAAGCTATTTGTGCTTGGAGCTCTCTTTCTTTAAACTATTTCCCTGCAGCTCCCAGCCACCCATCAACACAGGGGGCATGTTAGGGGTGTGGCCAAAGAAGGGGCATGGCAAGGCATGTTGGGGGTGTGACCAATGGAGAGAGTGCAGCCAACGGAGAGGGTGTGGCAGGAGCGCTGTGACCCTCAGTGGCACCAGGCCCCCTGGGCTGCCACCAGCTAATGTAAACTAGAGCAGCCCCAAGGCTACTCTAGTGCCAGCAGTCAAGCTAGCGGCCCTGGATAGTGGAGCGTGCAGGTGCTACAGACCCACACAGACACCAGGGTCCTCAGCTAGAGCCCAGGACTAGACCTGAGGAGGTCAGACCTCCTGGGGCTCCGGGCTTGCTAGTGGGCTCTGTAGCCTTCCCCCTCGGTGCTGGGGATGCAATCGTCTCTTGCTGACAGCTTCTCCATGGCCAGGTAATGAAATCACTGAAACCATACCCCCCACCCCACTGGCACTAATCACGCCCATGGGCAGCCTCCGCAGACAGCCCAAGGACTGAACGTACCTTGGAGACTGATCCCCTCCCATAGCTATAGGGCATGGGAGGGAGCCTTTGCTGTGGCTTGGTGGAGACCTTCAGACCCCAGTGCACAGAGCTCCATTACCTGGTGCTCGGAGCAGGGATCGGTGCCAAGAGTCTGGCTGCATTTTAATCATGGGAAGTTTCCTCGCTCTCTCTACTTCATCCCCCTTGCAGTGACATGTGTGCTTGCAGCTACACAATTCAGCCACTAGATTCACCGTACAGAATTCCAGACAGGGAGGGGTGCCTGGTAAACACAGGCAGGTCCAGCTGGAATGCGAGCTGGGTGGGAGCCTGCTTGTAGTTAGAAGTTGATTGCTATAATAAACGCCCCCTGTTTAGGAAGGATCGTAATTCCATGAATCTGTATATCATGATTCTCCCCCAGCACTGAAAGATCTGCTCCATTCGGGTCCACCGCTTCCTGTTCACTCTCAGAAGAAAGAACATTTGGCAGGAGCGCACTGGCTGACCTGGCCACATCCCAGGTTCCATGCTCACATCTCCTCCAACATCCCACCTTGTGGATGCTGTCAGTTGCTTCCCTTGGCACGGGCAGCTCGAGGAGCTGGGTCTGCCAGGGTGGATGCTTCTCACTCAGGAAGGCTGCCAGTCACTTGGACAGGGAAGGAGACATTTCTGTTGGGCATGGGCACTGCTGCCTGACAATGAGACAGAGAGCGCCTGGCTCACAGGTCCTGCAGTGGTGTCAGTGCCCATGTGCTATAGCCAACCATTATGCCCCAGCTATGCTCTGTTTAAGCCCTGTGCCAACATTGTGGGTGTATCTGTATCTGCGTGCGCATGTGTCCAGGTAGGTGCTTGTGCCCAGCTTGGCTGCGGAATTCCCCACCTTGTGCAGGCCCCGTTCCTAGCAGCGCGTCCCACCCCATCTGCTACAGATTTGGCTGGGATGGTACCTCACACCTACGCTGCCATACTAGCAAGCAGCTGGCATCTTCCTTCTGCTCCCACACCACCTGCCAGTGCTGCAGTGTCAGCGGGGCTGCCCTGCCGTTGGCTGCTACAGATATACTAGTAGTTTGGAAAGCCTGGCGTAGCCTCCTGGAGTAGGCTGTGCCAACTGCCCTCTGCCCCATTAGCCACGGCTTTGCCTGGCCCCACACACACACCTGCAAAGGGAGGCAGAAATCTACACCACCAGTCCACCGATGCACATAACACATAGGACACACACACACCCCATCACAGACACACATGTAATCCACATAGACACACATAGTTATAGCCCCAGATGAACACACATTTTCACCTGCAAGAAAAGTGCCCCCAACAGATGGTTCCAAAAAAGCTCCTGCTTTTCCAGCCCTGGCCTGCCCACCCCACACATAGCTCTGCTGATGCCCCTCAATCCTAGCCTGCAACCCCCTGCCCTTCCAAGTCCTGGGTTCTTCATATTGTTATACGCTGGAATGTATTAATGGCCACTATCAAGCGGGCCTTTGCTCTGCAGAGAGTCACCAAGTGGTAAAAGCCCATGGATGTGCTAAGCATCCTTCTTTCAGGCTAAACAGAATGAGCAATGAATCCCCCTTTTATGCAGTGATAGCTGGAAACAATAGAAGCCACCACCCAAGGCAACAGGCCGCATGGCAAGTCCTGAGCAGAAGCTAAATCAAACCACAGAGGGGCTGAGGGGTTCCTTGCTTGCAAATGCAGGAGTGAGGGGGTTGTTTGGCAAGCTGTGTGCATGTGAGAGAGAGAAAGCTAGCAGACAGGAAGAAAAGCATTGGTGAGCATGGCCCTGGGACAGAACAGAGACAGGTCTCCTGGGGTCCCAGGACTGGCTGGAGAGGCTGGCTTGGAAATTGTAAGCAAGGAAACTGCTTGCAGTTGTTTGGTCCTGCCGCATTCAGGGGAACAGGAATGTGTGTGTATTCTATGTACCAAAGAGTCTGCCTATTTCCTATCATCAATTTCTCCTCCCAATGGAAACAATCTACAAAGCCCTTAATATTGGCTAACCGACTGGGCCACAGAGCCAGCGACACACAGAGTTCTGCCAATGCCCCTCAATCTTGACTCGCAGCTCCCCCGGCTATTCCAGCTTTCCAATCCCCTCGCAAGCAGAAAGCTCTGTCGACTCACTGCGACGCTGAGCTAGTCCTGGACTCTGTCTCTTATGGGGAAAGCAGCCAGTGGTGAGATGCAGAAGAACAACCAAGGACATTTAATTAAGCAAATACGTAACCACCTTGCTCTAAAGCACAGCCCCGCATCGCTCCTGAGACCCAATTCTGTGCCCAGTGCTCCGGGTACGATGCCGACTGGGCCTGATTTCCTGCGGGCATAACTTGAATGACTCCACTCGGAGTTGCCCCCCTGTAACCACGGACAGAGTTAGGCCTGGGTCTTAAAAAAAGGGGTGATGCGAATATACCGGGCACAAGTCAACCCAATGGAATGGTGAGGACAAGTGCAGAGCGGAGGCCAAACTCCGCGTGCTCACCCGAGGGTGCCCACCCGAGGCATCTCCAGTGAAGCCAGAGGGTGGCTCCACTTTTCCACCAGTGTACCCAAGAAAAGCATCCGTCCCTGGGATGGGGGCCTGAGCGCTGCCCCAGCTGCACGTTCTCCCTTCTCTGAGCCGAATGAGCCTGCTAAGAGCACCGGACCCCAGCAGGACACGGTGTGTGGGGGGAGGGGCCCCTTCCACACACCCCTACCCTGGAAATCCAGGAAAGAGCCAGGCCCCAGGAGCCTGCGATGGGGGTGGGGGCGGCACTGCAGCATGTAATGCAGAGTGAGAGCCTCGTTCATCAGAGCTGTCAGGGCAGCACTGCAGAGCCCTGCGCACTCTGTCGCAATCAGCCTCTCCCGGCAGCTTCCCACCTGCTCTGGCGCAGGACTGGGGAGCGGGGACAGTTCCGCTCCCTGCCCGGCGCTGATGCAGATGGGGAGCCCCTCGGAAGAGCTGTGGGCATCATTTGCATTCTAATCAGGGAGCCTCCCAGGGGACCCCGGGATATGCAGCCTCTGTGCTGCTCTGCAGAAGAGAGCCCCCATCCTGCCTAGCTGGAGTTTAGCAGATGGCACAAGCATTTCCCCATGTGCACAGTTCTGCGCCCCCACCCCGTGCCCCATCTGCTCCCCAGGGACTTCAGTCCCAGCCACCCACTGTCACTAACACCAGCGACCAAGGGAGCCACTCCCAAAGTGTGAGGATCTGCACTGACCGAACACAACTCAGTACGCATGCCGGCTCATGCCTCCCATCCATGGACGGGACCGGAGTGCTGCACGACTCGCTCAACCAATCAGCACAGCCCAAGTAACCAATATGTGCAGGGAGCTGCCTGTGGACTCGCAGTATTCCCCGTGCGTTTGCTGAGTGCTCTCGGATAACAAACCCACCTGGGAATTCCCAAAGCAAGAGAGAGCCCGGATTCCCATCTCCCAGCATGTGCTGGAGGAACTGGCACTGATGGCTCAGGAGGGGGCGCCCTCTCCTCCAAGTCCATTAGAGAACCAATGCCTACCCCCAGTGCGAGGGGGCACTGAGCTGCTGGAGGTGCCGATGGTTTATTATCTGAACCCTGCTGTGCAAGGTGCTGTACAAATCAGAACAAAGAAAGTACTCATTTGGAGTACTGTGTCCAGTTTTGGGCCCCACACTACAAGAAGGATGTGGATAAATTGGAGAGAGTCCAGCGGAGGGCAACAAAAATGATTAGGGGGCTGGAGCACATGACTTATGAGGAGAGGCTGAGGCAACTGGGATTGTTTAGTCTGCAGAAGAGAAGAATGAGGGGGGATTTGATAGCTGCTTTCAACTACCTGAAAGGGGGTTCCAAAGAGGATGGATCTAGACTGTTCTCAGTGGTAGAAGATGACAGAACAAGGAGTAATGGTCTCAAGTTGCAGAGGGGGAGGTTTAGGTTGGATATTAGGAAAAACTTTTTCACTAGTAGGGTGGTGAAGAACTGGAATGGGTTACCTAGGGAGGTAGTGGAATCTCCTTCCTTAGAGGCTTTTAAGGTCAGGCTTGACAAAGCCCTGGCTGGGATGATTTAGTTGGGTTTGGTCCTGCTTTTAGCAGGGGGTTGGACTAGATGACCTCCTGAGGTCCCTTCCAACCCTGAGATTCTATGATTCTATGACTCCCTGCCCCACAACGTTCAGAATCTTACTGTAAAACAGGAGCCAGCAGGTGGATACAAGCAAGCAATGACACAGCACAGGCCAGCGGGGCAGGAAGAGGTCTCAGCCCATCAGGTATCTAAGCAGTGCTTCAATTCCTGAACCTTACGGTGCTTAGAGATCCCCCGGTGCTATATGCAAGAGAAGAGCTGTTCACCCCAACCTCCAACTCCCACAGCCCAGCAGGGGGAGGGAGGGTGTGGCCGGTGTGGCCGGTGCAACCATTTAGGCAAACTAGGTGGCCGCCTAGGGCGCCTAGTGGTTGGGGGCGCCTAAAAGTCCCCTCAGGCGAGGAGATGGAGTGGAGGTGAGTTGGGTGTGGGGGCGCACGGGGAGGGCTGCCCGCAGTAACGCAGGGGGAGGGAGGCACACAGGGGAACAGCTCCTCGCCCCACATCACCTCCACTCTGCCTCCTCCGCTGAGCACAGAGCCCTCGCTCTAAGTCTCCTCCAATCTGCGCCACAAGCCTGGGAGGGGAGGAGAATTAGAACAGCGCCGGCGTGCTCAGCGGAGGAGGCGGAGCCGAGGTGAGCTGGGGCGGGCTACCCAGGCAGGGTTAGCTTCCGCGGGAGGTCTCCCCAGGCAGGGTTAGCTTCTGCGGGGGGAGTCTCCCCAGGCAGGGTTAGCTGCCATGGGGGGGTGGGGGGAGTCTCCCCGGGTGGGGTTAGCTGCTGTGGCGGGGCGGGGGAAGTCTCCCTAGGCAGGGTTAGCTGCTGTGGGCGGGGGAGTCTCCCCAGGCAGGGTTAGCTGCTGCGGCGGGGGGGGGGGGGGCTCCCCAGGCAGGGTTAGCTGCCATGGGGGGACGGGGGGGAGTCTCCTCGGGCGGGGTTAGCTGCCATGGGGGGGCGGAGGGGAGAGGGGTTAGCTGTCATGGTGGGGGGGGTAGCTGCTGCGGGGGGGGGCTCCCCAGGTGGGGGGCTGAGTTAGCTGCTGCGGGGGGGCGGGGTTAGCTAGGGGTGTGGGGGGTGCAAGGTGGAAGTTTCACCTAGGGTGCGAAACTTCCTTGCACCGGCCCTGCAGCCCAGCCCTGTGCCCAGCAGCCCAGCACGGAAGGGAACTCAGCACAGAGGCAAGGGCTTGTTCTCTTCGTGATGGCAGTGGGATGGGTTGTTTGAACGACTGCAGATCCTCTCTGCCTACCCCCAGGGCACAGCGGGAATGAATGACAGATGGGCTGTGGGAGATTACAAGTGCAGCCCCGCACAGTGCCCGGGGTCAAACCTAGGCCCTCGAGATCCAAACACCTGCATCGTTCCTGCATGAGCCAGAAGTGCCAGCGCTGCTAGCCAGGCCGACAACAGACTCCTCGACCTGTCTATGTCGCCCAGCCAGCCCAAGCGGGGAACAGAGCCCCGCAGGGGTGGGTTACAGAAGTCACTGCAGCCATTGCTTGGGTGGCTTATGTTGGTGTCAGCTCCAAGGGGACATAATTCCTCACACCCGCAGCCCATTCAATGTCTGCCTGCCCAGGGCACAGGCCTGAGCTTTCTACAAGGCGCTGGTGGCTGTGGAGCAGGTGGGGGTCTGGCTGAGGCAAGCAGGTGTGCACAGTGGGCTACAAAGCCAGGTGCCACGCTGAGAACTAAGGATCGCCCACTACACCCAGACGTCGAGGAGGGCTCTGGGCATGGAGACCCTGCAGGACTGGGCCCTGTCATCCTGTCTCATTGCTGGAATGTCGCAGCAGGAGAATGAAGCTTCGGTGGCCCGAAGGGTGAGGTGCCATTGACTCAATCAGACCAGCCCTGAATCCCCTCTAACGCACCCCAGTGTAAATCAGCAGTGACTCCGCTATAGACATTGGACCAGATTCGCGGTTGGTGTAATTTGGAGTAGCACCGCCCACTTAAAGGGGGTTATTCCAGTTTACATCCGCTGGGGATCTGGCCCCTTAACCAGACATTATGGGTATGTCTACACATGACGGGGAAAGGAGTCGAGGAAAGCTGGCTGTATTTCAAAGAAACCTTATTGAGGTTGCAGGAACAAACCATCCCGATGTGTAGGAAGAAAAGTAAATATGGCAGGCGACCAGCTTGGCTTAACAGTGAAATCCTTGCTCGTCTTAAACACAAAAGAACAGCTTACAAGAAGTGGAAGATTGGACAAATAACCAGGGAGGAGTATAAAAGTATTGTTCAGGCATGCAGGAGTGAAATCAGGAAGGCCAAATCACACTTGGAGTTGCAGCTAGCCGGAGATGTTAGGAGTAACAAGAAGGGTTTCTTTAGGTATGTTAGCAACAGGAAGAAAGTCAAGGAAAGTGTGAGCCCCTTGCTGAATGAGGGAGGGAACCTAGTGACAGAGGATGTGGAGAAAGCTAGTGTACTCAATGCTTTTTTTGCCTCTGTCTTCACAGACAAGGTCAGCTCCCAGACAGCTGCACTCTGCAGCACGGTATGGGGAGGAGGTGACCAGCTCTCTGTGGAGAAAGAAGTAGTTCGGGGCTATTTAGGAAAGCTGGACGAGCACAAGTCCATGGGGCCGGATGCGCTGCATCCGAGGGTGCTAAAGGAATTGGCCGATGAGATTGCAGAGACATTGGCCATTATCTTTGAAAAATCATGGCGATCGGGGGAGGTCCCGGATGACTGGAAAAAAGCTAATGTAGTGCCCATCTTTAAAAAAGGGAAGAAGGAAGATCCAGGGAACTACAGGCCAGTCAGTCTCACCTCAGTCCCTGGAAAAATCATGGAACAGGTCCTCAAGGAATCAATCCTGAACCACTTAAAGGAAGGGAAAGTGATCAGGAACAGTCAGCATGGATTCACCAAGGGCAAGTCATGCCCGACTAACCTAATTGCCTTCTATGACGACATAACCGGCTCTGTGGATGAGGGGAAAGCAGTGGATGTACTATTTCTGGACTTTAGCAAAGCTTTTGATACAGTCTCCCACAGTATTCTTGCCAGCAAGTTAAAGAAGTATGGGCTGGATGAATGGACAGTAAGGTGGATAGAAAACTGGCTAGATGGTCGGGCTCAACGGGTAGTGATCAAAGGTTCCATGTCTAGTTGGCAGCCGGTATCAAGTGGGGTGCCCCAAGGGTCGGTGCTGGGGCCGGTTTTATTCAATATCTTCATTAACGATCTGGAGGATGGTGTGGACTGCACCCTTAGCAAGTTTGCAGATGACACTAAACTGGGAGGAGTGGTTGATACGCTGGAGGGTAGGGCTAGGATACAGAGGGACCTAGACAAATTAGAGGATTGGGCCAAAAGAAATATGATGAGGTTCAACAAGGACAAGTGCAGAGTCCTGCACTTAGGACGGAAGAATCCCATGCACTGCTACAGACTAGAGACCGAATGGCTGGGCAGCAGTTCTGCAGAAAAGGACCTAGGGGTTACGGTGGACAAAAAGCTGAATATGAGTCAACAGTGTGCCCTTGTTGCCAAGAAGGCTAATGGCATTTTGGGTTGTATAAGTAGGGGCATTTCCAGCAGATCGAGGGATGTGATCATTCCCCTCTACTCAGCACTGGTGAGGCCTCATTTGGAGTACTGTGTCCAGTTTTGGGCCCCACACTACAAGAAGGATGTGGACAAATTGGAGAGAGTCCAGCGGAGGGCAACAAAAATGATTAGGGGGCTGGAGCACATGACTTATGAGGAGAGGCTGAGGGAACTGGGATTGTTTAGTTTGCAGAAGAGAAGAATGAGGGGGGATTTGATAGCTGCTTTCAACTACCTGAAAGGGGGTTCCAAAGAGGATGGATCTAGACTGTTCTCAGTGGTAGAAGATGACAGAACAAGGAGTAATGGTCTCAAGTTGCAGAGGGGGAGGTTTAGGCTGGATATTAGGAAAAACTTTTACACTAGTAGGGTGGTGAAGCACTGGAATGGGTTACCTAGGGAGGTAGTGGAATCTCCTTCCTTAGAGGTTTTTAAGGTCAGGCTTGACAAAGCCCTGGCTGGGATGATTTAGTTGGGGATTGGTCCTGCTTTGAGCAGGGGGTGGGACTAGATGACCTCCTGAGGTCCCTTCCAACCCTGAGATTCTATGATTCTATGATACACTGACACCGAGTCTCAGAGCCGGGATCAGCTGACTTGGGCTCACGCTGTGGGGCTAAGAACTGCCGTGTAGATATCTGGGCTCGGGCTGGAGCCCACGCTCTTAGAGCCAGCGTCTCAGCGCCCAGGGTCCAGCCCCAGCCCAACATCTCTCTTGCCATTTTATACCCACAGCCTGAGTCAACTGACCTGGGTCAACCATGGCCACAGGTCTTTTATCGCAGTGTAGACGGGCCCTCTAAGGTCCCAGATCTCATCTCACTCCCCCTGCTTTTGCACAGGGGTAACTCCGCTGATTTCAGTGGCCTTTCTGCTGCTTCACACCCCTGTAATAGAGCAGTACATGTCCCAAAGACGTCACCTCCGGCATTTTCCATGCAGTAGCTGCAGAGACTTCAGCAGAGCTCAGGAGCTAAGGTGCTGTAATATCTGAGCATCTTGCAATCTTTACTGCATTTTCCCTCTCACACTCCTGTGAAGCAGGGCAGGCCTGGGGTCCCCTTTTCACATGTGGGGAAGCAAGGCACAGACCCAGGTCCGCAAAGGTGTTTGGGCACCTAATTCCCATTGATTTCAATGGGAGCGATGAACCTAAATAACTGAGGATCGGCAGCTAAGTGACAGGGAACTGAACCTCATTTTCCAGGCAAGTGCGCTAACCACTGGGCCTCCCTCCCCTGCCTTTAAGCTTTCCATTCCACTCCAGTTCCACTTTCCAATAGCTAGTCCAATGACTAAGGTACTGACACGGAATCCCAAGTATCACCAGGCCCCTTCAGTGGGTTCAGCCTTGTGACACCCCGAGCCAAGTCCCCAGCTGCTGTAACTCAGCAGAGCTCCATAGAGGCCAGCAGAGCCATAGCGGTTTACAGCCCCTCTCCCCCCCTCTGGGTCTCAAAGCTTGTGTTATCCTGCGAGGCAGCCTCGGGCTGGGTTTGCCAGAGTAATTAGAAGCACTAGTGGCACAAGGTATTGGTGCTGGGCTGTGGCATAGCCTCCCACTCCACCCCCTTCAAATTCACAGCTGCTGCAAGTTGCTAAGACCTGAGAGTTACTGGGTGGCTAATGCAAGATGAGTTTGGCAGGTGTGAATCCCACCCCTGGCAGACAGGGATCCAGGACGTTAAGATCACAGGGCTCTCTCTGGTTTCATCAGAGGGGCCCAGGGTAGACCTGGCCTCAGCGACTGAACCTCAAAGCCGGTTTCTCACTAGCAAGGCACATTGGTGGGCAGAGGGAAGCTTGCAGGCCCTGCTGTCCCTGGGGCTGGCCTACCAGCAGGAAATGTTTCACAAGGACAGACCCTAACTTGGAATGTCCCTGGACTCAGAGCAAAGCCGCTGGGAAACTGGGGAGATGAAATCCACAGGGCACCCGGGACACATCTACCTCACCTCCATTGCTGCAGTAGCTCAGAGTAGATGGGCAGGGGAAAGTGTCGTTTAAGAATCCTGCTGGGACTTAGCCACAAGCTAAGGCTCTGAACAGCTGGTCAGGGGTGGGGCAGCTTTGCACTACGTCCACCAACAGAAATTTAGGCACCAACTGAGCAGTGGGTTTGAGAACGTCAGTGGTGTCTAAATACCTTTGTAGACCGAGCCCAGGGAGAATTGGTTACTGGCCAGAGATCACAGACACCCTCTGCGGCAGAACCAGGAAATGATCCCATACCTCCCGAGTCCCCAGGATGGTGCCCTACCCACTAGACCATCCTTTCCCACATAGGCCATAGAGCTTAAGTGGGACATAGGCCTGCTGCTAGCCCACTGGAGAGCAGCAAATTTCACCAACAGACATGTAGAAACACAACGCTGGTAGCAAATGTTCAAATACGGGCGGGGCACGCAGCCTACAGCGCTCAGTCAACCAAGTCAAGGAAGGGATCAGGCTGTAAGGGAGAGAAGAGGAAAAAAAAAGAAGGGTACAAGTGGTAACATACTCTCTGGGGCGGGGGGGCGCACGCGTGTGTAGATACATCACTGTCCTCTCCTGGGGGATGGAATTAATTCTGCTTGTGGGTAAGAAGATTCTGTTGCCCTCTAGAGGCCTTTCTGTATAGAGGATAAAAGCCTTATTACTACTGACGGCTAACTGTGATTCCCTCTCAGCCCACTTGGAAGAGGCCCTGATCACCGCCCCAGGCCACGTGTCAGTCATTTAGCTGCTGTTTGCAAAAACGTGTGTGATTGTTACAACAGGAGTGCGGGGGAAATGAGGCCATGGCAAGGAAAAATCCCAGCCCCCTCCACTCAGTTATGTGCAGCCTGGAGAGAAAAAGTCACTCTCCGAATTATTGGGATTTCTGTGCCAGTAGCTCAATTAAGCAGCTGTCTGCCAGCCTGCAATCAAGCACTATTTACCACCCAGGGCAGAGTGGGAGCGGCCCAGACGTGCCCGCCCCCATATTTAGAGTGTATCAACAGACTCTACAGTGTCAATACTGAGAAAATACAGCCTTCAACTAATGACACCCCGGGTGGCGTGGCAGCCTTCCGCCTCTCTCACTGTCAACCCAAACAGATTCCCAGCCCCATTGGAGCTAAAGATTTCCCTCCCTCATGATAGCACGTATTATGCTCAGAAAGGCTGCAACAGCAACGTCAGGCCCTGCATAAATCAGCGTCACCGGCCAGGAACCTGAGAGGCAGTGTGGTCTAACGGATAAGTTATTGCTCTGGGACTCAGGAAACCTGGGCGGTATTCCCAGTACTGCGGTGCCACCTCTGGTTTCTCAGCCGGTGAACTTTCTAGGGCAGGGTCCAGCTCTCACACCGTGTCTGTGCAGCACCCGGCACAATGGGACCCTGACCTCGGGTGATGCAGCTATCATCATAAATCAGTGGTTTGCACCAGCTGCGCCATTTTAGAGCAAAGGATCCCACTTCATTTTAAGCCACCTGGCAGGGCAATTCTTCCCCTTCTCTGTCCTCCGACAGGGCCCTGGACGGGCTAGCAAGAGCATCTTCCTAAACTGACAGCTTTCAGGAACTGACTGAATTCTAACCACCTGCTGGTATTTCCCAACGAGGCCCCTGAAAGCAGAGGGCCATTATTACTCAGTAGCACTGATGCAGTGGGGTGATTAATGGAAATTACATGGGAAACAAACATGGATCATCAATCAGCAGAGGCTGCAGATGAGCAGCCGTCACCTTGCTATGCTGCTCATTCTTAAATACATGTACTTGCTAATTATGCCCATCCACTTAACTGCTTTCTAGTCCATGCCAGAGCTTCCCCTCTCAGCTCACCATAAATGAACTTCCTTTGGGAAGAGCCCTTTGCGAGAGGCTTTTAAGAACACTAAGTGGCAATGGGAGCGAGGTCTGTCATGGATCGGAAGCGAGAAAAGAGTCAGGAGGCCTCAAAATAAGGATAAATGGTCTTGACTGTTAACTTAGCCAAAGGATAGTGGTGGGTTCCCCAAGGATTTATGCTAGGACTGGTGTTTAATATATTTCTCAATGATCTGGTCAGGCATGCAGGGAGGTGGCAAAGCATGGCACAAAATTATAGAGCAGAGAAGTCTGCAAGGAACTGTAGAGAGATCTAAGTCAACTAAGGGAATGGGCAACAGGAGGGCAGATGCACTTGGGTGTTGACAAAGGCAAGAGAATGCACACCGGAAGGAATCATGGGAAGTGCTTATACATCATGCCAGGAGAAAGATCTGGGTCACAGGAGATCGAGAGGCAAATGAGATGGGAGGCTGGATTAAACAAGGAGCAGAAATGGAATGCCAAAATATCCCCCAGTGGCGCACCCTTCCCTGAGGTGCCCTGTTCAGTTCTGGACACCCTACCTAAAGATGGAGAGAGCGGCAGCTAAGACACAGAAACTTCGTCAAGGTCACATAGCTAGTTAGCGGTTAGGCATCGCTAATCAACCATAGTTAGGATTAGAACCCAGGTCTCCTGACTCCCTGTCATAGAATCATAGAATCTCAGGGTTGGAAGGGACCTCAGGAGGTCATCTAGTCCCACCCCCTGCTCAAAGCAGGACCAATCTCCAACTAAATCATCCAATCGTCCACTAGACCTGGCTGCTCCCTGCTGAGATCTCCTGCTTCGCAGCCTAAACCAACCACTAAGTGCCTGGGATTAGGAAGCTATGTTCTCATGGCCTTAATTATCTCTAGGCGTTTTACACCTCCCCGTGAAACACTGGGTCCAGACCAGAGTCTCAGGGAGCATCTACACTGCAATCAGGGCATGACTGCAGCACGTGTAGACATTCCCAAGCTAGCCATGACCTAGCTAGTGCCAATTACAATAGCAGTGAAGCCGCCACAGCACGAGATGCACAAGCCTGCCTGAGAAGCAGGGTATGTACCTGAGCAGCTAGCTCGTGCGGTCACAGACTCACTCCTATTGCTACCTGTGTTAGCTAGCTCAAAGCTAGCCGGGATCTGCCTATACACACTGTAGTTACACCTCTTGACCGCAGTGTAGACCTACCCTCAGACAGGACACTGCATGAGAGGGGCCTTAGTCTGACCCCCACAGAGCCCTTTCGACATGCCCCAGTGTCACGTTAGCAATGCTGAGGATATACTCAGGGCATGGTTATCTCAAGCACGTTCCCACTGGACGGTTGTACAGAACATTTTAATTCCCCCTGATTGGATTTCCATGGCTCTGAGACCCTGGCACTCTGATTCCACAAAGCTCAGTCCTGTGAGGGCGAGGGGGGTGGGGAAACATGCACAAATGGGTTTAAACCCTTGCTCCCACCACTGCATTGCGGGCCTGGAACGAATTGCAGAGGGCGAAGAGAAGCGACACAAAGCCAGGGTTATGTGGCATGGCAAAGGGGCGAGTTCCAGGGGCTCTGAAGACGGGATCTGAGATCAGTCCCTTCTGCTCAGCTCCTCGCTTTAACTCCGCCCCATGATGTGGGAACAAGGGGTCACTCGCTGGAATTAGCAGCGGATAAATTTAGAACAAATTAAAGGAAGTCAACTGCTGCAGCTGGAATTCTAACAAGTCTGGATAATTGCATGGCCGGTAATGACCCTGGGAGCTGCACAGACTGTCAGGAAAAGAAACAGATCCACTGCTTCATGGCCAGGAAGGGGCTTCCTCCCCCATGGGACAACATCTCACAATGACCAGCCATACTGGACTTAGGAACACAGGTCTAGCTTGTGCATTGCTTCCCCATGCTGGGGAGCAGTTACTCACACAAGTAGCTCCACCGAAGTCGGTGGGGTGTACCCCCATGAGTGACTGCTCAAAGACTGGCCCAAAGCAGTTATGATATCGGAGCAACTGTGGGTCCGTCTAGTTCAGTATCTTCCCTCCTACCCTGCCAACGCTAGATTCTTCAGCAAGAGGTGAAACAAACCCCTGAATGGACAACTGGAAACTGACCTGCCCCTACGAGACATCTCTTCCCAAGCCCCACCAGTCAGTGTTTGGCTCATATCTTGCAGCATGAAAATGTGTACATCTTCTAGACATTGTTTTCTATCCTGTCTGATGTAACTGAGGAGGGTCTTGTTAGCTAAAGAAACGTCTAGCTCTTTTTGGAACCCTTCCACACTCTTGGCCTCAACAAGATCTTGTAGCAATGAGTTCCCCAGGTTAAATCTGCATTATATAAATAAGCCTTACTGTATATATCAATTTGAAATGCAAGGTATCCGTTTGAATGGATATTCCTTTTTCTCACACTACAAGACCAGGTAAATAGGGGCTCCTGATTCACCTTCTCCATACTATTCATTCATTCTTTTGTGAAACTCAATCATGCCCCTAGTCATCTCTAAACTAAAGTGTTCCAGTTTTTCCTCCATCCATCTGGCACCATGTGTGTAGCAAGTATACTGGGTGGGGGGAAGGGGGGTTAATGAAGTCCTTTCTATCCTTCAAGGAAATTCAGTATCCCCTGAGACTTTTTGGAAGAGTTGAGGTCTGCCCCAGTATCCAAGATTTCCCATTTCCCAGAAAGCTGTACTGCATGATAGTTGGCTGCTACACTGCACCCCAGAGCTGGCTGCATTCCAATCTTGCTGCCTGTGGATAATTTGTGTTTGCACTTTGGGATCTTTCAGGATGACAGATGCTATGGAAATGGCAATCAGGATTATCACTAGAGCTGGCTGAAATATTTTAAATGAACATCTCACTCAAACTTTGCTTTTAAACTGAAAACTTACTGTTTTTATTAAAACATTTTTCATGAAAAAGATTTTTTTTAGCAAAATTTCACTTTTGATTAAAAAAAATCTTTTTTGTCAATTGTTTTTGACCAAATGTAGCAATCATACTACTTTACATTTCTATAGTATCAACCGGCAGGCTCTCACGTGGAAACACAAATTATACACTTGCACCACCACTGGAATGCAGCTAGCTCTGGGGTGAAATCTGTGAGGTGGAACACCACTAGAGAGCCTCAAGAGATTGCCAATGACAAAATTCATCCAACTTCACTCCAACTTTCAGTTTTAAACCAAAAACTTTTCAATTGCTGAAAACTCAAAGATTTTTGGGGGGAGTCTCAGGGTTTTTTTACTCAAAACTCAATAGTTTTTAATGGAAAAGTTTTGACAAAACCAAAGCATTTTTCTTTATAATTATTTTTAAAAGGGAAAAAAAATAATCTTCCAACCAGTTCTAATTATTATCCTAGTGGAGTGGCCTTTTGACAATGCTTTTTTTCTCTGAGAAGAATCAGAGAATAAGAACCTTTGTCATCTGAGAATGAGATCCAAAACAAAATCAATCTTCTCCTCTCTCCTGGCCTACCTGCTGTGTTCATGCACAGGGTGCCCCTTCAGTTATGCACAGTGTTGAAGTCCATCACTCCTGGATGCACAAGACTGTATTTGCAAATTGGCAGCAAACTGTCCAGAAAGGGACACATCTGGGAACGGGCAGTTTGCAAGATGTGTATGTCTCTGTTTGAATACATCCTTTCTACATATTCCCTTGTCTGCCTGTATCAGCCTGCTGTCTCTTGTCATATTTACATTGTAAGTTCTCTGGGGCAGGGAACATCTCTCTATTCTGTTTGTACAGCACCTGGCACAACTGAGTTTGTGTCCATGATGGGAGCTCCTAAGCACTACAAATTGCATGCACATGCATGCATGCACACACTGCAGTAAAAGACCATTAAGTAAGCAAAGCAAAGTACACAAAAGTTAGGAAATGCCAGCATTAAGGTTGCCTGTTCACTTATAAGCAACTGAAAACTGGGCCTTATCATGGAAAATGTCAGGCAACCTTGATCATAGGCATAGCTATCATCATCATAATTGTCAACTAGCTGCAGGTGATAGCACATGTCAAAAATGAAACACAGGGGAAACAAGGTGGCTTAAAGATTGGTAAGAACGAGCCTTTCACCTCCTGCCAGGGCTAGTCGAAAAGCAGAGTTCCATTTTTGTGAAAAATTTCAAAAGAACCAGAAAAGTTTTGCTTCAACTCAAAATGTGTCATTTTTCTTCCCCATGGTCATTGAGATAAGAATGCATCTCTGTGCCAAAGACCAGCACAACATTTATGCATCACCTATGGCCTCAAAATAGGGCTTAAGAAGGATTTAAGAACTGCATCGGCTTTGCACTGGCCCTCTGCACAGAGATGAATTTCACCCTTAATGCACAAAAAACAACCACCCTCCAAAACCCAAATAATTATACACCTTAGTATTCTTTGCTCAGCGCATGCGCAGGTTACCAACTGTCGCGGTAGTGGACATTGAGGCTGATTGTTAATATATACTTGTAAAACTAAATCACAGACATTAGAGTAGGAAGGGACCTCATGGATCTTCTAAGACTAAAGGAGTGATGGATATACCTGGAAATCAGCATAGAAAAATTAAGGCCACAAAAACCACTTGCTAATCCCTGATTCTCCAAGATGCCGTTCAAATCGTTCTTTTACACACACTGGGCTTGATTCAGATCTCAGTGTAAACTGAGAGATTCCATTGCTTTCAGTGGACAATATTAGGGAAACTCCACTAATTTAATGGTGATCACACCATTGCAAACTTGACATCAGAGAAATTGGCATCTAGTCCAGCATCCCAGCCACTGTCACATCAGTGATCTGCGATGGACTGATAGCGCTGGGGGGATGCATGTGAATCTGGGAGGTCTAAGGTAATAAAAGGTAATAATTGGAGATATACCAATCTCCTAGAACTGGAAGGGACCTTGAAAGGTCATCGAGTCCAGCCCCCTGCCTTCATTAGGTCTGGCACCTTGCTGGATGCATTTGTACGAGAATTGGCTGAAATTTTCCAAATACTTTTTTTCCCCATTGAAAATTTGGAATGTTGATTTTCAAAATGTTTGTGTGGGTTGAACTTCATCCAAATTGCTTTTTGAACCCTACGAGTTCGCTCCCTGATTCTCCGAAAGGCCACCTCCGGCTCCTGCATTTGCCTGATTGCTTAAGTGTCCCCGCTGCCTTTCACCATCTGGTTCAACAAATATTTGCCATCAGTCCCAGGCCCCCACTCTGCCCAACAACACTACCGGTAGCCTGTGCTGTTACCTCTTACACTCTCCTGCTATCACTTACATCAAAAGCTAGATACCATAACCCTGTCTAATTAAAAATAATTATGTGCTTGGGTTCACCGCGCTGCTTTGGACCGGCATCTAGCTCCCGCTCGCTGGGAGCGCCCCAGAGAGCAGACACAATTGCAGAGCCTTCCATGAGAGATGAGTAATCTGGAGATGTTTTATTTTGGCCGAGACATACGTGGCTTCTGTAAAGACCCATTTGATCAGCCTCCTTGGCTGATTTTACAGCAGAGCTAATTTCATTATATTGCTGAGTCCCTGGAGCAGCCTCTGAGCCATATGATATTTTTATCGTCTAAACTTCTAATACGTTTTTTTGTGCCTTCTAAGCTTTGAAAGAGATAAAATGATCATTTTTTGGTCACCGACTCTCCACTTTCCCATCAAACTCTCTTAACCTGCAGGTAGGAGGAATTCCTCCCAGTGCAGAGTGCCCAGGACCACGTCTGGGTGAATGGGTGCAGGGGCGGTTATGGTGACTCTTTGGCTTTGCACTGTTCCCTGTGCCCGGGAGCAATTTCAGCCCAGATTGGAGGCCTATTCCCCATTCACTGGAAGCTGTCCCTTCAACACCCAGTTGTATTTTAGGGAGCTGTCCACACCCTCCAGTTCTGAAACACGTGGGCCCTCTGATTAAACCAGCAGTCGGTTAAAGCAAAGGGCCATCTTGTGGCAGTGATTTTTGAGCAGAACTCTCCCACTGGGCTAGATGAAGCCTGAAGGATCTGATACTAGCTAAGATCCTTCACAGTTCATGCACCAATGGTGAGTGCTCATAGATGTGCATTGACACAGAAGTCAACAGCTGAGATATCAGTTGTCCCACCATGATTCCAGTAATAAGCCTCAGCTCCTGCACAGAACCCTTCATCAGCATATCTCAAAGTACTTTACCCAGGACAGAAGCATAATTATCCCCATTTTACAAATGGGGAAACTGAGGCACCGGGAGGTTAAAGTCACTTGCCCAAGAACACGGAGTGGGAATAGAACCTAGGCCCCCTGAATCCCAGTCCAGTGTCCTACCCACCAGGCAATATTGCCTCTGTAGGTGACTGTAATTTACTCCTATGCAGCTCTGAAGGCTGCTGTCAGACCCCACTCTGGGGATTGTGGAGTCAGATTCCTCCCTGCGGCAACCACCTCCCTGAGTGAAATGCACATTAAAACCCCTTTAATGCTTTGAACTCTCACTATTAAAACGATATGAGCAGGGAATGATGGAAGCAGCTGCGTCGCAAGGCAATACATTAAGGAAGCAATAACCAATTGTTCTGACCGCAGACCATCATAAGCCATTCATCTGGTACCCGAGTGATGGATGAAGGCTACTTTTCAGACTATATTTAAGTTTTGTTTATTTTTAAAGCGTGTCAGACACATAATGTCTTTATCGTGACTGCCAGAGAGGGAGGCAGAGATTGGCTAAAAGGAAAAAGGGCAGATTTTTAAAAATTAAATTATTTTGAGAGAAAGTGTTAACATTTTCGATGTGATCTCAGAGCTGTTCCCCTTGGCTACAGAAACGCTCACCGCTTTGGCATGAAAGAGCAGTAAGTGTGCTAAGATCTAGGAGGACAGATATATCAGATACCTCTCTTCTGCCTAGCCTCCTGAGCAGGGCCAGGAGGGCTATGCCAAATGGGAAAGCTCAGGAAATATTGGACATGATTTCCCAGTGATATTTGCTGGAACATAACAATGAATTTGCTCAGGCCATGCTCACAACCCTGTTCTGTTCACTCCCATTTATCTGATCTTTCTATTTATGCGACCCTCGGTAGATAGATAAATGTACTAAGATCTAGGAGGAAAGATATATCCGATAATTCACTTCTATCTATCTTCCTTATAAGATCTTCCTAGATCTTAGTACACTGGCTGGCCTATCTATCTTCTTATGTGATACTCATCACGATGGTATCTAGGTACTCAGCTCTGTGGCCATTCAAGCCATTGAGTTTCACTGGGATCAGTGTTCACAGAAAGTGAATTTCACAGCGGCATATATCAGTATTCATGGTGCAAGTGCTCAAGGGGCTCATCCAATCAAAGAACAGGACCAGAACTGTGTGACTTATCTGCCCACTCGGCCACCAGATGAATGGCTTCTGATGGTCTGCCGTCAGAACAATTGGTTATTGCTTCCTTAATGTATGGCCTTGTGATGCAACTGCTTCCATCATTCCCAGGTTATATCGTTTTAATGGGGAAAGTCCAAAGCATTAAAGGGTCTTCAATGTGCATTTCACTCAGGGAGGTGTCCTGGCATGACTGGGTGTGTTTGTGTCTCTATGCAAAATAGCGAAGGGAGAGTTACAATTAAAGGCCAGATCAAGTCACCCAGGAAGGGCATTGGAGGAGAAATACCATCTTGGTTTGGCACACGTGATTTCTTAGTCCTTCTATCTGCCTACCAACCAACCTTGACATTTGCATGGCCCTCATCACAGCAGAGAGACAGAGAGGTATGCATGGGCACAATCAGATAGACCAAGCTCTGTATCCTCCTAGAGCAGAGGTGGGCAAACTACGGCCTGTGGGCCACATCTGGCCCGCGGGACACTCCTGCCTGGCCAGTCGGAGCTCCTGGCCCGGGAGGCTCGCCCCTGGCCCCTGCCCTGCTGTTCCCCCTCCCCCACAGCCTCAGCTCACTGCGCCACTGGTGCAATGCTCTGGGCAGCCAGGCTCTTGCAGAGCTGGGGCCTGACCCAGTGCTCTGTGCTGCGAGGTGGCATGGCTGGCTCCAGCCAGGCGGCGCGGCTGCCTGTCCTGATGCTCAGGGTGGCGCGGCTGTAGTGCCACCAGCCACCAGTGCTCCAGGCAGCACGGTAAGGAGACAGGGAGCAGGGGGGCTGGATAGAGGGCAGGGGAGTTCGGGATGGTGGTCAGGGGGCAGGGGTGTGGATAGGGGTCAGTGTTGTCAGAGGGTGGGGAACAGGGGGTTTGAATGGGGGCAAAGGTCCTGGGGGAGCAGTCAGGAAGGAGGGGGGATTGGATGGGGCGGCGTGGGGCAGTCAGGGGCAGGGGTTCCAGGAGCAGTCAGGGGACAGGGAGGGGTGGATGGGGCAGAGGTCCTGGAGGGGCCGTCAGGGAATGGGGGGGTTGGATGGGGCAGGAGTCCCAGGGGGGGCATCAGGGGGCGAGGGGGGGGGTCGGACCACGCCTGGCTCTTTGGGGAGGCACAGCCTCCCCTACCCAGTCCTCTGTACAATTTCAGAAACCCGATGTGGCCCTCAAGCCAAAAAGTTTGCCTGCCCCTGTCCTAGATCTTACTATACAGGTGTACCTAGCTAGCTCGTTCACACCCCTGTGATCTATCTAGCTCTGACCCATCTTCTGTTCCCTCCCCTGTTCATGTACCCAGGTATTTACATGGCTCTCATCATAGCACGTAGCTAATTCTCTCTCTCTCGATTTTTATTCCCATCACCATGGTGTGTGAGCCTCCTTCGGTGCTGGGAAGAGTAGAGTTTTTCCACTAGGTTTTAGCTTTTCTGTCCTTAAGCCAACATGTCCCCATTCCCCTTACATTTCCCCAGGCCTAGGTCCTCTTCGGGAACACACTTAAATACATGGTTCACTTCAAGCACATGCCTCGGTCCCATTAAAGTTGATCGTGTGCTGAAGGGCTTTCATGTCTGAGTGTGCAGTCAGTCTTCTATCGGCCTGGCCACTGGGCACCTGAGCCAGACTCATCCATGGCTGCTGGGGATTGGTACCCAAACCATTAAAGTTTTGTCCTCACCGCACCGTGACTTAGTAAAACCAGGCCACCGCCGAGATAAAATCAGGGAAATGGCTACAAGAAACAGTGGAAAAGGGAGTGCATCATGTGGTCCAATCAGGGCCCCAAGGATGCTGGACTGCCAACGGCTTAGGCCAGCTCCCCCTTCCGCCAAACTATGGCACTTCAAATCTTTGCCCCGTTCCCATCTGGCCATGCTTGTGGTTAACCTCCACTTGCTCCAGTTCAAGTTCACATGCTGCTTTTGCACACGGTAGCAGTCCCTTGGCTGGAGTCACCTCCCCAATTATACGGTAGGTGCCACATCCTGCAACCTGTCCCTCCTGCCAGTCATCCTTACTCATGCCAGTCACATGGCAACGTGCGAACTTTGGGTGCGGGAGCTGCTGATGTCACCCCCTAGAGACCAGGTCTGCGAGAAAGATAAAGGAACAGCTTTCTGCATCCACCTCCAGGAGCTCTCTGGTAACTCGAGTGGCTTGAGAGCTCAAGGACCAGGGTTCTAGCCACAGCTCCCAAAGCATGCGTGCAATTTATACAGCGACTGAAAGTGTCACTCACTAGCTGGACTCATTACATTAGAAGGGTGGATTTGTAGGGTCAGGATTCCTAGGCTCTGTGGAAGTGCTGTGAGGGTGAACACATTCATGTGCTTGGAGATCCCCCGGAGTGAAGGGACTGCAATTGTGGAAAGCGTCGCAGCGCCTGGGCCCCAGCTGACAGAAATCCCTCTTCTCTATTGGAGCCAATGGATCTAGGTTCCTTTACTCCAGCTGAGGAGCCGGACAGCCCTGTGCAAATGAACATGAGACAGAGCCTGGGTCGGCGGTAAATGATTAAACTATCAGAAAGGCGAAGGACTGAAAAGGTCCAAACTCCCTCTTGCATAATGGTGCCCTCAGGAGCCATCAGAAGCCTAATATGTTTCCAAAGCAATCAGACCAGCGACTGTTTTCTCTTCTCCCTCACCCGTCCTTCCCTGCTTCTCTTTGCTTTAGATTTTCATTAAGTGTTGTTGCAACGTTCGGCCAGCTGCCAAGAACTCCAGGGAAGGAAGGAGAGATCATTTCTAGATACCTGCTCCCATGGCTACTGAGCCAGAGACCCCTAGTGAGAAATACATTTCTCCCTTTGCTTGGGGCATGCTCACTTTCCTTGGACTTTAATGAGGGTTTTTTTAGGATCCTGCCACGGACCAGAAGCAAGACCTAACACACCCAGCATAAACCCCAGCTTCCCAGGGCATCGTTGGTACTGCTTCCACTGAGCGGGTGTCTGATTGGTTCATGCAGGATGGGCGAGGGCAGGGGTAGGCAATAGGCAGACCGCGGGCCCAATCCAGCTGCCAGATGCTTTTTTAACAGACCCGGAGATGTTTTTATTTATTTATTAACATCATTTTCTGAGTTTTTATGGGTTTCTCTGGAATCTGGACCTTGCCTATAGCTTGACCAAGAAATTTGGACCTTGATAAAAAATAATTGACAACCCCAGTCAAGGGGTTAGAGCAGGGAAGGGGAAAACATGATTTCTGGACAGGATATGCCACAAGCCTCCTGTCTGATCTCAGATAAATCCATTAGCTGATCTCTATTATGGGAGTGCCTGGATGGCTCAGCCAAGATCAGCCATTGTGCTGGGCACTGCACGAACACAGAGTGAGAGACAGGCCCCACCCTGAGGCGCTTTCAATATGAAGAGGCAAGACAGACAAAGGGTGTGAGGGGAATCTGAGGCAGGGAGCGAGGCAAGGCCTGGTCCAAGGGCAGAGCTGGGAACAGAACCCAGGTCTCCTGAGTTTTACTTCTGCATGCCTCAGTTTCCTTGCCCAGGATGACATCTACCCGCCTCGGGGGTGTGTGTGTGTGGGAGGGGCTGTGTGGGGTTAAACCATCACGGTTTGTCAAGTGCTTTGAGATCCTCACAGGAGCAGTGCTACAGAACGGGAAGGGAATGAGCCATTAATAACGACTCTGCATCCCGCTGCTCCCCCGAGCCGCCTCGTGATGCTCGCCCCTCATTTCCAAAAAGCTCGCAGTCACAGTTACGCCGCACAAGCTCAGCGACAGTGTCAAAGCCCCCCCCCCCCCGCCTTTGAGGATGCAATGGCTTCTGCGCTGCCTTGGGAGAAGCTTTGTACAGAAGCTCTGAGAGACCCTGGCTTGAGCAAGCTCCACTGGCTTGGAATAAAGGCTTCCAAGAGGCCGGTACAGCCCCAGAAGGAGCACAATCAGGCCCCAGAGGTGATTTTGCTGGGCATGTGTTAACAACAGCCAGCTCAAGTGGCGGCTGCTGATTTTCCCGGGGCAGCAAGTCTCTGAGTCATCAAGGGAAACACTCTCTGGCTGCTGAATGCATGACAAACCGCACCGCAGCAGGAGCACGGATCAGAGTAACCGCAGGTTCTGCTGCAGCCAGACTTCTCCCAGGCCCCTGGGACACTTGCTGCCTTTATAGGTAACATCGACACTGGCACTTGGTGACACCTTTCCTGCCTGGCCAGCCTTCCCTGAACCCAGCTAGGCTCGCACTCTGCAGAAGGATGTTCCTGAGATTTCTGTATGGGCCCCACTCCCTTTGGCAGGACAGGGTAGCACCATGTGTGCATTAAGTTAAACTGGGCCTTCTCTCCCTTTGCCTCACACGCATACACAAGCACAATTGCACTCCTCTTAGTGCATGCTGGGACTCTCACACGTACATGCTCACACACTTCCTGGTGCACAATCATCCTCTCACTCAAAGACACACATGCTCATGTACACACACAAGCATGTGTATAGGAACATCACACAATCACACACTCATGCATGATCACACTCTCCAGAGACATTCACACACACACGCTTACATACACATACAGGCACTGGCATCCATACCCACCCTCATGTACAATCACACACATTCACACACACAAACTTATTACTCATCCATTCACACACACCCCAATAGTCACACGTACACCCACACCCATGCACTTGCTCAAGCGAAATACAGCGTCACTCTTTGTTGCACGGTAGCCCATGCCAACACCGAGTTGTCTGGCTTTGGTAACAGATGCCTTCTTGAGGACAGGCGCAAGAGGGCACGTGGAGGGGCACCTTGTTGACTAGATGGAGCTCTTATCAGCATTCCGGTCTTGTTATGTTTTAAAACACAGGAGCCGGTGCTCATGGGAGGACTCCCCAGTCCATGAGTAGAGGCTGCTTGCGTGAGTAAGGGTCACAGGACTGGGCCCAAACTGTGGTAGGAGGAACGCAGTTTTAGTGTCAGCTCCTCAGCTGGGCACACCATCCAGAGCACAGGCAGGCTACGTCCCCCATGGGCAATTTTAGGATCAGTCTTCTCTGGAGTGTGTGTGTGTGTCGGGGGGGGGGGGGGAAGAAGGTCTGTACTTAACTCAGGTTCAAATAGCCACGAAGAGACAGCAACTCTGCTTTTAACTCGGGTTAGCAGGGCGAGTTTGAGCCTAGGGTTGAACCTGCGTTCAGTGGCTGGCATGGGATTCCAGGGATGGAATCTGCAAAGGGTTTGGGGAAGAGAGAAACATTACAGAGAGAAGCGCATTCCTCGGCTCTGGACAGAGAGTAATAGCAGTTAGGAAATCCCTCTTAGGTCCCTCAGCCCACCTTCCCCAGCGCCAGCCTGGTCTCTCCAGCACGTTTAGTGCTTTGTCCCATTTAGCTGTAAATATCGCAGTGGAAGGAGTCAGCGCTCATACAGAGTATAGTCCCTCGCGTCAGAACCTGTAGGGGGCTCTACACGCATACCAAAAATGACATGCCCACCCTCAAGATCTCAACAGCTAAATGAGGCCTGCGCAGGGGTGCTGAAAGCTGCAGGTTCAAAGCCTGAGATGGTCCAGGTGTGAGATACCCGGAAGCCAGATGTGTGCAATGCATCTTCTCCCCACTGCTGGCAGACCTGCTCCAGGCAGGACAGGATGGGGGGGAAGAACCACCCCCTCCCCCGGGCAGTAATGCAACTGTGGGGAGTTTGGGTTAAAAGTCTCTGGCCAGTAGCAATGACATCTAACCCTTACTGGAGCTGAAATCCCAGGTAAAAGCTCCCCTGAGCTAGGCTGTTTCTGCTGTTTGCTACACAGCTCTTTCCGAAGCACTGAGAAACACCAGAGCTTATTTTACCACCACCATCCCCACCTTGCCCCATTTCATCCAATGACCTCTACGCATTTTAATGAATTAAGCCTCACAACACTTCTGCGAGGGAGGGATCAGGATACCCTAGATGGGGGAAACTGAAGCAGGGAGGGGGGGAAGTGACTTGCCCAAGGTCACACAGTGAGTCAAAGGGACTTAAGAGGAGTAGAACCCAGGAGGCCTGACTCCCCAAGCCCTTCTCTTAGCTTAGAGCATACTGCCTGCCAGAGTCAGGAACAGAACCCAGGAGTCCTGCCATGTAGTCCCCCCCCAGAGACTGAAATAAAACCCATGATTCCTGACTCCCAGTCTCCTGGTTTAGCCCCTAAACCACATTGCTCCTGTCTGGTGCTGGTTGTGCTGCTCAGAAGGGATGCAGATACCACTATGACTGAGTCCTTCCCTGGTATCTAGGTTCCTAGGTTCTAAGCCCAGAAGGGACCGCTGTGATCATCTAGTCTGCCCTCCTACCTAATACAGGCCAGAGCATTTCCCTGAAATAATTCCTGTGCGAACCAGAACAGATCTTTTTTCAGAAAAACATCCAGTCTGGATTTAAAAATGTCCAGCGATGGAGACTCCGCCCTTGGTAAATTCTTCCGCTGGTTAATTGTTCTCACTATTTCTAGTCTCGATCAGAGCAATCTGTGTCAGGTCAAGCTAGGTAGGACTGACCCGATGCACAGCCAATGGTGCTTTCATGAGCTCCATAAGAAGTGGCTGGGCCATTGCAGCAGATTGGACTCATGAAGAGCCCCAGGCATGGCCAGTGTGGATGGGACAACAGTGCTTCTAAAAGATAGATGAGGCCTTGCAACTCACTGCATCCAGAAGCTCCCTGGGCCGCATGTCAGAACTGCCAAGAGTGGAGATCAGTTCTTCACTTGTGTCTCTGTCCGGTTTACCCTTCTGTCTTAACAACAGATCCATGTGGTAAGAAAACCGTCCACCCGGGTAACGGGATCAGACCAGGTATCCTGAGAGCTGGGAGAGAGGCAGGAGGCGAGAACAAGGCGGGCCTTGTTTATTGTGCATTTCACTGCAGTGACTGTGCGGGCCCCGCTCCCTGTGGCCCTTGGCTCTGCACACAGTGGGCTGGATTAGGGATGTGCATGGAAGCATGTTAGTGAGAGAGAGGGGCGGGGGGTAAGAGAGCGCAGGCCACGTGTGGCCACATTTGTGGATCTGCGGTTGTTGGTGCCCCTCTCTCCCCCACTGAAGCTGAGCCCTGCCCCCTGCCCCATTCCGTACGTAGCCCCACGGAGCTGACTGAGTGCATGATGCTGCCCCCCAGCTGATTAACACTCGGCCCCTCAGATGTCTGCCTGGAACACAGGCTTGACCTTGAAGTGAGCATCTGAGATTGGCTCGAGAACCGCCCCAGCAGGCTGGGCTGGGCACCTTCTGCTGCCTGCCGGTTGTAGTGACCCTCATTAACATTGCCCCAGAGGTGGGCCTGCATGCCGGCACTGCACCCGTTTCCTTTGCAGACCTCTCTCCTCCTGCGTTTGCATTCACCCAGTGCAAGCGCTGGGGATATTCCCTCTTTGCTCCAACCTTCCGCTTTTCGGGAGCTGGTTTTGCAGCAGAAAACCAGCCAAGCCGGGGCAGAGGCTGATCCTGAATTTACACGGGGTTGTGCAGGGAATGGAGGCACCTTCATTCTGGTGCAGTCTCTTCCTGCTGCAGCAGTGAGCGGAGGGGTGCCGGAGAGGAGAGCAGCAGCGAGTAGGCAAAGCTGCCAGCCCCCAGGCAACCTGCAGGCTTTTGCTCACTAGCAAACAGTCCCTGCAGTTTCCTTGCTCCGCATACCCTCTGCCTTGTTCCCTGACATGAGGAGCCTGGACAAAAAATAGGGTGACCAGACAGCAAGTGTGAAAAATCAGGATGGCGGTCGGGGGGTAATAGGAACCTATAAAGGAAAAGACCCCAAAATCAGGATGGTCCCTATAAAATCAGGACATCTGGTCACCCCCCAAAAAAATGACCCCATGCAATAGCATCGTCCCAAAGCCAACAGGAAATTCAGGGCAAGAGGGAGAACAGGGTATAACGGGCAGGGGAGGAAGGAGAAAAGGGTTAATATAAAACATCAGCCCAGCATCGGAACCCAAATGAGAACGACTCCTTCCCTTCCATCTTCATGGGTCTAAGTTAACATTGGTTTCCCCTTTTTCCAGGGCACACAATCATTGATGACAGGGAGCGATTTCAGAGAAGCCAGAAATGATACAAACAGATCACAAGGGACGCGCCGATGTCCGATTCCAGCTCACGCAAAAGGCTCCGCTCACTTAGAGTGAAGGGTGCTCCCGGGAGCTCCCAGTGACTCAATGCAGCTGCTAGCATCCTCTGCAACCTCCAACAGCATCGCAGCCCCAAACGGCATTGTGCCCCCCACGCCCTCGCTGACCCTCTCCCGTCCCAGCACTCCCCCATCCCCAGGCCACACATCCAGTCCCCCTCCACAGCACTCGGACACGCAGCCTTGATTCGCGCCCCATGGAGCGTAAGGGCTAGGCTGTGACATGGCTTGGACACCTGCCTAGGGGACTCTGTGCACCCCTGCCTGAGCTGCCTGGGTCTTGGGGTACTCCCCCATCCCAAACCGGGTGAGCAGGAGAAGAGGTGGAGCCTTGTCGCCATCCGTTAACACAACTGGCACCAGGGGGTGTCAATTTCCAGCTGCAAAGTGGGATGCGGTGGGGGGAGGGAAATTCACCCCAGTACCGAAAGCCAGCCTGTGGGGAGGTTGGATTGTCAAGAAGAGCGGAGAGCCAGATTTTCAGGGGCTCAGCACCCACAACTGGGGGAGAATTTCACCAGAGCCCACCTCCCATTTAGGCACCGAAGGAGGGGGCCGATTTGCAGAAGTGCTCAGTGCCCAACATGCTGAACTCTTGAAAATCTGGCCGCTTATTTAGCTGCCTACGTGGCAGGGCCGGCTCTAGGTTTTTTGCTGCCCCAAGCAAAAAAATTTTTGGCTGCCCCCAACCCAGTCCTGGGCTCTCCCCCGCACACACCAGTGCCCTCCCCCACTCACACCCCCTGCCACCCCAGCTCTGGGCTCCCCCGCAAAAAAACGTGACCTCCGCATTCACCACAGCAATCCCCGTATACACTTGCAGTGGGATAAAACCGTTTCTCCTATTTTTATTTCACTTTAGTATAAATCTCGCCCCCCCGTCCCCCGCAACCCCATCTTTAGTGCTCCAAATGCACATGGAAGGCATAGGGACTAACCCTCAAACCTTGAAAGGGATGAGGATCTAGTAAAGAGGGTTCAGGCAGAGGAGCGGGTGCGGGGGTACTTGGGGGCTCCACAGTGGCAGAGAAGCAGGGTGTGATGTACTCGTGGAGGAGGGTGGAGGAGGAGAGGGGGTATCAGGAGGGTTGTGGAGAAGAGGTGCAGGGGAAGGGGGAGGTGCGGGAGGAGAGGGCTGGGGGAGGGTTCAAGGGGAGAGGTGCGGGTGAAGGGAGAGTACAAGGGGAAGGGGTGCGGCAAGGAGGGAAGGGGGGAGGTACAAATGAAGAGGCTGTGAGCAGGATGGGGGGTGCAAGGGCTGAGAGGGGCAGGCGCTGACAGGTGCTTCCCCAGCCCGTGCAGGCAGAGCTGAGAGGACAGACACTGACCCCCAGGGGCCTGAGCCGCGGGGGTCCCCCGGTGGGCAGAATTCCCAGCTGCTCCGCTCGGAGCCAGGCTCTGCCTCTCCCCGCCCCTGGCACTGTGGGGGCCCAGGGCAGGCAGCGCGGGGCTGAGGCGGGGGAGGTGCGCAGCGGGCTGGGTCCGAGGGCAGGAGGGGGCAGCTCCCTGGCAGCTCGGGCTGCCCAGCCACTCGCCCCATCAGCACACGAGCCGGGATCCGCGCCCCCTGCCCAGCCCGGCGGCGCCCTGCACAACCCACTCGGGCGGGGAAACGCCGTGCCACCTTGGGGAGACTCAGAGCAGCAGCAGTGGCAGCAGCAGTGGCGGCAGCAGGACCCTGCCTCCCTCCCTGCATCCCGGGCCCCACTTCCCTCCCTCCCCCGCTCCTCACACACTCCGGGAGCCCCTCTCACCGCCGCAGCCCGGGCTCAGCTCCAGGGGAGGATGCTCTGGCTCTCCAGTGGCAGGGCTCTGGCCAGGGCTGGCTCCCAGCTTTTTCCCATCCCAAGCAAAAAAAAGAAAGGGAGCCAGAGTGCCTCCCCTTGGAAAGTGCCGCCCCAAGCATATGCTTGGAGCGCTGGTGCCTTGAGCCGGCCCTGCTACATGGGAGCTGAGCTCTTTGGAAAACCAGAACCTTGGTGGCTTAACTGGGACTTAATTGACTTCTCTGCACAGGACGCATTCCCCCCAGAAATCAACAGCATGTATCACCCACACCGAGTGGTGTATGCTCTTCCCCGCAGTGGTGTCTGGGCCAGAGAGAGAGCCGACTGCATCCTTGGCTAGCAAAACTGGCATTTTGGCTCATGCGTTAGAGGCTGGTGCTTTTAGAACCAGGAGTTGCAGGTTCCATCCCCACGGCTGACAGCCCAGCCTGTCACACAGCGTTACTCTAGGAACAATTTGCAAATGGGAAAAAAAAAGCACCAAACTTGTAAAGAAACAATCCAGCCAGTTCTCCTTACCACCTGATTTCTCTCCCGCTGATGTGTGTGTCATGCTGCACGCACCCAGCTCTACCAGTTCAAACCCCTTCCCCCCTTACCCTCACCCCCCCTCACAGACCCCACCTCTTTCAGACCCCCCAGAAGTTAGTGCTCCAAGGACTTTCCTCCGCAGTGCGTGCAACCCCTACGCTCCGTTCAGAGGACGAGATCGAAAGGGAGCTTTTTAAGCATCTCTGCAAGCAGCATGAGGGCTCAATCTATCAAGCGGTTATCTGAGCGGCTCACATTCAGCCTGGCCTGGCCCTTGCTGCTCAGTTCATTGCAGCCAAAGCCAGCCACAAAGCAGCTGCACATAGAATCATAGAATATTAGGGCTGGAAGGGACCTCAGGAGGTCGTCTAGTCCAACCCCTGCTCAAAGCAGAACCAACACCAACTAAATCATCCCAGCCAGGGCTTTGTCAAGCCTGACCTTAAAAACCTCTAAGGAAGGAGATTCCACCACCTCCCCAGGTAACCCATTCCAGTGCTTCACCACCCTCCTAGTGAAACAGTGTTTCCTAATATCTCAATGGAGGTTTCCTGTGTGAACAGAAGACGAGGCTGGAGTCGATTCCCAAGCCGAGAAATTCACACAGGTCCACATGCAGCAGGCCTGACTAAGGCCTGGTCTACACTAAGAAGGGGGTTCGAATTAGAGTACGCAAATTCAGCTACGTGAATAGCGTAGCTGAATTCGAAGTACCCTAATTCGAACAACTCACCCGTCCAGACGCGGCGGGGTCGAACTCCGCGGCTCCCCCGTCGACTCCGCCAACTCCTTCTGCCGAGGTGGAGTACCGGAGTCGACCGCGGCGCTTCCGGAGTTCGAACTATCGCGTCTAGATCAGACGCGATAGTTCGAACTCCAAAAAGTCGAACTCTCCGCGTCGAACCGGCAGGTAAGTGTAGACGTACCCTAAGGGAGTCATTCTCCCAGCTTCTGCAGGGCCACTGGAGCGAGCAAGGAGAGCAGAATTGGGAACAAAGGCATCTACCCCGCAAAGCCCCAGGCATGGCTCAGGCCCGCAAAGCCCCAGGCATGTGGAGCAGATGCGATGCAGTAGGGACTGTCTGCATGGGGGATGGGAATGCAGGGGATGACGTTAGGTGATGGACAGTACCTGAGCCTGTAACCTGAGCCAGGCAGGGAGGAGGGGGAGTCAACACCTTTGCCCGGGAAGCTGAACAAAGGAAGAGAGCCTGCTGGAGAGGGTTTTTTTTTAGTTTCGGTTTTGGGCTGGGTGGGTAAATGCAGGGAATCCCAAGCTGGGATCTAAGCTCCCTGAACCCCCAGAAGGACTTGATTGAGGGGTCCTGGTTGTGCCTACAAGCTCTGCTGTAGCCTGCGTTCCTATTGTCCAATAAACCTTCTGTTTTACTGGCTGGCTGAGAGTCACTGTGAGTCCCAGGAAGAGGGGTGCAGGGTCCTGACTCCCCCATACTCCATGACAGCAGGTATCTGCTGGCAGGCGGGTTGAAGGGAGGGCACGGCCATGCTTGCAGTGACAAGGAGGAGGAGGTCAGAAGGAGTAAGTGGACACAGGTGTCCCTTCCTTTCGCCAACACCATCCTCCTCCAAACCTAAGCTGCTTGTCAAGGCCCTTCCCAGGTAGCCCCCACTCTACTGCTGCTCTCTCATTTGCTACTGAGCTCTCGATGCTCACCTCCTTGCCCGCTCGTTATGTTTTCCAATGAGCACCTTTATGTGGTCTCCCCGGCTTCCCTTCATGATAGGGGGGAGCTCCCCATAAACGTCCACAAAGCCACCTCCTTCTCCTCAAAGCTCTCCTTTGCCACGATGCCTACACAAAACTCGGCCACGAGGAGGCCGCTGGTGTGCCAAGACCACAGCCCGCCATGCTCACGCCTGTACTCCCCCGTCTGGCTGTGGGCACAAGCTGTCTCAGGTCTTATGCTCAGAGTGTCAGTTCCTTGGGACAGAGACCATCTGTCTGTTCTGTGTCTGTACAGCACAAGGAGGTCCTGATCCGTGGCTGGGGCTCCTGGCCAGGACAGTAATACAAATAACATTTATTACTATTGAAGTCACATCAGCTATACTCTGACTCAGTGGACAGTGATGGTGGTAAGGACCCGGTTGTGCTTCCCTGGTCCTTGGCCACCCAGCGTAGGCAGAAGTTAGAGGGGCAGTGAGGCTACCCTAATTTCTGCTTCTGGTGCTCCACCATGCCCCTGCCTCACCCTTTCCCTCCCCCTTGCACGGTGGGTTTCCCTGGGAGCAGCAGAACCACTTCTGCCAGTAGAGAATTCCCTTCCACAAAGAGAATTCTCCACCAGCTTCCAGTCCTCAAAGGGACAAGCACAAGCCCACAATGCGTGTGGCTGCTCCAAGGTCCAAAGGGATTTAAATCCCAAGCCCCGCAGCATCGTGGGGAAAACGTTCTTGTCAAAGAGCGGGGCTGTTTGCCTGGCTCTCGACTGCGGAGGGGAACCAGTGCTTCGATTGTTGTGATGAGAAGACGGCTCCAATTCCAACCACACACTGTCTGAATTAGCCTTGAAGGTTTAATTAATAAATGGGGAATTATGCTGATTGTATCCAATACTTTAGGATGCGTGACGTTATCAAAATCCCATTATAAATGAAGGGAAGCATAACGAGCAAAATTAGCCACAGCATCTGAAACATCTCAATCCAAGTGATAATGCCGTTATTAGGGGTAATAATCAAACAGCGCTTTGGGAAGTGCAGCCTCCTCTGGGATGGGGCATGGACCTGAGGCCTGGACTATCTGAGCCGAGAGCACATGGGGCCATGGCCTCTGTGAAGTGACCCTCATAACCAAGGGCAGAGAATTCAACTTCTCTCCCAGCTGAGATGGCTCTACTGGTCCCAGCTTGCAACGGCGGCTGCACGAGCCAATTGGCCAAGATGTGAGCTCTCACACACAGCCCTGTCAGTCCCTAGCATTCAAAACTCCTGAATCAAGCCTCCAAAAATCATAGTTATTGCCTTTAAAAAAAAATCACGAGATCTCAAAAGTAACACATGTTGAGTTCTGTTTATTTGCCTGCTGGTGCCACAGCCTTTCAGGACCATGTTTTCCAGCTTTTCTTTACAACCAGGAGGGCTAGGAACTGAATGGTGACCCTCCCAGAACCACCTGACTCCAAGAGCTGGAGCTTGCTAGGAAAACACCAAAATCGCAATCGTCGTGATCCAGGAACAGGAGCCAGGGACATGAGGGCCCAATCCCGCCCCTTGGAAGTCAGTGGGTGTTTCCAGTCTGTGTGGTTTAGGTCAGGCCTACTGCCCAACGTCATTGGCGGTAGGGTCCCCAGAATAATGGCACAGGTGTGCGCTCAGCAAGCAGCAGGGCAGTGTCTATTCCTGGTTGGCAGAGGGCTCCTGCTGCTGGCACTGCTGTTCCCTTGGAGAACAGACACACCCCGAGTGACCTTCCCTTCCCAGTTATCTCCAGAGACGAGGGCTCTTCCCTGCAAGAGGCACTACCCCTCTTGGGGCTGCCTGTGGGAGTGCCACGGGACACCTACTCGCCCACCTGCAGGGGAGCGAGCTCCCTGGCACTCAGCCCTCCCAGGATCAGCCTGGAGAGCTCCTTGCAATGGAGAAGAGCCAGACTGGGCTGTAATGGATACACAGGGGAGTCTCTAGTGAGGCTGCGGAACCTGGACAGACCCTGTCTCCCACTAGGGCTCTCCTTCTGTCATGGTAGCACATCCCCAGAGAGAAGTCCTTTGCCCAAACTGACTGAGGCTCAGTGGGGTACGACACTGATGGGGAAGAAGGAAGAGGGGAGAAGAAGAAGGAGCAGGAGGCAGATTTCCCAGGCCCTTGCACAAGAAGGTGGGTGAGTGCTGCTGAGATAGCATCTGGCCATGCTAACAGACAGTGCTGCCAGGTCCCCGTTTCCACAGGCACAACATTCCGGCTGTCATTCCCTTTTAAAACATAAAGACGGGGACACTTGATGGCCCAAGGGGCTGAGAATGGGAATGGAGCCTCCCAGGCCCTGAAACAGAGCCCCAGGCAGCAGTGACCCAAAGCCGATGGCTGCCCAGTGCGCAAGGCACCATTTGGGTCTCAGTCCACTTCCAAGCTCAGGAGATGTGTTGGCATCCCATTGGCTACACCAACCAGCGCTAATTAGCCCACCCAGCAAGAGTCTTTTTGTCTTTTTCCTATGGCTCAATTGTGCGTACAGCCCCTTGCGCAAAGGGGTCATGATGCTACTGTAATACACCTAACAACAACAATGCTAGGTTGCTGCTGGTATGTTGGGGGCTGATGTTCACAAAAAGCAAACCCGTCATTGAGAAACGGCATTTGTGACACCTTCTCTCTAGTTACACCAGGGAGGGTCAGTGTGGTCCAGTGGATCAAATGTATGTCTGCCGGACAAGAGACCAGGGTTCTAATCCTGGCTCTCCCTGTGACTTCACGGAAGCCGCCTCAGATTCCCCAGCTGTAAAGTGGGGAATAAACACTGACTTCTCTTAGCAAAGCACTTTAAAATCAATGAACAAGAAGGCCTGGAGGAGGGTTTTGGTAGGTTTTGTTCTGGTGGAGTAGCAGTAATATTGTTTGAAAGGCAGTAAGACCTAGGAAGTCTGACTCCACAACAAAATCACTGTTAGGACCTTGGGAGTGTCACGTCTTCGCTCTATGCCTCAGTTTCCCCAATCTGTAAAACAGGGATAATGACATTTTTGCAAAGGGCTTTGAGATCCTCAAGTGACAGGCGCAAGGTACAGCAAACACAGAGTATTAACTACTGCTGCTATCGCATTAGGGCAGCCAGCAATTACAGAGAGTCTCCTTTAAAGGACACGTGCTACAGAGAAATGATGCAGCAGACGGTCGGTGACCCTTCCTGCCAGTCGCTGCTCTTCTGTTCAATTTCTGGTGCCAGGACGGAAAAAAAAATCTGCAGCATCATCTCAGCATAAAGAATTAACAAATAAAATCCTTAGCTCATTAAATGACAGGCACCATGCGGTAACCACAGCACTCCACCGCTGCAGAGAGTGGCTCTGAACTGGTTAACACCAAGCAGCACAAGCTGGGGGTGGGGTGGGGGTGGAGGTTGCCACGGAGTCCCCCAGCGATGCTCTGGAACTGCCCCCCACAAAGCCAGTCAGGACTTTGGGGAGCCTCCTCTCCCTTGGAGCAGACTGTCTCCAGGGCAAGAAGCTCACATGGCTTCACCTCCTGGGTCTCTCCTTGGAGCATTCAGCATCCTCTGCCCCTCCATGCGCTTCCCACAGCGAGTCCACCCAGGCAGGGTCCTGGGGAAGCCAGAGGGTCCTGCACCCCCACTTCGCAGTCAGACGTGACTCTGAGCCAGCCAGTAAAACAGAGGTTTATTAGATGACAGGAACACTGTCTAAAACAGGTCTTGCCGGTACAGACAACAGGACACCCTTTAGTTAGGTCCATCTGGGGCCCCCAGGGAGGCCACAGCCCCGTTGGGAAGCCCAAGCCCCATTGGGGCGCCCCTCTCCATTTTCCAGCCAGCTTCAAACTGAAAACTCCCCCCAGCCTCTCACTTAGCCTCCCCCCGGGCTCCTCCCCCAGCCTTTGTTCAGTTTCCCGGGCAGAGGTGTCACCTGGCCTCCAAACCCCCTCCTGGGTTCTCATGTTACATGCTCAGGTATCCTCCCTTCCCCAGTGCAGGCCGTCCCAGCACAACTCCCCTGCAATCTTCCCAGGTCAATACTCTCCACTCAGCATTCACAGAACACAACAAGAACATTCCCACTTCGTCACAGAGGGGTGCAGAAAGAATGGAGGGTTCTGAGGAGCTTTCCAAAGCAGTTCCCCCCCACTCAAACTCCCATGCCCCAAGGGATGAACATAGCTGTCTGACTGGCAATAAAGAAACAGGATGTGTTGTGCCCACTCATCATGGATGGTGCCAAGTTGTGCCCCCTGATTGCAGGCTGTTTGACCACCGTGCACCAAGGAATCTGCCCGCAGAAATGTGGCTGCTGCTAGATGAGATGTTTGGGGCAGTGGGGAGAGGAGTGCAGGCTGCCCGCCTGTGGATAAACTCCTCCTGCTGCCCTCCAGCTCCCCCTAACCCTTCTCTCTCAGTGAGGAGTCTTTGTAGCCGGGTGGGACGATTCTAGCACAGACAGCAATGGGCCCAACCTGCAAGGCTGGGATGCAGAACCCCCCTTCCTCTCATGGAATTTGGGGAGGTGGGACCCTGGATTTTGGTTTCGATCCCCCAGTCCAGATCTATCCTGAGCTCTAAACCACCTACCAGGACCTATGGCAGGCAGCTGCTCTGGGCCAAGCTAACATGGCTAAACACAGGAGTAGCCAGGGTTCCCCACATGGCTGTTGCGGCCAGTCAGAGCACGGCAGCACATGCAGCAGTGTGCAAACCTCACCCTGCTTTCTGCCCCATCCCTTCACTTCCTCCAAAGGAAGGGAAAGTTCCCAAGGCATTTGGGACTGTGAGATGCCAGGCATCCGTGCTGCATGCCCGCCTGCTCCAGGGGTCCTGTGTGCGAGGGGAGTGGGAATGGGGGCAGGGAACTAGCCTTGGCTAATACACCGAGCATGGCACTCTCAGCCAGATCCAACTCAGCTGTCACCCCAGCTCTGCCACTGACTCATTGTGTGACCTTGGGCAAGTCACTTACCCGCCCTGGGTTCTAACCCCTTTCCCTGCTTCTGGAGGAAGAGTGAGCCCTAGCCACATGGTGCCAGAGAACAGGAGCCATAAGAACGGCCATACTGGGTCAGACCAATGGTCCATCTAGCCCAGTAGCCCGTCTTCCTACAGTGGCCTCTGCCAGATACTTCAAAGGGAATGAACAGAACAGGGCAGTTATCAAGTGATCCCTCCCATCCTCCAGTCCCAGCATCTGGCAGTCTGAGGCCCAGGTCTACCAGCTGCCTCTGGCCACGCTGCAAGTGGGGGTGTTTCACAGACATATGGCTCGGCATTGACGGGGTTAATGCAACTATTCCACTCTCCTTATCATGGGCCCCTAGGAGCAGAACCTTTTCTGTCATGTCTCATAGGAAGGCGGCCTAGTCTAGCAGTTAGAGGGGACTGGCAGTCTGGCCTTATGGGTTCTATTCTGGGCTCTGCTGTGCGGCCTTGGGCACTGCCTGTTTCTCTGTCTCAGTTTCCCCCTTTGTCAAATGCCAGCCATAATGACGACGCTCCCTTCTATAGCACATGGTGATCTCAAAGCACTTTGCTGGCATTCATTCATTCAGTTTCACAATCCCTTTGGGTAGTGGGTACAGGATAGAGACACCTAACTTATTCCATGGCTGAAATGCAGCCGCCTCTTGGGTGGGACGTGGCTACTGCTTAGCAGTGCGCAAGAACATGACACTACACTAGGGCAGGAAGCAACGGAGAATATCGTATCCAATTGAAACTGCAGGGGGGATTCAGTTCAGCAGAATGTAATCACTGGAGGCGGCGTTTGGCCAGGGCACCAGAATTAACTCCTCTGCTCTGATGGAAAGCAGCAGCAGCCCATAAGTGGGGAGGGCCTAGGCTTGATGTCTCACCAAAAACATCCCTTTTTTTGCAATCCTGCACCCCCTAGCACCATGCTAGGGCATGGGGGTCAGCACTGACTCAGAGAGGAGAGCAGCTCCTATGAGTCCCCTGCCCACTCCCTGCAGCACAGCACCTTCCAGTGCTACACTGGGGCATTGGGGTCTGTGTTGTCTGCAAGGGGAGAGCGCTGCCTAACACAAGCTCCAGCAAGGTCCCAGCTGGGGTAGTCTGTGGCTGCAGGCTGGACTCCCAGGGACATGCTCCCAGAGGGGCATGAAACACCCCCTCTCTGCCCAGAGAGAAGGAAGCTGCCAGAAAGCAGTGTGCCTATGCCAACAACACCAGCCACGTCACAGCCAGACAGGCCCTTCTTAGAACAAGAGTGGTCAGAGCCTGGCTGTGCTCGTGCCGTGCCATCACTGCCACCAAATTCTGGTGCTTCTGCAGGGTTATGTGTCAGAGCCCGCTGGAGCATGCCCCCCCCCACCCACACACCACTGGGACACCCATCCTGGGATCCCCCTTCACGCCTCCAACTAGGCAACCCTTCCTTCCCCTCTCCCCACACCTGCCTGGTACTCCCCCACCTCCACCATCAGGACAACCACACACAACCCTGCAGTCCTGGCATCTCCCCCACTCACGCCCCACTCTACACCCCCCTCACTAGCAGCGTTGACAGCCACTGAACCTAGCAAAGAAAAAGAGGCAAAGTGAAGAGCAGCTGGCACAGCCCCCTGGGGAGAGAGGACAACTATGCCCACTCCAGAATTGGGAGCCTACCTTTCAGCATAAACACCACAGGAGACCAAATCCTGGCCCTTACCCCTCCTGCTTTAACAAGAACACCACATCAGAACAGCCACCCTGGGTCAGACCAAGTGCCCATCTAGCCCAGTATCCTGTCTTCTGACAGTGCCCAATGCCAGGTGCTTCCGAGGGAATGAACAGAACAGGGCAATAGTGGAATGATCCATCCTCTGTTGTCCACTCCCAGCATCTGGCAATCAGAGGTTCAGGGACACACAGAGCATGGGGTTGCATCCCAGCCCACCCTGGCTAGTAGCCATTGCTGGACCTATCCTTCATGAACTGATCTAATTCCTTCTGCGCAGGAGTCCTGGCTGCCAGCCCTCCTGCTCTTACCACTAGACTACACTCTCTCCCTAGGGCTGGGAATAGAACCCAGGACTCCTGGCTAGACCATCCCGCTGTAACAGGTTATAATGCTCATGCACCAGCTCTGCTCAGTGCCTGCCTTTGGGGGGAACCCCGACTGCCCCTTTGCTCTGGCTGGCCTAAGCAGATTCTTTGGGGGTGCTAGGCTGGGCCGTCAGGCTGCAATCCCAGCCCATCTCTGCAAGCCCGTCCCGCCTGCGCTAGGAGGAGACCCAGCCTTATCGTGGACAGCCAGCGCTAATGACTCAAGAGTAGGGAGTCGGTATCTCCCACCTCATCTTGTAAGTGCTCCAGTGCTGTAATAGACCGAGCGCTCGGAGACTGACCTCCTCTCAGCAGCCGGCAAGGAGACAGAGACGCCTCTGCCAGCAATTCTTCCTAGGCACTGCCGACAAGGGGGGAGAATGACGGGGGCGGGGGGGTTAATGACCAGCACCAAGCAGAGACTATCAATCTGCTGCATCCCCTGGGACGTGAGAGATGGACCCTGCTCCCAATGACGCTGGCGCGAAGCCATCAGAGTCCCTGCACTGACACCAGCATCTCCCAGATCCGCCCCCAGGGCCCACTTAGGCCTACTGGGCTCTCGCTTTCTTCCTGCTGCAAATCACACAGAGAAATGCCGCCCCTCAGCAATGGAGCTCGCTGTAATGGAGCAACCCCTCCACAAACTGAGGGGCCTGCCCTAGCCTCAGCCCCACACCGGCGTCTGGCATACAGGGCTGGCATGCTCTTGCCCTCCTTCATCTGCGCCCACTTCCTCCCATCGCCTTTTTCTCATTCCCGCCCTTGTCCCACGCCCCAGTCTCTCTTTTCTGTCCCACTCTGGCCTGCTCCTGGCCCCGCTCCCAGCTGCATGCCCAGAGCAGCTCGTTCTCATCTTCTCCCCCGGCGCTGACACGCTCAGCACGCCCGGTACTGACACACTTCACTTTGGCGCAGTGGGTTCATCCCATAACTGATGCACTCCCGGCGGGGGATGGGGCGTCCTTCCGCAGCAACACAGCAGATGGTGCCATTGGCCTAAGGGTCCCTCTGCTCTCAGAGAACAGGGCTGGCCACACGCACCAACCGGGGGTACATGGAGGGTCCCAGGGAAGGGGCTGCTTAGATCCAGGGTTTGTAGGGTGACTGGGATCAAAGCTCTGGGGTGTTCAGAGCTGGCCCATCTTACCCGTGAAAGGACACCCCTGAATCCACCCCTTCCGCACACCACAAGGAGGCAGCCAGAAAGTTTGTTTTAGTGCCAGTCAAGTAGCGCTCTCCAAAGACCCTGCAGGCGGCAGGTGCCCACTGTGTAATCACCCCCACCCCCGCCACATGCGCTATTGGGATCATGGGCACTGTACCACAGACTAGCATGAGCACGGGTGCTCCAGATCCTCTCTGGGGCTTTAAGCCCAGCCCGGGGTGTTCGCACGACCCACAGGCAGGCCAGAGAGCAGGTGGGAAATGTTCTTGTCTCACTTCCCTCCTTGGCTCACCAGCATCCCCTGGGATCCCTAGCCTGAGGGAAGCCCCTGAATTGTAGCCTTGAAACAATAGATACCAGCCCTGCAGCATCACCTCTGCATATGTTTTTCTTTACCCTAACCAGCGCTCGGGAGGCTCCCCTGCCAGGGCCAACCCGGGGATGGAGCCCGGTCCTGGCTGGAGCCTTGACATTACTCCCACGTCTCTCCTGCCCCGCAGCAGCACCCAGAGGCGAGGGTCCCTCCGCCAAGCCCACCGCGCACTAGGCTCTCCAGCACCAGGGCTTCATTGGGCATGAAAGCGGGGCCGGGACGCAAGCAATTTCTATACTTTCCTAATTGATGCAGCGGCGCCGGGGCTCTGCCCTGCCAGTGCCCGGGCTCAAACCATGCACTGTGCAGCACCCCCCTGTGCAAACCAGGCTCCCCCCAGAGTCAGCCCGCGGGCCCAGGAGCCCATCAGCAACCCCCGGCGCCGCCCCCCTGCCCAGAGAGCAAACAAACTTCAGCGAGCTCTTTCCCTGCGCCCCCAGCCCACCCAGCTGCTCCAGAGGCGCAAAGCCCGGGGCGGCGAGCGGCGCTGCCGCAAAGCCACGAAACTCACCCGCCTGCTGGAGCGGAGCCGGTCCCCGCCGCGCGCAGGACCAGGGCGCACCGAGCCTGGGCTCTGGCAGCTCAAGCCCCAAATGCTGCAGTGAGCCGCGCTACCCACCAGCCCTCCGGGGCTCCCGTGCGGCGTAGGAGCGCAGCGCTCCCACCTCATTGGCTGAGGTGCTGCTCACTAGGCTAAAGCATCTGCATTAATTGAGAAGGGTCGGAGGGGAGGGGAGAGGAGAGGAGAGGAGAGGATGGCTGCCCCCCCCCCCGCCCAGCTCCTCCCCACCACGGTGCGGCGGATCAGCCGGCCCCTCCCCTCCATCCCAACTCCTGCCCAAGTGTCCCCACCCCAGCTGGACTTTGCTGAGCTTTGCAGCGGGGGGAGGCTGCGCGCAGCGGCCAGGCAGCTGCAGCGCCGGGGGAGGGCAGAGCAGAGAGCGCATCGGGAGGAAAGAAAGGGGGTTTGCGCAGCAGTTCATTGCGCTGGCAGGAGCGGCGAGGAGGGAAGGCAACTTCAGGCGGAGCCAGGGCTCGCTCCAAGGTCAAGCTCTGAGGCTCGCTAGCCTGGCTCCCGGCCCTGCGCAGTCCCGGGCTCCGAGCCAGGCGACCCCCACCCCCACCCCAGCAGAGGCAAGGCTGGGGAGCCGACACGCTACCCGGATCGAGGCCCCCTTGCAGGGATCTGGCTCCGCTCCGGAGTCGCAACCCCCTCCCTGTCGAAGGTCCGTCTTTGGGGATGGCGAGTTGTGGCTTTGGTTTCCCCTTGCCCAGACCCAGGCTGAGCTGCAATGCAGAGCCGGGGAGAGGAGGGGGGACGCAGGAGGCCAGGGAAGCACTGCCTAGCAGTGGGGCTGGGGGCGGGGGGGAGCACTCCTCGGTTCTTTCCCTGGCTGTGCCACTGGCCTGCTGGAGGAAGTTGGCTAAGTTGCTCCTCTGTGTATCAGCTTCTCACTCTGTGACATGGGGACAATAATAAGACCTGGCCTATCTCCCTGATGGGCTGGGGTGGAGGGATGGAAGGACGAGGCTTACTTCAGGAATGGCTGGAATGGGATTTGAAATCCTCTGAGGGAGAGGGGATAGGGAAGGACAAAACTCTATTACTCTTTATTAGCAAACTAGAGCCAGATGCCCTCTGCCCCGTCTAGTGATTGTTCATGTGGCGGTTAAAGACCTCAATTTATACAGGAACGTGATATACCCTTGGATGAATTGTCAGCCGTGGGATTGAACCTGGGACATCTGTGTCATTCCTGCTGGAGCTACTAAACCCAGCTCCCATAACTCAAAGCCTGTAACTGCCTCATAAACCACTATACATGGTACCACTATACACTATACCTCTCCCAGAGTTTGTAGCCATTAGAGGGAGACAGAGACACTCTGTTAGCACAGGTTACAATACTATAATATTGCTGCCCCTCTGTGGAGCAATAGCACCTACTTAGGCCTTGCAGGTCAGCTACCAGTGGAGAGGAAATCAGTGACACAGAGTCTGAGTGTAACTTGTTTTAATTACATGTAAACACCTGTCCTGGGACAGAAGGGGTCAAACAGCATGCAGACAATCCATTTTTCCAGGAATCTCAGCCCAACACCCTTGTCACATTCCCAGGGAGCAGTCCCAGAGTTGACTCAGGCTAGAGAGAATAAGGCAGAGAGCAAACTCTCCTGCTCCTTACAACAGCTCCCCTAAAGAAGGCCAGCAATAAAAACTAACATCAATACAGCATTTCTTCAAAGACTAAAAACTTGCTCCCCTGCTAGAGAAAAGAACTTGTAAGCTTATTTGTAACAGCGCCATCTGGTGGCTCCTGCTATGACAATGTAAGATACTTGACTGCTCTAGCTCCTTTTACCAGAGGATCCAAAACACTCTATTACCAAAGTAACCCTCCTCTCAACCCACTGAGGGCAAAACAGAGGAGAATCTCTGTGTCTGATCAGCAGCTCTTCTCTCAGTAAAATATGCTCTCATGACCCAGGCCCGAGTCCTGCACTTAGAAGTGCATGGGGCAACCCCCCTGTTCCCGCATCATGTCCCAGGAATCTGCCTGCATGGTCCTCGATGTAGGATCAGAGCCTGGGATTTTATGTGAGCTACTGGCACTGCTGTGCCCAGAATGACTGCTGTGATGGGCAACAGAGGCTATACTGCGGCCGCCTAGCCTGCTGTGCTTCTGCAAGCAGAACACCCTGTCAAGCCTGTGGAAATTCCGCCTGCAAGATCTGTTGCCTGCTTGCAAAGTGCTTGGAGTTTCTTAAGAAACTACTTACTCGGATATCTCAGAACATGGCAGTAATGCTACTGGATGCAGTAACACTTGAGTAAAATGACCGCACAGTACACTAGCGGCTAGCCTCTCAAGGGATAGAGTCAAAGCTATGGTGCACATTCTCCTTCAGAAGCTGTTTCTAATCACGCTAGGTAAAATTTGCCCCTGTGCAGAGGGTCAGCGTGAAGCTAGGTACCACTTAAGTTCCACTAATGCCATTCAAGTGGCAGCTGGGCTTTGGGCTGGCTCTCTGCATAGGGGAGAATTTCGCCCATTGTCTGGCAGTGACTTTCCCCATCGGAGCTACGGGGCGTCGCAGCTAGACCTGGTCAGCCATGAACACTCGGATGAGAACTGGTTTAGAAATGGAAATTTTCGACTGCGAAACATCCATTTGGGGAGCAAATGTTCAGGTTTACATTAAAAAAAAATCAGTCAAGTTAAATTTTCTCCATTGTAAATTGATTCTCTCCCAGGGTTTGTCTGTCTTTTCCAAGGAACATTTCTAATGAAAATTCTGCCTTTTGAATGTTGATTTTTGTCACAATTTTTCATGGGGAAAAGAAGAATCATTTCCCCTCCAGCTCTGATTGGACAGAAAGCTTTTGTGGACCTGAGGATGGGCACATTACATTATCCAGGGCATCCCCCAACTTATTCCTAATCAGACCTTTAACCCATCCCTGCCTTCATGGGTTTTGCTTAGTCCATATATATTATATCGTCAAACTATTCTGGCGATGTCTGATCTTTGTTTGTATTTTTAAAACAGCGTCAGGCTCAGTTTGATCCCTCTATCTCAGCGGTTCTCAAACTTCATTGCACTGTGACCCCCCTTCTGACAACAAAAATTACTACACGACCTCAGGATTGGGGACCGAAGTCCACCCCAGCCCCGCTGGCACGGGGGAGGGGATGGACACAAAGCTGAAGCCCAAGGGCTTCTGTCCTGGACTGGGGGCATATAACCTAACCTCCTGCTTCCCAGAGCTGAAGCACTCAGTCTTGGGCCTCAGCTCAGTGTAATCTTGGAAGGAGGGGAAATTTCACATTTGGGGGAGAAAAACTTTTTTGCCTGTCATGGGCGGAAGTTGATTTAACAAAGGAAAATAGCAGCTGTTTGGAGTAGGGAGTGTGCAGGCAAAGAGGTCCCATACTCATACGATCACCCCCTCTTACAGATCCATATATACAGCCCCTTTATCCCAACTGCTTTACAAATGCAGCCAGCTCTGGGGGGAAGGCAGCAGCCAGACAGCCCCAGCCTGGGGAGGAGGAGAAATGTGGTCCGAGGGTGCTAGATGAGGCCTTCCAGTGCCAGAAGCTGCCCTGGAATCCTTTATCCCAAGGGGAGTAGGAATTTCTGAGCTGGGACTTGTCCCTCACTAAGGGACAGCCTGATGCCTCTGGTTGGGCTGCAGCTCATTGATTCAGCAGAGCGAATGTACTGATACCTTCCCGGCCAAGGCCAGTCACTGTGGCAGGTTTCTCCAGCGGCCTACTCCCAAGCAGAGCTGGGGGGGGGGGTAGAAAATCCATTTCATGATGGATTTTGAGCTTTAAAACATTGGCTGCATTTCTAATCAGAACAAAGCCCCCAACATTCCAAATTCGACACGGAAGATCATTATAAAAAACAATTCATTTGGGATCAGCTGACATGTTTTTCTTTGACTTCTTAAAAATTCTATCTTCTAGAACAATGCAATATATAAACGCTAAATAAAAATAATTCAAAACAAAAAGTCAAAAGGGTTCATTCTGAAATATCCAAACAGTATCGTCGGGACTCACTCCCCAGTTTTTCTCCAAAATGAAAATTTGGCGAAACTGACATGAGTTCCCAAGGCATTTCGATACCAACAGAACTGCATTGTCCGACAGGAAACTCTTCAGTCCAGTTTTTCTTAGCTGCACCTGGTGGCTGCACCTGCCACCTCTGGCTTGCAAATGATGGGTGAGTGGCAGGTCAGCAATGCAGCCAGGGCTCACCCTGGGAAATACTGGCAGCCTGCTTCAGTTCTGGCTGCCTTCTCTCCACAATGATTTGTCCTTGCTTGATAAATCTCAGCAGCTGGACTCTAGAACTCTGCTCTGGTTTTACAGCCCACAGGCCACTCCCCACTGCCCCCCACCCCTGCTAAATCAAAAACTCACCTATTTCTTGTTTAAGTCAAACGTCCTTCATGCTCTTTATCTGCCCAGTCTTTGCAACAAACTCATGGACATGTGAACAGATACTATGGGAGCAGGTAACTCACACGCACACAATCAGTCTCTAATGCTGCAAAAACACAAGCCTCCAGCACTCAGGCGAGAGCAGATTTGCCATCCAGGGCTGGTACCATTACATCTCGCCCTCAGGGAGGCTCCAGTGACTAGAGAGTGAAGGAAATACAGACACTCAAGCAAGGTCTGATTCCACCCAGCAGGCAGCAGCGTCTCTCTCTCCAGCACACACACACACACGGTCAGTGTGACTAGTATGGCATGGGAAGTGTCCACCAGACAATCTATATATTCAAATGTCATCCACGCTAATGTTTGGGACCCCCTCTCCCTTGCGTATTGGTGAGAGAACATGTCCCTGGGTGAGTCATGGATGGGGTTTTCTGAACTATAGAACGTAAGTGTGGGCTTTAGAGAGAGATGGAGAGACACAGGGTTACACTTAGACCGGCTAAGTGCTCTTACTGAGATCAAGGTGCAGCAGATTTATCACCAACTCAAATAGCACCACAGAAAGAGCAAATACTGTGGAAATCTGAATTTCTAATTAACAGCCCTTAATAGGGGAATATGAATCCTTTTTATAATGCAGCCAACTAATCTCCCAGCAATAGCAAGCCAGTTCAAACAGGTATCTCTTGGCCTCAGCTTCTTCCATTCGCTCACGAGAAATAAGGTTAGAAAATGTCACGCTGCCTTGTTTTAGGCTGTTAAGAGAGTCTGTACTGCACTCAGCGCCAATGTGAAATACACTGCACTGCTGGCATTCGTTCCTGAGACTGCATATGTGACAATGGCAAAGTATGAGCCACCCACATCCCCCTCAAGTGACTGGTGCACTGGAGTATAACAGCTTCCTACTGCTATCCAGTAACGAAACTGCTCTTTTAGCTCAAGTGGCAGAGCTTAAACAAGTGCCTAACTTTAAGCATCAGAGGGGTAGCCGTGTTAGTCTGGATCTGTAAAAGCAGCAAAGAATCCTGTGGCACCTTATAGACTAACGGACATTTTGCAGCATGAGCTTTCGTGGGTGAATAAGCAGTTCAGTGGGATTACTTTTGTGCTTAAAGTTGGGCACATCTTGTTGGATCAGTCTTGGTGACTAGTAACAGCCGAAGCAACTGTTTGCAGGCTCGCCGTCCGTTAGAAGTTACCCAGCCAAATGATACAGTGAATTCATCTGAATAATAAAGAAAGTCACAGAAATAAAGCTTGATTTTCCTGCGAGATAAAAGGACAGCAGGCTGATGGAGCATTATGCCCGGGGAATAACATTCAATTCACTCTACTCCATGGCAGTCTTTGTTGTGATGCCAGGCTGGGTTTTGTGTCACAAGAGATTTGAGGTCCTAATCCAGCAAAGCATTTAAGTATCCCCGCTAATATTTCAGCACTGTTGCCTGGACAGCTCTGAGGCACCGCAGGGCAAATCTGGAGTAACTCCACTGATGTCAGCGTCATTACCGCAGTGTAAACGAGAGAAGAACCGAAGCCTCAGGGAATAACATTCATCCCATTTCTGACCTCGGCGCAAACCCACTGACTTTGCTGGCCCTAAGATAAATGACAATAGAGTTTAACCCATAGCCTTCAACAAAGCTCTCAGCCCAGCCTGTAAGAGCTGCCATGTAGCATCAGCTCGAGTCCTCGCTCTGCACAGCCCCGCTGGAACTTCAGTGAGAGAAAATCCCCACCCCAGCAATGCATTAGGAATCCCCATCCTCTTGTGAAATCTGGCCCCAGGCATTCAGCTATAGCAGGGATCAGGGCCCTACAAGCACCAGGCTAGATGGATGAATGTCTGGAGAGCCAAGGTGTCATAGGTCTCACCCCCACTTGGAGCTGTTGGGTTCACAAGATAGGGACCTGCATGGACTCCTCTAAACTAAAATCCTAGTTTAGATCTGGTAAAAGCTGCCACCACCCAATAATGTACGTGTATTGGGACACAGTCCTTCCCCGAAATCCTTGGGGATCCCAAGAGCCCCAAATCCATGGAGTTCTTACACCTAGGAGAATTAAACCATTCCCCCCTGCTTCCTCCCCCCTCCCTTTTCCTAGGAGAGATACCGGGATCCAACTACAGAGGGATGCCTCCCTCCTCCCCTTTCCCTGAGAATTTACCCAAGGAAAGATTAACCAAGTCCTTAACAGAAAAGATTTATTAAAGAATAAAAAGAAAGTAACTGTCTCTGTAATACCCAGATGGAACAATACACAGAGTCTAAACTTATCAATCTTTGGAGAGAATCCCCTCTCCTTTCTTTCTCAGTAAAAGCAAAGTAACAGCAAACAGAAATAAAGAATTTCCTTTAGCAAACACACAATTGCAAATGTAGAAATCAAATTATAAGACTAATCCGCCTTTCTAATTAATTCTCACTATTGGATAGTAGGAACTACTCCAGGAGAACTTGGAGACATGACTGGCCTCTCTTAGATCCAAAGAGAGCACAGAGCCAACAAGGAACACAGACAAAGGCTTCCCTCCACAGAGATTTGAAATTATCCTGTCCCTTGATTGGTCCTCTGGTCAGGTGTTTCTCAGGTTACTGAGCTTGTTAACCCTTTCCAGGGAAAAGAGACCTTAACCCTGATCTGTTTATGACACAAGGGAAGAGAGCGACTCTCATTTTCAGAGAACATTCTCCGTTGTGTGCCCTAATAAACACAGGCATCTTTGAAATGTTAATTGAATTAATATATTTTGTAGTGACTTGTTACAAACCGCTTGGCCTTTGGGGTTTTTTAAACGCCCATTAAATGAGCGGCTCAGCCAGGTTCTGCAATCCCATTTATTGTTTTATGAACTAAGGGGGCTGTCAAAGGATCGCAGCAAAAAGGAAGGGTTTACAGCTGTATTCAATTACAGTGAGCAGGCAGCCCCTCTCTCCGAAGGCCTTTTTCAGCCCAGACTCCAGGCGGGTTTGTAATGGCTTGGGCCCCGTTCTGGGCCTAGAAAACTCACCACATCCATGGGAAAACCAGCATGATCTTTCCCATGAATGACTGCAGTGCTAAAGAGCTGCTAATGTCTCTTCACCAGGATGCAATAGAACCCTTACGAGCTCACTCCATTAGCTGCACTAGGCTGCCAGGGCAAAGGGGGCTCAGTCCCTAGTCTCCTTCAACCATGCACCCTCTCTGGGGTGGCTAATACAGCCATGCCACTAGCTCCTCCCCGCCCCAAGTGCTGTTCAGTGCTCAAAGCACCAGGGTGAAAGGGGCTCCCTGACCCCACTCCCCACCCAGGCCTGGATAGAGGAGGGGGACAGCACCCGGGGGGGCAGCACCCAAGCAGCAGCCACTGCAGTTTGATCTCGGGGTCGTCTGAGTGCCCAGCCCAGAGACCCCCGTCCAGCACCTAGGGTCCAGGTCACAGCTCCTATCGGTGCAGAGTGGCTGGCATCTCTGGGAGAGGTGAACAGGGGCTTCCACATGCTCCCAGCCCCATTGCCATAGGCCCACCTCAGCTCTCCTCCTCCCCCTACACAAGCAGTGAGCTTGGCTCCTGTCTGGCCAGAGCTATGCAGCTGTTTAGCAATCCCACCCCACTTCCCCAGTGCACCCAGCTCCAGCAGGCTCCCATGACCAGGGGGGTCTCCAAATACTGGTGCAGAGGACACAGGTTTCCTCTGCACATGCACATGTAAAGCACACACGTCTCAGCTCCATGGGCGCTTTGATATAGAGTAGGCAAGTGAAGCTGGTACCATGCTGCAAGAACCCATAGAATAGGGACAAAGCAACACAGACACCTCCTCACCCCCGGCTTTCCCTAGTGATGCATTCAGCCCTTAATGAGACTTGAATTACTGCAGTCTTGGGGCAGCCTGAGCTGCGGAACAGATCCAGCCCCGCCCAGCTACCAGTGAACTCCAGCACCAGAACCCCGGCCAGCATCTCCATTAGGACTGAGCAGTCTGGGGTCAGGGAGCAACAGCCTGTTCCAGACAGAGTCTGAGGGGGCTGATTCATTGCCCTTGCGGACAGCCAGGGTGGATGTCTGCCCTGGCTGTAATGAAACGGGTGCTGTCCCGTTATTGAAATTGAAACACAGATTCATTACTCCCTTTACTGCTGCTGCAGCAGAGCCAAGGGACTTTTCCACCACCTGACAGAGGTTGCTTCAGCTCAAGCCAATGGTGAGTGATAAACCACCCTGATCTAGCCACCAGGCAGAGGGAGACAGGGCTGGTGTTTTCCCCATGCAGCCTGGAGTGAAAGGACTTAGCTGTCCCCAGTCTTCCACTGCCCTGCGCTTTAGAGCTGTTCTTAGCTCTGCAACAGACATTTAACTCAGCTTCCTCATGCAGGAAGTCAGAGAACTGGCTTTGTCTTTGGGTGAGACAAGGACCCGCTTGTGTTCATGCCACTATCACAAGGGAAGGGGTGATAAACTTTTATAGCAGCTCCCAATATTTCTCCAGCGCTTTCATCCAGACACTAGATTCAGCTGGGCTTCTTGCCTTCTATTACTTCCAAGTGATACAGTGCACAATTAAACAGGTGCCATGTTCCTCCCCAGAGGCAGCTGCATTTCAGCAGTCCCCGCCGGGTGCTTGTCCATGACCTTGCCAAGTGTTTTGGCAACCTGCCGACTGAACAGGGCTCTGTGACAGAGGATGAGCTGATATTGTAACTGACCACTCAGGGAGTCTCTGCGGGTGTGGAGCCGTCAGGAATTCCTTCCCATGACAGCACAGTCCAGACCCAGGTGTAGGGAGAGCTTGTGCAGTGACACTGGTAAGCACAGGCTGTCTGTGTCAGGCTGGGAGCTGGAGAGACAGAGAAGCACAGAGTCTGACTGTAGCCAGCAGCCTCAGTGAAGAATCCCTGGCTGGGCTGTAATGGAGTGACAGTCCCATCACAGACACACCACAGCCAGCGCTGGAGCAGCCGGACCCAGAAAGGAGCCTTGCTAGCAGGCTAGGTTTAGCATCAGCTTGGAGCAAGCCCTACAGACACTTCCACTCTTTAGGCCCCGTTGGCTCCCTCCCCATAAATGCTGATGCCCGTCTGGCCACAAAGAATTCCCTGGGGCTGGCTGAAAGAGGGGGGTGAATCCTGGAGGTACAGAGCCTAACACCTACATACCCCTGAGGAACTGGGCCACGGTCTTCATTGCAGAATTACGAAAGTGGAGGGCAGCCCGGTACAGGGGTCTCCCCACCTACCCTGGTCCCTGGACCACTCGTACTCATTCAACACCCCCACCCCAGGGAGTTAGCCCATACTTAGCACGTTACTTGGTCTGATTTTCCCCAAGTGCGGAACGCCCCCCGGCTCCCAGCGAAACGAGGGCCAGTTGAAATGGCTAGTGCAGTCTCAGTCTGGTCTCTAATTCTGGCTCTTTCTCCATCTGTGTACAACAGCAGAACAGTCCTTCTAGTCTATGGTCCAATTTGAAACTGCAACAGGCGTACATCAGGCCCCATCCCCTCCAGCTGCTGTGGATCTGCTTAGCAGCCGGCTATGGGCACGTGCCTTAGGCACTTCTGAAAATCTCACCTGGCACCCATGGGAATTTACCAGATTTAGAGCCCTATGAAGATGGGACCTTTGCAGCTTCAGCATCACACGCCAGGCTCTAGGTGGTGCTAAAGACAAAAGGACAAATCCTCAGCTGGTGTAAATCAGCATGGCTCTATCCTTGTCACTGAGGCTGTGTCAGCTCAGGATCTGGCCCAATGTTTTTTTCTACACCAGTTGGCCCATGGCCTCTGATTAGCTGCTGCAGGGACCTTTCCTCCCCCATGTGCAGTGGCAGAGCTTTAAGGCAACCGAACCCAGCTACAAGCCTCTTCCTTTTTGATCTGGTCCCAGCTTCTGTCTGCCTTGCTCAGGGACTCCAACATAAACACACCGAGCTGGGTCTGAGCCCTCTCCCATTCAAATCAGTGGAAAGTCTCAGCTGATCTGGATCAGAACCCCGGCCCTTCAGAGGACTTACCACCTAGCAATGCCACTGTCTTGGTTCAATCCCACCATGCTAAGGTTCTCACTGCCCAGACACTTGCTTAAATTAATCTTCCCACTGCCAGGCATGGACATTTTCCAGCAAATCCCTTAGGGCCGACTGAACCATGGACAGATTGGGAATGAATTTTGCCAACTGGCTGGATCGCCCTGGATCTGGTCTCCATTGTGGCGTGGCCATTCCAGCTGCTGTTTCCATCACACCTGCCTCAGCAGTTACATCATCGCTGCTCAGCCCTGAGGACATGCCTGAAGCCCTGAGCTCTCCAGTGGCAGGGACTGTGTGGGGTGTTTCCTTTTTCAGCTGACACAGGCTCTGTTCCACCCCGTGCTGGGATGAGAGAGAGAGTCAAGGCTCATCAAAGGAGCTCTTAACTTAGGGGAAAGCTCACAGGGCTGGGAGCCAGGAGTTGAAAAGCCCAGCTCTTCTGTTCATGGCTGCTTTTATCTCTGTGCATGGCACAGCCCAGATTACTGAGCCAGACCTCAGACCCCCAACCTAGGCCGCAGGGCAGTATCCGTTCCGCCTCCTGTTTTACAAATACATTAATGGAGGGGTTACATACAGTCCCAGTTTCATCTACTCAGCCAGATGGCCTCCGGTGACTAACCAGCTATGGGCTTGGCTAACCTAGCTGTCGCTGATGCCTGGACCATACTCGCTCCCAGAACTCAAATCTAAAAGCTACCGTTGTCTAGCAAACCATCGTGTCCCCCACTGGCAAAGCCCCCCTCACAAACTGCTCTAGTGGCTAGCACAGAGAGTACCTCGCAGCTGCTCTTTGAGCCCCAGGAGGAGAGCTCTGTGCTTAAAACAGGCAAGAACCAGTGTTCAAATCCTGCCGCTGACCCGTGCCAATGGCATGATATAAAACAAAATCCACAGTGCTCACACTGATTTCTTGTCACACACTGGCAGGTTTGACCATTAAGGGTATGGCAAGGCCTAAGCACCACCTGAGGCTTCAGAATAAGACTTAAATAGTGCCTTGTTCTTGTGCCGCATGGGAGTGAATATTCAGAGGGCTTCTTAGAGACCAGCTTTTGACTTGTGTCTAGAGGCAACCTTGCAAAGGCAAAGCAAATGGGCTTTGTGGCCTGATCTGTTTCTTTAGGATGACTCACAAAGGACTGGGTGGTTGGTTTTGTTATTTTTACTTTAGAAATGCAGGCCTTGCCTGTCCGCTTTTTTGGGGAAGACTCTACGGCTGACTGGAGAACTGCTAGAATGATGACATCCCAGTGACAGCTGCCAAAGTGAGATGAGAGGGGATTTCTATTAAAATATTTTAAAGCTCTTGGTTTGTTGTTAATGCTCATTTAACTCAAATGTCTAATAAACACTTGGGGAAAATCCTCTTTCGCTAAACATTCACCATTCTCTGTCAGTGGCACAGAACAGTCTACTTTCCTGAGGGCTGTGATACTTTGGTCTCATTTTGGTTGCTACTAGGTGATCTTTGATATGCAGGAGGTCAGACTAGCTGATCTGGTGGTGGTCCCTTCTGACCTTAAATTCTATGACTAAGTTCTATGGGTCCCAAGGTGCACCCAATGCACTGAGCTCTTCTGAAAACTCTGTTGTCACGGAGTGTAGGGGAGTCAGGCCCTGCACCCCCGGGCTCCCTGCCGATTCACCAGGACTCTCAGCCAGCCAGTAAAGCAGAAGGTTTATTTAGACGACAGGAATACAGTCCAACACAGGTCTTGCAGGAACAGATAACAGGATCCCCCCATATTAGGTCCATCTTGGGGCCCCATAACCCCCATCGGGGATCAGAGCCCTCTCTCTCTGCTTCCCCTTTTTTCCCCAGCCAACTCCAGTCTGCCCAACCCCCTCCAGCCCCTCCTCTCTCCTCAGCTTCTTTCCCGGGCCAGGAGGTCACCTGACCCCTTTGTCTCCAACACCTTTAGATGCACCTTTGCAGGGAGGGGCCCGGCCATCAGTTGCTAGGAGACAGAGTGTCAGGCATTCAACCTTCTGCTTTGCTAGATACTTAGAGGCCTGCACCCAGCATTCCCAGCCCCCAGTATGAACAGTCCCACTTCGTCACACCTCTCCCCGCTTCGAGACCGAACTGAGTGGGGTCACTCCAGCCAGTGACCTGGGGAAGTTCGAACCCACCTACATTCCCATGGCAGCCCCAGGGTCCCCCCCATTCTGGGGAAAGAGTTACCCCAGGTCATTCCAGTTTCCTGCCCCCCTGTAGGTCGGGGGGACTCGGGGGCACTTGCAGGTTGCAGGGGGGAAGCCTTATGCCACCTGTGCTCTTTCCCCACCCCAATACCCCTGGGGTGCACGCGGGGCTGGGGCCTTCTCCCCACGTTCCAGTCTGGGGGGCTGTGATTCAGGATCTCTCGGTTCAGAGCCCCCCTTTTGACCCTGGCCCCCCTCTGGACAGGCTCCTCGGGGTGGGGCGAGGGTCTTACAGCCATCTTCCCCCTGTCCCAGGCCTTCCTCCCCCTCTGGCAGAAGTCACAGGAGCGGCTGTGCTGCCGGACATGGGTAAAGACCCCAGGCCAGTAATAGTTCTGTAGCAGCCTCTGCTGGGTACGCCAGGCTCCCTGGTGCCCTGAGGGGGGAATGTCATGGGCCTGGCACAGCAGCTGGTGGCGATACTCCTGGGGTACCACCAGCTGCCTCCTGATCACCCCTGACTCCATTTTCCCTGGGGGAGCCCATTCTCGGTACAGGAACCCCTTCTCCCACAGGAACCTTTTCCGGCCACCTCGTCCCATGGTCTGTCCCGCCCCCTGAGGTTGACCAGGTCCCCTATCCTCCGCAAGTAGGGGTCTTCCCGCACCGCGGCCTGGAACTCAGCCGCTGGGGCAGGGACGGAGATCTGCTCTCTCTCACCGGCTGGGTCTGAGGCCACAGCCTCTCTGAGCCCTGTCCCTGGGCGTTCCCTCCCTACCGGGTCAGGGTCCTGCGCCTCGGGCGGAGTACCTTCCCCGGTGTCAGGGTGCAGAGCCCTGCATCGGCTCTGACTACGGTTCACGGCCAAGGCACCCCGGGTGTTACTTGGCCAGTCCTCGAGGTCCCCCCCCCATTAACACCTCCGTGGGCAAATGTGGGTGCACCCCCATGTCCTTGGGGCCCTCCTTGTCCCCCCACTTCAGGTGTACCCTCGCCACAGGCACCTTGAATGGGGTCCCGATCACACCCCTCAGGGTCAGGTAGGTGTTGGGCACCATCCGATCTGGGTCCACCACCTCGGGCCGGGCCAGTGTCACCTCTGCGCCCGTGTCCCAGTACCCAGTGACCTCCCTCCCGTCTACCTCCAGGGGAACAAGGCACTCTTTCCGGAGGGGTAGCCCCGTGCCCACCCTGTAAACCCAAAACTCAGGGTTGGGAGCATCCAGCCCCTCGGAGGGGTCGACCCGGGGCCCCCCTCCCTCCTTCGCAGGTGGTACGCGGCCAGCCCCCCTTTCCTGCGAATGCTGCCCCTCATCCGACTGGGTCTCTACCCATTTAACCCGGTGGGGGGTTGGTCTGCTCAGTTTGTCCGGGAGTTTGGGGCACTGGGACCGCAGGTGGCCCTTCTGGCCACATTGATAGCAGCGCATGTCCCGTTGGTCCCCTCGAACTGGTCGGTTGTCCCTGGCGCTGGCCGTTCCCTTTGGGAGGGGGCTCTCCCGATTCCCCTTTCGGGTGGTCTCAGGATGACTCTCTCTCTGCGTCGCGACGGGCCTGTTCCTTTGGGGTTCCTCCCTGCCACCCCACAACCGGCTCTTCACATAGTCATTGGCTAGCCGCCCTGCATGTCGCGGGTTCTCTGGCTTTTGGTCCCTTAACCACAGCCTCAGGTCAGATGGGCACCGCTCATACAGCTGCTCCAGTACCAGCAGTTTAACCAGGTCCCCCTTCGTCTGCACCCCATCTGCCCACTTGCCGGCGTACCCCTCCATGCGGACGGCCAGTTGCAGATAGGAGACCTCAGGGATTTTATCCTGACTCCGGAACCTCTCCTGGTACATCTCAGGGGTCAGCCCAAACTCGCGCAGCAGGGCCTGCTTGAATGGTTCGTAGTTCCCTTTCTCCTCCTCTCCCAGTTGGCCGTACAATGCCACGGCTTTGGGGTCCAGTAAGGGGGTGAGAACCCGGAGCCTGTCCGCAGGATCCACCGGGTGCAGCTCACAGGCCGTCTCAAAGGCATCTAGGAAGTCACCCATGTCCTCCCCCTCCTTGCGCGGGGCCAGGATGGACTTATCAAAGCTCCGCGCAGTCCTGGGCCCCCCTTCACTCACCACAGCCCGGGGCCTGCTGCCCCCCAGCCTCGCCAGGTCCAGCTCATGTTGACACTGTCGCTCTTTCTCCGCCCGTTCCTGCTCCCTCTGTCGTGCCTCATGTTCCCTCTGTCGCGCCTCATGTTCCCTCTGTTCCTTACGATCCTCCAGCTCTCTCCGTTTTTGTTCCCTCTGTTCCTTACGATCCTCCAGCTCTCTCAGTTTTAGCTCTCTCTCCCATTCCAGCCACTGGCGCTCCACGGATGAGCGTCGCCGGGACGATTCCCTGCTGGGGGGTGAGCTTCGCCAGGAGGATCCCCTGCTGGCTGGGGGGGTCACGGCGCCCTCGGTGTTCGCTGGGCTCCTCCTCCCCCTCCCCCTAGGCATAGGAATGGGGGGTCTCGGGACACCCTCAGCAGCCGGCTGACCACTCCCAGCCGGGCCAGACACTGGTACCTGTGCTGCATCTGCCTGGCTGCTTCCCTCAGAGACAGGGATTGGTTCATTCCTGTGATCTTCCTCCTCCAGCCGGGCAATCAGCTGGTCCTTGGTGAGTTTCCCACTGCGCAGCCCCCTGTGCTTGCAAATCTCCACCAGGTCGCACCTGCGCCGCTTGGCATACATCTTCCTGCTGGCCACTCGCAGGCCGGGGTGCTTGCCGCTCCCCACGGGTTCCAGGGGGACCCCTAGTGTGCCAGTCCTTGAGGTCACCCCCTCTCTGCCAGGGTCGAGCTGCAGACTCCTCCGCCCCTGGGACCGCTCGCTGTGATCCCCCGGGTGACCCTTGTTACTGCAAAGTCCTGCTCTCTGGTCCCAGGGGTTAATCACCCCTTCGTTTTACTGCTCCCCAGTCACTTACTGCAGGAAGCGCCGTCCACGGGGTGCAGTCATCCCACCGCTACCACCAGTTGTCACAGAGTGTAGGGGAGTCAGGCCCTGCACCCCCGGGCTCCCTGCCGATTCACCAGGACTCTCAGCCAGCCAGTAAAGCAGAAGGTTTATTTAGACGACAGGAATACAGTCCAACACAGGTCTTGCAGGCACAGATAACAGGATCCCCCCCTGTTAGGTCCATCTTGGGGCCCCATAACCCCCATCGGGGATCAGAGCCCTCTCTCTCTGCTTCCCCTCTTTTCCCCAGCCAACTCCAGTCTGCCCAACCCCCTCCAGCCCCTCCTCTCTCCTCAGCTTCTTTCCCGGGCCAGGAGGTCACCTGACCCCTTTGTCTCCAACACCTTTAGATGCACCTTTGCAGGGAGGGGCCCGGCCATCAGTTGCTAGGAGACAGAGTGTCAGGCATTCGACCTTCTGCTTTGCTAGATACTTAGAGGCCTGCACCCAGCATTCCCAGCCCCCAGTACGAACAGTCCCACTTCGTCACACCTCTGTCACTTCATGTCTACACTGGAGCTGGAGATGTAACTTCCAGTGCAGGTTGATGTACCTGCACTGCTTTGATCGGATATGTCCACCGTAGTCAGGTGCCTGAACAGGAGCTGAGGTCTTTACAAAATCTGCCTTTTAGGGGTGTGAGTGGGAGTTTAGCAGGGCCTAGATCTGGTGCTGGGGGCCCATTGCACAGCAATGAATTTTACCACATTAGCAATGTCACCAGCACCAGCCATTAAAAACAAAACAAACAAACACCCCCGCCCCCACACACACACACCACACCATGAGTCAGGCATCTCAAAATCATGAGATCAGCTTTTAAAAATCTCAGGATTTTAAAATCATCCCTGTTGGTTTCTGTTTTGTTGTTGTGTGTGTTTGTTTTTTGCATTCTGCTTTCTCAGCCTTTCAGACACATTTTACAGTTTTGTCTGCAATCCCAAAGGCTGGACATTTGCTTTTCTGTTAAAATGCAAGCTGAGCTTTTGACTCAGTCACCTGACTCCAGGAGCTGGGACTTGAGGAAAAAAACAAAGTAAATTGAGATTCCCTAGTTGGCAACACCATATCAGAGGCTGGGCTTTGGATGCTAAGGTATTACAAGGCACATGGGAGCTGCAGCAGAGCACGAATGGTCTTGAACAGGTCCCCTTTAATAGGTTGTCTGTGCCTTGGGATCCGTGTTTTACTACTGAAGGTCTCCTTCTAAAAAGGATGCTCAAGTCTAGCTCGACCACAAGCTGTGGGCTGGCTGCGGGAACCCCTGGGGGATGGGGTTCTTAGGCCAGTGCCTAAGGATCCCTTCTGGCCTTCAGCCTCTAGCAATCTATGACGGTTCGTTTCACGTCACCAAGCATGAGAGTCGGGACAGGGAAGAAATGACCAAGGAGGACTTAAGCTGTGATATTAAAGCGAGGACACTTGACCGCAAGGGAAGGACATTTCGTAACTTAGCAGCACTGAGGCGCGCTGCTGTTTGAACATCCCTTGCAAAGAATCACTGGGAAGGTTGAAACAGGGGCCTTAGAAGTTGGGCTGTTTCCAAATGCGTGTGACTAGGGAGCCATCTGTTGGCAGGAAGTTGCAGCATGTCCTAGCTTGCACAGACGTGGGGCACTGAGTGTGGAGTTCCAATGTAGGACCCTCAGAAGCTTGTCTCTTCCACCAGTAAAGGATAAAGACGCCCACCCACATTCCCCTTGTGCCCAGTGCAGCGTATCGGCTGGAGATGCTGTGGGGACCCATGTCTCAGGTTTTCTGGAAATGTCATTTCAAGGTTTGGGTCTGGATGATTCCTAGAAGCAGGCCTGTGTGGCAGAGGCGGGTTTCCCTTGGGATGGGGAACAGGGGATGGAGCAGACACCTGGCTGGAGACAGCTGACCACAGGGAGGGGGCAAGGTGAAAGGGGCATGGGGAAAATGGCCACCCAATTTCCTGTGGCTGGTAAAGATCGTCATGGCCCTGCCTTGTAGCAAAGCCCCGAGGATTCCCCATAGCACTGGCACACAACAAATCCAGCCAGGAGGTGGTGGTGCCAGGAAAGGATTAGCAAGTAACTCCCTTGCCTGGGCAAAGCCAACAGCATTGCCAGGCTCACCCCGGGAAGGGGTGGGGAGGAGGTGCCTAGGCTGGCAAATGTGCCTATTTTGTGTGCACGGAGGAGCTGACTCACCACTGGTGCACAGCTAGTGCCTGGGAACAGCAGGCTGTCTTCAGTTAGTGCCTCCTGCTGACTGCTCTGGCCCTGCGGTGATCTGCTTCTTCTGATGACTCAGCCCTCCAACGGGCTCATCCCCCCAGAGTACACAGCCCAGTGCATAGCAGCCCAGCATCCTCACAAGACGTCTTCGACCCCAGCTCTGGGCCCAGGGGTCCTCACCCCCTTCTCTCTGGGTGTTATGTTGTCCTTATCGCCGTACACCAGGGCTTCACGCCACCTTCCCAGGGGCTGGTAGAGGAACCCAAGCCCACCCTCGCTTCTAGTCGAGGGACCCTGGGACGAGCACCCATGGTCTGCTCCTTCAGACGCCTCCCCACTGCCTCCATGGCCTTCTGCCTACCACTAGCCTTCCTGCAGTCCTTTCCCCAGCCCCTTCCTGGGCCCTTTGTAACAACCGGCACCTCCTAGACCTAGGGCTTCTCCTGTGCATCAGGGCAGCCACAGAAGCTGGCTTCAATCCTGCATCTCCCAAGTATCTCCCCTCCCTCCCCCGCCCCACCCTTCAGGCTTCCTCTTTGCCCTGCAGGAGCCTTGCTGTTCCCCACCAGTCTCCTCACTCTTGCCTACCCCTGGAGGGGCTGTGGAGTTCTTCTCTCCCTCCCTGCAGACCACCAAACGTCAGTCCAGCCCCTAGGCTTTGTTGTCACTGCCTCTTGGGCTTCACTGACTGACTGCCTGCAGCTTCCCTCTGGCCCCAGGCACCCCCAGCCTCCCTCCTGGACCAGAACCCTCTGGCTCCAGGCCTCCTGCTGCCATTAGCCCAAGAGCAGAAACTCCCAGCTACCCCTCCCTCCTAGGTCACTTCCCTGGCCTCCTTCTCACTGCCCTGTGCCCTTCCTTTCTGAACACCCAGCTCCTCCCCAGCTGAGGTTGGTCACCACTTGTACCCAACACCCCTCCAGGTGGCCTAATTGGGCTATTAACTCCTGGTTACCCAGTGGGGGTTTATACAGGAGGCTGGATGAGCTCTCCTGATTTCAGGGGCTGGTTGGGAAGTGAAGGAAGAAGGCACCGTGGAGACATTTCATTCCTTCTGGGGCCGGAGGGACTGGATCCCTCTGGGGAGCAGCACTAGGGCAAGGGGTTTCCCCCCGCTAGGCTGCTGGTTTGCATACACGCTGGGTCAGGGGCCCCTGAACGCTGCCCCATCAGGAGGTAATTCAGCAGCCAGGGGGAAATGTGGGGCTGTTAATACAGTGCGGGTTCTCAACGCACAGGGAGCTGTGCTGCAGTGCAGCCTGGCCGCGGCATCTGGCAGGGAGCAGCAAGGCACACAGGAGCTAAATGTGACTGGCCTTTGCAGTGGGGCGGGGCAGCGGCTCTGGGTGGGGAAGTTCCCAGCATGTGGCTGCGTGTGTGTGTGTGCGCACCTGTGCGTGGATGAGTGTGTGTGTGCGCACCTGTGGGTGGATGAGTGTGTGTGTGTGTGTGTGTGTGTGTGCGTGCGTGCACACTTCTGGGTGGATGAGTGTGTGTGAATTTTGGGCAGAACTGGCGCTAGGAGGGCAGGCTGGCAGCGCTGGCCGGAGCTGGGCAGAGGCAGTACTGGCTGGCCTGTAGGAAATAGCGGAACAAGCACCTCCACCCATCCATGCTCTGCTCTCCCTCAGCGATAGCCCTCACACCTGATTAGTGTGGCCACTGCTAGGGGTGACCCAGGCGTTTGGCAGCCATGCCTGGTGTGACAAAGTGGGTCTGTTCTTAATGTTTCCTCTGAATACTGTCTGGGTGCCTCAGTTTCCCCTATGCATTTCTTAAGTCTTTAGGGGGTGAGATTGTTGCAGAGCAAAGGTGCATAAATGGCTGACACTCTATCTCCTGGCCACTAATGGCCAGGGCCCTTCCCCCCTGCAAGGTGATAGCTAAAGGTGTGGGAGAACAAAGGAATCAGGTGACCTCCTGGCCTGGGAAAGGAACAAAGCCCAGAGGAGGAGGGGCTGGAAGGGGAGTCAGTTTGGAGCTGGCTGGGGACAAGGAGTGAGGGCAGACGTGGGTGTCTGGCTCGCTGCCCCCCCCCCCCAAAATGGACTTGGCTGAGAGTCCTGTTCTCTGTACCTACAAGCTCTGGTTTAGACAGTGTTCCTGTCATCTAATAAACCTCTGTTTTACTGGCTGGCTGAGAGTCATGTCTGACTGCGAAGTGAAGTGGGGGTGCGTGCAGGACCCTCTGGCTTCCCCAGGACCCCGCCTGGGTGGACTCGCTGTGGGAAGCACAAGGAGGGGCAGAGGATGCTGAATGCTCCAAGGTCAGACCCAGGGAGCTGGAAGCCCTGTGAGCTTCTGGCCCAGAAGAGTCTGCTCACAGAGAGGAGACTTCCCCAGAGTCCTGACTGGCTTTGTAGGGAGCAGTTCCAGAGCATCACCCGGGGACTCCGTGACACCTGGGCACTGCCCGAAAAGGTGCCCATTGTAACACCAGCCTGCTATGAAATGTGCTCAAAGCCACCAACTCTGTTCCCCAGAGGTCAGTGTGTGGCTGTTCCATGGCAACAGCATCCATGGCAACAACCATCACCATCAGCCCTCGGAGCCACCCTGCAGAGCTGGTCCCAGGACGGCCAGGAGCACTGGGGCACAGGAGTGCCCAGGAAAGCAGGACCCCCCCCCTTCCCATGGCCAGTCAGCCCTGCCCGACCTCCCCCTGGTGCTGGGCTCGGCTGGTCACCTCGCCTGGGCAGCTTGTCACTGCTCCTGGAAATGCAACCCCCATTGACAGAGCCCGGTCAGATCTCCAGAGGCAGGAGACAAAGAGCCGAGGCAGAGCGCGCTCCCCAGAGAATGGAGCCGGATCGATGGGGAGAGAGAAATGCCCATAAACGGTTTTATCGGCAGAGCGCTCACTCATGGTGCACACGGACAATGGGGCACGTCAGGCTGATGCCAGCTCGTGGTAGATCTACGACTGATCCCCATCACATCCATATGCTGCATTTCTCCCGACTGGACAGTCAGTGTCCAGAGCTTGGCACTCAGCCACCGTGCCTTCCAGCTCAGGGCTGGACCATCGCTCATGCAAGCTGGGGTGAAATCCAAGTCACTTGGCCTGCTGCAGTCTCAGAGTTTTGCCAAGGCCTGGCAGTGCCAGTGGGACCGGAGCAGGTACAGCAGCTTGGCATGGCTGTGCAAGAAACTTTGTAGCCCCTGGAATTGGGCGAGAACTGAAGCATTACCTGGGATCACTTGAAGGGCTGTGTGATGGGCAGGCCACCTGGACAGTGCCCAGCGCCAGAGATCTGGAATCACAGGGCAGCAGGGCCAGATTGCACCTCTGGGGTACAGCTGCTTGGGGCAGGAAGATGGGAAAGCTAGGAGGGTGGATGCCAGTGTAGTGGCACAAACTGCTCCCTGGCAGAAGTTCCTATCTAGGTTGTACTGATAGGGGCTGGGTTTGTGGGACACCCGGGTAGAGGCAAGGGGGTCTGCAGGACACCAGGATAGGTGCTGGGGTCTGCAGGACACTGGGATGGGGGTCTGCAGGACACCAGGATGAGGTCTAGGGTCTACGGGACACAAGGCTGGGGTCTGTGGGAAACCAGGACAGGGGCTGAGTCTGCGGGACACCAGGGTAGGGGGCGTGTCTGCAGGACACCGGGGTGAGGGCCAGGGGAGTCTGCAGGACATCGGGGTGAGTGCCAGGGGGGTCTGCAGGACACTGGGGGTGGGGGAAGGGGGGGTCTGCAGGACACCAGGATGAGGGCTGGCTCTGCGTGATGATGGGTCCTTGGGTTCCCTGAGCTAAGCAAGTGTCTGGAAAGTCCCTGTACCTTTGCACCTGGCTCATGAGGCTCTGTGCCTGGGACACGGCGGCCCCAGCCCTGAGTTTCCGCTGGGTGTCCAGTCCTGGGTGTCCCTAGAGAGCAGTGCACTGGCTATAGTGGGGCGGTGCCTTGCAGTGCCGGCACACTGCTCCATGGTGTAATAAATGAAGTGTGTGTGTGGAGGTGTAGCTCCCTTTTATGGACACCCAGCCGGCCAGTAGCTATAAAAATCCCTTAGTAGCTGTTCTGTACTTGCTTTACCTGTAAAGGGTTAAAAAGTCTCACTGCGATGCATAGGTAAAAGCAAGTGAGTGGGCGCCTGGCCAAAAGAGCCAATGGGAAGGCAAGAACTTTTTAAAATTGAAAAATCCCACCCCTTTTGTGGGGCTTCTACCAGCTCATTTAAAACCCCAGATATGTAAGTGGATCAGGAAATGTCTAGGAAGACCATGATTAAGTTTATCCCTTTTATTTCTTTATAGCTTGTGAACTCTGTGCTAACCCCGGGTGCTTTTGTTTTGCTTGTAACCCTTAAGCAGGACCTCAGGAGAGCTATTCTTGGTGCTTAATGCTTGTAGTTGCTCTTTTAAAATCTAGCAATAATAACCTGAGTTCCCAGATGTATTTTCTTCCTTTTTAAAAAAAAATAAAATTTACCTTTTTTAAGAACAGGATTGAATTTCTGTGTCTTAAGAGGTTGTGCACATGTTTTTTAGTTAGCTGGTGGCAACAACTGATTTCTTTTTTTTTCTTTTCCTTTCTCAGCTCTTCCCCGAAGGAGGCGGGAGGGGGAAAGGGCTTGAGGGTACCCCATAGGAAGGAATTCCCAAGTGCGCCTTCCTGGGCTCTCAAAAGGGTTCTGCACTTGGGTGGGGGCAGCATCTACCCATCCAAGGTCAGAGAGAAGCTGTAACCTTGGGAGTTTAATACCAGCCTGGAGTGGCCAGTATTAATTTTTAAAGTCTCTGTGGGCCCCACCTTCTGCACTCTACATGCCAGAGTGGGGAATCAGCCTTGACACATGGGCTCCTCCCTGACCCTGTTCTCTCCTCCACCTTCACCACCTCCCCTGGAGGTTGCCTCTGCCTTCAGCAGTGTTGCACCGGTGGTGCCATTGGCACCGTGGTAACAGCTCAGGGGCCCGCAGAGAGCTTTGCTGGAAGGGCCCGGCATTGGGGTTTACAAGGAGCACGGTGGAGGCAGCTGGCAGAGGAACAAGGGAGCAGAAGGTGGAGCAGAGAAAGGAGAGTCCGGCTGGGAAACGGGGAGGCGACTTTGCAATCGTATCCCAGTGCCTGGCTGCTACGGTGGGTGACAGAGAGACAGCGGAATGGATACACAGGCAGCCACAAGACATAAACCATCCCTTGGATTAGATGCAGTGTGAAGCCCTGTACCCTCGAGGGCAGCTGGGTTCGAAGCCAATCTGCATTGGCTGTGAGCTGCGGATTTTAGGCTACAAAGTCTGGCTCACCTGCATCCCTATGTGAAGGCTGTAGGGGGTGCTGCCTCTCCAACTCCCTCCCTGGGCATGGGGGAGCTTGGCCCAGCAGATGCTGTTATGAGCAGCCGTCTCTTGGATGGTTACCGCCCTTGTTACTGTAGTAGCTGCGCAGATCACAAACTTTACCTCACATACGCCTGGGAGGCAAGGTGATGCTATTAGCCCCGTTGTACAGAGGGGGAAACTGAGGCACAGATAGGCTAAATGACTTGCCCAAGGTCATGCAGGGAGTCTGTGACAGAGCAGGGACTTGAACCTAGCTCTCCCAAGTCAGTGCCCTAACCAGGGGGTCCATCTTTCCATTTGCCTCCTTCCCGGCTAGGCTGTGCGGGCACGGGGGGAGGGGGGGAGAGGTTGTGACACAGGGATTTCATTGTGTGTTGCACCATAATTGAACTATTTGCTTGGGTTCTAACTAGGGATCCTGCCTGCAGGGCTGCGTCCTCACAGGGTCTAGGAGATAAACCAGGTCTTTACCAAAGGGCACAGGAGAGACAACTGCCAGCCTGTGCAGCCAAGTCACCCCTCCAACCTGCATCTGGGCAGGGTGTGCCCCACCATAGGTCTCACCCACTTGGCTTGCAGCAGCTCCCTGACGGGGCGTGGCACGCACTCAGGGTGAGGCTCACCACTGTTTGTAGGCGGCCTGAGTTGCCAACACTTATGAAACTATCATGCTGGGCAGGGGCTGCTTGTGATAATGGGACTGGCCACAGGCAGATCAGGAATTGGACTCACACCTCCGATTGCAGTGTAGACGCACCCCGAGTATGCCTGGTGCTGAGCGTGGGGCAGGGCTGCTGCAGGTGTGACATAATTAGTTGGGGATTGGTCCTGCTTTGAGCAGGGGGTGGGACTAGATGACCTGCTGAGGTCCCTTCCAACCCTACTCTTCTGTGATTCTCTGATGCTCAGCTCCTGCTCACCTGGGGTTATTAAAACCCTCAGGGCACTTTTCACTTTTGTTGTCCTGGCTCAAGTGGAGTTTGAGGAACTCCATTCCCGCTTCCTACCTTCCCCTGCCGTTTTCATTGGCTACAATGGTGAGTCCCATCTGTCTGCCACCATTCCTGTGGGCGCTTGATCCCGGCACGTCTCCGCTCTCCGCATGTGGCAAAGGAGCAGAGATTGCTTTCTGTAAGAATCCAAATGTATTGACCAGCGAGATGAATATTAACCGGTGAGAAACCAAAGTCAGCGTGTAGCTGGGGGTGAGATCTCCAAGGCCACTGACAGCAGGATATTGCTGGCTGGGTTAATTACCTAATAGGGCAGTAATTTGCCATCATTTCCTGGAGGGCTATTGGTGGCGGTGCTTGGCCCGCTCGGCCAGAGAGCATGAACACACCCAGCGAGGCTGGAAGCCATCTCCCAACGCCCTTGGAAACCGAGATTCCTAATAGGAGGGCTGAGAACTACCATGCGTGATGAGACGCATGTGCAGCCCATCAAAAGGCAGTTGTACACAGCTGAGCTTTCTCTGGTTAACACCATCCCAGCCTGCATTTCACTGAGCTCCGAGCTTGTAAGCAATAGAATCCGGCTGACCATTCAGCCATATCCCATGCAAAGGTTTCTGGGTATGTGGGGTTTCACAGGGCTGTTTACCTGCCTCTGGGCAGGGTGGCTGGGACTATGGATGGGTGCAAGGGGCTTGGAGAGCCTCGGAGGAAAGGGTACTTAGATACATGAGAGCTATCAATGGTGGCATCCTGGTCATTAAGCGAGGGTGGGCCAAGTTGATCATATGGGCTCCAATATAATTTTGGAAGAGTCCTTAAGGCATGAGTCACATGACTGGCTGAGCAGCTGCAGAATTACACCAAAAGCAACGACCAGTGTCTGCCTCCAGAGCACCCCTTGCAGTGGCACCAGGTGCAGTGAGCTGTGACAATTCTGGGACCACACATCATCATGTAGGCCACAGATCACGGCCCTCCTGGCTCACTGCTCATTGGCAGGATTCAAACCCAGGACACGATGGGTGGAATGCATGGGGAATCCCCCTTAGCCCGAGCAGTGCTGGGGCTTATAACTTTGGTGGTGCCTTTAGCCACAAGGTGGGGCAGCCTAGCCCCCAAAATAGCAGCCAGCTGGTCACGGAGCACAGGACCCTACTTCCATTCACATACACACCTTCCTCTGGTGGAAAAATGCACCAATAAACACAAACAGGAGTGGAAACGGCTAACATTAAAAATAGGGTGTCAAGGGATATTGCCAAGCAGTGGCCTTTATTCCTACAGCAGCACTGCCAGCTTCAACCTGCGGCCCAGGTAACACTTTGTGAGCCGAGAACCACTGATCTAGTCTGACCTCCTGCATAACCCAGGCTGGAGAACAGCCCCACGATAATTCCCAGAGCAGATCTTTTAGACAAACATCCCATCTTTATTTAAAAATTGTTAGTGATGGAGAATCCACCACAACCCTTGGCAAATTATTCCAGTGCTTAATTACTGTTAAAAAAATTACGCCTTATTTCCTGTTTGAAATTGTCTAGTTTCAACTCCCAGCCATTGGATGGTGTTATACCTTCCTCTGCTAGACTGAAGAGCCCATTATTAAATATTTGTTCCCCATGTAGATACAGCTTGTAATCAAGTGACCCCTTAATCTTTGTGTGTGTGTGTGTGTGTGTTAACTAAATAAATCGAGCTTTTTCGGTCTATCACTCTCAGGCAGGTTTTCCAACCATTCTTGGGGCTCTTCTCTGCATCCTCTCCAATTTATCAACATCCTTCTGGAACTGTGAGCACCAGACCTGGACACAAGATCCCAGCAATGGTCGCACTAGTGCCAAATACAGAGAGAAAATAACCTCTCTGCTCCTACTTGAGATTCCTGTTTATGCATCCCAGCTTGACACACAGTTGAACAGCTCTGATTCTATGCAGTAGAGGGCAGTGTTCTCTGGCTTAAGTCCCCTCCCCATTACAATATGATAGTAATTAGCAAAGGAGTCAGATCAAGGGGTAGGGGTGGGGCTTAGAGACAACCCCTCCCCCCCCCCTTCCTGGGATAAATAGGACCAACAGACAAATAGTACAGGAGATAAATTTATTGAACTTCCAAGGTGTTAGACAGATGACCCCAGAGGAGACATGCCATTTGGTGTGACTGGCTTGGGCAGCAAGAGATGAGTAGGTGGAAGGTTGTATTTTGCTCTCTGTCTTTATTATTATTATTTTAAAAGCCTGTTTCTGGCTTCTTCTTCTTCTTTTTAAAATTTTTAAACTTAAGTAAAAACGATTTATCTTGGAAACAGTCCAGCTCGTGTTGGTGTCCCATGATTGTTTCCGCAGCTATGTACAATGTCTGACTCGCGGCTTTTTGTCGTGTCACATCAGGTATAAAATGGAGCAAGTCTACAAAGAATCTCTTTGAGAAGGAAAGGAGAAAGCAAAGACAGACAGGAGAGAGAAAGCAGTAGAAATTTGGACCAAAATCTTAAGAGAAATTTAAAAAGTGCTATAAAACCCCCTCAGCAGAATACCATGCAGTTAAGAAACACAGAACCTCATCAATTATACAGCTCATCTAAAACAGGAATTCGTCCATTTCAGGTTTTTTTTTAATTCAATAAAAAAAAGATTGGTTTGTTTTTAATAGAAAAAAGCTAAACTCGTATGGTCTGGGCCACCCGGCAGCAATCGCTAATGGGTCAAGGAGACACAAGATTTTGGAGGAATCCTAACTCCATCCCCTGATGGAGTGCAGCCCAGGCTCGGGGGGGACAGAAAGGGTTAATCAATGTCTTTGACAGGGGAGGTGGGGAAGGGACGTTAGGTTGGCTAATGGTTGGATGAATTAGTGCAATTGTCAGCTTTTCCAATAGCCTCACTCTGCCTTCCGTGGGCATCAAGGCCCTGGGTATCTTAGCACCAACGCTGCAGGCGGAGCTCGGAGGAACCAGCCACTGTCTCCCTTTGGCTTGCTCATGGACTGATGGGTGGAATTCCCACAATCTCCCCCCCTTTTATTTATTTATTTTTTTTTGCAAAGCAGGGGCTGAAGTTAGGACAGCTCCAAAGGCTGGCCCCACATTCCCGCCCCTCTGCCCCCCGCAGGCCCTGCATTTGCTAAAGGAGGCAGCCAGCACTGAGCCCCTCTCTGCAGGGCTGGAGCATTGGGCCCCAGGCTGTTTGCTCGCTCTCACAGGAGTCCTCTCTCCCCTGCCCCGTCCATATGGAGGGCTCACTCCTCAGCTGGTGTAAATGGGCAGCGCTCCATTGAAGTCCACATCTGCTGACCTGCAGCAGCTGATGAGCTGGCCAGTAAAATGTAATTAGCACTTTGGCATCTCCAACCTTGCATCCCTCCTTGCTGAGGCTAATCATATATACTATCACCCTACGGGCCCGATTCCCCCTCACTCCCTCTGGTGTAAATCAGGAGTAACGCCATTAAAGTCAACCATGTCTCCCCCCCTCTCCCCTGTAAAAGTGGGGACTTGAGCCTGTTTCTTTAAAATCCTCCCTCGAGAGGGTCAGCTCAGGCCTTCAGGCCTCGCCCAGCAGCTGTGAGCGGGCAGCACCCCATTGCTCTCCCAACATCGAGCACCGAGCTCCCTTAATTATGGGGTGCCTGGTGAGGGGGAAGGCAGGGGAGCCTCACTTGAATTGGGAATGGAAACCATAGCTTGGGGGGGAGGCAGGGGCAGAGGAAAGAGTTGGTTCCAACTCTGGGTGGGTCTCCCCATGCTGGATGGACAAGGGCTGCTCCTAGGGACGGAGCCGGACCACAGGCAACAGCCAAGGGCTCTGGGAGTGAGGCACCCAGATGTGGTTCAAGGAGAGCTGGGGGGCTCATGCCCTTAGGCTCCTTTTAAACGCCCAGCCGTAGCCTGTTAGAAACAGGCCTCTTCCCCCACCCCCCATGAGCTCTCAGCATCAGGCCCTGGAAGCCCTCCTGTCCTCTGTGCTGCCCTCTCTAGCACTGCTGTTCCTGTAGCCCATGCAAGGGGGCAGGTGGGGGGCAGTCCCAGGCTGATGGGGCAGGGCTTGTGTCCCCCAGTTCTTGCTACTGCCCTATAGCGATTGCTGGGCCAGTGTCTCATACAATCAGAAACATGAGTCAGCACAGCACAGTTATTCACACATAGTACAAAAAGGGACAGACAGGTGGGGCCGGGCCCCGTCCAACTCACCCGGGGCCTCCGGGTACAGCACTATTTACAGTGTGTCCTTATCCTACAGTGTGAACAGAAAAGGCAAATGAGAGAAAACCCCCATGTTGAGCCCAGCACGCGGTGGGTAAATCACTGTGCAAAGTGCCCGGCTCATCCGGAGCTAGGGAATGGCGCAGCAGGGACGTGCCATGATACAGAGTGGACAGACAAGGACCAGGGCTCCCCCTGTAGAGACGCACTGGCGGAGACACTGCCCGTGCCATGCAGCTTGCTGCGTTCCTGCCCGTGGGGGCTTGGCTGGTTTAATACGTGACCTCTTGGCTCTTCCTTCCTCACCAGGAATGGGTGCAAACCTGGAATCCAGAGCTAGAGGCCAAGGGTTGATTCAAAGCCTACAAAACGCAGCTGGGTCCCAGGCACCCAACTGGGCCATACCCAGCCCAGTGCTGGTGCACTCCCAGGGACGCCTGGCCACGGTGAGGAGGGTGAAATAATGGGTGCGGTTGGGCAAGAAATTAAGGCCTAGGGCCCCGATCCTCAAAAGGGATTCAAGTGCCTCACGCCCACTGAAATGAAATGGGGGTGAGGTGCCTACGCACCTGGGAGAGTCCCCCCAGGAGCGACAGCTGTTGAGCGCCTTCAAACCCAGGTCTCCAAAATGGAAGCCACAAGGAGCGTAAAAGAAACCTCTGGGTGGGATCACTGGATTCTAGTGGGGAATTCATTACCCAGCCACCTGGAATTAGGGTGACCAGATGTCCCGATTTTATAGGGACAGTCCCGATTTTGGGGGCTTTTTCTTAGATAGGCACCTATTACCCCCCACCCCGTCCTGATTTTTTACACTTGCTGTCTGGTCACCCTATCTGTGCTGCCAAACACTGAAAACCAGAACACGGCACCTCCCTTTGAGACAGGGCCCAGCTGCCCAGTGTGAATCCCGCTCTGAATCCAACCGTGGGGGGGGGGAGGGGAAATCTTGGGTTTGGCGTTGGGCTCATCTTTGCCTGAAAGATGCCAATGATTTTTCTTCGACCATGACCCAGAAACCAATAGGAGTCAAGCACCGAAATATCTTCCACCTTTTCATGTTCTCTGTATGTATAAATATCTCCTGTCTGTGTGTTCCATTCTATGCATCCGAAGAAGTGAGCTTTAGCTCACGAAAGCTCATGCTAAAATAAATTTGTTAGTCTTTAAGGTGCCACAAGTACTCCTGTTTTTTTTGCGGATACAGACTAACACGGCTGCTACTCTGAAACCCGAAATATCTTTGAGGCTCTTGACCTCAGTCTTGCTGAGAGTTTGTGCAGCACACCCAGGCCCCAGTCCTGAATGGGCTCTCTGGCTGCTCCTATAACGTCGGTGTTAATACCAAAGCAAAGGGAATTGAGAGATGAGCAGCTCCAGTGAGGATGGAGCTGGAGAGATGAACAGTAGGGGGAAGAATGAAGAGAACTCAGTATTAATAGCTTTGCTAAGCAGTGACTAAGAGACAGCGAGGGCCTGCTAATTGCCCACAACTCTTGGAAAGGCGCTGATGGAAGAGGAGGAATCATGTGGGTTGGGACAATGGGAGTTTTGAGCAAAAGCAAATTTCTCAGCAGTATGAGGGATCAGTCTGGAACCGTCACCCTGGGGCAGAGGTGTCTGGGCCATTGCTTGAGTCGTTTAAGATCACAGACCAAAGCCCTGGAGACCAGAGTCTGCAGGACTGGCTAGATGGAGAAAAGCATGGGGGGTCCCATCTCTGTTCGCACGGATTCTACCTCCATTGTTAAGAGCCACGGACATCATCTGTGTCCATTTGTTGCTTCACCCCTGGCGTAATGCTCCAGTGCAGCTGGACCGATTTCCACCACTCGAGGGGCTGGCCCATATCATCAGCAGATCTGCGTGAGGTAAAGCTCATAGCCAAGAGTAGCAAAAACCAGCGCCCACGGGGATTGTGCACATTAAACCAGCCAATGAAACCTTCTGCTACAGCCAAACCTATCCTCCCCCCCCGCCCCCCCCAAGTTCCCAGTGTTGTGCAGGCACCCCCACGTATTGGGTTACATTGACAGGGTACACGTGTCCACGATTACACACAGAGAGCGAAGCGAGCACCTTAGATCTGCACACGACATTGCTGCAAATCCCTGGCAGCGCCAGTCCAAGGGTCTGCCCTTGGGAGGGTCACAGATACATTTCAGTGGGAACGCCCCCCTGCACCTACACACACACACACACACACAGCTTCTGGGGGGAGCGGGGGAAGTGGGGAAATGCACCAGGCCAGATTTTCCTTACACTAAAAGGCCTCTTGGGTTGGTTTTAAGCCCTCGGAGAGTCAGGGACAGAGAGATTCTGTGCACAGGCCTCGGTCATACCCAGAGGCGCCATGTGCCAAACCCCCCAAGCCCTGCACCCCAAGATAGCACACAACTGAGAAAGGCAGGACGGGTGTTGTTTTGTGTCGTCTCTGAGCAAAAGCAAAGCGGAAAGACAGCAGCACCTGCCTCCTGCCAGAGATGCCCTTTGGGAAGGCAGGGCAGTGGGTCCAGGCTGAAGGGGAGGCAGCTGACTGCACTCTGCCTCTGACATGTTGGTGGAGGTTTGCCCCACGCACTAGCAGCGAAGTTCACCCTTGCTCCCCGCTGCGGGGCTGCTCATCGAGCCAGGAGCCCACTGCCCTGCCCTCCCCACCAAGATCCACAGGGGCTCCAGTAACCACCAGCATTGGGCACTGGTTCCCCTACTCCACACCTCCGCCCTCCATCGCCACCAGGGTGAACTCAACGCAACAGGCTGCAGGATAGGGAGAGCCAAGATCGGAGCTACTGCTCTCTCCTCCACTCGTGCGTTGTTCACCAGCGTGTGCCTATAGCCACCTCCCCAGCACAAGCGGCAAGCTGCATGGGACAGCATAGGCACCTGGGCAGGGCTGGCCCATGGGATCAGACCTGTCAAGAGACAAGGCTGGCGCAGCAGCTCTGGCTGTGGGTGGCACCAGGTGGAGCGCGATAGGGCCACGAGTTCGCCTAGAGGACGTATTTGTAAGTCATGTCCACTGTCACATAGGGACGGGGTGGATTCTCCATCACGTGGAGCCTTGAAATCGTGACTGGGTGTCTCTCTACATGATCCACTTAAACCCAACCATGAGCTTTGGCTGGCGGCAGGAATCCCTGGGTGAGGTTCTCTGGACCCCCGGAAGTGTAAGCAGGGTCCTGGGCTCCGACAGGTCCTTGGAGGCTGAGAGACCTGGTCCAGAACTGCCTGGTTACAGACGCTCATGAGACCCAGCTCACGGACGGCAGTGATGTCAAACCCGAGCACAGTGGGCAGAGGCCAGGGATGCATCTCTGTTAGCAGCAGGCACCCCTCCAACTCATGGAGCTGGACACGGATCGACCTATCCCAGCCCATAGGGGAGCTGGGGTCGGTGCTAGTCGGAGCCCAGCACTCCACAGCAGGGAGTGCAGTGGGGCCAGGACTGCGTTTCCAGTTCGGCTTTCCTCCCTGCTCGCTGGAGAGCGGTGCGGGCCTTGGCGGTCCCTGAACATACATCAGTGGAACATTTATGCAGGACGGGGCACCGCAGGCACCAGCAGAGATGGGGTTAAACATGCCCCCCCTCCCTTCCCCTGGTTACACATATTGACTGTTTGGTGCTCATGGGCTGGGGTCCAGCCACGTACCCAATGATTTGGCCAACACGTGCCCTTGCCTCATACGCTCCAGGCTGCTCCGTTGGCAGAGGTAATAAGGCAGCATTGCAGCACCATGGTTCGTTCCCCCCATTCCACAGCCACCTCTTCTGGCTGTACAGTTGCATATTTCTTTTGCAGGTCTTGGCTTGGCTCTTCACAGCTTGCAGGGACAGCAGCGCAGATTCAGTCCGCAGCACGAGGCAGGGCAGCTTCCCAGACGGGGGCTTCTGCTCCCTGTGAGGTCCTGGGTGAGGGAGAGCCCTTGGCAGCTTCCTGCTCCGGGGAAGGGACGGGCCTCCGCCCACAGCTCAGCTTGAGCAGCTCAGGCTGAATTCCAAGCAAGACCACAGGCCGCTTGCCAGAGACTCAACCCGAGGTGCTAGTCTGTCTCGATTGCTAGGAAACAGCACCCACTGGGCTGAGATTATCCCTCGGGCCACAAGTTACTGGCCTCCTGGGCTGAATATATGAATGGCCCTGGGGGAGTAGTTGCCTAGAGAACGTGTCTGAACATCACCAAGTCCCATGGTCACCGAGGGCTGGGGTACATTCTCCACAACTTAGAGCCTTTAAATCAAGACTGGGTGTCTCTTTCTAAGCCATCACACTCAAGCTGTGGGCTAGATGCAAGAATGGGGGGCGGGGCGGGGGGGAGTCCTTTAGCCCGTGATATGCAGGTGCTGAGCAGAGATGAGAATGGTTCCCTCTGGCCTGAATGTCTAGGGCTGCTCTCTCAGGCTATTTCATGGCCTTCTGATGTCCAGAAAGCTATCGATGACAGATGTGGGATGGTGCCATCCAAACCAACTTGGAACTCCTGAGACGAGAGACCCCTGCAATGTAATGCACACCAGCGGTACTGAACCCACCGCATGGATGGACCTAAGCCAACGCTCCCAGCCTGTCCTGGGGCCAGAGGGAAACGAGGAAGGACTCTGCAAGGGCGCTGACTGGGGGAGGTGGAGGGGGCTCTTTCCCTGGTTCCCCTGCTGCTGTGCATGGAGGAGGGAGGCCCATATGCTGCCCACCCCTTGTCTAGATCCACCTAACGGCTACTGAGATCTCTATGCTGGACACGGAGCAAGAGCTCTGCATGCACTAACCATGCATGGAGATGTGTCATAGGCAGGGCCTCCTCTGCCAGCCCCCTCACCTCAATGTCCTGTCACCCTCTACCCTATCCAGCCGGGAACGCTCATGGGGGACGGACGCTACCAGCTCTGCTGGCTTGGTGGGAGATTGTCACCATCTCTGGCTACTCCCTCGGACTTGAGCCGCCAGGGGCCGCAGCAGCACTGTCTCTCAGCTCCCACTACCAGGGCCTGGCCCCCGGCTACGGGCATCTTGTGCTTATGGAAGATGGGTGTCACAAAGTGGGGAATGGGGAGGGGAACCCCCCCAGCCAGTTGTGCTTCTTTGTGAGCATTGTGCTGCCGACTGAAGCCACGTTGAGTCTGACAGGAGCTGCGAGGGGGGAATCAGTTACTGGAGAGCATCCAGTCAGCACCAGTTTCATCACCGAGGTGACTGGGGGCAGGGGGGTAGGGGGGAGAGAAAAACAACAGCTACAAAAATAAATGAGTCCAACGGAAATGGAAAAAAGGAATCGACTCAATGTGAGGCTGCCTGACCCTCCTCGGGCCGCAGCAACGGGGAGGAACCAACCAGAACCAGAGGAACAAAGGAAGAGCTGAACTCTGTCCAAATCAAATGGGTGGGTGGGGGCGGGGGGAAATAATCTATCCAAAGCAGGGTTTGTTGGGAAGTCCTGGTTTAAATGACGGTCATGCAGATTAAATAAGGGACGTACAAAGACAGAGCTGAGAGTCCGCCTCCTCCTCCCAGGCCTTCGCTTGCACTGGAGTTTGTGGGGTGGTTGGCACGGGAGACAGCGGAAGCCAGTGGGTCTCTGACAGCGCGACTCAGACACGTTCATCAGGAATTTGTTCTTCTCTTTGCCCCGTAGATTATTTCATTAAAATAAAAAAATCCTCTTGTTCTGGGGCTGCATGCTCCTCCCTGCCCCCCCCGCCGCACCCTGGGAGGGGTCCCGCAGCGACCCCGCCCCATGCAGGTGCCTGCCCGTTGGTGCCGGGGAGTCTGTGTTGGCTGCATTTGGACAGAGTTTGCGACAGAGACAGAAAAACCAAGAAGAGAAACCAGGGTTCTCCTACCACCAGAGTCAGGCTGGGAGGCGGGTGCCTTGCGCTCTCTTGGGGGTCGAGCCCCGCTGCCCCCATGCCCAAAGGGGATGTGCCAGAGCCTCACGTCCCCGCCGCTTTCCAGCCCCGGCCGCGCACTCCCAGGAGACCAAATGAAAAGCAAAACCAGCTGGCGGCCGAGGGCGGCGAGCTCCCCTCCCCGGTGCAGTAAGGCCTCACGGCGTTGGCTGCAGGTTGGGATCCACCAGGGTCTCTCGGTCCGGAGACTCGATGTAGTTGGCTGCTTCCTGGAGCTTCAGCAACATGGCCATCTGCGCAGGAGGCAAGGGCACCGAGAGTGGGTTAGCCAGGCACGTCTGCAGCGGGGCACGGCCAGCACCCCCCACACCTGACCCACAGCCCCCCTCGCCCTTGACTGTCAGCCAGTCCAGTCCTCCAATCCTGCACCAGCCCTCAGCTCTACCAGAGCCCGCCACTCCCAACCTGCGGAGTCCCCACCCCACATTCCCATCCTTCAGCTGGAGCTCTGTGACCCAGGAACCTCTCGGTGCCAACTGGCACGGGGTACACAGATTTTCATACGGATCCCCTGGGTCACGTAGACACACATGAGTTCACCAGAGGGTGGCAATGTGAGGTCATGACAGAGCCAGTAGCCTGCTGCTCCTCATAAGCATTGCAAAATGTGAGTAAGGCGAAGACTGAAGAAGTTACGTGTCTACACTGAAAATTACGGTTGGAAGGAAAGGCAGGTCAGCCCAGGAGGGGTGCTGGGCGGGTGGGTTCTTTCCAGGCAGGGGGTAACAGATGCTTCTCTCTCGGTCTGATGGGCTGTGTATTGTGCATTGCAGGGCTGACGAGGGATGCCTGTTTGCAGACCAAGCCAGATACCAGCCTGCTTGTACTGGGCCCCATGTGCCATGCGTTTTGGCTTGCTCCCCCCATCACCCGTTATACGGAGTGGCCCCGCTATCAGCCACGTGCTCAATGGAATCTGTCTCTGGGGAGCGGCTCCAGCCTGAGACACCCCTGGAGGGGGGTTGCTCTGTGATGCTGTATGGACAGACACCTGGGGAGGATGGACTCACCTCCCCACCAGCCAGCTGGCCTCCGGGATGCCCCTGTGCTCCCCACCAACCCTCCCCATAGTAACCCCCTTCTCCTCCAGGGCCCCCTACCCAGCCATTACTACACTGCCCTACCCCCCGCTGCCTCTGTGACCTCCCCCGTATCTCGCAGGCTCTGATCTCCCACATGCTCGTTCGCGCCCCCTACTGGAAGCGGCCCATACCAGGGGGTCGGAGTCCAAGGAGCTGGGCGTGGTATCTTTGACAGTCCGTTCCTCCGGGGGAGAGGCTGTGGTGTGGGGCCCCACGCTGGGCGGGGGCAGGTGGTACAGCTTCGATTGGTCCTGCTGCGCTGATGGCCAGGGCAGGGTGTCCCGGACCCACTCCACGGGATCTTCCCAGGCTGCTTTCTGGCCATGGACCTGAAAGGGTGGGGCAGAGACTGGGTGAGGGGGTGCAGGGCTCAATGCTCATGGCACTGGGGGCCCAACTGCCCCACGGAGGCAGCTGCAGCTCAGTCCCACTGACGGACAGTGGGGCTCAGGACAGGGAAGGACTGGAAGGTCAGGGTTAGCACAGGCAGAGACTGGACAACCTTCTAATACCCAGCTCTGCTGGTGCCCCTCAATCCCGACCCTGCCCAGCCCAGCCCTCCTCATCTTCTGCCAGCTCTGTTGTGGGTCATTCTCCTGGCTGTGGGGCAGAAGGCTCAGGGCCATTCTTCTGGGGCTAGGGTGTTCAGCCCACGCTTGGCAGGCAGAGGTTTCGGCCGGGTACCTTGATCCCGTCCTTTGCCCCCTCCTGCAGATAGGGGATGATGGAGTTATTCCACAGGTCGATGAACCAGGTCCGGAAATCCTCAATCCCGATGGGACAGGACAGGAAGAAGCAGGGGCCTGCAGGAGGGGAGGGGACAAGGAGAGGCCAGTGAGGTGAGCCGAGCATACACAAGCCCCCCCATCCGACTTGGCCTCTAGGACCTGCCGTGCACCTCCCCAGTCCTTGGCTACCAGGTCTCAGCTCCTTCCAGCCTGCACAGCCACAAGGGAACCATGATCCCAGAAGGTGCCTCAACCCTGCCCCTAGGAGGTTCTCAACCCGGAACACCTGTCCCCTCCCCAAGGACTTGGACCAGCCTCAGCCATGATCCCAGCCCCAACCCCAGCAGGGCTGTGATGGAAAACACAGCGCTGGCGCCTGGGCAGAGGTTGCTCCCAACCCTCGCCTGGAGCTGAGCGCTCTGACCAAGTGGCCAGTCTGCCCCGTGCAAAGGATGCACTGGATGCACCCACCCCAAACTGTTTGCCACAGCTATCTCTGGGGCAGGGGTCATTGGGGACGGAGCAGGACGGTGGCACTGGGAATGTTATCCGGCACTGCTGGGCAGCAGCTCCCTGAAAACATCCCCCGGAATTTGGATCTTTCACCCTAAGGGCTTTACAAATCAGAGAGACATGCACTGAAATACAGCTGCCTCTGGGACGGCACACTGGTGGAGGAGAGGCCATTAGGGACCCAGGGCAGGGGACCAGATCCCCCTCCGCAGGAAACACCCTGGCAGGCTGGCTGTATAACAAAGTGAAAGCTCCTGAGTGGAGCTGGGGGAAACAGGGCAAAAATAATCCACCCACAAACGCCAAGAGTGCTGGGATTGGGCAGGGATAGAAATGGAGCTGCTTTCCCAGAACTCTGAAATATTTCCCAGGACTTTTTTTTTTTAATTAAAATCTTTATCAAAACCCTAATTGAAAAATGGGTCTTGGAATCTTTGAGTCACCCCAAACACTTGGTTTCAGGTGATGAGTAATTTTAATGTTTTTTGGTAACAATCTTGACGAAAAATTCAATATGAAATGTCATCCACAAAAAAAAATGGTCAAAAATGTTTGGTTTTGGGGAAAAAAGGAAATTTCTCAAGAAAAAACAGCCTGGAAGTTCAAAAAAAAAGTATCAGCACCATCTTAGCATTCATCCTAACTGGACTCCAAATCCCCGCCCACCTCACCAGGGGGGTGGAGCTCCTGTGTTCTGACTCTGCCATGTGACTCTCAGAAGTCCTGCCTTCTGAAGGCGGTACTTCCTGCTGTGCTGCAAGACCCTGGCCAACAGATCAGGCCAGTGCAGGGGGATGGCTTTGGCTCATTTCCAGGTCAGTGGTAGGTTTGCCAATGACTCAGTAGGCAGACAATGGAAGTTGATTATTGCCTAGAAGGGGCAAAGCATTTAGCCCTGCCCCCTCCTGCAGGCTCCTCCCCTGTGGGAAGGCCAGTGGCAGAGAAACTGCCAGCTGGGGGAGCTGCAGAGCCAATCCCTGGGCCATAGCGGGTCTGCTCCATTTCCTGTCTCCGCCCAGGCCCTGCCAGCTCGGCTCCCATCCCGCTCACCAATGAGGAAGTCTGAGGTGCTGTGCTTCTCCAGGAAGGTGTGCAGGTGGTACCAGAGCTTGGGCACCCAGTCCAGCACCCGCAGCAGCTCCACCCTGTTGGCGTTGATGTCGCTGTCCGACTCAAGCAGCTTCCGGCGCAGGTAACGGACCAAGAAGCCATTGGCTGGCTCCACGTTGTTGGAGAACGTCAGCATCCTGGGGGACAGGGAGGGCTCAGCGCTGCACATCCGGACAAAACAATCACCCCCCATGCCGCCTTGCGCATCACCTGTCCCCCAGGTATTGCCCCCTGCACCCCGCCACAGCCCCCTGTGCACTGTATCCCAGGCACCAGCCCCAGCACCCTCTGCACTCTACCCCTGGTATCAGCTCCAGCATCCCCAGTGCTCTGTACCCCCAAGCATCAGTCCATGGCCCCTGCATCCCCAGAGCTTCCTGGAGCCATGTCATGCACTGCAACCCCAGCAGTGCACACCCTAAAGCCTCCTAAAACGCTGCCTCCCAACGCACGCCTCAAGCACTCTCCAGAGCCTCCCACTGGGGTTGATGGGGGGGATCTGTTTCCCTGGCCAGCGGGAGCAGGATCGGGCCTGTGCCACATCCCCAGCAGGTCATGGCTCCCCCCCAGCATGGGAGCCCCTGGATCCCAGGCTGGGCAGGCACAGAAGCAGCACCCTCCGGGGATGGAGGGGTCAGGTCCAGGGCCCTGCTCAGCCTGGGCCTCCAGGGCAGAAAGCAGAGGAGAGTCCAGCTGCCGTGCAGGGACCCACAGAGTGGATCTTTCCCCCCACCAAGGCCCTGAGGTCCCCGGTACCTGAAGCTGAGGTGCAGGCCATGGTTTGGGGTCATCTTCACAGGCTGGTTGGTCGTCCCGATGATGTAGGGGCTGGGGAGAGACACACAGACAGGGCCTCATGAAATTCTGCACAGCTGCCCCCTGCTTTGGGGTAAACGTTGTCACCCACTGGGGCTGGCATAGGGGAGAGGAAGGGGCAGCGATCCCACGGTCTCTCCCTTCAGGCAGGAGGAGAGATTGGCCTGCTGCCCCCCATCTTGTGGGAGAGAGGCCCAGAAAACAGTCCACAGCCTCCTCCCTGCCACCCAGGAGATCTGCCAGGGGACTCGGGCAGAATACTGGCCCTGGGCTTGTCCTCTGGGGGGTCTGCAACCATGGAGCCTAAGTGTCGTCCCCGCCCCATGCCCTGGGTGAGATCAGGCTGGGGTCCTGATGCTCCATTCCACACCACAAAGCGCAGGGTGTGGGGCTTGGGGAGCGGGGCTGGGGGGCCCAGGGGCTGTCGATCCCCAGAGAGCTGCGGCTGGGTCGAACAGCCCCACCCCTGCCGGAGCGGTGCCAGGTGCTGGGCACAGGGCGCTACCTGGGGGGCGCAGCAGGGTCCAAGGCTTGAACGCCATTGGTGCGACACCAAGCAGGGGGCGGAGCCAGCACGCAGGGGGCGGGGCTCTCTTACCATTTGTGGTATTTGCAGGTGAGTGCTCCATTGACAAGCTCGCTGATGGAGCCAGCCTCGCTGAGGTCATCAAGGAGGATGACCAATGGTACGTCCCCGATGCCCGTCTCCCGGTCAATCTGATTGGCCAGGTTGGAGAGGTACAGCTGTAGGTCCTGGAATAGAACAGTGGGAGTGAATCACTCATCACAGCAGGGAGCGAGGGGTTTCAGGAGCATGGGGTGTCAACAGAGCAGTGTGGGGGGAGCTCAGGGCTGGGACAGTGGGGGGCTCCGGGTCAGGTTTGAGGGACACTGGGCAGAGCTAGAGGGGAGCTCAGGGCTGGGATAGCGCGGGGGGGGGGGGGGGATGTGGGTCGGGAGCGAGGGGCACCGGCAGAGCTTGGGGGGATCCTGGGGCTGGGATAGCAGGGGACTGTGGGTCAGGAGTGAGGGGCACCAGCAGAGCTACAGTGTGGGGATCCTGGGGCTGGGGGTCAGGACTGAGGGGCACTGGGCAGAGCTGGGGGGGGATCCCGGGGCTGGGATAGAAGGGGGCTGTGGGTCGGGAGCGAAGGGCACCGGCAGAGCTGCAGTGGGGGATCCCGGGGCTGGGGGTTGGGACTGAGGGGGACCGGCAGAGCCATGATGTGGGGAGCCCAGGGCTGGGACAGCAGGGGGCTGTGGGTCGGGACTGAGCTGCGGGGATCCCGGGGCTTGGATGGATGGAGGCTGTGGGTCGGGACTGAGGGGCACCAGCAGAGTTTGGGGGGAATCCCAGGGATGGGACAGCAGAGTCTGGAGTTCTCAGGCTCTCCTGGGATTAGTGTGGAGAGGGATCCGGGTCCCAGCCAGCCATCACAGAGCCTTTCACCTTGCACGACTGCTGGTGCATGTTGAAGGTGTTGACGATGCCCTCGGTGACCTCCCGGCCTGAGCGCTCCACCAGGTACTCGGCCAACCGGTTGGTCAGGTAGGTCTTGCCCGTGCCGCTGGGCCCCGAGAGGATGAGGCGCCGGTGCTTGAGCAGGAGGCTGATGTAGTGCTGCATCATGGGCTTGGGGATGAGCGTCTCGAACACCAGGCTGTCCACGCACTTCTCCTTCAGGCCTGTTGGGGGGAAGGGGGCGTTAGAGCAACCGGCTGGGGGCTTTGCAATGGGTCCCACCCCCAGCTTGACCTGAGCTAGACTCTGCCCCTGCAGCACAAGCCCAAGGACCGGGGGGGCTGCCTGAGTGAGACCCCAGGGCCCCCTCCCCTTCAGGGCACAGCCTGCAGGACCTCCTTCCTGTCTGCCTCCTGTCCATGCTGCAAGCAGCCCTGCTATGGGCCTGGCCAGCCCTTCCCCACCCAGCTCCTGGTGCCCGACTCTCAGGAGTGGCAGGGCCTGCTACTGGGGGAAGACAGTAGGGGAGGAGATGGGGCCCAGTGCCCCAGCCCAGTGCCCCCAACTGGCCCCTGGGGTCCCTCCCCAGATCCTTAGCCGTGGCCCCTTGGCACTGAGGGGGTGGGAAGCACTGGACACACTGTGCCCCACAGGGCTAACGCCAGACCCTGTCTCCAGGGGTGCCGGCTCTCCCCGCCCAGTACTGGCCTTTGAGCACCACGGCGATGCTGGTCACGCCCCTCCGGCAGGGGGGCAGCTCCGGGGGCTCCGTGTCCAGGACCCTCTTCACGTGGCTGATGCTGTAGCCGTGCACAGACTCCGTGCTCAGCCCCAGCGTGGAGGCGGGGTCCATCTTGGTGACGTAGTCCTGGGCAGAGAGGGGCAGTGCCGGTGCTCATTTCCCTGGCTCCTGGCTGCCCCTCAATCCTGATCCACTGCCCCCTGCCATCCGAGCCCTGGGCTCCCCACCAGCCCAACCAGACATGGCCCCACCCTGCAGCACTAGGAGACCGCACTGGGCCAGCGTGAGACTCCCCGTCAGGCACTGGACAGGTCCCACCAAGGGGTGGGAGCGCAGGGCTGCTGGGCCTCATGCAGCTCTCGCAATAAGCTGGGTGTCACTGGCCGGGGTTTAGCTAGGAGACAAGGAGGGGCCGGGGCACCAGCGGTGCTAGGGAGGGGCCTTCCAACATCAGCTGAGAATGCCACTCGAGAGAGAGGTCCACGCCGATTGGATGGGCAGAACGGTCCCACCCCCATGGGAGGTGACGCATGCGCAGGTCCAACACCTGCGGAGATGGGCTCCCCTTCTCCCTGCTTCCACCCATCCAGCACAGGCATTTACAGGCCCCTTAGGCAAGTGTCTCCCCTCTTGGCTGGCTAGGGGCAGCGACAGCAGAGCCGTGCCCTGCTCCGAACCAGGGCGGACCCAAGGCCCAGGTCCCTAGCACCGCAAACCTCTCGAACCCTGGGAGTCTGGAGGGTCTGTTAGCGTCTGTACCTTGAACACCTGGCAGACGGCTTCATCCAGCGTCTTCCAATCCACCTTCCCGCTCACCTTGCTGCAGCCCAGGAAGAATTCCTGCTGCTTTAAGTCCTGAAAGCCAAAGGCAAAGGCATGAGCATAGCTGGGACGTCCCACCTGGCCCCAGCCCTGCTAGCCATGGGCCACCCACCATGAGCCATCCATGCGCCCCAACTGGGTCGTGTGCTCGCCCTGGCCCGGCAGCGCCCCGGGGTCCTTACCCCTTTGATGATGTGCTGGGGCGGCATGCGCACCACGATCCGCAGCGTCACCTCGTCCTTCTGGGCCCCCACGGCGTCCATCGGCGACAGGTCTGGGGAGGGAGCAGCAGTCAGCCCCGCTTGCTGCAGGAAGCCGCACTCCCCGCAGCAGGCGTCAGCCGTCCCCCGACAGCCCTGCGAGCCAGGGCCTGACCCATAGCCTGCTACAGCTCCCAGTGCCTGCAACGAGGCTGGGTCAGGCCCCTCGCCCCAGCTCCCTGGGGTGGACCCTTGGATCTGGCCCCAAGGGCAGGAGGTCCCAGCTCCTTTGGGGCTGCTACATCAGTCCTTCGCCTGCCCCTGCATCCACTGTGTGGCTCCTCCCAGGCTCTGTGGGGCATGGGCTGACCCCAGCCCACAGCAGAGCCCATGGTAGAGAGGCAGCCAGACCCCTGCCCTGGAGTGGGTTGCAGCTCTGTGCTGTGGTCAGCGGTGCCCACTCGCTGCACAGAGGGCCCATCCCCAATGCATTCCGCTCTCCCTGGTACCTGCATCTGCCAAGCCGGGGCTGAAGGATTGAGCGAGGGCGAGGCCTAGTGAGCGCCGTGGGGACGAGGAGGCTGACGTGCTCCTGAGGTGCCCTGGGATGGAGCCTGGGACCGACGAAGGCCCTGGGACCACCTTGAGCCGGTCGTTCTCGGCCTTCAGGAGATCCACCTCCAGCTGTGGAGAAGGCAGGGGTTACAGAGCAGAGCCCGTGGCCATGGACCCAGATCAGGAACCCTCAGCTCTGCCAGCACAGGGAAAACAGACCCTGGCCTGCTCCGGCAGGGCTCTCAGCCCACCCCCTCTCCCGTGCCGCACAGTCACTGAGCCCCGATGCCACGAGACTAGAGCGCAGCCCCACGATCATCAAAGGCTACGGGCCGGACCGTGTGCTCAAAGCACACGCCCCCAGAGCAGACCGGGGGTGGTGCCTGGCCGCACCTAGCCATGTGCCCCACCAGGGAGAGGGCTGGAAATGGCCAGAAGAGGCAGGTCAGGGGAGCAGCCCAGGGTCGATGAGCCAGGCCCACTCTGCGGTGGGTCCGTGGCTCCCCACGCAGGGACAGGGCCCTCACCTGCATGTTGTGCATGGTCTCACGGAGCTGGTCTAGCTGGTGGGCTGAGTTCAGAGCCTCCAGCCGGATGTCAGTCAGTTTCATCTCCTTCTCCCACAACTCCGAGCGCAGTTCCGACACCTCCTTCTTCTCCGGCTCTTCCTCCTCCTCGTTGGCCTGGAAGAGCCTGCGCCGGGGAAAAGACACCCGTAGGGTGGCCAGTCACAACGTGTTCTGCTAGGGGGTGCTGAAGCAAGGTGTGACCCCGAATTCCACCCAGAGGCCACTGCTGGGTCTGAGAGATGCTTTCAGAGGAGGCTGAGCAGCAGCCGGAATGGTGGGGGGGGAAGGGGGTGTCACAGGGCCCACCCAATGCCGATGCCCCAATGGCTTCCTGTGCCAATGCGGCAGCAGGACCAGCGAGCACTAGGGAAGCAAACAATGCCAGCCAAGCTGCCTTGTCCACCCCCATCCAGATCTAACCAGAGCAGCAGTGCTGAGGACAATGAATCCACCAGGCCAGGGTCAGTGCTGGGTTCCAGACATGCCATACCCAGGGAGAAGGTGCCGGGTACCCTCTACCGTGGCCTGGGGCCTGAGCAGCTGGCACAGGAATCTGAGACTATGGGCCAGGCTCCCAGCTGGAGTCCATGCAGCATCACTGGGTTACACCAGCTGGGGATTTGGCCCCGTGCCAGCCGCAGGGCGAGGGCTGCCCTTACTCAGTGGCATCGATGCCCACGGAGGAGGAGTTGGAGGACTTGATGGAGGGGGAGGCGGTCTCAGTGGAGCCATGCTGCAGCTTGGGAGAGGACGGGGCTGAGGAGTCGGGGGTGGCGATTTCCTCGATGTCTGAGTAGGAGGAGGCTGACTTTGGGCCCTTCTTGATGCTGAAGGCCTTGTTGAACGAGCTCCGGAGCTGCGGGAGACAAGGACGACACCCGGAAAGGTTAAACCACAGATCACCTGAGCTGTGACACCAGCCATCTCCCATCCTGACCCCGGCTCTGGCCAGCAGGCGACGAACTCCAGGGTCGCTTGGCAGAGAGAGCTTTATCTTGGGTTCCTCCTGGGAGATTCCAGCTCCCCCAGCCCTTCTGCTGCTGCACTGGCCCCCTGGGGGAGACCGACCAGGATGACTGGTGCATCCCCTTGCCTGGGTAGAAGGAAATAGCCGCTCCGTCTTGCACGTCACCCAGCCCCAGCCAGGGGTCAACGCCTCTTACGTCCTCCCTGCGCTACCTCCTTTGGCTACTCAGCCACCCCACAGGGGAGAGGGATGCTACCCATAAGGGGCCAACTGTAAATATCGGGGTCCCTCCAGACCTAAGTGGGGATAGGGACCTTGCATGGCAGAGTGCCCCCCACCCTGACCTCCATCCCTGTTGCCCTCACTTGCTGCCCAATGCTTAGGGCCCAGATCCTCAAATCCCAGATCCACCGAAGGCCGCGCAGGACGAAGCTGTAACCTTGGGGGCTTCAGCACAGTCGGAGGGACCCAGCTACATAAGTTCAGCTACACAAGTTCCAGGCCCATCAGCACTCTGCTGGGCCCCGGGTCAGCCCAGTGCTCCCGGGAAGGAGAAACAGCCTCCCTGTATAAACCCTCCAATGCCGACGGAGGGCAGCCAGGAATCCCCACCCCCATGGGCAGGCCCCATCGTGCCCGCAGCGCTCAGGCACGCTTCCCCTTTATGGAATCCAGAGGTGCGTCTGAGCAAGCAGCAGCAGAGGCAAGCGCAGGCGCTCACCAAGCCTGGCTGAGCCAGCAAGGCAGTGCCCAGTGCTGGAGGCACATCCGCGTTACACTCCAGGGACAAGATCCCACGGGGCCGTGGGCAGGTCCCATCACTGCCCCCTGGCAGCACACACAGAGGCCCCCTTGAGGCGGCTCTCGGGCATCCACACACAACCCCTTGGCACCCCAGGTCAGCGTGACAGTGGCAGGGCCACTCATGCCATGCCAGCTCCACTGCAGCAGGAGGCGCCCTGGGGCACCTCCAGCCCTGCCAGGACTCTGCGGGATTCAGGGGAGTCCGACCAGAGAAGACCTTGGCCTGCTGTCATCCAACCCTCATTTGAAACGACCCTGAAAGGGGACTGCAATATGAGGGAGGCGTGTGATCCAAGCCCACTTCCGGGGACCCCTCCCTGCTTTGGCAGGGGAGCACAGGATAGTGGGGAGAGCGGCAGATTGAGTGACAGCACTTGGGGTTTCTCTTTCCAGCGCTGATTTGCTGGGGGCGCTGGTTCCACCGTTCAGCCCTACAGGAGGGCACAGTGGGCCTGTTACTGCACCGGCTGCTCTATCTGGTTCGGGGCTGGCTCAGCTCAAAGCAGCTGTAACCGGCTGCCCTGTGCAGGACTCCTGGGACAGGAACTGCCAACACCCAGGGGTGCAGAAGGCAGAGATCAGCCTCGGGTCTCTGATGCGGGATACCCAGTCCTAGTGTTCTCTGGGAAACTCCTTACCGCCTCTCCAGCCAATCACCATCCCCGATTCTACGCCCGCAGAAGATTGGCTGGCGAGGGATACTATTCGAACGGGATGGCATCGGGGGAACATTCCACTGCACGCAGCTAGGGGACAGCCTGGCACAGGAACATCCTGTTCTGGTGGGCGTGGGACGTCCCATTCCCCTAAAGCCCAGCTTGGCTATGCCATGAAAGGCAGCAGGCGTGAGGCAAGGAGAGCACAGTCCCTGTCTCTGGGGGCTTGAGTCTGTTCTGCCAGGCCAGGCATAGCTGATGGGAAGCTCCAGTATGGGGGAAAAGCACCACAGATGCCAAATCACGGTGCTAACACGTGCTGGCTGGGGGCCCGTGTGGTGCTACCCAACATCTCCGTGGCTCTGATCACAGAAGAGCCTGGCTCGTGGTATGAGGGAGAAGGCCATGCCCATGCAGCCGTCCGCTTTGGTGTCTGATGTCCCCATTCTGCAAGGCTCACGCCCGCCCCCCTGAACTCAACGGAGCTGCTCCTGCCAGTGCAAGGAACCCAACCCAAGGTTGGGGAATCCAGCCCCAAAAGGCTCACCGGACTCAGAGGGCTCGGACAGGGGACGCTGCTCGTGCCCAGCCCTGCATGAGCCTCCCCAGCAAGGAGGACGGCGGGGTTGCTAACACGTGACGGGCCTGGCGACCCAGACTCCTGCTCAATCCGCACCCCAGATGGAGCATGCAGCATGCACACACGCACACACCAGGGGCACAGAACATAGACACCGACTGACAGGACGGCTCAGGGGGCCAGACGCTGCGATGGGCGGACGGGACTCTGAAATGGGGGTGTCGCCTGCCTCATTCGCAGTCCCACACCAACCCCAGATCACTCAAGGAGGCTGCTCCCCTTTAGCACTCATCCCGCGGGGTGAGCAGCTTGCAGATCGACTGCAGGATGCCAACTGGCCCTTGTGGATCGCAGGGGGCATCACCAGACGCCATGTCACAGGACTGGCAATCTGTACATTGCCCTTTCCTTACCCTGGTCTTGCAGCATGGCTGACAGACTCATATGGACCAGGCCTTTCCTGTGAAGTTAAGGCCCTGTTCTGCTCCCACTGGAGCCAATGCAAAGCTGGGTTCAAAGAGGGCAGGATTGGGCCTTGGGGATGGGCATCAGCCTGTCGGCCCGTGGGCTAGGCCTGGTGGGCAGAGCTGGTTGGACAGTGTGGTCGGGAGGGCGGGCTCCCTGCTGAAAATGCAACATTTTCAGCAGGAAAAAAAATCATCAAAATTCAGGAACTGAAATATTTTGATTCTGAAATGATGCCATGGTGCTACATGGGAGTTGTAGTTCAGTTGCCTCATACTCCTGTCCTCCTTCATGGGCTAGAATCCCCAGTCAGACTACAACTCCCATGATGCATGGTCTCTTCTGTGGACAGGATAGGCTGTGCGTTATAACAATTGCGTGGGTGCAGTGCATCATGGGAGATGTAGTTTGATTGGGGAGGGTGTGTATCCCTGAAATACAATGGGGTCTTTCACAGGATTGCGGAGTTGGCCTTTGCCAACAGATTTTCATATTAAAATATATCTGGTCATGCTGCGTATTTCAGAGGGGAAGGAGGGCGACCCAGCTCCCTCCAAGGATGGACACCACCCATTGAGAGGAACTGGGGTGCACTGGGGGACCCTGTGCTACCTTAGGGCCTGAGTCTGCAGCCTCCATAAATCTGTGCCTATGGGCTGAAGGACATTCGGCAACCATCTACTCGGAGCACGTGGCAATGCCGGGCACCGTCACCAGAGAGGGGCAGTGACCTGCCCACAGCCCCACGCGGTCAGTGGCAGAGTCAGGCTAGACCCACATCTCCTGACTCTCAAATTCCCCCCCTCCAAGCACCAGATGCTGCCACCTTTCGAGCTGAGTAAACGAAGGAGCTTGCAGAACTTTGCCCTCTCGTCCAATTTGGTTTCAGCAGATTCGGGATGGGAGTGGAGACACTGGCGACCCAGGAGTAAGGGTGAGGAAGGGGTGTCAACCGGATTGGCTGAAGATGCTGACGAAAACTTTGGGTGAGAGAAACTTTAGCCAGGAGGGTCAGTTTAGCCTCTAGAAAGCGTATGATGATTTTGTTTCCAGCGTAACCTTGTTTCCAGTATCCTCATGACTTGAATCTCTTGTCTTTGATGATGAACGTATTCTTGTGTTTGCTATAAATATATCTTAGCGGGGGTGCTATGCAGAGGGCTGATCCTCTGATACGTGTGGTTTCATCAGGAACAGTTGGCCGGATAATTTGGTGAATGCTCAGTGCATCCGGGGCTGGACACGCAGGGAACGGGCTGAGGGCTCGGGGCTGGCCTGTACCTGTTGCTACCTGCACAGACTGAGCGAGGCCCGCAGACGCCTGGACGCAGGGACATGAGGTATCATCACAGCTGCCCTGGGGTGTTCCCAGTCTGGCCAGTGGCAGCAGAAGGATCCCACAAGTGCCAAGCAGCCCGCTGTCACAGTCCCAAAAGATTCAGAAAGTTCAGGCTCTGCAGCACTCTAGGGATTCGCTCCTCACCCAGAGGAGGAGGTCCAGAGCGCGGCCTGTATGATCATCAGCGACTAGCCAGCTGGGGTACCCAGCTTCATAGGTTTCCAGGTTCTGATTAATCAGTCTGACCTTCTGCACCGCCCAGGCCAGAGAACCTGGTCCAGCCACTACTGCCCTTAGCCCCAGGCCTTGTGGCAGAGACAGAGCATCTCTCCAAAGACCACTAAGGTGTTTCAGGTACCAAAACTCAAGGGCACCCAACAGCTCTAGCCCCCTCTGACAATTCAGACCCAGGAGCCCAACTACCCTTGGCCAGAGCTCAATGGGGGCTGAGGAGCTGGCTTCAAAGCTAAAACAAGCCAGCGGAGTAGCAAGGCTCGGCAACGCCGGTGGATGGACCATGCTCCACGGGTGGTGAGTGCCAGTGGAATGGATGGAATGGTTAGTTTCATGAGTGCTGTCCCACTGGAAATGAGCGATCGCCCTGGACGGGGGGCAAAACACGGGGAACAGGGTGGGGAGGGGAAAGGTGTCAGACTTACCTCGTATACCTGGAAAAAAAGGGTTGGGGTCAGCATTGGGGGAGAAAAAAACAAAACAAAGCAAGACTTAATCACACACTCTGCTCAGAGCCCTGCCTGGGGTCAGTGCACAGCTAGGGAGCCCTGGAGACTAGGGCAGCCTCCTCTAACCTGCTGCTGCCGGCCCTTCCCCTCTACCTGAGCTGGGAGCTGGAAAGAAGGGGGAACGGACCCCCATGAGGAGTCCTGGCATGGGAGGGCTACCGGGCTAGTCCCTGCTGTGTCCAACTGCATCCCCCCCAGGCTGCATTGTGGGAGCCAGCAGTTCCAGTGTGGGGTTGGAGGGTGAGAGATCAGTCCGGAACGGTGCACACGTATTGGAACTGGGCTGGGGAGCTTCCCCGGGTGGGCTGCGACCCCCGCCCAGCCGGCGACTTGGCCCTCAGCCCCAGAGCCAGAGTTGGCAAAGCACTTCCGAGAGGAAGTCCCGGCCTGCGGCGTCCCCACGGGGCAGACAGCAGCATGCTAATCCGGGGCACCAAGGGGCCAGCCCCATGCCGCTGGGGTGCCTTGTGCACTAAGAACACAGTATGGACAGCCCGATCCTGGGCCAGATCCTGCCACGATTTCCCTCCGTGCCTCCTCCCTGCCAGCCCCCCTGACCTACCCAGCTCTTCTTCTTCTTCTTCTTGGCGTCGGCATCCTTGCCGCTGCCGATGCTGGAGTGGCTGGTGATGCTGTTGAGGCTGGAGATGCTGTCGGAGGAGTTCTGCCTCTTGATGCGCAGCTCTGGGATCCCAGGGAGGGAAGGCAGAGAGAGAGGCTGAGAATCTACGTGTTGGCAAAGAGCCCTTCCCACTGGGGCCATTCGCACACCCCATCTATCCTGCTCTGCTCCCCTGGCTCAGCCAGCACCTTCCCCAGCTCCTGTGCCTTGCAGCGGCTTCCCTGGATTTCTCTACACTTCGCTTCTCGCTCATCCAGCGCCATGGGGATCCTTTCCTCCCGTAAGTGAAGATGTGTGCTGTCTCCAAGAAATCTGTGCTTATGGGAGCTTTAAGACATTTTGCCACCATCTAATAATGGTTCTTTGTCCTCCTAGAGCACCCTGCTAATTTTGGGGGCAAGAGGGAAGGATCAAAACCCCATAGTGGCAAATAAGGGCAGTACACAACTCTCAGCTATTGGTTCAGGCTCTCTGCAGACTCAGGTAGACATCTCTGCATCAGTTACATTTGGATCAGGCTTTCAAAGCACCAGGAAAGCTAGAAACAAACGTGTGGAATGAAAGCTGGGATTCCCACAGTCCTGCAGCAAAGGGGCTGGGTTCTCTGGTCAATTCTGTGACAGGGCTGTGTGCAGGCTGGGTTTGCACAGACTGTAAGAATTAGACCCAGATTTTCAAATGCTCAGCACCACGGTGAGATTTCCAAAGGTGCTTCGGTGCCAAACTCCCATTGAAATCAACGGGAGCTCAGCGCTTGAGACCTTTGAGGATCTGCGCCCCAGTGCCCTGTGAACGGCTGGTTTAATTAACAAGCCGCTCTTAGTGCAACAGCACAGGCCATGCACAGCAGCAGCTTGCTCCCGCTGGGACATGCTGACAGACCATGCAGGGTTCTCTCTCATCACCGGCCAACGTTATTCTGTTTCAGTGAGATTCCAGACTCTCCTGCCTGGACTTGAAAGAGATGCTCATACATATTGCACCAAATACACAAGGACCCGGTGAGAGTGACACGGATCAGACATGTGCTGCTGAGAGACGGGAGAGGCTGATGCAGGATGGTCTTTGCTGGGGCGGTAAAAGACACCCCATCTCCCTTGGGGGAGAATGCAAGACATTGCACTGGGGGGTGTTTTAATCCTCCCGGCTCCTGTGAAATGAGCAGAACCCCATTATCCCCCTTTCCTCCCCGTCCTGGCGAGGATCTGGATCCTCTGCCTTGACGAGCACACAACCCAGGGGTCTAGATCACAGGCCTGGCGCTGGTCCACAGCAGCAAGAAGCGGGGATGGCAGCACTGCCAGAGCCTGGCTCACCTTTGGGCGTGATGTCGGTCCCGTTCAGAGCTCCTTGGATCACGGCTTGGGCCTCCGAGTTCTTCTTCTTCAAGAAGTCGATGGTCTCCCGCAGGTCCAGCAGCTCCGTGTCCTGGCAGAAGCACAGGGGAGATACCCTGTAGTCCCTGGTTGGGTGGAGGTGCCAGGGACATCGCTAACCCGCGCCCACAGCAAGCGCCTCTCCCCTCAGCCAGGACACATGCCGGGTGCTGGGCACAGCAGGCCACCAGCCTCCAGGGTTAATAGCCAGAGTCCTCCAGGGATGCCCAAAAGAAAAGGAGGGTCTGGCTTGTGCCCCAGGGCCAGACCTTGCTGTCCAGGAATGACCCCAGCCACTCCAGGGCAGCCCACAGCACCAGCCAGCACAGACCCAGAGACACAGGAGAAGGTCAGACCCAGCAGGGACGAGCGAGGGCGCTACGTGTGGGGGTAGGTGCGTCTCCAGTCAGACAGCTCCCCCATGGATCAGCCCGCAGCACAGCCAGCCTCCTGCGAGGATGCAGCAGGCTCTGCTCCTTCTCCGGGAAGAGGTTTCCCCATCACCCAGTGGGCTGGCTGGGGCACTGGTGGTGCTGGACAGAGGAGCTGGCCTGCCCACGGGTCAGGAACCCCTTTGCCTCTGAGGGGACTCACAGGGAGTGCCAGCGAATAGGAGTCCCCCGTGGAGGGAGGGGGGTTAGACCTGCTCCCTGGCACAGAGACCCCAGTGCCCCGCCAGCTGCCCAGCTCTCCCTGCGCAGCACCCACCTTCTCTTCCGCAGTCTCTGCCAGCTGCCGCAGACGGGACGTCATGTTCACCAGGCTCTGCTCGAAGGCCGCCACCAGGTTAGCCTGAAAGGCAGCGGGAGAGGGCGTCACACTCAGCTGGGGAACAGAGAGCACAGTGGGGAGCCGGACCGGCAGCAGCCCGGTCCGTACTATAGCCACGGTCTCTCGGAACAAGGGCGGGGAAGAGCCCTAATCTCTCGCCCCCAGGGAAGAGGCTGTCTCCCAAGAAGGGAGGGGTGGGGCTGCCGCTCTGACCCCTCTGGTCCTGGAGCCGGTGGTGCCGACACCACAGACCAGAGCAGCTGCGCTCCATGCCATGCCACATGGTGTGTGCAGTTTCTCCCGCTGGGACGCACCAGGCCATCTCCCAGGGCCACACCGCCCCCGCACAGCAGCAGGCTTCCCCGGCGTGCCAAGGACCCTGCGCACCATAGGGACACTGTGTGGTTCCGGAGAGGCGCTCCTGCCCTGCAGAGAGCAGCCATGCGGGGGGATGATCTCAGTGGGGAGGTGACCCCACCCCACAACGTAGAGCAGGGGGTGCTGTCAAAACGGGCAACTTCCTGCAACCTGCCAGTTGAGGGTGCTGGGCACAGGGGACACACTGGGCTCAGCCACCCCCAAGGACACTGCACTGCCAGCTGCAGCAGCTGCTACCCTGACCCATCTCCTCCGCGACCAGCTCCTGTCCCAGGGAGAACTGCACAGGCTGGAGTGCCTGTGCTGGGCACTGGCCTCTGCATCTCTGCCCTGCCCGCCCTTCGGTACCAGCTCTGCCCATCACGTCCGCCATGGGTTGAGCCTTCCCCTCCTTGCTCCTGGCAGGGTCATCTGCTCGCCGGGGCAGGGTGCGCCTGACCCCTGCCTTGTCCCCGGGGCGATGCCCCACCACTCCTCCCCCCATCATTAGGATATTAGCACAGTTGGCATTTTAGTGGGTCCAGAGACCTCTGATGATGCCCCTCACTCCAGACGAGCACTAGGCCTGGCCCAGAGCTGTGGCTGGACTCACGTTGGCTGATAGCTGAGACGTCAGGGTCGCCACCTTCTCCTGGGATGACTCCAGCTCCCGGCGCAGCTTCCGGATTTGCTGGAGGGGAGAGAAGGCAAAGGGGGAATGGGTCAGGGAGAAGTGGGCCGCTCCCCCCCTCGGGGGCCGGGAGCGAGCCGTCAGGGTGGGTGGAGAAATGGGGTCTCACTGTACCTCAGATTGCATCCTCTCCTCCGCCTGGCAAAGCGCAGTGTAGCAGGAAGGAGAGACAGACAGAGGCCAGCGTTAGGATAGAGGGGGGAAGTGAGGCGCAGGCAGAGATCGGGGACAGAGCCATGCATGGAACTGAACCCTGCCCCAAGCCACCTTGGGGCTCCTCCCGCAAAGCCATCCAGACAGCAGCTGGCTGCAGCCACCCCTGCAAGGCCCCATGGGCGTGGCCTGGCCCATGCCCCACCCCCCAGACGTGCAGGTAACAGGAGCGCCCCGGCACAGGCGGGGAGACCGCGGGAGCAGCTCTTACTGAGGAGTAGGTGGAGGAGGCGCTGGAGGCCAGGGACAGCACTGATCCGTGAACTGCAATAGAACAAACATGCCTGAGTCACGGAGCCCTCCACCGTGCCCTGGCTCAGAGTGCGGGAGGGGGGAAGGGGGGAGCACTGGCTTTCCCAGAGGGGTCTGTGGGGCGCCACAGCAGGGGATGAATGGGGAGGCAGGGGCAGGAGGGGTACTGCAGAAGTAACAGGCAGGGGCCACATTCAGCTGGGCAGCCTGCCCTGGCAAATCACCCCTGCCATGGGGCACCACCCGGCCAAGGAGCTCACAATGCTGTAGGGACACCACTGAGCAGAGCCTGATCACCCCCAGCCCCTCCTCATCCCTGGGAAGAGCCGGGTCAGCATCACCATCCTCGTTATACAGCTGGGGAAACTGAGGCACCAGGGTGGGGGAATGCGGGGCCTTGCCCCAGGTAAGATGGCGAGGCACAGCCAGTAACAGTCTGACTCCCAGCCCTGCGCTTTGCCCATGGTGGCTCCGTCTCCCTCCAGGCTGAGCCCATGAGGATCTACATCTCCAGCTGCCCAAATCCTCCCTTTCTGGCCCTAGAACCAACCCATTCCCAGCACCCATTCGGCCGCCAAACCCATCACAACGTTCCAGGTGGGTACCTGGAGCCCCCGTGTCCATCTGCTCATCTACGCCTAGGGACTTGCGGGCCCAGAGCCAGGTTCCCAGCCCAGCTTTGCACGAGCAGCTCCTGACACCTCCAGGGGCATCTCTGAGCTCAACCCCCCTCTCTCCCAATAGGCCTGTGCAAGTTCCTTCCCCCAGAGGAGCCATGGAGCCTGCACTCTGGGGCAGGGAGCAGACAGAGCCAATGGGCACAGCCACTGTTCTCACACTCAGTGGGGGAGGCTGGTTTGACCCATCCTGCTGCCTTGAGACTGACAGGATTCCCCACTCGCTGGCCAGCAGGATTAACCCTTTCTTGTCTCCCCCACAGTAGCATGAAATGCTTCGGTGCTCGAGATCGCGAGCGCCGCCGCTGCCACCTATGGGTACCAAAAGGGATGCCCGAGGCATGGAGGGGTGGGCAGGGGACCACGGAGCCATGCTACCCCCGGGTAACGGGGAGGAAGAGCCCGTCGCTCCAGCCAGAGCACGAGTGTCTCACCGTCGTCTGCGGGGTCCCGGAAGGAGCCCGAGCGGATCATGCCCTTGGGTCTGTCTGCCAGGGAGAGGGTGCTGCCCATCTGGGAGGTGCTGTAGAGCTCGAAGGCGGAGTCGTGGGTGGGGATGCTGTTGGAACGGGTGATCCGCGGAGTGGTTGCAGAGGTGGGACTCACTGCACGGAAAGGCAGGGGAGGGAGAAGAGAAAAGGCAGGGTCAGAAACGCGCCTGGCCCAGGGGAGCAGAGCAGCAGGGAGCGTGGAGTGGGGAGGGGCCAGAGCCCTGAGGAGCCAGGGACGCGGAAGGGTCGGGGAGGACGCCACACACGGTCACGCTCGGGACCAGAGTCTCAGCTTGGGCAGGACAGGGAGACTCAAGCGAAGCCAGTACAGCTAGGTGAGGGATACCTGCTTGGGGCTGGCCCACGCGCTCTCCCTGGTGGTGAATCCTGGGAACAGCGAGTTCATGCCCAAAGCCAGTGTCCATCAGGAGTAACCCCACTTGGCCTCGATCCCTCCCCGCAGTCACTCCGGTGTAAAACAGGAGTAACACTGGGCCCGATCTCCCGCTCACTCACTCTGGTTTCAACTAGGAGTAACCCCACTGGGCCTCGATCCCTCCCCGCAGTCACTCCGGTGTAAAACAGGAGTAACACTGGGCCCAATTCCCCACTCGCTCACTCCGGTTTCAACCAGGAATAACCTCACTGGGCCTGAACCTTCACGCTGGTGTAAATCAGGAAAATTCCACTGAAGCCAGTTCCTCTGGCACAAGCGAGAGAAGTGGGCCCCACACCCGTGAGGGACTCTCCTACCGACAGTTTGCCTCCCACTCACTTTCATTGGGGGCGCTTTCACTGGGAGCCCCCGACCCGCAGCTGGGCTATGTCAGAGCATGGCCCTTTGTGAGGAGGCTGCCCAGAGAGGAAGCACAGGGCAGGCACCAGAGGCTGGGCAGAGGGCCCAGGAGTGGGTTAGGCACTTCATGGGGCTTCTCTGCCTCTGGTTTCTATGGGCAAGGCCCTCTGGCCCCACCAACAAGCCAGCTCCAACCTCTGGAGCACACGGGCCTTGCTGTGATCCTCGGGTGCTGCACAGACACCCGGGGCCAGCTCCTCAGCTGGCGTAAACCGGCAGAGCTCCCGGGATGCTGCTTTCAATGGTGCTGCGCTGGTTTACACCCGCCGGGGATTTGGCCGTGACCCGGCCATGGGAAACTGACCGATATTCGTGAGTGGGCTTTTCCCGGCCAAGGACACGGAGAGGGCCGGAGGCGAGGGCAGCTCTGATGGGTCGTCCGATTCCGGGAGCCCACCAATCGTGTGGGAGTGGCGCCTCTCCTTGGTCTCCTCTTGGGACTGGAGCTGGTACCTGCCAGGACCAAGGGAGAGATCAGCAAGGCGACGCTGCCGGGGGTCCCCACTAGTCCATTTTCCCCAGCCAGGATCGAGTGGCCAAAGGGCTTTGGAATGGCCACGACTGTCGCCAAAGAGCTCAGAGTAAAGCCACATGGCAGATCCTTGCGCCCACTGGGACGCTGTGGGGGCAGTTCTAGGGGCTCGGTCTGCCTCTTCCTCTGCAAGGATCTGACAAAGCCAATGGCGAGGGGGAAGGCTTGGCCTGTCTCCGGAGCATCGGGCGCACCAAGGAGGTGGAGGGCTGGGCTCAGCTCTGGTGTAGCAAACCCGTCTCTTGCCAAGATGTCCCCCTCAGCCCTGAGGCATTTCCCGCTGCCCAGGACAGCACAGGGGAGGCCAAGACGCCAGCCGCAGCACTGGGAAGCCAGGCTAGGGGGCATGGGCTCGACACGACAGCGGGATCTCTGGCATCGATACAGGCTGGTCTCCCGCTGCTCCGGGGACGATATTCTGCCCTTGCTCTGAGTAACCTGCGATGCCCTGGGCAGCAGAGCCACGCTCTTGGGGCAAGAGGGCGAGGGGTAGGGAGGATGGCCCAGTAGTTAGAGCACTAGCCTAGAAAACGGGGGGTGAGTTCCTTGCTCTGCCACAGTGACCTTGGGCAAGTCTCTTAGCCTCTCGGAGCCTCAGGTCCCAGCACTAACAGAGGGCTAGTACCCCACTCCCTGCAGCTGAGAGGTCCCTGAGTGACCGTGAGGGGCCACACAGGCATTGAGGTTTTACCTCAGCCCCTTCTTGGGCAGCGTGTTCCGGTCGCGGTTGGTGCTGGGGAGGAAGAGAAACATGAGTCATGGGTGGCTCCGTGGGCTGGGAGAGGGAGGGCACTCGCCAGGGGCAGGCTAGGGGCAATGCCCAGCCGGGGGCTGTGCCAGCTTGGTGGTGGGTCCAGTCTGATGGCTTCACTGGGAGCGGGTATAGAAGGGGTGGGTGGGACCGGAGCTGGTGTTTCCAGGGCACAGCGGGGATTCCAGCCCGAGGCTTGTGCCTCACAAAGCTGTCCACCCCTAGGGCTGCCAGGTGCCCCAAGAGGTCAGGCAGCCCTCCCCATGGGAGCGTGGTGGGGGTTGGGGTTCTGTGCCCCCCATAGCATAGCAGGGAGGCTCTGGAAGCCCCCTAACTCCGATAGCTGAGCTCCAGCACATCTGGGAGGTGGCCCTGCTTCTGCCCACCCTCCCCCTCCTCTGGTGGCACCTGTCCAGATGTGCAGCTCTGGGGCTGCCAGTCCAGCCCTGCTCGCTGGTCTCCTCCTCTGTGCTAACGGGAGGGGTGGCAGCAGGTGCAGGAGTGGTGGCGCTGCCCCCGGAAAAGGCACTGGGCAGGCTGATTGGCATCTGCAGGGACTCCATGCTGCGGTGCAGGCCCGAGAGCTTGGGGTACATCCTGCCCTCCTTGGGGACGCTGAAGCCGCTCATGAGCTCCAGGCCCTGGGAGAAGCTGGCCGAGTTGATGTTGAGGATGGGGGCCGGGCTGGGGGCGAAGCAGGGCGTGAGGTGCCCGGCTGCCGGGTGCAGGTCCTGCCGCTTGCTGGCGTGGGGCTGGGGTAGGTCGCTGGAGGAGGGCAGGTCCAGACTGTTGGAGTTGACCTTGTCCAAGTTGGCCAGGGAAGGGGGCTTCACGTGGCTCTTGGCGGGCGCCCTGTGGGAACACAGAACCGGGTTGGGGAGGCTTAACAGTCACACATGCCCTTCTGGATAATACGCTTCCCTCCATGGCAGGAGAAGGCAGCGCCTTGGGGATTTTCTATATAGAGACCGTTGCTCTGGGGTTCCCAACCAGAGTTTGGAAGAACCCCCTTGGGAGCGGCTTCCTTAGCCACAGCGAACTCCCTTCTTTATACCATACGCACCCAGGGGTTTGCTCCCGTTGGCTGGGCTCCCCCTTCAGTGTGTTAGTGCAGTGCTGCTCACTGGCACAAGCTGCATGTGCTGGTGTGTTACTGTAGGGTTGCTGGTTAGGAACAGGCAGCTGGTATCAACAAAAAAAGCAAATTACCCCAGTCACTACGGAATCAGTGCCAGCTGGCCAAGACCAGGGGTCTGACCCTGTCAGGCCCCTCTCTCATGTACCCATAGGGGAAGAGGAGGGTGGTTGTGTTGACCTGGTAAGAAAGTCCTCCCTGCCCCCTCCAGCAACTGTTTTTTTCAGCAACTGTTTTGAACACTGACAACTCTTAGCTGAAAACCAAGAATATTTCACTTGGAAAGACCATCACAATGCTTCATGGGAGCTGTAGTTCGACTGCCTCATAGTCCCATTCGCCTTGATCTGCCCGACTTCCTAGTTGGACTACATATCCCATGATGCATCCCAGTCTCAGCTCTTGGGAGAGGGAAGACGTGCATCCTAAGAGACACTAGCTGTGATGCATCATGGGAGATGGAGTCCAGCTGAGGAGCCAAGCCCATATGGAAAAATGGGGACAGGAGGTAACTGAACTACAACTTCCAAGAGAGACTGTGGCAAATATTGAAAAAATTGGGGTTTGGGGTGTTTGATTTCTTAGTCGAAAACCCAATTTTCCATCCAAAGCCAGTTTGGATGGAAAATGTCTGGCCAGCCCTCATGGCAAGCCCAGGGGAGGAGCCATGGCTTAGGCTGGGGGGCTGCTGCCTGTGGCAGTGGGGCTGGTGCTGGGAGGCTTCCCTGGCTCCTACCTGAGCGGCGTTGGGGGCAGCTCGGCCACTTTGGCAGCAGGTGGGTGGCTGGCTTGGGCCTTGGGGGTGCTTTCGGGGGAGCCAATGCTCTTCAGCGAGATGCACTCGGAGTCCAGGGCCACAGCCTTGGCTTTGGCTTTCTCCTTTTCGCGGTCCGTCTGGTTCACCGGGGCCGGCGTGCTCCGGCTTGTGCCAATCTTGGAGGGCTCCTTGAGCCGTGACACCGAGATGCCCCCTTGCTTGGTGCTTAGGAGGCTGGGGTCGATGCTGCTGCTCACAGGCCGGTTCCCGCCACGCCCGCCTGTCACGCTCATGGAGCTGGATTTGGCCGGCCGCGGCAGGCTCCGGTACTGGATGTTAGAGCGAGCCCCGGGGGCTAGAAAGCCAGGCTCCCCGGCGTTGGAGACATCCAAGCTGGTTTTCCTCCCGTTGACAGGCTTGACAGGGATGCCGGAGCTCTTCTGGATCTTGCCGAGCGTGGCCGAGCCGCCCGCTTGCATCACCGTAGCCGTGCCGGTGGCGGGAGGTGGCTTCTTGTAGCCGAAGGAGCCGGAGGTAGAGGGCCGGGTGAGCCCCGACGGAGGCTTCTTGGCATCCCCGATCCGATCCCGGCCCGCATCGGAGGAAGACCGCTGCAGGCCCGCGTTCTTCACAGACAGCTTGCTCTTGTCAGTGGCCTTAGCTTCAGGTTTGCCTGGGGGGAGCGGAGCGAGATGGAGAAGGTCACAAGCAATAGAGGAGCATACCCCAGCCCCCTGGCCCTTCGGGGATTGGACTCCCCTGGCACAACGAACTTCACCCCATCCAGGGAGCTTCTGTTCTGCAAACAGCCTTACTTTTACCTACCTTGAAAAAGCCAGTTCCCAAGGAGCAGGTGTGATGAGAGTAATTTAACAAGCCCTGGTTCTTACGTAGCACTTCTCAGCCATAGTTGCCAAAGTGCTTTACCAAGGAGGCCAGGATCATCATCCCTATTGGTTAGATGGGGAAACTGAGGCACAGAGGGGGAAGTGACTCACCCAGCAACACAGTAGGGAATAGAACCCAGCTCTCCTGAGTCTCAGTCCAGTGCCCTCTCCACTAGGTGGCACTGGAGCAGGGGACCATGCTGTTCAACACGGAATTCTGGGCACAGTTTCCAGGCAAAAAACAGCCTCATTTCAAGGCTGAACCAAACCAAACCTGAAGGGCACCAGATCCCCCACAGTGGAAGGGTGCTGCCCGGTAGGGGTCACGACCACCATGTCACGTCAAAGATTTACACTCAACTTTTGCACAAGACCTGGCATGTGCACTGCTCCGTTCTGTGGTTCTTGCCAACTGGAGGCACAGCTGGCAACCCTGGGACAGGCCGAGCCTAGGGGACGGGGAATACACTGCGGGGAACAGTCCAGTACAGGCCCCTGGGATGATGGGACTGACAGGCTCTCTGATGGCTGCTGTCACAGCAGGACGTGATGTGACACCTCTCACCCCTGGGGAATCAGAGTGATGTAGGGGCTCTGCATTCGTGCTGCAGTGACTCTCAGGTATGGCGCCAGTGGGGTGCAGCATGAGCCTGAGGTCACCAGCTGCCCACATCGCCCAGTTGCCTGGGCAAGCCCTCATTGGATTATACCCGCCACATGCTCTCCCCCATCCCCCCTAGCGTGTTCTCCAGGAGGGCGCAGCACTCCCCTCTCATAGCCTTCCTTGGAAGGTTCCCAGCTGATCCCCAGGCTGAATCCTGAGCACGCAGCCGCTTCAGCCAGCCATGGGGATCGAACCCCTGCCCGGGAGCTAAGGGAGCAGCTGGCTGGCATGATCCCTGTGCCAGCCACGAGGGGGAGCCCTGACTCCACAGACCAGGCCCGTCCTCGGCACATCATACTCCTGAGGCTGGAGGGGTTGCACCCGTTTTGGCCGAACCCTGTGAAGGCGTGGGAGGGCGGGAGCACCCAACGCCCTCCCCCCTGCTGCAGTCTCACCTGCCACTTTGAGGGTGCTCTGGGCCGTGTGGGTGATGGGCGAGGTCACTGCCACCGGGGGCGTCTTGCCCTTCTTCAGGGACCCCGTCGGGCCCAGGCTGACGGGCTTCTTCAGCTCCCCGCCCTTGGCAGGGGCCTCGTCGCAGCTCTCGGCCCGCTCCCGCCGCCACTTGGAGGCGCCGTGCTCCATCTTGAGGCTGCCGCTGTCGTAATCCAGCTTCTTTGGGCCCTTCTCCTCCGCCTCGCTGTACCAGCTCAGCCCACTCTCGGCCAGCGAGCGCTTCTCCGAGTCCGTGCGCAGCTGCGCGGGGTGGGGACAGAGAGGTGAGGGGGGCCGCGCTCCGCCAACCCCACTCGCTGCCCGCCCGGGAGACGCCGCCACTTGGGGAGGAGAACGCAGGGGCCTTCCCCTCTAGATCACCCTTGAGGACAGTGCAAGGGGCTGGGGTCCTGGTTCTCTTCCCAGCTCCACTACTAACCCGCTGCGCGTCGCTGCCCCATCCAGTGCCTCAGTTTCCCTCTCTGCAGTGTGCCCGAGGCCATGCAGGGTCAGTGCTGGAGCCAGGAAGAGACCCCAGGATCCTGACTCGTCCCAGTGCCATTGCCACAAAGGCTCATTCTGCTCCTGTACCAGGGCTGGAGACTAGCTCTTTAGATGCAGCGTTACTGCTGGGGAAATGGGACAGTCCCCCACTCTGATGGCCTAGACTCCTCTATAACCCAGAGCAAGCTCTGGGGCCAGCCCCTCTGCGGGCAGGTCGGGGCAGCCCGGCTGAAGTCAATGGAGCTATGCTAACTGGCGTCAGCTGGGCTGGCCCTAATCGGCAGAGACAAAGTCCTTGCCCGCCGCTGCCCCATGTGTGGGGAGATGGTGGGTCGCGGGCTTAGCCACCAGATGCCCATGTCACCGGCGCATCCCCCTCCCACTGGTGCTCTCACTGGGACATGGGCCACCCCTCTCCAGGTCTGCCTGCCCCGCCCCTTTCGCCAGTGCTAAATGGGCACAAAGGGGGCGGACCCGTCCTGAGCTCCGCGGGGTGGCCAGCACGTACCGCTATGGCCGAGTTCCGCCGGGAAGCCGTGGGGCTGGACGGGAGGGAGTTGAGGGAGGAGCTGGCGTTGAACTCTTCTGAGCTGAGGTTGTCAGAGGCATCGCTGAGGCCGCTGCTGATGGAGCTGCTCTCATCCCAGCTGGAGCAGGACAGAGAGAGAGAGAGAGTTACCCCAACTGAGTGCAGCTGCAAGTGCTGTGTGTTACAGGAGGAGAACAAGGCTGCAGCTCCTACCCCCAGGGCTCCCAGAGAAAAAACAGCCATCCCCCCCTGCCATCCAAAGGGTTTTCTGTGCCAGCACCACCCGCCACAGCCTCCATGGGAACCCCAATCCAGACAGCCCTGAACCTGGGGGTGCTCACAACTGGGATCCGGATTCTGCAGCTCGGACCCATCCCTCGTACCAAGGAGCGGGGAAGAAGCTCTGAGAAGAGCAAACGAATTCACTGGAAGCAGCCTGGCCAGCTGATTCCCCGGGCGGGCGAGGAAGTGTTACGCGGCCAGCCTTAGGAAGAACAGCCAATAACACATCCTCCCGCATGGCATACAGCTGTGGGGGGCTGGAGAGCTGCTCTTTCCCGTACAGGCTGTGGGCCGGGATTTTGGGAAGAACAGGACGGGGTGGGATGTTCCTCCAAAGGCTTCATCTCCGCTATTGTGACATGCTTAAAACCCAGCTGGAGCGTCCACAGGGACTGGGTGGGTAGCACGACTAGACTGGCTCCAGCCCAGTTTGAAGCATGCTTAAGCCCAGTTTTTAAAATCATCTGTGAGATCATGGGACACAAAGACCTGGGGCTCGGTCCAGTGGCGGTGACACAGCAGGGGGCCATGCTAGTCACGTCTGATCAGTCCCATGCAGAAGGAGCCGAACTACCCAAGGCTGCCTATCAGCCGAACACGGTTTGATCCTATTCAAACATGATCCCGTATCGCGGTCCAAACCACTGGCTAGCCTTCCCAGAGGGAGGGCACCGTGCCAATCCCTCCTAGCCACAGGGCCAGCCCCACCATGGGAACTAGCCGTGAGCTCTGGTGTGCTCACTAGAGGCCTGATCCTGTCCCCGTTCAAGTCACTGGCGAGACGTTCACAGTCTTCAGTGCGAGAACGGGCGGTGGGGCTCCTCAGTCCCCTTGCTGACCCATTAGAGGGCGCCAGCAGGGTCCCCCAGCATGGACAGGGCAGGAGGTAGACAGCTGTTCATTCAGCCACTAAGAAGCACACTTCACATAGCTATTCAGGCGGCAGCCAGTGAAAAAAGCCCCAGGATGCGTGTGTTTAGGGGTAGTGCTAGTGATCAGTTTGCTTGTGCTTGGTGTTCCTATGATCTTCCAGAGCCTGAGTGTCCTGGAGGACTGTCAGGGCAGAGACTGGGTCCCTGTTGAGCCCAGATTGCCAGATTGTACAAGCACCGATGATCCCACTTGGATCAGTGCTCCGGGGCCCTAGACACAGTAACACAGCCCAGAGCAGAGGATAGCAGCCACTTCTCCAGCAGTCCAAGGGTTAATACGGATCCTAGTGACTCTTTGACCTAACTAACCCCATACTGCACTGACCACTCCCCTGGCCGAGGGAGACGTGACTCTTTTATCTTTGTCAGGGACTGAAGATGGGCTGGAAGCAAACCCCGCATTCCCAAGCCCTGCAGGGCCCAAATGTGGCAAACCACTCCCCATTGTGGGGCCTGAGCTCACTTCTAGCAGCCACTGATCCAAATAGTTTAGTAGATCTGGAGTCACTCCACTGACAGCAGGTAGCTAAGAGACACTGCACCTTGAAGCAGGTCGCCCAGTGCAGGTTTGTCTTTAACCACCGCCCCAGGGGAAGGATACAACATGGATGCCATTGGGATTTCTAGGGCAGTTTTTACATTTCAAACAGATTCCAGCCCCCTGCCCCAGCACCTCGGTGTGGTGAACTCCAATTCAGCCCCACCTCCCTCTGCTCAACGGGTCTAGGTCTGAAGACCCCAGGACCGGGCATGGTTGGAGGGGATTCACTTTACAGAGGGGACAGATTCCTGGTTCCAGCAGTGATTCCGGTTCAACTCCAGCACGTCTGAGGTGCTCCCTGGCCCAGTCTGCAGAGCGCTGAGCTCACCTATCACAGCACCACCCCTCACCCAAATGGCAGGGACCGCACAATAACCCAGCCCCACTGCCAGGATCCCAAAGCATTATCCCGGAGACAGCCCCCTGCTAGCTAGGCGTGCCACAAGAGGGACCCCATCTATCTGTGCCCATGGTCACACAGTGGTTAGGAAAAGGACCCAGGAGTCCTGGTACCCAGCCTATCAGACCATGCTGTCCCCCTTCCAACGGCCAAAGGGAGAACACTAGATTGAATCATTCCCAGAGAGCCCGGCACTCGTTCGTGGCCGAGTCTCCCTCTCCAGCATGGAATCTCACATTCCCTCTGCAGCCGAGCAGAACCCTGCTGGAGCAGGAGCTGAGGACGGAAGGGAGGGCAAGGCTGCTCTGACCCGTGACAGATACAAATGCGATGCATAGTTTTCAGAGACTGGCTGGAATCACCTACTCTCCCCCTCGCTCCTGCCTGGCCCTGGGGACCTTTGGGACCAGATCCAGAGTCAAGGTTGGCAAGCGGCTCCCGTCTCCGTAACAAGCTGAACCAAACCCCCAGGTCTGAACACTCCCAGCTCTGGGCTATTCAAATCCAGGGCCCGCTCGGCGGGGGGTGGCACATGCCTGAACTGGGTGAAGTGGGGGATAGGTGCGATCCAGGCCCACCACCACTCTGAAATGACCCCGTTGCCTCATCCCTCCTCTGGGAGCCCCCTATGCACACAGTCACCGACCCTGCATCCCCTCCTGGGAGTAGACCTTTCCCCCAGCTGGGACTGGCATGTCCCTCCGATCAGCCTGACAGTGATCGCCCCCTAGTGGCTGCACCCCGCTGCTTGCATTCCCAACATGCCAAGGGGGAAACTTGGTGTGCATAGCGCATGGGGAGCTCCCTCTGCCCTCGGCTCTGCCATCCAGCAGCAGCAGAGCCTCGGCCCGGTCCTGCAGCCCTGCCCTGCTGCCAGCAGTCCCAGGGAGTTCCCCAGCCCTGCTCACCCCAGGAAGGGCTAGCCACATGGGGTCTGCAAGGGCAGGATCCCCGGGGACAGTCCCCCCCGGGCTGGGTCTGCTCCACCCACACAGGTTCCGGGGTGGCTGACGAGGTGGTACTGTACTGTATGTGCCTCCTCAGCCACCCCGGAACCTGCACGGGGCATAATAAAGTAAAAGCTTCACCGCCAAACCCAGCAACTAGGCATCCAGCAGCTGCAGCCTCCTCTGGCCCATGATACCCGCCGCCCATGGCTAAGCTCTTTCCTCCTGCCCAGGCTGAGCTGATATGGGAGCCACTGGAGAATTTGCTTCCAGGCTTGTTTTGTAAGGGAGCTGGAGGGCTTTGCAGAGATGGGGCGGGACTGGGACGGGCCAGCACCCCTCCCATCCCATCGCCTACATAGGTGCTGGAAGTAGGGGCACTGCCGCAGCCCCTGGCTTGAAGTGGATCCCATCGTATGCAGGGTTTACAGTTTGGTTCAATGGCTCTCAGCCCCCGCCCACACACACACACAGTTCCAGCCCCCCTGACCGCCTGGTCTCCCCATCCCCACTCCCAGCCTAGTGGCCTTTGCTCCCCCAGCTCAGTCCCAGCCCCCAGCCCAGGACTCTTAGACATGCTGCACATCCGATTTGAGCGCAGGCATTTTTGGTCTCTCGCACACACCCCTTTTCCACCCACTGGAGTTTTACTAATTTTAACATCAGCAAGAAACCCTCCCCTCCCCCCTCCCAACACAGCGAGAGGAAAGGGCTTTGTCACGGAGCTCAGTGAGGCCAGGACTTTGCCCAAGGAATGCACACACATCCAGGGAATGCACACACACACGGACCGTACAAATACACCATGCATCCACACAGGGAACGCGCACACACAACATGTGCTGGTGCATCCCCTATCTTCCCCGCCCCCAGCCGGAGATCCCCCTTCCCAGCATGCCAGCCCCACTATATCCCAAAATCCCCCACTGAAGTCGCTGGCTGAAGCTTGAGGGCCAGGGCACAGGCGCCTTCTGCACGGCTCCTGTGGCCCAGAGGATTCGCGCACATGGATGTATGGTGTCCGAAGGGGAGCTGAGCTCTTGGGAGAGTAGCCCCAAGTGGACCTGGGTCATAGGAGACAGATGCCCCCCGGCCCCTCATCCTCTTACCTCCAGGCTGTCCAACCCTCCTCCTCCCAGCTGGCGGCTATGCAAGCTTGGGCCTCCAGACCTCTCCGTCCTGCTGGGCCGGGGCAGCAGCAGGGGTGTGGCAGGTGTGTGGCTCACAGGTACCCCGACAGAAAGGGACTGTCCCAACGTGGCTGCTGGGTCCCTGCCCGGCAGAACTCCCTCCGGAGCAATGGGCTGCTTGCCAGGGTAGCTGGGAAGGAGGCAGCAGGCTCAGCAGACCGTGTGGAAAAGCCCATCTCCCGGGCTGTCAATCAGCCCTCAGCTGGAGTGAGGAAGGGCCACTCCGGACTGGGGTGGCAGCTGCCATTTCTCCCAAAGGCCCATCCGGCCCGTGACGGGGGAGGGGAGCCGTACGCCCACAGGGCTTCCCTGCCACAGACGGGCCCGGATGAGCACGGCCTCCTTTCAGGTCAGTGGCTGAGTAGGTCAGCGAGGCCCCCGCACGCTGGTTGAAGGAGTCTAGCCGGGGACAATAGAAAGGGCAAGAATTGGTGATGGGACATGGGGGAGGCCCCTGTGCCTCAGCTCCAGCCCCCCCCCCGGCACTGGGGTGCATCTGGATACAAACAGGACAACGCATCGGAGATGCCCGTTCACAGCCAGCTCAGGCCATAGGGAGCATCACGCTCTCAGTCTAGGCCTCCTGCGGATGTCCACCCACATTACATAGTCCCATGCTGCCGACCCCGACCCGTTATCCCAGCCTGGGGCTCCCCAGCTCCATCCTGACCTGCAGCCTCCTGCTATTCCTGCCCAGAGCTCTGCTGGAGTTAGGAGCTGAAGCACCTTTGAGGATCTAGACCTCAGAGACGGGAGGGGGAACAGGGAGCTTGGGGGGTCGGGGGAGGAGAGTCGGTCTGTGCTTCCCAGAGGTTGGGCAGCAATGCAGAGAGGCTGAAGGCAGGAGGGTGCTAACCATCAGAATGCTACAGATGCCGGCTCAGTTCCAGCCTAGGTCAGTGATCAAGTAAAGCCTTTCCCGTGACGCGTCAGCACAATGGTCTGTGTGCCGCGAGTTGGTGGGTTCTCAGCCAAGTTACAAGGGGACCCCTGTCTCCATTGCAACCCCCACCATGCCGTGTTGGCAGCTTGGGCAGAGGGGCTGAGGACACTGTTCCCTCTAAGCTGTGTGCGTGCACACAGATCCTAAACCCCATGCACACGGCGAAACACCGCATGCACATTTGTACAGAAGCACAACAATTTGCACAGAAGAAATTTTTTGCGCACATGGCCTGTCAAAAATTAGAGGGAACATTGGCTGAGGACCTGGGTTTGCCCTTGGTCCAGAAACACCACCCCCCGTGGGTCTGCATGGAGACGCTGCAGCCGGGGAAGCTGGTTCTGCCCTTGACAAACCTAGATAAATAGAGGACTCCAGGCACCACGGTAGCCCATGTGGCTGCACTGACTGGGGGCGGGGACTGGAACCCTGCACCCGGAGAACAGGGTGGGACCCCAGGGGCAGGGGCACCCGAAGGAGGGCACAGAGAGACGAGCCAGCTCCCATGAGAGGGGCTGGGGACGCAGTGCTGCATTGGCCAAGGGGGTGGACCAGAAGGGGCCATTTCTAGTTTCTATAATGGAAGGACACCAAGCATTCAGCCTCCTGCTGAGGGACCACTGCCTCCATGGTGGAGGCTAATTACCCCACGGCCTGTGCGCCTTGCAGGGCTAGGCAGGTGGTTGGCTGGCTGGCAACGAGATTCCTTTGTTCTCCAAATACAGAGCGACTCGCTATTAGCACAGATCACCCCCGCACCCCTTCAAGACACTCCGCTGTGAGGCCAGGTAATTCCCAGGTGCCTGGTGCTTTCATAGCGTCTCTGGCACGCTGGACTCTGCAGCCGGGGTTCCCCAGGTCACGCAGAAGGAGGGGAGGTGGTTTCACTTCTCCAGCAGCTAGAGAGGGGTGGGGTGTCCTTGTGATCCTTCCCACAGCCAGGGGTGGGCAGGGGAATACCCCACCGTGCCCCAGCCAGCCCTGGAGACGCCAGCAGCAGGAGCAGTCCTGGCCCGTTCTCTGGGGCTGCGCACGCCTTCCCGTGATCCTGGCAGCTGGCACCTCCCCCAGGAACAGCCGGCTAAGGTCACTTAGAGCCAGTCACCAAAATCCATGCATAGGCACGTGACCCCAAGCGGCTGCCCCATGGCCCATCGGAGCCGGGGTGACTCTGCCCCTCCATAAACCAGCCCCCCTCATGCACACCAGACACTGAGCACTGGGTTAGCCATCTGGGTACTTCTCTGGCCCCCCTTACCACATTATCTGAGCACCTCACAACCTTTACCGTATTTACCCCTGTGAGGCCAGGCAGTGCAGTTATCCTTATTGTACTCAGGGGAAACTGAGGCACACAGAGGTTAAGTCACTTGCCCAAGGGAACCAGGAGTTGACCCCAGGGCTCCCGAGTCCCAGTCCAGTGCCTCTAACCACTAGCCTACCCCTTCCGACCCATACAGTACCTGAGGTTCTCAAAGCACTTTACAAAGCTCCCATCTCAGTCAGGGAAACTGAGGCACCAAAAACGGAAAAGTCTTGCTCAGTGTCCCACAGTCAGCCACAGGACCGAGAATAGATTTCAGCTCTCGTGTCCCTATGTGACCCCGCCCCACTGCATGCCTGGTATACAATCTTCACCCACACGCGGTGGGCCTGCTGGGATGCCCTGGGCAGCTATTCCCTCTGGCAGTGAGCAGCTAGGCAGCACGGAATCCATGCCAGCCATGCACAGAGCAGCACCCCCAATTTACAGTAATTAGATTGCAACAGAGGCAGGTCTGCATGCAAAAGGCAATTAAGGGAGCATTAGCCTGGATTGTGAGCAAACACCTAGGTAATTAGGTTTGAGCACCAGCCACAGACACAACACACACCTCTTGAAGGATGGGTAACCATGTAGTCAGGACAGATCCACAGCTCTGATATTAAACCTCCTGCTGCAGGGCTTAAGCCAACCCCTAGCTATTAGGGATACGACCTACCTGGGAGCAGGTTGTTCCACCTGTGTCTGCTGGGCGGTTCTTACTCCTGCCTCTGAAGCAGCTGGTACTGGCCGCTGTCAGAGACAGGAGACTGGGTACCAGATTCCAGCTCCCATCCAGCCTGGCAGCACCCATGTTCCAAGGATTTGTTTCCTCATTTCTGTGGCATCCCTCGCCTTGGAAGGCCCCTGTGTTACAGGGATCACAACATAAAAGCACCAGGGGACCTTGGATGACCTCAAGCTAATCTTCACCCAAAGCCAGCCCTGAATCCGGAAGGCTGCTCACTAATCTCTCTGTGCGGAAACTACTGACTCACCGAACCAACCACTTCTCCATGGGAAAGTTATACCGGGTGTGTTGGGGGGGGGGGACCCCACAGCCATCTCCTCCAAACCCCCTCTTTCCCCTGGCTCCCACTTCCCCCACCGAGCTGCTTTCACTTTCCGCCGAGGGACCCAAACACTAAACCCGAAACTGAGCTTGTTCCTTGTCTGCGAAGATGAGAAGCGGCCCGGCCCCCTGGCCCAGGGCTAACACGAGGCCCCAGGAGTAAAAGGAGGCTGGCTCCTCACAGCCTTGCACCAGGAGACTTCACCATCCAGATCCAGCAGCAGGGACTTGCTCTCTTTGGGATGGCACCCCCACCTCCACATCCCCTCACCTCCAGCAGTGCCATGAGTGAGGCAGCCTCCAACGCACCGTGATGACCTCATCATTCTCAGGGCCTCTCAGTCCATTAGGGTTACTGTGTAGAGGGGGCTTGTGGGCTGGTCACGGCCTGTGGGGGCCTGTGAGCTCTTTAGGGCAGATTGCCTTTTGGTTCTGTGTCTGTACAGCACCTAGCACAATGTGGTCCAGGGCCACGACAGGGGCTCCTAGGCACTACTGTAATACTGTACACCTAATACAGAATAACAAGCTGCCGGCCTGAATCCAGGGCAGCAATCAGGCCTGAAAATGGCTCCATTTTGCCATCTGTTTGGCGGCTCATGCCAGATGACTGAATCGATAACGTGCACATACTTCCTACAGGGGCCATGGTCCACCTCCCCAAAACCACCCCACGGGATGAGTGTAGGAGTGACCTGCCCTCTAGGTGGATGTCCCCATGCAGGGATGAGGACACAGGAGCTTGTCTGCTGTAGGAAAACATGCTTTGGGGTGGTTATGTCCCCAGGGCAGCCCCCTATGCGAATATAAGACTAGGGTCTGGTGCACCAGTGCAGTGAGCAATGGCTCCAGTGCAACCACGCTCACGTAACTGCACTAGGACAGACTGCTGCCATCTAGACACAGCTTCACTGGCTGCATGGGGAAGAGTTTGTCCCAGAGCCGTGCTGCAGAGTCCAGAGCAGAGGGGTGGCCCTGGTGCTTCCTGCAAAGCTCCTAGAACTAGGCCGAACATTCTGGATGGAAACGTTTTCCCACCAGAAATGCACTTTTGTCGAAATCAAAACATTTTGCAGGACTTTATGAAACTGTCACCAGAAAAAATGTCAAAGAGAATCACCTAGAACGCAGCATTTCAATTCACGTAGACTTTGCTAGGCTAGTAAAATATTCCCTTATGTTTGCATACAGAATTTATCAAACACTATCTCTTATTTCATTGTCTATTATCATGTTTTGACTTTATTCAGCCCCGCCCCCCATTTTGCCTTGCCGGAACAATACACCTCAGTGTTACCCGAATGAAACTGTTCGGCGTTCCAAAGCTGAAATATTCCAGAGTTTCTAGCCGGCCGGGAATTTCCACTTCTCCAAATTGGACTGAAAACCAACGTTGAAACATCAGAATTTTCATGGAACGAAAATTTTCTCTTCCATACAGCTCTAAAAATTAGCATTCTTGCACCCAGCAGTGGCTGTTCCAAGCTCTGCTCTCCTTTGATATTATTTGACACCATCATTCTACACCCTTTGCTCTGTTTCCTTTTCCTAAACAAGGGGGAAGGACTTTTTCCCCTTTAAAACTGAAGGTGGAAGGACACTATGGCAGGAGGCGGTGCACATGGAAGCATCCCCAAGGCACTGCTGCGTTATCCCTACGCAGCAGGTGGAGACCGTGTCTGTACAGCACCTAACATAATGGGATCTCCGTGCTGAGCAAGGTCTGGGGGAGACAGGGACAGTTGTTTATGGATCCTTCAGTTCAGTCCAAAATCTTAAGCCCCAAATGCTGTTCAGGTTCAAGTGGCACAGGTTCTAGCCCTGACGCCTCCCTGTGAGCTCAGGGAAAGGTCTACCCAGCCCCTTATTGGGACTGAGAGGATCTGCCACTGAAGGATCTTGACTGTACAAGGTCCTCAACCCAAATCAAAGCCCCCCCTGTTTCCCGAGGCAACACCTCATGCCTCCCGCAGTCAAGTGAGGCGCAGACCCACAACACCCTTTGTAAGGGGAGCTGAGGAGCAGCTCTCAGACCTGCACGCCCCAGGCCAGAACTGGTGTCAGGCAGGGAATATGCATCCTCGGCCACCTTATACCATGCCCGTCGCTCTGCAACAAGCCTGTGCCCCCTAGGTCCTTCCCAGCGGTCAATACAGTGCAGGTCACAGCCATGGGTAACACTGTGGCAAGAACACAGCTCCTCCCACTCCCAAAGCCCAGGCCCTGCCACTTGAGCTACAGGAGAATCTCCTTTAGCTGTTAGCAACACGGGGCCTATGACACACAATGCAGCAGTTTTGATCCCATCCAGTAGAGGCCAGCACAACTCACATGAACCCATTCATTAAGCCTCATCTGCACTCCTCTCAGGCTGCGCTGTTATGTTGTTGGCTCTGCCAAGCTAAGCAGCACTCAGCTGTGTTAGTGTTCGGATGGGGGACCTGAACAGACTAGATCATTCAGAGGCAGGCACTCTCCTCATCTGAGTCAGGATGGGGCGCAGTGGGGCTGCTGGAGGGACTGTCACTCAGATTAGACACTTGAGGCCCCATTTAGGGTCCCTAAAGCCTCCTGCAGTAGCAGGGGCGGCTCTAGGCATTTTGCCGCCCCAAGCACGGCAGGCAGGCTGCCTTCGGTAGCTTGCCTGCGGGAGGTCTCCGGTCCCGCGAATTCAGCAGCAGCCTGCGGGAGGTCCGCCGAAGCCACGGGACCAGCGGACCCTCCGCAGGCATGCCGCCGAAGGCAGCCTGCCTGCCGCCCTCGTGGCGACTGGCAGGGCGCCCCCCCGTGGCTTGCCGCCCCAAGCAGGTGCTTGGGGTGCTGGTGCCTGGAGCCGCCCCTGTGCAGTAGTGACCCCATTAGCACAGGGGCTGGGGCAGGGGGTATGTACAAGGCACCTGGAGGAGAAAGGGATGCTACTTGCATGCTAAGCATGATCACTAGGGCCCAGATTACTAAGGAGTTAAGCTCCTAACTCCCATTAAAATCAACTTGAGTTTGGAGCCTAAGCCCCTCTGAGAATCTGGGTGCAGGTAAGTCCGATGTGCCCCCCATTGTAGAGCATGCTGTTACAGCAGGGGGTGAGCAATCCATTGCGAGGGGAGCAAAGCTCACCTCTGCACTGCTCTCCGACAGGCAAACATGGGGAGCACTTTCCAGCGAAGGGAGCAGCTCGCTATGGAGCGATCGCAGGCGGCCGGGCGCCAGGTTCAGTGGCTGGAGGGCTCTTCAAAGTCTCAGAGCCAGAGAGTCACCATCTCCTGCTCCAATCCATCATATACAGTCCCCCCCGCCCCGTCTCCGCTGGCGAATGAAAAGAGGGACTGTCAAAGCAGCCAGCTCCGCCGGGGCTCCCCGAACACTGCGTTGTTTGTATCTGCCCTGACAACTGCTGGAGCACATGGAGCGGGAAGAGCACCAACACCAACAGTCGGTGCCCAGCCCAGCCACTCCCCTCCCTGCTTGGTGGGAGGAACGAGACAAATGGACGGGGTGAGAGGGGACAGGGGCGAGAGACAAGGAGCGCAGTGTCACCGGGGTGAAAACCAAGCCAGCCGGGCGTAAAGAGGAAGAGGGGGCGGGAGAAATTAGCAAGCTGCCCTGGGAGGTGCGGAGAGATATCCGATCTATCTCCTAGAACCGGAAGGGACCATGAAAGGTCATTGAGTCCAGCCCCCTGCCTTCACTAGCAGGACCAAGTACTGATAGTGCCCCAGATCTCTAAGTGGCCCCCTCAAGGATTGAACTCACAACCCTGGGTTTAGCAGGCCAATGCTCAAACCACTGAGCTATCCCTCAAATAAGAGAGAGAGCCCCCTGCTTCCACTGCAGAACTGGAGCTGTGCAGCAATTTGCAGGATCAGGCCCTTTAAAGCCCATCCACACGGGTGGAACGTTAACCCGGTACATGCTAGCGGTGTGCAATATTCCTCTCTAGTGGCTGGTGCCCCAAAGGATAACGGCCTACTATACTCACCAGGGAACAGAGTGACTCCTGTGCCTTGAGCCAAGGGTCAAGCTGTGCTGCTGAGCCAGCCAAGGGACCTCCCAAAAACAGCTCCGAGCACACCCACTCCCCCAATGGGCAGGAGAGCAGGGTGTGTTTGAACAACGCACCCTCCACCCCCAGCACAGACGTCCTTAAAGGGCACTCGCCCAGGTCAGCCGGAGTGCAGCTTAGCTTGCACAACAGCAGTGAGCAGAGTCCAGCAACAGCCGTTCTCAGGGGCTGCCCCGCCCCGGGCACAGGGCCCCACTCACACACCAGGCACTGCGCCCCCAGTCCGTCTCCCCTCCATCATCCACGCTGGGCACAGCTTCCCAGCTCTTCCCTGCTTTGGGTCATGCCCTGCTCTCTTCTGTGCAGGCCTGCCAACCGGGGGTCTGCCCCAGCCCTCTGCCCGCCTTGGGCTCAGCTCTCCAGCCAGGCCCCAGCTGCTGTGGGCTGCCTTCCTCGCAGGCCAACCCTGCACAAGTGTAGCTGGTGGGGCTAATGGAACAGAACAGATTGGCCCAAGGCCTCTGCTCTCCCCTCCCTCCCCCGCTACATTAACAGTCCAGGGAGCAGCGCCCCCGGCTGGCTGGCGAGCCCTGCAATAATGAGCCGGAAGGGGGAAAATACCCTAGCTAAGGACTCCAACACAGCGACTCTGATCAGGTTACTGATAACAGCGACATGAGTGATTCCAGCGACAGCCTTTGCAGTCACAGTAGGGAGCTGCAGGTGGCATGTGCTGGAGTCACACACTGCTGATGCCCCCGCGTACCCTGCTGGAAGGGTATTGACTCAGAGCACATTGCACTGATACAGGCTTTCAGCCACAGACATCAGAGCCATTCCCAAGGGAAGCCAACTACTACCAGCATCATGATACAGACGGGGAAACTGAGGCACATAGGCGTGACTTGCCCAAAGTTGGTCAATGGCAAAGCTGGGAATAGAACCCAGGACTCCTGACTCCGAATCCAGTGGCCCTGGGCTCCCTCCTCCGCCTGTTGGCATACCGTCCTGACTGCAGAGAGGCATGCAGCTGGACCCCTGCCCTGCAGCTAGCCAGGTGACCAGGGCCACTGGCACATATGGCTCAAGTGCATTTGGAGGTTCGCAGTTTCCCCGTCGCCGCCTGCCTCCTCCTGCTCAGAGGCAAGGGCTGGGGGCAGTCACCCACTCGACATCCTCAGAGCTTCCCTGGCGTACCAGGCCCATGAGTGGATTCACGCCCATGCCCCTCCTCCATCGAGGGCAGCCAGCTGTACGGCGCTCCCTTGGCATCGGGACCCAGAAGTTGCTGTGTGGTCAGTTGGCCTGGGCACAGCCCAGAAGCCAGGCTGCCCAATGCAGACACCCTGTTAATACCAAGGAAGGAGGGGATGATTTAGGGTGCTCCGAGGGGTCTAACCAGTGCAGCTGGGATGCAACAGAGAAAGGGAAGCTGTAGGCTGCCTAGCAATCTGAGCTCTCCAGGGCTATGGGATACTCTCCCGGTGGGAGCCCCATCTCTTGGGACACTTCAGCCTAGAGGGGGGTGAAACACTGGAGAACACAGGAGAGGAAATGAGCTTGCACTAGGGGCAGATGGCTTAGGCCTGCTATTAGGGAAGCATGGCCTAGTGGACAGACCCCCAGACTGTAATTCAGGAGACCTAGGTTCTACTCCTGGCTCTGCCGGAGACCTTGGGCAAGTCTCTGTACCTCAGTTTCCCCCTCTGTGAAGCAGGGATGATGATCCTAATTCGCTTTGGGATGAACAGCACTAGATATCGGGATCATCCAATGGCGGCAGGGGCCGAGCACCTAGCGGCCCCAGGTCTGTCCCACCACCCTATGGACAGAATACTCTCCCTTGATCTGTCTCCGAACGCTCCCTTGGGGGCAGGCCTCAAACCCAAAGTGAGGCACCAAATGCCCTTCACTAGCAGCTCTTCTGTGCTGGCATCATAACACGACTGTGTCCGAGGCACGACGCAGCTCGGGGGGGTTCAGGCCCTGTGCCTCTAGTGTTAACATCCTGATTCAGCTCTCTTTAACCCAGGCAACCCTCCATCTCATCTGAGCTGCTGCAGCCCTAGGAGAGGTGACAACCTCGTGTCTTCCTCTGGAAGCACGGGACATGTCAGCCACCAGGGCACGGCAGTAGCCTCCCTGGCCATCAATAGCTGTGGCTAGGTTTAAGCTCTGGCTAAATCAGGGATCGGCAACCTCTGGCATGCGGCTCGCCAGGGTAAGCACCCTGGCGGGCCAGGCCAGTTTGTTTACCTGCCGCGTCGGCAGGTTCGGCCGATCGCGGCTCCCACTGGCTGCGGTTCGCTGTCCCAGGACAAAGGGGGTGGCGGGAAGCAGGGCGAGCCGAGGGATGTGCTGGCCGTGGCTTCCCGCCACCCCCATTGGCCTGGGACACTGATCAGCCGAACCTGCTGACGCGGCAGGTAAACAAACTGGCCTGGCCCGCCAGGGTGCTTACCCTGGTGAGCCGTGTGCCAGAGGTTGCCGACCCCTGGGCTAATCCTTCGCTTTGATGTCCCCAAACACGGCAGCGTTGTTTTAAGCCCCTAGCAGCAAGTACTGCGCTGAGCCCTTGGCAGATGCGTATGATGTTCTGCAGGGACGCGGGGGAACCAGCGGAAGGGATGGGAAGGGTGAGATCTGGACCATGTGTACAGAACAGACATTCCTCTCGGATTTAACATTCCTCCCCCCGCCCCCAAACACACAAACTCCCCTGCTCCCATCCTTCCCCTCGACCTCAGAACAACTCCAGTGAGGGAAGGCCGCTGTCTGCCTCATCACGCGTCTGTGGTTTGGAACAGCTCGGTGCAAGCGGGGCCGCTGCGCTCAGCCAGCCGGCGGCGGGGGAACAAGCTGAACCCTATGGAAAGAAGGATTTGCGGCAGAGGAGAGAGGCTGCATTGCTGAGCCGTGAGTTTGCCGGAAATTAATTGGTGGGGGCACGGGGAGATCGGTGCAGACACAACGAAGGCCAGTGGGGGGGTAGGGAGCAGACACCCGACACCTAGCGGTTAGAGGGCAGCAAATGCGTGGGGCCCCTGGAGCGCTCTCAGCAAACCCTCGGGGAATGGCATCTGACCCCAGGGAGCAGGGCTGTGCTGGGACACAGGGGTCACTCTGGCATGCAGAAGATGTGTTGCCACGGTATTTGGTGGGTGAAAGTCCTCAGTGTCATATTAATCTTGGGGGTAGCCGTGGGGCATAAGAGGGGTCCCTTTTGCACAGTGGGGAACTGTTACCCCATGCACCCCTTAGTCAGTGTAGCCTGGGCAGGGTGCGGTGATGTTATATACTCTCAAAGGCAATGAGGGAAGCTTTCTGGGTGGCTGAATTTTTCCCATACAGACTCCTAGTTCAGCAGGGGTAGGAGCCATAGCAGGAAATCCAGTCTCACCCTGCACGCTCAGCTAGCAGGAGCCAGCCAGATGGCACAACAGCCCATTCGCTGGCATTTACGGAACTGGCACAGTCGCTTCGCCACGATTCGTGGGTGCCTCCCTGTCCTCAAGCAGTCCAATGAAAAGACAACAACCATCCCTAGCTCTCATCCAGTCCTTTTCATCACCACCTGTCCTGTGTTGATCCTCACGGGCCCTGGGAGGCAGGGCAGGGCTACTAGCCACATTGGGCAGATGGGAAACTGAGGCACAGAGTGATTAAGTGACTCTCCCAAGGTCACATGGGAAGGCTGCAGAGCATGGAATTCAATGCAGGTCTCCCAAGTCATAGGTTAGGGCCCTAACCACCAGACCATCCTCCTGAACCCTGAAACAATCACAAACCTGAGCCCAAATGATTTGTGGCAAGAGTGTTCCTTGATATTTATTAGTCCCAGCAGACCTGGCTTCTATTCCCAGCTCTGCCACCGGCCTGCTGCGGGATCTTGTCAAGTCATTCCCCCTCCCTGTGCCTCATTTTCCCCATCTGTAAAACGGGGATAATGATTCTGACCTCCTCTGCGAAGCACTTTGAGAGCTACTGATGCAAGCGTTAAGGAAGACCTAGGGGTTATTATACTCCACCTAGTCCCAAGCTTTCAGCCATCCAGACAGGAAACAGAAATGATCCCAGTGTGACTGAGGGGGCCAATCTGACAACAGGAACAAGGACAATTCTAAACCCTTGGTGAAGAACCCATAGGGCGGAAATTTGCAACAACTATTCAGCCTAATCTTTGACAAACAGAACTGGCAGAAAATCCAATCAATTCACAACTGCTTCCCTGCCCAGAAGGGAGACCAGCTCCATAGTGACTACGGAACAGCTCCTCCTCCTGCACAACGCCTGTCGATTTCTAAAGAAAACAACAAATATTTGACGTGCCTAGACGTGTATGCACAGCACCTAACACAATGGGGCTCGAGTCTATAGCTGGGGCTCCTTGGTTCTACCATAATACACATAATGAATAGTGTCCCGCGCCCATCGCAAAGGGGTCTTGGTCCAGGACAAACCTGGATAAATGGTCTCCTTTGAAAATCCACAAGCAATCGATATGTTATTGAGATCTGGCTTGAGGAGCATGTGCCAGCATTCGAACAGGTGTGATACGACCACTGCAGGCTGAGCTTGGTTCTACTGCCCGAGGTAAAGGAGAATTTCCATTTGTGATGCAATCTTCTGCACTGACTACAAGGTAACCTGCAAAAGCGGGTGGTGGGGAACAAGTCTGTCCCCCTTTGGCTTCTTTACGGTCCCTCAGAAATTCAGGGCTTGTCTATCCTGGAGGGCTCTCTGCTGACTGGTGTGCATGGGAGTGATACACAGACAGATGAAGGGTGCTGAAGCAAAACAGATCCCACACCACCACATGACTGCCAATGCACCTCAAACCCGAAGTCCTGCCCCCATTGCCCCACAGCTCTGCCCATGCCCCTCTATCCTAACCCACAGCCCCTTGCCATTCCAGTCCAGGGCCACATCAAATCAACTAAAGACACTTCCCATGCACTCGGCAGGATAGGAGTCCAATGGCCAGTTCAGCACAGGGCGTGGATTGGCTTCCTAGTAATCTACCAGTCTCTGACTCATTCCAACAGGAGATTTGCATAGTCAGGTCAGGTGCATCCAAACTTTCCCTACGCAGGCAGCGTTAAAACACCTCGGTAGATTCCTCCCTGGGCCTGTGCATGAGGGAGAGAGCAGACCTTGCCTTCAGATAGCAGGGCCTGTGCTCAGCCCCTCTAGCTCCCATCCAATCGCCAGGACCAAGCCCAAGAGGTCATTCAGACACAGGACATGTATGTCACTGAGTGCAGACTCCATGTCACCGTAGCTACCAGCGATTAGCAGCACAGCCGCACGAGCCGCTTGGAGATACTTTCTGGCACACACAATCAGCCTGTGGAACTCCCTGCCATTAGACCGGATTCAGGCACAAAGCTTCTCTCCATCAGCTCTAGAAATGGACTATAGTCATACACCTTTGTCTGTAACAATGGGGCTGAGTGGATGTGAACCCCCCATTCCCATTACCGTTGATAGGAGAAGAAAAATCTCAGCCTAAGAGCCCATGGGACGAGTCCTGCCCCGGCCCCCAAGTCAATGAGCTGCACAGGCCATAAGCAGAGGGAGACTAGCCCCATGGCTTTGGGATCGGGGGGGTGAGAGGCTGGATGCTGTGGGGACTGGCAGGGGGTGCTGCTGCTCTGGCCCTTACATATACTAACTAGGGGCCCAACCTGGCATAGTGCTTGGCACCCAGCACCCCCCAGCGGGCACCAGGGTGGAGGGAACCAGGATCTGGAGGCGGGGGTGGCATCTAGTGGTCAGAGCAGGGCACTAGGCTCAGTCCCTTCCCTGGTACTGTGAGCCCTGCAGTTGCCTTCGCCATCGGGCAGTAGCCGTCCCTCCTCCCAGGAAGCCCTTAGCTAGAAGGTGCTCAAGAGACGCAGGGCATTAGAACACCACCCACAGCGCCCAGGACATGGTACCTCTCGAGCCCGGGGTCTACTCCAGGGCAGAGCAGGATTATTATCCACGGCCAAGGGACTGTCCTGAGGTCACAGTGAGTGGGTCCTGGATGAGGCCCTCACTGTGCTGGGCGCCGCACAGACCCAGCACAGAACCCGGGTCTCCTCAGCCTGGGTGCAGTGACCCAGCCGTGGGACCATCCTGTCACTCATCTGAACAGCAGTTTAGCCCCCAAACAACCCAGCCCAAAGCCCCAGTCCTGCAGCACCCCCGTGGCTCCTGCTCCATTTCCCACCCAAACTCCCAGGGACTCCCGGATTCTGTTCCTGACTCTGCCACCTACTCATCACTTTGGGTAAGTCACAGTCCCCCCCTCTGTGCCTCAGTTTCCCCCCACCTTAAATAGGGGGATGAGAATACCAATGACACCCACCCCACATTTCTTCTGTCAGAGCAGTGTCTGAGGTGCTGAGTGCCAGTGACTTCAGAGGTTGCTTTGGGTACCCAGCGCATCCCAGGGTTGCGCCTGTGCCGCAGGAGTCTGAACAGCCTGGGAGCAGCCTCTCCTCCCAAGGATCAGACTCTCAGGTGTTGGCTGGCAGCACATGGCCACAGCCATGCTCCCTGCCAAGCCGCAGCCCTCCTCTGCCCATCAGTCCAATCCACATTGCCTCCTCTGCACATGGGTTCCCAGTGCATGCCCCTTTCTCTGCTGGGGCCGTCAGCCTGACATTTCCCCTCTTTACACCTGTATCCGTGCCAACCCCCAGCACTGGGCCCTGCCTTCTCTCGAGGTACGCCACAGCCATACATGCCTGCAGACCCCCTGCAGCTGCAGTCCATCTCCATCCATGGCATGTCAATATCAGATTGAGCTGGGGGGCGGGGATGAAAGCTCCTTGCCTAGCTCCCAGCACCAGACCATGCTGATGTCTCTGTCTCATGTAGCAACAAGCATGCTATGGCAGCTCAGGAAATCCAGGGGTGCACATGGGCCTGCCAATTCCTGAGGGTTCTCCTTCCCCTGCCCCCACTGCTCTGGCAGGGGGCATGTCATCAGGTGCTACAGAATCATAGAATCTCAGGGTTGGAAGGGACCTCAGGAGGTCTAGTCAAAGCAGGACCAGTCCCCAGAGAGATTTTTGCCACTGGTTCCCTAAATGCCCCCCTCAAGGATTGAACTCACAACCCTGGGTTTAGCAGGCCAATACTCAATGAGAATGAGACAGCTCATTCCCCCCAGTGAGAATGAGAGAGCTTTCAGGTGCAGGCTAGAACAACCCCACCCTGTCAGCCTCCCCTTAGCAGGATGGCGAGTGGCCAAGTTACCAAACCTCCCGATGGGGTTGAGGCGGAGAGAACGGCCACGCCCCATCTGTGCCTCTCGGCTCCTTCCCCGCGTGCCCACATCTGGCTCTGCTAGGGAAGACTAGACATAGCAGATCATGATTAGCAGGTTGCTCGGCTGCAAACAAGAGAACCTGGTGCACAAGCAGGCGCAGGCCGGGGAAAGAGAGGGTGTGCAGACAGATCAGGACTGCGTGTGTGGGGAGCCCAGGGCTAGGACAGCAGAGGGACTGCGGGTAAGTACTGGGAGGCTTGACCGAGCACAGGTGAATGGTGGCAGTTGTTCTCAGGAGATTCCCATGGGTACTGCAGGCCAGGATCTAGGTGCACAGTCAGGGCACTGGGAAGAAACCTGCACAGAACCTGCTCAGCTAGCCCGGCTCTCCCAGGCGTATCAGACATCAAACTTCACCCAATTAAAGGGAAAACCCAGGGATTCAAGGCAGGGATGGCCAAGTGCAGACCTCATCCTGCCTGTCCAGAGGGTTACCCCGACACCATCTAATGAGGAGCCATTTGGTTACGCTGCAGCCGCTGCCTCCGACTTGTTGAGACTGTAATTGCAGTCGGACGTGGGCCAAGCAAAGCAGCTCTGGAAATGGGAGAGCAGGAAGACTGAGCTGCCAGAGGGCAGCCCTCAATCACTGCGCTCACAGGGCCCCCAGCCGGTGTGAAGTGGCAGAGTCACAATCCCCAAGCAGCTGAGTCACCCCAGCTGGGGGTCTTTTGGCATGTGCTCGGGGCAGGAGCGGCCCAACCCAGAGCATAGGGCGGGTATGGAGTTAAATCAGAACCCAGCATGGGACCTTTATCTTCTACTAACGAGCCCCCAGAGGCACTACAGCTCATCATGTTCCCAAGGAGCCACAAGGCTGACCCACGTGTAGCTCTGTCCAGGGACAGTTTGGCACCGCTTAACCTCACACCTCAAGAGTGTCCTTATCCCCATGTCACAGTGGGGGAAACTGAGGCAGGGGGAAGGGACCTGACATAGCCCAGGGAGTCTGTAGCAGAGCAGAGACTGCAGGCTGGGAGTACCAGTCTGCAGCAGGGACATTCAGCAAGGCTGGCCATTGCAGGTGTCAACATTTCACTGCGAGAGAGGGTGCTGTCTAGTGGGTAGAGCAGGGCCCCTCCATGGCCAGGAGACCAGGGCTCTGTTCCTAGCTCTGGTCCAGTCACTCAGTTTTTATGGGCCTCAGTCTTCCTCTGCTGTAAAGTGGGGATAGCAACACAAACCTCCCCCATGTGACAGTCTGATGGTGGGGGTCCAACACAGGACCCATTGTTATTTGTTATTATTAGACACACAAAACCCTGTTCTGTTTCTGGGAGCACCACACACTAGCACTAGTGTTTAGTCTATATATGCATCTACTACTAGCTAGAGGAGTTACTCCTTTAGCTCAAGTGCTAGAAGCTTGTGCTGTTAGTGCTGAAAACCCTGGGTTCAAACCTCTTTGGTGACCCTTGGGGGTGCCACACAAGGTTCCCTGAAGTCCTACTGAATTCAATGGGACCGTGGCTCCAATGGGACCAGGAACTGGCCATCAGGGTGGTGGCTAGGAAGAGAGACATGGGCCAATTGCTGGTCTCTAAGTCTTGGCCAGCGAAGGGAACCCCAGCCCCAAGGATCCAGCTAGGCCGGAGGCTGAGAGCTCTTTGGCCTGAGTATAGGATGATGAGCCGCTTGAGCTGTAGTCGACCGCACCTGGATCTGCCCATGGCTCTGTCGGCCACAGCACCAGCAAATTCAAATGCAGCCGTCCTGCCATTAGCCTCGCTGTGCAGGGGCTGTGCTTACAGCCGCTCCAATAAAAGGGGTCAGGAGCACTGGAGAGAGAGCTCAGAACCACAGCGCTGGCTGCTAGCTGGATGGGAGGGGGTCTGTCTGTGAGACTTACCCCAGCCCTGATGATGTAGGACAATTCCTTCATGACCAAAGAGTTGTCCCAGCTTCTCCTGGTGTCCTAGGAAGCACCGCCTCCGGGGAGAGGAACTTAACCTCCCTGCCTTCCAGAAACAGAGCTACAGCCCTGGGGGAACAGAGCTAACCGGGACCCCTTGCTCAAACTGACTACCTGGCAGCTGTGAAGGAGAAATCCCCTTTGGGCATGTGACAAGGCTGCTGTCAGCCACTTCCCCATCCAGGTGCCCACTTCCTCCCTTCAGAGGCTGCCTCAAAGGGCAAATATTTAACCATCTGCCAGGGCAGGCTGCAGAGACATGTTTTATGTTACGCTGCTCCTCAGTGGGGGGTGCTGCATTGAGCAGTGGGAATCCCTGCTGCCATGAGGCCAGCTTCAAGGCAAGTGACCTCCAGATGTGAGAAGCACCATTCACAGGCCATTAGCACTTGGTTCAAAGCCTCTCCCCAGCTCCTGGAGAATTAGCTGAGATCAGCATTCTCACTTCCTTTGCTGATCAGCATCGGGCCTGCTGCACCCTCAGCAAGTGGGAGCCGGGAGGCAAAAAGGACCCATCTAAGCAGTGCAAGGGCCCAGTGACTGCTGGGTGGGAGGTGGTGGTTGGCAGGAAGTTAGTGCCCAGCTGGTTTAAGGATACCGGTGTGCAGCCAGGGCGGTCAAGCTGCCCCACAGCCCCTGCACAGCACAGGTTAGCACCTGCGTCCGCTGCGGATTCCTGCAGGATCTGGAGTTTGGATCTTAGGTACAGGCACACCCACAAATTGGGAAGCAGGTGGGAGGCAGGAGAGGCATGTGGCAGGCTCACAGCCTGCGGGCCCAGGACAAACCTGCCCAGGGAGCCGCTCCAGCTCCACTCAGGGCCATCTCACATAGAGGGAGGGTGCGGGGATTGGGCCAGGGTATGATCTCCTATGGCCACCGCTCCACTCCACCACAAACCACTGGTCTCTGACTGGCATCCCAAGCCAAAACAGGCCAGTGCCTGGCTTCTGACCTGGGCTCTAGCACCAAGCTGCCAACCCCAGGTTCTGACTCCAGCACCGAGCTGCCAGCCCCGGGTTCTGATCCCAGCAGAGGGGTGTGGTGCCCATTAATTTCCGTTTGGGAAGCCCTGGGTGACGCTCTGTGGCAAAGTCTAACTCCTGAATTCAAACTAGTCTAGACAAAGCCCTGCAGGGATCGATCCTGCCCCAGCCCCGGAGGGACGGATTAGATGGGACCGGCAGGCCCTGTGATTCATCCCAAACCGCCCAGCCCCCTTCGCAGGCAGGGGCCGGAAGCAGACTGCCAGGGGTTTTCGGGGTGCAGGGTTTGATGGGGGTGTCCATTAGAGCTTTGTTTGCAACGCCACGCGGACCCCGGGCACCCGCCGCCGAGCCCTGCCCGGCCCCCTGCCCCAGAGACGGATCAGGGAGCGACCCCCCAGAAGATGGGATTGCGGGGTCGCCAGAAAGCTCTCCCGGGAGCGATTCGGAGCAATCCAGTGCTCCCGGCTCCTGCTCTTCCCCGGTGCCTCTCCATTGGCAGTTTAAAACCCGCAGCTCTCACACCCTCTCTGCCGTCCCTAGGTGCCGGGGCTTTCCCAGCCTCCCAGCTAGCTCGGGGAAGCTCTGCCTGCAGACTATGCAGCAACACAGCGATTGATTGCAAATCCCCTCCCGTTTGCAACGCCGGGCTGCCTGCATTCGCGCCGCTCGCTCGCCGCACGCCAGGGGCTGCGCCTGCCCCTTCAAATCCGCCCCCCGCCAGCACCTTGGCCGGGCAAGTTGCTGAGCTCTTGCATTTCGCAGGAAGCACCGGGAAGCAAGCACCGCTTGGGTGCCGGATCCAAAAGCGCTCCCGGGGAAGGGAAGCATCGAGCCCGCTGCATAAACCAGGCAGAGCCGCTGCCTCGTGTGCTGCAGCCAGCGCTGCCTAGACCCCGGAGTCCAGGGCTGCAAAGAGGGAGGGGGAGCCGTGTGCAATGATGGGGGGGCCATCTCTGCAGATTTTGCAAAGAAAATATTTGCAACTTCCTCCCCGATGAGGGATTTTTCCCCTCGTTTCCCGACACGCCTGGTTTCAAACGAGGCTAAAACCAACGGGGGAATATTTCCCCCCGGCTGAAGATCAATTCCGAGCATCAGAAAGGAAGGAAAACTGGGGGAAATGCGGCCGTTTCCCCCACAACACGGGACGCGCCCCCGGGGACACTGCCCGGCTTCCAGCTCAACAACGAGCCAAGGTTTCAGCCGGAAAATTGCAGAGTGCTGGGGGGTGGTCCACCAACCCCGTCTGCCAAGCACAGGCTGGGCTGCAAACACCTCGCCTGGCCCCCAGCGCACACACCGGGGGGGGGGGCTGTCATGGTACACACACACCCGCACCGCCCTGCTGGAGCTCAGCCCGGCTCTGCCACCCCCCGTCCCTGTCACCCCGCACTGACGGCCGGGCCCCCCTGCAGTGGCGGGATGCGCAGCCCGGCTCCCCTCTTACCTGCTGGCCAAACGCCCCGTCCTGAGCGCCCGCCCCGCGCCCTGCACCGGGACATGCAGCATTTCCGCCTCTGCCCAGCGCCCCGCGCCGCGTTCGGGTTCCCAGGGAGCAGCCACACGGAGCGAGCGAGCGAGGGGACGGCCGGGAACAAGCCCCTGCCCGCGGTCCCTCCTCCTCCTCCCTCCGTCGCGCTCCGCGGCTGGCTCCTTAAAGCTGCAGCGCCCCTTTCCCCCCAGCGCCGCCTGCCGCCCCGGAGCTGCCCCTTTAACACCAGGCGCAGGTACCACAGACAAAGGGCTGCTGCCGAGTCACCCCCTTGCAGCTCTCGGCTGCAGCGGCACAGGGCGCACACCCGGCCCGGCCCGGCCCGGGCACGAAGCTCCCACCGCCAGCACCCCAGCTAGAGATAGGGGGAGCCTGGGCTGCACCCTGGCTGAAGAATCACCTGCTTTGGGGCAGAGGGCACCTCCTCCGTGCCCAACAAAACAGCCTTAACGCCTGGGGGGGGGGCACGTGCCCGGGTGCCCACGCTGGGAAATTCATAATGTCCTGAGGCAGCATTTCTCTGGGTGACGGAGGAGCCGGCTGGCTTTGTTCTTCACTAGGCCTTCTATCAGCTGGCTGCCAGGCAGCTCCAGCAAGCCCAGCCCTGCGTGGCAGGGCACTGCCAGGTTACAGGCACAGTGGCAGAGGGGAACGCCCTGTGGGTACCTGTGTCACGCTGCCACCCCCCATACGGGATTCTGCAAGGACGCTCCCGCTTTTAAATCACACCAAACTCCTCCATTGGCTACGCCTGGGCTGGTCTGACTCAGAAGCAGAGAAGATGCCCCAGGGGAGGGCTCAACACCAGTGAACAGGCTTAAATCCCTTGGCTCCACTGAGTGCTATTAATTATAACCTGCATCTGGCCCACTGGCAGGCTGCTGTGGCTCTCCCCTCCATCCCCCAGCCAGGTCTGCCTTCCTCACTATTCAATGGCCAGGCTTGGATCATTCCCTCTCCAGCTAGGTACTTATCTGCCCCTTATTACCACAGAGCACCCTCCCCCCCAACCCTTACCGCGCTGATCCTTACGCACCCCTGCGAGGCAGGGCAGTGCTATGATCCCCACTCAATCAATGGGGAACCAAGGCACAGACAGGCTAAGCAGCTGGCCAGTGGCCACACAGAAGGGGCTTGGCAGAGCAGAAACTTGAACCCAGGCCTCCCACAGCTTAGGCTAGTGCCCAAACAGCTGGGTCTCTGCCAGCCCCAGCTAGCAGCACCACCTTTCCCTGGGCACCATGACTCACTGCACAACATGGCCATGTGCCTGATGCATGCAGCCTGGCAGGTGGAATCCTTCCCTCTCCTCCAGGGAGCCAGTTTGGAGGGTGCTGAAAGGTGGACCTCCCACTTCTGATAATGCTAACGCTCCTACGGCACCTTCCATCCCCAGCGCCTTCGCAGCACCCCCATAGTGTTTGCACCCCACGCATATAGGGCCCAGAGCAGCCCACTGCTCACTCTGACCCAGGCCAGCCAGGACGGTGTGAAAATCATTGATACAACGCCTATAGCTGTGCATTCAGAGGTCCCATGTACACAAGGACTTGGGTACAAGCTGGGCTACGCACTGGATCTGTGTCCTCAAAGCCAGGCACCACCTCGGGATGCTCAGGGCTTTGAACTGGTCCCTACAAGGTCACGGTTACACTACAACTTCTGACAGTGCTGTAAACAAGTCTGCCTGACTCAGCCCATGCCTATAGCCTAGACAGGGCCTCGGGAAGACATGTCAGGGAACCATGAGCAAAGAGGAATTGTTGGTGTGAGGAAGGAGAGATGGACAGAGGACGTCTGCTCTCCTGGGTCTGTAAAGATAAAAACCCATGTCTACAATATTGTTGCCACTGAATATCAGAAACTGGCTCCTTCCAGCCCTCCTCTCCCTGGGGAGAGCCACGTGTGAGCATGGGGGTGCAGGGAGTTAGGCATCGGAAGGGCCCGCCAGCCCCTTCCATAGCCCCCTGTGCCTAACTGCACTGACTGGAGCCCCCCTCCAGAAGATGCCCCAGGAAGCATGTTTCAAATAAGCCCCCTTTTGACACCCCCCGCTGCCCAACTGCCCCGAACCCTGTATCTCCAAGTGGGGCACCCAGGCGATGGTGGGGGGTGTACACAGCCCCTGTTCACACCAGTGGCAACAACAGCTGTGTGGAGATTTGTGAGTGTGTGTAGGGGGGAATTGGAAACACTTTCCTCCTCCCCACTGGAAGGGATCCCAGGTGCTTCCCGGCCTGGGGAGAGGCAGAGAACTGGGGACAGACTGTGGACCTGGGATGGGACAGTGAGGGTAGCTACTGCCCTTGACTCCAATGGCTCTGCCTGGCCTTACAGAGGCCCAATGCAGCTCTTATTAACAGTGGGGAATTAGCCACTGGGCCAATGGGGTCTGGGCCCAGGGGCCCAGGCCAATTGGGGGCCCCTGGAAAAATGTGCACCCTGACCTGCTCCACCCACCCGGAGTTGGAGTTCTAGGGTTTACTCCGCTCCGCTCGCCTACCCGGCACTCCCCGGCTGCCCCGCTCCCGCACCCCAACCCAGCTCCCCGTCAGGAGTGCAGGGGGCGGGGGGACTGCAGGCAGAAGGGGTGGGCCCCACAACCCCCTAATCCGCCTCTTCCTATTAACATCCATGAAGAGGCTCCCACTGAGCAGGATCATGCCCTTATGGAGCAGAAAGGCACCCTGGATCTCCCTGCTGTGTCCTCTGCAGGGGTGGGCACGCTCATTTGTTGCCCGGAGGAGGCGTTTATGGGGGAGGCTGAGCTCCGCAGCAGGGTGGAGGGGGTTAACTGCAGCACTAGCAGAGCGGTTGCTGTGAGCCCTGCAGCACTGGTCCCTGTGGGCTGGGAAATAAGTAATTCCTTCCTCGGGCTTCCCTCTGCCTCAGCAGCCTCTCTCTGCGCCTTGGTAAATGAGTCTCTGCTTTCTTTATCCCTGGGTCTGGTGAAGCAGTAAAGTAGGAAGGGCCAGCCCAGGGCTCCTGCTGTCAGCTCAGAGAGGCAGTGTGTTCTTGTTTGCCAGCAGCATGCTAGGGCTAGTGCATTAAGCACGCAGGTCTGTGCAGTCTCAAGCCCGCTCCAGAGCATGAATTCAGGCACCTTTTGTCCCAGATTTGCCCAAAGGGCAGTGCAATTTCCTTAATGTGATGTGGCCCTGCTATCCTTCTGGGGTCACGTGGAAAGGATGCAGCTCCTGAATATTCTCCACAAATTGGCAAGCAAAGGGTTAAGGCAGCTCTTAATAATAATCCCTAGCTTGTCCCAGTGGATCTCAAAGCACTTTACCAAGGAGGGCAGGATCATCATCCCATTTTACAGCTGGGGAAACTGAGGCACGAGGTCAAGAAGTGACTTGCCCAGGGTCACCAAGCAGAACTGGGAATAGAACCTAAATCACCTGGGTACCAGTGTAGGGCTGTGGCCACTAGGCCATGCTGTCTTCTCTAAATGAAGGAGATCACAGAGGTGGGGAAAAAACACCAGGTCCCATCCAGGCAACTCTCTTGAAGTGCAGGCAGGATTGTCTATTCCCAGGACTTTATCCAGCTGTCTCTTAATTCTAATGGCATCCTATAGCATCTTTCATGCCAAAGGGTCACCCAAATCTCTCATGCATTTAATTTTCCCCAAGAGCTAGTACTTAGAGGAGAAAGAATCATATAGTAGTTGTTACACAGGGCAGCAGCTCTGGTGGCCCAGAATTCCTTTTCTCCCCCCAGTAAAATGCAGCCATCTCTGGGGAGGAAGGTGGAAGCCATTTCACAGCACACAACAACAACGTGGTGTTACAGTGATTCAAATGACGGGGCTTCTGCCGTTTCCCACGGGAGGCTTCTCCACCGCTTGACCCTGTTCAAGGACATTTCCCTCCCACCCACGTATACAGCCTATCTCCAGACGTCTCACTGTGTGCAACAACCACCAGATCAGTGAATTATATGGCTGCTCACAGCATGCACCACCCAGCCACTACATATGCCAGACACGCAAGGCCTGGAGCCAGTCAAGCACAGACTTCCCAGAGATTACTCTGTATAAGGGCTGCATCCCTTCACATTCTCTCGGAGCTGTGTCTCTCTCCCTGCCATAACATATGGCTCCTCCACCACCACCTCCCCTCCTGCTGGCAGGCTGCCCCATTCCTCCCCTCACCTCCCACAAGGGCTAGCACACAGGGGGCAGAGTTAAAATGAAGATGTAGGCTGTCAAAACCTTAAAGAGACAGTCTCAGAGCCAGGAGGTCGACATGGGGCATTGGCAGGCCCCGATCTGCTGGGACTGGGTGCCCCGTTCACAGCCGACAGGGCTAGCGGAGTTCTCCAGCAGTTTGTAATGAGATGGGCGGCTGGGTGTCAAGGAGACCTGGACACCCCCCCGCCCTGGACTGTCACTCACTCATGTGCCTGACACAGTGATGAGAACTGATTGCTGCCTCAGAAGACCGAACAGCGGGTCTCGATGGGTACGTCTACATGGCAAAAGAAAGATCCAAGTCTCAGACCCTTCCTTGCCGGGTTTCAGAGCCTGGGCTCTAGCCCTAATGTCTACACTGCTATTTTTAGCCCAGCAGAGCAAACCCCAGGAGCCTGAGTCAGTTGCCCGAGGCTCTGACGTGGTGTTGCTGTGTAGACATACTCAGTGACTCCCCAGAGCTGAATTCCTGCACTGGCCTTGTGCTCATTTAGAGTGGCACTATTTTAATTTCACACCACTTTCAAAGCCAGTTCAGTTAAACTAGGGTACACGCCTGTGTAGACGCTCTTAGTTCCATTGTTATTGATTTGGGGTGGCAGGTGAGCAGATACCATGGTGACATCGATATCGAGATTGATAGATTTCAGTTTAGCTCAGGGGTGGGCAAACTTTTTGGCTGGAGGGCTACATCTGGGTATGGAAATTGTATGGGGGGCCATGAATGCTCATGAAATTGGGGTTGGGATGCGGGAGGGGTGAGGGCTCCAGCTGGCGGTGCAGGCCAGGAGATGAGGGGTTTGGGGTGCAGGAATGTGCTCTAGGCTGGGACTGAAGGGCTCAGAAGATGGGAGGGGGATCAAGACTGGGGCAGGGGGTTGGGGCTTGGGGGGGGGGTGAGGGCTCCGGCTGGCAGTGTGGACTCTGGGATGGGGCCAGGGGATGAGGGGTTTGGGGTGGAGAAAGGTGCTCTGGGCTGGGACCAAGGGGTTTGGAGGGTGGGAGGGGGATCAGAACTGGGGCAGGGGGTTGGGGCGTGGGGAGGGAGGTGAGGGCTCAGGGGTGCAGGTGCCAGGCGGTGTTTATCTCAAGCAGCTCTCGGAAGCAATGGTATGTCCCCCCTCCTGCTCCTACGCGGCAGCACGGCCAGGTGGCTGTACTGCGTGCTGCCCCATCTGCAGGCGCTGTCCCTGCAGCTCCCATTGGCCGTGGTTCCTAGTCAATGGGCACTGCGGAAGTAGTGCTTGGGGTGGGGGCAGCATGCAGAGTGGAGCGCCCTGGCTGCCTCTACGCATAGAAGCCAGAGTGGGGACATGCCACTGCTTCCGGGAGCTGCGTGGCACGGCCCCCAACTCTGCTTCCTGGCTGGAGCGCCAGGGCAGGGCAAACTCCAGGCCCTGCTTCCCAGTGGGAGCTCGAGGGCTGGATTAAAACAGCTGGTGTGCTGGACGTGGCCCGCGGGCCGTAGTTTGCCCACCCTGCCTTGGTCCTTGACCTGTCTTTGCCTCAGTTTCCCCATGTGTTAGTCCTACACAGCCCAGTGCATTGATTTGTACAATTTATATGACGGTAACAGTCCAACTGAGATCAGGGCCCCACTGTGCAGTTACTGCACAAACACAGAGACAGCCAGCCCCTGCCCCAAACAGCTTACAAGCTAAACAGACAAGAGGAGACTAAGGCATAGAGAAAGGAAGTGACGTGTCCATGGCCCCATAGGGGGTGAGTGACAGAGCTGGTCCTGGTGCACAGGACTCCTGGGTCCCAGGCCTGTCCCTTGGACCGCACAGCACTGCCTCTCCCCATGCTAGCAGCTCTAGGCTAAGGAAGGAGAACGGGAGCCCTGGCCTGGCAGCTCCTTTGCCAAAGCTCAGAGCAATGGCAGTTCCTAGGTGGGAGGGGCGAGCCGATGCATCCAAGCTTGTGCCAAAGGACTTATTCATTCTGTCCACGTGCCGCTCTGCTCCAGTGTGAGGAGCTGAGCCCATTGTCTGCCTTGTAAATCAGCCAGCTCCATCGATCGTGCTCCTTCCAAAGTCTGGGTCTGCTGCAATCTCCTCTGGTGTGTGGAGAAATCAGGAAATGAGCTGTGATCTGCTGACAGCAGCCCCCATCCAAGTACCCCCTTTACTCCTAGGGGTACTGCTAATAGTGTGCCATGCATCCCCTCCCCCACAAGGAGCTGCCACTCCTCCGGATCTCAGCTGGGGGCGTTGGTGACGCTGGCAGGGGAGCTCCCAGGGACACCCCTCAGCTATATTTGGAGCAGCTGGGAAAAGAGGATCGGACCCCAGAGAAAGAAAGGCAGCTGTCTCCAGCCTGCACTGCACCGCAGCTCAGAGGCTTGCTGCTCCCAGGCTGGCTGATTCTGCTGCAGGACCGGGCTGATGCAGCTTTGCTCTTCAAAAAGAGAAGCTGCGAGCGAGATCAGGGTCTAGACATCAAGATTCACACCAGCGCAACTGGGAACAGAATCTGGGCCCTTTGGTTTCAACACATACACTCCCCCAAACAGATCCTGCATTGGAACAACCCCCGCAGCCCAGGCCCACCTGAATGCAGCTCCCTGAGAAGCCTAGACAGGCCATAGTGGGCACTGCAGAGCACTGGGGGCAGAAGCCCTCATCCCATCGGGCCCTTCTCCCTATAACCTCAGTTGCAATCAAGGCAGAGGCAGGACAAATCTCTGGACTGGGCACATGGGCTGGCAAGACTGTGTGCACCCCATGTGCCCCAAGACATGGGACTTTTCTGGGCAGAGAGCATTTTGGAGGACCATGCACCTTTCCCCAGGCTGCTGGCACAGAGCTAGGAGCCTGAACTGGCTGGGGGGCTAGAAACCAGGGCGGATTCCAAAGCCTCCTTGCTGCCAGGCAAGTATGTGACAGCTGGGGCACATGGCATGTGCCGTCGGGGACACCTGTTCAGCATGGACCGGAGATGAAGAGCCTTTGCGGAGAATTCTGCCTGACACTCATATTGTGTGTGTGTGTTTGTGTCTATATAGAGACACATCCGACGAAGTGGGTATTCGCCCATGAAAGCTCATGTTCCAATATGTCTGTTAGTCTATAAGGTGCCACAGGACTCTTTGCTGCTTCTATATAGAGATATATACACACATACACACAGACACATGCGCGCGCGCCTGGAAATGCTGAGCCTTCTGGAATGCAGCCAATGCTACACAAACATCTCACTCATCCCAGAGCACTATCACAAATGGCAAATCAGGGAATGCCCCACATGCTGGGGATCGTTGTGCAGCAGGCAGTGCAGACCCCTCCATGGCCATCACAGGTGCAACGGCCTCAGACTGGACCACAACGGCCTTAGACTGGACCCTTACGACTGGTACATGAAGATGAGCCCCTGTCCCTGTCTAGAGTCTCTGCCTGTCCCTTGGAAAGCATCAAACCTCGGCTCCAATTAAAGGAGCCCGCACACTCTCTGGAGTATCTCAAACCGGGTGCCCAAGCATCTGGGCTGCCAAAATCAGAAACTTCCAAAGCTTCCCAAGTCATCAGTACCACAGGCAAAGAAAATGTGTGTTCACAAGGCAGGGGATTTCCAAGAGTCAGCGGGCCTTGTGCTTCTAAATTCCTTCAGCACTTTTGAAAAGCTGCCCCCTGAGTAGAGTAGCCCCTAGAGACCCCCATGGTGCTTGGGGCTGGCCAGACATATAGCGAGAGACAATCCCTGTAGACAGACAAGAGGAAACTGAGGCATGGGGTGGGGAAGTGGCTTGCCCAAGGTCCCACATCAGGTCAGTGGCAGAGCTAGAATTAGAACCAGGGTCTCCTGACTCTCACTCCAGTCACCCAGCCGCTGGGTACCACATGAGGGTTCATGCCTCTCCACGCAGTCCTGGAGTGGCCCAGTTCTTCTCCAGGTGGTGCACAGGGTCCCCATGCAGCAGCGGCACCCAGGGGTTCGGTGCGCCCCGCAGCAAACGCATGGCTTGAGGTGGGCTGGGGGGGACTCAGGAAGTGAAAGGGTTAATGACGTCTTGTTTGCATTCAAAAATGCTGCCAGGCGGGGAAGGGGCTGGAGAGATGTAGGGAGGGGGGGGGGGAGCAGGCTTGCTCTGTGTCTGCCTGTTACTGCTTAGGGGGGCTGTGGCCTGAGGGAAGGGCGGGGGAGGGGGGGTCATTAGCCCTGTCTGTGGCCATTGGCTGAGAGGGAGCCAACCAGATTCAAACCCCCAGCTCAGCTGGCCAAGTGGAACCTTGGTGCTCTGGGGAAGGCGGGGCAGAGGCAGCTGGGGTGGGAGGTGGTGATCACTGATGCTCCCCAGGGAGGGATTTGGCTCTTTCTGTCCTAGCTCCATTGCAAACTGCTGTGAAATCCCCAAGCAGCCCCCAGGCCGTGGGGGGAGGTGCAGAAATTCCTCTGCTCTGGGTTGGTGCCTTTTTGGAAACATGGCAGGGCTGGTGCTAAAGCTCCGATTCTGGCAGGTTCTGTGCTGCGCTATCCTAGAAAACGTAGCAGATCCAGATCCACCCCGGATCGAACGGCAACGCCAGAATGGAACTCAGATCCGCCTGCTCCCAAACCACTGACAAACCGAGGAGAATCTCCGTTAGCTGGTGCATGTATTGGGTCTCTGACACATGGCTGAGCAGCTCGGACTCCATCCCCTAGCTGCATCTCTCTCCCTCTCACACACACACACACACACCCCTCTATTTCATTACAGTACTGCCACGATGGGCTAATCCTGAACAGGACTAGTCAGGAATTTTCTGAACAAATATATTGATTTGTCAAAACCAAAACGGTCTTCAAAACATTGCTGGGTTTGATGAAACACCCAACTTGCAAAATATTTGGTTGAAAAAGCTTTGATAGTGTGAAAATGCCCCACTCTGATGTTTTCAAAATGAAAAGTTTCGCAGGTTTTTAGTGAAACTTTTAGGTTTTGTTTGAAATGTTGGTAAATTTTCTTTACAAAGATGAAACCTTTTGAAATTATCCAAATTAAATGTTTCCATGGACCCAAACCAATTTTTGTTCCATGAAATTTTTTGAGATTTCAATTTTTCATCCCAATTTGGGCTGGGAAAATGTTTTGAAATGTCAAATATCCTCATAGGATGGGGAAACCGTCTGCTGCCCAGCCCTGATGCGAAGTGTCTAGGCAGATTTCTTAGTGCAGAGTTGCCTCTGCTCTCTGATTGGAGTGGGCCCTGACCTAGTCTGGCCTGATAGATAAACCTTAGCACAGCCTTGTGTGGGCCAAACAGCTTCTACATATTTTAATAAGATTGAAAGTCCCCTGTGCTGATTTATATTTTCTGTTCGGTTTGTTTCGTAGGTATTGAGATAGGTGGTTTCTATGTACAGTACTGTCTGTTTACACACTTGTGTAAACTAAAATGATGCAAACGTGACAACAAAATGCTAATGAATCGGCTGTTAGTATAATGTATTGAAGCAGGCCATGGGCCTTATGAAATGCTCAGGTGGGCTATGTATGGCCCATGGGCCGTAAGTTGGGCATCCCTGTGTTGGGACATAGCAGCTGTTGTCCTTGCCTGCCCCAAAGCTCCTCCCCCGGGGAGATACAACCCAGCGTCCCTGTTTTGATGGGTGGGTCCCACTGGGACAGAGAGCTGGAACTGGGCCATGGTGCTGGATAGCACCGCAGACAGCGATGAGTAAAGGGCCCCCTTGTCACTGCCTCACTGTCTGCGAGGCTGCGGGTGTTCTTGTGCCCCACAGGGGACATCAGGATATTGGATCCCCTGCAATTGGCAATGAAACCTGGAGCGGTTGGAGAACAGTCCGACTACCCGCTCCCGGCACTCAGGAGAGGACCTCTCCTCCACCTTGCCCCCTGGTGGGGAACTGTCCCCAGGAGTGAGGAGGATGTGCATTCGCACACGAGCCCTGCTCGTCTCGTCCCTTGGCAATCCCTGCAAACAGGAGGGCAGGCACCTGCTGTGGGGGCTTGGCTGCACCTCCTCGCCCTGCCACGGGAGGAGCGGACAAGTCACCCTCTGGCTAAGAGTCTCCCTCTAGTGGCTGCCCCTAGCGAGTTCAAGCGCCTGCTTCTGGGGTCAATGCATTACTCCCTTAGCTCACATGAGAAAGGCTGGGACTGAAGCCCTCAGCTTAGTGAGATCACTGGTGGCCCGTGGCAAGGCGTCCTGGTCCTGTCCCAGGTCAGCAGGCCTTCCAGGACCCCTGTTTTTAGGGTTGACGGGGGAGATTGTTTGTGCCACTCGCCAGGGAATTCGCTCCTGTCCCCGACACAGCTGCACTGGACTCTGAAGACCCCGCTTGGGAAGCGAAGAATGGAAAGGAAAACTTCCTGGGGGCATCAGCTCCTGCTCGGGACAGGACCGCGGCAGCTGTGGGTGCTGCATCTCTCAGCCACCTGGGCTCATTCCTCTCTTCCCATTTACTTTCACTGACCTGGGTAGCAAAACAGTTTCATAAATCAATATTTGTGTTGTGGGGGGTGGAGCTCTGGGAAAGAGGGAGAGAGTCTGGTTCTCAGAATCATAGAAGCTCAGGGTTGGAAGGGACCTCAGGAGGTCACCTAGTCCAACCCCCTGCTCAAAGCAGGACCAATCCCCAACTAAATCAGAGCTCATGAACCTGCCACTTTGTTTCCATCCAGCCCTCAAAGCCAATTAGAGAATCGTTCCGGGGACGAGCTCTGCCAGAACCCCATGTTTCCTTCTGTGGGAAGGAGGAAAAACAAACACACCCGTGTTCTCCAGCCCGAGCCCCAGCGAGGGCCTGATCCCACAGCCAGGGCCGGCTTTTCCCCCCAGCAGCCGCTCCTTAGAGGTCTTAATTAACTGCACCACATCCGCGACGCAACCTCAAGCGCTCAACAGCCAATGCTGCCCTCCCAGCTCTGAGACAGCCAGTCCCTCTCGTGTGGACAAGAGCCAGACTCCCTGCTCGGGCTGCTGTGGTTTGCCTTGTGTCCACCAAAGAATTGTGGCAGGCCCTGCCGTGTGCCAGGGACAGACGCTTTGTTTCCCTGATTGTGGCCCAGGTCTGGGGCGAGGCCTCACAGATCAGCCTGTCCCAGCTGTCCTGAGCGTCAGCCCCAGTGACACAAGCTAAGTTCTCGGCATGCCCGTTGTCTTTGCATGGTGCTTAGCTGTTCTTGTATCTCACGCAGAGACCCTGGCCCTGCCTGCTTCTCCCACGAGGCCCCTGGCCCCTTCTGCCCCACTGCCGCCTACGGGCAAAATGCCTGCTTATCAGCAAGTCTATGGTCATCTGCACATGAGTAAGGGTTAATGGGAACGGTGTGCACGGACTGTCACCTTGCAGGGTGAGGTCTGTGGGGCAGAGACTGTCTGCAGAGGGCCTAGCACAGTAATACCACCCAGCTCCTAGACAGCACTCTTCCTCAGGAGATCGCAAAGCGCTTCACAAAGGAGGCCAGTACCACTATCCCCACTTTACAGATGGGGAAACTGAGGCAAAAAGTGGTGCCGTGACTTGCCCCTGGTTCCCCAGCAGGCTAGTGGCAGATCTGGGAATAGAATCCAGGCCTCCTGAATTGCTGTCCAGTGCTCTGTCCATTAGGTCACCCTGACACCTGAGTCTGAGGGAGCATCCGGGGCCTGCCACAGTTGCCATTATCACTGCTGCCATAACGATAACACATGGTCTCTGAGTCAGGCCTGGCCATGCCCCAGCGGGATCTCCGATCCCAGACCTCAGCTCTCATCCCCCAGTCCTGCCTGGGCCCCTATCTCTGCCTCAGCTGGTGTCAACCACACTAGCTCTCTCGCCTCAACATCCCAGACCCCAGTCCTACTTGAGGGAATCCTCTGCTCCATCCACTGGATCCCGCATGCCAACTGGATCCCAGATCCCAACCAGCTGCTAGCGCTGACAGGGTGCTGCTGGATCCCACCCCCAGCCTATTGGCTCATGACAGTTCCCACCTTGGGGTGTATCATCACTGTCTTTCCAGAGAGGACATGCAGGCCTGGCCAACACCGCCCTGGGGATCTGCCATCCCCTGCTCCCGAGCAAAATCCCCACTCTCCTATGAGCACTCCTGTCCCAGGAAGCCGCTCCAGCCTATCTCTCTGTGCTGAGCAGCCAGAACTCACACGGCATCTTCTCCCTTCCCCCAGCTCCCCGCTGAGGACTGCAGTAATAGTGGGGTCTGATTTCCATGGGGAAAGCTCTGGCGGAGAGGGGAGGCACTTACCCACTTGTGGCAATGATGTCAGCGGCAAATCTGAACCATGTGCCCTGGCTGTAATGCCACGCAGAACTGCTGAGGTCAGCGAAGAGCCAGCACCCCGGAGAGCAGGAGCCCGGGTATCCTGCAGAGCCACACTGCCTCACGTGTAGCAATGCCCTCCCCAGCCAAGGATCTCAACGTGCTTTGCAAACTGTAACCAATCAACCCTCGCAGCACCCTGCTACGACTCCCATACGGAGACAGGGAAACTAAGGCACATGCAGAGATGTGTCCAGCCCAAGGTCACAGAACAAATTAGCAGCAGATCCAGGATTAGAACCCAAGACAATCAACCACCTCTCCTCTGCTCCACCCAGGAACCCTTGCTTCCTCCACTCCCACCCTAGGCCTGCTGGCTCTCTGCACTGGGTGTGCGTTGCCAGTCTCTGGAGTCTCTCCGGCAGCACGTATGCTTTCATCCCAGCACCACAGCATCATTGCCCCAGGCTGCTGCCTTAGCACAAAGTGCCAGAGGGACGGTGCAGTGAGGGTCCTGCCCCGGGAGCACCGTTTGCAGAGCCCAGCCAAGGCTGACTCCCCACAAAGCTCAGGGCTGAGCAGCTCCAGGGGTTTAGCTTGTCCAGTTATAAGAAGGGGCTGGTTGTGAAATCCAGATCTCCCAGTTTCCCTGCTGTCTGGAGCAAAGCTTTTGTCTCAGACTCCTCTCTGCACACAGTGGTCCGGCTCTGCACTGTCACTGTAACAATGACACTTCCCACCCACAGAGCTCAAAGCACTTTAGAGGGGGAAACTGAGGCACAGAGACTTGCACAGTGTCATACAGCGGCAAACTGAGGACCAGGCTCCAGGACTCCTGACTCCCACCCCAGTGGTCTGCTCACTTGATTAAGCTGCCTCCCCTCTAGCAGGCTCCGGACTGAAAGCACAGACCTTTACAAATCAGACAAGCCAGCGGTTGTGCTCTAGGACAGAGCTTTCAAGGCAGGGGGACAGATCATGTTATGGGAGAGGGGGGCTGTCCATGGACTGTTCCCCATTAGGTGGAAGACTCCCAGAGGAGGATCTCAGGGTTGCGATTTTCCATCTGCACATCAAAGTGCTCCAGCCCTGGAGGGGGGCTCTCCTGATTCGCCGAGCAGCTGGGCGTCAAACCCAGCGGGGCGGACTTCCCAAATCACTTCCAGCCTTCACACTGCCATGAAATGCTAGCCCAGGCCTCCCCGCTGCCCGCTCCCTCCCCTCGGCCGTGCCCACTGTTTATATTGGAAGAGGCTGCCCGGCAAAACCACTTCTAGGAACTCTAGGACATAAGCGGGGTCCAAACCTCTGGCTGCTCCGCTGAGAGCACGCTGACAATGCCGGCATTTAGCGAGGTGCAGGCGCACGCCATCCCGGCGCTGCCTGCTGCCAGGGCACTGCAGCTACCTCACACACACAAGGACTCTCTGGAAACCAGGCTCTGCTAGGAGCCAGGGGCCCGATCCTGTTCCCAGGGAAGCGGCACAGGATTAGGCTCTGTGATCCCAGAGGGAAGATGGGCAGCTGCTCCCTGCAGTGGATGGATCTAGCACCCTTCCCCCTTTAGACACTCACTGATGTCGGGGAGGCAGGACATGCTTTGGGCCTTGCTACGGGCTTGGGACAATCTGCGACTGGACCAACCTCCATGCAGGAGGTAGATGCTACATAGATGTCCTGCGTGCCTCAGTGTGCTGGCCTGCAACACCCCGTGCTGCTTAACCACCAGAGCGTGTGCTGCCTTTGTGCCTGTGGACAGATGTCCAGGGCTGGACAGACAGACTGGCCACATTCCTGTCACTACAGACCGCAGGGAGGGGCCAGGGGGCCCGCAGCAAAGGACTCATATGGGAGCCTTATGCACCCAGCCAGCCAGCTCACATACTCTCCCATGGACATCCACACTATGCCACTCCCACACCTCCCCGCTATGCAACCCGCACCCATCTGCACTCCCACACACAACACTCCCACGTTCACCCACATCTTACAGGTGCCCAGACACCTAGCCGACCACGGGACACCCACAGAGCAACTCCAGTCCTCCCACATGCCTCCACAAGCTCACAGCCGGGCTGGGCACACACGTGTGCGCATACATCCTGCCACACTCACCTCCTTGCACGCACAGACACGCAACCCCGGAGCCCCACATCGGCTCCTTGTGCCCAATATTTAGCTGCTGTCCATGGGGCAGAGGGATCTCTCCCACGCAATCTTTGATTTCCACCTCCCTGGTGAGGCCGGGGTCCGGTAACCTGAGAGCCGCTCCTTGATCCCTCACTCCGTGGTTAAGGCATCAAATCCTGGGCAGGGTGACGGGTGCCTGTGACATGACTGGTGAGCTGAGCTGCTCCCGGCTTCCTTCGCTGGGACCCAGACAGATTGCTCCGCGTGGGAGGTGGGGGGAAAGGGGCCAGCTGGCCCTGGGCCAATGCAGCTGGCCACAGCTGTTCTCTCAGGGCCCAAGTCACAGAAAGAAGAGTATGTTTTGCCTTGGAAACCAGGGAGGGGCTGGACCAATGCCTTCATTCAGAGCTGCACACTCAGGAGAGGGGGCTATTTACCGTGGGGTCACACAGCAGGGACAGTAACCTGCCTATCCAAGTCCTTTCTCTCCCTCGCTTACCCTGAGGTCACACCATTGACTGCAGCAGGATTACTGCTGATTTACACCAGGGTGAGTGAGAGGGGCAGACAGCACATGCCACGTGACGAGGGGCTTGGAGGTTCCTATAACAATCACAATTATTATCAATGAGCCTGTGCACTTATACAGCTCCTTTCACCGGAGGATCTCAAAGCACTTTCCAAAAGTGGGTATTACTGCTGCTGGTTTATAGATGGGGAAACTGAGGCCCAGGGTGGCTAGCGACCAAGATCACTTGGTGAATCAGTGGCAGAGCAGAGAATAAAGTCCAGCTCTCCGGACTCCCAATCTCCTGCTGTAACCTCTAGGCTGCACGCCCCAGGAGCACACATTTTATCTGTAGCTCTCTGTTCTGCGGGATGGATGTGCAGTGCAAGCAAAAGGAGCGAGGGATATGCACTGAAGCAGGGGGCACAAAGAGTTAAATGCCCCCCTTCGAGGGGCAGTTCCTCCTGCCCTGAGCTGCCCCAGCCCTGCTCTCTGCATCCTACGTTGCCTCACTCCTCACCCAGCCCACTGAGTCACAGCACGGACTGTGACAGTGCTAGGCCAGCTGGGATGCAGAGGGGCTGGGGCTCCCAGTAATCCCTGCTGCTTATTACAGCGTGGTAAATATTTATACAATAGCAAAACATCCCTGGACGTCCTTCCCCCCACGAGCGGCAGCCTGCACAGCTGCCGGTGAGAGAGGGCCAGCTCACGGCATGCACACAAACACACAGAGATCTACCCAGACAAACGCCCAGGCGCACACAGAGACAGACGACACATGTGCAGGGCCACAGCTCGCTGGCCAAGTTCTCTCTCCCGCAGGGTCCTCTCAGCTTCAGAGGCGAGAGCCAGACGCTGCCGTGGTGGCAATGACTTCATGGGCTCTTCCGGTGGGAGCCTCCGTGTGTGGACTCAGCCCTTTCCATGGGGTTTCAGGGCCTGAGGCTGGAGATGGCGCCCAGCCAGCCAGCGTCGGGCGGGATCAGCAGGAGAGCGGACAGGCTGGAGCTCCAGCACCAGTCCTGCCTCAGACAGGATGATGCTGGGGAAAGGCAGCGAGGACTCCCCCCTCCTGCAGCTTACTGAGCAGCTCAGCCAAACAGCTGCTCTGACCTCCTGGCTGTGTTATGCTACAAGGCTGCTGAGAATAGCAAGCCAGGCTAGCTGTGGGCCGGCTGCTGGGCACTGTGCCTGTCCCAACCCAGAGCTCAACGGGGGGCCCCGTGTTAGAGGGGCACTACTTCCTTCCTAGCCTCACGCCCATAATCATCACACTGACAGGGGGCCATCACCACCACAAACTCTCCCTCACGTGGGAGCAATGAAAAAAAGTGTCTCTGCCTACAAGTCACCCCGATCCCTGCAGGAGCTTCCAAATCCCAGCCCAGTCTGACTGGAAGGTATTCATGTCTTTGAGCTATACACAATCACAAACCTTGTTAGGAGTGATGGTGTGCTATGCACCCTTCTTTCAGGCTAGATGGTGGGAGCAATTAAACATCCCTTTATGTAGTGATAGCCAGACACAATAAAAGCCACTGCCCAAGGTAATGGTCATCTAACAAGGCCTGGTCAACAGTTAAGTCATGTGGGCTGAGTGATTCCCCAGGGACTGATTGCAAACACAGGGGCTGGGGGGTTGTTTGGCAAACCATGGCTGTTAGAAGGAGAAAGCCACAGCGAGAGAAGCAGTGGTGAACATGGCCCGCAGAGACAGGCCTGGAAATGGTGAGCAAGGAAACTGCCTGCTGTGAATTATTCCTACTGTGTACAGGGGAACGGGACTCTGTGTGCATTCTTTACAAATAAACAGGAATGGCACCAAAGAATATCCCTGACTCATATAATCAATTTCTCCTCCTAATGGAAACAACCCGGCAAGGTCCCCAATACTGACTAACTGCTCTAGCCAAAGGGGAAATAGTATCACTCCAGCCTCTCTACACATTACAGGTGGCTCCCCAAATCCCTGCCCTGTGTGTGGAGCCCCCCAAATAACCCCAACCCTGAGTTCTCTTCCTAAATACTATCCCAGCATGCTGCATTCCAGGGCATCGTCACCCCTTGATCCCCTTCCCCTCCCTCAGTAACATTTCTGGGGGAGTCGTCCAGTCTCAGCCAATCTAAAGCCACTGGATTGTGCCTAGAATCTCCATGCCTACTCCCCAGTCCCCACTCTCCCAAGGCCTCCTAGAGTCTCCAGCCACCATCAGGAGCAGACAATGCCCAGGGGCACCGTGTCTCCACTCTGATTGGCATCACTCCTTCCATGCGCCCCACAGTGAACGCTTGCTGGGCTGAGGCTGCATGGGGCTCTCTGCATTAGCAATGCCACCAGTGGGGAATCATCCCCCCACAAAGGAATGATCCCTGGTTCCCAGCTCAAGCAACAGCCAAGGGGCAGCTTTTGGTGCTCATAGCTCCATCACAACACAGAGGCGTGACCCATGGAGACTACAAGACCCAGCATGCAATGCTGTGTCTGACCTCCCACGACCTCTGCTAAGCGCGCGGAATGCTGGGGACTGTAGTCTTCAGAGGCTGTACCTTCCTATTGAACAAGAGGGCTGTCCCAGTGGCTCCATTTCATGCCAGTGACAGTGGGGTGGCCCATGGCCAGGTGATACACTGCTGGCGAGTGCCTCCTGCCCTAGCTATTGGGCTACAATGGTTGTGGAGGGTGTGTGTGGAGGGGGATAATCTTTATGTCCCGGCTTCCTTTCCTTTTAATGGTGAATCAGACAAATGGGAGCCCAGGAGGACACCCCAGATCAGCGCTGGGCTTTGCAGAGCAATACCGTGACTCCCACCCCACCCCACCTGTGTCTACACGCATGAGACTGCTCAACTCATGACGCAGATGAGCCCAGTTCAGCACCAAGAGTCTCGTGACTATAGCTGCTCTACCCCGTCCTTTTATCCTGGCCTCTGAGCCAGAACTCTGGAAAGCCCCCGTCTCCTCCGCGCCCGGCTGGTGTGTACCCTTCCCCTCTTACACACACACACACACACACACACACACACACACACACACACACACACACACACACCCTATATCCCAGTCTGCTGGTGACTCACACAGCAAGACTCCCTCATAAACCACAATGAGGGAGGATGCGGTTACCTTGATACCCCCCAGCCTGACGGAATCAGCTGTGAGGCTGGGCAGGCATCTGCAGTAACACGCTGCCTTCTGCAAACCTGCCGGCGCTAAGCCAACTGTGGGCACCGCTCCTCTCATTTTACCCAGCTAAGGCATAGACTTCCATGTTTTTGCTTTATTTTGCTTGGTGACTTACTTTGTTCTGTCTGTTATTACTTGAAACCACTTAAATCCTACTTGTTATACTTGTTATACTTGTTATACTTAATAAAATCACTTTTGTTCTTCAATAAACCCAGAGTAAGTGATTAATACTGGGGGAGCAAGCAGCTGCGCATCTCTCTCTATCAGAGATATAGAAGGCAAACAATTTATGAATTTATCCTATATAAGTTTTATACAGAGTAAAACAGATCTATTTGGGGTTCAGGCTCCCCTAAAAGGCTGAACATCGAGCGCTGGAAAAGTCCCTGTTAACTGAGAAGCCCCCGGGCTGAGTGAATCTCAGTTTCAGTGAACTGCAGAGGGGCATGGCCCAACCTCTGGGTCTGTGCTGAAGCTGACTGGAGTGTCTAACTCAGCAAGACAGGAGTGGAGGGGCACTGTTCTGGCAGGAGGGTTGTTCTCAGTGGTATCCCAGCTCATCAAGTGACAGTCTCGAGGGGTGTCTCTCTGACTGAACCCGTCACACCTTGTCCAATGTATAAAGAAGCCAAGCCATGTATGACTAATGATCATCCGTCTTTTCCAGGTCTAGCCTGCAGGTCTCTATGGCTGACCAGAGAGCTGGGAGGGGTGGCATTAGAATGACCAAAAAAGTGAATCTGAAGGGGGAAGGGAAACTATTTTCATTCCAACTCTTCCTTTGCAGTGTGCTCCTGCTAATGCCTGTTTAACCCTCCCTGTGAGAAAAGCAAACCATGCAGAACTCTGCCCCAGGGGACAAAGTACCTTTGCAAAAATCTTGGCATCAGTTAGGCAGCTGGTGTGCTGGAAGATGCCAGGACCAAGTCCCAGGAAGCCACCAGCAAGAGCTGTGGCTTTGCATCCAGGTGACAGCAAATTGTCCACTGTATTCTTCCTATGAGAAAATGGGGAATCTCCCCGTGGACCCGACCAGCTGCGTGAGTCCCGAGTGCAGGCTTCTGTTACTCTGGAGGGAGGGGGATGAGCACCCGCAGCACAAGACTCGCACTCGTAGCAAGCATAGGTTTGAATCCCACCAGAGCAAACCCAACCCTTCCTCCTGCAGTGACGGGAGCAATGAGATTGGCCAGGAGCCAGTCGCTGTGCAGGGATCAAGGTCCTACTGCTGCTGTGACACTAACCCGCCGCCCCCCCTTCCCCAGAAGCCATGGCCTTGGGGTGCACCCCGAGGCCCAGCATGGCCTTTGTCCCCACACTTTGGCTCTTACTTAAGCTGCCAGCGGCCCTCCCTGTCCTCCCCCCGCCCAGCTGGAACGCTTGGTAGCGGAGCTGCTTGCGGTTGAATGGACGGGGTGATGATATTGGCGAGGGCGGCTCGGGAAGGCACCGAGACACCCAGCATGAATATTTCATGGCATCGGAGCAGAGCAGCCAGTTCATGTGGAAGGAGCCAGGCTCGTCTCAGATCAGCTTGACATGGAACAGGGTGATTGTGTTACTGCTACGATTATGGAGCTCACGCACCAAACCAGAGAGACACCCGCCCCTGCTGGAACCCACGGCATCCCCCACGTGCTGCCGTCGCAGCTTCTAGCCGAGGGGAACCAACCAGGGATTTGTTCTAATTTGCTAGGTTCAGGATTCAGGCAGCCTCCACGTGGCTCCTACAGGCCCCTTGGGTTGCCCTAGGAATAGCGACAGGCTCCAGAGCAGGGGCTGTCTTTTCATTGCGTGTGTACAGCATTAGCATCAAAGAGGCATCATCACTGCCTTAGCCTGCTAGGTGCTGCTGCTATAAAAAACAACTCATTCATGGTTCCTTTTATCCGGGAATCTCAAAGCACTTTCCAAGCTCACAGTTTCCCTGGGAAGCAGTTCGGACAGTGTGTGCACTGCTATTGGATTGTGTATGCACTACACTGCGTGCACCACAGTCTAACTGGGGCATACGCTTGTCTGACAACAGTGAGGTGCCAATCAGGAAGCTGTTCACTTCCTGAAAGATCAGTAATAGGGAGGTTTGGCAGAACATCAATGAATCAAACTGCACAGGCAACTGCTGCCTCCTGATTGGCTGCAGCTGATTTATCTGAAAAGGCATAGTCACTTCTGATGAGCCAATCCGATGGTGCATACAAATCTCTGCTACCTGACTGGTTCAGAGATTAAGGACAGCTCTTTTCCCAGCCTTCTCCTTTGGAATGTCATTGTCAGAGGGAAAAAGTATTACCAACCGGAAAACCACAGTCATCGTGGAGCGAGTTTTCCGATGTACCCGTCCTGACTGCATGCAGCCAGCTACGGCCTTCAGGTTTCAGCAAACATGATTTATGCACCTGAAATGTCATTACATTGACTTTGGGGGTTGTACATCTTAGTATCTGCTCCCTGCGTGCATTTAGATGGGGAAACGAGAAGCTAGCGAGATTAAGGGCAATGTTTTAAAAATGGCAGGGTCTCACGTTAGCCACCCAGAACCCGAGGGACCCACAATCAGCCGCCACCGTGGAACTGTCCCGGAAAGTGACTAGCCCAACTTCCCCAAGCGAGCCAGTGGCAGAGGTGGGGATAGAGCCCAGGAGTCCTGGCGGCTAGTCCCTGAGTTCAACCATTCGAACACACTCCCCCTACAGCAGGGAACTATGGCTCTGCACAATTCCCTCTGTGCCACTGGGGAATGCTACGGTGGAGAAACGTCTCCCACCCCTGACTCAGATGGAAACAGCCTCTTGGGGGTGGATTGTAGGCAAGTTCAATGCCTGAGAGAGGAGATGTGGGCTCTTGTCTGGAAAGGGGCAGGCTGGGAGGGCAGAAGGGGTACAGAAGTGGATGCTGCAGTTAGACAGGTCAGGTCCAGGGCAGGGCACTGTGAGTGGGTTTGAGGAGGAAGCTCCAGAAGATTTGGGCCAATGGGGAACTACAGCAGCTGGGTTCTTCCCCATGGAAATTCTTGAAAACCCCAAGTCATGGTTGGGTGTGATGCGGTGCATTCCCAGAGCAACAGAAGCCACGGACGAAAGGCACCAAGGAGCAGAGAGGGGGTGACCCCCACCAAAGGCAGGGAAATCTCCCCTCCTACTTGAACACTGAACCCCTAAGTGGCAACACAGCTTCAAGGCTACCCGAATTCACAGGCTGTCACCACATCAGCAAATCCACAGCACATTTGGCAACGGAAACAAAAGCCCATTGCTGGCCGGCAAGTTCCTAGAACATCCTTAGCACATTTGCCAGAGAACAGGCTCTGCTCAGCCATGCTGCCATGGACACGTGCCTGTACCCTCAGCCTCCGTCCTGCCCCACACAAACATCTGTCACACAGTCCCAGCTGCTCCTTGCCACGCAGGCAGATGGAGCAGCGCGGCCAGGGCTGCGCTCCCACATTTCCCCAGTTCGGCAGGTACATGCCTGCGGGGCTAGCAGGAGAAGGAGACATGGGCGTGGGTTTCTAGCATCACAAAGCCCCAGGCTGGGGCGGTTTGGATTCAGAGCCTACAGAAACAAGAGGTGCTAGAATCTCGCAGGGGTTGTGGGTGTTGAATCCATGGGTCTGGGCTTGACTGGTCTCTGGAGGCCGGAATGCTGCAGGTGTAACAGACCAGGACAAAGGCTGCCCCTGTCCAGCTGGTAGTGCATTACCGAGCCATCAGACGCATCCCGGCCTCCCACAGCTCAGGCCTCTGGCCAGAGCCCAGCACAGCATGGAGACACTATTTTTTCCATTCCCAGCACCTTCTGCTGTGCTGCAGCCTGGTGAGGCAGGCTTTGCCCAGTCACCCTCTCCGCAGGGGGCGCAGCGAGAAAAGCAGAAACGCTACATTAGTGTCCAGAAAAGGAAAAGGGAGACACCTCCAGGGAAAGAAAGGGAGAACTGGCAGCTGATCTCTGCATGGCTTCAGTCCCTTATCATCACCCAGCCCCAGGCCAGAACCAACATGTGGGCAGCCCGGAAATCCTGCCCACGGTCCCCTCCCCCTACGGACCTGCCCCTGTGGGGATGCTGCTGCCCTACCGCACTGAGTGGTAGGTGAATACAGAGCTGGGGGAAGGTATCGTCCTGATGCTATGTGACCAGAAGGGGACTCCTTAGGGGCTAACTAGCTCAGAGGTGGGCAAACTACACCCCGTGGGCCACATCCAGCTCATGGGACCCTCTTGCCAGGCCTCCGAGCTCCTGGCCCAGGAGGCTAGCCCCTGGCCCCTCCCCCGCTGTTCCCCTTCCCCCATAGTCTCAGCTCGCCCTGCTGCCGGCGCCATGCTCTGGGTGGCAGGGCTGTGAGCTCCTGGGGCAGCACAGCTGCAGAGCTGGGCCTGACCCGGTCTCTGTGCTGCGCAGTGGCGGCAGCAGCATGTGGGGCAGGGAGCGGGGGGGGGCGGTGGATAGAGGGCAGAGGAGTTCAGGGTGGTGGTCAGGGGACAGGGGTGTGGATAGGGGTCGGGGTGGTTAGAGGGCGGGGGTTGAATGGGGGCAGGGGTTCTGGGGGGGCAGTCAGGAATGAGAGGAGGGGTTGGATGGGGCAGCAAGGGGCAGTCAGGGGACAGGGAGAAGGGGTGGTTGGATGGGGAAGGAATGAGAGGAGTGGTTGGATGGGGCGGCGGGGGGCAGTCGGGGTGAGGGTTCTGGGAGCTGTTGGGGACAGGGAACGGGGAGAGGGTTGGATGGGGCAGGAATCCGGGGAGGGGGGCCTCTGGAAGAGAAGCAGGGGGGCGGGGCCAGGCCATGTCTGGCTGTTTGGGGAGGCACAGCCTCCGCTAACCAGCCCTCCATACAATTTCCAAAACCCAATGTGGCCTTCAGGCCAAAAAGTTTGCCCGCCCCTGAACTAGCTGTTGTGGAGCAAGTGTGAAGTGTTATAAAATTCCCCAAGGGGCGCCCCTGCCTCTGGGCTCATTCAGTTGCAAATGCACAGGAAATTGCTGCCTGTAAGTCATCCCTGGCCTGGGGGCTACTGATGGCAGCGCAGGCCCCACCCAGGATGCTTGGTCCTGGCACCTGCCTCAATCAAGCAGCCTGGCTGCGTGGCACAGAGAAACCCCAGCGCCGCTGACCACGTGGGGACAGTCCAGTCCACTCTGGGGAGCTGGGCATGGCGGGGACTGAGGCTGCAGCTGGGAGCTGCGCCTTCCGCCGGGAGAGCGGCGCCTATGAATCCAGATCACTCCTCCCTGGGCAGAGGAGTCACACAAAGTCTAGGCACCATTGCTCCAGCCTATGCACCACTTAAGTCTTGCTTCGGCCCAGCTTCAGTGGTGCACAGGCCTTAGGCAGGCCCGTTGGCAAAGGGCTGTGTCTGCCTCAGGTGTTCCCTGCACAAGCAGCTGGCTGTCCCTGCAGGGGCAGGCTGCGGAGCGAGGAGGAGTATGGGCAGGAGGAAGAAGTGGCAGGTCTGGTTGGGATGAGAGCCATCCAGCTGGGGCAAATCAAGTGGGGAGTTTGGGGGGCAGGGAGCTGAACCCAGCAGAGTTAAGGGGACGGGGGAGAGGGGGGAATGGGGTGAACCCCTTTGAGCTCCCCTGGTATCAGTGCGGGCTGAGAAATGTCTCAGGAGCCCCGATTTAATGGCATCCCAGTGCCTGGCCGCTGCCTGGCAGACTCGGTTCTCAGGTGTGCATGGGATGGGGGCGGGCAGGGAGAGGGCCTGAGGAAGAACGGCTACTGAGAGTGAGCTGTCATTGGGAAGTGGACCGCTTTGATGGCTGATTGGCGAGTAGCTGACCCAGGGGCAGCCCTGCCCGGGGATGGTGCAGCTGAGCCAGGAGAATGGGCAGGAAAGGCACTTGGGTTTTGCCCTGCCCCTCTGCATGGCCATGCCACACACAGAAAGAATCCCGGCAGCTCCTGGGGGTTAGAAGCAGCATTGCACAAAAATAACCAGTGTGTGTTAGCCATGTGGCAGCCCCGCATCACACAGAACCCTCACTTGGCACAGAATGCAACCCACACACATATGCAGACCATTCTCACACGTGTGTGCATGCACCCCCCCTTCACATTCACATGTGTGCAGACCCTCTCACACACAGGTGTGCACTCACACACAGGTATGTACACACACACACACACACACACACAAGCTTTCGTGGCTCATCAGTTCTGCGGTGGAGCAGTTTTGTGGCGAAATGCAGCCAGGTCATTATTAATTCCTGGCTCTGGAAAAAAATCAAGACCACAAAGGAGGCTGAACTGTCTGTTTTGTAAACGTCATCTGAAATGTACAAGGCTCCCCGGAGAGCTGGAGATCTGAATCCCCCACCCCTGCCTCCTACACACACACACACACACACACACACACACACACACACACACACACACACACACACACACACACACACACACACACACACACACCAATGCAATCACATACACAGTCGCCCGAGGTCACCCTCCCACCCCCAATCTCCTGAGGTTTAAACTGCAGCACTCAGCGAGCAAGCCCATCTCCTGCAGTCAGCCCCGCTCTGCAGATGAGGGGCGGAGGTTAATTAACCCTGCGAGCGCTGAGCCTCACAATGATCAATGGGATTGGGGGCACCTTCCCAAGGCTTCAGTGAGGGACGCCAGCGGAGGCAGGAGAATTAAGGGGTTAATGGGAGAGCCCCTGACTCTGCACTAATATCTGCACTGCGCTGTGACCTACTGCCCTACAAAATCTCACTTCGGCATCACATCAATTTCCAAAGAGACGCCCCCCCCAATGTATTAGCAGCCCAGTCTCAAGGTGGCTAATGGCCCCATTTCGAGTGCTCCGCTTCTGCCTGGTGCATTAATGCCAATGGGAGACATAGGGTCAGCTGGGGAAGTCACAGCATCTTACTGATTCCAGGTCACAGTCAGCTGGGGAGACATTAAAAGCAGGATCCTGAATCGGACTGGGGGCCTGGAGTGCTCCAGGATGGTACAGCACAGGCAGGGCAGCTCCCCCACAGCCGCCAATATGCCAGAGCTGGAGGGAGCAGCTGGAGGGGTGAGAGAGAAGTCTGGCTTCCATGGGCCTGTGCCCTCCCTACAGGCTTCGATTACAAGGTCTGCGGGGCAGGGATGGCGTCTCGTCCATGTTCTGTACAGCACTGTGCACGTGCCCATCCTTGGCCTCTCAGCTGAGGTGCCAGCAAAGGCTCTGCCCATGATGGCAGGTTTCCACGAGGACATCGATCCCCCAGGATCTGGACTGGGATCATGCACCCATGTCACCAAGGCCGGGCACCACAGGAAATGACTGACAGGCACTACCAGCCTGGGCTGCCTTGGGAGCGATCCCCTTGGGCATGAACATAGGACCATCCCCCCTCTGGCTCTCATATGCCCCAGAGAGATGCCACTGTCATACCTAGAAGATCAGCAGGTCTTGCAGGTCTCTGGCATGACTGTGCACCTGGGCACGCAGTACTGCTGACCCGAACTATACTGCACCTGGCCCATCTGGAAGGGTCCTGGGGGGCCCCAGCAGAGGATCTGCTGCTGCCAATGGCACAGCCCTGTGGTCACAGATCTGACGCTGCTCAAAGGTCAGTTCCACACCTACCTGTTTGGATGCTCCTCCGGGCCTGTCATGGAACAAGGCTCCAGATCTGGCCACAACTCCTGCAAGGAAACCCATTAGCACCTCTGCTCCTGGTTCCATCCAGAGCCAGGGAGGAGAGAGCCCCAGGAACCCAGGGTCACTAGGCTGAAGCCAGGAAGCTTGAAGCTGGGCGCGCTCACCCACCTGCTCTGGGGCTGGGTGGGGAAAGGGGCAGGGAAGGGAAGCACGGCTAGCTCATGGACTCCACAGCAACCCCGGGTTTCTGCATCCGAAGCAAAGCAGCTGATCCGCACGGCCGGATTGTCAGTGGCGAAGAGAAGAATCTCGACACACGGGGCAGAGCGTGCTCCTCCCAACACAGCTCGCATCACTCAGACTGTGTCCCCAGACAGAGCCATGTCCCTATACAGGAGAGGGGATGTTTGTCTCAGACTATTTACGGACCCTAGTGAGGGGGCTGTGGTTAAGGGGTACAGCTGTATCGGGAAGAAGTGCTAGAGAGTCATGGTTTAAGCTGCAAACCGGCTTTGTCATTAACTGGGTCTGTCTTAGCGTTGATCGTTTTGGAGGATGGGGGCGGCACACATGTTTCACAGCCCCGAATAATCACCATATGAGAACGGCGCCCTAGCGCTTTTCATTGCTAGATCTTCAAGCGCTTTACAAAGGTGACAGGGAAACTGAGGCGCAGAGTGGTGAAGTGACTCACCCAAGGCTATGCAGTGGGTCGGGGCCGTGCCCGGTGAGGAACTCAGGTCACCCGATTCATTGTCCCATGCCTTGTCCACTAGACTTCTCTGCCCCTCCCCGCCCCACGTAGTTCTGAGCTGGACCTTGCCTCTGGTGTTTGCAAACGCTATTGACAGACCCCCCAAAGAAAGCTCAGCATGCCGGGGGGAGGAGGTTGGGGGGGATGGTTAGACTCCCTCCTGGCTTCAGTGAAAGGAGTGAGTCGGAGCAGAACAAAGCCCTGCAGCAAGACATGGACTGTTAAGCAAAGCCATCCCATCCCTATCTCGCCAGAGCGCTCTCAAAGGCAGCGTGCAGTCAGCCAGGTCTGCCGGGCCCTAGGCCCCAAACCATGCGATTCCCGCAGTACAGGGGGTCTCAGAGCCTCAGCAAGGCGGCTTTCTCCTGACAGCTTGGCACTTGGAAGGAGAAGGAGAAAATGAATCCCATCTGTGTGAGGGGCTTTAAACAAAGCAGGGAAACCCACCGGCAAGCAAAACAGCAAAGCAGAGCAAGGCAGCAGGAAGTGACCCTAGGCATGGGAACCACAATGAGCAGGGGCTGCTTTTCTCACTCGGTGCAAAGGCGCTGTCTGTTGGATGCACCTTCCCACTCGGTCCATCTAAGCAGCTTATCGGACGGTCCATGCCCTTGCTGACGGCTCAGCATCAAGCTGCTGTGAGGTGTCACCTACACAGAGGGCTTGGTCTTGGCTCCTCTCTGCACCTTGGCTTCCAGCCAGCCAGCCACTTGAATCTCTGCACAAGATTGCAAGGGGTGAGTCCCTCCCCTTCGGTGTTACCTGACTCCATGTGCTGTCCCGAGTATGAACCTGCGCTAACTAGGCTTCTGCATCTGTCACATCATGGCATTTGAGCTTGTGTTTGCACAGGACTATCTGAGGGCAGGTCTACACTAAGGGCGGGGGTCGAACTAGGGTACGTAAGTTCAGCTACGTGAATAGCGTAGCTGAACTCAATGTACCCTAGTTCGAACTACTTACCCGTCCAGACGCCACGGGATTGAAGTCCGCGGCTCCAAGGTCGACTCCGCCACCGCCGTTTGCAGTGGTGGAGTACTGGAGTCGACCGGAGCGCGCGGGGAGTTCGAACTATCGCGTCCAGATTAGACGCGATAGTTCGAACTCCGAGAAGTCGAACTCACCGCGTCGACCTGGCAGGTAAGTGTAGACTAACCCTGAGACAAAACAAAGCCAGTTCATTAATGATCTGGAGGATGGTGTGGACTGCACCCTCAGCAAGTTTGCAGATGACACTAAACTGGGAGGAGCAGTAGATACACTGGAGGGTAGGGATAGGATACAGAGGGACCTAGACAAATTAGAGGATTGGGCCAAAAAAAATCTGATGAGGTTCAACAAGGACAGGTGCAGAGTCCTGCACTTAGGATGGAAGAATCCCATGCACTGCTACAGACTAGGGACCGAGTGACTAGGCAGCAGTTCTGCAGAAAAGGACCTAGGGGTTACAGTGGACGAGAAGCTGGATATGAGTCAACAGTGTGCCCTTGTTGCCAAGAAGGCTAATGGCATTTTGGGCTGTATAAGTAGGGGCATTGCCAGCAGATCAAGGGACGTGATCATTCCCCTCTATTCGACATTGGTGAGGCCTCATCTGGAGTACTGTGTCCAGTTTTGGGCCCCACACTACAAGAATGATGAGGAAAAATTGGAAAGGGTCCAGCGGAGGGCAACAAACATGATTAGGGGGCTGGAGCACATGACTTATGAGGAGAGGCTGAGGGAACTGGGCTTGTTTAGTCTGCAGAAGAGAAGAATGAGGGGGGATTTGATAGCTGCTTTCAGCTACCTGAAGGGGGATTCCAAACAGGATGGATCTAGACTGTTCTCAGTGGTAGCAGATGACAGAACAAGGAGCAGCAATGGTCTCAAGTTGCAGTGGGGGAGGTCTAGGTTGGATATTAGGAAAAACTTTTTCACTAGGAGGGTGGTGAAGCACTGGAATGGGTTACCTAGGGAGGTGGTGGAATCTCCTTCCTTTTCATGCCAGGCTTGACAAAGCCCTGGCTGGGATGATTTAGTTGGAGATTGGTCCTGCTTTGAGCAGGGGGTTGGACTAGATGACCTCCTGAGGTCCCTTCCAACCCTGATATTCTATGATTCTATGAGTCTATGATCTCATGGCATCCACTATCCAGGAGCAAAGGTGCCACAAAGAGACCAGGGCTCCTGCTATTTTGGCCCCACAAATGGCTCCATGAGCCATGAAACTAGCCCATAGGAAGCACCACAATACCAGGGCCAGATTCATACCTAGGGCAGACATAAAATGATGTGGCCCCATCACCGAAGGGCTTACAACCTAGTACAGACCAGAGGGTGGCCCTGTGGATCAGGATGGAAGAAAGAGAGATTGTTATTATTACTTACAGTTTTCAGTACTTATTCAAGCATTCAAGAATTAACAGGCCCAATGGACTTACTCCTGATTTACATGGAGGTGAGGGAGGGAGGAATCAGGCACAGGAGTTACTCCTGATTTACACGGGGGTGAGTGAGGGGGGAATCGGGCACAGGAGTTACTCCTGATTTACACGGGGGTGAATGAGGGGGAAAATCAGGTACAGGAGTTACTCTTGATTTACACAGAGGTGAGTGAGGGGGGAATTGGGCACAGGAGTTACTCCTGATTTACATGGGGGTGAGTGATGGGGAAATCGGGCACAGGAGTTACTCCTGATTTACACGGGGGTGAGTGAGGGGGGAATCGGGCACAGGAGTTACTCCTGATTTACACAGGGGTGAGTGAGGGAGGAATCGGGCACAGGAGTTACTCCTGATTTACATGGGGGTAAGTGATGGGGCACAAGAGTTACTCCTGATTTATGCCAGACCCCACCCCCCACATAATGGAGAGGTCGGGGCACTGATACAGCCCCTTAGACGTGTTCTATATTTAGCCTGATTCACCTGCACAGGGAACCAATTATGTTTCATTCTGCGGGTGGGGGTGGGGGGAATCCTAGAGCCAAGCGCTAGGGCAGTAATTAGAACCCTGCCAATAGGGACACATGCCACTTTAATGGAGCTCTCTGCAAACCCATGTGCTTTGCCTTTCACTCGGCCCCAGGGCCAATAATAACATGGCAGCTGCTGCCGGGGCTTAGTGCCCATGCACAGAGTACTGAGGGGCACTGGAAGCAGCCACCCGCATTACCGTCCATCATTCCCCCATGGTGTGACTGGGGCTCCAGGTAGTGAGCAGCCACAGAACTGGTACCGCAGGAGAGCTCCCCTCACAGTGCCCCATGCCTGATCCATGTTCCCCTGCTCTGCTGAAAGGTGCCAAGGGCTGCCACAATGCGGGTGGGGTGTGGGATTTTAATCCAAAAATCAGCACTGACCTTGTTAAAGGCAATGGATGCTAAACACCCTTCTTTTAGGCTCAATGGGAGCAATGAAGCCTAAAGACAGATGCAGACAACATGGGAGACCGCCCAAAGCAACAGGCCACATGGCAGTCACACCTAATCCATGTGGGCTGAGGGGGTTCCCTGCTTGCAAATGCAGGAGCTGGGAGGTTGCGGGCTGTGTGTGTTGGAGGCAGAGAGCCAAGAGAAGGAGCCGTGAGCCTGACCTTGAGAGGAAGCTGTGATGTTATTGATATAATCTGGGAGGGCCATATAAAACATGGTTGCAACCAAGGTCCTGTAGTGGCACCAAATCTTATGTAAAGGGGGTCATATAAGGTGTCTAAGACCAGGTTATGGGTTGCTGGTTATGATTATGCTGTCTGTGTGCATGTATCATTTTGTAGTTGAAGTTATGAGTATTGGCTCTGTACTGTCTGTACTTCAAACTTATGCTGTGCTTCTGGGAGACACCCCAGACAAATTGGTGTTAGCTCTGCCTAGCCTGCTTGATGGCCATCAGCTATACAATTGACCCATGGAGAGAAGGCAGATACGCCTTGTAACTCAGCAAAGTATGCAAGGACTTGCACATGTGACTCCAGACTCCATTTTGCTGTAATTTTCCACAGTAAGGACAAAGAGGTTCTTACACCTGGAAAAAACTATAAAAGGCTGATGCCTCATCTCCATCTTGTCTTCAATCCTGCTTCTTACCTCTGGAGGGACTTTGCTACAAACTGAAGCTCTGAACAAAGGACTGAATGACCCATCCCAGCGGGGGATGTACTCCAGAGATTTGATTTGAACTTACAGTTTACTCCATCACTGCTACAAGCCTGAACCAAGAACGTTGCCATTACTGGATGTAATTGATTCCATTTAACCAATTCTAGCTCTCATCTATATCTTTTTCCTTTTATGAATAAACCTTTAGATTTTTTATTCTAAAGGATTGGCAACAGCGTGATTTGTGGGTAAGATCTGATTTGTATATTGACCTGGGTCTGGAGCTTGATTCTTTGGGATCGAGAGAACTTTTTCTTTTATTGGGGTGTTGTTTTTCATAACCATTCATCCCCAGGACGAGTGGCACTGGTGGTGATACTGGGAAACTGGAGTGTCTAAGGGAATTGCTTGTGTGACTTGTGGTTAGCCAGTGGGGTGAGACCAAAGTCCTCTTTGTCTGGCTGGTTTGGTTTGCCTTAGAGGTGGAATAACCCCAGCCTTGGGCTATAACTGCCCTGTTTAAGCAATTTGTCCTGAATTGGCACTCTCAGTTGGGTCCCACCAGAACTGCATCATTACAGAAGCATCAAGCAGAGAGATGGAACTTCTTGGGCACAGAGCTCACTGGAGGGGCAGGCATGGGGATTTCTGAGCGAGGAACCTGCCTGCTGCTCCTAGTTTCTGTGGTGTTCAGGAGGACGGGCCTGCGTGCACGTTCTTTGTAAATAAACCAGATCCCACCAAGAACCGACTTGAGTCACAGCATCGATTTCTCCTCTTGACAGAAACAACCCTGCAAGGCCCTGGATATGGCTACCACTTGGGCCAAAGGGGCAACATCCCTCTCTAGGGCAGATCAAGGAGGTCAGTCACTCTGGCCCATTTTCAGCCTTTAGCCACAGTAAAGAAAGTCACTTAGTGCCCTATGATGTGTTCACATGGCCACAACCTGTACAGAGACCCACCACAACCGCATCGCCAAAGGCCACTGAGTAGCCACCAGTAGGCAATAATGCAATATAGTTATCACTCCAGGTAGGATCTGAACCCATGACCTAGAGCTGGAAGCCAGTAACCCCCATCCCCGCAGCCAGTCAGTCTTTTCCTACCAGCCTTAAACCCTACAGTCATCAGACTTTCCAAAAAAGGAGCTCAGGGCCCCAACTCTTCCGGCTCCTAAAGCCCCAAGAGCAGAAGCTCCGTGGCTGAGCACAGAGGGAACTGGCAGGCTCTGTCTCGGGAAGACTCCCCTGGATGTCGATGGGCTGTAGGTCAGATCCCAAACTGGCTCTGTCTCCCCCAGGCAGCCTCAGAGCCCTGCCTGGCTTCTGCTCTAGGCTCCTATCGAACCTCCCAAAGGGGGCAGCAGCAATCAGCATAACAAACCAAGTCCACATCCATACAATACGGACACTGTGGGCTCTCAGGGTCTGGCTACACTGCAGTTCAGACACCCACGGCTTGCCCGTGCCAGCTGACTCAGGCTAAGGGGCTGTTTAATTGTGGTGCAGACATTCCCTGAGCTCTGGGACTCTCCCATCTCGCAGGGTCCTAGAACCCGGGCTCCAGCCCGAGTGTCTACACCACAATGAAACAGCCCCTTAGCCCGAGCCCCTTAGCCTGAGTCAGCTGGCAGAGGCCAGCTGTGGTTTTATAATGGCAATGTAGACATGCCCTAAACGGGCAACGCAGAGACCCAATCCCCTTTACATGTGTCTCTGGGAGCAGCCACTTCCCGGGAGACAAGGGGACCTGCGCTACGTTGGCGTATGTGGCTATCACAGCCCCCAGCCCCTCCCACAGCTGCCTTTGTTTCTCACCCACATAGGCCAAAAAGAAAGGGACAGGCTGTTAAGGGACAGGGCTCCTTGAACAAAGCGGCCATTTGGGATCAGGGGAAACATACAGGGTTACTGGTCTCATCATGTGTCAGAGAGTCCCCAAGACACCCACCAGAGCTGCGGGCTCTCACTGCACACCACAAGCAGCTGGCATGGCTAGGAGCTGTAAGCAGCGTAGTAGGCCAAACACCTCCCCATGCTCTGGGACAAATCAAATACCAGGATTATTTATTTTCTCATGCGTTGAAACAGGAAACCTCCAATGTGCTGAAATTCTGGCCTTGAGTCAGAGGCGGGGGCGGGGAAGAGACGGGACTGGATTTTTGTTCAACACAAAACCCCCCAGGCGGCATCTCAAGAGCTCGATGGGATCAGCGTGGGGAGGGCTGCGTTTCAAAAGAAAACAACACATGCTTTAAATCCAAAAAGTCCCACCCATCTGTCCCCTTCTAACAGCCACTTTCACAGCATTATTTGGTATCAAGAAACCTCTCCTGGGAAAGAGTGGAAGAGAACTCAGATGGGCTGGGGAGACGACGCAGCTCTTTGCAGGGATTCGCTGGCTGCCGACTCCTGCTAGCCTCAGGGTCTGATCCTGCCAGGTGCTGAGCAGCCTCACCTCCTAGTGTGGGACCCACAAGAGGCTGAGTGCTGCTGCGGGGCACTGAATGATCCAGCACCCCCTGGGGACGGAACAAGCTCTCCAATACAGATTTCCCCTCTGCAGCGCCCTGCTCCCGTGCAGCAGGGACTGGGATCCATCTGCCCCTTTACTTGAAAGCCCACTGAAGGTAACAGCCAGGAGGTATGGTAGAGTCACTGGACTCAGGCCTCATCGGTTACACATCTGCCGCCCAGAGCTGTGAAATTAACAAGGACTTGTACAGAGCTCTCCATGCTACAGGGGTATTTTTAGGATCAAGGCGATACCCCATCCCTCGAAGGATGTTTGGGTTATTTTTCCCCCCTTTTTATACTTCCAGGGATAAATGGGAAACTCATGACATCGTCTCTCTCCCTGTGAGTTTCCATTTCTGACACGCAGCGAGGAACAGACAAGGCTGGACTGTATCAAATGAGATCCCCTCCACGCCCACTGATGTCAATGGTGAATGGACAGAGCTGAGCACAACCCAGGATCAGGGCCCCTGTCTCTGCTCACATGGAGTGTGTGTATGGACCAGCTGGGCTGCTCCGGGAAGGACACCAGGGAGGTGTTGTTTCTGGGCAGCCTGCCTTGGAGGCTTGGTCAGGAATTGTTGGTTGACCCCCTTCCCGGCTGCTTTTAACCACGGCTGGGGTCCCAGCAGACCCAGGGTGAGCTGCCTGCTCTCCTTCCTCTCCCTGGGAAGGCTCAGCAAACAGTCCAACAGCACAGGTGCAGTCAGCTGGGGCTTTTCTTCCGGGGGTATCGTCTCTAACCAGGGATCACACACATACTTCCATAAACCAAAGATAGGCAGCCCAGAAAACATCCCAGCCTGTGGTTAACCCAGTCCTGTCACCCTGGCTATGGAGACTGAGATACCTTCTGCCATCCAGTCCTTTTGTAGCCTTTCCCTGATGTGGGGGTAGGGGTGGGGAAGAGAAGGTGAGCTGAGTTTAACCACATATGCACCAGGGATCAGTTAGTACCATCTCCCATCGATCCCAGACTGGTACTCAAGAAAAATCTACAGAGCCCTGGAAGCATCTTTGCTGGTTCTAGCCCTATCAGGCCCTGAGACGCTGGGCCTTAAAATCACGTCCTTCTGATTACAGTCATACTTTCCCCTCTCCTTCACCAACTGCCCGCTGGTTAGGCAGCTGATCTCTCCCAAACCACTAAAGGACCAGATTCTCAACTGGTGTAAATCAGCACAGAACTACTGAAGTCAGTGGGGCTACACTGTTTGACACCAGCTGAGGATCTGGCCCTTTGCAGAAGCGCACGGCAGATGCCCTAACATGTTAATTTCTCACCCTAGTCGCTGTGGAAGGAGCAAGTACTAAAGTCAGATCAAAGACCAAGTGGCAAATACAGCCAGATGGTCATTGGAATACAAAGCCCCAGATCTGAGGACCTGAGTGAGGAGTGAATGGCTCACATTGCGGAATAGCTCCGAAGCCCACCAGCTTCCCCGTGGTTATTCAGCACTCCTTCCCAGCCCTCTGGAACGATGCACCTGAGTATTGTCCCATGGTCCCCCAGGATCCATCCACAGAGCAGCTGGGAGGTGCTTCCCAGCAGGGGCAGAAACTGACACACACTAGCTCAGCTCGAGTTAGTGTGCTACAAATAGCAGCGTGGCTGCGGTGATGGCACGGGCAGTGGCCACCCAACCCTGCCAGAACGTACTCAGGAGACTAGCCTGACCTGCTGTGGCCACGCTGCCACTTTTACCTTGAGCACAGCCTGTGTGTCTACCTGAGCTGGGGCGCTCCCTCTCAGTTGCAGAGCAGACAAAGCCTCGGTCTAGCAGGGCTGTTTCGGCATCAGGCCTGGCTCTCAACCTAGTATCATTGCCATTAACTTTGCTGATCCTCAAATGCTGCCTATGTCAGAGAAAAGACACTTCCAGAGCTTCCCCATTCCTCTCAAACATGCCACTCTGCCCAGGACACAAGAGGACCTTACAGGATGCTGGCTCGCTGGCCTGGCCCAGCAAGGAGCACCATCTCTCCAGGCCACCAGATACTAATTATCACCCGCCACAAAGCATGGAAACTACTAGAAATATAGTGGGTGGGGGAAGGATACTGCGATGTGTGTAATCACCAATCCATCCATCCACCCCCTGACATGCATCTATCCATCCATTCCTCTATGCACCTATCTATCTATCCATCCACCCACCATGCATCAATCCATCCATCCCTATATGCACCCATCTATCCATCCACCCCCCCCCCACATGCATCCATCCATCCCTCTATGCATCCATCTATCTATTCATCCATCCATCTGCTCTTTCTGTCTCTCTCTCAATCTCGTAGACTCAGATTCCAAGGCTGAAGAGACCATTGTGATCATCTAGTCTGATCTCCTGTATAATGCAAGTCAGAGAACTTCCCCACAATAATCCCTAGAGCAGATCATTTAGAAAAGAATCCAACCTTTGGATCCCCCACAGTCCTTGTAAGTCGTTCCAGTGTCAATGACTCTCCCGGTTAAAAACGTACGCTTTATTTCCAGTCGCAATCTGTCTAGCGCCAGCACTGGCACTCACCCCGTGGTGATGTCGTCATCCTCCGTCAGGGTCTTCCCCATCAGGTCGCTGTCGCTCATGTACCCGGACTTCAGATCCACATCGTCGGTGTCCAGCGACTCGACGAGCTCCAGCCGGGAGATGTGGCTCAGCTTGCTGGGGCTGCGCATGGGCATGGTGTGGGAATAGTGCGCCCGCTCGCCGTGCATGTACCAGCTGGGGGTACCTTCCGACCGGCAACTCCCACCCACTGAGGGAGCGTCCCCGGCCTGCAGCCGGGGGCTGGATTGCCCGTAGCGCCAGGACAGGGGGGAGGAGCGGTTGGACAGGCTGGACACGCTCCTGGGGTTGGCATCGTCGCTGTCATAGCAGGTCATCTCCAAAGAGCTGCAAGGAAGGAGCAGAGAGCAAAGCTTTAGGGATGGGGGCGGCCCTAGGGGAGAGGTGGAGTCCTGGGCTCCATCCTGCTATCGGACCTGCAGGTGCTCAACACCTCTGGAAATTAGGGCATGTCCGTAGCCACCCAGCTTTGACCCTTCAGGTCCAAGGATGGGGTGGAACCAGGATGGGAACCCAGGAGTCCACAGTGCTAGGCCACTGTCTTAACCGTAAGCCTCTCCTTCTTCCCAACTGCCCCCGATCCCTATTCCCATGACCCCCGGCCCCTATGCTCCCCTCATTTATGTCCTTTCCCCCTCCAAATGGCTCTGCACTGCTCTTGGGCCCTTCCCAAGTCTCCCACGTCCCAGGCTAGTGCCCTACCCACTGGGCCATCCTCCCTCTCTGAGCCTAATGGTACCGAGGAGTCGAGCTCTGGGGCTGCCTTGCCACTAGCCCTCCAGCGCGGCAGGAAAGCAATGGCAGCCTTGGAAGCAGAAAGAGATTAATTTAGGGGACAGCATCCCGTTCCCTCCCTGTGCCTTGATTTGAGAGGCAGCAGAGGCAGGCGCTGGCTCCCCACTCGGGTGAGGGCCCCCTTTCAATTTGATTCAATAAAGTGAGTATTGGATGCTAAATACAAAGTGATGATTAAAAACAAATCGACGGTGGATTAACAGCTCTGGAGAGCCGCCCAGCAGAGCTGGTTCCAATCATTTGGTTGACGCACAAGGGTTGTCTTATTAAATCTAAATTAAGTGGATGTTTTGGAGCCTGTAAACTGAGGGACAAAGCTGCCAACATCTTGCTTTGCGCAGGCTCCTGCACCATGCGGAAGGGGACATGCCTTGGCTCTCTGGGTGCAAGCTCCGGGAAATGCATTTCCCCAGAAAGATTTCAATGAGGCCCGGATAGTATTGCGTCTCCTGCTGACAGACACGCCTAGAGTATGGCAGGCCCAGAGCAGAGAGCCTGCAAACTCACTTCCATCTGCCTGTAATGGGGAGGAACTTCACCCAGACAACTCGGCTGCCATAAATGGAGGGCTTCCTCCACCCCGACACTGGGATCCTGCCCCTGGCTGTGAATCGGCTGTTCTAGCCAGATGGAGAGCAAGTTCTGAATCCATAGGAAGCAACTGATCTCTGGAATCTAGCAGAGATAAGAGCCGGGGAGGGGGGAGTACTATGGGGACTGAGGGGCACCAGCAGAGCTGAGTAAGGAGAGTCCAGAGCTTGGATAGCAGAGTGAGTTGTACGACTAGATGCAAGTGCATGGCCAGAGCTGTGGCATTGGGTAGCAGCGGGAGCCCTAGGCTGGAAAAGCAGTGGAGGCCAGGGGTGCAAGTCAGGATTGAGGGGCATCAGCAGAGCGGAGGGGTGGGGGCAGCCCACGGCTGGAAATGCAGTGGGAGCCGGGGGTGCAGGTCAGATTGAGGGGCATTAGCAGAGCAGTGGGGTGGGGGCAGCTCAAGGCTGGAAATGCAGTGGGGGCCAGGGGTGCAGGTCAGATTGAGTGGCATCAGCAGAGCGGTGGGTGGAGGAAGCTCGCACAGCCCCTGCCATGCACTCAAACCAGCCTATTACTTCCTTATTTTCATATCAGCCAAATTCCCCAGCCCTTCCAATCTGTACTGTACACAAACTGCACTTCCTCCTGCTGCTGAGTGGCCCGGCTGCCCAGCGCCTGCCTCCTTCAGACAGGGGAGTCTCCACGGAGACGCCTCCAGACTCTCTGGACACCTGCAGGCTCAATAGGCAGGGGATGGAGAGACTTGGCTGTCGGCCCTGGCTAAATCAGGGATTGTTCCCACTGTCTGTTTCATTGACTCATCAGGCTGCACAAGGCAATGAACAAAGGGAGACTGGCCTGAAATCCAAGGGCATTTGCTAAGGCACAGAGCGGGCCCAGCTCGCCCATTGCCCTGCCCTGCTGGGATGTAGGGGACAGGGAGTCCCGTCCCTGCGGCTATTCAGTGCTTAGCTCCGTCAGCTACGAAGCTGAGTCAATTCCAAGCTGCATGTGGGGGTGATGGTCACATTGGGACATAATCCCATCGCGACACCAGAGCAGAAGAGGCCAGGGTGCAAGGAGGGGAGAACCGCAGGGTAAGTTGCAGGAGTTGGCACTCCACTAACATCTCCCGTCTGTGGGGTTTTGGGGGAACCCCCAAACCTTAGCTGCAGACCCAGGCAGCGAGCAAAGGGCTTTCACCACAACTCCTGGGTGCGCATCCACATTCCCCACCGATGGCCGTGCAACAGGGAGCGGCCTCAGAGATCCCAGGGCATGTGGCACCTATGGAGAAACAGGGTTGGGAGCCGCCGTGTCGGAGGCTGGGAGTGGCGCTGGACATCAATCGGTGACGGAAGAAAAGCCAGGGAGCCCAGACCCAAACCTTGCACCAACGTTTTCCACAGTCCACGGTACAGCTGGCGATTTGCACACTTGTCTCCTGCACTTGGCTCATGTGCACAGCACACTTAACTTGTGATCTCGATCACAGAATCATAGAAGATCAGGGTTGGAAGGGACCTCAGGAGGTCATCTAGTCCCACCCCCTGCTCAAAGCAGGACCAATCCTCAGCTAAATCATCAGCCCACACGCAGTGCATTCGGCTAATGCTCGTACGCAGGCAGCATGCTTGGCCCGTTCTCTCACACAGCGTCTGTTGTGCTCAATGCGCAGGTTTGGCTCATTATGCGTTGATCTTGTGCCCAGTCTGGCCAGTGCACATGCCTTGCTCCAGCAGGAGGCTCTCGGCACTAACACGTACTTTGTTCCCTTGACTCGTAGCCTGCGTTCTCTGCTTGGGCCCTTGGCCACTGGCTCAGATTTCTCGCACATCCAGCTTTCTGTGTGTTCTGCCCTGGTCCCCGATGGTGATTTCAGTGCACTCGGCTCTTGTGATGGACTCTTGCACCCTTGTGGTTTTCAAGTGCTCAGCTCCTGCACCGTGCTGTGTGTGTTGGCGTGTCCCGCTTGCTCACTGACATCTGTATACTCTGCTGGTGCACATGGCTCACAGTTTCCATGCAGTCAGCACGTGCCCCCCTGGCTTGGGCTGTGGGTCCCCAGTGCAGGCACATTGGACTCTATGCGCTCAGAGTGGCGCTCAGACTCTCCGAGTGCTTGGCTGGTGCACATCTGTCTCCTGCTCTCTGTGCACACTCCTGGTGTGTTCTAGCCTGGGCTGGTGTTTCCGGAGCTCTCAGCTCCCGCGCATCTGGCTTGTGACAGCCGCATGCTTGGCCTATGCTTGCTGCATAGAAACGCAAGGCTGGAAGGGTTCTCAAGAGTTCATCAAGTCCATTCCCCTGTATCTTAGACCATCCCTGACAGGTTTGTCTAACCTGTTAGCAAAAACTTCCAACGAGAGGAATTCCACAACCTTGCTAGGTAACCTGTCCCTGAGCTTAGCCACCCTTAGACAGGTTTCCCCAATATCTAACCTGAATCTCTCTTGCTGCAAACTCAGACAATTCCTTTCGTCTACCCTCGGTGGACTGGGAGAACAACTGATCACTGTCCTCTTTATAACATTATTTACCCATCTGAAGACTTCTCAGGTTCCCCCTCAGTCATCTCTTTAGATTAAACGTGCCCAATTCTTTCAATCTTTCCTCGCAGGTCAGATTTTCTAAACCTCTGATCCTTTTTGTCTCTCCCCTTTGGCCTCTTATGTCCACATCTTCCTCAGGGCGTGGTACCCACAGCTGGACACAGTTCTCCAGCTGAGGCCTGACCAATCCTGCGCAATCCCTGCCTCTTGCTCACAGTCAGGTCCTGGTTTCTGCTCCTGCTTTCAGGGCTGCTGTGTTTTCTGGGCTCGCCCCAAGGGCTGTGCTCCTGGTACTGGTGCACAAGCATAGCAAGCATTCTTTGCCTACTCCCCTTAGGCTGCCTGGGTGCTCAGCCCATGAGCTCACAGCAGCTTGTGCACGGACGGCTCCTTGTAGGCAGGTCTACCTCACCCGCTCCGAGCACCAGCGTCTCTGTGCACACGGTGCCACAGGGAATAAAGGTGCACGGAGCTGGGCCATGCCGCTGCTTGCAGGAAGCTGTTGCTAGTGAGCTGCCAGCTAAACATTAAGCAAAGCAGATGGGCTGGAGCTCTGCCCTCCTCCCCTCCTGCCCTGACTCATCTCGGGTGGAGCTCAGCTGGCAGCTCTCCTCCTCCCGGGTGCCCTCACAGTGATCCAGTGTGAGACTCTGGTTACACAAGATGAGAAGGCGCAGCCACAGGCGCTGTTTGGGAGCCGGATTGCAGGAGAACGGAGGGGTGGAGCCGTCCCCTCCGACTCCTTGCCCCGAGTGCCCACTCAGACAGGGGGCTGGCGTTCACAGGAACGGGAGCGATGGTTGATTTATTTATTTTGGTTCATGCCCAAATGTCCTTCAGCTCCCCGAGGCGCAGATAGGTGCCACCCCCACAATACACCTCCCCGCCCCTCCCGCGGAGGCAGGGAAGATCCCACAGCCCTGATGGGTCTCAGCTCAGATAGTGACACCATGCTGTGCAGAGACCTGACAATGGGCACCCGGCTGGGAGCAGCCACTCACATCCCAGGCCTCCGGGCAACCGCAGAAGGGACCCTCGCTGAGCTATCCCCTGCATGACACACCCAGAAGGGACCTCTCTGTCTCTCAGCCCTGTCCCTGGCTCCTTGCTCTCTGCAATCCCGCTGGCTGCCTTGACCCCTCATTCCCATCACTGGCCTCTCTGCCGTTATCACTTGACCACTGATTCTATGAACTCAGTGCTGAGTTAACCCTGCCTGCGCTCCCTCCCCACTCCGGCTGGCCACCCCTCATCAGGGCACGGCCTCTTCCTGCTCCGCTAGCTCAGTCTCATCACCTCCAAGTGAGAATCCCCTGCTGCCCCCCCAGCCAGGGGCGGCTCCAGGCCCCAGCATGCCAAGCGTGTGCTTGGGGCAGCATGCCGCGGGGGGCGCTCTGCCAGTCGTCGGGAGGGCGGCAGGCGGCTCCGGTGGACCTCCCGCAGGCGTGCATGCGGGAGGTCCACCAAAGCCGCGGGACCAGCGGACCGCGGAACCAGCGGACCCTCCGCAGGCACGCCTGAGGGAGGTCCACCAGAGCCGCCTGCCGCCCTCCTGGTGACCGGCAGAGCGCCCCCCGTGGCATGCCGCAGGGCGGCGAAATGTCTAGAGCCGCCCCTGCCCCCAGCCCAGATCCCTGGAGAAGCTGCTGTCTCTGCATTAGCTCATCTGGACCACGGAGCCAGGGAGGGGAAAAAGCTTACTCAAGCCGGGCACGGCTGCCAGCTCCAAGGGAAAGGAGCGTGACAAGGCAGCTCCCCCGGAGCTGTGCTGCAATAGGCCCAGAGCTCTGGCCTAGGGGCCAACTAGCCCAGCCCTCCCAGCTACAGGCTAACGGAGCCCCCCAACCCAGCAGGAGCTGATCCTGCAGCCATTGTTTGGAGCAAGGGGGGCCCAGGCCTTTGTGGGATTGGGCCCAGCATTTCACAGCTAAGGCCCATGACCCAATCCCAGCTCACAGTGGCCGGGAGATGTGCCTGGCCACTCAGGGGGAGAGCTCAGGATGTTGTGTTTATTATGAGAGGCATGGTTCTGGGTGACCCAAGAAACTCCACCCCCACCCCTATGTTAGCAGCTGGTCCAAGAAAGATCCCATTGGAGCAGAAATGATGCCCCTCCCCCCCGTACAGCCCAGCTCTGCCACATGTAGCCAGCATGGCTCCCTCCTGCCGGTTGTGAAGGGGTTGGAAGGGGAGATGAGTCGAAGCCAGGGCCTCAGTTTCAGCCCAAGCTGCTGCTGTGTAGGGCCTGGGGAAGGCAGCCCCACGGGGCACGATGCAGGCAGGCCAGGCCATGCATCTCCAGGAGGGGGCCCTGGTGCCTAGCACTCAGGGGATGGGTGCGGTCAGCCCCTGGACTCTGATTCATGAGGAGTCTCCTTCCTTCAGCACCAGGACAGTGTGCTGGGTTGGCACAGGGAAAGCCCTGTGCATCTCAGGATGGGAGGCAGGAGCTGGAGGCCTTCGGAAATCAGCCCTGCCCGCTGGGGGGTTTTGAGCAGTGGGGTGGCACATTCCCGTGTCTAGCTAGGGGACCTCCTCCGGCCTCCCGACTTTCTGACTGACTCACTGCATTACCTGGGACAAGTCACTGCCCCGCTCTATGCCTCAGTTTCCCCACCTGTAAAAGGGGGGAATAATGATATGGAGCCAGACATTGCAGAATGCTTTGAGACCCTTCCCTGAGAGGCACAGCTTGGTCTTTGCTCTGGGGTGTGGGAAAGGTGATGCAGAGAGCGACCATGGTCAGAGGTGGATTCCACTCAGGACCTTCTGCACCAAACACACAGTCCCTTGGGTTCGAGAAGTGACTCTAGCAGTGCTAAGTTGCTGTGGGCAGCCCCTAGGGGGAGCGGTGATCATGGATTCTGCACCAAAGCACTTGAATCTCCCACGGCCCTTGTGCTTTTAAGGAGTTGAGCCTTTTCCTGCTGCTTGTGCTGCTCCCTGCAGGGGTAGCAGGGCTAGTGAGAGCTGTTAGCTGGGCTCCCCGATGAAATCCCCCATTGGCTGAGTCCCTGTTCCAGTGGGGCAGAGTGTAACTCACGCTGGGAGCCAGAGCAGAGGGAGGGGGGGTTCAAATGGACACAAACACATGGGGGTCCCCCTGTTGCCATAACCCCCCTAGGGCAGCTGTGCTCATCCCTGGTGCTCTTTACTGAGCAGCTGGAGTCAAACTAGCTTCCCTGTGTCGCTCTCCTTCTCCACCTGGCCTGACGCCACCCTCTAGTGGCTGCAGCCCCCATTGCAGGCTGACATGGGTAGTTTCCAGTGCCCTGCTTTGGAGGAATTTGAAGCAGATCCTTGCCCTGCTCACTTCTCTACTCCAAACCAGATGAGGATTTGCTGGTGTCCTTACGGAATCACGAGCCCAGTCAAACTTGTGTCTCCAGCACCCTACCCGGGCGAGCCTGGGGAAACCTGTGATCGGCTCGGGCAAGCAGCTCTGCTTTCACAGTTGGGGTGACACACGGGCTTGCCGTGCCATGACCTGCTGCTTCCACCAGCAATTCATTCCAGTTGCTGGGAGAGCCTGGTCTCAGCACTGCCCTCAGCTATAGTGCAACTGCACAGGAGCACGTCTCAACCCAGAGGGGGCAGGACTCCCGTTTGGGCTGCTACTGTAAAGATATGACTGTAGAGGCAGTGTGCCCTAGGGGTTAGGGCCCGGGGCTAAGACTTAGCAGACTTGAGTTCTAGTCCCTATTATGTGACCTTGGGCAAGTCATGGCCCTTCTCTGTGCCTCACTTTCCTCTCCCACTAGGTCTGTGTAGACCATACACTCTTCAGGGCTAGGACAATCTCTTAGGCCTCTTCCATATTGAAATTTCCACAGATTTAACACACAGTTTTTCAAATCCATTTAACCCCCTGTATCTCAGGCCCTGTCAACATGACAGGGATAAAGACAGCAAGAGTTAAACTGGTGCAAGCCCCCGGGGGATGCACTGATTCTAAAACAAGCTGCTCTCAAACCGGTATACCTTAAATCAGCTGGGAACAGGTTTAAATCACGCAGAAATAAGCGACCCTTATCCCAAAAGAAGAGCGTTCACACAGGGTTTTTTTAAAACTGGTTTGATTGATTTAACTAAACTAATTGAATTAAACCGCTGCATGTTTGTGTGTACCAGGGTCTACAAGCATCCCCATGAAGTTTCCACCAGGACTAAGGGCTTGGCTACATTTAAAACGCTGCACCCCTGTAGCGTGTCAGTGAAGACACTGCCTATGCTGATGAGGGGGGAGTTCTCCCATCGGCGTAGGTAGATCACGTCCACGAGGGGGCAGTAGCTAGGTGTCATGGAGTCCCCGGGCGATGCTTTGGAACTGCTCCCCACAAAGCCAGTCAGGACTTTGGGGAGCCTCCTCTGCCTCGGAGCAGACTGTCTTCAGGGCAAGAAGCTCAAACAGCTTCATCTCCTGGGTCTGACCTTGGAGCATCCAGCATATGCCTCTCCGTGCACTGACCACAGCGAGTCCACCCAGGCAGGGTCCTGGGGAAGCCAGAGGGTCCTGCACCCCCAACTTCACAGTCAAATGTGACTCTCAGCCAGCCAGTAAAACAGAGGTTTATTAGATGACAGGAACATGGTCTAAAACAGAGCTTGTAGGTACAGAGAACCGGACCCCTCAGCTGGGTCCATTCTGGGGCCCAGAGAGCCAGACCCCCACGTCTGCCCTCACTCCCCGTCCCCAGCCAGCTCCAAACTGAAACCCCCTCCAGCCCCTCCTCCTCTGCTGAGTTCCTTTCTCGGGCCAGGAGGTCACCTGACCTCTTTGTTCTCCCACACCTTTAGCATCCCCTTGCAGGGGGGAAGGGCCTGGCCATTAGTTGCCAGGCGACAGAAGGTCGGCCAGAAACCGAGGCACCCACACAGTATTAGGGGAAACATTAAGAACAGCCCCACTTCGTCACACTAGGCCGATGGGAGAATTCTCCTGCGGACCGAGTGCTGTCTACACTGGGGGTTGGGTCGGTTTAACTGAACTGCTCAGAAGTATGGATTTTTCACACCTCTGAGCGATAATTATACTGGCCAGGCCTAAATTGACTAAATTGCTCAAAAGAGCACATAGACATCCCTGCTCAGACTGGAGCTCAGGCTCAGAGACCCAGCCCTCTCGGCAGAGTGGGAACACCAACACAGCTATTTCTAGCCCCGGAGCGCTAGCCCTGCAAGCCTGAGTCAGTTAACCCGGGCTCTGAGACTCGCTGCTGCTGGGTTTTTTTTGGCCCTGCAGATGTATCCTCTGTGGCTGTGACAGCCCCTAGCACAATGGGACCTTGATCTCAGCTGGTGCCTCAGGGTGCCACCAAAATACACCTGCTAACGAGGCGCGACTCAATGTGAGTGGTGCTCCAGAGAGACTAGCTGGAGGGATTATCGAGTGGGGCAGTGAGAGTCATCCCTGAGTCAGAGGATGGCAGCTCTCCATGCTGGGACAGGGGCCTCGGTGACACAGGGGAGCTGTCAGATTCTTTCCCCTGGGGGGCTGGAGACGCTGCCGCAGGACGGAGCACAGCCACGTCACTAGTCCCCTGCCCCGTCAGGGTCCCCACCCCCCAGAAAGGGCTCGGCTTCGGGGATCAGACCCAGCAAGGAGCCATGCTGGCAGAGGAGGGGAAAGGGAGGGGTCAGGTGAGAGAGATGGGGAGGGGAGAGAGTGGGTGTCATGACCTCACCTGTGAGATACCTGGGAGCCTCTCAGGCTGGACATGGTCTCCTCCAGATTCTGCCGAAGGTCCAGCACGTTCTGCACCGTCCTCTTCCTCTGGGACTCGGGGTCTGTAGCAACATGGAGAGCGAAGGTTTTATAGCCATGGCTGTAGGGAGAGGAGGGCGACATGTGCCCCCACCCACCCACACACCCCCATCCTGTTCCAGGTGCCCCCACGAAGCTCCTCATGCCATGTGCCCCCTCCCCACCCAGCTGCCATCCTTACACTGTCTGCTCACGTGTCCCTTCTCTGCCCTCCCTCCACCGGTGCTTTGGCATCCCAGAGCCACTGGCCCCGATTGCCACATTCTGCGATAGCTGGAGCCCTCGGCAGCGCTGTGAGCAGGACCCATCTCCCAGCCAGGCCTGGGGCACTGGACCCGCACCCTGCCCAGGTATTGCCAAGGTCCCCAAGAGCTGCTTTAGCAGGGAAAGTTTCCCTGCCTCTGCCCAAGGCCCGCGCTCGGGAGAGGGAGTGTCTGCCTCCCGGCTCCTCCCAATTCCGCTCCAAGACGGGACGCAGGGAGAGCACTGGACCAGAACTTCCTGCATTCCAAGGCCAGAAGGGACCATTGGGACACTGCACAGCACAGGCCAGAGAACTGCCCCCAACATAACCCCTAGAGCAGATCGGAGAAAAGACCTCCCGTCTGGATTGAAAAATGGCCAGTGATGGAGAATCCACCACGAGCCGTGGTCAATTGTTCCAGCGTTTAACTACCCTCCCTGTTAAAATGTTCTGCCTTAGTTCCAGGTTGAATTTGTCTGGCTTCAGCTCCCAGCCATTGGATCTCATTAGATCCGTCTCTGCTAGACAGAAAAGTCCATTATCAAATTTGTTCCCTATCTAGGATACTCGCAGACAGTAATTAAGTCACCCCTCAACCTTCTCTATGCTAAGCTAACTAGACTCAAAGAGCTCAGGCTCTCACTCGAAGGCAGGTGTTCTAATCCTTTCATCATTCCCCAGGCTCTTCTCTGACCCCTCTCCAATTTATCAACCTCCTCCTTGAACTGTGAGCATCAGAACTGGACACAGGATTCCAGCAGCGGTCGCACCAGAGTCAAATACAGAGATAAAAACACCTCTGCTCCTGTCCAAGGATTGCATTAGCAAGCAGCACAAATCTCAACTGCATTCTAAACTCAGTCCCAGCAGAGCCACCCGCCCAGCCAGGCACTGGCAGCTTCTGACCCCAAGCCCCATGGGTGTGGCAGCTCCCCTCCCCAGCCAGCCAGCACAGGAGGGGAGCTCTGCAGGGCCCAGCTCACCCTCCTACTCTGCTTTGGCTGAAGCCTTTGCATCATTAGTGCTTAATGTCAGTGCTACAGCGCTCCCAGGGAGCTGGGGGAGCTGAGTTAACAGGCACATGGGCTTCAGGAACAAACAGAAGCCAGCAAGGAAATGATGGGGCTGGCTGCCAGCCAACTGAAGGCAAAATGAGTGGCAGCAGCTGGCACGCTCATTCCAAGGGATCTGAACTGCTGCCCCAGGAACTGGAGCTTGCCATCACATTCAGGAATCCTGAGCAAACTGCTCCGCCTGCAGCCTGCATACCCAGGGGAGGGGGTGCTACCTGGCTGGGTCTCCCTGGGATTGCAAGGCTGGCAATGTCTCTTCGGATGATACATTGCCTCCAGGGAAATGCCTCGGCAGACCTGCAAACCTACTCTGGCAGCCTGCTGCAGCGGGGTATGACATCCCTAGACCATTTCCCCGAGCCTGGAGGAAAGGGAGCTCCTAGTGCTAAAGCGACAATCCGGGGCCCATCTACACTATTCAGTCAGCAGGCCACTGCTATGTAGAGATCTATTTGTGCAATAGATCAGCAGACAGACAGACCGACCTGTACATGTGCATCTTGGAGGACAGATGGGCAGACAGATTGGTATACTAACATCTAGGAGAGTGGATGGAGAGACAGATGGACAGATCTGTACACTACCCTCTAGGAAAGACTGTCATTATGTTAGGGTTGGATGGCCGGACTAGATGCACCAGTTTACTAACATCAAGAAGGATAGATAGATAGATGGATTACGTAGATTAGGAACAAATGGTTTGCACATGGCCTGGTTACAATCAGATTTGTCTTCCCTCCAAACATAGCTACAACACTGTTCCACCTGGTAATGTAGACAGGACCCTGCTCGTTACAGACAGATAGGTTTGGGAAAAAACACAAGAACCTCTCCCGCAGCCCAAACTGCCACCCCTTATAGGAATCAGAACTGGACACAGGATTCCAGCAGCGGTCGCACCAGAGTCAAATACAGAGCTAAAAACTCCTCTGCTCCTGTCCAAGGATTGCATTAGCAAGCAGCACAAATCTCAATTGCATTCTAAACTCAGTCCCAGCAGAGTCACCCGCCCAGCCAGGCACTGGCAGCTTCTGACCCCAGCCCCATGGGCAGGGGTGGCTCCAGGCCCCAGCACGCCAAGCGCGTGCTTGGGGCAGCATGTGCCTGTCACCTGAGATGCTGAGATTACCTCTGAGCCCGTTTTCCCTGCCAACTTGGGACTTCCAGTACCCTGCCTTGTTGAGCCAGTCACACTAGCCAGCTGCAATACAGATCCAGGGTGTGGGCCACACTCTCAAAACTGCAGACTTTAAGTGAAAATATCTCTGCAGGTTTCCCATCTCCAGCACCCAGACACCCAGCTCCCAGTGGGATCCAAACCCCCAGTAAATCCGTTTTACTGTGTATAAAGCTTATACGGGGTCAGCTCATAAATTGTTTGCCCTCTAGAACACTGATAGAGAGATATGCACAGCTGTTTGCTCCCCCAGGTATTAACCACTGTTACTAATAAACAGAAGTGATTTCATTAAGTATAAAAAGTAGGATTTAAGTTGTTTTAAGTAAAAACAGATAGAACAAAGTAAGATACCCAAGCAAAACAAAACAAAACATGCAAGTCTAAGCCTAATACATTAAGAAACTGATTACAGGTAAATCTCACCCTCAGAGATGTTCCAATAAGCTTCTTCCACAGACTAGACTCCTTTCCAGTCTGTGCCCAATCCTTTCCCCAGGTACAGTCATAGAATCATAGAATCATAGAATCTCAGGGTTGGAAGGGACCTCAGGAGGTCATCTAGTCCAACCCCCTGCTCAAAGCAGGACCAAACCCAACTAAATCATCCCAGCCAGGGCTTTGTCAAGCCTGACCTTAAAAACCTCTAAGGAAGGAGATTCCACTACCTCCCTAGGTAACCCATTCCAGTTCTTCACCACCCTACTAGTGAAAAAGTTTTTCCTAATATCCAGCCTAAACCTCCCCCTCTGCAACTTGAGACCATTACTCCTTGTTCTGTCATCTTCTACCACTGAGAACAGTCTAGATCCATCCTCTTTGGAACCCCCTTTCAGGTAGTTGAAAGCAGCTATCAAATCCCCCCTCATTCTTCTCTTCTGCAGACTAAACAATCCCAGTTCCCTCAGCCTCTCCTCATAAGTCATGTGCTCCAGTCCCCTAATCATTTTTGTTGCCCTCCGCTGGACTCTCTCCAATTTATCCACATCCTTCTTGTAGTGTGGGGCCCAAAACTGGACACAGTACTCCAAATGAGGCCTCACCAGTGCTGAGTAGAGGGGAATGATCACATCCCTTGATCTACTGGAAATGCCCCTACTTATACAACCCAAAATGCCATTAGCCTTCTTGGCAACAAGGGCACACTGTTGACTCATATTCAGCTTTTCGTCCACCGTAACCCCTAGGTCCTTTTCTGCAGAACTGCTGCCCAGCCATTCGGTCCCTAGTGTGTAGCAGTGCATGGGATTCTTCCGTCCTAAGTGCAGGACTCTGCACTTGTCCTTGTTGAACCTCATCGTATTTCTTTTGGCCCAATCCTCTAATTTGTCTAGGTCCCTCTGTATCCTAGCCCTACCCTCCAGCGTATCAACCACTCCTCCCAGTTTAGTGTCATCTGCAAACTTGCTAAGGGTGCAGTCCACACCATCCTCCAGATCGTTAATGAAGATATTGAATAAAACCGGCCCCAGCACCGATCCTTGGGGCACTCCACTTGATACCGGCTGCCAACTAGACATGGAACCATTGATCACTACCCGTTGAGCCCGACCATCTAGCCAGTTTTCTATCCACCTTACTGTCCATTCATCCAGCCCATACTTTAACTTGCTGGCAAGAATACTGTGGGAGACTGTATCAAAAGCTTTGCTAAAGTCCAGAAATAGTACATCCACTGCTTTCCCCTCATCCACAGAGCCGGTTATCTCGTCATAGAAGGCAATTAGGTTAGTCAGGCATGACTTGCCCTTGGTGAATCCATGCTGACTGTTCCTGATCACTTTCCCTTCCTTTAAGTGGTTCAGGATTGATTCCTTGAGGACCTGTTCCATGATTTTTCCAGGGACTGAGGTGAGACTGACTGGCCTGTAGTTCCCTGGATCTTCCTTCTTCCCTTTTTTAAAGATGGGCACTACATTAGCTTTTTTCCAGTCATCCGGGACCTCCCCCGATCGCCATGATTTTTCAAAGATAATGGCCAATGGCTCTGCAATCTCATCGGCCAACTCCTTTAGCACCCTCGGATGCAGTGCATCCGGCCCCATGGACTTGTGCTCGTCCAGCTTTCCTAAATAGCCCCGAACTACTTCTTTCTCCACAGAGAGCTGGTCACCTCCTCCCCATACCGTGCTGCAGAGTGCAGCTGTCTGGGAGCTGACCTTGTCTGTGAAGACAGAGGCAAAAAAAGCATTGAGTACACTAGCTTTCTCCACATCCTCTGTCACTAGGTTCCCTCCCTCATTCAGCAAGGGGCTCACACTTTCCTTGACTTTCTTCCTGTTGCTAACATACCTAAAGAAACCCTTCTTGTTACTCCTAACATCTCCGGCTAGCTGCAACTCCAAGTGTGATTTGGCCTTCCTGATTTCACTCCTGCATGCCTGAACAATACTTTTATACTCCTCCCTGGTTAGTTGTCCAATCTTCCACTTCTTGTAAGCTGTTCTTTTGTGTTTAAGACGAGCAAGGATTTCACTGTTAAGCCAAGCTGGTCGCCTGCCATATTTACTTTTCTTCCTACACATCGGGATGGTTTGTTCCTGCAACCTCAATAAGGTTTCTTTGAAATACAGCCAGCTTTCCTCGACTCCTTTCCCTGTCATGTTATTCTCCCAGGGGACCTTGCCCATCAGTTCCCTGAGGGAGTCGAAGTCTGCTTTTCTGAAGTCCAGGGTCTCTGTTCTACTGCTTTCCCTTTTTCCTTGTGTCAGGATCCTGAACTCGACCATCTCATGGTCACTGCCTCCCAGGTTCCTATCCACTATTGCTTCCTCTACTATTTCTTCCCTGTTTGTGAGCAGCAGGTCAAGAAGAGCTTTTCCCCTAGTTGGTTCCTCCAGCACTTGCACCAGGAAATTGTCCCCTACACTTTCCAGAAACTTCCTAGATTGTTTGTGCACTGCTGTATTGCTCTCCCAGCAGATATCGGGGTGATTAAAGTCACCCATGAGAACCAGGGCCTGTGATCTAGCAACTTCTGTTAGTTGCTGGAAGAAAGCCTCGTCCACCTCATCCCCCTGGTCCGGTGGTCTGTAGCAGACTCCCACCACGACATTACCCTTGTTGTTCATACTTCTAAATTTAATCCAGAGACACTCAGGTTTGACACTAACAGTCCTTGTTAGTTCCAGCAGACATCTTGGGTGGAAAGCAGGGGTGTTCTCATGACTGGGGGCCCCCTTTGTCCTGCTCCACCCGCTTTTTTAGATTTGGCACAAGGCGGGAATCCTTTGTCTCTCTCTGGGTCCCCACCCTCCTTCTGAATGGAAAAGCACCAGGTTTAAGATGGATTCCAGTATCATGTGATATGTTCACATGTCCTGTGAGACTTCATTACCCACTGGCTGGCACACAGGAAGGCTTACAAGGAAACAGAACCATTTACAACCAATTGTCCTAGTCAATGGAAGCCATCAAGATTCCAAGCCACCATTAATAGCCCACATTTTGCATAGTTCCAGTAGGACTTCAGAGTAATACTTCATATTTCTGGCTTCAGCTACAAGAATGACAGGATGAACACATTCAGTAGATTATAAGCTTTGTAATGACACCTTACAAGAGACCTTTTGCATGAAGCATATTCCAGTTTCATTATATCCACACTCATAAGCATATTTCCATAAACAGATGGAGTGCAATGTCCCAATGCCCGAGCCCCTTGGGCAGGCCAAAGCAGGGACAGGCTGTAAGGGGCACCCTGCCCCTTTTGGGGCGCTGCAGGGCCAGGCTATGGTTTCAGAGTACTTAGGCCAAGACTTCCACCTTGTGGGGCTCAGATTAACTCTTGTACTGATTCCCCAGCCCCTTGAGCCCACTCTTCTTCGGGGAGACTTGGTGCTAGGCCAGGCAGGCCTCCTCCTCTCAGATCAGGAGTTACTCAGCCTACCCACGGGTCAGTAATAACTCAAACAGGCATCTCTCCTCCTTGTATTCAGAGTAACAGTCGCTCTCTGCCTGGCGGGAGGAGGCCCCAGCTCTCCCCTGGGCTGGGGAGTGACTCGGGATGGCTGCCAGCCTCAGCCAGCTTCTCCCCAGCTGGCCCTGTTTCCCTGCTCAGGTCTTTCCCCCCAGGCTTGAGGAGATCAGTAGGGGATTCGCAGCAGTGGAACCAGCCGGCTGCTGCTTTAGAGCATCCCTCATTCAAGGAGCCCCTTCCTCCAGCTGGGCTCTGGGAGCCTTTTCTCCGGCCCAGGTGCTCAATAGTCAATCAGCGGCCAAGCAACCAGCTCCATTGCTTACAGGTGGGCCAAGAAACCCATCGCAGGCAGGCTGGCCCCTGCCTCCCTGTCTGAGGGCCAGCTGCCCCCTCACGCAGGCCACGGAATTTGGATTTTACACCCCGCAGCACGTGGGCGTTTGGTTTAGCCAGTAACACAGAGGGTGGGGGATAGAGTTGGGTTGATATTTCAACCCCTCTTTGCCCCACGTAGTTCGGGGGGTGGGGGTAGGGGTCAGGCGTCCGTCCAGTTCTGAAAGGCCTGCAAATGGAATGAACTGCAGCTTCCCACAAGCTACCCCCCTGGGGGTCAGCAGCGGCCCCTCCGGTGCCCTTCTGAAGATCCGACCCCAGTTCAGATGTGCTCCGGACGCCTGTGTGCTGAGCTGGGCTGCCAAACACTGGGCCAGGTTCTCAGCGGGGCTGAGCAACAGCGGAGACCCCAAGCTCAGCCTGCAGCCAGCAGGAGACCCAGATTTCAGCACTTCCCGTGTGCGGATTCGAGTGCGCAGGGCGAGGTGGCACAAGCCCCCCGCCCCCTTGGGCTGTGCCTTGCCTAGGAGCACTGGCAGAACCAGGCCTTCCAGGTGCTGCCTAAACAGAGCAACTTCCGCCCCAGCGGTGCCAGCTCCCACCCTGACACAATGGCGACCATGACCACAGGCCCTGCGCGGCGCTGGCTCCCGCCCTGACATGACAGTGACTGCGACCGCGGGCCCTGCGTGGCGCTGGCTGCTGCCCTGACATGATGGCGACCACGACCGCACGTCCTGCGTGGTGCCAGCTCCTGGCCTGACACGACGGCGACTGCGATCGTGGGCCCTGCGTGGCGCCTGCTCCCAGCCTGACATGACGGCGACTGTGATCACAGGCCCAGCTCGGCTCCTGCTCCCGGCCTGACATGACGGCGACCTGGGCGTCTGCTCCCGCCCTGACACGACCGCGATCGCAGGCCCTGTGCGGCGCCTGCTCCCGCCCTGACATGACGGCGACCATGATCGCGGGCCCTGCACAGCTCCTGCTCCCGGCCTGACATGACGGTGACTGCAATCGTGAGCCCTGTGCAGCGCCAGCTCCCGCCCTGACACGACGGCAACCGTGATCGCGGGCCCTGCGTGGCACCTGCTCCCGGCCTGACACGATGGCGACTGAGACTGCGGGCCCTGCGTGGCTCCTGCTCCCACCCTGACACAACGGCGACCACAATCGTGGACCCAGCGCAGCTCCTGCTTCTGGCCTGACATGATGGCGACCGCAATTGCAGGCCCTGCGTGGCACCTGCTCCCGCCCTGAAACGACCGTGATCGTGGGCCCTGCGTGGCTCCTGCTCCCACCCTGACATGACGGCAACTGCGATTACGGATCCTGCACGGCGCCTGCTCCTGCCCTGACATGACAGTAACAGCGATCGCAGGCCCTGCGTGGCTCCTTCTCCCAGCCTAACACGACGGTGACTGAGATCGCTGGCCCTGCATGGCTCCTGCTCCCGCCCTGACACGACGGCAACTGCGAATACAGATCCTGCACGGTGCCTGCTTCTGCCCTGACATGATAGTAACAGCGATCGCAGGCCCTGCATGGCTCCTTCTCCCGGCCTAACACGACGGTGACTGAGATCGCTGGCCCTGCATGGCTCCTGCTTCCGCCCTGACACGACAGTGACAGCGATCGCGGGCCCTGTGTGGCTCCTGCTCCCGGCCTAACACAACGGTGACTGAGACCACAGGCCCTGCGTGGCTCCTGCTCCTGCCCTGACACAACAGTGACTGCGATCACAGATCCTGTGCGGCGCCAGCTCCCGCCCTGACACGATGGTGACCACGATCTCGGGCCCTGAGCGGCTCCTGCTCCTGGCCTGACAAGACAATGACTGAGACCATGGGCCCTGCGTGGCTCCTGCTCCCGCCCTGACATGACAGCGACTGCGATCATGGATCCTGCGCGGCGCCTGCTCCTGCCCTGACACGACGGTGACAGCAATAATGGGCCCTGGGCATCTGTTGAGCTGTGGAGCTAGTCAGTGAATATTTCCAGGCCCTCGTGAGTAAGGTCCAATTCTGTGCAAGAGGTGGGAGCCGTTCTGGGACATCTCCCAGACATGCTGTTGGTATTTATCAGCTGCAATTAATAGGGAAGCAAGGATCATATTGCCAGGACAACACACACACACACACACACACACACACACACACACACACACACACACACACACACACACACACACACACACACACACACACACACACACACACACACACACACACACGCTTCCAGGCTCTCCACAAGAGATATGGAGCAGCCACAGGGCACTTCCAGGACAAGCCCCTCTGCACAGCCCAGCCAGAGGAGGGGAAGGTGTCTCCAGTCACCCTGGGTATCAGTGTCCCCAGGTTCCAGTGTTGGTGAGAGTCACACAGCATCTTATCAGCTCCCCTCCCTCCCCGCCCGCTGAGCCAGATTCTTTGCTCCACTGGATTGCCCCACGTCAGCTTGGAGGAGCCATGCGCCGCCGGATTGAGTGTGGGAGCGGGGCATGTTTCACGCTGGCTGGGTCAAGCAGGGCTTAATCGAGTATAAAAATGGCCATTTGATTGCCATTCTCTGCCCAGACGAATGACTTTACTGCCCGATCGATGGCACCATTGATTTCTAGATGGCAGAGCCCCAACATGCCAGGGGCTTGGTGTGGCCTGTGAAGCCAGAGAGGTGAGGCTGGGCAGCAGAGAGGGGATCCATGAGTCCTTACATTGGAACAGGGTGTTATATTCAAGATCTACGACCTCACCTTGCAGGGTTGCTGCTGTTTCTGTTCGGCAAAGCCATGATCTTATGGGGAAGCTCTCTAGCCCTGCGCCTAACCCCACCAGAAAGCAGCATGGACAGAGGCCCCCTGTAACACCCCTATCAATCATTATATACCCCAGCCCCTCCACCCACCAAGGTGATCTGGGTAAGTGCGCTGGAGTCTTGCCAAAGTGCTCCCAGCCCTCCCAGATCCCAAGAGACAGAACCTTAGAATCACACCGCTCTGATTCCCGTCTTGTGCCTCACAACACATACACGCCAATTCTGAGCTGACTTGAGCTGCTGCTATCTGGAGATCAGCTACCGCTAATCACTCATGCGCTATACCGTCAGGCAGCCTGCAATCCCAGCCCGCGGGTGGCGGGCAGCTTTCATGTGTAGCCATTTCCCTGTCACCGCTCCTGGGCCCTAGCAATGGGGCTGCTCTGGGATTCAGTAGGGAAAATCTGGATCTACAGACCACTGGGATTTTCCATCCCCTGCATGGGGCTGACTTGCTACCAGGCCTTTCTTTCTCCCCGCCCCAGGAAGATTCCCATACCTCCTCCCCTGTCTCAGCACCAGACGCATGGCTGTAGCCTCTGGCTAGGATGTGCTACGTGTGTGGCTGTTACAGGCCAAGCACAGAGATTTAGGCTCAATAGGTTGCCAGTTCAAAAGCTGCTGAATCGGCCAAGATGGGGCTGTTGGAAATTTACCAGGACAAGCTCCAGAAGAGGCTGCTGGGTTGATTCAGACCCCATCAGAGAGAGGGCGAGTGTGTGTGAGGGAACGGGACACCAGGGCAGATGGGGGATGCAGTCAGTCCAAGCCCTTTTCTGGGGGGAAAGAGGCAGAAACAACCCAGTAAATCACCTCTGTCCCCTCCCAGCAGAAGGGACTAAGGAGGGGAAAGTGTCAGTGACACCAGCTTAGCCACCCATAGGCAGGTACAAGCCAAAGCCCCCCACAGATCAAGAAACGGAGTGTGGCTGTGGAACCTCTTCACCTGGTGCTTGGCATTTGAGTATAACTCACCCCAGGCTGGCCCCAGCATCAGAGGACCATATGAGTGGATTGAAGACCCTCTGGCTTTGCACCGAGCACAGGCTGGCTGGAGCGGACGGTCTGGTGTCTCCATCTCTGAATGAGGTTCATCCACTGCAGGCGGAATCCTGCCCCCTTCCCCTTGGATGAGCCAGAGCCCGTGCCAAGCTGGATCCAGTTCAGCAGGGCTCCTGCGCTGGCTCTGGGCAGAAACCTGCGGGGATGTGTGGAAAGGCTGGGGGCAGGTGCTTGGCACAGGGGGAGGTGGGACCTGCATTAAGTCTCCCCCTCAAAGCAATCACAAGTCAGACACCCCCCGCCCTCCATGCCAGCTGTTAAAGACCGTGCTTTGATCCACAACTTCCAGCCCTTTCAGTCGGGGCTGGGTTTTTTCTCATTCAAATGTAGTGACAATTTAGTTGACAGGCAGGTCGGTGGTGGGGGAGGGGGGATAATTATGGCTTCTTTTAATGTAATGTGGCAACCAACACTTTTGCAATTGCCATGGTAACGCACAGAAGCGACATGTAAACAACAGCTAAGTACCCAGCATGCAATGGAGCATCTGCATTGGGAGGCGGAGGGGGGTGGCTTGCCCACTCCGTAGAAATAATACAGGGAGCATTGTGCTTTGTCAGGAGGCGACGTGAGCGATAGTGTATTACATACACACACTGTAATACACATGTATTACACACCGCCCCATACAAAACACAGGCAGGGTAATATACACACAGTAACACACTCCCACACAAAATCATCCAGCCAACCAACCAAGGATCTCTTAGCCACAGCATCACACTGAGAGCTCATGTTCATTTGCTTTCCGCCATGACCCCAGAACCCTTTTCCCTCACTGCTTTCCCCCACCTTACATGGGTGACCTAGAGTCTTGGTTCCTAGACGCATGACCCTGGATTTAGCTATTTGAAAATGCACATCGCTCAGGTAAGCCTAGCTCCCTGTGCAGCACTGAACTGTCCTTACCACTGTTTACCAAGTCATGCCACTTCTACCCCGGTTCCAAGATGCGTTTAATCCACCGAGTCTCTGTCTGAGCTCAAGACACCTAGTTCCCTTGAGGAACCTTGATGGCACCTCCAGGTTGCGTACTAGCTGGCAAGCTTCAAATGTAGCCAGTGCCTATCTTGTGATGGATCCAACAGTCCAGCCCCCCGGTTTTGATGGTTCACACCACCAGATGTGTTGCTAATGGCCACACGTGGGTCCTTCGTTTTGGCTGCTATGGCCAGGTAGAACATGCAGGGCACTGACTGGCAGGCTGCATCCATTGGCGAGGGCTGTCTGGCTCCTTCATGGACTTGCACAATGCCCTTTCCTCCACTCTGGCATGGGTAAGACTCTTAGATGAACACACTTGACTTGACAATCTATATAAATATAATCACAACATATCTATGTACTCCATCGGTTTGTGTGTCATCCGCACTCTGATTTTATAATGTCTTCCAGATCGCCGATAAAGATGCTGGGAAAACGTTAGCTCAATGAAGCTAGTTTAACTTGACTGAAAACCCTGCTGAACACCACTGCGGATGCAGCTTAGCATCTTTAGCTTCATTTGAGAGGTTGAGTTACAGCCCAGGTCAGATTCTAAGCTACAACTTGACCTGCTAGAATGGAGCGAAAGGTGTTAAACAGGGGCTTTGTCTAGACTGGTATTCAAGGTGTGATGTTAACAGGTCTCAGCTGATGTGTGTTAACAGCCCAATGTACACAAGGCAGCGTGCCTTCAATGTGTGTTCAACTGGTCAAACTAAAACCTAGTCTAGACAAGGCTTAAAATGGAGCTAATGGAACGGATTCACTTCACAAGCCTGGAGTATCCCGTTCCTAGTTCCCTGAGCCTCCCAGCCTTTTAAACAAACTCTCTTTGATAATGAGGAACATGCCCAGGGAAGAACAACAATTCAAAGGTAAAGGATTCATGGGCACAGGGTAGGTATCAATGTCTGTGCATCTATTACATACCTGCCAGGCTTCCATAAATACGGTTTAATAATTAACTGGTCATTAAACCCCAGGCAATAACTGTCTTACTAAATCTTAATGACAGCCCAAGCATATTTAAGGACCTTAATCAAAAGTGTTGCTAAGCAGAGAGGGGTCTAATCCATGGTAGCCCCAGAGATCATTTCAGAAGGGGAGAGGACAGGGCTTAGGGGCATTGGCAGAGCTGTGGGGGTGAGGGGGTGCTCACAGTAGGGGACTGCAGGCTGGGTGTCAGCATAACTGTCTGCTGGGTGGAATAACAGGGGCCTGCGGGTGGGGACTGAGGGGCACAAGCAGAGCTGTGGGGAAGCAGCTTGCACGGCACTGACTGCACTTGGCCTGACTCACGGAGAAAAGCAGTTCCCAAACTGAAGGGATGGGAGGCCCCTGAAGCCGAAAACAGTCCCTTGGGCTGGTGGATTGGCTGGTAAAGCAACTAGCCTCATCCCTCTGTTTTACACCTCCCCCAGCCAGCTCCCCTCCCTTCCCCCAGCCCTCTCCCACCCCCAGCGCAGACACACCTGCTTTTCTTCCACCTCCACCAGTTGCTAGATCCAGCCACAAGATGGTGCTGACAGACCTCGGCCAGCAAAACGCCAATCACCAATCCCAGGCACGGGCGTAGCTGCAGCGCTGAGCAGCTGCCTGTCCAAGCATGGATTTTCTCGCGGGCATTGGACCTAGCCTGGAGAGGCTCAGGAACCAGGTGGGGGCCTGGGGTGTGTTTCACTGGGGGCGCTGGGGAGCACCTGCTGCAGCCCCCACATCCAACTCAGCCGACCCCTCCCCTGGGCCTGCAAATCTGTTCTGCACCTGAGTTCCCTGCATCTCACTCTACTCTGCACCCTCCCTGTTTCCCCTTGTCCTTCCCCACCTTCCGGCACCCACGGCTCCTTTGCTCTGACCACCAGATCCAGGTACACTGCCCAGAGCTCCGTGCAGCCCATAGCCACCTGCCCCTCCGGCTACAGGCCTGGGGTTTGGGGTCTGAGTCCCTCAGCACAGATCACCCTGGGTTACACCGCTCTATGCATCCCACCCGAGCTGGACCAAGGGAAAAATCTGGACCAGGACCAGGACTAAGGGAATAATCCTGTCCGTGAAAGATACATTGAGTCTGCTCTCCGCTCTCCAGCCCGGCCACGCAGCCGGGAATCTGGCCTGGAAGGGTTCCTCCATCAAGGTTATGACACGAGAAGCCATTCACCTCTCACCCTGTGGGAAGATGCTGCCAGGGGCTCGGCTGGCCCAAAGATGGGGCTAGAGATTTATTTCAGTCTGAGCAAACACAGAGCCAAGAGCAGCCTCTACCCTCCCTGGTCCCATCTCCTGCTCCGGCACAGCCCGACCGGGAGCCACAGAACCTCAGTGCTGTGCCAGGGGCTGCATGGAGCTGCTCCTCTGTTGGGAGGGGTGGCACACTACCTGCTCTGCAACCAGCCACATCTGCCAGCCAGGGTGGAAGAAGGTGAGGCCAAGACCTGGCCTCTCCCTTCCCCTGCCCCTCTGGAGCAGTGACAAGAACAGGGACTGTGACACAGCTGCCCCTGACCAGCGGAAGGTTCTTTGCAGCCCCTCCAGTGCACTTGAACAAAGCCAGTCCCAGTCTGGCCCATGGCTCCACGGCCCTTGTGGGAGCCAACCCCGCCCCCCGATTTTTGCTGATTGAGTCATAACCCAAGTGCAGGCGCAGGCGACCCTGCCAGGCTCCCCCCCATGCGAGCAGGAGTGATGCTGTGGGTATCAGTGGGATCCCCTGTGCCAAGGCCAGGTCTGCAAAGAGCCACACGCTCCTGCCTAGATATTTACAACTGGCAATGGGGCCCTGGCCACCAGATCGATGGGGCGCGTTTGGATGGGAGCCAGCCCAGGGCCCCCACTCGACACACCCTGGTGTGGCTTGCACCAAGTGGCTCGGTCTCCTCAGGAGGCTTGTGGGGAGCTGAAGGCTGTTTGGGGGTGAGCAATGCTGCCCCCTGCTAGGCATTCGCTCGGTGGTGGGGATTTACATGCTCACCAGGATCCGATTGTTAGGAATCAGGGCCAGCAGCGGAGCCGGTCGCTGGACAATGTAATGAGCACAGCAGGCCAGTAGCAGGCTGGCTCTTAAGCCCAGCAGCAGCAGGTTGGTGGCTGTTCAAAGCAGTTGCTCACAGCTGTGATAGCTCCTGTGCCTGCTGGTTCCCAGCCCTGCTTCTGCCTTGCCTGGCTCCAGATACCCTGGTCCTGACCCACGGCTCTGATTTCTGACTTCAGCTTTGACTCTCGGCTCGGATTCCTGGCTACCGACTCCTGCTCTATATGCTGGGCATGAGGGCCCGGATCCCTGACACCGATCCTACAATTCCACGGTTGCCAGCTCTTGTGATTTGATCACACATCTTCTATATTTGCTGTAAAGCTCCCAGCTCCAGGAGTCACGTGAATACACCAGACTCACTTTAAAATGGCCAGTTTCTGCCTCTCTTGGCTGCGAGGAAAAGCGTGAAACTGTGACCCTTGAAGATTCAGTCGTCAGGAGGTGAGGACTAAGAGCCCACAGCTAGTATTGTTTTTAAATCTCAGGATTTTTAAGCCAATCTCAAGATTTTCTGAGGACCTGACACATGATCTCTTGACTGCTCGGGCCAGGTATCCACTGCCCACTGCAGCGTGTGGCAGTAGCGAGAGTAAACATGACCTGCTCCTGCAAGAGGCCAGGTACATGCTGCTCATCTAGTGCTTAGGGCAACTCAGCCCCTGGTGGCATCAGAGCTGCCTGCCACTCCCACAAGCTGTCCATCTCCTGGCACCCGACCCCACAGCAGCTCCTGAGCCTCCTTTGGCAGCCCTGATGCACAGTGGCAGCGGCTCGTCTCTGCCTTTGGACCCAGATTGCAGCAGCCTGGCTCCGCGCACCTGCCATCTCAACCGTATTTGGCTCCCAAACACAGATTGCTCCAGCTAATGACCCAGATTCCCCCCGCCCCGCCCCGCGCGCTCCCCATGGTTTATTTAAAGATGTTTGCATTAGGGACAATGCCCTGGCACTTCCTGCTGACACCTCCTCCTGCTCCCCGGGGTTGCCACAGCAACCTCACATACAGATGAGGGGGGGCGGAGCTGTGTTGTGCAGCTTCCCACCCACTGGCAGGTCCCAGGGCAGGAGCCCAAACACCCCAGTGACTAGCATAGGCTGGGCTGGCTCTGTCCAAACAAACCTGACCCCGGGGTTCATGAGGGGCTCCCTGGCACTTAGGTAAGAAATGATGACAACTGATCGAAAGAAATGTGAATTTGGGCAGTTTAGCGCTTAAGACTCTCACGGCTCTGCTGGAACGAGCCGGCACATGACATCCAGGCAGCTCTGCCAGCGCCCCTCAGCCCAGAACCACAGGGCAAGAGGGACCGCCAGGGCCTTCTAGTCTGACCCCTGCCTGGATGCAGGGTTTCCTCACCTGCAGCCCTTTGGTCCCCACTAGATCAGCCTTGAGTCCCCACCAGCTCAGTGACGCTGCACCTGGTTCTGCCTTTACAGGTCTCTGCCCATGGAACGCTCCTTGCTACTCTAGTCTCTGGTGCTGCCCCTCAGTCCTGCTGCTATCCCCGGCATGGGCTCCTGAACACGCATCCCCCTCAATCATCCCTCCTGGTATCCCACCGCTGAGCCCCACACACACTCAGCTCTGCCCAGGCCTGTCAGCCCTGATCGCTCTTAGCCCAGCTGGACCTGTAACTGCCTCCCCTCCAAGGTGTGGTAACGCAAGGACATGGACATTGGGGGCCAGGCAGGGAGAGCCACTAGCCCTGTTTGACATGGTATAAGCCCTCTTCCAAGGCAGATGGCACACACGGGACCGTCCCTTTGAAAGTGCAGTGAGAACAGAGCCTCTCCACAGCAGGAAGATCTTGTGGAGCATGTATCATCAGCTGGGTTCAAAGTCAGGACCTGCAGCTCAGACCTTTACTGCTAAGCTAAGGGAGTCACTCAGTGAGCAGGTAACAGTAGTAGGCTTTTATCCTCTGTGGGCATGGTTTCACTGCAGAGTTAACCCAGCTCTTACCTGGATAGCGCCCATATTATTCCTCCCATCCACACACAAAACTCTGGCCTGAGTATGGTGGTGTTTTCAATGCAGGCCAGCTGGCCTGGCTGCAGGGTGGGTGGGCTAGAACCAGGATACCACTTTCACTGGGGCTGGAGACCCACCCACTCTGTAGGGAAGACGCAAGCAAAATCACTCAAGCACTGACAGTCCTCTTTTCTGGGCACACAAGTTCTCCCACAATTCCCTGAACCATGGAGCAACTCCGCTCACTGAACTGAGATTCCCCCCAGAAGTCCTAGCAACACACAGGGTGAACAGCACCAGTGAGGACCCAGTAACTCAGACAGGGCTGTGCAGTGTGGCTGCTCACACCTGTGCTAGACTAAAGTAGCAGTGTAGCCACAGCTGCAGGGGTGGCGGGTCAGGCGCACTGCATGAGTAGAATGGCTTAAATGGCCACAGCACCTTGCAGTGCAAAGGATCTTTGCCAGCAGGAATCACTGCACCCACTGCAGACATGCAGCCACCTCTGGAGTGGAATGCAGCAGCTCTCTAACCACATCCAGCAACACAACAGCTCAGGACAATGGGTCAGGGTTAGGGGATATGTGAGGCACTAACTCACACGCTCAAAAGGAAAGGCAGGCTGTGTTTGGGGATGTGATTGTCCCAGTAGCTAAGCAATGCTCACCTGGGTCAGTATGTAGGTAGAAACAGCAAAGAATCCTGTGGCACCTTATAGACTAACAGACGTTTTGCAGCATGAGCTTTCGTCTTGCATCCGACGAAGTGGGCATTCACCCATGAAAGCTCATGCTGCAAAACGTCTGTTAGTCTATAAGGTGCCACAGGATTCTTTGCTGCTTTTACAGAACCAGACTAACACGGCTACCTCTCTGATACTATGTAGGTAGAGGACATGCAAGAACCTTCTTATGAATGATTCAGTAGGGGCCACTCTTACTGTGTAGCTGCTGGAGAAATGGCCCAGTATGAGGATAAGGGGTGCTGTGCTGTGCACCCTGATGAGAGGCACCTCCTACATTAGAAGGGTGCATTTTTTTCAGGTAAAGCACAAAGCCCAGGGGCTGACGGCTCATGGCCTGGGCTTTCATAAGTGCAGGGACATTAACTCCAGTGTCCTGGCCAATTCCAGCGCCTATAATCCCATCTTGTCGCTCTAAAACCTGCCGCAGTTTGGAGTGGGTATAGGGTTCTTCTTCATTTTCTGTCCTAAATTGCTGTGTAGTGGAGCTGCAGCTTCAGAGCTCAAAGGCTGGCCAGGTTCCACCCCAGGGATGGCTGCATTTCAGCACCAAGTCACAGAGTTTAAGGCCCGAGGGGAGCACAGATCCTCCATTCTGACCTTCTGTATATCACAGGCCACCAACCCCACAACCAGAATGAGACCAATGCATTACAACCCTCAGGAGACTAAGCAACTGTGCGCAACAGAGAACAGGCGGGACCAAGGGATGCCAATGCCTGGGGATTTAGTGAGACATACCTAATCTTACCGAGTGACCCATGCCCCACACTGCAGAGGAAGGTGAACAAGCCCCAGGGTCCCCTCAGTGACCAGAGAGACGCCTCTCTAAAGCACCTCTGAACTGAAGACAGCAATAGTAGTGGCTGCCATGAGCTCTCAGCACACACGAGGGGAGGCTGCTCTCACTTGGGAAGGATGGGTTTGAGGAAAAGGCACTAGACTAGCAGCCAGAAGAGCTTGGTTCAGTTCCCAGTTTTGCTACAAACTCCCTGTGTGACCTTGGTCACATCACTGAAGCTACCGTGTGACTCAGTTTCCCTTCTGTAAAATAAGATGGAAATCCTGCCGTTGTCTATTGAGAGTGCTGGCAATGTGGGGCAGGGAGTGTCTCTCACTATCTGTTTGCACGGCACCTAGCATACTGGGGCCCGGATCCTGGTGGTGTTACTGACATACAGCTAATAATAATCAAACCCTTCTCTGCTGGAGGATGGCACCATTGTGCCAGGACTGGGTGGCCCTGCAGGGGTCTCACGTCATCATAGGACAGGGGGTGATGCCGGGAGGGGGAAACAGGCTGGCATGCTGCTTAGATACGTTCCAGCTGTGTAGTCTGCCATGGGGATTGAGAATCCCAGGCTGGCATCAGTGGGGGGCGGGGCAGTTTTCACAGGGTGGATGATCCTTGGGAGCTGGTGTATGTCAGTGAGCCCTGCAGAAACCCGATCTGCTGGGAAAGACCAGAGTGTGGGAACAGCCGGAGAGCACTGAATTCTAGCTCAGATCAATTAGCGAGCCGCTGCTGCCACAGCTGTTCGGGTGCTGCGGAGAGCTGAGATTCCCCAGCTCTCAGTGATAGCATGTGCACTGGGCCTGACCCCCTCGGGCTGCGCCTGACCCCCGCGGCCCCTCGGGCATGCTGCCTGCAATGTGGGCTCATACCCCATCTGCTGCCTATGGCACATGATGGCTGGACTCTGCATTTCTCATAGAAACAGTGATTGGCAAGTTGCCACCTGTGCACCCAATGTGGGGGGGGGATTCTCTACCCCCTACCCTCACTGTGCCCACACCCACACAGCCTGGGTGCCCCAGGCTAACCGCAGCACTGGCTAGAGAGCTGAGGGTCCATCCAATTCCTCCCACCCTGAGGGGCTGACTGCAGAGCCCATGCTCTGCTTCACAAAGTGCTGGATTGCAGACCCGTCACCACAGCAGTGTCTCTGCACCAAGGCTGCTGGCATGGCCCCCATGATTGGGGGCCTGGCATTCACTCACACCCAGAGAGGGGTCGCTTCCCCCAACCCCCAGCTTTGTTCAGCTGTGGGGAAACATCGCTGGCCCCACCAAATGTCACGGTTGTCCCGTCACTCAGAGCTTCATGACAGCAACGGGCACAGAACTCAGATCCTCCTGTGCTCACCCCAGGCCCCTGCTGTTGGAGCCAGCAGGCAGCCCCTCACAGCACACATGGTACCAGGGTCTGTGAAGCACGGCTGAGCTGTTCTCCACCTTGCCAGCAGGAGGCAGCAGTAGACAGATACCCAGCCAGTATGTTCTACATACACAACAACTTTCAGCTGTAGGTTCACACATCAGCACTGGCATGCAACCACCTCTGGGGTGGAGGAGTGCAGATAGCCATGAGGGAAGGAGAAATACCAGCCAAGGATACCCTCCCCTTTGGAAAAGGGCGACACCAAGCAGACAGGGCCTTGGGTTTCCAAGGCCTCTAATACCCCAAACTGCTTGGGACCAACCTCACAGAGGAGGATGGCTGTGCTGCCCCAGGCAGGGCTCAGGCCTGTGGCTTAGGTACGACTGGGTGCTGGACAGCTGATGCTCAGCCTAGGAAACCTCTTCTGCCCCCAGGATGGAGCAGGCTCCCCTCCCCAGGCTGAGGTCTTTGACTCCACACTGTTCCCCTTCGTGTGGGGGTGCTGAGCTAAGAGCTGCACTGAGACTGGAGCAGGAAGCCAGCTACATTCATGGGCTCCTGTCCTGAAGATGCACCAATATTGCGGGGGCGCGGGCAAAGGAGAACGACACCCGGCCTGGTTATCCGGTTACCCGGCCTGAGAGTAGCTCCCAGACTGGGCTCTTCACCCCCGTCTCTTCCGCTCTCACACAGTTTGTGTTTCCATTAGTGCCCAAACTCCTGGGCCCTGGGAAACGCCGCCCTCACCAGCTGCTAATGGCTCATTGCTTTCTCTTGCCTGCTCTGATTTACATCACATTCAGGCTGACAGCGCAGCATCTATCCTGCTGCCTCCCCCAGGCCAGCCTCTGTCTGCAGGCGATTCATCTCCAAGAGAGAGCATGACCTGCACATGATTCACCGATCATGAGACATGGCAGCCAGTCACTGAGCTCTACACAGAGGGGCCAGAAGAGACTGGTTGGGTCAGTCATCAGTCCTGCTGTATTCAGCATTGTTCATGCCAGGGCTGGCTCTAGCCTGCTCTGGATCTCACCACTGGTATCCATCCATCCATCCATCCACCCCAAAACCAAAATGGGGTTCAAGAAAGAACTAGATAAGTTCCTGGAGGATAGGTCCACCAAGGGCTATTAGCCAAGATGGTCAGGGATGCAACCCCATGCTCTGGGTGTCCCTAAACCTCCACCTGCCAGAAGCCGGGAGTGGACGACAGGGGATGGATCATTGACTGCCTTGTTCTATTCATTCCCTCGGAAGCACCTGGCCACTGTAGGAAGACAAGATACTGGACTAGATGGACCATTGGTCTGACCCAGTATGGCTGTTCTTATGTTCATCCCATACACACCCCTCTATCCATCCATCCACCTCTATACACCTCCCTCTATCCATCCATCCACCTCCATATACCTCCCTCTATCCATCCATCCAGGTTTGTAAGCATGCCCAGCCCCATGTCATACCACCACCATCCAGGATCCAGGAGAGGCCAGTGTCACCCAGCATGGTTCTGTTGCTTTCGACGGAGCTGCACCGATTTACACCAGCCGAGGAGCTGGGCCTGAGTTTTAACTTTGCAGTTAAGAGTCCTCCCCCAACCCCCATACCTAGCATTAACTAAGCCCTGGAGGCAGGAAGCATCCATCACAGTTTCAAAGCAGAGCAGAAGGGCTCAGGGGGGCTCTTCTTTACTCCCAGCAGTGGGCTGTGGAGGTGTCAGTTTCTTTCCTTACAACCAGGGAATGCCCTTTTAAAAAAACGCAATAAACAAACCTCAGTAAACGTGGCACTTAAATTAGGTCCTACGAATAAACTACATGCAAACCGTGGGTACCAAAGCAGGAGCCCAGTGCTGGGTTCCAGGGTGGGACCTCAAGGAAGTGCTGTAGAGGGCTCTTGGTTCTGTGATTATTCAGGATGTCATTACTTGTTCCTCCCAATTTAATTTGTAGCCTCCCAGGAAAAGGTGTTTTCCACCCCTCCCCCAGTGCAGCCCTTAAGGTAGGAGAGGTGAGTGTTCCCCCTAGGCTTTTTCCTTCTTTTCAGCCCATGGCCTCAAAGCCTCTGTGCAACTGAGACACAGAGAACGGAAGATGTGACTTGCTCAAGTATAGGGGGAGAGCCAGGAATAGAACCCAGGAGTTCTGACACCCCTGTCCTGCAGCCTGACCCCCCGACAACATTCTTTCCCCACTAGAAGATCCAGTGGGTTGCTTGGCTGCTGGGATTTTGATTTGCAGCTGGTAGCGGGAATGGACAGGGCTAACAAAATGAACCAGCAAGCCCCTTGACAGTACAGAGCCCTGATTGCTTCGCTCTGAGCCCTTGGCTTCCATGGTAGAACATCGACATCCGCTGCTCCCTGAGCCGGCTGGATCCATGTACCCCGCTGCCTGACTCCCAGCATCACCATGGCAACGCTGCGGTACCTTGGCGGAACGCATGGCAAGGAAGTCAGGGAAGCATGAGCGAAAGTGAGATGCCGAGGGACTGGGGCACGGATTGTTCCCTGAGCAGCAGCGGGGTCAGAGCACAGCCCAGCTCCCAGGGGGCCACAGCCCAGTTCCCCACCCTGAGATCGATGGGAGTCTTGCCATTGACTTCAACCAGCTATGGATCAGGCCCTGATCTTCCTGAATACAGAGTGGGATGGTTTCCTGGCAGGGATGGGTGAGGCAGATAGCTCAGGGCTGGGCACAGCTGACATCGGTAAATGCTTCAGAATATTAATATGAGGAATAATAAAATAATAACAAACTCAGCACAGCTGATCACAGCTAATTTCAAAGGATCACACCCCTACCAACACTTGCAATGGCAAGACAGATCCAGGGCCTGCACCATGGAGTGCAGGTGTGAGCACGCATGTGGGCTTGCACACGTGTTTTTCAAGTGTCTGTTTGCATCATGTATGCAGGCCTATTTGTGAAGATGGCGCATGTGCATGGATGTGCAACAGCAACCCTAAAATGTGCAAGCACATGGAAAAGTGTGTGAGTGAGAGACAGAGAGAGATAATGGCCCTCACACGAGCATGTGTGTTTGCATGCATGAGTGCATGCATCATGCGTGTGATGGTGGCGGTAGCGTGTACAGTCCATCTGGGGTGGACGCAACGATGTTTGTGTTTGTTTGCCCAGACATGTTTGTATGAAGATGGATGTGAGGGTGTGCGCAGCAGTGACACTAAAATATGTGTGTCTGTGTGTGGCACTTGCATCCACGTAGGCATGTGTGATTGTGGCCTTAGTTTATAGCACATGGTTTTTTTAACCTCCTCTCGCCAGGCACCCTCCTGTTTCAGACACAAATCAAGTTTGGAAACAGCTCCCAGTAAAGCCTTCGAATGGTGAACAGGAATTGACTATAAAAGGCCTCGCTGTATTTCTGAGCCATTACAGAGAGGCCCTATTATACACAAGCAGTAATGAATCTCCCCAGACAGTGAAATGTTTTTAAATGGTTGCTTGATCCCTTCCAGCGCTTGGAAGAAATATTAATAAACTCTGCAATAAAAGGCAATATCCCAGGGTAACAAAACTCCTCGTGGCCCCGTGGAGGATCCTCAGCTCTATAAATCCTCTATCAGACACGTCCATCCCCGTAAGCCGCTGGCTCGCCCGGCTATCACAGCCGCATTTATGAATGAATCAGGGCCATATTTCAAAGCGCCAGGAGAGGGACTGAGCAGTGAGGTAGAGCACTGCAGGAGGGAATCCCCCACCAGACACCCACGAACGCTCCAGAAACATCAGGCTGAATCCCTGCCAGGAGTAACTCTGCCAAGTAACCACCGTGAGGTTTGGCTGCTGTTAGCCTTGGTCTCCCAGTTCCTTCCTCCCCCATGTTTTATTATTTTCAAACCTGTTTGCCCAAAACAGGATCTGAAATGTCCTCCCTCCACCTCCGGCCATGCTGTCTCCAAAGCTGCCATAATGGCATTGCTGAAACAGCCGGCTGGGGGACAGGAAAATCTACCCCCCTCGCCTGCCCATATGGCAGGAGCCCACCCAGGGGTGGGGGCGTCAATAAAGCCATGTCAGAGGATCAGGTGCCCAGATCGCAAAGTCCTTACTCAGGCAAACCTCCCATTGATCTCAAGGGACAGCACTGGTGGGAACGGACTCTCAATGGAGTTTGATGGGGCAGAGACTTCAGGATTTGGCCAATAGAATTCAGGGATGGAAATAGCCCATGCTACCTGGTCCAAAATGTCCTAGGTAGAGGGGGTTGGCCCCTCCCCTGGGGAGACTGCCCCACAGCCTGCTATGGAGACTGGATGTCCCCTTCCTCCCTGACTTCCAGAGGACCGAGCTCAGTTTTCAGCCCATGCTAAGTGTCTATGTCCAGTTGCTCCCAGCTGTGCCACCCGGACCCCTCCTCTCCTTTCCCCATCACACCCTCTGGATATCGGCTCCCTCTTATCTTGTCCCCACTGAGCTGGGTTCATATGCAGAGAGCTTTCCTGCTGCCCTCAGAGGTGGATTAAGATTTATTGGAGCCGTGGGCACAAAGAACATTTGGGTCCCCCACACTCTGGGGGCCCAGGGGTGCCAGAACTGGGGAGGGGCAGGGGAGCCATGCCCACCCACTTTAATCATGGGCAGAGTAGCCTCGGGCAGGTGCAGAATGGCAGTCGCATGGGCATAGTTTGAGGGGGGACAGGAAGGGCACTGCCCCCCCAAACTGCAAGTCTCGGCTAAAACATCCGATAGGCCTAAGAGACTCCCAGAGCTGCACCACCCGCTATAGGATTGGTTCAAGTTGTATGGAGAGAGGAGCCAGCTCCTCAGCTGGTGTCAACCAGCGAAACTCCACTGAAGTCAAGGTAAACCAGCTGAGGACCTGGCTCAGCGAAGATTTCAAGGCCAGAAGGCACCATCCGGTCTGACCCCCTGCACAGCCCAGGCTGGGAACCCACCCAGGGATTCCTGCACCCAGCCCAGAGCTTGTGGTCGATCTCACTCTCTGCGTATGGCTACACTGACGAGTTGCAGCGCTGGTAGTTTGCAGCGCTGGTCGTCCAGCTGTGCAGGGCCAGCGCTGCAGTGTGGCCACACTGACAGCTACCAGCGCTGCAGTGTGGCCACATTTGCAGAATTTGCAGCGCTGTACTTAGAGGTGCATTGTGGGCAGCTATCCCACAGAGCACCTCGTCCTGTTTTGGCGCCGTTTTGCCGCTGAGTATTGTGGGAAGGGGAAGGAAGTGTGTGGGTCATTCCGCTTCCTGTTCCAACGCCCCGTGGTGCATCGCTTCACTTCCCAGCAGTACAGTTTCCCCGTCCACGTTTCTAGCCATTGTGAGTGCAGCACGCTTTCTGTGTGAAATGGAGCCTGAGCTGCTGAGGACTTTGCTGATGACTGTCGCCAGCACATCACGTTTGGCAGTTGAGCTGTTCCTTCAGCTCCAAAGTGACAGTGAGGAGTCCGACGATGATCTGGATTTGCCTAATGCAGGTGACATGAAATTGCTTGTGGCGGTAACGGAAATGCTCAGCACCGTGGAACGCCGCTTTTGGGCTCGTGAAACAAGCAGTGAGTGGTGGGATCACATTGTCATGGAAGTCTGGGATGACGAGCAGTGGCTGCAGAACTTTCGTATGAGAAAAGCCACTTTCATGGGACTGTGTGCTGAGCTCGCCCCCACCCTGCGGCGCAAGGACACGAGATTGAGAGCTGCCCTGACGGTGGAGAAACGTGTGGCTATTGCAATCTGGAAGCTGGCAACTCCAGACAGCTACCGATCGGTCGGGAACCAGTTTGGAGTGGGAAAGTCGACCGTGGGAATCGTTTTGATGCAAGTTTGCAGGGCCATTAATCGCATCCTGCTAAGGAGAACCGTGGCTGTGGGGAACGTGCAGGACATTGTGGATGGCTTTGCAGAAATGGGTTTCCCTAACTGTGGAGGGGCAATAGATGGGACACATATTCCTATTCTGGCACCACCCCACCTAGCCTACGAGTACATTAATTGCAAGGGGTATTTCTCTATGGTTCTCCAGGCGCTTGTGGATCACCGTGGGCGTTTCATTGACATTTACACAGGCTGGCCTGGAAAAGTGCATGATGCACGCATCTTTCGGAACAGTGGCCTGTTCAGGAAGATGCAGGAAGGGACATTTTTCCCAGACCGAAAGATCACAGTAGGGGACGTTGAAATGCCCATTGTGATCCTTGGGGACCCCGCTTACCCATTAATGCCTTGGCTCATGAAACCCTATACAGGGAAGCTGGACAGGAGCCAGGACCGTTTCAACTACAGGCTGAGCCGGTGCCGAATGACTGTGGAGTGTGCTTTCGGCCGTTTAAAGGGGCGCTGGCGGGCGCTTTATGGGAAGCTAGACTTGGGGGAAAGCAGCATCCCTGCGGTTATATCCGCGTGCTGTACCCTCCATAATATTTGTGAAGGGAAGGGTGAAACATTCAGCCAGGCATGGACCAACGAGGTGCAAGTCCTGGAAGCTGAATTTGCACAGCCAGACAGCAGGGCTACTAGAGACGCCCACCACAGGGCAACAAGGATTAGGGATGCCTTGAGGGAGGAATTTGAGGCTGAAAGCCAACAGTAATGTTTTTTGCCTTGACCAGGAGTGACGTGCACTGGTTACAGTGCTTTTAAGTGCCTGTGTTTTCCTTGCTGTTTGTTACCTGTGTTTTCCTTGGGGTTTGTTATCTTTCACTTTATGCAATAATAAAAACTGTTTCATAATCAAAGAAATCATTTATTTAAAAAAAAAACAAATAAACGGGCAGGGGGGTTGGTTGTTGAACTGTACATTCATAGTTTTGCATATGTACTGCCAGGAGTGCTGTTGTGCACCTCAGGATTGTACTGTTGCATGGTGATGGGGGTTGAGTGCAGAGGGTAAGGGTCGTAGTTCTCTGGGCTCATAGGTGACCGTACAGGTGTCGGGGGCAGCTGGTGATGGTGTAGGTAAGAACCTGGATGCTGGGTAACGGGACTTGGAGCTGACATTGGTGCATAGGGGAAAGAGGTTTGGGAGGATGGGGGTTTGGCACGGTAGTGCTCTGCCTGCATTGCTACCAGTGACTGCATACAGTCTGTTTGGCGCGCCATGAGGTTTATAAGCTGCCTCGTGGTTTTCTTCAGCGTCAACGCCTTTCTCCTACTTTCTGTTTCCTTCCAGTGCTGCATCTTTTCTCTCCATTCCTGCGCAGTTTTATTCTCTGTTGCACACTGGTTCATAACTGCCTTCACCAAATCTTCTTTGCTTTTGTTAGGCTTCCTTCTCAGGTTCTGAAGCTTTCTTTCAATCACTGATAACACCGGACCAGGACTAGTCAAGGACACTGTAAAAAATCAGCAAATGATACATTTTAATAGAGCCTGCATTGTGTATAATCTGAAGTTAGTTTCAAGTCTCACACTGTAGCATTCCTCAGACATTTCAAACACAGCTAGAGAATTCACAGCCTCCCAGAAATGGTAAGTTAGGGTACAGTGCCTGTTTTTGGGCTTTGTTAAAGGCAGGCAGCAAGCAGCACTTAGGGAAAGCAGCACTGCCATGTCCCTCAGGAATTAACCCTGGGGTTCCTGCCGCGGTTTGCTTGGGCAGGGGTGCTTTTTGCTTTATGGGTACAGTGCCTGTTTTTGGGCTTTGTTAAAGGCAGGCAGCAAGCAGCACTTGGGGAAAGCAGCACTGCTATGTCCCTCAGGAATTAACCCTGGGGTTCCTGCCGCGGTTTGCTTGGGCAGGGGTGCTTTTTGCTTCATGGGTACAGTGCCTGTTTTTGGGCTTTGTTAAAGGCAGGCAGCAAGCAGCACTTGGGGAAAGCAGCACTGCCATGTCCCTCAGGAATTAACCCTGGGGTTCCTGCCGCGGTTTGCTTGAGCAGGGGTGCTTTTTGCTTCGTGGGTACAGTGCCTGTTTTTGGGCTTTGTTAAAGGCAGGCAGCAAGCAGCACTTGGGGAAAGCAGCACTGAAACACTCCCTCCATTTCCCACAGGAGTTAATACTTGAAGATATCTCCCTGCTGCGGGTTACCAAAGAAGCAAGGGAGGGTCTCCTACAACAATGCGGATTCCGCCCTGGCCCCTATGCAGTTTGCCTGTGTTCAGCCATGGTTCCCCCACCTCTCCTGGAACAGTGGCGCGGACGCGTTAGCCTGACTGGGACAGGGACCACACTGGCTCTCCCTTTAAACTTGGTCACGCGAATTGCCTATGCTCTTGCAGAAACTTTTGAAGAGATTACAGAGGCAGATTACCGCAACGTGATAGACCACATCAATGGGATATTCCATGTCTAGGCATGCAGGCATGCAGCCATACCACCCCCCCTCCTCTCCCAAAACCTTTGCATTGCAATAAAAGCTGCTTACCTGGGACCTGCTCCTGTGATTCTTCTGCACCAAGCCCCAGGGGCTGCGACTGGCTAGCTTCCTCCTGGCTTGAGAAGAGCTCCTGACTGCATGCCTCCTGGGACTCCGGGGTGTCTTCCCCCACCACAGTAGTCTCACTGTCTGCCTCCCCCTCCTCTACCGGCTCTGAACTGTCCATCGTGGTCCTTGGATTTACAGAGGGGTCACCCCCATAAATCGCATCCAGTTCCTTGTAAAACCGGCAGGTCGTGGGGGCAGCGCCGGATCTGCGGTTCCCCTCACGTGCTTTGCAATAGGCACTCCGCAGCTCCTTTACTTTAACCCTGCACTGCAACGCGTCACGCTCATGGCCCCTTTCCAGCATGGCTCTTGATACCTGGGCAAAGGTATCATAATTCTTACGGCTAGAGCGCAGCTGTGCCTGCACAGATTCCTCCCCCCAAACACTGATGAGGTCCATCAGCTCGCCATTGCTCCATGCTGGGGCTCGTTTGCCACGTGGAGGCATGGTCACCTGTAAAGATTCACTGATTGCACTCCACACCTGGCTGAGCAAACAGGAAGGGGATTTTTAAAATTCCCGGGGCATTTAAAGGGCGGGTCACCTGAGGCCAGGGCAGTAGAGTCTGACCTGATGAGCAGAGTGGCTGAACAGGCATTCTGGGATACATCCTTATACCCTGGAGGCCAATCACAGCGCTGGTGTGTGGCCACACTTGATGACCAGCGCTGCAGCACCAGCGCTGGAATCCTTATTCCCCATACCGAGTGAGGTGTACGGCCAGCGCTGCAGCCAGAGAGTTGCAGCGCTGGAAGTGCCCTTCAGGTGTGGCCACTTACTAATTGCAGCGCTGGTGGATGCTTTCCAGTGCTGCAAATCACCAGTGTAGCCATACCCTCTGTTAACCGAGTTAGAGGAGATGCTGCCTGCAGGCGGGGGACTCCAGCAATTGGGAGAGAAAGACGGGGAATCAATGGGGCGGCGACAGGCCTGTCTCTTAGCAGAACTTGCCAGCAGGAGACTCGCAGTCCCGCAAGCTCCCTCCTGTAGCCGCGACAGGGTTGTTTGTGTTGGCAAGAGGCGGGTCATTAACAAGGACTGTGCTCGTGAACAGCTGGGGAAAAATGCACTTCCCAGAGGGCTATAAACCAACCACAGCGTCCAAGGGAAAGTTTTTATACCAGCTCATAAACCCGCCAGCCCCACTGCTCCCGGCCCTGGCGCTCTAGGCATGGCAGGAGAAGGATCCCAGAATGGAAATCTCCTCTGCCTGTGATCTTGGCACTGCTCCTTCCATGGGAATGCAGCTCGCTATGCAAAGCGCTTCGCACTCCCGTCTCCTGAAAAGGATTTGCAGAGACAGCAGTGATCCCCAGAGGCAATTACACACAGAGGTGAAGCCAGCCATGGCTGTGTTAAAGACCAGACCACCCACCCCTGAGGGCCTTCTGCAAACCTGCAGCCAGCACAGGATCTGCCACAGCACATCAGACCACCGGACTGTCCCGGCTGATGCCCTCTCCTGCAGCAGCCTATGCTGGATGCTTGAGAGGAAAGGGAAAACTGCTTGTGCGTGGCAGAAAACCAATCCTTCCTGACCCCTGCCTTCACCCTGGAGCATGCGATTTAATTCCCATTCTCTTAGCATGCCGCATGCAGAGCCTCTCCAAACAGAACGAAACCGCTTCATCTCGCTGCAGGGGAGGGAAATAAACCCACCACCGAACTGCACTCCTGCACGCCTGGCTTGGGGACGGTAGCAACTCCGTCCCTGTGGGTTAATTAATTCCCCTCTGACAGCTACCGAGCACGCACCAGCGATGGCTGACCGGGCTAGCGAAAGTCACTTTCAATGGCTGCTGCGTGTTTGCTTAAAACGACTGTGCTGAATCCTCAGGTCTCTCTCAGGCGCCGCACCCATTGCAGCCAAGTGCAGGCCAGAGCCACGGCCTGCAGCTCTATGTGCTTGTAACGGACGCCGGGACGTACGTGTGGGGTGTGTCATAGAATCATAGAATCATAGAATCTCAGGGTTGGAAGGGACCTCAGGAGGTCATCTAGTCCAACCCCCTGCTCAAAGCAGGACCAAACCCAACTAAATCATCCCAGCCAGGGCTTTGTCAAGCCTGACCTTAAAAACCTCTAAGGAAGGAGATTCCACCACCTCCCTAGGTAACCCATTCCAGTTCTTCACCACCCTACTAGTGAAAAAGTTTTTCCTAATGTCCAACCTAAACCTCCTGCTCTGCAACTTGAGACCATTACTCCTTGTTCTGTCATCTTCTACCACTGAGAACAGTCTAGATCCATCCTCTTTGGAACCCCCTTTCAGGTAGTTGAAAGCAACTATCAAATCCCCCCTCATTCTTCTCTTCTGCAGGCTAAACAATCCCAGTTCCCTCAGCCTCTCCTCATAAGTCATGTGTTCCAGCCCCCTAATCATTTTTGTTGCCCTCCGCTGGACTCTCTCCAATTTATCCACATCCTTCTTGTAGTGTGGGGCCCAAAACTGGACACAGTACTCCAAATGAGGCCTCACCAGTGCTGAGTAGAGGGGAATGATCACATCCCTTGATCTGCTGGAAATGCCCCTACTTATACAACCCAAAATGCCATTAGCCTTCTTGGCAACAAGGGCACACTGTTGACTCATATTCAGCTTTTCGTCCACCGTAACCCCTAGGTCCTTTTCTGTAGAACTGCTGCCCAGCCATTCGGTCCCTAGTCTGTAGCAGTGCATGGGATTCTTCCGTCCTAAGTGCAGGACTCTGCATTTGTCCTTGTTGAACCTCATCATATTTCTTTTGGCCCAATCCTCTAATTTGTCTAGGTCCCTCTGTATCCTAGCCCTACCCTCCAGCGTATCAACCACTCCTCCCAGTTTAGTGTCATCTGCAAACTTGCTAAGGGTGCAGTCCACACCATCCTCCAGATCGTTAATGAAGATATTGAATAAAAGCGGCCCCAGCACCGACCCTTGGGGCACCCCACTTGATACCGGCTGCCAACTAGACATGGAACCATTGATCACTACCCGTTGAGCCCGACCATCTAGCCAGTTTTCTATCCACCTTACCGTCCATTCATCCAGCCCATACTTCTTTAACTTGCTGGCAAGAATACTGTGGGAGACTGTATCAAAAGCTTTGCTAAAGTCAAGAAATAGCACATCAACTGCTTTCCCCTCATCCACAGAGCCGGTTATCTCATCATAGAAGGCAATCAGGTTAGTCAGGCATGACTTGCCCTTGGTGAATCCATGCTGACTGTTCCTGATCACTTTCCCCTCCTTTAAGTGGTTCAGAATTGATTCCTTGAGGACCTGTTCCATGATTTTTCCAGGGACTGAGGTGAGACTGACTGGCCTGTAGTTCCCTGGATCTTCCTTCTTCCCTTTTTTAAAGATGGGCACTACATTAGCCTTTTTCCAGTCATCCGGGACCTCCCCCGATCGCCATGATTTTTCAAAGATAATGGCCAATGGCTCTGCAATCTCATCAGCCAACTCCTTTAGCACCCTTGGATGCAGCACATCCGGCCCCATGGATTTGTGCTCGTCCAGCTTTTCTAAATAGTCCCGAACTACTTCTTTCCCCACGCTGTCCCACGCTGAGGTTGCATCCGCACGTTGACGTGGCCCGTTGCACTGTTGGACTCCTGGAACCACTAGGGGCCCCATCCTGGGAGATGTCCCTGTTCACATGGTTTGGATCACCCCTGAGTGAGCCGCCCCTGAGCTCTGATCCACCTGAGCCGTGCCTCACCACACTGCACGGATAGCAGAACACGTTGCTTGAGCCAGTTCCCTTCCCCACTGGCAAAGGGGGTCTGGGGTGGGGGCAGGAGGTTTGCTCCAGAGACATCAGACTGGGTTTCTTTTGGCAGCGCTGCAGGAGCCCAAACAGGCTGCTGCAAGAACCTGCTGATTCAGCACCTCTGCTGCGGGCCCCAGCCACACCCCTTCTCTGGCGCTTTTCAGGCCGTGCTGGCCCCTTCGGGCTGAAATGCGCTTAGCCCTTGGTCACCAAAGCCACATCTCAAGCCAAGTCTCCATGCCGAGCTTTTGCTGGTGTAGGGGGCTGGAGAGCTGTGACCCCTGCCGACTGCAGGTGCAGCTATTCTGGCAAAACTGCACTTTGATGGGATAGCTGGGTTCACTTGGGGGCTGGGAATAAGCTATACATGCAGAAGTGCTACTGTGTCTACCCCAGGGCGTATGCCAGCACCGTTATGTTGGTCGGGGCCATGTGGTTTTTTCCCAACACTTTCTAGAATAGATGAGGCCTCGGAGTGGGGCCAGGCCGCGAGCACAGAGCTGGTCAATACGGAGTCACCCTCCTCCGCTGAAGGAGCGAGCTGCAGCAGCACACGGCTGTGCCTTGGCCTTCCTATCTGTGGAACAGGGAGCACCTCGCAGGCAGAGTCTGTGCATAAGGAGCACATGAGGGATGCCGACTGCTGTAGAGGAGCGTGTGGATCGGACACAGACTTCTCTTAGGGAGTTTGATGATAGAGAATCTCCAGGTTATAGTCAGGAGCAGAGGAATGAGAAGTATAATGTAAGGGCCGGATCAGATGATAAACAGTCACATAAAAAAGAATCTGGCACATCAGAAAAAGGCAGGCTAATAAACAGGGACAAGTTTTTAAAGTGCTTGTACACAAATGCCAGAAGTCTAAATAATAAGATGGGTGAACTAGAGTGCCTTGTGATAAAGGAGGATATAGATATAATAGGCATCACAGAAACCTGGTGGACTGAGAGCAATCAATGGGACACAATCATTCCGGGGTACAAAATATATCGGAAGGACAGAACAGGTCGTGCAGGGGGAGGAGTGGCACTATATGTTAAAGAAAGTGTAGATTCAAATGAAGTAAAAATCTTAAGCAAATCCACAGGTTCCATAGAGTCTCTATGGATAGAAATTTCATGCTCTAGTAAAAATATAACAGTAGGGATCTATTATCGACCACCTGACCAGGACAGTAATAGTGATGATGAAATGCTAAGGGAAATTAGAGAGGCTATCAAAATTAAGAACCCAATAATAGTGGGGGATTTCAATTATCCCCATATTGACTGGGAATATTTCACTTCTGGACGAAATGCAGAGATAAAATTTCTCGATACTCTAAATGACTGCTTCATGGAGCAGCTGGTACGGGAACCCACAAGGGGAGAGGCGACTCTAGATTTAATCCTGAGTGGAGCGCAGGAGCTGGTCCAAGAGGTAACTATAGCAGGACCGCTTGGAAATAGTGACCATAATACAATAGCATTCAACATCCCTGTGGTGGGAAGAACATCTCAACTGCCCAACACTGTGGCCTTTAATTTCAAAAGGGGGAACTATACAAAAATGAGGGGGTTAGTTAGACAAAAGTTAAAAGGTACAGTGACTAAAGTGAAATCCCTGCAAGTTGCGTGGGCCCTTTTTAAAGACACCATAATAGAGGCCCAACTTCAATGTATACCCCAAATTAAGAAAAACAGTAAAAGAACTAAAAAAGAGCCACCGTGGCTTAACAACCATGTAAAAGAAGCAGTGAGAGATAAAAAGACTTCCTTTAAAAAGTGGAAGTCAAATCCTAGTGAGGCAAATAGAAAGGAGCACAAACACTGCCAACTTAAGTGCAAGAGTGTAATAAGAAAAGCCAAAGAGGAGTTTGAAGAACGGCTAGCCAAAAACTCCAAAGGTAATAACAAAATGTTTTTTAAGTACATCAGAAGCAGAAAGCCTGCTAAACAACCAGTGGGGCCCCTTGATGATCAAAATTCAAAAGGAGCGCTTAAAGATGATAAAGTCATTGCGGAGAAACTAAATGGATTCTTTGCTTCAGTCTTCACGGCTGAGGATGTTAGGGAGATTCCCAAACCTGAGCTGGCTTTTGTAGGTGACAAATCGGAGGAACTGTCACAGATTGAAGTGTCACTAGAGGAGGTTTTGGAATTAATTGATAAACTCAACATTAACAAGTCACCGGGACCAGATGGCATTCACCCAAGAGTTCTGAAAGAACTCAAATGTGAAGTTGCGGAACTATTAACTAAGGTTTGTAACCTGTCCTTTAAATCGGCTTCGGTACCCAATGACTGGAAGTTAGCTAATGTAACGCCAATATTTAAAAAGGGCTCTAGGGGTGATCCCGGCAATTACAGACCGTTAAGTCTAACGTCGGTACCGGGCAAATTAGTTGAAACAATAATAAAGAATAAAATTGTCAGACACATAGAAAAACATAAACTCTTGAGCAATAGTCAACATGGTTTCTGTAAAGGGAAATCGTGTCTTACTAATATATTAGAGTTCTTTGAAGGGGTCAACAAACATGTGGACAAGGGGGATCCGGTGGACATAGTGTACTTAGATTTCCAGAAAGCCTTTGACAAGGTCCCTCACCAAAGGCTCTTACGTAAATTAAGCTGTCATGGGATAAAAGGAAAGGTCCTTTCATGGATTGAGAACTGGTTAAAGGACAGGGAACGAAGGGTAGGAATTAATGGTAAATTCTCAGAATGGAGAGGTGTAACTAGTGGTGTTCCCCAAGGGTCAGTCCTCGGACCAATCCTATTCAATTTATTCATAAATGATCTGGAGAAAGGGGTAAACAGTGAGGTGGCAAAGTTTGCAGATGATACTAAACTTCTCAAGATAGTTAAGACCAAAGCAGATTGTGAAGAACTTCAAAAAGATCTCACAAAACTAAGTGATTGGGCAACAAAATGGCAAATGAAATTTAATGTGGATAAATGTAAAGTAATGCACATTGGAAAAAATAACCCCAACTATACATACAACATGATGGGGGCTAATTTAGCTACAACGAGTCAGGAAAAAGATCTTGGAGTTATCGTGGATAGTTCTCTGAAGATGTCCACGCAGTGTGCAGAGGCGGTCAAAAAAGCAAACAGGATGTTAGGAATCATTAAAAAGGGGATAGAGAATAAGACTGAGGATATATATATTGCCCTTATATAAATCCATGGTACGCCCACATCTCGAATACTGTGTACAGATGTGGTCTCCTCACCTCAAAAAAGATATTCTAGCACTAGAAAAGGTTCAGAAAAGAGCAACTAAAATGATTAGGGGTTTAGAGAGGGTCCCATATGAGGAAAGATTAAAGAGGCTAGGACTCTTCAGTTTGGAAAAGAGAAGACTAAGGGGGGACATGATAGAGGTATATAAAATCATGAGTGATGTTGAGAAAGTGGATAAGGAAAAGTTATTTACTTATTCCCATAATACAAGAACTAGGGGTCACCAAATGAAATTAATAGGCAGCAGGTTTAAAACAAATAAAAGGAAGTTCTTCTTCACGCAGCGCACAGTCAACTTGTGGAACTCCTTACCTGAGGAGGTTGTGAAGGCTAGGACTATAACAATGTTTAAAAGGGGACTGGATAAATTCATGGTGGCTAAGTCCATAAATGGCTATTAGCCATGATGGGTAAGAATGGTGTCCCTAGCCTCTGTTCATCAGAGGATGGAGATGGATGGCAGGAGAGAGATCACTTGATCATTGCCTGTTAGGTTCACTCCCTCAGGGGCACCTGGCATTGGCCACTGTCGGTAGACAGATACTGGGCTAGATGGACCTTTGGTCTGACCCGGTACGGCCTTTCTTATGTTCTTATGTTCTTATGGATGGCAGGGCATGGCTCCAGGTACACATGCATGCTTTGTATTGATTGCTAGGTACCAGGTGTGCACGGGGAGAGGCACCCTGGACCCTGGCAGTGTCCCAGCATGGAGAGCTTCACCAGAGCCCCTGGCAGGAGCAGGGGCGGCTCTATGTTTTTTGCCACCCCAAGCAAGGCAGGCAGGCAGCTTTTGGCGGTGCGCCTTTGGCCGGTCCGCTGGTCACGCGGATTCGGCGGCGCGCCTGCGGGCGGTCCGCTGGTCACGCGGATTCGGCGGCGCGCCTGCGGGAGGTCCGCCAGTGCCGCGTCATCGGCATCCCTGCTGCTGAATTGCCGCTGAAGCCGCGGGACCAGCGGATCTCCCGCAGGCGTGCTGCCGAAAGCCGCCTCCCTGCCGCCCTCACAGAGACTGGCAGGCCGCTCCCCGTGGCTTGCCACCCCAGGCACGTGCTTGCTCACAGAACCCATTGCCCCAGGAGGGCGTTTTACAGAGCACTGCAGACACTTCCCCTCCATCTCCCTGGCCTTCTGCCTGTTCAGGAGGTGGCAGATTCATTCCCACTCCCGCCCTCGCTTTGGTTTAATTGCCTCAGGCTCCACCAATCTGTTTGCAGCTTTTGTGCGCCCCCCAATCTGCTGCAGTTTGTTCGCTCCTCGCCGCACGTTACTGACCTTTGTCTTTCCCCAGCAGCCCCCCGCCAGTGGGTCTGGCTTCCCCAGACCAGATGGGCACAGATGGGGAGGGGTGGGGCTGTTAGCCCCCAGGGGGACCTGAAAGGGTATTACTGACACTCACCACGTTAACTCTTTGCTGCCGGGCTGCTCACGTCTCACCAACGGCACTGAGGACCTGGAAATGGATCGACACAGCTACTACAGAATAAAAGCGCCCACACAGGGCCCAGCCTGAGAAAATGATTCTAAACTAGCTATTTCGGTAAATTTCCGACTGTAGGCGAGTGCTCCATGATCTGCCTTAGGTTAATGCTGGCACATACCATAACGACAGACAGACACCTTAGAAACACCGTAGAGCAGATCAACCAACAGACACGGGCCGACGACTGATAGACAGACAGACAGACGATGTTTCAAGGTGCCGCATGGGCTGGGAGTCTGGAGTCAGAACCCCACTTACCAAAAGGAACTGACGACATCTGACACTGTCAGGTAAACAGGAGTTCACATCTGCGGGTGTACGTGGTTAACTGAGAGCAGATCTCTTAGCTGCCCCGCTTTTTAGCCCCTAATTTAACTCCGTCCCATGCAAACTAGGCACTCGTTCCCTGTTATCACTGTCGGTTAGGAAGCCAAGACACTTGTGTTACAGACAAATCCTCAGCTGGGGCACATCGCCGTAGCATTACTGACATCAGTGCTCTATCCCACACCATTCCGACCTGCCTGCCAGATACCTACCTGGGGAACAAAAAAATCACACTGGCCTCTTCAGTCTAGCAGACAAAGGCATGATCCAATGGCTGGGAGTTGAGACCAGATAAGTTCAGACTGGAAATAAGGGCAATTATCCTCTGCACCAATTCACCAAGGGTCATGGTGGATTCTCCATCACTGGCAATTTTTAAATGAAGATGGGAGGTTTTTCTAAAAGATCTCTTACTTTGCTGCTGTTTTGCATTTGGGTCTTTGTCACCCTACTAGGTCCAATCCCGTATGCCCATGCTCCCCTGGACTTCGAGGGGAGCCTGGCTTGGATAAGGAGGATGGGATGGATCCATCGTGTCCAGCGTTTGTGCCTTGGCAGGGCGGCAGGTGGTGAAGAATGGCCAGGCAGTTCAGTTCAAAGGCGGTCAGATAAATGAGATTATAGCGAGAAGGAGACAGCCCCTAAAACTAGCAAGGAGAGAGCTCCAAGTTAACTGCACCCCTTGCGAAGCAAAGGCAAAAAGCCAGGACTCAAGGGAAATAATCAACTTCAGTTCCATTCCCCTCTCCCACCAGAAAGACAGTGATGAAGTGGTAGGTCCCATATTTTGTCTTTGCTTTGTTCATCCTTGATTTGGCAGTGCCAGACCCTGGCTCTGGGCTGGCATTGGCTGCTGGGGTGGATCCTTTAGCTGCAAACACAAGTCTCCATGAGAACCCACAAAACCGGCAGCTGCTGAGAACAGAACCCCGGCCCATCTTCCTGCAGCCTTTTCCTTGGGAATGCCAATGCCAGCACCATGCGCCAGCCAGCCGGGGAGCAGTCTAGCTGGGAGTAATTGGTCAACCCTGAAGAATCTATTCAGAGCTCCGGGGTCTGTTGCACCTAGAGAGGCTTTAACTCATCGGAAGAGAAGGGAAGGCTGGGGAAGGAACAATTCTGCAGTAGCTACCGGGCAGTGACAGCACTTTAGCCACATCAGCACTTCCTGGGCAGCTACTTCTACTAAGTCATGTGAATCTCTCTTAATAATAGGGAAAAGTCAAGAGACCTGAACCTTAAACCCGCTCTGGCGTAAAACAAGTGAGCCAAGCTTTTAAAAGGGATTTGAACTTTCTCAGGCTAGAGTGTCTATAAATCTAATTAACTGGGCTACACACACACACACAATCTCCCTCTGAGCCGTACAGAGATGCTTGAAGGAACCGTAACCTTCTGTCTTGTTTTTGACAGTCCTTTGGGATTCTCTCACCCTTGGTCAGGAACAAAGCTGTCCTGCATGTGCTGTTCTCAGCTCAAGGACACTCCAGTTGGGCACCCAAAAATCACCAGCCACTTTTAAACACACTGGCCTGAACCTCCCATGGTGGCTTTAGGCCAGTCTTGGTCCCGATCTGTGCCTCAGTTTACCCTTTTGTATCATTGGGTTGTACGTCTCTGAGCTGTTGGGAAGTCATTAATGTTGGAGAGCTCTGGATGCAGAGCTGCCCAAAACTCAGGATTTCTGGTTTACGAGAAATTTCAATATTTCAAAACTTGGGTTCATCCCCAAACTGGTACGAAACTCACGTTTTTCAAAATTTCTCACAAACCGAAATCTCAAAACCATTTTCATTTTGGAACCATCGACGCATGGTGTGTCTGAAACAAAATATGGACCTCACCAACTACTGACTGAAAGGGTATGTCTGCATTGCTGCTAGCATGTTCCACCCAGGGCGGGTCGACAGACTCATGCTAGCTCGCTAAGAACAGTGGTATGAACTGTGGGCATGGTGGTGACTCAGGTCAGCCACCCAACTTCACACCCACAGGGTCGGGTTCTTGCCACTTTCACTGCTGCTAATGTTGTCTAGTGGCTAAAGCAGTGACCTGGGAGTCAGGACACCTGGGTTCTGTTCCCAGCTTTGTCACTGCTCTACTGGGTGACCTTAGATATGTCATCACTCTATGCCTCAGGACTCTTTCCACTGATCCTCCCCCTTAAAGGAGACTGCTTTATATAAAAGAGAAAAGTGTAGTCACGCTAATCTACTTATCTTAGGCCTGGTCTGCATTGGGGGGATCAATCTAAGGTACGCAACTTCAGATACGTGAATAACTTAGATCGATTTACCGTGGTGTCTTCACCGCGGTGAGTTGACAGCTGCCGCTCCCCCATCGACTCCGCCTGCACCTCTCGCGGCGGTGGAGTACAGGAGTCGACGTGAGAGCGCTCGGGGGTCGATTTATTGTGTCTAGACTAGACACGGCAAATCGACCTCTGCTGGATTGATCGCTGCCCGCCGATCCAGCAGGTAGTGTAGACATACCCTTAGATATTTATAGAGAAGCAACCGTCCCCAAAGTACAGATACAGGTGCACCCGTCCCTGGTTGAAGTATCGCTCAAAGGAACCCCTTTGTTCTACCAACAAAAAGTGACACAAATAGGTACATATGCTCTTACGTCTCCAGCTGCCCCACATCACTCCTGCAGGTTCAGAGTGGAAATCTACAGGCAGATTTTTGTAGGTGAGACTGAAAGGGTATGTCCAAATGGAAGAAAGAAAAAAAGAAAAGCCAGAATTCAAGGGTAACTACACCCTCAGGGTTCTAGAAAGCCTCTAGCATGTCTGGGACTGTGTTCTAGAACCGCAGGTTGTCCATTCCCTGGTCACACAAAGACATACAGAGGTTGGACGCCGTGGAAAATCAAAATTCCAGATGGCCTTTCTTTTATATTTTTGGGTTTTGGTCTCGTTTCCAAGGAAACAAGACTCGCTGCCATCCGCTAGTTGCCATAGCAATTTCACCTGCTTCTGGTTCAGCAGAGCAGGGGAAGATAAAGCCAGCCCGAGCTCTCTGCTGCTGTGGCATTGCCGGCTGTGTGCATTCAGAGCTACTGCGGAAAGCAGAGCTCCATGGGACTTTCTATAACACAGGCAATGGGCTGATTCGAAGGATCAAAGCAGGGGGCTGAAGGTTCCTGTGGCACAAACTGGCCCTTCGGTTAATCGCTTCAGCTCCCTCCAGATGTGTCGTGTACACATGGCCGATCAGCCTGCCCCCTGCTTCCGGGAGCTTTCTGGCAGGGAGGAGGAGAGTCCAATCCAGCATCTTGTGCTCTGGGTGCTGAACTTACCCCTTGACCCGGCTTCTGTCTGTATTTCAAGGGACAAGTGCCCAAGCTGAATCTCTGTGAGCAGAGGCAGGGTGGAGGCAAAGTCCTTTCCCTCTTGGCTGCTGGCTGGAGTGCAAGTGAAGTCAGCTGTGAGTTGGCCCCAAAGGCAGGGGAGGTGAGCCTCAGCTTGGCTCCCCGTGGGCGGGTAGGAACATCACAGAAAAGATCACTGCAACTGGCACTACCTGCCCCGCTTTGGTACTATCATCATCATTTACATGGCAGTAAGGCCTGGAGGCATGAGGAGTCAGTTGCGCTGGGCGCTATACAGATGTAGGGGGAAAATCCCTGCTCTGAAGAGCTCGCAAGCCAGCCAAAGGGTGGGATCCAGTGCCCAGGCAGCTGGCCGTCTCAACAGACAGGCCAAGGATTAGTTGTCAAGGGAGAGTAAATGCCCCCTTAGCCCCAGAAGTGACCTTTCAAGGTAATGTGGAGGACCACTGACCATGCCCACAGCCTCTCTGTCCCTGTGCTGGGTATAGAACCGGTCACTATTTACGGTGCCTCCATCATCACAGCATCTAGGCACTTCTCAGCCTGTAATATATTTCTCTTCACAACCCCCCAGTGAGGCAGAGCAGTGCTGTTATCCCCATTGTACAGATGGGAAACTGAGGCACAGAGAGGCTAAGTGACTTGCCCAGGGCCACACAGAAAGTCTGCGGTGGAGCAGGGACTTGAACCCAGGTCTAGTGTTCTAATCACTGGGCCATCCTTCCTCACTGATGGGCTGCTTGCCCAGGCGCACTGAAAACACTCTAAGGGTCTGACAGGGAGATGGCTGAGCTGCCGCTCAGGCCCCATGAAGCTGTCTCATAATCCCAGGGTAGCTCTTGAGAGTTCAGACCTGTCTTTGGGGTCTGGTCCCAGGACAGGTCTCTGGTGCCCCGGCGGATCCAGCAAAGCTCTCGGGGCAGTGCTGGCTCTGCTGTGGGCATACTGGGAAACAGCCTGTCAAGGCTGATTCCCCACTCTGGCATGTTGAGTGCAGAAGGTGGGGGGGCCTGCAAGGATTCTAAAAATTAATAAAAAGAACAGGAGTACTTGTGGCACCTTAGAGACTAACAAAATTTATTTCAGCATGTAGCTCACGAAAGCTCATGCTGAAATAAATTTGTTAGTCTCTAAGGTGCCACAAGTCCTCCTGTTCTTTTTGCGGATACAGACTAACACAGCTGCTACTCTAAAAATTAATACTGGCCACTCCAGGCTGGTATTAAACTCCCAAGGTTACAGCTTCTCTCTGACCTTGGATGGGTAGATGCTGCCCCCACCCAAGTGCAGAACCCCTTTGAGAGCCCAGGAAGGTGCACTTGGGAATTCCTTCCTGTGGGGTACCCTCAAGCCCTTTCTCCCCTACTCCGGGGAAGAGCTGAGAAAGAAAAAAAAAAAAAAAAGAAAGAAATCAGCGGTTGCCACCAGCTAATTAAACATGTGCACAAACCTCTTAAGACACAAAAATCCAATTCTATTAAAAAAGGTACATTTTATTAATAAAAAAAAGGAAGAAAATTCATCTGAGAACGCAGGTTATTGCTAGATTTTAAAAGAGCAACTACAAGCATTAAGCACCAAGAATAGCTCTCCTGCGGTCCAGCTTAAGGGTTACAAGCAAAACAAAAGCACCTGGGGTTAGCACAGAGGAATCCACAAGCCATAAAGAAATAAAAGGGATAAACCTAAGCGCATCTTCCTAGACATTTCCTGATCCACTTACATATCTGGGGTTTTAAATGAGTCGTTTCTAGGTATGATCTGGTGATTTTTTCATACCTGGCCCAAGCTTCTTACAGCATAACTGCTGCCCTGTCTGCCTCTCCCCAGGAGAACAACAGACAGACAAAAGAGGAATCTTTGTTTCAATTTTAAGAAGTTCTAGCCTTCCCACTGGCTCTTTTGCCAGGTGTCCAATCACTTCCTTTTACCTATGCATCGCAGTGAAACTTTTTAACCCTTTACAGGTAAAGCAAGTACAGATTTTATAGCTACTGGCTGTCTGGGTGTCCATAAAAGGGAGCTACACCCCTCCTCCCATTTATCAAACAGCCCCTCATGCTGAACAGCCGGTGACTCTCCAGGACGGAGTGGTAAGGAGCAGGCGAGGCAAAGATGTAAAGGGAAAGCTTAGTGCTGCCAGCATGCAGAGCCAAGTCCCAGCCAGCTGTTACGGGGCGATGATAGAGAGCCAATCAGCAGTGGCGGGAGGGAGCCGTGGGTCTGCAGTGCATTTGCAGACAGTGAGCCAAGAGGCTGAACTTTTATCCGTGTGTCTGTCGCTTTCACCCTTTTGAGTGCATGTGAGTGCAGCTGGGTGTGTGGACTGCGGGTGTGAGGGGGGTGGGTGTGCGGGAGGGTAGGGGGTGTGTGCTGCAGGGGATGGATGTATGTGTGGTGTGACTGTGTGTGCAGCGAGCTCTGTAAAGCAAAGGGAACCCTGGCTAATCTCGCTACAGAGCCAGTGCAGTCCCATGGCCCGGCTGGGGCATTGCCCTGGACACTCGTGCAGCGGCTGGACCTGCTGCAGGCACATCCTGCACCACAGCACAGCTGGGAGCTCCAGCAGGACCCTCCTGAGCTGCAGCCCAAGGGCAGGACACACCCGAGCTCTCCTCAGCTGCGCCAGTGTAACCTGGGCTGAGCCCACTTTCCTGTGATGGTGTGCTCTCTCTCTCCCCGATGGTGCCCTTGCAGGGCCATTCAGAGTTCAAAATGTGTCCGTGCCAGCCACTCCAGATGGACGGGGAGCTCCTCCTATCTCAGGGTCACAGTGGGTGACAAAGACCCTCCAACTCCCTTGCTGGGGTAGGGGCTTGTCATGTTCCCAGATGGGCTGGACCCAGAGGCAGCTTTGCCGCCCCCACCCAGGACAATCAAGTCAAGGAAGAGACACTGAACGTGCGTGCTCAGAAAGGGGAAGGGGACAAGCCGAGGGGAGCGCCCTCCTGCTCCGTGCCTGCCCCTCGCCTTTGGAGTGAAGGCTCCCCAGGGCCTCATTTCCAAACACGTCCTAAGAAAAATCCCACCTGGCCCCAGTCAGCCACAAGCCTGGACCAGCGAAGTTCCAGTTTCATGCCTTCCGCTCCGTCCTTGCTGCCAGGCGGCTAATGCTATTTGTCAGAAAGGCAAGCCTCTCCCCAGCGACTCGCCCCAGCTGCTGGGCGGTGGGAGGCAGGGACCATCTCCGCGCTCACCTGTGCCACTGCTGGCTTACGGGGGGAATGTAATACGTGTTTGGGTGGCCCTCTCACTATTGAGCGAGCGACCTGGCATTGGCAAGTGCCTTGCAAGCATGCTGGGGCGAGTGGGAGGAGCCGCTGGCTCTCTCCCGCCTAATGGAGGCCCAGGCAGCTCTGACACTGGGTGCTGTCACAGCTGTAATGTGTGATGGATCTGTTTGGAGAGTTCAGCCTATGGCTGCCGGGCCATAGCCTAGCTTTTCTGCTGGGATGCTCCCCTGGGGCAGTGGACCCCGGGTCACTCCAGCCCCGCACGCTTGTGGATTACTGATTTTATTTGAGGCTGATTTGGAGCCACCCAGGGACCGTAGTGCTGTGCAACAGCTCCCTAGGAAACCACTGATCTCTGCTTCCTTCATCTCCTCTGCCCTGTTCCCTCCATGCATTTAGCACACTCAGTGCTTTCCTTGCATCGTGTCTCAGATTAGCCTGTAGGCTCTGTGCAATAGGGATTGCGTCTGTCTGACTCGAGGTGTGTATAGTACCGAACGCCAGGCTGCCCGGATCCCGAAGTGGGCTGCTAGGGACTGCCCCACTACAAAGAATAGCTAACAGACATGATCCCACTCCACTCCATGCCATCCAGGCTTTATATATATTTCATCCCCCCAAATGATGGTGTGTGTGCATTAAGGTTTGCAAAGCCAAGCACTAAGAAGTTAGCAAATGCCAGCATTGAAGGTTGCCTGTGCGGATGCATTATGGATTCCCTTACACTACCTGATAAATTCAAACAAGGTCATAGATCGATGCCTCCTTATTTCTCTGATCAGAAGCCACTTCAGGCAGGAAACGCTGCCAGATAAAGAGACAGACAGATCAGGATACTAAGATCAAGGAAGATGGATCGATAGATAAGGAACCCTACTAGGGTTCCTGCCCCATCCATCCTCTCCATATGGTTCTCACCTTTACTCCTTCCCAGAAACTAATCTCCCATAATTCCCACATCAGGTTTAGTAGGTGATTCTACTCTACAATGTGACGGTGAAAATGACGCGGTGTCAAGCCATAGACATGGTGTCTGTCTGATCCTGTACCAAAGGTGCTCAGCTTGTGAGCAAACCGATGGCTTCTCTAGACACAAGGGACACAAGGCCCCGGAACTTAGCGTGCCAGGGTAGAACTGCGCTCTCCTTTGTGGTCTGTGATGCAAAAAGCTCCCTTGTAAGATGGAGAATGCTCCCCTTGACAGGAGTCCGGCAGGGACACAGATTTAAGGCTGTTCGTGGAGCCAGAGCTCGCACACGTTATAAGTGGGGTTTAAATGATAGGCCCCGTTCCGTCTAGAGCTGAGTGGACTTTGCTACAAAGAATATTTGTTAAGAACTGAGCCCCTTTCGGGTGAGTCACTCATCTGTGCTGCCGCCCTCTCAATGCCCTCATTATTCCGACGCATTCTCTAAATAGCTGATATGAACAAATTTCAGCCTAGCGGGTGTCCACGTTCTGTTCACTTTGGCTGCTCACTGGCCATGACCCGTGCTTCGCGATGGTTTGTCCCCTCACACGATCATTCACGGATTGGATGGTTGAAACATTTAAAAAGAAGATCAGAACCTGGGGCGTGCCCTGCTTGACAAAGGTATTTAGGTGCCACCGAAAGGGTTTTACAAAAATGCCTATGTGAGTTAGGTGCTGTCACGGAGTTCCCGGGTGATGCTCTGGAACTGCTCCCCACGAAGCCAGTCAGGACTTTGGGGAGCCTCCTCTCCCTTGGAGCAGATTGTCTTCAGGGCAAGAAGCTCACACGTCTTCACCTCCTGGGTCTCTCCTTGGAGCATTCAGCATCCTCTGCCCCTCCGTGCGCTTCCCACAGCGAGTCCACCCCAGTGGGGTCCTGGGGAAGCCACAGGGTCCTGCACCACGACTTCGCAGTCAGACGTGACTCTCAGCCAGCCAGTAACAAAGAGGTTTATTCGATGACAGGAACACGGTCTAACACAGAGCTTGTAGGTACCGCGAACCGGACCCCTCGGCCGGGTCCATTCTGGGGGGCAGTGAGCCAGACCCCCATGTCTGTACTTCACTTCTCGTCCCCAGCCAGCTCCAGACTAACAACCCCCTCCAGCCCCTCCTCCTCTGATCAGTTCCTTTCCCGGGCCAGGAGGTCATCTGACCTCTTTGTCTCCAACACCTTCAGTTGGCACCTTTGCAGAGGAGGGGCCCAGGCCATCAGTTGCTAGGAGACAGAGTGTCGGGCATTTAGGGGCACTGGCCCCTTCCTCTGCAGCAATCACACACCCTTCTCCCACCACCTAGATATTAAGAACTGCATAGGGAACACTGAGGCACCAACACAGTATTCAGAGAAAACATTAAGAACATTCCCAGTTCGCCACAGGTGCCTAACTCCCATTGACACATTGCCACTGGAGGTGTGACTGCAGCTTGGGTCGGCTTTAATCAAGCTCGCGTGGGTAACAACAGCAGTAACAAACCCTGGACAAGTCTGCCTGGGACCTGGGGTACGCACTCCGATTGCTTGCCGGGCCACTGCTATTTTTAGCTCTGCTCGCTAGGTCAAAGCTAGCTTGGAGATACCTCCCCAAGCAGCGTCACACCTCTGACTGCAGGAGAGGCACACCCTTAGGATGTCTCCTCTTGGAGCTGGGGGCATGATTCCCAGCTGGAGCAGACGTGCTCACGCTAGCTTTCATTGAGCTAGCATGCTATAAAACAGGAGCGGAGCCACGGTAGCATGGGCAGCGCTCAGGCTAGCTGCCGGAGTACATACCCGGAGTCCAGGCAGGCTTGTTCTTGAGGTGGCTAGCCCCTCCCACCGCTCCCCAGGCCGCATGGCTATTTTTAGTATGCTAGCTTAATGAGAGCTCGTTTTCTGGAGCTGGGAATCATACCCCTGGCTCCCAGTGTAGATAGATCCTTAGTATCAATGGGAGTTGGGCGCCTAACCACCAGAGGCTCTTCAGTCAATACCACTAGACGTCTATCTGCAGGGCCGGCTCCAGACCCCAGCGCGCCAAGCACGCGCTTGGGGCGGCGTCCCGTGGGAGGGCGGCAGGCGGCTCCAGTGGACCTCCCACAGGCATGCCTGCGGAGGGTCCGTTGTTCCCGTGGCTTCGGTGGACCATCCGCAGGCGTGCCTGCGGGAGGTCCACCAGAGCCGTGGGACCGGCAACCGCCAGAGCGCCCCCTGCGGCGTGCTGCCCTGCTTGGGGCGCCGCAAATCCTAGAGCCGCCCCTATCTATCTGCACCCAGAAGCCCTACACAACTCTGCAAAGCTGGCTCTTAGCACGTAAGAAGCTCTCTGCTCCAGTCTGAGTTCACCTAGGAATATTTATCTGTGCTAAAACTCAACACTGTGGGGATTCACAACCATTTGCAGTGATCCTAGGCAGCCCCCCGAATACTCACAAGTCGTGAATAAAGTAACCCAAGAAATCCCTGAGATTTGAACTCAGTGCCTTTACTTGCAGGGATAGACATATATCTGGGGTTTTCCCAGGATTCAGCCAGCTCCATTTGCAAACAGAACTGGTTTTCTTTTGCGGTTTGCTCTGTGTTCTGGCCTCCACACTTCATTAGCAACCCGAGCTTAAGGAATCACTTTTAACAGGTTATTGCCCACCATAAAGCTAGAGTTTTAGAGCCAGCCGTTAGCAGAGTCTCCTCGCACTGCTGTCCCGATGGCATGGTGTGTGGGAAGGAAACAGAGCTGGGCTAACAACGCCAGCTTTGTAGACGGGCCCGGAGGGGAGGCTGCACCCAAGCAATTTCTCCTACGGGAATCTTTCAGCATCAACGCTGCCTTTCATGCGTTGTCCCCATGCCAGCTCTGCAGGGGCTTGCCCTGTGTTTGCTTTGGAAGAGGCAGCAAGTGCTAGCAGCTAGAGCAGAGAACTGGGCATCAGGAGAGCTGGAATCTATTCCCAGCTCTGCCACTGACTTGCTGTGGGATCCTGGCCAAGCCGCTCGGTGCCTCGGTTTCCCCAACTGTAAAATGGGGACAATGCTACTTCCCTTCCAGGTGGTTCACCGATGCTGAGAGAGTTTTGGGAGGCTCTTGGGCTGCACAGTTTGGATCCAGGGCATTTCCACATGCAGGGGCCCTAGAGCAGATGAGTGAGTCAGGGGATGGGACTGACCAGTCCAAATTTTCGAGGGTGCTCCCCTCACTCAGACGTTTGTCTCCTTTCCCCTCTCCCACATGCAGCCGGTTCAGTGGGGCTGATACTCTCTCCCAAAGTCCTGTGACTCCTGGCTGCCTCTGCTCTGCCTGAGGGTTGGGGGGAGGGAAAGGGGGGAAGAGGGGGTGCACTGCCAGTTCTGTGGGGCAGCGGGGGGAGGATACTGCTACTCCCCCTGTCCCAGCCTTGTTAGCCCAGAAAGCTCAACTCCTCCTGCTTTTCTCACAGCCCCGGATCATGTATGTACAGAACTGGCCCAGCGGGACTGCAGCAGGGGCGCCTTCCCCCCTCCCCACTACCAACGTGCGGCTGCCCTCAGCCAGAGCCAGAGCCATCTCTGCAGCAGAGGGGAGGCCAGTCTCCATGGCCCTGTCACTCCACGGCCTCCTCCCAGCTGGGGAATCAACCGTTACTGTCCCCGGGAATGGTGGGGTATAGATAAACGGACTGAGACCCACCAAACTCATTCCACACAAGCCTCCCTACAACCATCCCCTGGGATCCACTGTCATCCTCCATGAACCTGGGTTTCATCTATCATAAGGACCTAGAAGGTACATCTACACAGCAGCTGCGAGTGGGCCTCCCAGCCCAGGGAGACAGATGCTCCACTGAGGCTTGTGCTGTGGTGGAGGCTACCCCACCTGGTCTCCGACCCCGGGGCTCAGGCAGGCTTGAGCTCCAGCAGCTAGCCTGAGCCCCCACCCAGGCTGCAGCAGCCTCCCTGAACCTTTTAGCATGCTAGCTTGAGCGGAGCTAGAGCGAGTCTGTTTACTTGGGCTGGGAAGCCCACTCCCAGCTGCAGTGTAGAAAGACCTAGAGGGTCCATATGCCCTTAGTAATCTCCAGCCACTCCTTTCCCAGCCCCATGCACCGTGTCAGCTTACATACTAGAGGCACATCAGAGGCGCAGCCCGGGCGTCGCTTTGCATATATTCCCTTGGTTTTGCAGGGCGCGCAGCTCCAAAGCAAGAACTGAATTGTTAGCAGAGCCAAGCACGTGCTCCCGGGCAGAATACAGACATGCTCGGGGAAGCTTTATATTCATACGAAGAGACAAACAACTCGCATTTGCTTTTTAACTGTTGGACTTGCAGCACCCAGTGGGATGAAGCGAACAAGGAGCTTTTTGTCAGGCTCTCCTAGTGACCGAGAGCTTTGTGTAGAGAAATGCGTTACAAACACAATTTTCCGCGGCCTCAGCTGGACTCCGTGGCTCTGATATACACTCGATCTGCCTGTCCGTCAGGAGAGCTGCCAGAGAGCCCTTTGCATTTCCAGCTAGACTGCAAAATGTCCTCCCGCTCCTCTCCCCAGTCATCCAGCAGGCCGAGTTTCCATTCACAGAACGCCTTTCATCCCCCCACGCTTTACAAACAACACTGAAATGCAGCCACCTCTGAGGTGGAATGGCAGCCGTTCAACAGCTGAGAGCGACACTTTAGGACAGGAAGGTGAAACCGCTGAGGGAATTTAGGGAGGAATTGAATTACTCAGATTGGGTTTTGGCCAGAAACCAGGATTAAGAGCCTGCTTTGTGAATTGAATCTTCATGACCACAGCTTTGAAGACCTCAGTTAGTTTCATGTCTCAGCCACTACGACAGCATTTCAAACAGCACAGTGCCCATCAGCACCATACAGGGCCCTTCGGTCCAAGAGTGACTCAAAGACGCAAGCACTACACGCTCAGATCACTTGTGGCGTTGCTTGGTGTTCCTCAGGACGATCCCTCCCCATGTCCAGCCTGGCTGAGCTTGCCAGAATTGACAGAAGCACTTGTCAAGCTGGCCAAGCTACAGCCGATCCCCTCCAGAAAGGACACTATCCCATGCCAATTGTGAGAGCATTTTCCCAGATGCGGACACCTGTCAATGAGGAACTGGGGTGAGCGCCAGCAAACTCATGACACTCAAGCCAACAAGCAAACCCATTCTTGTAGGTTTCAGAGTGGTAGCTGTGTTAGTCTGTATCAGCAAAAAGAATGAGGAGTCCTTGTGGCACCTTAGAGACTAACAAATGTATTTGGGCATAAGCTTTCGTGGGCTAAAACCTTCATTCATTGGATGCATGCAGTGGAAAATACAGTAGAAAGATATATATGCGCAGAGAACATGAAAAAATGGGTGTTGCCACGGCAACTTTAACTAGACTAGTCGATTAAGGTGGGCTATTATCAGCAGGAGACAAAAAACGTTTGTAGTGATAATCAGGATGGCCCATTTCAAACAGTTGACAAGGAGGTATGAGTAACAGTAGGGGGAAATTAGCATGGGGAAATAGTTTTTACTCTGTGTAATGACCCATCCACTCCCAGTCTTTATTCAAGCCCAATTTAATGGTGTCCAGTTTGCAAATTAATTCTGCAGTTTCTCATTGGAGTCTGTTTTTGAAGTTTGCTGTTGAAGAATTGCGACTTCAAGGTCTGTAACTGAGTGACCAGCGAGGTTGAAGTGTTCTCCGACTGGTTTTTGAATGTTATAATTCTTGACGTCTGATTTCCTGTAGGCTGGTGTGTTTGTCAGTCGAGCACTTGCCCTCTGCATTTTGCTTGTTCCAGGTCACGGAGGCCAGAGTTTTCCAATGGGCCCAGCATCCACATTCAGGGCCAGACTTCCAGCATGGCTCGGCTCCCGTTTAGACTCCCCAGTAAGCGCCCTGGTTTCCAGACCAGCTCGGCATGTTAGGTGCTGAGCTCCTCGGAGCATCCCGCCGTGGTGTGCGAGAGCACTTGGAAATCTGGCAGGGGCTCTCTGGAAATCCTGGCCCCACTGATGTCAATGGGAGTTTTGACACTCACCCCAGGGAAGCCAGGATTTCACCCTCTCTAAAGATACGTCTGTTGTGCAAACACGGGGTGCGACTGCACCTTGGGGAGCTGCAGCTGAGCTAGGCTCAATCTAGCTAGCTCGGATCCTGAGAGAGCAGCGGGGGCTTCGGCGTAGGAGAGCCGTGTGAGCAATTACCCTCGGTCCCAGGTGCGCTTGTACAGCCCACCCCGAAGCATGCACTGCCGCGGCTCCAGTACCCCAGCTAGCTAGAGGGATCAAAGTTAGCTCACGTACGTCTCCACCAGCTGCACTCACACCCCGTACCTGCAGTATAAACACACCCTAACAGAGCAGCCAGTGGGAGCTACTCCCCTCCAGGAATGCTACGTTGCCTTTTTACGCCCTGACCCTGCACCTGGATCCACATGGGTCTTGGGGTCTGTCCATACTGACTGGATGGGCCAGCTCAGGGCCTTAGTCAGCCCACCTGCCATTACCCCTTTGGTGCTGGGCAATAATCCCTGGTTAGATTAATGTAAAACCAACCTGGGGATTCTGCTGCAGTCACCGCCTACTGCGGGGCAGGGTGGCGGAATAAACGAGGCTATTTTTATTTCCATCTGGGAAATCTTTTTTCTGCGACGTGTATTACAACTATGCTAATTCTCGGGCCGTGGGATTAATTGATGTCAGTCTCGTTATTGCACTGACGGGCTCACCCAGGACTGAGGGAACATGTTTTGACACATGTTGTGAGAGCTGCATGGAACTGACGTTCCAACAATGCAGGGATGATAAGAGTTATTAACGTCAAAGGCACTAGAAATGGGGTTGGGGGAAGGGGATGTCTGGGCACGGCCCCAACGCCCTTTAGTCTATACATATTACTAACCAGCCCCTTTACATTTTGCCCCAATTTTATCTCCACTGACAAAATGTTTCTTGCACAAATGAATACGGGGAAGCAAGTCTCATGCTTCAAGGTATCAGGTGATCAGCTGCAGATGGAGGTCAGGAAGGGGAACCGTGCTCCTCCACCACACTGTAGGGATTTTTGCCTTCCTCTCAAGCAGCAGACACTAGATACTGGCTGCCGTGGAAGGGCCAGGTACCACACTACAGGGACCTGCTCTGCAGCAATGCAAGAGGCAGCTCCTCAGCCTCTCCCTGCCTAGCAAACAAAATTCACCTGAGGCTTTTTGCTGGGATCCATCCAGATCCCACAGTTCTCTAGTGTCTTCCCCAGCCCCTTGGGGTTGAGGCTGCGCTGCTCCCAGCACTGAGTAAGGGGCACGCGGGCCAGGGGTGAGAAGAGCTGCAGTGGGGTTGGGGGTGGGGGACTCCCCTTCCCCTGGATCCGAGTGCCCACGGGATTGTGCTGCTTGCCCATGGGGCATGGTCCCTCTAGTGACCCACCTCAGGGGCTGAGAAACATGGGACTAGATGGACCCTTGGTCTGATCTGTTATGGCCAGCGCTTGGACCCACTGTCTGATCCATGAGAGCAATTCCTGGGACCATTTGTAGGATGGGGGCCCAGTAAGTACCTGTCATAGTCAGAGTCACTCCCTGTCCACCAGACCTAGGCAATTGGGGATGGTGGAGAAGGTCCCCGAATCTGACTCCATCAGCCTGGGCCCTCCCCGAATGTTCCCCACCCTTCCAGCCCACCCATCTCCTAAGAAAACACCAAAGCAAACAAGCAAGCAGCAGGACAAGCCCTGAGAGCTAACCACCGAGACGGACCAGCTGGGCAGCCAGCCGAGCGCGGTCAGCGGGCGGGGTGCGCAGCCACCACATAGGGTCACTCCACGTTCAAAGGGAATGCAAAAGCCACAGGGGAACTGGCAAACTGCACAGCCACGCAGCCAGTCCCCTCGCACGAGAGCCGGTGCAGAACCAGGGGGGAAATGCAAGGGGGGGTGAGTGAAACCAATTCTTCACAGGAACACCCAGCCTGGGGTGGAGCAGCAGCGAGGGAAGAGTCAACACACACACACCAGGTCCGAGACTGAAAAGAGCCTGACACCAGATCCTCCTCAGTGTCACCAATGTGCCAGCAACTCAAATGGATTGACACCGGTGTGACCGAGAGCAAAGCTTGGCTGTCGGGCGTGTGCCAGGGCTTCCAGGGAGCAGTGGGAACCCCTGGTGCCCAAATCTACGGGCAGAGTCTGGCCTTTAGCCATAGGTGCTGCTTTTGCATTGTGGATGAGCATGCAACTCTGGCCTGGGTTGTCCTCCCATTGCCTGGGCAATTCATTCGGAAGCAACGAAGAGGCTGGCACTAGAGGTAAGGTCAGGATCCTGCTCAGCTGGAGGATGCTAATGCAAATCTGTTTCCCTACTGGTCAGACACTGCCCCAGATAACCCCCAGGTTGGAGGCTGCTGCAGCCCTGTGTGGAATTCTACTTGTGTCCTGGCAGTCCTTAGGAGCCACCTTTTAAAAGAAACAGGCCCCCATCTGAGATAACTCCTCCCCCCGACCCCTGGGTCTGCAATCCCAGCTCCAACCCCTAGGCTCATCCTCCAGAGCGTCCCTGGGTTAGACCAGTGACATGATCGCTCTCCCTCCCCATGCACCCAGATAGCACAACTCACTGTCAGCAAGACCCATGGCGTGGCCACCCCAGGGAGCCTGATGCCACGTCTAGGAGCTGCAGGGCAGCTGCAGAGCAGACTCCTGTAACAGGATGGATCTGAGCAATACTGAGTCCCACAGACACCCTTATACCAGGCTGCCTGTTGCCCCCCGACACCAGGGTGCTCATGATCCCTGAAACGAGATGCCTGCTCAATGACCCAGTAGATTTTCCCCTTCTGTGATACCACGAGACGCCCTTCTCCTGCCTAGACATCCCTTGTGGCCCCAGCCTGCTCCCTACCTTAATATATGTCACTATTCTCTCTGCTGGGCATGGTTTCCCTTCTGTGAACCTGTCCTCACGCTCTTCAACTGAATTGCAATCTTCCAAGCATGCCCTTAGCCTGCCTCTGATAAACGTTTCCATTTGCAGGGTCTTCTGTGCTGCCAGAGCGGTGCCTGCAGAACCATACCAGCCTTCCCCAGATAATGCCTCTGATACCCATGCTCCAGGGCCCTGGCATCTCCAGCCCCATCCCCTTTCACAGCCTGCCTCCATTGCCTCTGGAATTCCAGGTATGGAGCCCAGCTTGCTTGGGAGTTCTGACAGAGCTCAGACTGCCTTCAATAACCCTCTTCTGCTTCCCCTGGGGAGTGTCTGTTTCTAGCTATTCCCACCATGGGCTGGATCCCCAGCTGGCATCAATCCACAGTGGCTCAGTTCACTTCACAGGAGCTGCACCAGTTGACCCCCCCCCCACCTTTCATGGGTTTCACCTTAGCATGGAGGGGGATTGTATCGTTGCTGGAGTGGCCAGTGGCATCTGGAACTCCCTCCTCGCTAAAACCCATCTCCATCCATCTGTCGTCACTTCTGAGGATCCACCCAAAATACTTTCCCCTCTTAATCTCAAGTGTGTCAAGTGTTGATCTGTTGAGTCTATTGCTATGCAGTGCCTCAAGCACCCTTAACAAGGGAAAGGATGCATAGGAATAAATTGTCTGTTATAAGTGTTGCTGTTTTCCCATTGGGAACAGAGGCAAAGACTTGGCTGCATTTCTCAGAAGTGTCAGTGCATTGCCCATCCTTTCCATGAAACCTCTTCCTCACTCCTCTTTGCTGTCCTGTTGTTACTCATGTGTTAGCAAAAGGTTGCCTTTAGGGCTGGCAGAAACTTTCCTATCACAGCTGTTTTTCAAAAGAAAATCGGGTTTTTGACTAAAAAATTTTTGTGGGAAATATCTGTTTTCTGCAGGAAAAAAAACAAATTTTCATTGAAAAAACAACTGCTCGGAAACAGAAAGATCTCAGTTTGGGTGTCCCACTGCAGTGCCTCATCAAAGTTATAATTCAGTTTCTGCATGTGCTCATTCTCCTCTGTGGGTCAGGTTCCCCATCCAGACTATGTAGCCCATGGTGTGCCATGGCCAAGGACTCCCATGATGCAACTGCCATGAAGGGAGACTGTGGTGCATCATGGGAAATGTAGTCATACCAGAGAGACAGACCTACAGAGGAGAATGGGAGCATGAGGCACCCAAATAACAATGCCCATGAGGCCTTAGTGCAGCATTTCATAATTGAATGACTTAGGGGGTTGATTTTTTGCTGAAAAGTTGAAATTTTCTGCTGGGGAGTAAAAGCCCATTTCCCAAACAGCTCTACTTTTAGTATTAGCCTAAAAGGGCCTGAGTGGCTCCCATGCTCCACACTCGCCTGCAGGGGGAGTATATATGGAAGGAGGCTGGGCCCCAGAACAGGAGGGGAGACTGAGCTGGGAGCGAAGTGCATGCACCAAGCGCACCAGGAACACAAGGCTAGCGATGTCATGCCTTAGCAGAAGCTTGTGCCACACTTCCCCAGGTGGGCTGGAAGGGAAGCAGTGTGGCTCAGTGGCTCGAGCGCCAGCCACAGGAGAGCTGGGTTCTAGTCCTGGAGCTGGCCTATAATGTGACCTTGGGTCAGTTGCTTCACCTTCCTCTATGTTGATTTCCCCATCTGTAAAATGGGGCTAATGAGTGACTTCCTTGGTAAAGCTGATGAGGCTCCCTCCCTTCTATGAACACCTGATTCAGTGGTGGTGTCACCTCCCCAAATCCTAACAGAATAAGAAGCCCCTGGGAGAGGGAATGGATTCCCATTGTAACTCACAGCATCCTGCCCTACCCACAGAGCTAGATGCAGCATGAGCCAGTGCCTCCTGGCAGCTCACAGGACTCTCCCGTTGACAGTTCAGGGAAGACTGGTTTTGCTTGAAATTTACACAGCAGTCGGATACGATCACCACGGAGACAGTGCCGCATGAATGTCACCGCTCCAGCAAGGCCCTACATTTTATGGGAGTTCTCGCATGGCAGAACAGGGGTGTTTTTATTCACCTCCGTGGCTCAGCCTGGTTCGACTCCTCTGCCTTGATGCTGCCCTCCTTGCCTCCAAAGGAGGTGCGCTGCTACAAGCTGGCGCATGGGGTTGCAACGTCACTCACTCAAATTCAGCCTGTCTGCCCTCCTGCCACCAGCCAGGCCAAACCTGAGCAGCGCTGCGACCCCAGGCACCAGGTCACAACAGCTGGAGCAGGGAGTTGGGCCCAGCCCCCGGGGAACAGGACCCACTGCTGAGAGGTGAGTGTGGGGTGGACTCGCTCAGCAACACCTCCCCCCACCCAGCTTCTAATTCCCAGGAGCAGGAAATGACACACACACACCCCAGGGCCTCCTTCATGGGGAGGAGGAAATGGACAAAATGAAATAACAAGAAATTCCTCCAAAACAAAACGAAAATGTATAAAAGCCAAAAGGAATTTCACAGGGATCTAACCGTCCTCTTGACAGTTAGCTTCTCCGGAGGCTGCGCTCCTCATGTGTGTCATGTGTGTACAAGAATGCTGCACTCCCCCAGCACCTTTCATGGGAGGATCTCAAAGCCTTATGACGCTTGTTTCACAGGTGGTGAAACTCAGGCACAGAGTGGCAAGACGATTTGCCCAAGGTAGTTTCATGACAGCGCTGGAGTTAGAGCCCAGACCTCCTGACTCAGCCCTGGGCTTTTAACTTGAGCCCTTCAGAAAATCAGAATTTTTTTTTGGTGAAAATTCTCCCTAAAAATCTGACCCATTTTTGTGGATGAAATTCAACAAAAATTCTCCATCAGAATTTTGAAATTCAGAATGTGCTGAGTTACGTAGCTCTATAAACAGGATCCATTTTTGGTGACCCTTTGGGGAGAAAAAATACCTATTTTTTTGGTTGAAATTCAAAATGTTGGCCACAAAATAATAAAAAACCCCAAGCTTCCAGCTGTAACCAGGATTCATCGCTCCCTCTCCAAGTGTATGCCCTCTATTGGATGGAAGAGACCAGCTATGATGGTAGGCATCTCAGCCCCTCTGCTTCTTTTGCTGGCTGTGGCTTTTGCTGTTGAGTTCTGGTCCCTGTGCTGTGCGTGTGCTGCACTGATATCTGTGTTGCCTAGGAAGGTCTGTGGCCATGAAGTCTTTCAAGCAATCACTGCACACTTGGCAGTTGTAGATGGCCTGGCCTGGAATTTTGCTGTGGAGCTGTTTATAGGAGCGATCATCGCCTATCACACAGCCCCGCATGAGATCCTGGTGCAGCCCGCCCTGAAAATGCACTCGCAGCCTTGGAATGGAATGTTCTATTGACACACAGTGACAGGCCCCTGGCTGTACAGCCCCCAGGACATGTCAGCTGGGGGAAGGGAATGTCAGATTTCCCAAGCATTCATACATTAAGCAGGGCAATTGCCCCCTTCCTGGAAACACCACATAATGACAGGCTCCCACCCTTCAGTTCAGCGGGGAAGGCCTCACAGGCCCCGGGGGATTGCAAGAACCATTTAAGTGTGTCAAAAACTGGCTGAGTGACCTGCCTCCATTTCAACATCTTGAGATTGCAGAGCTACAGGCAAGGCTGGCTCTCTATTGTGTGGAGAAAGCCACGGTCGTAGCTGTTCTGGTCGTAGCTGTCTGTCTGTCTCTCTGCATTTAGGACACGATCCACCCAAGTCACGGAGATGTCTTTGCACTTTGGACTGGACTTTACCTGTTAGAAACCATATTAGGTGCTTACACACAGAGGCATGTGTCTTGACCTATTTGTGATGGTAGACGCCCAACCAGGAACCCCTCAGGCAAGGTTTCTTTTCAGTGGGAAGCACCCTAGTGTAATGTTTCTGAGATCCACTAACCCAGCTTGCTGGAGGGGCTTATTATCCATGCAGTGGTGAAGCACAGAGGTCAAATAGCAAGCAGCCACTCAAACAAGAAAGTGGATTGTCTTTGTCTGGATTCACTTTCCGTTAGAAAAATGAGCAAGGTGGCAGGAAAGTTCAAGTGGCTACTAGGGAAATTTCAAGCCAAGCAATTTTTGAACCAGTAAATCGCCTGATTCATCCAAACAGGGAACAGAAAAAATACATGACCTATGAGAACTAGCCAACACAGCCCCAATTTTGAATCTGAAATAGTCACAATGAACACACAAGCATACTCCGAGTACTGAATATATTCATGAACGCTGCAAACTGCTTGCAGACAATTCAGCAAGAGAAAATTCTAAAGTCATTGTAAAAATTATTCACTACAAAGTATTTTTATATCGGCTCTGGTATCAAATATAAATAGACCTCCTGGGAAATCTCTATGCCTGACAAAATCCTAAGGCAATGCATTTAGAATAACTATAAGGGAAGAGATTTTTTACACAGAACAGAACTGGTCTGTGGAACTCATTGCTACCGGATATCACACAGGCCCCAAACTTTGGAGGATGAGAGGCTTATATGAATGATTAGATCAACATTGCCCTTATATAAATCCATGGTATGCCCACATCTCGAATACTGTGTACAGATGTGGTCTCCTCACCTCAAAAAAGATATTCTAGCACTAGAAAAGGTTCAGAAAAGGGCAACTAAAATGATTAGGGGTTTAGAGAGGGTCCCATACGAGGAAAGATTAAAGAGGCTAGGACTCTTCAGCTTGGAAAAGAGAAGACTAAGGGGGGACATGATAGAGGTATATAAAATCATGAGTGATGTTGAGAAAGTGGATAAGGAAAAGTTATTTACTTATTCCCATAATACAAGAACTAGGGGTCACCAAATGAAATTAATAGGCAGCAGGTTTAAAACAAATAAAAGGAAGTTCTTCTTCACGCAGCGCACAGTCAACTTGTGGAACTCCTTACCTGAGGAGGTTGTGAAGGCTAGGACTATAACAATGTTTAAAAGGGGACTGGATAAATTCATGGTGGCTAAGTCCATAAATGGCTATTAGCCAGGATGGGTAAGAATGGTGTCCCTAGCCTCTGTTCGTCAGAGGATGGAGATGGATGGCAGGAGAGAGATCACTTGATCATTGCCTGTTAGGTTCACTCCCTCAGGGGCACCTGGCATTGGCCACTGTCGGTAGACAGATACTGGGCTAGATGGACCTTTGGTCTGACCCGGTACGGCCTTTCTTATGTTCTTATGTTCTTATAACATCTCACTTATATTTGTGACCCCACCTAAACCCTCCAACTTCAGAGCACAAACCAACCTCTGGGTGCTGGGGATTAGCAAGAAACTTTCCTCTCAGGCATGAAATTGCCTGGTTTGTCCATGATTACTCATGTCTTTGTATTACAATTGCATCTAGAGGTCTCATTGTGATGAGCACCATACCAAGACTTAGGAGGAGAGTTTCTCTCCACTCTACAACAGACTAAAGATCGGGAAGGGAAATTGAGGCCCAGAGAAGGGGAGTGACTTGCCCAAGCATGTCAGAGGAAGGAACAAAACCCATGTCTCCTGATTCCCAGGCCTGTCCAAGACCCACTAGACCACTTTACTTTCCTTTTGGATATCAACAGATGCTGCAAAGCAGTTAGTGCTGGCCACTGTCAGCGACAGGAGACTGGACTGGATGGGCCACTGCTGTGATCTCCCATGGAAATGCCTCTGCTTCGGTGACTAACTCCATCACTCTCTCTAGAAGCTGATGCAGAAGGAGCATCTGCCCCAAGGTCTGGCTCCGCTTTAGAGTTAAAAATGGGCTTTAAGCACAATGGTCAGACCTGAATCTGGATTGTCCAAATTCTGGGGAGGTCTGGGCTTTGGGTCTTTATGCAAAGGGGGCTAGCCACAAAAATTGGAGCCAGCTCAGAAATCCCCCGAAGTCAAGAGAGCTATTTGGATCCTGGCTTTCGTTTAGGACCCATCTCCTCTGTCAACGTCCCTTGAGAATCCTGCTGCTAGCTCACGAGCTCTTAAAAACATCCAACTACCATGGCGATGTGTCTAACGCAGGCTCTGGGCCTGCAGTCTCTCTGGGAGAGGAGAACGCCCACAGGAGTGCCTGGAGGTAAGGTGGATGGGAAGATGTAGATGAAATATTTTGATGTTATCTCCCAGCTGTTGGGCTAGGTTTCATAGCCTGTATTTGGCTGCCTCGAGGCACTTTATGAGTCAGGGATAACAGAAATGCTATTACAAAGCAAAGTCCATGCGTGTAATGTCAGCTATAAATTCTGCTAACAAAACAGGGCGAGCCACTATTGATCAATGGGAGCTTGGCAGCCGCATCTGAAAACGAAGCTCACCGCTAACATACAAATGCACTGGGCCTAATTAGCCATAGCAATTCGCTCGCCTCCTTCCCTCCTATTTCCCTCTCTCTTTCTAGGTATTTCTTTCCTTCCCATTTCAGAGTGGTGTCTCAGAGGAGATGGACCTGGGATAACTTCACACTCATTTCACACACAAATGCATGCCAAGGTTCTGTCTACACACCATGTCAAAGCAATGGGTTATAACACAGTTGTGTCTCCACCACATTATCACACGGATTGGTCTAAACTAGGACTAAACCATCATAGGGACCCTATGAAGGCCCAGGGGACTCATTCTGCTCTGGGTTACCCCAGTGCAAATCCAGAGTGACTCCACTATGTCAGCAGAGATAGTCTGGATTTATAATGGAGTGACAGCAGATTTAAGTTCCTTTGACAGGCAGAAAGATACATAGATTTCTCTCCCTCACCCAAACAGAAAGGTGGATCGATGCTGCAGATGGATGTATTGTCTCTCCTTTCTTTCTCCCTCTAGAGAGAATATCTATACATTTTCTCTCTGTTCTCATACAACTTGTGCTTAACCACTAGAGCTGGGGGAAACTTTTTACCCCAAACTGTTCCCTCCAGAAAAGGAGGTTTTGTCAGAGATTTTTTCGCTATGATCACTTGGGAACCTTTCCCAAGGAGCAGATTTCTATAACACAGTGACAATCCACTTTGCTCCTGTCCACTCAGGCAAGGTCACATCCCCAGCGTATTGGAACATGGGGCTTTACCCGCATGCTACACCCTCTCCAAAAGGCACGTGATGAGCACTGGCCACCAGTCATGGCTGCTACTGACAGCTGGATGCAGTTTGCAGCACTAAACGACAACTTTATTGACCCTGTTACATAACAAGGTGCCACAGTGTTGCCAGCTCTTGTGACTTTATTGGGAGCCTTATGAAAGTGTGTGTGTGTGTGTGTGTGTGTGTTTCATCCCATATGTTATGCAGCCATTTGACTTAATGCTGTGATCCTGTCCCATCTCACGAGCTAAGACAGACCAGGCAGGTCCAGCAGCATGACTAGGTGTTGAAGAGAATGATTTTGTTGATTTGGTAGATGTTCTCCTATAGGTTAACTAAGGGAAGGTCAGCAGGAGACTTGATCGCTGTCTGTAAGGCCCTACAACTATTGGATAATGGGCTCTTCAGTCCAGCAGACAAAGGTCTAACAAGATTCAATGGGGGGGAACTGAATCTAGACATACACAGGCTGGCAGTAAGGTGCACATTTCTAACAGGGAGGGTATTTTAACCATTAGAACAACTGACCCAGGGTCATGGTGGACTCTCCATCATTGGCAACTTTTAAATCAAGACTGGATGTTGTCCTAACAGATCAGCACTAGTACAAACAGGAACGATTTCGAGGAAGTTCTCTGCCTGTGCTATGCTGGAGGTCAGACCAGACGGTGACAGTGGTCCCTTCTGGCCTTGGAAACAATGAATCGCCTCTGATTCAGTACCCGGTGCCTCAGCATGACGTTAGGGGGTGCAGTGCTGCGGAACATGCTGTCCTTTGGTCAAGATATAAACTAGAGGTCCTGCTATTTGTGGGCATTCAACATCCAGTAGTTCCAGGGTGCTGTCAGCAAGAGTTGTAGATGTTACCGTAGGTGTTCTGGCAACATACCATGTGGGTGATTCAATTCTGCCTGCTTAAAATTCCCCCCCACTTTCAGTGGGAAAAGGTATTTACTCCTGCCCAGAGCTGTTAATGTTCTACACTGGGAAGAACTGCTGCATTCTTTCCTAAAAGTGGCTCCATTTCAGTGGCAGACTCAATGATGCCTGTGTACAGCTTATACATCAATTGATTATGTTTGAAAATGCTGGAATGTGATGAAAGACCTAGATGGAAATGCAATATCATTATCTCCCTGGAAACATAGTATCAGACCCAGTATCCCCACCCCCTCCCTTTTTTTTTTCTTTTCTTCCCAAATGTACAAATTCTGGCACTGGATGCAGCTCCTGGCTTTCACCTCCTCAATGTGGTTCCAAAAATGCAGGCATCTGATTTCTAAAGCCATTGTCTGGCTTGTACTATTGAGCTGCAGAACATGGTGGATTTAGGATGCGAAATGTGAATCTCTCGCGGTACAAAAGGAAGCTGCTGATCTGTCTGTAAGGCTGCAGAGCAGCTAAACCAAATGTAACTGGCATTATTCCACACAAAGGGAGCTGGGGTCTTGGAAACAAACCAAAAATCAACCTCGCAGTTCCCCAGAATGTAATGACTGGTAAATTTTGAACAAATAAAAGGAAATGCTGCTCCGACAGTATGTCACTGACCTGTGGAACTCACTGCTGCAGGAGATCACAAAGTGGCTGGATTTGAAAATCAGCTAGATGATTTTAAGATCACTAATAGTGTTTGTGGATAAACACACTAAGGTGGTGAGTAGAACAGTGGAAAAGCTGATTTACAAATTTCGTTTTGAATCTGAGCCCTGATTTTCATCATTTACCATCCCTGAGCTTCCATCTTTTGGGAGTGTTCAGGCAGCTTGTGGCCATGCAGGAACATTTTTCAAGACTCCCAAGTTTCACCAGTTTTAGTACCAACAATTATTTGACTGGAAATTCATAATGGAAAGTGGATTGTTTACTCTTCACTGTTCTCCTCGGAAAGTGTCAGTCATCCAGTTGGGGAGCAGAAACAAAGCCACGTGATTTATGTGACCCATTATACTGCATGAATAATGAAGAGTGAATAGCTGAAGTGTGCCGTCTGTGAACTCCCCATAAGCTGAAAAATGGGTCATATTCTCCACTCTGCCTAAAGGAATTTAGCATATCCTGTCTGTTCACTTACTTGCCGGGGTGTTAACATGTGACTAACAAAATACAGGAAAAGCAGTGTTATCCAGCACTTCACCAACTGGAAAGCTCCATAAACCAGCATTTCTGATCTTCATTGACAGTCTGGTTTATAGTGCGGTTGATGCAGGGCCGGCAGGCCCACCTGGCTCTGCATGGCTCCCCGAAAGCAGCGACATGTCCCTTTTGCTCCTAGGTGGAGGAATGGCCACAGGGGCTCTGTGCGTTGCCCCTGCCCCACCCCAAGCACTGGCTCCACAGCTCCCATTGGCCGGGAACCGTGGCCAATGGGAGTTGTGGGGACGGTGCCTGCGGGCGGAGGCTGCACGCAGAGCTGCCTAGCCATGCCTCTGCCTAGGAGCAGCAGGGACATGTCACCACTTCTGCGGAGCCGCCTGAGGTTAGTGCTGCCTGGATCTGGCACTCCCCCACCCCTTCCCGCACCCCAACCCCCTGTCCTGAGCCCTCTCTCGCACCCAAACTACCTCCCAGAGCCTGTGCTGCACATCTCCTCCCATGCCCCAACCCCCTGTCCTGAGCCCCCTTCCACACCTGAACTCCCTCCCAGAGACTGCGCTGCACATCTCCTCCCATGCCCCAACCCCCTGTCCTGAGCCCCCTCTCGCACCCGAACTCCCTCCCAGAGCCTGTGCCGCATACCTCCTCCCATGCCCCAACCCCCTGTCCTGAGCCCCCTCCCACACCCGAACTCCCTCCCAGAGACTGCGCTGCACACCTCCTCCCATGCCCCAACCCCCTGTCCTGAGCCCCCTCCCGCACCCGAACTCCCTCCCAGAGCCTGTGCTGCATACCTCCTCCCATGCCCCAACCCCCTGTCCTGAGCCACCTCCCACACCCGAACTCCCTCCCAGAGACTGCGCTGCACACCTCCTCCCATGCCCCAACCCCCTGTCCTGAGCCCCCTCCCGCACCCGAACTCCCTCCCAGAGCCTGTGGTGCATACCTCCTCCTATGCCCCAACCCCTTGTCCCAACCCCCCTCCTGCACCCGAACTCCCTCCCTCTCAGTTAAGCGGAATTTTTGACTTACCAGCACCCACATTTCCCTGGATAACAAAGCTTTTACTGTATTTGGCAAAAAACAAATCAATTAACAGGAAATCAGGATCCATTTTTAAATGAGCTACTAACCCCACCCAAAATGTACTTCATAACAGGAGTTATTTGGAACCATATCGCTTGACTGTCAAACCTGCCATTGTGTGCAAGAGACGCCATAGACAGAAATGTCTGACAAATGTGGAACCCCTGGGTTTTGCTGTACAAATTCTAACAGCTTTTAACTAGAAAACCTGCTTTAAACGATGTTCGCCCCATCTCAAAAAAGATATATTAGAATTGGAAAAGGTTCAGAAAAGGGCAACAGAAATGATTAGAGCTCTGGAACAGCTTCCATATGAGGAGAGATTAATAAGACTGGGAAAAGAGATGACTAAGGGGGCTATGACAGAGATCTATAAAATCATGAGTGGTCTGGAGAAAGTAAATAAGGAAGTGTTGTTTACTTCTTCTCATAACACAAGAACTAGGGATCACCAAATGAAATTAATAGGTAGCAGGTTTAAAACAAACAAAAGGAAGTTCTTCTTCACACAATGCACAGTCAACCTGTGGAACTCCTTGCCAGAGGATGTTGTGAAGGCCAAGATCATAACAGTGTTCAAAAAAGAACTAGATAGGTTCACAGGGGATAGGTCCATCAATGGCTATTAGCCAGGATGGGCAGGGATGGTGTCCCTAGCCTCTGTTTGCAGAAGCTGGGAATGGGCGACAGGGGATGGATCACTTGATGATTCCCTGTTCTGTTCATTCCCTTTGAAGCACCTGGCATTGGCCACTGTCAGAAGACAGGATACTGGACTAGATACACCATTGGTCTGACCCAGGGTGGCCGTTCTCATGTTCTATATTGCTCAGCGGGTGAAATAAATAAACCAGGTATTAAAAAAGAAAACTGGCCAAACAAATTCAGTAACATGTAACCCCAAAGGTGGGACCTCTGCCCTTTAGATCCCCAGCACAGCTCTCTGCTTCTTAGACTAAATGACCGATGCTGACCCTTTGTGTGAACCAACTACTCGAGGAAGGTTAGGCACACACTTTGCCAATGCAGTGCACGACTATTAACTAGCTATGTTAGCAAAGAATCCTGTGGCACCTTATAGACTAACAGATGTTTTGCAGCATGAGCTTTCGTGGGTGAATACCCACTTCTTGCATCCGAAGAAGTGGGTATTCACCCACGAAAGCTCATGCTGCAAAACGTCTGTTAGTCTATAAGGTGCCACAGGATTCTTTGCTGCTTCTACAGAACCAGACTAACACGGCTACCCCTCTGATAGCTATGTTAGAATACCAGCGATCAGAGCTCCCGGCTCTGGGAGGAGAGTTTGGTGCGGTGGTGGGATAACAAAAGAACATACATTTGGGATGTGCAGCCTGACAGACAGTGTGGCTGAGATTTCAGTCTGCCATGTTAGAGAACTGGGTTCCTATATTGTAGCCTGTTAGCTTACTTGTAGGGGGTGTTCCTGGGTGACTGGTTTCTAGGGTTGGGGGTGAAGCCTGGGTCGGTAAGAACTTAGAAGGGGTGTGAAGGACAGAGAAATATAAAAACATGAGTCAGCAGAGGTGAGATTTAATTCTGGCTCTGAGTCCGGTATCTCTTTCCCCACCTTGACAGGCTATTTAATGGGAAGATTTCTCCCCAGCGCAGGCAGCCCGAATCAGAGCATTGCATATACTTCAGTTCCTAGCTGTCTGGAATAACGATTTTAACCAGATCCCACACACCAGGCAGAAGCAAAAGGCCTACGGCTGCCAAGAACTAATCCCTGCTCCCCATGTATCACACCACATACTGCATTACGGGGGAGAGGCGTTCCCCTTCCCCTGAAGAGATTGGCCAGTGGGGCATCACCAAGGGCAGGAAACAGAAATGCAGGTGCCAATGAGCCGAGCTGACCACACAACAGTTCATAGTCGCAACAGCTTATGTTTGTGTAGCACCTGCCATGATCCAGGATCCCAAAGCGCTTTGCAAACTATTGCTAGAATATAGATCTACAGGGCCTGATTCTCTGGGGGGTCCCCAGTGTAACACTGAACAGCCTCAAAGCTGCTCTGCCTTCTGTCAGCTTGTAACAGCCTCTGAGGGGTCATTATATTGCCTGGGGACTGTCGGAGCACAGCGTACTCTGGCCACCTCTCTCATACCTTGACCCAGGAGAGCCATGTGGGGCAGAGCTGCAGGAATCTTACACTGGGAGGATCCTTGGTTCCTCCAGAGCAGCGCAATTAGGGCAGAGCGAGGGCCAGGATATGGCCTAGATGGTGCAACCCTCTTTGGGGGTCAAAATGCAATCATTTCTGGGGTGGAACTCAGGAGCTATTTAACAGTACTCAACAACTGAATGCAGCAGTTTTAGACAGGACATGAGAAGAAAGCCATATCCAATTAAGAAAGAATTAAATGGACCAAACTGGAATTTGTGGTTCCCCAAGACAGCAGAGTGAGCCTTCTTCCTCCTGTGGAAAGTGCCGTGGTCTCTTTAATCGCCACAAGGAGCAAGGACCTCAGTTTTACGTACGTCTGTAATAGTGAGGCAAACCTTAGTCCTTCTGTTCCTCAACCTAACACAATGCACCCAGCTACCATTTTGTCCATGGCTGAACCAGCGAGGATGTTGCCTTTCGTCCTGGGTAGGATTTCTATCCCAGATCGAGCCTATGTGCATGTTGCTTATAAAAAAATGCAAGGGAAATAAAACAATTCTTGGCTACTCGATGTGTGTCCTGCCTGCTGTGCTACCAACACAACCTCATGTGTGCAGGGAGGCTACTGACCTCCCCCCAGGACAATTCATGCTCTTAGGAAACATGTTTTTATTGGTATTTTTTTTTAAAAAGAAGCCTTGATTTGTAAAAGGCTCCGTACAGGAGCTCCCAGATGTGCCCAGAAGTCCACCTGGGAGCGAAGCAACCTGCACTGGAAAACTCAGCAGGGCTCTGAAACACTGACTGCTTGGAAGGCACTCAGAGGAGCCCTGCTCAATACTGTTTGCCTTCGGTAGTATTGCAATCAGAGACAAAGGCAGGAAACCAAATGTTAAATGCTAACAGGGCAGGATCCAATTAACTCCGAATTTTCAGTTTGCAGCTGGAACTCCAGCTCTGCAGCTAGGATCTCTTCAGGAACTGGCGTCAGACCTCTCCCAACGAATGCGGGGTAACAATAAGGTTTCCCCATCACAATTTTTCTCTCTTTCTTTGATGGGAGAGGGGAATGGAATGGAGCTGGGAGCTGATTATTTCCCTTGAGTTCTGGCTTTTTGCCTTCGCTTTGCAAGGGGTGCTGTTAATTCTGGGCTCTCTCCCTACTAGTTTTGGGGCTAGCTATTGTCTCCTGCTCACTATAATCCCATTTATCGGGGCTTCTTTGAACTGAGCTGCTCAGCCATTCCCCTCAACCAGCCAAAGCACAAACACAAGACATGAGGCATCTGATAACATCCAGAGGACAGAGATGGGTCACTCAAGTCACTCAAGGTCAGTGACTAACAAGGCCAATTAAGAAGTCGTAAACGAAGCCCTCTAGGCAAAAGGTCTTGGCAAAACCTTGACTGGGAGTGTCCCTTGCTCTCTGTGCCCTGTTTCCACCTGCCGGAACTGGCCAGGCGTGATGGCCAAACCCTTCAGGGTTGCTGAAGAGATCTTCTGCTGTGCAGTGTACTGAGAGGGATGGACAGAAGCACCAACAATGAGCGGCCTTTGCCCAGCAGTGGCACTGGAATGGCTGATACAGATGGGTGGGTGGGATGCAGCATCAGAGACATTTTCCCCTGCTACTTCTCATCTTCTCTTCCCTCTTTTACAGACTTCCCCGGCGACTATCTTTAACGCCCCTGAGGCTGGGCAGAATCAGAGCCGCTCCTTTGGAATTGCAGGTAGGACAGTGGACAGGAAAGGCCTCCGGGGATGGCCCCTGCTGTACCTTGCTTGAGCCACAGTCTGCTTTGCTAAAGGCAAGACACAAGCATCCTATTTCAAGGGCAAAACCTTCCTGTTCCCCTTGGCACCAAGGCCCAACAGGAGAAGAGTTCTGAGTGACGGAATCTGCCGTGATGTCAGATGGGGAGAGTGCTCCCATCTGGGCTCCCGAATGATCCCAGTGGGGGTCTCTGACCCCATGAAATGGGCTGTAGAGAACGTCCCCTGCTCTGCTTCCACAGCAGACAGGGGAGAAGCTGCTGGAACCCCCAAACCATGCATGTCCACATGAGTTAGCTGTTCTCCATCTTCCCACATGCCCAAGCAAGCCCTGGGAAGGTAATGCCAGTTAGAGATGAAATGAACTAGAAATGCCATGACAGCTCCCAACTCTACCTGCCTGAGGGGTTTGTGAAAGGGATGGGATTCAGTGCTGGGTGTCCCAGAGTCTGTACTGGGGGCTCCTTCACCTTGATTCACAAAGCGGAATAAACAGGCAAGTGGCCTGCTGTCAATCACAGACACGTTGCATTGCCCACTGGGCTGCGAAATTAAGGGCAGGGGGGAGGGGAGGAAATCTGGGCTGAGACTCCAGTTCAGTCCCACCAAAACCCTGGGAAGAAGAGGCAGACGATATCAGTGCAGCTAGTGCAACCTTTCCTCAGCCAGTGCCTGGCTGTTCTCTACCGTGTCCCAAGAGATTTCACATGACTAGAGACTTCCATCACTTCTCTCACACTAGATCTATTCGAATGCAGCATCACCAAGCGGCAGGACACACCATCACAATGCAACGGCAAGACAGTGGCTAGCAAACAAGCCCTTTACATTGGGGGGCATCACCTGGCTGCTGCTGGAGATTGAAAGGAGCTTCATCCAAATCACCATCACCATCATTGTTCCAACCGCCCAATTAGAGCCGAGAATTTCTCATCAGTCAAAAGACATGGGAGGTGGCAGGCTAGCCCTGCCCATCCAGGACCTTGGATATATACTCAAGCGCCAGCTGCCTACTGCGGTAGCTTCACTTCTATTGTTCTTTGCGCTAGCTAGATCTGAGCTAGCTCGGGTATGGCTGCAGTTACACCTCTGATTGCAGAGCATACTACACAACGTACTGGTAGCAGTAAATGAGTCAACAAAAGCACTGTGGTGCAACTTCTGCTCACTGGGAGCTGGGCTTCCATGCAGGCAAAACAGGCCATGCAGCCATTGTGCCAGAGGTCTGAGAACATCACGAGGCGCATAGGCAAGAGGCATCAGATTGTGAGAACTGCCTAATCAGAGAGCTATTCTCAGCCTGCAGACACGGCGAATACTTACACGTATATAAATAGCCAGCAACGGAGCCGTACCTGCATCTTGGCTGTAAGTGTGATTCAGAACCACTGTGTGAGCCAGGAAACTCAGGCCATTTAGAGAAGAGATTTAGAAGATCGTGTCGGGACATTTCAGTCCCATACAAAAAGCCTAAAGGCTGGATTTTCAGAAGTGCTCGGCATTAGCCTCGGGCTGGTCTACACTGAAAAGTTACATCGGCACAGCTACATCACCAGGGGAGTGAAAAATCCACCCTCCCCCCCAAGACATGCAACTAAGCCGACCTAACCCCCGTGTAGACAGCACTAAGTCAACAGACACATTCTTCCCTTGACCCAGCTACCGCCTCTCGGCGATGGGAGAGCCCTGCAGCGCTGCAGCTGTGCCATGGTAGCATTTTCCATGTAGACATAGACCTTGTGGAGGGCTTTGTTCCTGGCTGCCCTAGAGCAGAGTGGCTGGTGGAGCAGACCATTCCTGTGCGCAGCAGACTGGCAATCACAGCAAAGCCTGGCACTGGCAGACGCAGCAATCGTTCGTTGTTTCATTGCAGCATCTTGCATTTGGCTTTGTCGCACATCGCGATGAGACCACCTCACATCGTTACTGCAAAGGATCTAGGGATAGGAAGAGCTGGAATTTGGATCTTAATTCAGATCCAAACCCGAACTTCTCTGAAGCTTGGAAGTATCTGGGTTTGGTGCTTCAGTTTGGGCTCAACAAAGACATAGGCCAGAGCCATGAAATTTGCAGCCAAATCCCGATCTAACTGTATCCTTCTATGAATATACCCCTAATTGGGGTAACACTCTCTCCAGAGAGAGCTCATCTCCAAGGGCCAGAGTGGTCTGCTCATGGCCTTATCACTAGTGATGAACGCATCTCAGGGCTTGTCTACACGGTGGTGTTATGTGAATTATGCAGGGTGATTTCTAAAATGCACTCAGGTGTTGCATATTAATTGGTCTGGGTAGACCTTGCTGGTGTGCTCTGATGTAGAGCTGTTTGAAACAGTGCTACATTAAAGCACCCTAGGAAGCCTTTAGTGAGCACCAGCAGGGTCTGCATAGACCGATTAACGTGCAACACATCAGCACTCTTTAGAAATCACATCCTCGTAGGGCGCATTACCCAGTGTGGAGACAAGCCCTAAGAAAGTTTGGAAGCTCACTTCTGAGTAGCACTCTGACAATAGTTGCATAACTGAACTTCTTGGGCCTACAGACTCCTGTTAATTTTGTGTGCATCAGCTCACTCCTGATTTCCAACTTTCTTATGGGATCCTGGCACTGTCCCTTTTGGTCCAAGATGGAACCAGGTTACATGCTGCCACAAAACGAAAATTAGAGGTTGGGAGGGGAGTTCTCTAAATGTTTTCCAACCTCTAGGTTTGGGTGTGAGGTCAGGTCAGTCCTTATTTTATAGAAACTGGTTCCCTTGCTCCTAATGGAACCTAACTCGTCACTGAATGGAAACTCCTCTGGATACAATATCCACTATGCAAGTGGCAGTAAAGCCACCCCCGTCTCTGGATCACGGTGCAATTACCATGTGCCACTGCTAGGTCACACACTGGGGTATCGGTACTCAAACCGCTGCTCTCAGCATCTTCCTGGTGCGCCCAAGAAGGATTGCCAGCCTCGGAGTCGGCAGCTGCACTGAGCCGGAGATACAGTATTTTAAAATGAACCAAAGAGGCAGATGACCTCTGCAGGTGCAGGCAGCACTTTCCACTGTGCTGAGCAGGAGAGCAGGCTTCCGTCCTGCAGGCCAATGTGGCCAACTGGCCAGTGATCTATGGGGACTTGGCTATCAGCCTGGCCCACAAGCTGCTTCACCGGCAGCTGGAAGAAGAGCTTGCACCTGTTGAGGAAGAAGTGTGGTTTAATGATCTCTACATGGACCAGGAAATCCTGAGCTCTGCTCCTGGCTCTGAAGTTAACTCTTTCTGTGATGTGGGGCAAGTCATGTCCCTGTTCTGTGCCTCGGTTTCCCCTTCTGTGAAATGGAATAATCCTTATTACCTGCATTGCCGTAAGGATTGATTAGGTAATCATAGAAATGTCTGGCTGGAAGGGACCTTGAGAAGTCATCTATTCCGGCCCCCCACGTTGAGGCAGGACCAAGTAAACCTAAACCATCCCTGATGGGTGCTTGTCCAACCTGGTCTTATAGACCCCCAGTGATGGGAATTCTGCAACCTGCCTTCAAAGTCCATTCCAGAGCGTAACTCTCCTTATGGTTAGAAAGTTTTCCCTAATATCTACCCTACGTCTCCCTTGCTGCAGATTAAGCCCATTGCTTCTTATCCTTCCCTGGTAGGGCATGGAGAACAATCAATCACCCGCTTCTTTATAACAGCCCTTAACATACGCTCTGTACGGCAGGTGGAAAATGACAGCGAGGAAGGATGGTACAGAGGTCAGGGCATTGGCCTGAGACCAAGGTTCCAATCTTGGCTCTGCCCCAGACTTCCAGTATGACCTTGGGGGAAGACACTTGGGGCCAAATTTCTAAAGCTGCAGGTAGGTGCCTAGTGAGATTTTCCTAAGCCCCTAACTCCCATTGGTTTCAGCTCTTGGGTGCGACGCCGAGAAGGGCCACAGATGTGCTGAAGACAGATTAAAAGGGCTGTAAGTGGGAGATACGATTATCACTGCACGAGTATCACAGGGTTGGAAGGGAGACCTGCCGTATACTTCACGGCAGCCAGTGTCTAATCCGGGGAGGCGTCTGTGTGAACGGGTGGCTTTGTCGCAGTACAGTGTCTGGGCACGAACATGCGTACGTCTCTGTGAAGGAGTGGGTGAGTCTCGGAATACATGGGGACCGATAGATGTGCACGGCGGGTCTCTGTGGTACAAGGTGCATTATTTGTTTAATATGTTTGCTGGCGTATGAGTGCTGGTGCCAGGTAGGTAGGGGTGTGTGTGTGTGTGCGCGCGCGCGCGTGCGTGCCCAGGCCTGGGCCACCCCAAACAGCTAGCACGCTGCACTATCCCCATAGAATCATAGATGATTAGGGTTGGACTAGATGACCTCCTGAGGTCCCTTCCAACCCCCTGCTCAAAGCAGGACCAACCCCAACTAAATCATCCCAGCCAGGGCTTCGTCAAGCCAGGCCTTAAAAACCTCTAAGGGCCTCTCCAGCTCTTAAAAACCTCAGGCCTCTCCAGCTCTCTTTCCCCTCTGGGCACTGACAGTTGCTAGGCTGTACTCTGCCACCGCGGCAAAACATCCTATCCCCTGACTACACGAGGAGAAGTCTTGCAAGAAGCGAGTGCCCCGAACTCCCGAGAGCCAGGCTCTGGCACTTCCTTCCAACAGGAGATGAGTCTTAGCCCTACTCGAGAATAGAATAAACACCACCTTACTGTCTTGCTTGGACAAGGCAAGAAGGGAGGCGAAGAAGGAAAGCTGCGACGGAGGGAAACACAACATGAAAGGAACAGATTAGAAAGCAGCTGAGTTAATGCGAGAGTCTGATCAGCGCAGCTCTGCAGTGTCACTCCTGCTTTGCCACAGATAGAGCCACTTTTGCACAGCTTCTCAGCTCAGCTCTGCAATGCAGCATCCCCTGCTCCCCTCCGGGCTCTGCTCCCCAGCTCAAAGCTGCAATGCAGTATGGCAGAGATGCTCCTGTCTACCCCTCGCCCCCTGGGCTCCAGTCCCCTGCTCAGCCCTGCCCTGGGGCATCATCAGAACTCCCCTGCTCCCCAGGTCAGACCTGCTTGGCATTCCTGGAGCTTTATGCTGGGCAGCAAGTAGAGATCATCACCACCCCAGTGTAGCAAACCGCCCCCCAGGGGAACCACTTCACCCCCTGAGAGAAGGCGCTGCACAGCAAAGGGGTGCGGGAGTCTGGTTTGATTTTCCATGTCCAGGGCTAGCACAGCTCTCGGGATAGTGTGCTTGAGACACAGGGGCTGGAAAAGCCAAGGGACTGGCTTACCCCAGGTACTACAGACGAGAGCCACACCCACTTTGCTCAGTGCAGCCTCCTGCACAGCCGGGGCAAACTCGGCCCCGATGAATAAACGCTGCCCTCTGGAAGTGGTGTGCTGGGGGTGAACCGGTGCTGTGGTGGCCACCCTGCTTGGAAAGGCGGCTGGCTTGTGACATAGGAAGGACTGCTGCCCAGCATCAGAGATCCTAAACCACCACCCAGCCAACTGCTTTGCACTTGTCACAGCTATGACACACACACACATTCAGTACCGCTGTGCCATCACACACATGGCATTGCTGTACCATCACACACACAACATTGCTGTATCACACAAAAGCATTATTGTACAACCACACACACATCACTGGAGTACTGCCATATACTCACACACATGGCATTGTGGTACCATGGGGACACACAGCATTGTGGGGACACAACCCAGGACCCCCTGCTCTACAAACACAGGACTAACCACTCCATATCAAGGAGTGTCTCCATCTCACGAAATAGAATCTGGGCTTGTATCCCAGCTGGGCTCCAGCCACTGGAGGTGGCACAACAACTCGCGCTTCAACTGGCCTAACTTGCTAATCACATGCAGGCACCAGGATTTGAACTCGAGTCCTTCGTTCAACAGCTCTTGCCCCTTGCTACGTTGAAGGAGCTGCTCTACCAGCCCCTGACATCTAGAAATGAAAGCACTTGTCACAGGAGATGGCCCGTCACCAATGGTTGGCATCATTAAAAGGTTACGCACCTTAAAGGATGTTATCTGCAGCTCTGCACTGACCTGGAACAAATTCCCCAAGGTAAAGCAGGCACAAATGCCGGCTGAGTGCTTCCCCTGGAGGTTTTAATGAGATCGGGACTGAAGGAGGCACGGAGGTGAATAACTATCCTGCACCATGAAGCATGAAGCTGACTGGGAAATCAAGGAAGTGGTAACTCAACTGGACGTGACAGGGGTGGGGGTGCTGGATACCAATAGAGGCCATGGTGGGAAAGGGGACTCATGCTGGAAATAATGCTCCAGCCACTGAGAGGAGTGGGGCCTGCGGCAGCAAGGGAAAATGCAAAGCAAAGCCCAGGACACAATGCACAGTGATCATAAACTGAGAGCTGGGCAGAGCCAAGGGGTCTACTGAGCATTCTGGCATATGTCACCTGAGCCAGAGGCCCCGGGAATTGCATCAGGCTGCTAACCATGCATCACACAGGCCTGGAGCTTCTCGGAGTTTCATCACCCAGTGCAAAAATTCTTAAATTGCATCACCCAGAAGTGGCTTGGCTAGGAGGTCAGGACCTCGATGGGATAATCCCTCAGGCAGGGCAACACCACCACCAAGCGATGCTCAGGTCTCGAGCTCCCAGCCCCGTGCTTTCATTTCCTGAGCTAATAGCCCAGCTGTGGAGTTGTCCTCTTGCTGCTTTCCCTGCCCATGTCTGCTCGGAGATAGGCACGGTGGCTCTCCGGATAGACTTACGCTGGTGAGGGGGCCTAGGCCAATGTTTTCAAAATAGTTTTTGGGGACCAAAAAATGTATTTTAATCAAAATGGACATTTGCCAGTTTCAGGAAATTTTTCAGATTTTCACTGCAGAAATTGAAATGCAAAATATTTCCAGTTTTAGGCAACCAAAGCCACGGATCAGGTTTGGGGGTTTTCACTTTTTTACTGAAAACTTTGGAAGAAAATGTTTTGATTTTCACCCCCCTCCCCCCAGTTCAAAGTTTCTTGCAAGAACACAGAACCTGTCCCAACCAACGGGCTCAGTGATTCCTGGATAGTGTCAGCACACCCTCCCCGCCATGCCCGTCACGTGCTAAGCAAAGGGGAAATTGCCAGCTTGTATCCCCCTAGAGGCCACTACAGCCATCTCATTTGGAAACATGGTATTTCAAGAAAGGAGCCTAGCAGTGGTCACTTGATAGATCTAGATGAAGCCCTGGGACCAGAGGGTGACAGGATGGCTGGATCCTTCCCTCCTACCCATGTCCCAATTTCAGGAGCTTTACTCCAGATTTTACAGCTGGCATGAAGGAAATCCGCCTCCCTACCAATTGTCTCACCTGAGTGCCGGGGCACTGGGGACTTCCAAGCAGAGCAACATTAGCACAATGGCACTCTGAGCGCCACGGTGTGGCTTTACGAGGCAACGATCTGCTGCTGATGTGGGGAGAGCTACTTGACCTTTGGCCTCCTTGTGCATATGGGGCCGGGTTATTGCCTCGTAAAGCAGCATCACAGCCCTATTACCGCTTTACTCAACAGAGCAGCAATAACCGAGGGGAGGGGCGGGAGGCGCCAGGCCCCGTGGTCAGCAGGCAGGTGAGATGGGGAGCGGCGCACACACAGCCGCTTTGGGCAGCAGCACCTCCTCTGCAAGTGGGGCTGCCTCTGAGCGGGACTTGTCATGTGCCAGCCAACTGACTTCCCTGCCACTGTGAATGACAGGGGTTTTTAGTCAATCAGTGAAGGAATTAGGTGGCAAGGTACTGCCCCCTGAGTTGCCATTGGGTCCAGGAGCTTTTGGAAGTCTGCGGGCGTCTTGGCTCCTTCTCTCCCCATCCTCCCAGCTCCCTCTCTGGGGGCCTGGCTCTTCTCAAACAGGCAGCTTGCTGCCTCTCCAGCCCCCTGACAACCCTGTTAGGAAGGGAACATTCTTGAACAGGAAGCCCTGCCTAGTGGGCAGAGCACAGGCCTGGCAGGCAGGACTCCTAGGTTCCATTCCGACCTGCTGGGTGACCTTGAGCCAGTCCCTTCCCCTCTGAGTTCCCCAGCCGTGAGCCAGAGGTGATGATACTGGACACACCGGGCGTACCTGTGACTCAGGACAGCCCGGAGCTGCATAGCCCCAGCCAGAGCACTGCTGAGCCACATGCCTCCCACGTCCCCAGGAGACCTGCACCTGCTGCTCCAGCATTCAAGGAGAAGCGGCACGCTCCCTCTCCACAGCTGGCCACCGCAGTGCAAGAAGGGCCCCATGGCAGCCATCCCAACCATCCGGGGCCAGCCAGCACGAGCATGGGTTTCTTTCGTACTTGGCCCTGGCATGGGGATGCAAGGAGACAGAGACGCCTGGTGTCCTGCCCCCAGGCACATCTATGCTGGCCCCATCTCACATGCGCACCCCTCCATTCAGCGGCTGCCAGCTAAGAGTCATCCTCTACAATAGGCGCTGTCCAGAGCCAGCTGCATTATTGCCAAACCTAGAACAGAAAGTACATATGGGATTTCAGACACTACTCCTAGGAATCTCCTGGGAAGTGCTGACCTTTTCATGGCAAACCGCTGCACATACTCACGCCTGCTTCCACCCCATTCACCACCCCACCACACAAAGCGCACCCACTACTGTAAATACATCGTGTACTGACACAGCACATGCACTCTTGCACCGACACAAACTCGCACACACAGAGCACACACCCCCTGCAACTACAGCATGTACTGAGAGACACACATCATATGCCCTCTTGTGTATGTACACACACACACACACACACACAGACAGAAAGAAAGGCAGCTTCAAGACATTCTAAACTGGGTTCTCCCACCACACTGCCCACATGGTCTCTATGCCCTGTCACGCCAGGGCCTGCTGCCAGTGGAGTTAGCAATCCCAGCTCCCGTTGAGCTTTGATGAGAAACCTCTGTCTCCAGAAGACATGGAAGGTATAATTTGATGTTAGAAATAGTCTCTGTAAAACACATGTGGTTGATGGAGCCAGTGGCCTCTCCCAGTGGGTGCAGGCTGCTCCTGATTTATGGAGGTGGCTTTGTTTGTGCAGTCCTTGCAAAGACTTGGGTGTTGTTACATGGGTGACACCCCACAACAACAAGATGTTAAGAGGCAGCAAATATCCTACATTTTGGCCAGTGTTGCACTAAGGTAAAGGCCTGTGTGTCCTTCTGGCATATGGACCATGAAGCAGAGATGAGAATTCAGGCAGTAGTGAGCAAAGCCCCCCCAGAGCGCGTAAATTGCCAGGCAAGGGGGAGTGGATTGCTCTGGCTTTCATGCAGAGGCCACCAGTTTGCAGCCAACTACTTCCACAGTGACTGAAAGCTGGTACAATCCGATATCTGCCTGTTAAATTTCAGGTGAGTTGGTGGGTCTCACCAAAAACACCTCATACTTGGTACCAACTGGCCATCACCACGGGCAGGCCAAGGACTGAATGCAAAGACTGAGTTCTCCTCTAGCTCTGGCAGATGCCCCATTGTGAAGCACATCGCTGGAGTGTGTGGGGGGAACCAGCACTTCTGCTGTCCATGCTGCTCTGGAGATGAAGAAAGAGCTTTGCTTCCCATGGCTCTCTACCCAGTCCCTTTTCCCTAGCTCTACCTGCACTTCGAACACCATCTCCTTGTGTAGTCTGATCAAACGGGATCCTGTACCAGTCTGGATTTGGTCCACGCTCTATGGTCACAGGGAAGTTACCCAGCTGATGCCTGACCTCTGGAGAAGGCACTACATGCTGCACACATATTAAGTATGTTGCTAGGGAGATGAGACTTAGATGCCTGAATGCCTGTGTCCATTCATGGGTCATGTACTTCCAGGGGCTATTCTGCCATTGGTAAATATAGGGAAATAATACAATAATAGACTCAGTTTGTCTATTGTGCCTTATGTCTGTAACCCTCCAAGGGCTACCAGTATCCTCATTTTACAGGTGGGGAAACTGAGACACAGGGAAGGTATTTGCCCAAGGTCACCCAGTGACTCAGCGAAGAGAACCCAGCTCCCTTGACTCCCAGGGGTGTATCCCAGCCACGGGGCGAGGTTGCACTTAAGTTATCCTCTTACACAGGAGCAATTCCTGCCTCTCGGGACTGAAACCTGAGCTCACTGAAGTCTAGGGCCCAGCTCCTACGGATTGAACAGAGCCAGGACTTAACCCGTAACAATCTGAAACTAAAGCTAAAAGTTTACACTCTTGAGTCTGTCCAGTCTTCTCCCTTCAGAGCTTCTGTCTCACGTGGTTCATTGCACCAGTCCAGTGTCCTGGCCATCAGGGACACCCTCCAGAGAGTAGAATCAGTGGCTTTCCAGGATTTAAGGATGGCTCCGAGAAAAACCATGGTAGATAACAGAGTGGCCAGCTAGAGCACGAGACAGTTCCTGGTGGACGCATCCTCCACAGGCCACACGAGCAGAGTGTGTTTCCACAGCAAGGAGACTGAAGAGCTCAGAGATGCTCCAAGCCTCGAGTCTAGTGACACTCAGACCTCAGTGGTTCAGGGGCCAAATTAATGATCAACATTACCCAAAGGAGCCAGTGTGAATTCATTATTTCATTTACATATATATTATTCTCACACCAAAATCACTGACCAAGTATTCGACAATTGGTTAATAACACAGTAAAAGCATCCTGATTGATTAATAACTGAGATTGAGTGATTGAATTATTAACCAATGTTTTAATATCATGTTCTGCAAAGAGCCGCAGGAAACACATTAAAGAGCCGTTTGTGGCTCGTGAGCTGAAGTCTGAGTCTCGCTGCTCTAGCAGACACCATCATGCTCAGCTGAAAATCTACTTCTGTCTTCCAGAGGCCAGCTCCATGCGAGGGCTTCTTCTCCATAGCCCCAGGGTGGATGCACCTGCTCCACAGCCACAGCAGGAGTTTGAGGTTTCACTGAGCAGTCCAGCAGCCAAAGCAGAGGATGGATGGGCATCGCTGCCAAGCTTGTGTGAGAGGTAGAGTCCACTGCCTGGAGTGTGGGATTCTAGCAATGGTCAGACTGGGATCCATCACATCCAATGGTCCTGTCCACCATGTCACCCAATGACCAGTTGAAGGTGCAAGAATGCCCCTAGTGGTCAATGAGGGACTAGCCCCTCCGCCCCCCACAGAGGGCATTCAGGCTAGCACACCCTGCAGCATCTCCGCCATGTTAATCCTGGCCAGCGTCATTGTGGGTGATAGTTTCATTATTCCTATAGATGCCTAATCCTTTCAGAATCCTGCTAAGCTCTTTGCTTCAATGACATCTTGTGATGGGTCGGTATCAGCATAACCCAGCCCTGTCACTGTGCTGGACGTCACATCCCAAATACACCCTCGGGGCTGACATCAAGAATCATAGAATATCAGGGTTAGAAGAGACCTCAGGGGGTCATCTAGATCAACCCCCTGCTCAAAGCAGGACCCATCCCCAGACAGATTTTTGCCCCAGATCCATAAATGGCCCCCTCAAGAATTGAACTCTGGGTTTAGCAGGCCAATGCTCAAACCACTGAGCTATCTCTCCCCCACTGGGAATTATGGCACCCCCCCAGCCCTGTGTGCAGAGTCCTGCAGGCTCCATAGGCTGGGGCTAGTGCAGAGTGACATGGCTGTCCCTATGCTGGGCTTCGCACTGTTGTTCATCTCTCCGTTCTAGCTGGCTGCCTCAAGCACCTCTGTTCTCAAACAGCCCCATCTCTCTCCCAGGGTTCAGATGGGAAACCCCCAGCGAGTGTCCCTTGTGCAGTGCATGAAAGGCAGCTCCCTGCGTTCGGGGGAAACCTTTGGTGGATGGAGCGGATTCCCGAGGTGGGTGTGCATGGCAAGGAGAGGAAGGGTAGCCAGGCTGCACAGCCCATCAAAGCAAATCCTCACTCCCCATAGACTCAACACAATCCCCATAGAGACCAGACATTCCTGAGCCCGGGGGGTTAGGGATACACCGCTGTGGACTGTCTGTCTGCTCTCTTGCGCTGGTGTACTGCCTTGTGTGCGTCCTGAAGCAGGGGCTCCAACGGGTTGATTACATGCCAGTGAAGAAACTCGTCAGCCCTGGAAGAGGCCCCAGCGAACCAATCTCTCCCTTCGTGAGGTCCTCACTTGGGAGCGTATTCTGCACTTGCTCTGCCTATGCAAGCTTCTCCTGCAGTCCCTACTAGATATGGCATTCTTCCTCAATTGATCGTTGCTGGGCACTGCCACCCAGCTGCTGTATTCCACCCCAGAGCTGGCTGCATATTGCCGGTGGGTGAAGTGGTTCCTACACATATGGCCAGATCCTGCCCTGGCCAGCACCACAAGGGGTGGCGTGATGGTGGCAGCTGCATCTTTTGCTCCAGGACTCCAGCTGGCGGGGACCAAAGATTAGGAAAGGGGCAGTGTGCTCCTGGAGGTAGAGTGTGGTGCATTCATCATGGATAGCCGTGGGGTGGGTGGATTGCAGACATGGCCCTTTGCTGGCCAACCACTGCCCCCTGGGGTCGTGCACCGTAAACCATCCTCTGTCCTCAGAGCCTGGCAGAGCAGTCCTACCCTTCTGCTTGCACAAGGGAGGAAACAGCCCCCCACCCCAGGCAGCCTACTGGGCCTGGAGGTTCCCTGTGCTGGAGGAACGTCACGGGAGTGGGCCTCCCCCCAGGGACGCAATGTCCTGCCCTAAAGCCGACCCTGCGGTCGCTCTCTGCCCTGATGGGTATCTATTGATTCACTTGGACTCAGAGGGATGCCCATGGAGCATCCCCCATGGGGAAGTGGCCCAACCTCCCAGCATGTCACCAGCTTAAAACCAAATTGCCAAAGGACCGGAGACGTGTCTCTCCAGCTGCGGGGCTGGCTCAGCAGTATGGGAACACGGTCACTATCAGCAAGGGCTTTCCCCAGGGCGACGCGGGCAACCAGAGATCAGGCCCCATTATTGTGAGCCTAAGGGAACCAGTGACAGCGAATGCCCTGCCCCACACCACCAGCTCCAGCCCTGCCCATCAGACTTACCCTGCCCTGTCCAACCCCACCCTACACCCTCACGCTGCCCGATCCCATCCATCTTGTCCCACCCCACCCAGGCCCACTCTGCCACACCCCACCCAATGACCCCTTAGTGAAGAGCTCATCCTCCCCAAAGGCACTATCCCCCCTCTGACTCCCAGTATATAGCCCTCCCCCCTATAATCTGTACCAGGGAAGGGGGAGTGGAGGTTAACCCCTTGTTCACCAGGGAGTAGGTAGTGCTCCTGCCCTGTGACACCTTCCCTCCCAGCCCAGCATCATAGAATCATAGAATATCAGGGTTGGAAGGGACCTCAGGAGGTATCTAGTCCAACACTCTGCTCAAAGCAGGACCAATCCCCAACTAAATCATCCCAGCCAGGGCTTTGTCAAGCCTGACCTTAAAAACCTCTAAGGAAGGAGATTCCACCACCTCCCTAGGGAACCCATTCCAGTGCTTCACCACCCTCCTAGTGAAAACATTTTTCCTAATATCCAACCTAAAACTCCCCCTCTGCAACTTGAGACCATTACTCCTTGTTCTATCATCTGCTACCACTGAGAACAGTCTAGATCCATCCTCTTGAAACCCCCTTTCAGGCAGTTGAAAGCAGCTATCAACCCCCCCCCCCTCATTCTTCTCTTCTGCAGGCTAAACAATCCCAATTCCCTCAGCCTCTCCTCATAAGTCATGTGCTCCAGCCCCCTAATCATTTTTGTTGCCCTTTGCTGGACTCTTTCCAATTTTTCCACATCCTTCTTGTAGTGTGGGGCCCAAAACTGGACACAGTACTCCTGATGAGGCCTCACCAATGCCGAATATAGGGGAATGATCACATCCCTCAGTCTGCTGGCAATGTCCCTACTCATACAGCCCAAAATGCCGTTAGCCTTCTTGGCAACAAGGGCACACTGTTGACTCATATTCAGCTTCTTGTCCACTGTAACCCCAGGTCCTTTTCTGCAGAACTGCTGCCTAGCCAGTCGCTCCCTAGTCTGTAGTGATGCATGGGATTCTTCCGTCCTAGGTGCAGGACTCTGCACTTGTCCTTGTTGAACCTCATCAGGTTTCTTTTGGCCCAATCCTCTAATTTGTCTAGGTCCCTCTTTATCCTATCCCTACCCTCCAGTGTATCTACCACTCCTCCCAGTTTAGTGTCATCTGCAAACTTGCTGATCCTCCAGATCATTAATGAAGATATTGAACAGAACCAGCCCCAGGACCGACCCTTGGGGCACTCCGCTTGATACCGGCTGCCAACTAGACATGGAGCCATTGATCACTACCCGCTGAGCCCGACGATCTAGCCAGCTTTCTATCCACCTTATAGTCCATTCATCCAACCCATACTTCTTTAACTTGCCGGCAAGAATACTGTGGGTGACCATATCAAAAGCTTTGCTAAAGTCAAGGAATAACACGTCCACGGCTTTCCCCTCATCCACAGACCCAGTTATCTCCTCATAGAAGGCCATTAGGTTAGTCAGGCATGACTTGCCCTTGGCGAATCCATGCTGATTGTTCCTGATCACTTTCCTCTCCTCTAAGTGCTTCAGAATTGATTCCTTGAGGACCTGCTCCATGATTTTTCCAGGAACTGAGGTGAGGCTGACTGGCCTGTAGTTCCCCGGATCCTCCTTCTTCCCTTTTTTAAAGATCAGCACTACATTAGCCTTTTTCCAGTCATCAACTCCAATGGAGTCTGTCCAATGGAGTCTCAATCCTTTCTTTGCCCCACTCTGACCTCTCCCCATCTCATGGAAAAGAGAGGTGTCCTGCAGCGCGTCCCACCCACCATCTGATCTGGGCTCTGGAGAACCCAAGTTGGAAGCCATTTCCAGGGATCCCTGCCCCTCAGTGTTTCCTGCTGCCACCCCATCCCAGGCACACATTTGGGAAGAGCCGAGTATGACTCCACACCCTGCTATCCCCAGGCTCCTAATGACTTTATGGGAATTGAGGGAGCTCAGCACCTCCCAGGATCAGGCCCACAAAGCAGGCCTAACAAAAGTCTAGCTAGATGTTGCTTGGTTCCTACCTTGGGCTTCTACCTCTGTAACTGACCCTAACGGAAACCCAAGCGTTCTGACTCGGGTCCCCCTTAAGCGCACGTGTCAGCCAGGGGGGACCCAGATTCATTTACCCAAAGTGGAAACAGGCCCAGAGATCAGACTTGAGAGGAGTCTGGGACCCCAACACGTTTGCTACCTTAGCTGAACCCTGGTGCAAAGAAGAACCAGAACTGTGCGGTTGCATTTATTTACTGCTCTGCATTGAGAGATCGGACACATCAGACTGGCAGGACCTGCTCTGCTTTCCAAGGACATTCCACCCCCCTGGGCTAAAACTGCCAGTGTAAATCTGGAAGTGGTTGTCCTGGAAGAACAGAGAAGCAAGCAGGCCCTGCTGCAGCCCAGTGCCAGACTGCATGCAGCGATCCTGTGCTTGCACAGGCAACATAAGGGCACTCTTACATAAACCACCACCACATGCCATTGGTCACCCCCGGGTCAGTCCAGTGGCTCAGTCAGGAAGGGGGAGCTCTGTTCACAGGGATGGAGCAAAGCCAAGCTGGCTGGGAGGAGAAACCTCAGCATTCCTCAGTCTGATTTAGAAGCAAGACAGTGTCCAAAAACACAAGTTTGGGAGGAAAGAATCAAAGCAGAACCTGAAATTCCCCCGAGCAGCAAGGCCAGAAACAATGTGAATCTCCATCCTGCTGACCTAGTGCTGTGAGCTCCCTGGCTTGGCCCTTCCCTTCCCCTTTCTGGGAGAAAGCTGGGGACATTCTCATTAATGGTACAGAAATGCTGAAAACTAACCCACAATCATTTCCCTTCCTCCTGCCTCCACCCACCCAATGCTGTATAGGTGCATGTCACCCAAGAAGCACAAAGCCGGGGATGTTAGACAGTCAGGCAGAGAGGAAGGATGGCCTAGTGATTAGGGCCCTAGCCTGCGCTCCAAAGACCTTATTCAGTTCCCCGCAGGGATGCAGAATAGGGTGACCAGATGTCCCGACTTCATAGGGACAGTCCCAATATTTGGGGCTTTTTTAAATATGTGCTCCTATTACCCCCCACCCCCATTCCGATTTTTCACACTTGCTCTCTGGTCACCCTACTGCAGAATCCCTGCGTGACTTGGAGCTAGTCACTTTGGGTACATCTGCCCTGCACACTAAGCCCGGCTCCGAGGGATTTAGACTTGTGGATTCAGTGTTTCCAAGCCCATGCTAGAGCATCTACACTGCATTGTAAATTGGACTTGCAGCAGCTGGGCCCAGGTCTCACAGCTGTGCTAATGCATCCACACCACATGGTGCTGACCTTCTGACTCAGGTCTGCAGCTTGAGCTGAGCCGAAGTGACAGGGTGTGGAGCCGAGTCAGCAGGGCATGGGCTCCACCCCACACCCCCAGAAGGGTCCTAGAAGCCGGGTGCTGAGCACTTGCTGACCCGAGTCAGACTGGTTGATGTGTGGACAGAACAGGGGCTTGGGCTCAAACCTGAGACAGAGCCCAGGGTTAGTGTGCAATGCAGACATAGAGCCTGGTTTTCAAAGAGGTTTAGGTGCCTACTGGGATTTTTCATATGTGCCTAACTCCCATTGGTTTAAAAAAATCTCACTAGGTGTCTATCTGCATCTTTAGGTATCTGATTGCCCTTGAAAACCCGACCCGTAACCTCTCTAGGGCTATGTCTTCTCTGCAAGCCACCCCCACAGCAGCAAGTCCCAGAACCCAGGTCAACTGAATTTGAGCCGTGTAGACGTTACCCACTTGGACTCTGAGACCCACCCCGTCCTCAGGTTTCAGAGCCTGAGCAGAAACGTCTACGCAGCTGTTTTTAGCCCCGTTGTGAGAGTTCTGCCAGCCCGAGTCAGCTGGCCAATGCTCTGAGATTCTACTGGTGCAGGGTTCTTTTTGCAATGTAGAGGTACTCTCTGCATCTCAGTTCTCCACCTGTAAAATGGAGAGAGCAGGGCCCGCTCCAGTCACCAGCCCAGCAAGCAGGTGCTTGGGGTGGCCAAGAGGAAGGGGCAGCCCATCGGGCTCTTCGGCAGCAATTCGGCGGCAGGTCCCTCGGAGGGAAGGACCTGCTGCCGAATTGTCGACGAAGAAGAAAGCGGCGCGGTGGAGCTGCTGCCGATCACGATCGCGGCTTTTTTTTTCCGCCGCTGGGGGCGGCAAAAACCCTGGAGCCGGCCCTGGGAGAGAGTAACACAGCCCTACCTCAGGGTAAATACAGCCAGGTGCTCAGGCACTGTGGTGCTGGAGGCCAGACAGTGCCTAAGATAGTTGGATGCAGTGATTCTTATCACCTATAGATCTCGAAGGGGTGTGTCGTTATTCCCGGTTCACAGATGCGGCTCAGAGAGGAGAGCGGGGACGTTCCCAAGGTCATGCAGGGAGCTGTTTGCAGCTATGAATAGAAGCCTGTGCTGAGTCCCAGCCGGATGCCTCATCCACTGGACCACCTGCCTCTCAAGAGGAAAGGGAAGTCACAGCTGCTTTCCCCTGCCACCTCTTGGCAGATGTTCCTCCACCAAGTCTGTGCTGCTGGGTTAGACACGGGGGTGAATCTGGGCTCTTCCTCACAAGCTGAAGTCAGAGTCAAGCATCCACAGTGGCAGAGGGTCTTTGAGCCTGGCCTGACCCCTCTCTCAGAGTCCACGCTGCACTCGCTACCACACCAGGAAAGGGGAAGAGTCCTGGGACTGTTTGCTAATGACCAAAGACATCTGCGTTTAAAGGAAGACCTTGGCTCCCGCCCAGCCCCGCTTCCTTCCCTACATGACCGGGCCATGCGCTGGGTTGAGCCACGGAGGAACCAGTGCGGAAAAAATAACAGGGACCCCAGACCCTTCCCTGATCTGTAGGACCAAGCTCACACCAAATATTTTCGGGATGACCCTTTCCTTACCGCATGGAAGGGGCAAAATATTGCAGGAGAACTGGATTCCCCACTCCAGTTCTGCAGTCTAAGCAGGTCTGCTGATCAGGAGCAAATCCAGCACCTGGACTGCCACTTGCCAGATGGGAGCCAGACTCCAAAACCTCACCTTAAAGCTGGATTTGTGGGACCACGGCTTGCCATCAGCAGAGGATGCTCTGGGCCTGAGGCGGGAGGTGGATCTAGTGGTTAGACTCAAGAGTCTGGAAATCAGGAGTCCTGGGTTCTATTACTGTCTTTGGGAAGAGATCTGGTTGGAGCAAATGATGGCTCATCAGGACTCCTGGGTTCTGTTCCCACTGCTGCCTCACTATGTGGCCTTGGACAAGAAATGTCACTACTCCGTGTCTTAGTTTCCCCCTCTGCACAATGGGGACACTTGCTTGTCTCACAGGGGTTGGGAAGTTTAATTCTTTAATAGCTTTGATGTTCTTTGGGCTCTTTGGAGACAAAGTGCTAAGGCACTGTTACATCCGGAGAAGGCTGCACTGGGCTGGAAGGAAATCCATGCGCAGACATGGTACAGTACATAAATCACGGGACAGAACCCCCCCACTGGTGGAAGTCGATTGAAGCCAGTGGAGCTGCGATGAGCTACAACAGCTGCAGATTTGGCCCAGTCTTTCCTCCAGGGTGTCTCTGGTAGATATCCCATGACTTTCTCTCCCTGCCCCAAGGCTGGATAGTGGCATTACCATGCCCAGACCCACATGTTCAGGTAACTCCTGCAACTGTGCCAGGAAACTACACACACCGAGGCTGATAGTATTTTTTCCAGAGCCAGCCTCTAATCCTGCCTTTTGCAAGGTGACTGGGATCTGGGGCGTGGTGTTGGCAGAGCATCTGCGGCCCAGCTGAGCAGGGCAGGGGGCTCCCCATGAGGGGGGGAAAGGGATCGGGTTTCGCGGCTGTCTTGGCCAGTGTGCCTGACAAAACTTCGAGCGTTAGGATTTACACTCCCCCCTTGTGCTGGGAGCAGGCAGATTCTCAGCCAAGACGGGGACGTGGAAAGCTTTCCAGGGTTGCAAGGAAATGGGATATTCTGTGTGTTTAGCCTTGAAACCCAAGCCAGTGATGGAGCCTCCCACCCCTTCCCCAGCCCATGCTGAGCCTCGCCAAGGCCCCAGTCCTTTAATATTTCATCCTTTGTGAAATGTGCGTGAATATCGTAAGCACTTGAAAGCTGGGGCTTGGCTGCTTCTTTGAGCTGGGAAAAGAGCAGCCAGACGCTGTGCAACTTTCCTCTGTGCAGCTCTGCAGATTCATCTTGCTCCTGAAGTGCAGAACCTCCTGCTATTTCCATCCTCTGCCTCGCCAGCTTTGCCAGGCATCTCACATCAACCAAATCTCTAGTCTCCTCCCCTGCTATTCCAGTGCTGGGCTCCCCCACTGCAGCTGTGCCAACGCACTCCAGGCCCGCTCTGCAGACCCTCCTGTTATTCCAGTGCTGGGCTCCCCCTCTGCAGCTGTGCCAACGCACTCCAGGCCTGCTCTGCAGACCCTCCTGCTATTCCAGTGCTGGACCCACCCCGTGCTCTGCCAATGCCCCTCAGTTCTGACCCACTGCCCCCTTGCTATCTCAGCCCTGAGCAGTGGCTGCCAGTCAAACTCCAGGGTGTGGTAATTTGTGTGATGTGGACAAATACATGTCTGCAGTGTAACAGACGAAGGCTGTGGAGCTCATGTCTGTATCACCCAAAGCCCTCTGCTAGCCCAAACCTCCAGAAGCAAAAACTCATCCAGTCTGCCTCTCCCACCCTTTTCTCCTTGCCGGCAGCACCATCCCCACACACAGCTCTGGCCAACTATCAGCTGTTTTCCGGGGTGTGTGTATGTGTTTGATCATGGGGGGGTAGTTGCATAGAAACAGGCTTTTCTGTGCTTAGAGCAGATCAGCTGCTGCTGCTTATTCCCCAGCTCAGCTCACACCCGTCGGTCGGTGCCCCCCCGAAGCGCCCATTCGTGGAAGGGTTACAGAGAGTCCAGGGCTCCAGATGGGGACTAGAACTGCAGCAGAGCCATGCCGGAGCATGAACACTGCTGTTGTCAGACAGATGTCCCTAGTAATACCACGGGGGGAGAATGGCCATAGTAACAGAGGGGATGGTCAGAGTAGAGCTGATACTGGGTATCCCTTCATCAAATGACTCTGTCTCTTAACAGGAGGCATCAGAGCATCTTTCGGCCCAGTAGCCTGCTTCTCACGCTTGTATTGCAGCTATACCACAAACAAGGGACTCGACAGGGACTGAAACAGACCCTGGTAAGCGGCCACGCCCCCTTCTCCCACAGATCACTCTATGTCTGCCTGCCACAGGCACTCAGCAGCACTGTTAAGAGCACACGCATCCCTCCCCCCACACACTCCCATGAAACATCCAACCATTCCGCAGAGCCAGCGGTCAACAGCACGCAACATTTCAAGGCACCACTGTATTTAATGCATGAATGTCACCTCGGACAGCCCATGTTCGGCACTGCCAGTGCCTCCCTTCTGCCTGTGGACCCACGTCCTCCTGCCATCCGAGAGATCTGCCCTTTCACAGCTGCGATCATCACAGCTGCAAATACGAAAGTTGATTCTTTTGCAGCTGCCTCTCCCTAGGATGCTAGGCACAATCTGTCATCCATTTTCCTCTTGAGTGTCACATTCCAGCCCCCCCGCACACACGCACCCTGACACAGATGCACACTATTATACACACACACACACCAGCCTGTCTTGTGGTCTCTGGTTGATGCCTGACATCTCACAGCTCTCTCTTCCCCATGTCAGTAATATCATGGCATGCACATCACCCGCCCCCCCCCCCTCTCTCTCTCTCTCTCACACACACACACACACACACACACACACACACACACACACACGACCATCTTGTGGTCCCTGGCTGATGCCTGACATCTCACAGCTCTCTTCCTCATGTCAGTCATATCATGGCATGCACATCACTCCCCCCTCACACACAGACACACCAGCCCGTCTTGTGGTCCCTGGCTGATGTCTGACACCTCACAACTATCCCTTCCCCGTGTTAATGACACGGGTGAGATAATCATGCCATGCACACCCTTACACACACACACGCACGCCCAGCTTGTGGGCTCGGGCTGCTGGCTGTATCTCACAGCTCTCCCTTCCCCTTGTCAGTTCCACCAGCCAAGACAATCACAAGGACGCCCAGGAAAGCGCCGCTTTTCTACCCCCCACATTTCTGTTCCTGGGGGGGGGGGCGTTTGCTCTCTCCTCTCTGGCGCCTTCCCCGGCTCCCTGTTCTAGCTCGCAGGGCCCGCCAAGCCAGGGGGTTTCTCTCGGGCTAGGAAAGACTCGCTTGGCCAAAGCAAGCATTGTTCTCCAGAGACAAAGTGTGTGTGCGCCGAGAGTATGTGTGTGGGGGGCTTTTTTAAGGCAGAACCGCAACGAAACACTGACAAATACCCAGGGGGAAAAGCCACGTAAAGAGCCCCAGTGTGCCGGCGCCTTGCAGAATAAAGGAAGCGGGGAAGGAGAAACCCAGGAGGAGACGAGTGGCTCCTCCGGGACTCAGCCTTTGCTCTAAGCACTTTTCACTCCTCCCCCTCCGCCAGTCCCTTTGATCGCAGCCTCAACGGGACCCAGATGCCGATACCAAGCCCCCCAAAGGGGAGAGGAGGTTCCCCCCAAACTCGGCCTCGCTTTCAGCCGCGGGCCCCTGGATGCCAGGGGGACAGGGGCTGGGTTTCTGCCCCCTCCCAGCGCCCTACTCATTCATTCCCTCCTGGCTCAGCGGATCCCGCTCCGGAGTTGAACTCGCCGACAGTACCGGGTGCGGGGCGCGGGGACGGGACTCACCCAGCATCTGGCTGAAGAGCAGCTGCTCCAGGTCCCCCAGCACCGTCACCACGAGCTCCGGGTCCACCTTCAGGTAGGCTCGCTCCTCCTGCCCCTTCCCCGCCGGGCCGGGCGCCGGCGCCGGCTGCTGCGGCTTCTCCCGGCCCTTGGCTTTGCTGGAGAGGAGCTCGTCGTCTGATTTGCTGTCCTCCGCCCCGCCGGCCTCGGGCGCCTTGCTCAGGGGCTTCACCTCGGCGTAGGGCCCGCGGGGGATGCGGCTGGGCTTACCGAGGCTGGACGGGAGCGGGGCCAGCGGCGGCTTGGCCAGGCCGGGGGCGAGCCTGGCTTGGAAGAGGGAGTGCTCCGACTTGGAGAGGCTCTTGGACATGAGCGGGGCTTCCTTGGCTTTCAGCCCCCCGCGCCCCCCGCCCTTGGCCGCCTTGGCCATGTCGTCGCTCCAGCGGGGCTCGTAGAGCTGCATCTTCTTCTCGGCGTCGGTGAGGAAGGCCAGGTTGGTGAGGGACTTCTGCTTGCGCAGGCTGGGGCCGGGCGGCAGCCGGCTCTCCACGCTGCCCGACTTGAAGACCCGCAGCTCGTGCGCCCCGGGCGCTTTGGGCCGCTTGGGCATCATGCCGCCGCCCTTGCCCTCGGTCCCCTTCCGATAGCCCTTCAGCTCCTCCGGCCCCTCGCCGCTGAGCTCCAGGCTTTTGAGGTTGGTGCCAAGCATCCCGCCTGCGCTGAAACCATTTAACACGCCGGCTGCTGGGTGGGGAGGAGAGGGGGGCACGGAGCGGGGAGAGAAGAGAGAGAGAGAGGCGGTGAGACCACGGGGGGGGGTGTGTGCCCAGCCCAGCCCTGCGCGCTCCGCTGCAGCCCCTCCGCGCTGCGCCGCGCCGCCGGCAGACTGAGACCCGGCGGAAGGTCCGGGCCCGCAGAAAGGGCCCTCCCCCTCCGCCGCCTGCCTGCGATGCTCAGCCAGCGAGGGGAGGGGACGGGGGCAGGGCCGGCTTCTATTTCGAGCGCTAGGGGAGGGGAGGCTGCGCGCCCGGGTGTGCGCAGGGCTGGCGGGGGTGGGGGGGATGCGGGCTGGTTCCCAAAAGAGCCCGGGAGGAGCCAGCGCCCCGCCTCGCCCCCCCTACATAGGCGAGAGGTGGCTTCGCCCCGTACCCGGCTCCTCCCGACACCTCTCCGCGGTCCCTGCCCTGGATCGCCTGCGTTCCCATGGGCAGCCGGAGCGCAAAGCTCACGGCCGGTTTGCAAAGGGGCTGCTGCATCCAGGGGCGGCCCCCTGCCCCATCGCCTCGGGAGCCTGGCCCCACGGGCGCTCCTGCCACCCCCTGGCCAGGGCACTGTGCTCCCCAGTAGGATGTGCTCGGGAGGAAGCGAGGGGCCAACCCTGAGCCCCGCTCCGTCGGGCCCCAGGCGTGTCCCGGCTCCCCCAGAGGTTCCAAGGCTCTCGCTCCACGAGTGAGTGGGGAGATGCAGCCGGGGATCGCGTGGGCCGGCCTCTCCCAGATCCACAGAAGGCAGCCAGGAAAAAGCCTTCTTCCAGACCCCATCCTGGGCCACAGCTCAATAGCTGCTCGCTCCATTCCCAGGGTTCAAAAGCAGCACCCTGACTGTGCCCTCTCAAAGCGCTCAATAGCCCTGTGAGGCAGGGCGTATCATTATCCCCAGCGTACAGAGGGGGGAACTGAGTCACAAAGCTAGTAAGTGACTTTTCTAGTGTGGCAGCACAGTGTGTTGGAGTCCGGGATGGAGTCCTGACGTCAGTGCCCTGCTCCGGGGCTGCACCCCCTGATCTCACAACTGCTTTACCAGGATATCCTGGCGCACAGGGCTTGAAGCGGGCACCCCTCTAAAGAGCAAGGGTTGAAATTTCTGTGCCCTTGGCTGGGAGTAGAGATGCTGCTGAGGGGGCTGAGGAAAGGGGAGCATCAGAGTTAGGGTGGCAAATATGTGCTGGGGTGGGAAGCGCCAGTTCAGGCTGCACACAGAGAAATACCTAGGCCTTGTCACTAGGGCTCGCTCAGGACTGTATAAAGAAAAGCCAGACTCGGTGGACAGGAAGGGGAAGCCGCGTGGGTGCTGAGGGAAAGCAGAGCTGCCCATGGGTGCTCCGGAGAGGTAGAGTGCCTGCGGACACTGAGGGGAAGAGGAGCCTCCTGCATGGGCTGAGGAGAAGCCAAGCCACCAAGCAATGCTGAGGAGAAGCGGAGCCACCCGTGGGTGCTGAGAAGTGAAGCCATCCATGGGAGCTGAGAAGCAGAGCCACCTGTGGATGGTGAGGTGAAGCGGAACCACCCGTGGGTGCTGAGGAGAAGCAAAGCCATCCCATGATGCCAAGGAGAAGCAGAGCCACCCGTGGGCAGTGTGGAGAAGTGAAGCTGTGGGTGCTGAGGAGAAGAAAAGCTGCCTGTGGGTGCTGAGGGGAAGGCAGAGCCACCCATGGGTGCTAAGGAGAAGCAGAGATATCTGTGGGCAGTGAGGAGAAGTGAAGCAATCTGTGGGTTCTGAGGAGAAGCAGAGACACCCGTGGGTACTGAGGAGAAGCAGAGCTGCCCATGGGAGCTGAGGGGAAGGCAGAGGCCCAGCCCAGAAACAGAGAGCGAAGGCTGTGAGGGCTGAGGCTCAGCTGGCCCACTGGAAGTCTGCAAACATCTCAAGAGCAAATGCCTATTGGAGGAAATTGCCTCTCGGCTCTGCCCCTGACTCATTGCGAGGCTGGGTTGTGGTGAGCCAAGCCTGCTCCAAACCCAGACAAGATAACTCGGAGCAGGCCTGTTCACTTCACATGGACAGACAATGACTTGGAGCCTCTCCATGGTCTGCCCCCGCTCCAATGTCTGGCCCACTTAGTCACAGCGATGACCCTGCAGAGGCTCTGTTCTGAGGTCCCAGCTCCGGTGGGTTTGGGAAAGTTTGGAGGGAATGTCCAACCACAAGCCTGAGGGGCCCAGAGATCTTCCCTATGCCCAGGTCCTGTTGCTGCAGGATCATGGAGCAGTTTGTCTAGGATGTCCGGAGAGCAAGGCTGCTCTGGCATGTCCACATGTGCAGAGCTGGATGGTGCAAGGAGCTAATCATCCTCTGTTCCCTGGGGGTCAGTGGGAAGGAAGGAGAGAGCCCAGCCAGGGCCGGTGCAAGGATGTTTTGCGCCCTAGGCAAAACTTCCACCTTGCGCCCTCCCCCGTCCCCGAGCCCCTGCCCTGAGGCGCCCCCCCCATGGCAGCTCCCCCCCTCCACCCTGAGGCGCCCCCCCGGCGGCAGCTTCCCACCCCCCATCCTCTGCCCTGAGGCACCCCCCCCAGCTCACCCCTGCTCCGCCTCCTCTCCAAGCACGCTGTCACTGCTTCACTTCTCCCGCCTCCGAGGCTTGCGGCATCAATCAGCTTAGGCGCCGCAAGCCTGGGAGGCAGGAGAAGTGAAGTGGCCATGGCGTGCTCGGGGAGGAGGTGGGGCAGGGGTGAGCTGGGGCGGGGAGTTCCCTGGCATGCCCCCCACCTACTTGCGGCAGGCGGCCCTCCCCGTGCTCCCCTGCCCCAGAAAATGCTGCCTCCCAAATCCTAGTGCCCTAGGTGACCACCTAGGTCGCCTAAATGGTTGCACCGGCCCTGGCCCCAGCCCTCAGCACCGGATTGAACTGAACCCACAGCACACCTTACAACTGTCCTGCCAGCACAGTCTGTGTCTCTTATCCCATAATGCGGGGAGCAGGGGCTCTGGGGCAGTTTCTACATGCCAAGCACCGCACTGCGGGATGGAGCTCAGGAGACAGGCCGGGTTGGTGCAGTGTGCTCATGATTTCCATCTGTTTTTATACACCGCCTGTCCCTGTGGTATCTGCTCCACTTTATCACCACGGCTCTTCATCAACAGTGCTGCCCAACCTGCCTGACCCTGTAGGTGCGCCCCATGAGGTGGCGGCTCATCTCCCCAGGTGCCAGGTTTAGTGCCTGCCTGTGACCATCTCTGCACTGTACTCTGCAGTCCTACCTGCTGCCCTGTCCTCAGGAGTCCCCCAGCAGCTCTCTCCAGGTCTCATAGTCCTGACCCCACTGTCCGGAGGGTGGGGATTGTTAAACCCATTTTGTGGCACGACTTGCTCCAGCTTATACAGTTAGAGTAGGTGGAAGAGGCAGAAATAGAACCCAGGAGTCCTGCCTGCCCAGTCTCCTGCGCTAGCTGCAATACTACATGTTTTAGAGTGACTCAGCTACCTCAATGCTCCAGACAGCACGTCCAACTCCCCCCCCCCGCCCCCACATGGCTACCTGGGGGCACCTGCTCAGAGGACGTGAAAGCAGCCAGCCAGCTGAAGATGGGCACCTCCAATCTTAGCCAAAGCATATTGAAGTCAATGGAAAGACTCCAACTGGATCAGATCCCTATCACTGCAGTGACACGCTGGGCCCTGAGAGTGGTGGGTGCAGCTATGGCCCCTCTGGGAGAGAAGGCGAAATCCTGGCAGCAGGCAGGCCCAAGCAAGGAGCCAGACTCACAAGACTCCAGCAGCCTCTGACACCCCTGTGGAAGGCGGGTCTGCATGAATCTGTCTGCCCATCTCTGATATTCCAAGGGAATTAAGGGCAAAGCGGGGAGTGGGTTCTGGTTATCATCATTTTTTGTTAATTACCCTTCCCTTAGGAGGGGGGAATTAATTCTATCTGGTGACCTCACGCAGGATTCCATGGCAACCGACAAAATATATTGCATTAGGGCACATTACTATGCTATAGAGATAAGGGAGAAGGAGGAGACTTGGAAAAGCAGAGAAAACTCGTACAGACAGCCCAGAGCTCCTTAGGATCCAATTCTGCAGTCCTTTCTTAAGCAAAACTCCCTGTGACGGGAAGATGGGGCCCTTAGCCACTGAGAATCACAGGAAACAGGGACTGAGACAAGCAGGGGAGCAGATCTCCTTGGGGAAGCAACGTCTCCTAGGGATTGGAGCACGGGCCTGGGAGTCAGGACATGAGTTCTCATCCTGGCACTGGCTGGCCTTGGGCAAGTCTCTTCCATCTCCCTTAGCTGCCCATCCAAGGATTCAAGGAAGCTACTTGCATGAGTAAGGCCAAGAGGATCTGGGCCATGCTTCTGCCTTATTGCTAGGTTCTGGGTTGGCTCTGTCCCAGGCATCTGGTCTGGCTCATAGATTCTAAGGGCAGAAGGGACCACTGTGATCATCCAGCCTGACCTCCTGTATGCCACAGGCCAGAGAACTGCCCCAGAATCATTCCTAGAGCAGAGCTTTTAGAAGACACACCCTGTTTTGATTTAAAAATTGTCAGTGATGGAGAATCCCCCATGGCCAATGGTTAATTACCCTCCCTGTTAACAATTTACACCTTATTCCAGTCTGAATTTGTCTGGCTTCAACTTCCAGCCATTGGATCATGTTAGACCTTCCTCTGTTAGACTGAAGGGCCCATTATTAAATATTTGTTCCCCATGTAGATACTTATAGACTGTGATCAAGTCACCCCTTCGCATTCTCTTAGTTAAGCTAAATAGATTAAGCTCCTGGAGTCTATCACTAGAAGGCAGGTTTTCTAATCCTTTAATCATTCTCGTGGCTCTTATGTGAACCTTCTCCACTTTATCAACCTCCTCCTTGAATTGTGGCCACCAGAAATGGACCTGGCATTCCAGCAGTGGTCACACCAGTGCCAAATAGGTAAAATAATTTCTCTGCTCCTACATGAGATTCCTGTGCATCCCATGGTTGCATTAGCTCTTTTGATCACAGCATCACACTGGGAGCTCCTGTTTAACTGATTAGCCACCATCACCCCCAAATCTGTTTCAGATTCACTACTTCCCAGGATAGAGTCCCCCTTCCTGCAAGTATAGCCTGCGTTCTTTGTTCCTAGAGGTATATATTGACATTTGGCCATAATAAAACATATATTGCTTGCTTGCACCCAATTTACCAAGCGATCCAGATCACTCTGAATCAGTGAGCTGTCCTCTTCACTATTTACCACTCTCTCAATTTTTGTGTCATCTGCAAACTTTATAAATAATGATTTTATGTTTTCTTCCAGGTCATTGATAAAGATGTTAAATAGCGAAGGGCCAAGAACTGACCCTTACAGGAACCCAATGGAAACACATCTGCTTGATGATGATTCCCCATTTCCAGTTACAAGTTGAAACCTACCAGTTACCCAGTTTTTAATCCATTTAATGTTATATTGTTCTACCTTTTTAATCGAAATGTTGTGCACTACCAAGTCAAATACCTTACAGAAAGCTAAGCATATTACATCAACTCTATTACCTTTATCAACCAAACTTGTAATCTCAAAAAAGATACCAAGTTAGTTTGACAGGATCTGTTTTTCATAAACCCATGTTGATTTACATTCATTATATTATCCTCCTCTAGTTCATTATTAATTGAGTCCCATATCAACCACTCCATTATCCTGCCCTGGATCAATATCAGGCTGACAGGACTACTATTACCCGGGTTATCCCTTTTTAAATTTAGCACAATATTAACTTTCTTTCAATCTTCTGGACCTTCTCCAGGGCTGCAAGACTTACTGAAAATCAACATTAACTGTCCAGCGAGTTCCTCAGCCAACTCTTATAAAACTCTTGGATGCAAATTATCTGGACCTGCTAATTTTAAAATGTCTATCTTCAGTAGCTTCTGTTCAACATCTTCCAGAGATACTAGTGGAATGGAAAGAGTGTTATCATCACATGATGAGATCACATTACCTGTTTTCTCCCAAACAGAACAAAAATAGTTATTGAACACCTTTTCTGCACTATTATTGATCATTCTACCATTTCCATCTAGTAATGGACCAATAACATTGTCAGGATTCTTTTTGTTCTCAGTATATTTTAAAAACTCCTTATTGTCCTTAACACTGCTGTCCATAGATTTTGCCTTGTGCTCCTTGGCTTCCCTTATCAATTTTCTACAATTCCTGACTTCTGATTTATATTAATTACTGTCAACTTCACTCTTCTTCCATTTGTTATATAATTTTTTGCAGCTGCCTTCAATTCCCCTCTAAACCAACCAAGTTGTTGTTTTTTTTTTTTTTACTAGCACAGCCTACTTCCTAAATTATGGAACTGATCCTGTGTGCATAATTGTGGGCCTTTTTGGGCATCTAGTTCTGAAATTATTCCCAATGATTATTCACATTCTTCTGGTTATATTCTTCCTTCTAGCTGATTTGACTCATAATTGTTTTCAGCTCTGTGAAACTGTCCCTATTAAAGCACCGGGTGTGTAGATAGATAGATAGATAGACAAGATTATTGGTCTGGACTTTATTCTGCTTGCACATGATAAATGTGATCAAGTCATGATCACTTGTACCTAAGTTACCATTAACTTTTAGTTAGAATAATAGAATCTCAGGGTTGGAAGGGACCTCAGGAGGTCATCTAGTCCAACCCCCTGCTCAAAGCAGGACCAAACCCAACTAAATCATCCCAGCCAGGGCTTTGTCAAGCCTGACCTTAAAAACCTCTAAGGAAGGAGATTCCACTACCTCCCTAGGTAACCCATTCCAGTTCTTCACCACCCTACTAGTGAAAACATTTTTCCTAATATCCAACCTAAACCTCCCCCTCTGCAACTTGAGACCATTACTCCTTGTTCTGTCATCTTCTACCACTGAGAACAGTCTAGATCCATCCTCTTTGGAACCCCCTTTCAGGTAGTTGAAAGCAGCTATCAAATCCCCCCTCATTCTTCTCTTCTGCAGACTAAACAATCCCAGTTCCCTCAGCCTCTCCTCATAAGTCATGTGCTCCGGCCCCCTAATCATTTTTGTTGCCCTCTGCTGGACTCTTTCCAATTTATCCACATCCTTCTTGTAGTGTGGGGCCCAAAACTGGACACAGTACTCCAAATGAGGCCTCACCAGTGCTGAGTAGAGGGGAATGATCACATCCCTTGATCTGCTGGAAATGCCCCTACTTATACAACCCAAAATGCCATTAGCCTTCTTGGCAACAAGGGCACACTGTTGACTCATATTCAGCTTTTCGTCCACCATAACCCCTAGGTCCTTTTCTGCAGAACTGCTGCCCAGCCATTCGGTCCCTAGTCTGTAGCAGTGCATGGGATTCTTCCGTCCTAAGTGCAGGACTCTGCACTTGTCCTTGTTGAACCTCATCAGGTTTCTTTTGGCCCAATTCTAATTTGTCTAGGTCCCTCTGTATCCTATCCCTACCCTCCAGCGTATCAACCACTCCTCCCAGTTTAGTGTCATCTGCAAACTTGCTAAGGGTGCAGTCCACACCATCCTCCAGATCGTTAATGAAGATATTGAATAAAAAGTTCTGTGATCAGTCCCTCTTTATGTGTCAGGACAAGGTCTAATATAGAATTTCCCCACATGAGCTACACCACTTTCTGGTTGATTCTTTAGGATGAGATTGTCAGATGCCTAGGAGATTTGGATGCCCAATTCCCATTAATTTGGAGCACCCATATCCCTTAATCAGCAGCTTCACACAGCCCAGGGACTTTATCTGTATTGATTGTCTGTGGCAGTTGCCGTATAAATGGGCTAGACACAAATAAACTAATAATCAATTGTTGGGATGGGGTAACCAGCCTTGCACCAAGCCAGCGAGGGTTAACAAGCTGCTGTGGCTGACTCAGCCCCTCCCCGCTACACCTGTACGCTCTGTCAGGTAATGAAGTGACAGCTCAGTTATTGGCTGACCCCGAGGAGAACAGACCTCTTATTCTTTGCTCCCTGAATAGGGATGGCCCAGGACTTCTGCAGACTGTCAGAGCCCTGCTGGGGGAGGTATGCCTAGCCCAGGACTACTGCATTTGTTTTGGGACAATTTTTTCTTTGGATAACTATAAAAGGACATCAAGTATCAGAGGGGTAGCCGTGTTAGTCTGGATCTGTAAAAAGCAACAAAGAGTCCTGTGGCACCTTATAGACTAACAGACGTATTGGAGCATGAGCTTTCGTGGGTGAATACCCCACTTCATCAGATGCATGTGAAAGGATGCTTGACCCAGGCTGGGCTGCTTGTGATTCCCAGAGTCACAGCATTTAGGCCAAAATGTAGCACCTGAGGGGCTTGCTGAGACTGTTTTAGGGACCCCCTGCCCAAGACGCTTGTGGGGAAACTATTTAAACTCTATGGACCTTTTGCCCCCGAGCCGAGCCTGCCCTATGCCGCCATAATTGTCGAAGAATCAGAATAGAAAACGAAAAGTTGATGCCAGAAATCCAGCACCTGAGCTTTCTAGTCCTCTGCTGACAGCCCCAAATCTGGCTGTGCAGACTTGAACCCCAAAGCAGGCTAATTTGCACCTCGCTAGTCCACTCACCCTGTAACTCACCCGCCCCGAACCCAGCGGCCCCTCCTCCTTGCTCAGCACAGGGTTTAACAGCAGTGACGGTCCAGTAGGGTGGTTTCCTTAGCTGGAAACCATACTGCAGCATAATTACTGGCAGAGCATCCAAGAGAGGTATCAGGAACTCACACCAGGCTAAGGCAAACAACCCCAGGTCAGTGTGTGAGGCCGGCTCCTTGCTTTCACCATGTGTGCACGCTCACCTGCTAATTTGCTACCAAGAGGTCTCAAGTCAATCATTTGCAAATGGGCCATCCTCACTTTAGCTGATATGGACATCTCCCTTTTTCAGGGGCCCAACTGGAGTCCCCCCAAAACGGAGGCTCCCAAAAATCAGAGGCCCTCTTTGAAAATGTGGCTGCGTGGGCTGAGTCCATGTCAGACAGGCACCTGATCCTGCCCTTTGTGCCCCCGATGAACCATAATATGAAAACTGTCAAGAACAACTCGCTGAAGGGACCTATCGCGCTGCAAAAAGGAGAGGTCTGTAATAGGACTTTCACTGGGACTTGGACTGAGTTCTGTCCCTTTAAAGAATCATTTCAGCTAGAGAAGTTTCAGATGCTCCCTAAACCAACCTCTCCCTTTTCTCTTCTCTCCCTTTCTTTTTATATTCTCTGCACATCCCTGGAGTATCCCACCATCCTCCACTGCAGAGCCAGCTCCTGGCTGCCGTGGCAACAGCCATCCCCGTATCGGTCAATAAAATAACAACCCAGAGAGGTCTGGAGCATTTGTAAGACCAATTTGCAAAGGGATTTTTTGGGGGGGAGAGGGGGTGGGGGTCTGATTATTCCTCTAAGAAATGAGGTAACTAGATTTCCCTCCCTCTCCCCCCTCAAACCTCTCACTGTATCACTGGCAGCACAGAAGCCTGCAAAATACAATGAGCTGGAATAAATGTCTGTGAATGGTTCATTGAAGAATGACTTTGTAAACGTGGAATCAACCATCAGATTGGAAGGGGGCGAAGATGCCAGGCACATAGTGCACATAGTGGCTTCTGCATGGAGGCAATTAATTCGCCAGTGATTTTCTCCTCGTGACCCTCAACCCAGATATAACGTTCCTCGATGCGGAGGGCATCTGTACGGGGAGCCCATTGGCTGTGTCTCACTTGCAACATTAAATTCTCTTCTCTCTCTCTCTCCGCATCCTCCGAGCAATGGGTCATTCCTGGAGCTCAAAGGAAAACTGAAAGGGTGGGTGGGGGGAAGACAGAGGAGAGAGCGAGCAATGGCCAGCACTTGAGCATGTATAATAGATTGCTGGAATCCAATCAAGTCATTAGAGGAGGAAAGAGACAATGTTGCTGTATTCATCTTTCCATCTAACAGCAAAGAAGGGGCTGGCAAGGGGAGTTTAATCTTGGCTGTAGCAGGATGTGACTTGCTAAGGGGCTTTACCATCTCCCAGCAAAGCACTGGGATCAGCGTAGCCAATGGGATTTAGGCACTGAATCTGCTTAGGGGCTTTTGAAAATCTTTGCCTCTCCAGGCACCTGGATCCCTTTGGAAATGAGTCATTTAGGCAATTCTGAAAATTTGACCCTAAATCTCCTTGTTTTGTGGAGGGTCAGAGTGCAGGAGGTGGCGGGTGTGAGGTGGGGAGGCTGACGGGGCATGGGGATGGTGGGGGTGGCCTACAGGACATCAGCACTGGCCTCGCCTGCGCTGACTGCCTTTTGGAGGTTGTTAAATGGAGCCGCTCGGGGCGGAGGGGAGCCGAGTTGTCCAAACTGAACCTTTTCGCAGAAATGTCTCCTCTTCAGTGAAAGTTTCCTCAGATCCAGGATGGAATTTCTGGTCAAAGCCAGAGAGAGACTGATCCACCCCAGTATAGCTAAAAGCCCAGCGGTGAGGGCCCTCACCAAGACCCAGGTTCAAATCCCGCTGATGCCAGGTTCAGAGTAGGAACTTGAACCTGGGTCTCCCATGTGAGTTCCCTAACTCCTAGGCTAGAGCATCAGTGTCTCTGTGAGTCACTGAATAGATTTAATTCTTTATCCCAAGTGGAACAGCTTCAAAAGGAGAGGTTGACTCTATAGCTCCATGGCGAGGGAACCTGGCTGACCCAAGTGCAAGCCCCTATTCTGAGTCAGGCAAAGCAGGGGTTGACCCTAGGTCTCCCATACCCCGGTTGAGTATCCTAACCACTTGGCTATGATGGAATGGGTCTGTAACCTCCTTCCCAACTCCAACCCCGGGATCAGGCCAGTTTCCCATGCGCAACAGCCCAGCAGCTATTCTAAATCAGAGCAAGGAGAAGTTCACGTGTGGGGAGAGCTTGTGATGGGAAAGAAATGGCCCCATGTCACCCCAGCAAAATGAATCCTCCGCCATTCACCGGCAGGAGCTCCAGGGTCTGAGGCCTGGTCTACACTAGGACTTTAATTCGAATTTAGCAGCGTTAATTTGAACTAACCGCTCAACCGTCCACACCAGGAAGCCATTTAATTCGAACTAGAGGGCTCTTTAGTTCGAATTTGGTACTCCACCCCGACAGGTGGAGTAACGCTAAATTCGACATGGCTAGCTCGAATTAGGCTAGGTGTGGATGCAAATTGAACTTAGTAGCTCCGGGAGCTATCCCACAGTGCACCACTCTGTTGACGCTCTGGACAGCAGTCGGAGCTTGGATTCTCTGACCAGCCACACAGGAAATGACCCGGGAAAATTTGAATTCATTTTCCTGTCTGGGCACTTTGAATCTGACGTCCTGGCTGGACATCGGGGCGAGCTCCGCAGCACCTGCAACGATGCAGAGCTCTCCAGCAGAGGAGTCCGGCCAATCCAAGAATAGAAAGAGGTCCCCAGCATGGACAGACCGGGAAGTCCTGGATCTGATCGGTGTGTGGGGCGAGGAGTCTGTGCTGTCGGAGCTGCGCTCCAGCAAGCGGAATGCAAAGACCTTCGAGAAGGTCTCCAAAGCAATGATAGAGAAAGGATACAGCCGGGATGCAATGCAGTGCCGCGTGAAAATCAAGGACCTGAGACAAGGCTACCAAAAAGTCAGAGCGGCAAACGGACACTCCGGAGCCCTGCCGCAGACATGCCGCTTCTACGAGGCACTGCATGCCATTCTAGGTGGGTCTGCCACCACTGCCCCACCAGTGACCGTGGACTCAGTGGATGGCATAGTGAACCTGGACAGTTCCTCCTCGATGTTCGCCGATGTGGAAGATGAGGAACGGTCTGTGGAGGACGGCGCAGGCGACAGCGAACACAATACCGCTTTCCCTGACAGCCAGGATCTCTTCATCACCCTCACAGAGATCCCCTACCAACCCTCCCCGGCCGTTAACCCGGACTCTGAATCAGGGGAAGGATCAGGCGGTAAGTGCTATAAACATGTAAACATTTATTTTTTATAAAACAGGTATAAAAAAATAGAAATACTATATATAAAATTTTCAATGAAAAACTATATGAAAAGTAGGTCCACACATATAGGGATTGAACAATAATCCTACAGGGACAATTCAAGAAAGGTCTCATTTAGGTCCTCGAAAAGCCTCCGCAGGAGGTTCCTGGGGAGAGGTGCCTTGTTGGGTGCTCCATGGAAGCACACTCTTCCGCGCCAGGACATCCTTATGTAGATGGGAATCATCGCCTCCACAAGCATGGCCGCATATGGTCCTGGTCTTTGCAGGGCTTCCCTTAGCATCCGCTCTTTGTGACTCCGAGGGACCCGCATCAGGGTGATCTCGTTCATGAAATGCTGCATCTAATTAGGGCAATTAGTGTATTGTTACTGTTGTGAATGGTTGACTTTTACTTTGCATAACAATGACCCTCGCTTAACAGCCATGTGTTGTAGGCCACATAGGAAAAGCATACATTGATCTTTCCCGTGCACTGGCGGGAGTGGCTGGAAAAGGGTCAGAGTATATGATTTCCAGATTGCCTTTAGCGGGAGGGCACAGCTATCCATTAACTGATAAGCAGAATGTACTGTAAGGCTTACCAGGACTGTCTGCTAGACGGATTCAGCTGTCTCTCCCCACTTGTCCGCTCTCCTGTGCAATGCCGCAGCCAATGAGAGCGTATTCCGAAATCTCGAACTTGTCCTGAGATCTCGTGAGACTTGTTGCCCTGTATGGTCTTGTTCAGAGAAACTGACTAGACTGTGTTCACTGTTCGCAAACATGTATCTGTTCAAGGAAATCAGTTACTTTTCCCATCACACAGCTTCGGCTCTTTCCCGGACTGCCCCGGCATCCCCCTCGCAGAGGCTGGCGCAGATTAGGCGGCGAAAGAAAAAGACTAGGGACGAGATGTTCGCGGAACTGATGGCTTGCTCCAGAGCCGAGGCAGCAGAGCAGAGACAGTGGAGGGAGACCCTATGTCAACAGCATCGCACACACATCGAATGGGAGGACAGGTGGCGGCAGGAAGACCAGCAGGCGACTCAAACGCTGCTTGGGCTAATGAGGGAGCAAACGGACATGCTCCGGCGCCTTGTTGATGTTATGCAGGACCGCAGGCAGGAGGACAGAGCCCCCCTGCAGTGTATCTGCAACTGCCCTCCCCCGCCAAGAAGTCCTGCCCCCCCCACCCAAAAGTACAAGACGGCGGGGCGGTAGGGGCCGTGAGAACTGTCACTGCACCACTGCATAGCGCTAATGTACCACACACCTCTCATGCTATAAATTTGTAGAAGTGCTTCCCTTACAGGCTCACCCAGTCCCAAATCCAAGTTTCATCCCCCCAGTGTGTATTAGATTATTAAAAGCTGTTTGCTGTTATTCACTGTTTCGGTCACGTCTTTCGTGTCAGAGGATTTTTTTGTGTATGGGGGGGGAGGGGATTTATAATTGCATGGTATAGCCTACATTACCAGGGTACAGACTTGGGGCCATGATCAACTGCAGGGCACACACACACTGCAGTCAGTAGGCACCAGGGTCACTCTGTGTGGTGTATGCTGCCCCGGGTCATTCTGTGATGTGTATGCTTGTCCAGGGTCCTAGCGCCTGCCACCCCCTTAATGTTAAGGCACGCTGCCCTTACCATGCACTTCCACCGTAGCAACGAGCCTCTCCGCTGCCCTGAGCCCCAACAAGAGCCCTCATCCACGGACAGATACTCACCCTTCCCCCACACCCCTCACCCCTTCCTACGCCCAAACCCGCAGCCCACTGCCGTCATCCAAACCCCTATCCAAAAAAGGCACCACTCGCTCCTTCCTGCAATCCCACCCCTTCCTGCAATCCCTCCCCTTCATGCACAACCACTTGCAACTGTCCCCCACCCCAGAGACCTATGTAGGAGCAGGAGGATGTCATTCCTCTATGGAACAAGCGGTCTGTACATCAGTGCACACCGTGCCCAGCACAGTATGCGTCCATGTTTCAACACCTGAACAGAAATGCAAAGTAAAACAAAGATTTATTAATAATGAGTGTTACAATTAATTTGCTTTAAAACGTGCTTTGGAAGTGGGGGAAACTTGGAGAATGGGGTATGTAACCGCAGATCGAAATCGACACATACAGACACAGGCCCAGGGTCAGTTTCTCTTGAAAGCAAGTGGAGAGTCATAGGTTACCCTGCTCTCCGAGGAAACTTGCTTTCAAAGCCTCCCGGATACACAGCGCTTCCCGCTGGGATATTCTCTCGGCACGGGTGTCTGGCTGAGCGTAAACTGCAGCCAGGCGATTTGCCTCAACCTCCCATCCGGACAAAAAGGTCTCGCCCTTGCTCTCACAGAGATTGTGTAGCACACAGCAAGCAGCAATAACTACGGGGATATTCTTTTCGCTGATGTCCGAGCGAGTCAGTAAGCTCCGCCATCTCCCCTTGAGACGTCCGAAAGCACACTCCACCACCATTCTGCACTTGCTCAGCCGGTAGTTGAAGAGTTCCTTCTCTCTGTCCAAGGCGCCTGTATAGGGCTTCATGAGCCAGGGCATTAGCGGGTAGGCTGGGTCCCCGAGGATCACTGTAGGCATCTGCACATCCCCAACCGTTAGTTTGTGGTCCGGGAAGAAAGTACCTGCCTGGAGGCGTCTAAACAGACCAGAGTTCCTGAACACACGCGCGTCATGAACCTTGCCCGCCCACCCAACGAAGATGTTGGTAAAACGTCCCCTATGGTCTACCAGTGCTTGCAGCACCATTGAAAAGTAGCCCTTTCGGTTAATGTACTCGCTGGCCTGGTGGGCTGGTGCCAGGATAGGGATGTGAGTCCCATCTATAGCCCCACCACAGTTTGGGAATCCCATCGCGGCGAAGCCATCTATGATGTCCTGGACGTTTCCGAGAGTCACTACCTTTGAGAGAAGTTGCTCAACGATTGGGTGGGCTACTTCAATCACAGCAACCCCCACGGTAGATTTGCCCACGCCAAAGTGGTTCGCTACTGACCGGTAGCTGTCTGGCGTTGCAAGTTTCCAGAGGGCTATGGCCACTCGCTTCTGCACACTCAGGGCTGCTCGCATCCGAGTGTCCTGGCGCTTCAGGGCAAGGGACAGCAAGTCACAGAGTTCAAGGAAAGTGCCCTTACGCATCCTGAAGTTTCGCAGCCACTGTGATTCATCCCAGACCTGCAGCACTATGCGGTCCCACCAGTCCGTGCTTGTTTCCCGGGCCCAGAATCGCCATTCCACACCATGAACTTGACCCATTGCCACCATGATCTCCACGGCGCGGCGTACCCTGCTTTGTGAGAGGTCTGCGCCACTCTGTGAATTCCTGTCCTCACCGCGCTGCCGGAGCCTCCTCACACGATTTCTCAGCAGCTGACTGTGGAAGAGGTGGACGATAAGGTGCGAGGAGTTGACAACGGCCATAAGTGCAGCGATGATCGCAGCGGGCTCCATGCTCGCAGTGCTGTGGCATACGCGCTGTAACTGACAAGAGAAGGGCGCGAACAGATTTCCCGCCGGAGCTTTCAGGGAGGGAGGGCGTGATTGACGGTTCAATGACAACAGTTACCCAAAAGCACCCTCGACACATTTTTCCCCCAGGAGGCATTGGGAGCTCTACCCAGCATTCCAATGGGCAGCGGGGACTGCGGGAACTGTGGGATAGCTTCCCACAGTGCACCGCTTCCAAAGTCGACGCCGGCCCCGTTACTGTGGACTCAGAAATTCGAATTAGTGTATTTACTGTGGATACACAAATTCGACTTCATAAGGTCGAATCCACAAATTCGACTTAAGTAGATTCGAAATAGTCTTGTAGTGTAGACAAGGCCTGAGGGTCTATTTTTCACTCCAAGCACCACAGCTGAGTCCAGTTCTAATGTACATTTCCAAATCCCAGCTCAGAAGGGCTGCCAACGAAGCCATTCTGCATGCAGAGATCTAGGGGCATTAGATGCTTGAGGATGGGACTGGAGTGACAACCGTGGCAAGCCATGGGTCTGCTGACCCACTGGTGGCAGAGAGCACCGCTGTCAATGCCGGAGCTGCTCCAGGCGTGCGAGCCTGAGTCCCTTCGTTCGGTTCCCATGCCGCTGCTGCCTCCTGAGCAGGCCCCGTGACTAATCTGCGCTCTCAGCCCAGACTCAGAGCTCCGCCAGGCCGGATAGTGTTACACCCATGAGGCTGAGGGGCCAGGAGGAGCCGTTTCCAGAAAGAGGCTGTCATTTTCACATGGACTCAGTGAATTAAACACCCTCCCTAGCACCTGGAGATGGGCTGCAGCTGGAAGAGAGGGGTTTCTATTTTCCCAGGCAGGCTGAGGGCTGGGAACAGCTGGGCCTTGCTGGCACCGGGATTTGCCCACAATGGGCTCCCAGCCTCATGTGGCCATAAGGACAGAGAGACAGTGGGAAGGCAGGGACAGGACCAGAGCCCACCTGCCCCAAAGAGCTTACAGTCCAAATGGGCAAGGGAGGTGAAGGGAAGGGGAAACTGAGGCACAGAGCGGCTCTTTAAGCCAATGCCTTAAAAACCCACACTCTCTTTGTGCAGGCGTAACTGGATGAAATTCTCTGGCCCGTGCTATGCAGAAGGTCAGAGCAGATGATCCGAATGGTCCCTTCTGGCCTTAAAAGCCATGATTTTGTCAGGCATGGCCCTTAAAGGCTCCATGTCCCTTTCCAGAAGAGTGGTGGCTTCTCACCTCCCCACAAGTACAGTGGTGAGTTAGCTGTGGTCCTGCCGCCAATGGCAGACATCTCAGTGATGTCAGTGGGGCAGGAGCAGGTGCCCAGATTGCAAAGCACTTTGACTGAGAAGAAGTATCTGGGATTCTGCTGCAGGAGCTACAGAATTGGAGGCTGGAGGGTAATGGGGACCAATCCTTAACTCTTATATTAGGGCTTCCCAGCTGTAGATCACAAAGTGGGGAGTCATGTTACAGATGAAAAAACTGAGGCACACAGAGGGAACTCAACTTGCTCAAGGTCACAGAGCCAGCCAGTGGCAGAGACACGATCAGAACTCAGGGCACTCCCAGTCCTTGGGAAAATCCGGCTGGGGACACAGGCTAAGCCGATGATCTGTTAGAAGTTTATGCCTCACCACACTACTCCCTTAGTTACTTTAGCCCCGTTGCCTCATCAGCTGGATGTTGGTGACCTAATCATTGTGGGCAGGGGAGGATCCCACAAGCCGAACAGCCATTTCCGGAACAGAGGGTCAGAGGGCGAGGGCAGGACAGTGGCACATAATGCACCAGAAGTGAATGGCCAGGTAGATGTGGGTTTCCTAGAGGCAGAACGGCATGCCAGGCACCTCAAAGGCACCCATGTAACCCATGGGGGTGTGCATTCTGGGTGCCCCCGTGACTGAGCTGCAGCGGATATGAATTGTTACAGCGCAGAGCTGCTCAAGACTTGAGCTCTAGGGGTCTCTGGTTCAGTCCCTGGGGTGGCGGCTGTCACACGTATTCAAGGCACTCCAACCTTGGGAAGTGACGGAGCTGAGCTCACAGCTGGTCGGTGACCCCGCAAGAGTGAGGCAGGGATGGGGTGGGCCAGGTGCTTCACGTGGAACAAGCTTCCCGCAGCTTCGCAGTGGCAGATACTCACAGCAGAGAGAAGCCACAGAACCCGGGGGGGAACCAGAGTCACAAACAGCCCAGCTGCTCCTTGATGAGGGAGCTGCAACTCTAGCAGTACTGGGGTTTCCCTTAAAGTGCAACCCCTGCTGCCCAGCACCATGCCCAAGGTGCTTGGTCATTTAAGTCACAAGGTTACAGCTTCTGCTCTCTGATTGGCTGAGCAACACTTTTTTAAAGAGGAGAATAACAAATGCTGACCAGCATAGAGTGGGGGGCCCCTGGGGAGGGGCACCCAAATAGCAGTCGTAACTTCGACAAAGCCCACCTTGCACAGCTGTTTGTGGACGGCAAACAGGGAAGAGGCATGGCTGTGGCTGCTGTCACGAACTCACAGACCGTGCCCACTCTTGGTCCCGGGCGGTCCGTGGGGGGTGCCCCTTTCAGTGTGACAGCCCTTCTCGAGGATCCACTCTCTCTTGGGGTCAGGCCCCTCCACCTCCTGGAACCACACCTCTCTGAGCCTTAGCACACCTGTTTCTCGCCGTGGGCCCCCTCAAGGAGTCCACTCACTCTGGACCCCCCGGGCCTCCTCACCCCTGAATGGGTTGATGCCACCCTGTTCTCTAGACCAGAGCGACTCTCAGCCAGCATAAAACAGGAGGGTTTATTGAGAGTTGAACACAGTGCAGGAAACTCTCAGGGTCTCAGGCCTGGCCTCCCTCAGCCCAGCACATCCCAGTCTCCCTGCAGCCAGGGGGGCTCTGTCTGCTTCCCCTCTCCAGCCCAGAGCCCCCTCTACTTCCCTGCTGGGCCTTGACATCCCCGGCCCCAAACCCCACCTCTGTCCATTCCTCTGTCCATTGTCTTCTCTCCAGGTAAACAGGGTCATAAACAGGATGGCCTGGGTCTCCTCTCCTCTCAGCCCTCCTCTGGCCCCTCTGGCTGGAACCGGCTGGTCAGGTCACCAGGGTCCTCTCTTCGCAGCCCATTGTCCTCCTACTGGCCAGAACCAGCTGTGACTCCCAAGCTGGGTTTCTGGGTCACCAGTCGCTGGGGTCTCCATCCTCCAGGCCATCGGCTGGGGTCCCTTTAAATCGGCTTCGGTACCCAATGACTGGAAGTTAGCTAATGTAACGCCAATATTTAAAAAGGGCTCTAGGGGTGATCCCGGCAATTACAGACTGGTAAGTCTAACGTCGGTACCGGGCAAATTAGTTGAAACAATAATAAAGAATAAAATTGTCAGACACATAGAAAAACATAAACTCTTGAGCAATAGTCAACATGGTTTCTGTAAAGGGAAATCGTGTCTTACTAATCTATTAGAGTTCTTTGAAGGGGTCAACAAACATGTGGACAAGGGGGATCCGGTGGACATAGTGTACTTAGATTTCCAGAAAGCCTTTGACAAGGTCCCTCACCAAAGGCTCTTACGTAAATTAAGCTGTCATGGGATAAAAGGAAAGGTCCTTTCATGGATTGAGAACTGGTTAAAGGACAGGGAACAAAGGGTAGGAATTAATGGTAAATTCTCAGAATGGAGAGGGGTAACTAGTGGTGTTCCCCAAGGGACAGTCCTAGGACCAATCCTATTCAATTTATTCATAAATGATCTGGAGAAAGGGGTAAACAGTGATGTGGCAAAGTTTGCAGATGATACTAAACTACTCAAGATAGTTAAGACCAAAGCAGATTGTGAAGAACTTCAAAAAGATCTCACAAAACTAAGTGATTGGGCAACAAAATGGCAAATGAAATTTAATGTGGATAAATGTAAAGTAATGCACATTGGAAAAAATAACCCCAACTATACATACAACATGATGGGGGCTAATTTAGCTACAACGAGTCAGGAAAAAGATCTTGGAGTTATCGTGGATAGTTCTCTGAAGATGTCCACGCAGTGTGCAGAGGAGGTCAAAAAAGCAAACAGGATGTTAGGAATCATTAAAAAGGGGATAGAGAATAAGACTGAGAATATAGTATTGCCCTTATATAAATCCATGGTACGCCCACATCTCGAATACTGTGTACAGATGTGGTCTCCTCACCTCAAAAAAGATATTCTAGCACTAGAAAAGGTTCAGAAAAGAGCAACTAAAACGATTAGGGGTTTAGAGAGGGTCCCATATGAGGAAAGATTAAAGAGGCTAGGACTCTTCAGTTTGGAAAAGAGAAGACTAAGGGGGGACATGATAGAGGTATATAAAATCATGAGTGATGTTGAGAAAGTGGATAAGGAAAAGTTATTTACTTATTCCCATAATACAAGAACTAGGGGTCACCAAATGAAATTAATAGGCAGCAGGTTTAAAACAAATAAAAGGAAGTTCTTCTTCACGCAGCGCACAGTCAACTTGTGGAACTCCTTACCTGAGGAGGTTGTGAAGGCTAGGACTATAACAATGTTTAAAAGGGGACTGGATAAATTCATGGTGGCTAAGTCCATAAATGGCTATTAGCCAGGATGGGTAAGAATGGTGTCCCTAGCCTCTGTTCGTCAGAGGATGGAGATGGATGGCAGGAGAGAGATCACTTGATCATTGCCTGTTAGGTTCACTCCCTCAGGGGCACCTGGCATTGGCCACTGTCGGTAGACAGATACTGGGCTAGATGGACCTTTGGTCTGACCCGGTACGGCCTTTCTTATGTTCTTATGTTCTTATGTCCCAAGTTCCCTCTTCGGTCCTCTGTACCAACAAACTCCCTCACCCGTTAAACCAGTAACACCTGGGGACACTGAGTCCCACTCCCTCTGCATGCAACCCACTGGAAAACACAGAAAAACCAAGAAAACCCCCCACTTCATCACAGCTGCACTGAACAGTGGCTTAGAACTTGAATGCAGTTGTGGACACGGGCTTTACAGGATTTGACCAGCTCTATTGGTGAGTAATAAGATCCCACAAATCCACAGCAATCCGCTGCCTTCTCATTCTCTCTCACACCCCCACACCTCCTGATTCTTGCATTCCCTCCCAGGTCTTACTGGGCTAAGCCCCATGGAAGTCAGTGAGAGTTTGACCTGGATGACAACCTCAGGATTTCCCCTAGAGCCAGACACTAGGCATGAGGTTCTTAGGGCCAGCTTAGGGGAAACGTACCTGTATGTAAACAGGAGTAATTCTCCGTATTTAATCTCCATTGCAGTGGTGTCTGGGCTGCACCCACTGATCTGATCACTAGCCCCCTGTTCGCTTTATGGCCATGCAGGCAAATTAGGGCAGAATCCCCTAAAGGGGCTGTAATCCCCTTACACTGTGTGAGCCGGCCCCTCTTTCTCTGTGTGGATTTGCACGCTGGGCCCAGCCGTGGCTAATTCCGGCACTGAATGGCACCTGCTTTCCAGGAGTTCCCCTGACTGCTGCTCCTCGGCCCATTCTGCATGCTGGCGGGACTGGACATTCCTTAACCCCACCAGCCTGGCCGTTCTCCCCACTCATGCTGGCTTGGTTATAGGCTAGTGTACATGCATGGTGGGGCGAGGAGGGACAGAGCACACAGCACTCTGCTGCTCTGAGTCAGCCCAGTGCTCTCTGGGGCAGCCAGCAGAATTTAGAGCAGCCCTTAGGTTGCTCTGGTTAATACCAGGGGCTGTTCTGGCTGCTGGCCAGCTTAGAGCTACTTTCCCCCACATCACTCTCCTCAGCTGAGAATCCAGCCTTCAGTGTCCAGGGATGGAAGAAACCTGTCTCTGAGTGACCAGCTACTGGGCAGGTGCAGTGTACCACGGCGGGGGAACGCACGTGCCCGCAATGACCTGGCTGGGCCAGGCCTCCACAGGGGGCTCAGCTGTTAGCCAGGGACTGAAGAAATGTTGTGGGGCCTTGGCCTGAATCTTGACACACTCATGGCAGGGTATAGCAACGGCCATCCACTGCAATAGGGAAGAGCACAAGCTCTCCTCTGACTACCAAGGGGCTGTCTACAGTGCAGCTGGTTCCAGCGCAGGCAGGCAGACGTGCAGGCTCCACTCCAGCGAGCACACTCAAAATAGCCGTGTGGACGTTGCAGCGCGGGAGGAGGCACAGGCTAGTTGGCCAAGTGGCAATGATGATGATGGAGTCTCACGTCTCTTACACATCAGACCAATGCGAGAACCACCAATGCAGTTTCACGTGGGCCAGGCCTGTTCATCCACCACCAGCGCAGGCTGCGCTTTCCTTGCTTTGCACGGTTCACGTTCTTCACACAAAGCGTTAAGGCGCCTTGCTTCAAAGCGGGAAACGGCCACATGACAACTCTGCCGCCACCTTGCTCTGTGGTGGGCTGCTGCTTCCCAGTCACTTGGGTGAACCTGAGAGGCTTTCAAGTTTGACTTCAGCATGTCTTTATATTGTATATGCGGCCCACCGTGAGAATGGTTGCCTTTGCTTTAGCTGGCCATAAAATGTGGCCTTGAGTATTCTCCAGTCGTCCATATGAATGAGATGCCCAGACCAACACAGCTAGCTTGAGCAGACCCGACACACCCTACAGCAGCTTTTCCTCCTGGTATTAAACACTCAGAACTCTGGGCTATTGTAGCAGATCAGTGCAATGCTAGAGCCCACTTGGCAGAACCCCCCACTGCCTAGTGCTATCTGCGACCCGGCTCCTCTCCAGAACTGAAGTTTCCAGAACTGAAATGGCCAGCCTGTCCCTCGCCCACTCTTCTCCCTGCTCCCAGCACATGCTGAGCCCAAGGACCTCACAGAGATTTACAGAGGGATCAGTATCACAGGCTCCCATGTGACAGCTGGGGAAACTGAGGCAGGAAGAGGGGAAGTGGTTTGTTCAAGGGCACACGTTGAATCAGCTGGGGAGTCAGGAGTAGAGCCCTGCTCTCTGCCTGCCAAGGAGAAGCACCGTCCTGGCTTTGCCTGGAGCTGCAGAGTTCTCCTCTGAAACACCCCAGACAGTCTTTCCAAGAGGGGTAAGGTTCAGCCAATCCCATTGTCCCTCGTTGCACTGGAGCCTGAAGCAGGGTTATGAGACTGACTGGACACTGTCCAACCCGTCCAGCTGGTAACCAGCGGCCGAGCTCCGCATAAGGGCCTGATCCTGGCAGCTGCACAGCACCCTCCTCTCCATTGGCTTCTGTGGGTGTGGAGGGCATTCAGCACCTTGCAGGAGCCTCTTGGAACCAAGCACAGCCAGGGCTGCTGACACGTTAACCCCCGGCTCCTCTGCATTCTCAGGGCTGGGACATCCCCAGGCAGCATCCCCAGAAATCAGCCACACCTGGGGAGAGAGGCTGGAGCCAGGGTAGACGGGGGTATCTTGTTAACAGAGCCAGGGTGAGTTTGGGCACAAACCCAGAGTAGGCAGATTCTGACCGAAGGCCCCATTCACAGTCCCTTTAGCCAAAGAGCCACTCTTCTTACCAGGCTCCTAGAGAGATACAAGGAGTTTCCCAGAACAGACAGTGTAATGGAGCCCGGTTCCTACCATGAATGCAGACAAGGTCACAGTTCGATGCCTCCACCCTGTACATTTCTATGCAGAGGCCACTTCAGTCAGGTAACCCTGCCAGAGAGCCAGGCAGACCAGGATACTAAGATCTAGGAGGACAGCCAGGCGGAGACGATACTAACAGGCAGCGGGGCAGACCGACAGATGTGTAGACTAGGAGCTCAGAAAATAGAGAGCTAAGGGAGTGAGGCAATATGTTTTACTGGACCAACTTCCCTTGGTGAAAGAGATGAGCTTTCAAGTTTCCACAGAGCTCGGTGTAACTCAAAAGCGTCTCTTCCACCGACAGAAGTTGGTCCAGTAGAAAGTCTGACCTCACCCACCTCGTCTCTCTAATACCCTGGGCCAACATAGCTACAGCATCACTGCACACCACAGAGGAGGATAGACAAAGTATGCTGAGGGCTGACTGGCTATTCCCAGTGGACCTTTGGTAGAAATATCACGACTATTTAACACGGTCGGTATATAACACCTCACATTGCTGGATGGATTGGTTGAGGTTTATTTTCTAGTGCTACAGCTCTGGGCACATTTACAAGATTCAAACAGGCATTATGAACGTCAGTATCCTTGTCCATTGTGCGTGCAGGGTCAGAGTGCAAAGAGCTCATCTCCTACAGCCGGGCCCTGATTTTTAGACTCCCTCAGCACCCGTTTAGGCTCCTATCTAAAGGCCAGACTCAAACCCTGTGGAGTTACTCCTGATTTACACCTGATTGGCTAGATTTTCACCAGAGCTCGGCACCCAGGGCTCGCAGCCCCTCTGAAAATCTGGCCACTTCTTTCAGTGCCCAACTGGGAGTAGAGTCTATTGAATATCTGCTCCGTAATAACCTGCCTCTCCCTGCACTGGCTGCTTATGGCTGCCCACGAATGCACTCCTCCAAAGCTCCATGCCTAGCCACCACTTCCTCACATGCCTCAGAAAAATGAAGCACCTTCCAGTATGTCTGGCAAAAGAGGACATGAGGGGCAGAGTTAAGGGGCTCTCACAAACAGCCTGCCAATTTGCCCTTTCTGTTTAAATCAAGAGGGATTCTACTTTGAGGGCCTCTTCTGCTTGCACTGCAGCTGCAATCACTGCGGGCTTTACATTACCCTTCACATACCCCTGCAAGGGTGGTCTTGTTTGTTCCTTCTCTTGGTACTGACTAAATCCTGGATTGTGAGCTCCCTGGGGCAGCAGTTGCCTGTGTACTATTTATCTGTACAGTGCTCAGCCCATGGTGCCTCAATTGGGGTCCTCCGAAATAATAAATAAATAATAGATTAGAAATAAAAAATAATAGTGAGGCCTCTTTCTAACATCATTATCCCATTCTCACTCCAGTGTCACTCCTCAGCTGAGCAATGGCAGTGTGCTGGGGCCCTACAGATAAGCTTCCCAGAGGAGGAGAGATCAGTGACGCAAAGTCCGAGTGTCTCCAAAGTGTGACTTGCTTTATTCACACAAACACCAGTCCTGGAACAGAGGGGGTCAAATAGCATGGAGAGCAATCCCTTCTTCCAGGAATCTCAGCCCAACATTAATGACCAGTTCCCAAAGAGCCTCATGAATTGACTCCAATCAGAGCCCATGACAGAGAGCAAAGTTTCCTGCCACTCACATAGCTCCCTGTACGCAGAACCTTGACCAACCTGAAAGTAATAACACTAGTATTTCTTCCAACACTAAAAACTTACTCGCACATTAAGAAAAAATACTTGGAGGTTATGTGTAATAGCGCCACCTGCTAATGCCTGCCATAGCCCCATATTCTGCAAAAGGGAAAACAGAGGCACAGAGAGGAGCCATGACTTGTCCAAGGTCACACAACGGTCAGTGACAGAGCTGGGATTAGAAGTCCTGCAGTTTCCAGCTCTGAGTTCAGTCCCCTACATCACATGGCTTCTGAGATCAGACCAGTGGGGAAGCCCAACTCAGAAGCATGGCTCTGATTTCTGATTAGATTCTCCCAAGGGATGGGCACCCAGAGATAAAAGTGTGCTTATATGCAGGGCCCAAACCTGCGCCAGGGGCAGCATCTCCTCAATTCCTATTCTCTCCATCTGGGAGATAAGGCCGCTCCAGCCCAATGTTCAAACATTCCACGCCTGCAGGATTCGGGCTTTCTGCCCCAAATGGTTCAGGTCAGGGCAGCACCCCATGGTTCTAATTCTTTTCTGAACGTGCCCGGACCCCTTTGGTCTTGAGATCGGGCCACACATCCATGAGGGCAGGGGACTGGACTCGATGACCTCTCAAGGTCCCTTCCAGTCCTAGAATCTATGAATCTATGAGTTCAGGTTTACCCAGGAGAAATCCAGCACTGCCGGCTCAAACGGGCTGGCGAGTGAGCGGTCGTTTCATGGCTGTCACTGGCTGAAACCCAGAAGGCTAGAGCCCCGCCCCATTACTGAAAAAATGAACCAAACTCTCCTGTTCAGGCTGAGTTGGGTGCGAGTCTGGGGCAGTTTTCAATCAGTGCAAACCAGCTTTCCTGCCCCTTCCCCCCACCCGATCAAAGGGCATGGTAAATACACCACGTGGCATGGGGTGGCTGGAAAGACCTCCTCCCCACAGACAGATGGTCTGGCAGCCACCTCAGGCCATGTGGTGATAACTCAGGGTGGGAGTGAAATGGACGTGAGCAAAAGGCAGAGGCGGTAGCTAGCTCCGGAGGGGCTGATCAGTTCCCTGACCACGAGTGGAACTGATGTGACTCACTGGAATTGCAGGGCCAGATTCCTGTCCTGCTTTACACCACAGTAAATCCAGCGTCACTCTGTTAAAATAACAAAAGAGTCCCCTGGCGTACGTGAGAGCAGCGTCTGCTCCTTCTCCCGCCACAAGACCCGTCTACGTGCCAAAACTATGTCAAACTAACAGGCAAGAGAAATACAAACACCTTGTCGTTGTGTGCCTTTCAGAACCCCAGCGCCGCTATGGGAAGTGCAGAGGGCCACAGGACCAGCAGCAATCACAGGAGCCTTTCCCCAGTATTAGAAGCAGGCAGCAGGAGCCTTTCCCCAGTGTTAGAAGCAGGCAGCAGGAGCCTTTCCCTGGTATTAGAAGCAGGCAGCAGGAGCCTTTCCCCGGTATTAGAAGCAGGCAGCAGGAGCCTTTCCCCGGTATTAGAAGCAGGCAGCATGGCTCCTAGGTGACAGTCCAACTCCCATGAGTCCAGCGCAAGTTTTGTCACTGACAGCTATGGCAGCAGGGTCAGACCTAGCTTGCATGTCTTCCCGCAGTCACTAGCAGGTGCTGAAGAGGCAAGGGACACGGAGATGCCCCTGTAGATTGCCTACTGGTGCTAACGCTCCCTGCCCCTTGCATTCAGGGCCTGACTTTCCCTTCCCCAGCACCTTGGGCATTGTTCATAGCAGCTACCCTGCCGGCATGGCAGAGTTTTACATCCATTCAGCACTGGTGGAGGACCAGGCCCTGGAGCCTGGCTGCAACCCATCCAGGTCACAAAAGCCCACCTGGGCTCCCTGCACCCTCTCCCCCCATGGCAGACCTAGAACCCAGGCACCTGTAAAAACCACTGACATCTGGACCCGGTTCAGAAAAAACACTCAGCACAACCGGTGTGAGCACATCCACTCTGTCGTAGCATCCCCAGCCAACGACGAGCGCTACCCAGCACGGCCTGCTGCCAGCGCTCATTAAACGCCCCAACAGGTCCGGCACATAGCCGCAGGGTTTAGCAGGTAATGATGCACCGAGGGCCAGCCTTGTTTTGAGCTAATTACCTGGTGTTGCAATTTGTCTCTCTCATTACGCTGCAAGAGCCAACCAGCTGCAACCCACTGCCCCTGGCCATCGAGTGCAGCAACATCAGTGTTCCACCAGGCCTTGCCGAGGGCCAGATTCGGCCGAGTTAGTCAGTCAGTCACCCTAAAATATGGCCGCTGGCTCCTTCCTTCCCAGCCCCCTCACCCGGTGACAGAGCTGTTTGCTCAGGTCCCACATGCTGCCCCCCCCCAATCTCTAGAGGAGTGAATCCTAGTTTGACTCACCCAAGCCTGGGAAGCCCAGTTCAGGCCCGTCTGCAGGGCTGGTCGGTTCCTCACACGTGCGCTCCTCCTGGGAGAATTCACTTTTCTCCCTGTCTCCCTGCAGCCTGGAGACAGAGAAAGGAGTTAGGGTCAGTGCATGTGTGACCCCCGTGAATGTGTTACGGGTCCCCCTCTGTGCCGCTCCACAGCGGATGTGAGTCTGTTACAGCCCTCAAGCCGGACGTCTGGGCTGTTTAGCTCAAGCTGTAGCAGCTGCTGTTTTGAGCTCTGGAGATCCCCAGTTCAATCCGTCATGTCAGGTGTTGGCCAAGAGGGCTACTGTCATACATGCATGAAAAGCAGCCCCCTGGAGATGCAGGGTAGTCCCCTGGGGTAGGGGTTCGTTCCCCAGCTATTTGGGGACTGAAAGCTCATTGGGCTGCCAGGCAGCAGACTCAACCCGCCCCACGCCAGTAGCAGCGACAGGGGAAGCCAGAAGATCTGGGCCCCACAGCTGGAGGGGACCATGACAGAAAGGGTGAGGGCAAGGAGCCAGCAGAGGGCATGGCTGGTGGCCAGGCTGCCTCTCCTGGCTGGGAGGTAGGGCCCAGCATCTGATTCCAACAGGGAGCCCATCTGGCCCCGCTTGTGGCCTTTGGATTTGGAAATGGGCATGGGACTCACTATGGATTGGGGGGGGGGTGTTTAAACGCGTGTCGGATCCTCGTTCCTTCCATGAGGTCAGTGATGTGATGCTTATGGGTCTAATGAGATCAGGGCTTGGGTCTGGTGCTTCTCTTACTGAGACCAGTGTAACTGCCACTGGCTCCACAGGGGGTTACTCCTGATTTACACCAGAGTGAGTGAGATCTCTGAAAGCCACCCCCCGAGCCCCACGGCGTGAGCCCACCCCACCCCTGCAAATGCTCCCAGTGCTAACAAGGGGCATGGGCAGATGGTCCCGTGGTTTGTGTGGGGTGGGAAGTGTTGGGGGAGGGGAAGATGAGCTGCCCCTTCCCGCAGAGGAGCCCCGTGCCCTGCACGCTGCCGGGCAGGGAACTCACCGGTAGTGGAAGGGTGCCACGGTGGCAGTGACCGGGTGACTTTGCTGTGGGACTGAGGAGAAGCTGATGGCCGGCTCCTTATTCTGCATGGGGCTGCTGGTGCCTAGCGAGATCCCTGGGGACTTGTCCTCGCCCCTGGCTGCCTTGGGCACCCCGCTGCCTTTGCAGAGGGCTTCCGACACCCACTGGCCTTTCACCGGGCAGCTCTGGGGCCTCTTGGCACTGGATCCTTCAGGGGTGCCGGGCAGCCCAGACTCACTGCACAGGCTGAAGCGGGACGGGCTCTTCCCCTGCAGCTGAGGGGTCTTGGCCAGCTCGGCAGTGCCACTTGGCTTCCCCGATCCCTTCTTGGTGCCGTGGTTGCTATAGGCCTCTCCGGGCTTCAGACTCGCCTTCTCTCTCTCTGTCCCTTGAACCAGAGCCTTCTTAGGAGCCCCCGTCGCTCGAGGCGTTGCCTTCGGGCCGCACCGGGGGCTGCTGCCTGGAGTCCTAGTGCTCTGGCTGAGGCTGGACTCCACCCCGTCAGCCCTTTTGCACTCCGATGGCTCTGCTGTCTCTGGCCCAGGCCCGGCCTCCACGGGGGCTTTGGAAAGGCTCTTCGGCTTGGAGCCTTTGGCTGCTGGGCCGCTAACGCAGCCTGGCGCTTTCCCCGGCCGTGGTGACGCTGCCCGCTGGGAAGGGGGGGCCCCCAGGCTGCTCTGCCTCGGGGGCAGCTTGCTCTGGGACATAGCGCGTGGCACCGGGATAGCAGACGCATAATGGCTCCGGCCGGTCACGTTCACGTTCACGTTGGCCGTCCCATTCATCGTCAGAGGGTCCGCGGGCTGGGGAGGGAAGAGAAAGGCAGAGCAAATTAAGGCTGGGCTTGGGGGCGAATGGGGGTTAGAGATGCCCTGGGGATGCTCCTAGACAGGGTGCTAGAGGGGCCCCTCTGGCAGTGTGGTGTCCAGACTAGGGGGAGCAGAGGAACTGCTGGGGTTTGGACTAAGGAGGAGGCCCGTGAGCCTGCTCTTTGGCAACAGGATCCTTTCCTTGGCCTCAGGATCCCTTAAAGATCTGCATAATAGGCTACCCATCTTCAGCCCACCCTGCTGGAGGGGATGGGGTCCCTTTCACACCCAGCCATTTACCCTGGATCCTTTACCCCAGGACTGTATTTTGGAGCTCTGCTTGGACCTCGGGGAACTGACTGCAGAATCCAGGCAATGGAGAGGCTGTGGTGTCTGCCGGCTACAGCCCGGAGAGAGCATGATCACAGAAAGGGCACCACTCCTTGGGCACCCTGAGCTGACGCAGCCGAAGGGAGCTGGCTCAGGGGCCCTGCTTCTCTCATTAGCACAGGGGTGTCCTCCGACACCCAGGACCCTGCAGCCAACTTGCCAGGTGCCCCAGTGCTGCCCTCTGGATCCGATCTCATGGCAGTAACAGCATCTCTCATCAGCCCTGCCTACCCCTTCCCCACAAGGATAGACCACTGGCCCTGGTCTAAAGGCTCATCCCAATCAACGGCAAGAGGGGCTTCACCTGGGATGCTTCTGGCTTAGACAGAAGCAGGAAAAATCAGCAGGAAGCACTAAAAAAGAGGGTTACTTCATTCAGAAACATTCAAGATCCATTCTTCTAGGTGCTTCCCAACAAATGTTTGGAGCAGAAATAGGCCAGAGACACGATCTATGCTAAGGCATCACAGTCTTTCATAAACTGGTGTCCTAGCTACAACTACAGACACAAACAATCTTCCACACAGCTTGAGCTCCAGCTTTGTTGTGCTCATTCACCATGGACCATACCGTCTCTGGACACTACATAGCACGGAGACACCTAGAGGTTGGGTAATATATTGCAAGCAAACATGGCATCACATGTACCAACCCTCTTTCAGATCCAAACCCACCCAAAACTTTGGCAACATCCAACTCCAGATTCACAACTTGCAGCTGGCCCCCGTCTTGAGGATGGGTCTGAACAAAGCCCCCTTTTTCATCCACACCCCACAGACCTCCAGGAAAGTTGGGATCCGGGTCTGTTGCCTGCAGCTGGGTCCCACTGCTGTTTTTGAGGTTCCCCTTTTCACAATATCGGGGTGGGGCAAGGACCCCAGTACAGTGGCCAGAACACAATGGCCATTTCCCTGATTATCCATTTCTACACGATTCCTCTCCATCCCCTCACTTGAGCCACGTTTCAGGGAGAGTCTCACCTGTCCCCCATGGTCCCTTGCAGCTGAAAGCAGGGGATGACGCCCAGCCACACAGAACATGTCACCGTCTGAGCCCTCGAGTGGCCGAGAGGAATTCCTTTCATTTGCCAGAGAAAAATGGGCAGATGAAACAATTGCAAGAATTCAATTTCCATTAAGAAGCCACCCGGAGTCCATATCGCTCACCCCCAGCACTTTAGTCAGATTACAGGAAATTGAGGTCACGACCCGGTTTGGGGTTCAAAGCAACAACGGATCTGAAGAGCGCTAAGTGCAAAGCACTCTCTCGCTCTCTGTGAAATCAGCTGTAAACAGTCAGCCAGGACAGGTGAATGCGAGCAGGGTCTAGTGCTCTGCTAAGCTTCCAAGCTCCCTGCGTCTCCTGCCAGGACCCAGGCTCTCTCTGATCAGCTAGTGTTGGCCTCCTCCCTGTCCCCTTTTGATGGGGTGCAAGAGCATTCTCCACTGCAGCATTGCACCCCCCTAGAGTTCCTGCACTGGCCATCTCTGTCTAAATCTCATCTGAACACACAGCTCTTCTCCCTTATCTCTGCCCCCAAGGGTCTCTCCTCTTTCCGGTATTTATCATTGAACTCTACGAAGTGTCTCAGGACACAGGCTGTGTAACAAACTCTACCCAGCAGAAAATATTGTATTCAAGCACACCTGGGTGGGCACTGCCAGCTGGGTACCTGCAGGCAACAGAGAACCGCTCAACCGGGCCTATCAGAACGAAGAGAGAGGCTGGTATCACCCTGCAAGGGCTGCCGGGAGACAGGATTTGCGACCGTTCTGGGGATCTCGTGTGCTGCATGTCCCAAGTTGCCTGCACATACCGAACGGTGCAGGCGGATACAACTCCAGCAGCGGCACACTGGCCTCTGATTCCCCCCAAGCTCAGATGTAGCAGAGAGAGGCAGCTGCCCAAGGCTGACTGTGATCTCGGATTCAGGGCCACCTGGCCCCAGCAGCAGGAGACTCCTGCTGTACCTGGCACAAGGTCCAGCAGAGGTTGGGTGTAGCACAGCTCAGCTCTGACACAGGCCTGAAGGGCCCCCAGAGACCTGGGTTCCAATCAAAGCAAATCACTTCACCTACCCTGCGCAGCAGTTCCATGGCTGTGAAACCAGCTTCATAGATTCCAAAGCCCGAAAGGACCAGTGTGATCATCTAGTCTGACCCCTGTATAGTGCAGCCCAGAGACCTGCCCCACAATAATCCCTAGAGCATAACTCCCCTACCTCCTGGCACATACGAGGGTTAAGCCATTGATGGTGAGCTGCTCGATCCTACAGTGACAGAGCAAATATTTACATAGACAGAAATCAGACCTCTTACTCGGGTCTAACAAGACGCGCACAAATAGGAAACTTGGTCTTAGCCAGGCTGGGGGACCAGACGCAGAACAGAAAGAGGGGATAGCCTTTCCGACTCCCAGCGCCTGCTCTGCTTCGGGGATCCAATAAAACTCCTAGTGATCTGAATTGTGGTTTGCCCCTGGGGCCATGATCCCAGAGCAGGCAGCCTCCACCAAGCACAGGACAGGGAACAGATCGCTCCTCCTGGTTTCCTTCACTCAGGCAGGTTTGCAAGACAGCTGTCAATCACTCTGCGCCGTAATCCACCTAAAAAGAGCACCGCTGGCCCTAAACTCCATCGCTGTTTAGCCCCTGGAGTCCTTATGTGCTGCCCTGAAGAGGAGCTGACTGCATTGTGCGCTGAACGCCAAGCTGGGTGGAGAATTAAGCAAAGCAAGAGCTGATTTATTGCAAACAGATTAACCTATATCCCCGCCATCCCCAAGTTCTGTCAGACATGGTGGGAACGGCTACCTGCTTACTTGGGGGCCTGGCACATGTGGAAGCAGGTTTGCAAAAGAGCTCAGCCCCCAACATGCCGAGCTCATTGGAAAACCTGTCCCATATGGTCTATTTCAGCAGTGACCCACAGCACCGCCCTCCAGCCATCTGCTGTAGGCATTTCTAGGGGGCCAGTCGTCACCGTATCTAGGCACTGAGCCGGGTGCAGTCCAAAGGCTGATTTGGCTCTACAACGCCCTTTGTACCAGAGATCGCAGGAGACTTCGGTGGCCTGTGCTGTGGAGGAGGTCAGACCAGACCATCCCAGCGGCCTTGGACTCCAGGAAATTAGCGTAGGGAAGCGTCACTTTCCCCAGCCCCTGTTTGTGTGTATGTTAAACCAATCAGACTCCCTGAGGGCTTGTGGAAACGGATCAGTATAACATCTAGTGTGAACATGCTTACTCCAGAATAAGCGTGTCCACACAGTAAATTTCCCTGGGTAGACTAGCCCCACAACTCACACACATCATCTTCCCATTTGAGCCCCCTGCTCTAACGGAATCTAAGGGCCAGTCCATGCTCTTGGCCCGATCCTCACCTGGTGTACATACAGGCAGCTGCATTCCCTTTAACGAAGCAATACTCATTTATGCCAGCAGAGGATCTGGCCCTATCAGTGCTGCTTTGTAACCCGGTGTGACAGCATGGCCGCCACCCAAACACCCCCTTATGGCCAGGGGTACCTCTGCAGTGCCTGCCCCATTTCCCCATCTTCGGGGGCAGGGCTCCTTCAGCCCCATGCAGTCTTTCTCCTTCGCTCACAGCCCTGCTTGGGGGCTGGTTTCTGTATTCACAAAGTTCCCCAAACACAAGCAGAAAAGGGAACTTCCCCCAGTCACTCACAGAGTCCCCAAGCTGTCCTAGAGCACGGCTCTTACCTCACAGTCAAGGAAGCACACAAAGCTTCCCTCACAGAGCCTCTCTTATCTGCCCCACCCTACCTGCTTCCTCTGCAGCCCTCAGGCCCTGCCCCCCAAACTGCTTCAGCTCCTTTCTAAGGAACCAGCTGCATGAGGGGTGGGGGCCTGCCCCATGCCAGGTATCGCTGGCTGGCTCCTTTAGCAAATCTGCTCTAGGCTTCACATCTCCTGCCAGCAGCTCCCTCTGCTCAGGTTAAGACTCTCTCTCTCATCTGACCCCACAGGACAAAGTCGTGGCCACGCAGCCACTTTTCCATAACTTCCTCTCCTGTATCTGTGCCGGCCACGCTGCTCAATTGTGTTTGCATCCAGTGCGTTCTGGGACAATCTGGGCTGCTGCCCCATGACATCCCACAGCAAAAGACAGAGGGCCCTGTGGCCACGCACAGAGAATGAGGCCAGCAGTGCCCAGGGCAATGCAAGGTTAGCGCTATGGATGCTAAAGGAGTATGAACCAGGTGGTGTGGGGATACCCACTGTGTCCTGAGCCAGCCATGTGCCTCTTCCATTACAGCAGACAGAGCCAGGGCCTACAAGAGTGTATGTGATAAATGGAGGAGGGGAGCATAGCAGAGGAAGCTGCTAACAGAAGGGGGTCTGTGAATGCAGGTCCCCACCCCTCCTGTAAAGTGTGTGATAGCACTGTGGGGCTGGGTGAAACAGGTGAGTGTAGAGTGTAGGCTGCGGGATAAAATTCAGATATAAAAGGGGGCTTCAACCCAAAACACAGGCAGGTCAGCACCCAAAACAAAGGTAAGGCACATCTGAGTCGGCTCAGCAACTGGCACGATGAGGGTGGAGGGTTTTGGCTGGAGGTGGGGGTATGTGGGAGAGAGAAGGGGAGAAACACCAGAGAAGGAAGGAGAAGGCAGCAAGGAAGTTTCAGATGCAACCTAAACAGGCATGACCCTGAGAAAAGCCTAGGGGGAGAGCTTTTAGGCTGAGTATTGGCTGAAAGTGGGGTTGGAGATGTGAGCACAGAAACTAACTCCTATAGCTGGAGTCCTGCTGTGTTCAGGGAAACAGGACTTTATTTACATTCTTGTAAATAAACATCACGGTGCCAAGGATACCCGATAGGGTTGCCAACTCTGACTGAAGTTATTGCAGGAGATTCCCCCCCCCCCGCAACATGACGTATTGTTATTGTCTTAAAATATCCCATTAAAATCTCCTGGGTTGCTTGTTGCTTTCAATAGTCAGCGAATGATCAATGCCAGTTCCAGGAGACTCCAGGCCAATCCTGGAGGGTTGGAAACCACAATACCCAACTCCACCATCACTTTCTCCTCCTAGCAAAAACAACCTGCTGGACTCACAAACTTTGGCCAACTGCGTGGGTGAAGAGGGCTAACAGCAGCATGCTCTGCCTTCGTGGCATGCCAGCTGCCAGCTCCCCCATTGGTGAGTGGGGGTGCATTGGCCCAGCAGAGTCCTAGGGAGTCCTAGTTAGTATGAAAGGCTGCGTTGGGCCCTCAGTGTCGGGGGCTCAGACCTGAGGGCAGAATGAGGATGGAAGAGTCCAACTCACCCCACACATCACCTTGGAACTGGCCCCGCCACACGCTGGCGGTTTACGTTAGCCCTTGCTCCTGAGATCAGCTTACATGCTCGAGATGAAAGTAATTCAGGACGCGCAGGGTGGCGAAAGGGTGTTCTCAGGGCAGCAGGGGGTGTTGGGAGACCGCAGATCCTGCTTGGAGATCCCCACATTCACACGGCATCAAGTCACATCAATGAGCAGGATCCGGTTCACAAAGGAACATTTCCAAGCAGAGGGGCAGGCGGCTTTGCTAGCCCGTGGCGTGCCGTGGGGAGGGTGCCTATGGCATCCTCTTCTCTCATTGTCTTTTGGAGCCCTGCTGCTCTTATTGCTCCTGCTATTCAGCCTGGCTGCACTTCGATTTCACACCCGTTCTCGTCAAGCCCGGAGGTGGCATCTGGGTGAATTTCCCCCTTCAGTGCGGAACCAGGATGGGCTCGGCGCTCCTTATGAGATTATACCAGCCCATGGCGTGCACAAGGAAGGGGGTTGACACCTCTTGGCCTGGGAGAGTTTGTGCGTGTGTGAACGTAACCGGGCCAGGAGACAAGCCTGATAGTCTCTGTATGTCTCTGGAACAAGTGCAGCACAAGGAAGACCAGTGCGAGCTTCCTGCACGCTATGCTGGAGGGCCAATGGCTAGGGCCCAGAGGGGGTGGGGGTCTGCCTGGCTTGGTCCCCCTTTGGTCTCTCAGCAGAGACGCACGCTAAGGGAGCCAATTAGCAGTGACTGTGATGTGGTCTGAAACTTGACAGCTCATTTCACAGGGGCTGTGTCCGGTGTGTTAACCACATCTAAAGAGAGGAACAACTTTCCGTCCCTGACGTGGGCTGCTTTGGAGCTGCTTCCCTGAGGTGACAGGCCTGTCACCAACCCCTGCAGCCAGAGATTCACAGCGGTGAAGGCCAGAAGGGACCATTAGCTCGCCTTGTCTGACCTCCTGCCAGCAAGTTTCCCCCAGTTGCCCCTGTGCTGAGCTCAACAGAAAGGCGTCCTGGCCAGATCTAAAGACATTGAGAGATGGAGACTCCACTGCTTCCCAGGGGAGTTTGTTCCAATGACTCACGGTTAAACATTGGTACTTTGTCTGACTTCAGCTTCCAGCCACTGACTCTCCTTCTGCCTTTCTCTGCTAGATTACAGAGCCCTGCAATACCTGTCGTGTTCTCCCCAGGAAGGTACGTACGCACAGCACTGCTCACTCTTCTTTTTGATCAGCTAAACCGACCGAGCACAGCAAGTCTGGTGCTGTCCGGCATTTTCTCCAGCCCTGGAATCATTTTGGTGGCTCTCTTCTGCGCCTGCTCCCATTTGTCAATGTCCTTTCAAACACCGTGGGCCCCACAACTGGACGCAGCGTTTCAGTGTCAGTGTCCCCAGCGCCGCACATGGAGGTAAAGTCGCCTTCCTGCTCCTGCTCGCCACTCCCGTTGAAACGCTCAGATATTGCATTTGTGCTTTTGGCCGCAGCATCTCGCTGGGCACTCATGTCCGCTCTGGCCCCCCAAAGATGGTCTGAGTCCCTGCTTTCCAGGACACAGTCCCCAGCCTGTGGGTCTGGCCTGCATTTCTTCCTTCTCGATGGATGACCTTGCATTTTTGCTGTGTTAACAAGCATTTGACGACTCTGTCCTACATCTGGGCTTCCTCCTGTGCGCTAGCCCTGGGAGCCTCCCCTATCCTAGTGACCCGCAGGAGATGCTATTAGCTGCAGTATATATTACGATTCCTGCTGTGCGCAATCCCAGTTTCTCGTCGTGAGATCCCTGGGGGGACCTGCTACGTGCTGACACTGCCTGTTCCAGCCTTCTAGCTCTTTGCTGTGCTGGAGAAGGGGCAGGCAGCTGGAGCTGTTCGCTCTCCCTGAGCCTGGCCCGAGTGTCTGTCTCATCGCATCCCTGTGGTTTCCTAGCCCGAGCATCATTAGGCAGGGCCTCCAGGGGCTGGGATAACGCGCTCCCCCGCACAGGCTGGCGGGGAAACTTTCCCCTGCTTAGGAGCCTCTTTCTTGTCCTGTCCAAGCACCGCCCAGGACAGATGTGCAGGGAAGCCCTCTGCTGGTCCCGGGAATGCGCTCGGATTACAAGCTTTGCGGAGCACAGCTGGGAAGCCTGCCAGCCACAGCTGGCCTGCAGTAACGCTTCCCGTCCCTGAAACCTCGGCCGCTCATTCCCCCCATCTCTGCCGGGGGGACAATGGGCAGGTGGTGAGGTGGATACAAGCGGCTCATGGGCACGGGCACCACGTTCTCGCATTCCCAGCCAGCCTCCGCTCCAATGCAAAGCACGTGGTCTCTCCTGCTTGGATGCTCTTGAAGTTGCAGCTGAGGATGCCGCTTGTAAAATGCCAGGCCGAATTAGCAATGTTAGGGCAGCTTGGGTCTCCACTGCCTTGCACCTTAGCATTATTTATACTCCAGTAGCACCTAGTGACCCCACAGGAGACCAGAGCCACAAGCTTGTGGCCCTAAATCCAGTGCTCCATGACCATAGCCCTGTACAACAGGAGCCAGGCCAGGCCAGCATCCTGATCCCACAGCACACTGCACCAGCCTTGTACCTTTCCTGCACCCAGACACTCTACTCACTGGCGTCGTCTCTGCCACAGCAAGCGTCAGACCCAATGAGGGCGAGGAGAAGGTGCCACCTCTCTTGATGTCCTATCCAGTAGCCCGCAGTGCTACCTTAGCATCCACCTGCACACAGACCCTCCACCGCTAGGCAACACTAGAATAGCTACATGGGACATACAGGTTCCCCCTACTCCTACCTGTCCTTCTTGCATAACCCTCCTGCTCCTAACCCAGGTGCAAGGGGTGGATGCCATGTGAGAGGCCATGCGACTGCAGTTAGGAATGGTGCGGGGGAGGGGAAACAAGGAGCAGAGTTAAGGTTAAGGCTGGGGAGGGGAAACAGGGGACAGAGTTACTGGAAGCTTTGCTGAGCATGTCCAGACATTCTGATAATGCTGTGGATGAATGATCTAGTTAACCCCTTGAGCTCATGCTAAGGGAGGCATTATTGTATCCAAGGGTGACAGCACAGGTGGGGGCAGGATCTTCCCCCATGTAAACTCGCACATGCCTGGGGTGAGGGCGGAGGCGACAGAGGGATCTGGAGGGGCTGGTGTGGTGCCCAGGATCATGCCAGGGAGCAGGGAGTGGAACCCAGAGCACTGGAATGGGCCCAGGCAGGGCTGACAAGGGGGCGGAGAAGGGGAACAATTGTATCAGGGCCCTGAGCTGAGAGGTGCCCCAGAAACCGCTGTAACATCTGTGTAAATGAAGTGCAGGAGCAAGGGGAGATGCCCCAGCAAACAGGATGTGCTGGGACTCCAAATTTCTCTCAACGGGCCTGGGCAGCAGGTATGAACCCCCAACCCCCCACCTCTCCATGCCTAGTCCCAATACCTCCCTCACCCCCATTCGCAGGGAGCTTCCACCCCGCCCCCAAACCGGCCCATTGTCCAGTCTCACACCCACACCATCATCGCTGGGTTAGAAGTCTCTGCATCCCGCACTAACTGGAGTGTCACTGTCCGACTCCGAGCAGGAAACCTGCCCAACGCTGCTCCCTCCACAGCACACTGGAGGGCTGCGAACCCGTCTATGCAAGTATGGCTCACAGCTCACGAACCATTATGGACACAAGGGGTGCTCGAAAAGCCTGCTGGGTACTGGCATGCAAATGAGCCGCACCCAGCCCCTCCCTTTGCTTCAGCTTTCCCCTGGGCCTACACAGAGGTGGTAGCTATGAGAGGCTGAGCAGGACTGGCCCAGCCCCTCCCTTTGCTTTCCTAGCTCGCGGCGAGTTTGTACAGCTTGGCCAGGGGCTGGGCTAGGCAAGCAAAAGGAAACACGACCATGCAGGGGAGCCCAGGCCTGGCCTGCGCATCAACCTCCAGCCGATGGAATGAGCAGCGTTCTGCCACGCAAGGGGGCAGAAGAATGGGCCTGTGGAGAAGGCATTGGACTAGAACCCAAGATCTGTTCCTGGTTCTGTGGGCAAGTCTGTGCCTCAGTTTCCCCATCTGTGAAATGGGGAAAACACTCCCCAGCCTCCCGGCGCCACCCGTGACTGTTCATGGGCCGCTCGGACACTACACGCGGTAAAGGAGATGAAACAAGAGAAAGGAAGAATAAACCACTATGGGAGGTCACTTTCTTCTTAATCCCACTGTCCACTTCTCAAGCATTCTTGCCACAAGACTGCAGCCCATTGCAACAGCCCATTGCTTCCACTCGCACAGGACCGCCTGCATTGCAGCCACTTTCCACTGCACTGCAGCCTCCCGGGAGGGAGCTCCCTGCCTGAGCATGGCAGCTCCCTGCACCCCAGCTCCTTCCAGCCAAACATCCTGAGCTGCAGCCCAGGGCTAAGTGCCACCCGCCTGCATTCAGGAGGCACATTACATAGGAGAATGAGAAAGGGGGGATTTGACTCACCAGAGCCCTGGGCTAAGCAGCCTCCGCTCACACGCTCCTCGTAGGCCGTACACAGAGGAATGCAAAATCTGGGAATGCAAATCCCATTTCTCACCAGATGTTCGCTGACCGAAACATCCCTCCCCGGCACACTGGCTCCTGCTCTGCTAGCCGGGCAGGGAGTCGGAGGCTCTCAGCACTGCTAAGCTAATTCACTTGCTAACCCGTCTGAATTAGCTTTGCCAGCCCCTCAGATGATCGTCAGTTTCTTCAACAGCTCACTACAAATCGGGCTTCTTTGGGGTTTGTTTTTTAATTCCCCCCCTTATGACTATTTCCCCTGGTTTAATTCCCTTCCCTCCACCCGTTCTCCCAGCTGCCGTCTTGGCTCTCAGTGTTGGCTCCATCTGGGGGGGCGGGGAGAGCTAGTTACTCCGGAGGAAGCCAGCGGGAACGCGCCAAGTCCCTGGCAGTCGAAAAATGCTGCTCTTGCTAGTTCACTTCCCCAGCTGCGCTTGCTTCACGAGAGCAGACCCAGAAAGTTTCCGTGGAGGGAGAATGGGTCTAGAGGTGCAAGCAGGGGCTCCCGAGTTCTGATCCCGGCACTGACTTCCTGCACGGCCACAGCCAAGTCACCTAACTGCCTCATGCCTCAGTTTCCCCCCATGCAACGATACTTCCTATAACAAATCCATGTGCTACAGATACTCTCAGTGGGTAAATCACAGGCATGAGCAAAGCTGGGGTTAGATCCCTGCTCCTGCACAGAAAACACAGGCCTTCACCACTTGAGATACTGGCTATTTCCCTTAGGTGCTAGGAGTAGTAGGTCTCTTATCCTCTCGTGGGCCCAGCCAGTGAGGAAACCATCACTGAAAGACAAAGCTGGAGCACCGCACAAGGAGACTAGCTGGTCAATGATGCGGGAGAGCTTCATGAGTAATAAGGAGCGTTGAAAGAGAACAAAAGACTTGTAGTTTGGGAGCTTCCCCAGAGGGTCAGAGCCTCTGCCAGGCTGAGCATCCAGCCACATGGGTCTGTCTGGTCAGAACTCTTGGCTCCAAAATTCAGGCTGTGGTTTCCCTGTAGATTCCAGAGCTGGAAGCTGGGAGTGCAGCCCCCTGCAGTCTCTGGGCTCTCTGGCTGCTGGTCCCAAACGGAACAGACTGGCTGGAGGAGCTGCAAAAATTGAGTTTAAAAAAGTGACAGCAACTTTTCCAAACCTCCCTCAAGGTTCCACTTGGCCCCGAGTCCTGGGCACAGGTCTGGGTTGGTTCTGATTTTCCTGGAACCGGTATTCCAGTCCCTAGGTTTGAAGGGTGTTTCCCCCTAACACTTAGGGCCCAGTCCTCTCTCTAGGGGTAATTCCCCTGGCGGAGAGGGTTGCACCAGGCTTAGACACCCACTTTGGCCCCATTCAAAGCTGCCTTTGCTGACTGAAGTGGTGCCCGTGCCTTGGGCAAATCTCATGCCTTGTGCTCGGGTTGGTGTCTAAGCCCCACATGCCCTCAAACATGCCCCCAACCAAGGCCTCTGGGATGGCTTCAGCCCTCCGGAACTGGGGAGCCTAGGTGGAGGTGCACCCAGCAGAGAACAGCCCAGGGTAGGACAGCCGCCTTAGCAGGGCCATGGCCAATACTGGCACCAGTTAGCCCAGCAGGATGACTGAGAATCAGGGACTTTCCAGCTGCAAAGCTTGCGCGTGTGTGTGGAGGGGGAGGCACTGAGACAGGTGGTGAGCCAGCCCAATCAACACGTGGGTCAGGCTGTTATTCCCACACACCTGCAGTCCTAAAAGCTCCCCACAGGGCATCCCGCAGGCTGCTCCCCACGCCAGGCTGTATGGTGCAATGTGATCAGAGCACAGTCTGTGCGCGCAGCAAGGTGCTCTGTGAGCCACCGGCCCCATGCAGAGCTCCCTGCTGCAGAGCCTCCGTTCAGCATCCTTCTCTTTGCCTCCCGCCAGTGACCACGCCTTGCCCCTGCAGGGCTCTGTCACGGCTTGGCAACCCTCACTCCCTTGCTCCCGCCCCAGGGAGAGCGGTGCTTGGTGCCCCCACGCTGGCACACCGGCCGATAGGTGTAAACCGAAGCTGCCTAGAGAAACCCTTGTGTGGATTTCAAGCAAGCCTATGGGGGAGGGGAGGGACATACAGCTCTAGCCACGCCTCTTTTTCTTTGCACCACGCCCCTTGTGTGTGCACGGGTGCCATGTGTCCACCCTTCGCACCATGCTACCGGCTCCGCTCTGTGCCCTGGGCCAGCACTAGCCCCATGCTGCACCGCATTAGTTGCACTTTCTTTTTCTTGACACTTGCGCTCCTCGCATGGGCTGCCTGGTCCCGCTGAGTCGGCACATTCTGGAACGGAGCGGCTCCCCGCTACCCTCTACTGACCCCCTTCTGACAACAGAAATTACTCCAGGACTCCAGGATGGGGGACCGAAGCCTGAGCCCACCTGAGCCCCGCAGGGGGTGGGGGCGCAGCTGAAGCCCGAGCCCCACCACCCCGGGCTGAAGCCTTTGGGTTTCGGCCCCGGGCCCTAGCAAGTCTAACACCAGCCCTGGTGACCCCATTAAAACAGGCTCGTGACCCACAGTTTGAGAACTGCTGTCTTAGCAAACTCGGAGTCAGCTGGAGGAAGCAGCCAGAGAGCCATTGAGCACTGCAGGCGGGTGAAGCTAGCTGCAGATTTTATTGTAAAGTTCTTGGTGGACTTGACCTGTTGGAGGCCTTCAACACCAGGAAAGTTTGGATTTCTCCCCTGCTGCCAAAGCATCCCTGCTCTCGTGCACGTGGGTTACGTGAGGTTGGGAACTGGGGACGCTTCCTGTATCCGCAGCTGTCTGTGCCGTGCACGGGGTTGCCTGAGCTGGGTCCGTTCCTGAACCGGCTAAAGTGAACAGCTTGGAAACCGCAATGAGTGACGTCACCAGGACGCAGTGACTGGGGCCGTTTACAACCATGGCCCCTTCCCAAGGGAGGCTGGAAGACTGTGAAGACAGAGAGGAGGAAAGCAGGAAGGTGGAGGGGAGATTGGAGGAATTTCTGCCATGATGTTCTCCAACCTCCTCTACTTCTACGATCCCAGTTTGCCAGCTAAAGCCAGCCTAGAGTCACCTGCTGCAAAAAGGGGGGCTCATTTGGAATCTCCCCAGCCTGTGTGAGAACTGAAATATAGGCCATGCTTTCAGGGTGCATCAGGGCCTACAGCTCAGAGATTGCAAAAAAACCGTCTGAAAGGACATCTGTAATCCAGCAGAGGAATCAGACTGGCAGTGTATTTAATCTTTAAAAAGCACAGCAGGCTAAGGGAATGCAAATCCCAGCCTGCATGTCCTGCGACGTCCACGGGTTTTTCATTTCATCAGGCTACATTCAGCTAAATTAACATGAAATCTAGTTTTCAAAGGCCCTTGGGGGCTAAATCACATGACCGGCAGGGCTTTCGGAGGGACTCCGGGTAACACACTGAGTCACGGAAAGAAAGGTCTTATTTATCAGACAAGATCTAAGTGTTCTCATGCATTAGCAGCAATGATTTCACTGGGAGCTATGAGCTACAAACCCTTCAGAGTTGTTTTAATTAGAGGCAAGGGGGAACCAGTTCAAATAAACCTTGTCTTGCTCTGACCCGAGGGCTCTGGGATGTTCAGGTAACCTCTCTTTCCTCCCATTAACTTTCATTTGCAGAGCTGCCTCTGTCTTTTGGGCTCAGGTTGGGATCTTGCCCAGCAGCCCCAGGATGCTACGATCCCCTCGGTATCTGTAGTTCAAACAGAAGCAGGAGTTAGCAGGGATCTCATGGAAGAGCCTGTTGCGGGGAGATCCAGAGCCGCTGTGCCGATGTACGAGGCTGGGGCAAGTCAGCCGAGGGCTGCATGGGCATTTAGACTTCTGGGGGCCTAGCTAGACAGAGACCCAATTCTGAACCATTTGGGGTTGCTAGACATGTGAAACCTCAACTCTGAACCCTGCTGAATCAGGGGGCAACTCAGATTCAAATCTCTGGATCCAAACCCACCGCGAGGGCTTTGGGTCTGGGTCAGACCCAACGGGGCTTTGAAATATGGTGGAGTTGGCCAGGCCAGCACACAAGACTCCAGCTCTGTCAGACCCAAATCCTACCCCTGAGTCAGCTTTAAAGCCAAATCCCAAACCAGGTCCAACCCCCCTGTTTCCAGCATTAGCACAGACCTGTGCTGGGCTCTGCAGAGACCCGTGCATGGGAGCTCCGCATTACTGCACAATGAACCAGAGGAGCTCAGAGACTGGCAGCTACTTCTGGACTCTTGCGCCAAGGGTCAGTGAGAAGTTGGGAACATCAGGGAGGAGTGTGAGAGATGTGAGAGCAATCTGCTGAGTCCGAGATGGCGGGACACATATGACAGTGAGGGATGGGGACCCATGGCGATGGGGCCAAAAAAAATGGCAATCTTCAAAACCCAGTTTTCTTTCAATCTGGGTCCTGATCCTGCCCCTGTCACCCTTGCACGTGAATGGATTTAACTTGCACTAACCCTTGGACAGGTGGGGAGCTGAGGCCCAGATTTCCAAAGGCCGGTGGCACCCAGCAGCTCCCACTGGGACACTCAAGCTCAGATTTGCCCAGCACCCAAGACATGCATCTCTTTGCAAAAGCCAGTCTGCGTCGCAGATGCCAAGCCTTCTGAAATGGCTGCTTAAGGGGCTTGCCGGAGGTTACACACCAGGAACTGTCCCCAGATTTCCCCAGTCTAAGGCCAGGGCCCCAGCCACTAGGCCATCCTCCCCTTGCTTTGGCATCGGCCTTCTGAATTTCTATTAGCAAAAAGCAAGAGATGTTCATGGCTGGCAGCAGACTGGCTGCGAGTCTGACTAAGGAGGCAGCTGAGAGCTGGATGGGCGCTTGGTCAAGATCTCGCTGAAGGGGAACATGGTGTTAGTGGCAGCTGCAGAGAAGCACAGTCAGGAAACGAAGATGTGTGGAAGGAGTGGCCATGCATGAAGAGATGGAGTTAGAACTAGTGAGCTGGACCAAGGGCTGGATGAGGTGGAAGCCAGTTGAGGAACAGGTGTTTTGGATCATGTTACTTCATGATCAAGCCCTACAACAGAGTCTGGAGCAGAACAGGAAGCCAGGAACATCATCTGGCAGCCATAGCCCAAGTAGGCCAGCAGCATGGCTCAGTGGTTAGGGTGCTAGCCCAGGACTCAGGAGACCTGCATTCAATCCCACCACTGACTCCCTGTGTGACCTTGGGCCAGTCCCACAGGCCCAGCTCCTCAATGGAAATTAGGCACCTAAATCCCTTTGATCTGGGCTTTAGGGTCTCTGGGCCTGAGCACCACCTCTTTACAACATGAACAACAGCGCTGCCGCCTGTCCCAGAGCAGTGTGAGGGGACACGGGAAAGACTGCAAGGTGCTCCTTTTTCATGGGAATGGGGGTCTTGACCTGCAAGGGACGTGGGGCCAGAATGAAACACAAGCAAAGGAGGCAGATGTCTGGCCCTGTGCTCTAGGGCAGGTCCCGCCAGCCAGGCACCACTCTGAGCTGGCCAGATGGGAGAAGTCTCAGTAGCAGGCCCAGCTTTGGGAGCTGTGGGGGCAGGCAGCCCCCACCATGGACAGTAAGTCCTCTCCCTTCAGCAGTGGGACTGCTCCTTCCCCAGGGTCTAAGACCCGGACTCGGATGGCGAGCAGCTGACTCAAGCATACTCCAGAAAGAAATGAAGCAAGACTGCTAGGAAGAGGGAAGAATTTCAAGGACTCAGCCAGAACTTTGATCTCTCCTGCCACTGAGGGCACGTGCCCTCTGATTGCTACAATGCCGTTTCAGGGCTGTGCCTGTCTCAATCTGGTTAGGAGACTGCACCGGGATTCATGCCTCCATCACTTCCAAGTTAGACCACTGCAAGGTGCTCTGTGTGAGCCCTGTGGAATCACCAGGTGGCCCACACAGACAGAGAAGTGCCCATCACGTCATGCTTCCCACTGGCTCCATCTCCAATATCAGATCCACTGCAAGATCCTCATCCTTTAGAGGCTAGGATTTTCAAGAGTGATTTTGGGTGCCCAATTTGAGGTACCTTGAAGAAGCCTGATTCCCAGAGGCTAAGTGCTGGGCATTTGCGGAAACTGAGCACCCCAAATCACTAGTCACTTTTGAAGATCCCTTCCTCAAGTGGGACCCAGCTGTCATGGACAGGCAAGCCATCATGCCCACTGCAGTTAGCAGGGATACCCAAGCGGACAGCCCAGAATTCGCCGCTGAGCTTTTGGCTGTGAAGCTCCCTTCCAGTGGAGATCAGCATATGTCCAAACTGCGGCATGCTCAGCCTGCGCCAGCCTTCTCACACTGACAGTAACTAGGGAATGGCCAAGAGTCCTTCCCCAGGCAACAAGCAACTGAAAACAAAAATCCTTGCTTAGAAATGGCTGGAAGCAGCAGAAGAGGGTCAGGAAAGCTGAGCCTGCTGGATGAAAGTAGCTTTTAAAATGGTCTCTTTGGCGCCTAGATACCATGGTGATGGGCACATCGTAAAAGCATTGAGAAATGGATGAGATTCGCTAGTGACGGATGCTCTGCTAACCTCATGGGACAGGGACCGAGGTTGGTGGGAATGTGGGGAAAGTTGCTGTATGACAGGAGGCAGTGTCACCTAGTGGATAAAGCAGGGCTATGAATGAGCAGTTCAGGCTGCACACACTAGAGGGCAGCGGTGTGCTCACACTAAGATTATTACCGCATTTTGCACTTGTAATTACAACACAATGACTTTTATTTTGTACCATTTCATACAGAATGAAATTGTGTGTTGACGGGACTAAATAATAAACAACAGCAGATGGAGCTGGGGAGGCAGAGACAAGGGCAGGTGAGAGAGGGAGGGAGAGAGAGAGAGAGAGATCTTTCCTGCTGAGATGGGAAGAGAGTTGGAGACTCAACAAGACGGAGACACGGGGAGTGTCGGGTGTGTTCTTAGCTGTCTCTTTACAGGGGCCTCTGACAAACTGGAGTCCAGCCTCCATGCTCCTGGCAGGCTTCTAATTAAAACACGCCGGTGATGGGGAGTGAGGATAAAGGGATGAAACTCGAGAGGCGCAGGCAGGAGGGTCTCCCAGGACCCCATGAAACACCCGTTTTGTTCAGTGTCTTTACAGTGCCTAGCACAATGGAGCCTGCTGCATGACAGGGACTCATAGGCACCACCACGGCACCGATACAGAACAGCTGAGGAGGTGCAGCACCGATCAGCCGGTGCTCAGCACCTCAGAGCCCAGCCCCCTCTCCTCATCTCTCATATACACGCCTGCTTCCCACCATGTTTGTTCCTCTCTACGCTGAGCCCCACTTCTATGCCAATCTGTTGGTGCCCGCATGGCAACCTGGCATCTAAGCCAATTGAGGCAGAGGAAGCTGAGGCAGCCAATGACTGGCCCGAGTCAGCCTCAGGAAATGTAATTCTGCTGCTTGTTGCCAGTGGCATATTTGGCTGATGATGACCCCGCTACGGATGGCAAGTGTTTCCAAAAGTGACTAGTGATGGGGCCCCAACCTGCGAGCCCTTAATAGGGCCTGGCTTCCAGGAAGTGCTGGGCACCAGCCCCTGAAAAACAGCCTGTGTGAGGTGTCCCAGGTTGGGCCCCCAACACCGCCAAACCATCTGGAAAACGTCAGCTGATGGGGGTAATGCATGAGCCTGGCACCCCTAACTTGAAGGTGCCAGGGGCTTAGCCTGGGCTATCACAGGCCATGTTTCATTTTACTGGGATGCCCCTTTTAAAGGGAAAGATTTTCCAAACCATTAGACTCATAAATCATGGAATATTGGGTAGGAAGGGACCTCAGAAGGTCATCTAGTCCCACCCCCTGCTCAAAGCAGGACCAATCCCCAACTAAATCATCCCAGCCAGGGCTTTGTCAAGCCTGACCTTAAAAACCTCTAAGGAAGGAGATTCCACCACCTCCCTAGGTAACTCATTCCAGTGCTAGGCATTGGCTTAACTCCACCCCCCTTGAGGTCACTGGGAATCCTCCTCATTGGGAACAGTCTGGCCACGCTAGCATCCTACTAAGGCCTGGTCTATACTAAGGTGGGGGGTCGAACTAAGGTACGTGACTTCAGCTATGTGAATAGCGTAGCTGAAGTCAAACTACCTTAGTTCGAACTTCTTACCTGTCCAGATGCCGCGGGATCGAAGTCCGCGGCTCCCCCATCGACTCCGCCACCGCCGTTCGCGGTGGTGGAGTTCCGGAGTCGACGGGAGCGCGTTCGGAGTTCGAACTATCGCGTCTAGATTAGACGCGATAGTTCGAACTCTGAGAAGTCGAACGCTACGCGTCAACCCGGCAGGTAAGTATAGACCTACCCTAAGAGAGTGTCCTATTTCTGACAGCCACTGGAGGGAACTAACCCCAAACAGAGCCAGGAGACTGGCACATCTCCAGCTTGCCAGCCCTTCTCCCCAGGTACAGGGGCATTGCTCTGGTGAGAGTTCCCAGGCGACCTTAGCAAGTGCTGTCCATAGGGATTTCTTCTTATAGCCCAGCCGCCTTGAGCACAGTGATTCTTTCTTTAGCTTTCTGGCTCTATTTCAAGGGGTTGCCCCCAGCTAGTGGTGTTTCCGCTTTGCTGAATGTTCTGCATTTTCTCTGCATGAGGCCAGTCCGCATTCTGCTTTGCAAATATTGAAAAGGCAAATTGACATCCAAAAGCAAATACCCATCATCCATATGGAGGGCCAAGGGGGAGAGGGTCACAGGCATGTATGGGAGTTAGCACACAATGCCCACTGACTTTCAGGTGCCTACCTGTCCCTTGGGCCTGTGAATCCCTGCAACTAAATACGAGGGATAGATACAATCAGGAGGGACTGTTGGGAAATGAAGAGGTAACAGCTGCTTGCAGCTGGAAAAAACGAATAGTGAGTGATCAAACCTGGAGTAACCTAGAGAGACCCCAGCTGGGGAGGTTTTGAACATTTCAATGGATTGTGCAGCTGCTACCTGATGTCACAGAAAGTGGGCTGGGGAAGGAGAGACAGCCGAGGTAGCTCCCACTATTAACAGACAGTATCTAAGCTCCTCCAAGTTTTTTAAAAACAGAAGTGACGACAACAATCTCACCTGCCTCTTTCCTCCCCAGTCAGTCATGGCTTGATATAGTGCATGTGTCCATGTGTGCTCAAGCGTGTGCATGTGCATGCAAACCTGTGTGTTGGTGTGTGTGTGCATGTAGAACATCAGAGATGACGTTCTCAGAAAGATGTGAATGCCCCTGGATCCCAGCCCTGGTGGTGCTCCCAGGGTCTGTCACTAGTGGTGCTGAAAGGATAGCTCCTCCGGGCATTGTCAAAATCTAAATGAGGGCTGAGGTTTTCAGAGGATTCGGGGGCCCGATTGCCAGTCATTTTAGAGCTCCGCCTGTATTTTAAGCCAGGCCCAGCCCTGTGCCACTAGCAGCATCCAGGACAATGAAAGGCAAATGCATTTTTTTAAAATCCATTTCATTTTCCCCACTAATGCCAGGACTTTGCCACTTTGGTCTCCACTTGCTGGGACAGGGATTTAGCCTAGTCTGTTTCAAGTCAGTTTCACTTCCCTCAGCCTAGCTCAAGGATTGCTAATGCTGCTGGGGAAGAAAATGTCTATTAAAGAAAATTAAAGCAACATTGTCAGGAATACTAGGGTTTGTAAATCATCCCTTTCCCTCCTCTCCGAACCCCAGCCAGCTTTTCTTTAACAACTAGAATTAAGGACGTCACACTGTGTGCTCTTCTGACAAGAGTTCATTAGAAAACTCGGTGATGGTGATCGTTAACATGAATTATTATTTGCTTGATCCTGCTGCCTTTGCTCAGGCAAGTATAGCCACTGATTTCAGTGGAGACACTCCCAGGTGTGAGGGCTCCCAGGCTGGCTGTGTTATTCGCATGCTTACTGGGCAACACACTGAGAAACTAGCCGTCTCTGATTGGGATGGAGTGAAACTCAAGCTGCAGGTGGCATTTTAAGACTAAGAAAAAGTGTGTGAAATTAATGGAGAACAACAGGGATGGCAGTGAGTGCAGCTGCCTCTGTCTCAGTCACTCTGAATCCCAAGCATGAAAACTAGGAACGAATGCCTGAGCAGGAGATGTCATAATCTCCACTGAGTGTATTGGGCCCTTTGACATCTACGGCAAAACTCACATTGACTTCCGCGGCAGCAGAATTGGGCCTGTTCTGCATGAGGCGCATCTCCCTGCTGTGCCAGGGAACCGACATGCAGAGTCTGCTGTCTTTCAGGGGATCCATGGTGGATCGGTTTTGCTGGTCTTAATTCATGCTTAATTCGTGTTCCTCTCCCTCCCACCGTCCCATGAGGAATGGGACCAGAACAGAGTGCCAGGACTGATCTGAGCTGTGCTAAGGAAAATGGCCCACACCAAGGGCTGTGCTCCTCTGCACTGCGCAGCAGCCAGAGAGCACAAGAATGGGGCATGGAAATGAATATGTTCTAGCCACCAAGACTGTGTCACATGGATGCTAGATGCAGCAAGCCTGTGGTCTGGCAGGCTGCATTCCCCAGTGGTTACAGCAGGGGACTAGGACTCGGGAGAAGAGCTGAGTGGGCAACTGATTTCAGTGTTCAAAAAAAAATTCATCTTGGGTCAACCTGAAACGATTCAACCTGAAGTGATTTCTTTTTTTTGTTTTGGGGGATTTTGTTCATCCTTTTGGTTTGTTTGAAATAAATCTAGATACGTTTCTAGATGAAATCCTTTGAGTCTGAAAAAAAATTGGGCCAAAACTATGTACTGAATTTGACCTGAATTTGTGAATAAATTTGATTGACCTGAAACTGCACTTTTCGGCAAATCATGGTTCACTCAGCTCTAGCCACAGAGTTTAAAGCCAGAAGGAGCCACCAGATCATCTTGTGTGAGTTCAGGTGTATCCCAGGCTACCAGCACCACCCACTAACCCCAACAACTGCCATGAGATCTCTCTATGCCTGTGTACCTAGGGACAATACTCGGCCATGGCTCTTTGGAAAGCAAAGTATCACTTTGATTAGGGAACCAGGGAAATCTCTCCCTTTCTGCCCATGGCTGCATCCTAGGAGGCCAGCCAGCTGGAGATGCTTCATTAGCACACACACACCCTGACAGTAGCTCTGGAAGGTGAATACATATCAGTGCTCTCGGGGAGCTCCCAGGCCCCCAGGATGGAACCTTGACTTCCAGCTGCTGTGATGCCACAGGGATGGGCATGGCGGAGATCACCAAATCTAACGGGATCTGTCCAGCCTTGGCCCCATGTGCCCATGTAGACTCTGCCAGGCTTTCCAACATCCCTTCTGAAAGGGGGTGCTGGGGGGCTTCCAGCAGTGACCTGGGAGTGCAAGAGAGACAGGCTTACTAGCCCCTTGGATCACTCCAAGGCTGCAAACATCTGGGAAGTGCTCCCACAGCACGGAAGGGTGCCTGAGATGCATGTACCAGTCTACATGACATTGCCCATCCCTACCCAATAAACCCTGCTGCATCCATTCTGGATCCTTCACCTCCCAGGTAGCAACACAGCAAACAGATCCAGGTTCATTGTTCTCTGCAGAGTGGACAGGACCCAGCTCTGTCTCACAGGCGACACAATCCTTTTTCCCACTGCACTGTCCTGTGTCCTCTCACTGATCACTGTTATGATCAATTACACTATAACCCACCAGTGCTCATCCCAGGTACATCCTCACCAAGGGAAATAGACACAAAACCAGAGGAAAATATGGGCCTGATTCCTCCCTCCCTCACCCCTGTGTAAATCAGGAGCAACCCCAATGGGCCCAATTTCCCCCTCACTCACCCCATGTAAATCAGGAGCAACCCCACTGAAGTGAAGGGAATTATGTTGCTAAATTGACTTGAGACTGAATCAGGAAAGGCCGGGCCCAGCCCTTCTTGACAGTCTGGGATGTGTCTAATGCAGCACGGGTGGTGCCAAGACCAAATAATACGGTGACTGGAATGTAGATGTTGCCATCTGCACCAGTGGGCACCCCTGTGTGGGGAAGTCGAATTCCGGTGCACTCCTGTGAGCACTGGGGAAGCAACCCATGCAACCGACGCAGTCCCTATAAAGGTGCAAACCCCTCTCATGCCCCAGGGAATACAAATCACACAGCTCATTGTTGCAAGACAAGGAGTACTCGCCCTGGTGCGCCAGCCAGATTCTGTCATCCTGCCTTTCTAACCCTGCCAGCTATCTCAGCTCTGTACTCCTAGCGAGCTAGCATTCTGCATTTCTGTAGAGCCTCCCATCCCAAATCCCTGCCCAGGCCAGGTGCTGATCCCAGACTGCTCACTTTTGGGAAACGGATGCAGGAGTGGTGATATGCGGCCACTTCTAGGGGAGATAGCAGCAGCCAGGTCAGTGGCCAGTTCACTGCACTTCTGGGGTAGGAGGCAAACATTAGTCTAGGAAACACCCTGGGGCAAATGTCTCCTCTCACAAGAAGTGTTCCTTGGGGAGAGGGATAGCTCAGTGGTTTGAGCATTGGCCTGCTAAACCCAGGGTTGTGAGTTCAATCCTTGAGAGGGCCACTTAGGGATCTGGGGCAAAAATCTGTCTGGGGATTGGTCCTGCTTTGAGCAGGGGATTGGACTAGATGACCTCCTGAGGTCCCTTCCAACTCTGATATTCTATGACTCTCATGTCCATGCAGAACCAGCAGGACATGAGGTCTAGGACCTCCTATCCTAGACTGTTGTGTATCCTTGCAAATGGCAGCTGCATCCCTGTAGCACTGCCAGATACACAAGAATCCAGCTTGGGAGGTGGGGGGTGTGACGTTATTGATATAAATTGGGACCATATAGAACGGGTTGCAACCGAGGTCCTGTAGTGGCACCAAATCTTAGGTAAAGGGGGTCATATAAGGTGTCTAAGACCAGGTTATGGGTTGCTGGTTATGATTATGCTGTCTGTGTGCATGTATCATGTTTAGTTGAAGTTATGTATATTGGCTCTATACTGTCTGTATTTCAAGTTGGTGATGTGCTTCTGGTGATATCCCAGACAAGCTGGTGTTAGCTCTGCTTAGCCTGCTTGATAGCCCATTAAGGATCATCAGCTACACAATTGACCCAGGGAGAGAAGGCAAACACGCCTTGTGACTCAGCAAGGTATGCAGAGACTTGTCCATGTGACTGCAGACTCCATTTTGTGGTGATTTTCCATAGTAAGAACAAAGAGGTTCTTACACCTGGAAAAGCCTATATAAGGCTGATGCATCATCTCCATCTTGTCTTCAATCCTGCTTCTTACCTCTGGAGGGACTTTGCTGCAAGCTGAAGCTCTACACAAGGGACTGAATGACCCATCCCAGCGGGGGATGTACTCCAGAGACTTGATTTGAACCTGCAGATTATGCCATCACTGCTGCAAGCCTGAACTAAGAACTTTGCCATTACTGTATGTAATTGATTCCATTTAACCAATTCTACCTCTCATCTCTACCTTTTTCCCTTTGTAAATAAACCTTTAGATTTTAGATTCTAAAGGATTGGCAACAGCGTGATTTGTGGGTAAGATCTGATGTGTATATTGACCTGGGTCTGGGGCTTGATTCTTTGGAATCGAGAGAACCTTTTTCTTTTATTGGGGTGTTGGTTTTCATAACCATTCATCCCCAGGACGAGTGCACTGGTGGTGATACTGGGAGACTGGAGTGTCTAAGGAAATTGCTTGAGGTGACTTGTGGTTAGCCAGTGGGGTGAGACCAAAGTCCTTTTTGTCTGGCTGGTTTGGTTTGCCTTAGAGGTGGAAAAACCCCAGCCTAGGGCTGTGACTGCCTTGTTTGAGCAATTGGTCCTAATTTGGCACTCTCAGTTGGGTCCCGCCAGAATTGCATCGTCACAGGGGGAATGGGCGACAGGGGTCCCAGCTGCATGATGTTAAACAGCTGCCACCTCTCATCCCAGAGGTGGCTGCACTACAGTGGTGGGGGCAGCGTATATAGTTTGTATATTACACATTGTAGTCTGTACAGCAATTGGGGGCCCTTCATAATGAAATTAAACAGAAGATAGAACAGTAGCAGTTCCTGGAGGCCAGAGTTAATACTGGGATCTTTTACTCTCTGCTAAGTGTCGGGAGATGGGTACAGGGAACAGTTTTCATCTAGGCCAGCCCAAGCCAGGACCCAAAGAAGCTGCAAAAGGCAGACAGCTTGTGCTATCTCCGCACGTGGAAAGGAACAATAGACATGGCGATTTTTGTGCCTCCCCTGCCCTAAAGCAGCAATTTTTGACTGGATCCTGATTCTATAGTTGTGCTGGTGACATCGAGTCGAGGCACAGTCATGCAGGGGACTGTTTATCAGAAGCTGCCCAGCTGCAGGATCTGGTGCCACGTCTGGCTCTGCGCAAGTACAGCAAGGTCACAAAAGAATCTGTAGCTGCAGTGCTGGGATTGATGAAGAACCAGGCAGATACTATGCTGCTCTTCTCTAGCCCCATGCTGCAGGAGATCCCAGTGCCTTTGTCTCACCATTCTCCTGGGATGTAAGGAAACACCAGCCTATTTTTTTCATATGGGAAACTGAAGCAGAGAGGTTAAGGGACTTGCCACAGGTCCCCTGGGATGGCAGTGGCAGAGCTGGGCAGCAGCAAGCTACAAAAGGGCTGGGACAGATGGAGCTCACTGCAGTGTTGCTAGGGGGCCTCCTATCTCTCCTGGGCTCCAGCCCATCAGGATACTGCCAGAAAAGTTGCATAGCAAGGGGCTTTCAGTGTATTAATAGAATTAATTCATTACCAGTCAGTTTTCTCTCACTCTAACTCAAAAATGAGTCTATCCATCCTATAAACAGTTAATCCCCATTATTTTATTAGTCAGCACAAATTAAGAACACTCCTAGGCCATTCGGCAAAATTCCCACGTTGAGCAAATAATTAACTCAATTCCAAGTTTTCTGCTAAATCAAACAATTCCATTAATAGACATTTTTAGACCCCAGTGACTGTGTGTTTTCTAAGGGATGCGCTCCATAGCAAAGCGACTGGAGCTAGTGAAATCCGATTGCCACCTGACCAGCCAGGCAGAGAAGAGCTGTGCTGCTTGCCGTTTAAAGGGGCGTGTGTGCCCCACACGCTGTGTCATGCTTTGCTAGGGGAGTGAAAGCTGGGTCACCAAGCTAAGTAGGATTCAGATTTGACCTAGATAATCAGCCCTGGCCTCCCATCTCAGTGGGTTCTTTTTCAATTAGCTAAAAAGGGAAGTGATTTAGCGCTAATGAAAATAAATTAACAACTGCCCCCCAAATCGCAAGGGGGCCCAGGCTGCGTCAGCGCCAGCTGGAGACATGGGACAGCAGGGAGGTGAAACGGACGCGTCAGTGGGTCTGACTCAAAGCAGTGCAGGCTAACCCTGCCAGCCCGCCTGCCCTGAGAGAGAGGCTGCTATAAATACTTGGAGCCTGATTCCCCATTGCCTCGCACCTACTGTGCCACACTGCAGCAGCGCAAATTGAGTAAGACGCCACCACATCAGAATAGGAGCATTTCACACCCCCGCTGCGCTGGTGTCAATGACGACAACACAAGGTGCAGTGCAACGGGGAACCAGGCCTGTGGCATGGAGACAAACCACAATGGCAGCTTTGATTTAGGAGGAATCTGCCCTAACTGGGACTTGAACAGGGGGAGCAGAGCTGCAGCCGGAGCCTTTGAGCTAAAGGAAAATCACCATTAGTTCGGCCCAATGCTAATGACATACCCTGCCAGCTTCTAGCTACTGCCCTATTCTCAGCTGCTGTAGCTCGCGCCCTGCAGCGGTTGAGCAGGACTACGTGGGTGTCTGATACTGGTCTCATCCCCATACTCATATCAGCAAAGGTCACACCAACCTACAGGCTCTTTCCAGTGTATTCCCTCCCCTGTCTGCTGGAAGAGAACTGCTACAAAACCAAACAAACCCCAGCGCTTCCGCACCAAATATTATTTCCATTCTAGCAAAACAGCTCAGTCGATGCAGCTGTTTCACAAACACCCCGAACGCTGTGCAGGGCTGGCACCCGAGGACACCCTGCTAGGGACAGGCATAGCAGCATAATTGCTCCATTGCATGGAGAAACCGAGGGCCCCGCCACACTTAGAGGGCTGGAGACAGGGCCGGCTCCAGGCACCAGCTCAGCAAGCTTGGGGTGGCCAAGGGGAAGGGGCAGCATGTTGGGCTCTTCGGCGGCAGGTCCCTCGGTCCCTCTCGGAGGGAAGGATCTGCCGCCGAACTGCCACTGAAGAAGAAAGCGGCGCGGTGGAGCTGCCGGCAATCGTGGCTTTTTTTTTTCCCCCACCGCTTGGAGCCTGGAGCCGGCCCTGGCTGGAGAGCAGAATTCACATGGGCGGATTCAAAGGCTAACTCTGCCCCACCTCCAAGCAGCCCAAATCTATGCAGATTTCCTCTCTGAAAGCTTGATTTCTTAATGAAACACGGTCAAGGCTGGGGGATCAAAGCTGCCACCTTCCATGCTGCCCATACCTCCTTGCTAGGCCCACAGGGAAGTGTTTAGTCCCCAAGGTAGAGCAAGCCACAGTCCCTGTGGCTGAGGAAATGCCTGCTGCAGCCCTGGGTCAGTCACAGACTTGCACACCCAAAGCAACCAGTGAAATCTTTGTGGGGTCACGGGGCAAAAGCCACAGGGGATCAGGTGGTTGGTGCAAGTCTCAGCAACACTCCATGCCTCGGTTTCCCTATCTGTCAGTCACCAGAATGGAAACATTTACTGCAGGTTTTGATTGGCTTTACTTCTGAGCAGCCCTACAATAACTACTCCCACCACAATAACAAGCCAGTGTGCGGTCTGGCCCTAAAGAGCAGGCCTACAACAACAGACTCTCCCCAGTAACAAACCAGCCTCCAGGAACAGGTCTATGAAAACAAATAAGTGCACCCAATCCTCAGTTAGACCCTACAATAACAAACTCATCACCACAGCAAACAGGGCCCCCTTGAGCAACAGCATGTGTAGGGGAGGGATCTCTGCTTCCCTTGACCCATGCAAAGCAGGGCTGAAGTTAGAGCAGCCCTGAGGCTGCTCTAATTTGTTTTCTGGGACCCCCATATATATGGATTGCAAAAGTGGCTTAAAGCCCCTGTGCCCCAACCCTGCTCCAAGCACAGGGACAGAGGAACTGAGTGATTCTCCCAGCCTGGACACTGGCTGCTGCTGCAGAGACATTTTTGCACCTTCTACACTGTTTACATAAACCCACAAATCTCCCCGTGCATGAGGAGAAGAATCCCCTTGCGATGGCTCTGGACAGGCCTGGGCTGCTGAGCTCAGCAATAACCGTAGGCCTGTCCCTCTTGCCAGCCCCAGCCCTGCACTGCTTTGGCCCAGTTGGCTGCTCCGCTGTGAGGAGCTGGGCCAACTCCAAGCACTGTCGGGTGGGTGGATGGATGCCAAGAGGCTTGTGCGGCTTCAAATCACTTTCCCAAGGGGTTTGCAAGGGCAGGATCCACCTCCCATGAACAGAGCAGCCAGTATGTGCCATTAACCAGGGGCTTTCTATAGCTTGCAGCAGCCGGGGGAACATGGTGGGACATGGTCCAGTGGAAACCTGCCAGAGAGACCTGGGGACAGGTCCAAAGAGACCATGCTGGGGAAGTGGGTAGAGATCTGGGGACAGCACTCAGCAGGGAGCATGCGGGAGGTGGGGGCCATTTGGGGGACACACACTCTGCAGGAATTGTGCCAGAGGAAGAATCCAGGCTCAGGATCTGAAAGGAGCATACCAGGGGAGGATGTGGGATTACAATCTGAAGGGAGTTTGCTGAGCTGAAGCCCTGCTGCAAACGTCTTCTACTGGCAAAGAGTGACCAAGCCCTTGAAATCCCTGCACCCAGGCCCTGAGCTCCAGATCAGCCCCTCTCCTGAGTTATCTGTACACAAACAGCACCTGGGAGCATGGCAGCACTGCCAACCCTTTGCATTCAAACATCAAGAGTGGGGCCCCCCCAAATCACAAAACCGCCTTCCAAATCATGAGATTCAAACAATAACCCATCTCAGATTCTATTTATTCCCCTTCTGGAGACAGAGACATGAACCGGTCACATTTCCCAGCTTTTTTCCACAACCAGAATGGGGGGTGGGGGAGAGGGAAGAGAGAGACTGGCTTGTTTTTTTTAATAGAAGAAAAGATTTTCCCATAGTCCCCTGACTCATGGAGCAGGGGTTTTCAGAAAATCCCCGAGCACTGTAAGAGTGGTGGTAAAAGTGAGAGCAGGAGATGCTGAATTCTGGCTACATGCTAGCCATGAACCTCTCTCCTCCACCCTCCTGGGTATCACGGGGTTACTGGTGAAAGGTTCACCAAGCCCAGCTCCTGGGAAGAAAGGCACTGAGGAAAGGAGGCTGGGGAGATGAGGTGCAGATGCAGAACTAACCTCCCCAGAGTGGCATGCGCTCAGCAGCCCGGCACATCGGCAGTCAAACACTGCCTCTCTCCTTGACTTCCTGCTAAAACAGTCTGGGGAATGTCATTCTGGAACATCCTATCTAGCCGGTCCCTTCAGGGGTAGCAGAATCACAACAACACACCCCACAACTGGGTCTTTGGCCCCTCTTTCCTAGGCTTGGGTCCTTCAAAACATGACTAAATCAGCTGCCCCAACTCCAGCATCTTCTGCCCCAGCAGGCTCAAAACCTTAGTGCCCTCTGGCTTCTGATTTCATCCTCACAGCAAGAACCTCCTCTCCTGATGTCGTTCTCAATTCCTTGTTCCTCCCTAGGACCTGCTACAGGGGCTGTCTTCCCCCTGCGGCCTCCCCTCTTGCATCTTGAGTCCCCACTGGCCTCTGCAACAGAGAGGAACCCCCTGGGTATGCTGTGTCCCTCTCCAGCTACTCCAGGTTCCCTTCTAATAACTTCAGCTTACCTGACACACCCCCACCAGGGCCCAGCTACTCCCTTTAACCCCTTCCTAAGTCCAGCCCTTCCTCCCCAGGCCTCCTCTGGGGGGTGAACAATCAGTCACAAGGGGCTGGACCAGCCCCATCCCTTCAAAGGGCCAGCCACCCCTTGACAGTGAGGGAGATTTTCAAAGACCCAGGCCTGAACGGGTTTAGATAAAATACAACCTCCTTTTTTCTATTTGTCGTTAAAAAGCTCAGGACTGGGGACGTTTGCCCTCCCTGTTTTTGCTGGAGGTCTCTTTGGAGGACTAGAGAAGCAGACTGGGGATTTAAGACCTTAACTGTGACTCTCTGGGTCAGGTTTCTCAGTTACAGTAATAGATGTTAATAGAAAACAATGGGGCTTATGTTCTTATGCTGCTCATATGTCCAGTTCTGTCCTCAGGTACACGGTGCTAGTCCTGTTGGAATCAGTGGGACTGCGCCCACATGAGCGAATTCTTTGAATACGGGTGTTTCTAGATGAGGGACATTTGCACCAGGGCCAACTCTAGTTCAGACACAGTGCGTGGGTGCAATGCAGCACTGACATTGGTGCTATTTACCTAGGGTGACACTGGTGCAAATTGCATATTCTAGACAAGTCATGACAACATTTCCCTTCTAGTCAAGACTTACTCCTGCCATGAGTGCAGGGGACTGGACTAGCTGACCTCTCGAGGTCCCTTCCAGTCCTGCGATTCTATGATTCCCTTCCACTGCTCTTGCTGGGTGCTTGTGCTGTGAACATCTCACCAGTTCTCCAGTCAGCCAAAGAGCCTGCCAGGAAATCCAGGGCAGACAAAGCCCAGATTTGTAACATAAAACACAAGCTGATTAAAAGTAAACCAAACCTCTCTGGAACTTTCAGCTCTTTCAGGCCTGGCTGATGCACCATCAAGGAACAAATCAGGGTGGGCCCCCATGCTCACGGCTCTTTCATGGGTCACCTTTAAGGTGAGGACAGCCAAAGCCAAGCTCGGAAGCAGAGGGTTGATCTCAGAGGGGATGGATCTGACCTGGGGTAACCCTGCTGGCTTGGCCAGGATCTCCACTTGGCAGTGCCAGGCTGCCCAAGCGAAAGGAACAAACGGCATTTATAAAAACCCGCACACACAAAAAGAAATGATGTCTAAGGAGTTTGCTTCCCTTCTCAGTTCCAGCACATTAATATGAGACTCACATCAAGGCCGAGAGACCGAACCCTGGCAGGAGATCAAACCTCAGCTCCCAACCGCCTGGGGACAGATCCTCATCGTCGCTACATCGGTGTCAATCTGGAGTAACCCCTTGGAAGCCAATGCAGCTACACCAGTGGAACCGAGATCAGGATCCAGCCCTGAGCTGGAGTTGGGCAAGGCTGTGCGTGTAATGCACCCACTCTGTCCTCCCCCTCCCTCAGCCCCTCAGGAAGGGCAACAAAGAAAGAGCTGTTGTTACGCAAGAGACATAAAACTTTTCTAAAAGAAACAGATCCAAGCAGGGAGAGAAAGGAGCCTTGAGAGGGGAACAATCTTCCAATTCAGCCCGAGCCCAGGCAGCTCCTCTGTTAATAATATTAACAGCCCTCCAGCCCTCACCCCATGCCCCCTCTACGCCCACCCTCGAGCCTAGATCCGGATGTGAGCAGAGCTGGACTGCAGGATGCTGGGTGCAAAGGGAGAAGCTGCTATAGCCCCAGCAAACAATGCTTTTCCAGCCCCCTTCTTCATTCGTGCACTGGAGCGACTTGATTGAAATGCTGGCTCCCAGGCCATATACACAAAGGGATGGTCCATGATGCAGGTGCTTGGTAAACAGCCTTCCCGATAGCCGGGTCTGGGGTGGGGAAAGGACCGAGCTAGCCAAAGCCTGGAGACGAATGGAACTTCCCCCCTCCAGACTTGGACACCTCCTACCAGTCTGCTCATTGCCTGCAAGCAGCAGATCTGCAGCACCAAGGAATGCAGGGCCAAGGTTTGCCCAAGTCTCGCAGCTCAGTGGTGACACTATAAATGAAGGCGCCAAAAGGCCCATCCTACTTATTGTCGGGTCAGTAACGAACATGTCAAAACGCACCTGCCAGGAGGGCAAGGATGGATGCTTACAGAAGGCTTTGATTTCCGTATTCCATTATGTATCTTTATAATGAGAGATGGATGCCACCCTGCCCCTGGATCCTGCCTGCTCAGGGACCATTCAGATATGAATCAGAACTATGGGGCAGGGACCCGTCCCTGGTTACTCGCCTGCTGCAGCCTGACCCGTTTCCTTAGCACTGTGTTCTTTCCCAATGCGGCTCACACGCCCCCGGTGATCGCAGTGGGCAAGGGTTATATGTGGGGCATGCACATGGGTGTTGGACCCGGGGGCATGCATGGGACCCTGGAATATGGGTGAGGTGCTGCACCCAGGAGGCATGTGCAGGGCCTTGGAATATGGATGGGCGTGCCATGCCCTTGGGGAGCACACAGCATCACAGGGCCCACAATTCCCACGATCGCCAGTTGGAAAAAGAAATGGAAAGAGGGTGAGCTACTGTTATACCCCCCCCCCATTTCAATCCAAACACTGCTCATGTGGCCTATTATTGTAGGGCTGGTCATGGGAGAACTAGGGCCAGCACCACTGACTCTTGTAATTTTTGATTGAACGGAATAAAGCGAACGGCAAGGCTTTTAATAAACAGATCTAGGAAAGTAAGTGGGGTCACATGTATGGGGCCTGCCCAGGCTGTCTGAGGGTTAATAGCTCTGTAGGACACTGACTCCACTGTAGCGATCAGATCACTTGTGACTCCGCACTGAATCCTCATGTAGTTTACTAATCAGCTGCTGATCACATGCATGAACCATCCTGGGGAACCTCAGCCTGTGGGCATAACAAGATCATCACTAATGTATGTTTCATGGCAATGAACAGTGCCACAGTGCCATGCCCCTCGGCGGGAGTGGGGGGGGAGAAAAGGACACTGGCCCCTTTAAGTGAAACATCATAGTGATAAAAAGTGATCTGTGAGTGGCTGGGGAGGTCAATTTCCCTGTCTCCTCTCCCCCAGGCACATACTGCTAAAAGCTTAATCTCCCTGTCCTGCTCCACCCCTGTTAACAGCAGGCCAGGTCAGCTTCACTCCCTCCTCCCAGCCTGACTCACAAGCCCCTGAGATGTGGCTTGCCCGTCTGAGGCCAAGTGCCAAGGGGGGTCTCTTTCTCACCCACCCAGCCCTCTGGGCAATGCCTGGCTCAGAGAGGAGGTTTCCCTAGCTAAGGAGTCCTCACACTGTCATCCACGCCCTCAGTCCTGGTGCAGCACAGAGGAGTAGGGTGGTATCCCTTCCCAAAGGGATTGCAAAGGATCCAGAGGTGAGCAACAAAGATGATCAAAGGGATGGAGTGCAAACCCTATGAGCAAAGGCTGCAGGAACCGGGTATGTTTTGTTTGGAAAAGAGGAGATTGAGCAGGGACACGAGAACGGTCTTCAAATACTTGAAAGGCTGCCAAGCTGGAGAAAAGTTGTTCTCTTGCCGCAAAGGGCAGGACAAGAGGCGATGGGTTCAAACTACAGCAGAGCAGGTTTAGATTAAATCTCAGGAAAAACTGCCTGTCAGAACAGTAGGACAATGGAACTGACTGCCAAGGGAGGTTGTGGAAGCTCCTTCACTGGAGGTTTTCAAAAGGAGGCTGGAGCCGTCTGTCTGGGATGGGTCAGACACAACAAGTCCTGCATCATGGCAGGGGGCTGGACTAGATGGCCCTTGCAGTCCCTCCTAACCCTGTGGTTCTATGATTCCGTAGCTTGTGAGCCCTCGAGTGGCGCTCACTATGGTCTAGATTTGAGGGTGAGAACCGCTGAGCCTGGCCTGGTTCCATGCAGTCAGTAAACAAGCCATGCCTTGATGCTGCCAGCAGGTCAGCCCTCAGGAGGGAGAGCGTGGCGGGCGCATGGACCTATTGGCACTTCTCAGTGGGTCAACGTTCATGTGAGTGGTTGCCAAAATGAAGGAGGAAGTCACATGATAACAGCACTATATGCCTTCCTAGCTCCTCTGAGCCCACAATCCAGCTCACTACTCTCACTCACCATCCGCCACGAGGTTGATAAATTGCATTATCCCCATTATGAGGGGGAAACTGAGGCATCAGGCAACTCATGAGCTGCAGGACATAGGTACAAGCCCAGTGAAATCAATGGACCTGCTTACACCCAGGCTACATGTAGGTTGTTATTTTTATTACAGTAGGGCCTACAAGCTCCTACAAAGACTGGGCCCCATTCTGCTGGATGCTGTGCGGCCAAATCACAAGAGACAGGCCCTGCCTCCCTTCAAGCGCTTACACTCGAAATAGACAAGATGGGAGTAGAAACTGAAGACTTGCACAAAGACAAAATGGGAGAACAGGGGACCGAACCCAGGAGTCCTGACTCCTACTGTCATGCCCTAATGACCAGACACCACTCCTTTCCCTGAGCAGGGATTGGAAGCCAGGAGTTGAGACGCCCCCTCTGCTGTTCTAGCCCTTAGACTATGCTTCCATGCCACACAGCCTCAGAAATCCTGGGTGGGCTCACAGAAATGCTGCCTCCCGCTATAACACAGACATCCAGCCAGCCTAACATAGCCAGATACAGCGGACAGCAACCGGGGTCATCACCCTGAGGCCCCTCCTAGGCCACAGCATGCACAGGGTGGAGCATTTGTATTGGAGTAGGGAGTCAGTACCCCACTCTGCCTGGATTTACTAAATCCAATGCTAGAGCCAAGTACACCTCATCCTCTCTGCTCTACGGAACACAACGCCACCCTAGGCTTTGGATAGGCCACGCCATAGAAGGCAATGAGAGGAAGGAAGTGGAGAGGTGATAGCTGGCGTGGGAACAGAGGGGAAGTCTTGGAGGAGATTTAGCCAAACTGCTGGAGGCATAGTGGGATCGCCAGAGCCATGGGGTCTGCTAGGAGCAAATCAATGATTGTTGCAGCAGTGGGCTCGATTCCCCAGCCCAGCAGCACCTTCCAGGCAGAAGGGATTCGGAGTCAGGGTGGGAGAGGGTTGGACTTCCAGCTAGGGAAGCACTGGGACAGCCCTTTGGGGAGGGGACTCTGGAACCAATGTTTGGGTGCAGCGAGCAGGTTGGATTATCATCTATTAGATATATTATGGTAGCACCCAGGCGCTCCAGTCACGGACCAGGACCACAATCTGCTAGGTGCTGTACATTATTTATTAGGTGTACTACCGTAGCACCGAGGAGGCAGGTCCCCATTGTACTAGGCGCTGTACAGACCCAGAACACGAGAGTCCCTGCCCTAAGGAGCTGAAGTAATCCAGTCCCCACCTCCTTGCTCTGCTACTTAAGTCTCTTTACTGCCACCATGGCAAGGAGCCTGACTGACACCCCTGGAAACTGTATCTCTCCAAGCTCAGAGCAGGTACAGCACGGACTGCCTTCCCCATACACTGACCAGCCACTGGGTTTGACCTGGAAGGGCTCCTCCTAGGAGCGAGGGGGATTAAGTCTCTATGATCTATTTGATGGGTGGTTTCTCTGCTAAGCAACGAGGCCACTTACGAGGCACTGTGAAGTTGACAGAACATTTCTTCCTGTCCCCAGCCAGTAACCAACTGTTGCCCTGAAGCATGAGGGCTAATTGGCAGCCTTAGTTATCTTTACCTTAATTAATTATTACTCACTTAAAATTTGTACAGTGCTTGGAAAACGCAGACACTATAAACCAGATTCTGCACTCAGTTACACTAGTGTAACTCCATCATCATCATCATCCCTACCTCCTACATAATAGCTTAGCACTTTCGATGCGTAGATTTCAAATTGCTTTACAAAGGAGCTATTATCCCCATTTTACAGAAGGGGAAACTGAGGCATAGAGAGGTGCCAGGACTTGCCCAAGGTCACCAGCAGGCCAGCAGCAGAGCCAGGAATAGAAGCCAGGGTTCAACCCCACTGAGTCTGCTGCTTTACTCCTGCTTTACTCTTGTGTAAATGATGGCCAGCGCTAGCCCTGTAAGTACTAAGGCCCAGCTCCTCAAACATATTTAGGTGCCAAACTCTCATTGGTTTCAATGGGAGTTAAGTGCCTAAATCTCTTGAAAGATCTCTTGGGTCCTAGTGTGATTTTGCACTTCTCTGATGTAACTGCGGGTGCTGTCCTTACCCTTTGGGGTGTCTAATCTTTCAGCTCAGCAACATCCTGCAGCAAGGAATAGCACAGGTTAACGGTCTGATGGAATGTCCTTGTTGCCTAAGATGTTGGAGACCTGTTTGTGTGTGAGGAATCTGTCCTGTCCAGGCTCGAACCAATGGAACCAAAAGCATCAGCCTCACTACATGAGCTTAAAGGGGTCCTGGCATTAGCTGCCTATTGTAGTCCTACAATGGGCCTTGGCTAGTAGCGGGAGAAAGCTACAGTGGGTACAAGGCTCAGCTAAGTTAAATGGCAACCAATAACCAACAGGAGCTCTCAGTAATCACAGCATTAATATTCTCTTTCCTGGCCATTAGCCACTACACAGGGACCCCATTATGTACTTTCATAAAATCTTGCTTCATGTTTTGATTCAGCTCACAGAGAAAGTGTCTTCAGCAGTGTCATCCTGTAATAAAGGCACAAACAACACACCAGGATAGGCAGGCTCCAGGGAACCCGGGACTGGAATAGCCGGGCAGGGATGCAGGCGCACTCACAGTGCTGGGTAGGGCCCCAAGCTGAAATAGCAGGAGGCTGGGTGAGTGGGTGTTGTAGGTCAGGACTGAGGGGCATTGGAAGAGATGTGTGGGGGCCCAAGGTTGGAAAATGAGGAGGCACCGCAGGCCTGCACTGAAGGGCATTAGCAAAGACATATTGGGAGGCCCACGTCAGGAAAAACAGGGAGGCTGTGGGTCAGGACCGAGGGGGACCAGGAGATCTGAGAGTGTCGGGGAGGAGCCCAGGACTGGAATAACCTGGGGTCTTCACGTTGGGATTAGAGGGACATCTGCAGAGCTGGGTGGAATCCAGGCATGGAACAGCAGAGGGGCATTAGCACAGGAGCGAGAAGAAGCTCACAATGCCTGCTTCTAGCTAGTGATCTGTACCCTTCATGCCATTCTCACCCATGCTTGGGATCCATGTATAATGTGATTGTGTGGTGTGTAAGTAGCCACACAGTGTCTCATTCCTGGGAGGCTGCCACACATGATTATGCTGTACAATCTCAGCTTTCATTCTAAACACAAACACCAACCAACCAACCAACCCACCCTAATGCTTCAAAATGGAGGGCAACCAGTTGTGTAACACCTGCTGAGTCTGCAGCCAGCATGGGACAATGAATGAGCTGTCCAGCTGCACCCAGGAATATCAATAAGAAGATCTCACCAGTAACCCAGAGGAATGAACTGGCTTGTTCAAATCAGTGGGTGTTGATTCTGAAGCCTAATGATGTTAATGCAAATGTCACCATCATTAACTATTTCACTACTGATATTTTAGCAGAAACATCCAACTAATGACCATCTCCAGCCCCGTGGGTTGCAAAGGCAGATATGGGGGTGGTGTGGGATATGAAGTAAAGTAGGTCAGCTAGTTTCTGACATGGGTTGCTGGAGGTGAGATATGAGGAATACAAGGCCCAGCACTATTTAAAGTCACCTCCATCCCTGCCAGAAGGTGGTCCAAAACGGGGAGGCACTATCATAGGAGAGATGCAGGGATAGGCTAGAGATGATGGTGGACTCACATGGTACATTTCCAAAGTGCCTGTCATTGCACAGAATCCCAAAGCTTTTGTATAGTCTATTTATCCAATGCAATGCAGCTATGACTGGGGTGAAGCAACAGCCAGCTAACACATGGCCCATCGGTGGGAAGTGGGGGAAGGGAAAATTTTAACAAACACAGGGCAAACACCTGCCAATGGCCTTATCCTACCCCTACATGGACTGCCATAGGCTTTTTAATATTTATAACTCAGTACTTCTATAGAGAGTTCCTTCCATTATGATTATTTATCTGATAGAAGAGCTTAAAAGCCTAGAAGAGACGCATAGTGAGAGACAGCGGCTGCCCTAGAACGCGAACAGTCTGAGGATTTCAAAATAGCTACATCCAGAAATACCACTGTGAGGTCAATAAGGGATATAAGTACTCCCCGCACTCACCTCTAGAGGGAAACACAGCAGCTGTTTAGGACAGGATGTGGAGAATACCAGACCTAGTGGAAACTGCAGGGGAAATTCATGAGGCAGGCTGCCATTTCCTGAGTTAGAGATACCACCTCTTCTAAAGATGCCATGACTGATTTCAGAACACACACACCACACCCCCCCCGCCCAGTTTTATATCTCATCTGAAGACAACACCCCACTACCAGCTCAATACTGAGCCAGCAGAAGCATCAACTCCCAAAGGTCTCCCCTTCAAATACTGAACTAGCCCAGCTCTGTTTGGCTTGATTAGTCATGATCACAGCTTTCCTTCCAGATACAGTGGAAAGATGCAGAAAGCAGCTCCTACAAAATACAATTAGGGAAAGAGGCCAGGCTGAGGCTGGAGGACCCAGATGGTCTTTTTCTACCCCCACTGCCTGTGATTCCACCATCTATGGCAAACTCCTGCAGAAACACTCCCCCTGTATTGTATAGATAGGGTTGGGAGGGTTATATTTGTACCAGTAAATGTTGGTAACCATCAATTTCACGAAACACACACAAGCCAATGGGAAAAAAGCCATTTCCATCCATAATCATCACAATTTACAGACAGGCAAAGTAAGAAAAATGCTGCTTGAGAACTTTTTAGAGTTTGATTTAAGGATCTTTACTTTGTATATTTTGACCTGTGGTGTGGCTATTTGTGTTTTCATCATTATAAAGCTTTTACTTTTTGAACCTCACTGTCTACTGTCATTAAATAATTATCTGACCCCCATAATTTTCTCCACAACTGTGAAAGTTTAAATTGATAAAAAAAATTAAAAAGCTTCAAAATACATTGATATTATCCAACAAAATGATAAAAACAATAGAAATCAAACCTCTGTATATTTAACAGCAGTGTCCTAACATCTTGAAAAGAACCTCTAGATTTTTAATAAAGGATCCCCTCACATCCCAACCTAGAAGTGGCCGGATTCAGGTGCTGGGTGACATGCCACAGTGACATAAAAGAGCAGCTGCCTCCCCAAAGGTGGAGACTGACTGGCCAGAAATAACCACCAAACCAAACCGTGCCTGACAATGCCCTGTACAGCCTAGCCTCTTGCATGCCCCTGGGCAGAGCAGTGGGCTTTGCCCTGAAGGTCAATAGATCCAGGCTATTTCAGACCCAGCTAGGCAGGGATGGGAAAGCCGGGGGCTGCCTAGGGAGAGCACTGCGTGACTTGCACCCCAGCGTGTGACCTGCTGAGCCCTGCCAGCTTTCCCCGAAGTCAACAGGAATTTGGGCTCTCCACTCCTACACACTGGGCGACAGGCTGACAGCGCTGCAGGGCACTGGGTCAGCGGGTGGGGGCTGAGGTGACAGGCCTCGGCGTGTGCCCAGCACTCTGCTGTCCCATTTGGCAGGCTGGCAAGGTCCTCGCCTCATTCGGGTGCACAGACGGGGCAAAGTGCTCATCTGTACGTGTGCTCACCACCAGGCCAGCTTCAGGCTGGCTTGGCTCAGGGGGTTCGCAGCCACCCACGCCACGGACCTCCTGCTCAGCCTCACAAGAGGCCTCTCCACACGTGCCTGGCACCCTAGGCCTCTAGGAGAGATTCAGCTGCAAGCCACAGAGCCAGCGCTCTGGGACAACGACTCCCCCGCTCAGCCACCAGCCTGGCCAGTGCCAGCGGCAGGGGCAGGCCGTGGGGACGGAGATGGAGTCCATCAGGGGTCTCCCCCCTTTCACTTTAAAGCCGGGATCAGAGGAGAGAGAAGTTCTGTTGCCAGGATTTGGGGAGGTGGGAGCAGGGCGGGGCCCGGTGTCACTGAGCTGGGGGGAACAGGCCGATCCCGGGCAGTGGGGTGGCGATGGGGCGAGCCTGCCCCACCCCGCTCAGTGGGAGGCAGATGCCGGCTGCTCCCCCGGGGAAGCTCCCCGCTCCGCTCCGCTCTGCTGGCCACGGCCCGGCAGGACCAGGAGGGACCGCGGAGCGCGGCGGGGACCGGCCAGGTGCCGCTGCCCCGGGCGGGGCGGGCTGCGGGAGGGGGCAGCGCTGGGGGGTCGCGGCTTTGCAGCGGCGGGAGGGGGCGCAGGGAAGCGTAGCCAGGAACCGGGGCGCGGCCCGCGGGGTCGCTCTCACCTCGGCCTGGGCCCGGCCGGCTGCCGGGCGAGGAAACCAAAAGCCTTCGGCTGCCGGCGCCCAGCCCCCGGCCAGCCCCGCAGCCGAGCGCCCGCGGCGTGTGAGTGCGCGGGGTGGGGGGCGGGAGGGGAAGGGAAGCGGTGTGTGTAGAGGTGTATGTAGTAGGAGGGGAAGGGGGTGTACAGAGGTGTGGGGGAGGGGAAGGGTATGTGTGCGTAGAGGTGTATGTGGGGGAAGGAGGTGTTGGGGGTATACAGAGGTGGGGGAGGGTGTGTGTGTGTAGAGGTCTAAGTGAGGGAGGAGAAGCGGATGTGTGGGGTGTACAGAGGTGTGGGGGAGGGGAAGGGGGTGTATGGGGGAGGGGAAGGGGGTGTTGGGTGTATATAGAGGTGGGGGAGGGTGTGTGTGTGTAGAGGTGTATGTGGTAGGAGGGGAAGGGGGTATGTGGTGTGTACAGAGGTGTCGGGGGAGGGGTGTGCGTGTAGAGGTCTAAGTGGGGGGAGGGGAAGGGGGTATGTGGGGTGTACAGAGATGTATGTGGGGGGAGGGGGTGTTGGGTGTGTACAGAGATGGGGAGGGTGTGTGTGTAGAGGTGTATGCAGGGGGAGGGGGGGGAGGGGGTATGTGGGGTGTACAGAGGTGTATGTGGGGGGAGGGGGAGGGGGTGTTGGGGGTATACAGAGGTGGGGAGGGGGTGTGTGTAGAGGTGTATGCGGGGGGAGGGAAGGGGGTATGTGGGGTGTACAGAGGTGTGGGGGGAGGGGGTGTTGGTTGTGTACAGAGGTGTATGTGAGGGGAGGGGGAGAGGGTGTTGGGGGTATACAGAGGTGGGGAGGGGGTGTGTGTAGAGGTGTATGTGGGGGGAGGGAAAGGGGTATGTGGGGTGTACAGAGGTGTATGGGAGGGGAGGGGGAGAGGTGTCTGTTTCTCTTAGCAGCAAAGTCAAACATCTGCAGCAGCCGGACGCACCCTGCCTTACACCCCCTGCCAGCCAGCGGGGTAAGGCAGCCCACAGGAAGGGCTGGGCACTGCGCGCGGGCACACAGCAGGGGGTGGCTTTGCGCATGCGGAGCACAGGGGGATTTACGGCCACCTGCCGGGGTAATTTCCTCTGGACAGTGACATGTTATCTACGCTCTGCTCCTTGTCCCTCCCCCAGGTTTGGGCACCCGAGGGCAGGAATGCACGCCTGCCCTGTGCGCGAATGGCCATGCGGCTCGCAGAACACACACACGGCTAGGGAAGCACTCAGCAGCACTAGCCTCCTGAACGGGTGTAGCCTGGAACACACTTCCAGCAACCCCCTCCGCATACACCATGGTACCTTTGTTTGCCTGGATGGAGCCCAGCAAGACCTGCAGGGTGCTGTACGGAGGCTGTTAGCCACTCAGGACACTCCAGTCCCAGGTGAGCTATGAGACCTGATGGCCAAGGTAGGCGGACTGGCCTTTCCAGCCGTACACCACGGCCTCTTCTCCTGCAAGGGGCTGGCCTTCCTCTGGGCACCTCCTGCTGGCTACTGTGTGAGAGCAGGAGTGGCAGCGATCACTAGGGGTGCATGTACAGATTCATGCCCTTTAGGCAGTCTTCCTTGCAAGAGGCTCAGGACTTTGCCAGACTTTCACCTTGCTGTGTGGTCTTAGGTGAGTCAGGGCCTTTGTGCCTCAGTTTCCCCATCTGTAAAATGGGGATCTTGCTGACAGCGTTCCCAGCTTTTTCATGGGAATGAATTTGTTATGGCCTAATTCTAAGAGATGCCGACTCCCATGGGGGTCTGTGGGAGCTACCGATGCCCAGCACTGCTCAAAGTTCTTAGTTGTCTCAAAGTGCCAGAAAAATTCACCCAGACCAAGATTCCGCTCAGTTCAGAGAGCATCAGAGCAGCTCTGATAAGGGGCTCCTCCTGGCCTGTACATGCAGCAGTGTTGATGAGCAAGGAATTATGCCCTCTCTGTCTCTGACCAGGGTGGGCCTGAGGGGTAAGTGAGTCAGGGAATGCTCCTGTAGCAGTGCCTGTGACGGGTTCGCTGTGTGAGGCTGGAACAATTCCCAGCTGGTGACAGAGGTCTGGGGACACATGAGTATGGGTGGTAGTGATTACAGGTGCTTTCGGCTAGCCTTGAGGGCACTTTAACAGCGTTACAACCACACATCAAAATCATGTCATCCCCCACTGAAATGCAGCCACCTCTGGGGCAAGGTGTGACAGCTGTTTAACAGGGCACAGCACCACTGAACAACACTTGGAAGTAAAAAGTGAAGGCAAATACTGCATTCAGCTGACACTGCAGGGGGAGTTTGGGGAGGGAGAACGCTAGGACCAGAGCTAGGGTTTGGACCAGACAACTCTGGGTCCAGGGAGGGGCCCTGGGACATTTGGTGACTGGGTGCTCCTGCCTTATCTTTTTGTGTCTTCTGAAAACCGGACACTCTCCCCTAGGAGCGGACTCAGTGGGAAGAGCCCCTCCAATGCAGTCACCGCTTGCTGCAGCCCCCAGCTCTCCCTTTTAAAACTAGAGTGGAAATAGCCCTAAGAAAGGGGCTAGAGGGGACAGTCCTGGATTATCAGCAAGATGCTCTAATTGCACTTGGTCACCTCTAACTTCTAGCAAGGCTGGCCTCCCCTCCAAGCACCAATCCAGCCTAAGCCATGGAAAGCTTGCATGAGTTAGCAGGTTGGGGATTCGAATGCACACTCTTGCTCTAATGCAAAGTGCCCTAGGGTCTGATGACCATGTGGTCAGGACCTGGTCTCTCCCAAAAGCTGGCTGCTGCATGAATAGTCCAGGGGAAAAGCCCTCATGCCAACCCATGCAGCACTGCCCCTAGCACCTTGGGCTAGGGTAAGAGAAGAAAATCCCACTTTGCAGCATTCAAGCCAGCTGCCAGCACCAACCTCCCTTCTGATCTTACAAACTCAGTGGAGGAATAGCCTTCCCAGGTTCTGCTCAAGAAGTAAAAATGGTCCCCTATGGCGTGGAGAAAGGACAGACCGTGATTCTTATTGGGTAGTGTTTATATACACACACATGAGCCCCGTAAGGGAAGCAACTGGCACTTGGCATGTTGGGGTAGTGGTTGCCAGCCATCCCCCTCCCCTCAGCCAGGCACCAGCAGCACACAGGGCTTTGATCATGCATCTGCAGCAGCCAGATTGTGAGTTGTCTGCCTAGTGGACGAGAATGATCCCCTAATGCTAGTCCCCCTGTACAACAGGCTCAAACCCTGAGGCAGAGTTACTGCTTCCTTTACCTCCAAATCAATCCCTGGCCCTGGCCCCTTCTCCAGCACTCGGGGTGGTTGTGGCTGGCTCAGAGGCAGCTAACAGCAGGACGAAGGTGCTCCCAGGAACTGGGGGTCAGTCTGGTTTAGCCAGATTTACCCAAGAGTTTGGGAATATGTGCACCAGCGGGCACATGGTGGATGAGTGTGTGAACAAATGGGAGGAGGTATCAACTGGATTGAGGGCAAGGAAGGAGTGTGTGAGGGGTGGGGGAGTGTGCAAAGGGATGCATGACTAGTATAGGGGGATACATGGGGCGGGAGGGTGAGCAGAGAAGCACAGGTGAGTGGCTGAGGGGTGCATGCCAGGAATGAGCAAGATGGGATACTAAGGTGTGGCAGGGGGATATGAGCATACGAGAGAGCATACGGGCATGCGGTTGGGTGGAGGGAAGGCAGGTGAGAGGGAGCGAATGCCATAACCAGGTTCCTCAGTTCTAGCCCATGACTGCCCAGTATCAAACCTCTCATTCCTGAGCAAGCTCAGAGACACTAGCCATAGGCCAGCTTCAATGAGATAGGCTTGTAGTTAACATCTAGACACAGCAATACCTCGATTCAAACCACTTTCATGGCATTGATGGATGATTTGTCCCTGGATGGAGGGTGGACAGACATCCATTCTCATCCTCCTGGACCTCTCTGCAGCATTCAGTGCTGTGGACTGTGGGATACTGCTGTCTGACCTGAGAGAAGTGGCAGGGGCCAAGGGGAATTGGGCTAAGACGGCTCAAACACACCCAGTAAGTAGTGATGGGAAACGGCACCTCACCCCTAGACTTCTCCCTTGTGCAGTCCCACCAGGATCCAGCGCTTGTCACCATCTCCATGCAGCTCGAGGCGAGCTATTCAGATGACACGGACTCAAGTGCCAGCAATAGGCAGACGACGCACAGCTCCACTTATGTCACCACCTACGATCACACCACTACCACCAAGATGGCCCAGTGCTTGGACGAGATCAGCTCAAGGATGAAGAACAGCTGGAAGAAGCTGAACCCGAGCAAGACGGAGGGGATGCTGGTGGGCAGAGGAGAGCATTTTGAGGAGTTTGCAGCCATGGTGCCATCTCCTTTGGATGAAGGTTTACAGCAACAATTGGTCAGTTCATTTGATAGTTAGGCATACTCTTGGATTCTTTGCTGATGCTAAGCTCTCAGATACCAGCCTCCACAAGAAATTCTGTCATCTACAATTGGCTAGGAGACTTCATCCCATTCTGACTGAAGATGAGCAGGCCTCAGTTTACTCTGTTTTGTCACTTCTTGGCTAGACTACAATGTGATACACCTGGGCACAAGGCCTTCAGCACTTAGGAAACTCCAACTTGTGCAGAATGCTGCAGTGCATCCCCTCAGCAGCACAGGATAACCATGGGCACATCACGCCAGTCCTCCACTGGATTCCCAGAGATCTTCTAGTCAAGTTCAAGCTCTCAGTCCTTACCTTCAGGACATGCGATAACCTGGGCCCAGAGTATCTATAGGAGCCTAAAGCTCCAGGACAAACACTGGTCAACAGTTTTTCTCCTCTGACCCAGTGAAATGATCTACCATGAGGGTAACACTTGTCTGTGCAGAAGACAGAACTCTCTGAGGCTGGGCCCAGACTGTAGAAGGAATGCCCCTGGGAACTAAGAGCCATTGCAAACCTCACCACTTTCCCCTCCGAGTGCAAGGTGCATTTCTTTGACCTTGCCTTATACAACATAAATACAGAGCAACAGGTGTATTTAAATACACTCTACCACAACAAGACGGTCCCCCGCACATGCTTCCTGCCCTGAAGTAGATGAGAACACAAACATGTGACCAATGTTAATCATGTTGCTTAATGCATGACTGAAAGGTGGTCAGATACTATGGATCCCCAACTAGAGAGAGCAGGGACTCTGCACATCCCTGCCTGGACTGGGGGTCCAGTGAGATATTTTACTGCCCCCAAAGGCATGGGTTGTGCTTCTCGTGCTAACCCGGAGAGCTGTGCTGGATTGAGGGCAGCTGGCTCCTGGGAACATGCCTATGCTTGTAGCACACGGACCAATCTGGGAATGGCACAGAGATGGGGCAAGGAGAGTTATCCTGGGAAGCAGATAGTCCTAAGGGCCTCTGGCAGTTAATGAGATTGCTTATACTACAATCACTCAGAGACCTTTCTTGAGAGCTGCCAAGGCTTTGTCACAGGACCCAGGTCCCAGACATAGGGATTTGGCAGTGACATATAACACACACCTCTCGAGTCGATCTCCAGGACCTGCCTTCTGGTTTCACTGGGTCCATCCAGTGTCCAAAGAGAAGGCACAGCCCATGGACTCACCGTCTCCCCAGGTGGCATTAAGCACAGATCCCATGGCTGCTTTTCAGGAGGCTCCTTTGCTGGACAGTTCCCCAGTGACAGCAGCAACAGAAGACTCAAACTCATCTCTAACTCTCTGAGCTGGAGAGGTACTTCCAGGATGAGCAAGACTCATTAAATCTCTCTCACCCCTCTGCTGCGATTATCCCCCCTCCCATCATGCAGAAGGCTAAACTGAGGCATGGAGCAGGGGAGTGACTTGCTACAAGACCCCAGGAAAGGAAACCCAAATCTCCATAGTCCCAGGTCTCCAATACCCATGAGAGCCCCATTCCTCTCCAACAAATCTTGATGATTTCTTCAAAAGTTGTTTGGTAGACCAGGACAAGGGGACATATTGTTAAATGGATAAGGCTTATAGGTTTGATCCCAAGCTCACTGAAGTGAATGCAAAGATTCACATTGATTGCAGGAGGCTTTGGATCGGGCTCTGTGTGCACACAAGGAAACAAAATGGTTGTTATACAGAGATACTGATCAGCGGGTGGGCAGCCGGCACATGGAGAGCACAAGCTGGACATCTAGATGATGTGCAAAAAGTTAAAGAGGATTTAGTCGGTTTCTATGATTGGAGAGGGATTTCCCACTGAAAATGCTATTTTGTTTAATTTTATTCTAGTCTGGCATGGGCCTGGGAACGATCCTGATTCCTCTAGCATAAAAAAATGGAAATAAAGAAAATTAAAAAACTTTAGAGAGATAGATAGGAGCCGACACTTTACTGCCATGATGCTTGGGATTCCCAAGGGAGCCTAAATGAGTTTAGGGTGCCCAAATCCCAATGGAATCAATAGGAGTTGGGTGCCTAAATCCTATGGGGGCTGTAAAAAAATCCTGACAGAGGAGCTCCAGCCTCCCTCTAATCCTGCATTGTTATACGGCTGTATTGATCTGAAATGGAGCAGCACTGTTATCCTCATTCTACACAGGAGGAAACTGAGGCACATGGAGAGGAAGTGACTGGTCCAGTCACTGAGCAAAAGGGCAGGTATCTATTCATAGAGATCTGGGTTCAAAGGGACCTCAAGAGGTCATGTAGTCCAACCCCCTGCTCAAAGCAGGACCAATCCCCAACTAAATCCCCAAATGGCCCCCTCAAGGATTGAACTCACAACCCTCGGTTTAACAGGCCAATGCTCAAACCACGGAGCCCCCACCCCTGCTCTAACTCTTGTGCTCTAGGGAGATTTCAGCAATGAACTCACTGCAGGAGAGCAAGCATGTGGAAGCATGTGGCAACTGGCAAGGAGGAGTTTGCCTTGGGTAGTCTGCATCCCTGCTGGGCTGTGCATATTTTCCAAACACAAAGGCAGCAGCTCAGATTTACCATTATTGAACAGAGGGGCAAGGACAGGGAGCTCAATCCTTGGCCTCTCTGTTCGGATTGCCCCAGAGGGGTAGCTATGGATAGGCATCTGCATCCCTTGGGCCTGTCCCAAGACCCCCAAACTCATTCCATCCAGGCTAGCAAGCAGGCCTCAGAAGGGAATGATGCTCACCACTGGCCTGGGCTGGATTCAGAGCAGGAACTCACAGGAGATCAGCAGTGTCCCTGGAGGTTTTTCGCCTTCCTCCGAAGCATGGGGCAGGGGTCGCTTGCTAAAAGAGTGGGTAGATCGGCTAATGTGGCCTGCATCTTGCAGGAGGTCAGACTAGATGATCATAATGGTCCCTTCTGATCTTGAATTCTATGATTCTATGATTCTAAACTTCTCACATTGATCATAGAAGCAAACCCAAGCACTTCTCAGCTGCACCGTGAAACCCATCTCCTCTGGGCTGGTACAGGCACAGTGGACAGGGCCAATGTTCACACCATCCTTCCAGGCAACAGAAGATATGATCCTCCCCCCAGAACACTCTAACTGGAGCAGAGGCCCTGGATTCTGTTCCCAGCTCTGCCACTGACTCTCTGGGTGATGTTGGGCTAGTCACACAGCCCTCCGTTTTCAAGAATCTCATCCGATTTTGCGTGCTTTGATTTTTGGGTGCTCAGTTAAGGCAGGCTGGGCCTGATTTTCAGAGGCACTGTCCTCCCATTGACTTCAGTGAGGGATCTAGCTAGCTCCTGGTGGAAGAGCATTATCTGCAAAGTGCTTTGGGATCCTCTGTGCAGAGGGGCAAGAGCAGAGCGCCACTTATGCCTCCTGTTTCTGAAGAATACCACTCAGCAGGCACCTCCCCCACCCCTAGCTTCTCTGAGCCTGCAGAGCTGCTCAGATAGCAGCAGCAGTGAAGACAGATTCTGTTTAAATCCTCCCTCTTCTGCTGGAGATGAGACCAGCGCAGAACTCGGAGCCCCGCCCAGACCCCTTTCCTAGCTTGTGAACAGGCAAAGCAATACTTCTGGAGCGCTCAGCGTAAACCTGGTCTGTTCTGCTCTGCATTGCACCAGCACTAAGTGCTCCTGGCTCTCAGGGAAGCCTGCTCGCAAGGGTCCCTGCCTCTGAAGTGAGCACAGAGCCATTGCTAATCCTCAGCCAACAGCTCTGCTTTAGAAGCAAAGAACAGATTTAGCAATACAGTTCTTCCAGCTCCATCCCGACACTGGGAATGCTGGGAAGTATGGAAGCCGAGGACTGAAATGCAGCAGCCTGAATAGGCGGCCTGGCCCTGAAGGAGTAAATTCTTCCACATCCAATGGCTGCACCCCACAGTGGTGGTATTCTCCCTGGTCAACACCTGCAACTACAGCACCTGGGAGCTTGCGTTTCCTGGCTGGTGGGGAAATGCCTGTTCTCTGTATTGACAGGGTCCCTCAAGCCGGCAGCAATGGCTTTTATGCTGGCATCAGGTCTTTCCTCAAAAGGCCACTGAACACTACTGATCTTGGTGATTACTAGCCACCTCTAAGTCTTTCTTTCCGGGAAAGTTCATGGAGAAGGTGCTGATGAGCCAACTCCAGCAGCATCTGACACTCCATATCTTCCCTGCCCCCTGTCGGTCAGGTTTCAGAATAGAATATGGCCCAGAAATTGCATTAGTTTCAACCTTTGCTGATCTCCCCAAGGCAACAGCTGGAGGTCAGCTGTCCAGGCTGATACTACTGGATGTAAAGGGGCCTTCAGCATCAGCCATCCGGAAGTACTACTAGCTTCACTGCAGGACCAGCAGAGTAGCGGGAATGGCTGTAACGTGGGGTAGTGGCCTCACATGGGAGAGAGCAGGCAGAGTCAATACACAAGGGGGACACTGACAGACCCGGGGAGTCTCTCTAGCTGCCAAACTGGCCAACACAGCCTGTGGGGTCAGATTTTTTTTTTAAAAAGGAATGTAGGCAACTAAAGGTGCAAATGAAAATCCCACTAGGTGCCTATCTGCATCTTTAGGCACCTAAATCCCTTTAGAAACCTGTCCCGTGCAGCTTAGAGTCACTGCCTAAGCTGGGCCTGAACTCAGCAGCAATGGAAGGGATTGCTGACTGCACCACAAGAGAGCGACTGTCCTCGTTCCTTTCTGGAGGATCCAAGTTTAGCGCTAGGCAACTGCTCTTCTTCTCAGAGATCTCAGCTGCTGAATTCCACAAGGCACCCTCCTCTCCTATCTTGTTACACACACACACACACCCGAGGGCACTGGGGGACAGCTTGAGGCTCTGCAGGATACCATGTGCTGAAGATGCCCAGCTCTGGGTGGATGGGACCGTTTCTCTGCAGTGCCGGTGTCCAGTGAAGGTGAGCGGACTAGGATCCAGAAGATGCTGGGTCAGCAGGACGAAGCAAGAGCAAGATCCATGGACGCCCAGACCCCTGACTGCTGCTGGATTCCCAGACATAGGCAGTATCCAGAAACCCCTTCCATCAGCTTTGTCTCACCAAGCAATTGCCCCTGTTCCTCTGGCAGTCAGCCCCCACTAGTACCATCCTTCCCTTCGTCACCTCCAGGTGAGATCACTGCAATATTCTTCAGCTGGAGCTACCCTTCAAGGCCTCTTGGAAGAGCCAGCTATTGCAGAAGGCGGCTCCCCTCCTCAGGGCAGAGTAATGACAGCCTAGCATTGTCTGCCATGTTGTTTCTGGGGAGGGGAGCATTCAATACGCTGGTTAGTCTGTTGTGTGCTAAGCATAGACACACAATGGGGATACCTAATGGGAAATTATATGATCTTATATTGATCCTCTCTGCACTGAACAGGTATCTGCACTGCACCAGCTCAACTCCCCAAGTCCTGCCCCAGCATGCACTGAGCTCAGTGCAAAACCTCTGATGGATTCTCTATGGAACAAAAGGTCTAGAGTTGTGATCAGGCACGTGGAGGGGTTCCCCCAAAACATTACACTGTCTAGAGAGTCCTGAATGGTCTAGTGTTCAGTTATCTCAGAAACTGATTATACCCCAGCTAGCTCCCCCAAACATGCAACTTGCAGTGGCCAGGAGTGATCTCACTTGTAGGCCATCCCCTCGGGAATTCAATCCTGAACCACTTCCAGAGCTAGATGTACACATCTTTGTCCTGGATTTCCACCCAATGCAGACCTTAGAACCTGCTGACTTTTGGTCTGCTTGGCATTGCATCTCCACCTATGACACCTCAGGGTCTCACCAAGGCAGAGGAGAACATTCCATCTGGTGCCCGCACAAAAGGGGGAGCCAATTATGTTTCCCAGTGACCATGCAGTGAACCTTTCCAACCAGTCTCCATGCCAAACCAGCGTGGGCGAGTCTGCCCAGTGATCACACTAGGCCAGAGTGAATTATCCCACCGTGCCAAGCAAGATCCAATCCCGGTTACTCTTGCTGGTCAGAAAAAATGAGAGACATCTTTGTAAATGTATGTTCCATTGAAATTTTGCTTCCATAGTAGTTTTCCAACCAGTTGTGCCATACACACCCCAAAGCCACCTTGCACCAGTCCTTTCAACAGAACAGAAGGACACACAATACATGTTGGGGGGGAGGAGGTGGGGGCTTGGAGAAGTCACTTGGTTGCTCTCTAGAGGCCTGATCCAAGGGCCACTTAATCAATGGAAAGACTCCCATTGACTTCAATGGACTTTGGATCAGGCTCTGGGACTTTGTTTTCAAGTATCAGTCATGCCATTATCCCAGGCCCAAGAGCTGCTGCTTTGAAAAGATCCCAGAGGCTGGAAACAAACCTAATCTGGAAAATTTAGCTTGTCGGGTGACATTTGGATAAACTTTTGTTCAGGACAAGATCTCAGAAGCCCACTGAGTCATTTGTTTATTCCCTTCCTCCTGCTTTATTGCTCAACCCCTGTGTCCGGCCAGGGAAAGCTGGCTCAGCCCCGCAAAAGAAAAGTAAACACCATGAAGTTCTTTGCTTCAGAGCATTTGACGAATAACAGATGTCTCAATGTATGGGCTTGGATTAGTCTCCCCAGTGTGGAAATAGACCTCCCAGTCCTACAACTTCAGACCTTGGGATGTGGAATGGCCAACTGGCTGATGTGTGCTTTTGGCTTTGGCAAATGTAAAGCATGTACAGACTGATGCAGTCTGGAGGGCTCTTAAATGCAGCCCTTCGACAGATGTATGCTTGTGTATATGCGTGCAGTGGAGATGGTCATGTGGCGGATTGCAGCATGTATTTATTCCTTGCATTGGGGTAGCACCTAGGAGCCTCAGTCCTGGACAAGCACCCAGTCACATGAGGTGCTGTACAAACAGAAGAAAGAAGCAGTCCCTGTTCCAAAGAGCTTCCACTCTATTTGCTTTTAATGCATGTTGGCTTACCTCACCTGCTCTCGGTCCATTGCAGATAGGATTTAGTCTAACGTTCCAAGCCTATGGAGCAACATTGCCTTCTTTCTCATCCAAATGCAGACCCAGCCCTGCCCACCAACCCCACCCCAGCCAAATACCATTTTGGGGGGTGGGCATTAAAAAGCAGAGATTCCGAGCCTTTCAATGGAATGCACAACACTTGCTTCCAGCTCCTGAAACATCAGACTTTAAAGTCACAGCATTACGATGCACAGAAAATTGCAAGAGGCATTTTTCTTTAGAGGTTTCTAAAATGTGTTGGGTTACAATTTTCACCTCTGAGGTCTGTATGGATGGACTCATAGGCACCTGCGATGGGTGTATGCCTGCCCTTTGCTGGTCCCTACAGGAGGCCCAGTGATCCTACTACACCCTGCCCCGGAAAGCAGTGAGGTGGGAGGAATAGAGCAGTGAAGGTGGGTCCTCCAAGCCTGTCTAGAGAGGCCTCTCTGGAGAAGCCATCTTGAAAACTACTGAGATGTGGTCCTCCAAGGGCTAGCGACAGCCAATTGGAGGCCACCAGGCTCAGACAAAAGGCACTGCATGTCCCTAGTGGGGCAGTCCCTGCCTGGGACCACAAGAGCAAGGAAACCTGAGGATTAGGTGGGGTTTCTCTCTGGCTGCACTTGCCTACCTGGCTTTGCAGGGAGAGAGGGGCCCGAGAGCTTTGGCCCTGAGCTGAGGGTGAAGATAAGGGGCCAGGTAGGAAGAGGCCCAGGGAGGTAGCAGCAATGAACTGAATTGCATAGTACATGGCTGCTGCGTATAGGGTCCCTGGGTTGGAATCCAGAGTAGTGGCCCTTGCCAGCCAATGGCAAAGTGGCATTAACCCCGAGAAGTGGGAACAAGCCTAACCTAAGCCTCAAGAAGGGGACTGGGCTCATTTGGAGCCGCGAGCAAAGGACTGAATTTTAAAAGGCCAGAGTGAGGTCTGAAGACCTCGGTGAAGGCAGACGGACTGTTTTATTTGTTGGACAGTGGAAGGGGTTCATTTTGACTGTGTGTTCCGACCAGAGGGCACTGAAGACCTACTGGGGACCAGGAGTGGGAACAGGACTGCATTGCCACCCCCAGCCACAAGGAGGCGCTCAAGAGGTGACTGCCCCCTTATAGCATGTAAAGAACGTTGAGGATGGAGGCTATACAGGGAGAGGGAGGTGGGCATTAGCACCAATAAAGCATTTTAAAACGTTGCTGAAAATAGCTTTTCTGGGAGACCCTGCCTAGCAGGAATATAGGATGGTTTAAAGGGTTTCTTGCCGCTCCTCTGGCCTGAGCTATAACTCCCAGGTAATGAAGGTCCCAGTCCATGATGTGGGCATCCCCACATCATCATTGATACTAATAAAGGCTTTTTGCCATGCCACGTGGCCATGTATTCCTCTCTCTCTAGCGAGCACAACACAAAGAAACTCAGAAGTTGCAGAGTAAGCCCGGAAATCAGGAAACGTCAGCCTAAAGGCGGCTCGTGGAACCCAAGCTCCGCCCCCACAAGCAGATGCATTGCAATATTTGGGGGTTGCTTGATGGGGAAAGATGGTCATGTGACAAAGTTGCTGTGCTGAGACTTGGGGAATACAGACTCAGGGTAACAGTGGGAGCTGAGGCCCAGAAAGACTCTCTCTGACATGGGAATTGTCATTGTCCCAGGATCTGTCTTGTCTATTTAGATCATAAGTTCTTTGGGGCAGGGACTGTCTCCAGCTATAGGTACAGCTCCAAGCACACTGGGGCCCTGATGTCAAATGGAGCCTGCGGGCACTCATGGAGTACGTGTATCTAATGAGAATCACTTACTACTGCTCAAATAATACATTGTAGCACAGTTTTTTCTAGAGTCTCAGAGATAACCCCGGGATGTAAAAGATTGCAAAATTCTACATGGATATTTGCACTAATTCAGTTTTTCTTAACAGTCCCAGACCTTGACTCATGGCCAAATCTTGAAGCTGCCAGATACTCCAGACTTAAAGGGCAACTGTAGATTCTCAACACCTCTTGGGATTTGGTTCTTACTGTTTTAGGCTCTGACCCTGCAGTTGGGTCTATGTGGGTCTTCCTCCTGCAGCTCTGGAGCGTTGCAGGCTGACCTGCTGCACTAAACCTGTTTCCCTCTCTCTCCAAAACTCCCTTCTTATTTTCCTGAATAGCCAGTCCGACTCTCGCTCCCTTCAGAGACAGCAGGACCCACCACCAGGGGTCTGGCTATGCTGATCCAATTGCAAGATAAGGCCTTATCTAGCAAGTTCTCTTCTCTCCAGGGTCTGTGTTTTACTAAACCTTAGCTCCCATATGTGCACAGAGGAGATTTTCTTTTGCAGACACCCGTCTGGCCAGTAGCTATCTTAGAAGCAGTTCCTCAGAGAAATATCCAGACAGGAGTTGTATTAACATATTTTATGGCTTTTTGTTTGCCAGCATCGATTATGTAGCAGTGTAACTATTTTGTATTGCTCACATGATTTAGCCTCACACATCTCAGTAAAAATTATTATATTGCTTTTGCTGAGTAATGGATAGATTCTTTAATTTCAGTACAATTTAGTGCATGGGAATGTGTGTCATTTGTTCACAACTGATACGAACCTCCTCAATTTCACTGTATTAGGACAAGTACAATTTACTATAGATTTTTTACCCATAATACCACTTAAGCACCTGTATAATAAATATTACCACAAATGACACTTTTCTATCACTTTCAGCCAAAGATCTTAGTCATGCCTGGTTACTACTGAGCCACTTGCCAAAATTAGGGTAATACGCTCCCCGTTAAGCGGCAGTTACTACCATGCACAATCATCATGCTAAATGCATTTCCTGGGGGCCTCAGTCCTTATAAACAGCTGCAGGACTGGGACCACACTGTAGCAGTGCATCCCTTTAAATCATCCCTTTATATCTTCGCAATGGAAAGGAAAAGGCCCTTGCTTTTCTGAAATGAACACACACAATTCTGCGGGGTGCTGAAGAATGTAGCAGTAACCGCAAGGACCCTAACACTGCAAGATGTGTAATTTTTTTTTTTTTTTTGCACCTAACATCTTTTCTTGTCTCTAGGACAGGGGTTCTCAAACTGGAGGTCAGGACCTCTCAGGGGATCACGAGAGTATTACATGGCGGGTCGCGAGCTGTCAGCCTCCACCCTAAACCCCGCTTTGCCTCCAGCATTTATAATGGTGTTAAAGGTATAAAAAAAGTGTTTTTAATGTATAAGGGGGGGTTACACTCAGGAGCTTGCGATGTGAAAGGGGTCACCAGTACAAAAGTTTGAGAACCCCTGCATCTAGGACAGCAAGAACAAAATCTTGGCTCTACTGAAGTCAGTGGGTTTCGCCCTGAGTTTCTGTACTGCAGTAGCCACAATGGCACCCAATGCAAGGGAAGGGGAATTTGGCAATGAGACAATTACAACCTCCCTGGTGCAAACTGTCCTGGCGATTTTCACAGCTTGCATGCAACGCTGCTGCATAGACACTAGCTGGCCTGATGGAGCTGGCCAGCAGAGGGCAGTGACACATGTAGTGGAGTCACATCATAGGCACATGTAACTTACGTGATTTTAACTATACCCGCTCAGCAAAACAAAACGAAGAGAAAAATACCAATTGAAATATTGTACCTGTAGTGTGGGCAATTCCGCCCGCCATTCCACTCAATGAGAGTTTGACTATACGCGATTTTTGCCTTGCGTGCGGACTTCAGAACCTAACCCCCCCGTAAGATGCGACTCCCCTGTCTACACAGCAGTCTTGGCTTTCCCCGATGAACCCCACTGCAGGGTCTTGGGACAAGAGAAGCCTGCGCCTGCTACCCCGTTACACACGGTTCGGAGGGAATTAGCTCACTGCCTGTCCCAATGGAGGGGAGGGCTAGCTTGGTTCTGTCTGATGCAAAGGATTCCCCGGGCCTATGCAGCATAGCTCTAACCCTCACTTTGCTCCTACAATTCTGGAGTACCCAGGCTGTGCGGTTGCATCCTCATCTCTCCCCCCTCCCTCCCCACACCCTTATTTTCCTGTGTAGCCACAGTTGGGCTCCTGCACCCTTCAGAGACAGCAGAGTCCACTGCCAGGCTTGTCAGCTGCTGGCACCAGCCTCCCCATCAATGGTTCAGAAGCATCGGTGCTGACTGAGCATCACTCTGTCCTGCGCCATCTTTCCTCCTCCACTCGACTCTGTCTCCCTCCTGCTCCATGCCCAGCTCCTTTCCTTGGTTCACAAGGAGTCACTAACGTACAAGTCATTCGTTCCAACCCCTACGTCCGGAGACATGCTTACAACAGCTGAGCTGCTCTCCTCAGCCCAAATGCCCTTTCCTCCCTGGGATTAGCCACCTGGCCTCCAGCCACATAGCACAGCCCCCCGTGAGCCCAGGACTTGGCCCGGTGCCTGGGAGGGAGCGGGACAGCATATTGTGGGCCATGGCAGACAGACTGCATGGTGCAATGACCTCGCGGAGGAAGTCTTGCATCTGTTATGCAGCCGTCTTGGAAAACGAAGGGAGCCGACCCCTCACCTCGGAGCCATCAATTCTGCTGGGCGGCTGGCTCCCCCGCTCGCAAAACTGCCACGATTCTGAACCCCCATGAAAGCAAGCAAAGAACGGACCTGCCCAGCCTGAACTCCAAGGGCCACGGAGTGGGAGGGGCTGGAGACAGAAGGGGAGGGGATGAATTATTGCTTATCCCTGAGTAGAGAGTGGTTTCAGCTGTCGGCGAACATCCCTTTTAGTTTAAAACGACACATCTCAGCAGCCTCCCTCTAGGTCTTGCAAAGCTCTGGGGAGATCTGATCGCGGAAGGGCCGGGCACGGGTTGGAGAGGGAAGTCAGGAGCAGGTTAGCACGGCAGCCAGAAAAACTCAGGCCTGAATCATGGGAGCAGATAAGACTCCACTAACTCCCCTGCTCCCCGCAGCCTCATCCATGACCCCCCATTCCCTCTTAGCTCAGACACTAGACAAACCCCCCCGGGACCTAGCCCTCACCAGAAACGCACAGGCTGCAGGAGGGAGCAGGGAGAAGTCATTTTTCACGTTGCTTTTCCAGACCAGACACGCAGCTTCTGCAGCCTCATTGCCAGCACACCAAGGTGCCACTTTTGCAAAGACATTGAAGCACAGAACAAGCATCCCTCGGTCCCGCCAGTAGGCACCCAGCCCAAGTGCGCAGGGAATGGAGGCCGTTGCAACCCGACATCTCAGCAGAGTGCGAAGAGACTCAATTGGTCTCAGTCCAGTTCCTGATAGTCGAGCATCCACCCCACAGTGGGCATGACCAGGCACCGCCAGGGATGCTCTGAACAGAGAGACCGAGGACTCAGCAGGCCACAACAGCAATGATCGCTAGCATTTATCATCGCCAGTGGGGGAAACTGAATGAAGGGAAGGGACTTGGTCAAGGTCTCAGGAGAATTGGGAATAGAATTCACATGCCTTGACTTCCCATCTAGTGCTCCTTGGTTCACTGGACAAGGCTGAGACACATTGGCCAGTCAGCATAGGGGGCAGTTTGGAGTGCAGCTGCCCATGCTGAGAAACAATGCTGTCAGTCCAGCCCCTTGCATCACAGGAATTCTGGAAAATAGTAGAGGCTTAAAGAATAAACCAAAAACAACCACGGGAGAGATAACCCGAAACACTTGGCTGCATTTACACGATGCTTGGACAGAGAAATGGTAGGCGGAGGCAGGGGGTGCTCTGTGCACAGCACTGCTGAGCCCATTACTGGAGACAGAAAACTTGGAAAGAGTTCAGAGAAGAGCCACAAGACAGATTGGTGGGCGGGAAAGCCGCCTCCTAATGAGAGCCTAAAAGAGCTCAAGCTATGTCATTTATCAGCGAGAAGGTTCACTTAAGTAGGAACAGATAAGTAACTACCCAGGGAGATGATATCCGATCCTCCACGGCTCTTTAATCTGAGAGACAAAAGCAGAACAAGATCGAGGGGTAGGAAGTTGAAGTCAGCAAAGTTCAAACTGGAAATAAGCAGCACATTTTTAGCAGGGAGGGTAATTAACCCTTGAAGAGCTCAAGTCACTACTTCAAGTCCTTAAAATTTGGACCAGTTGCTTTCTACAAGATGTTCTCTAGCTCAGTCACAGCTGGATGCAAGAATCGCTGGGGGAGATTCTGGGGTCTGTGCTATGCAGATGATCAAGCTAGATTAGTGGCCCTCAACCTTTTCCATACCAAGGCCCAGGGGTGAAAGTAACTTACAGGACTTACCGGTACTGCCGGAGTCCTAAGGGGGGCATGGCCTCATCCGGAAGAGGCGTGGCCTCTCAAGATTTAAAGGCCCTGGGGAACCAGCTGTGGCTGGGAGACCCAGGGCCTTTAAATCAACCAGGGGCTCCCAGCTGCAGAGGTGGCTGGGAGCCCCCTGGGGCTCAGGGGCAAACTAAAGGGCCCAGGGCTCTGGCCGCCAGGGGGAACCCCGAGATTTGCGGGCCGCGGGCAGCCCAGAGCCCTTTCAATCCCCGCTGTGGAAGTCGATGCGGTCCAGCACGGCGTACCTGCTCTTGCCGGTACTCCATACCGGACCGGACCGGCTTACTTTCACCTCTGACTGTATGTATGTGTATCAATGTGTCACAAACAATGCAGCTACAGCCTGCAGCGGCCAGCAGCCAGCAGCGACCCCAGCAACCGGCCCCTGTGGGCTGCTGCCTGCAGAGAGCCAGCAGGTGCCGGTGGGCTGGGTCTGCCAAGGAGTAAGCAACCAAGGCAAAAACCACTGCCAGTCAGCCAGGGAGGGGGAGGGGAAGTCAGGGGTGAATGAAGGACAACTGGAATAGCCTTCATGAAATATACAAGATATTTAGAGAAAGTTTTGTCAATTTCAGCCTCTGCACTCTGCAGGCAGGACAAAACAAAAAGAGATCTGAGATTGCACCCGATGTCCTAAGGACATTTCAGGTGTTTAAATCAATATATAAAGAGGGTGGATTGGAATGAAAACGACTATTTCTTTCAAAAGAGGCACAATAATTTCCCTGAATATTCAGTTTTCCCCTCCAATCCCTTTGTGGTTTTGTCTATGGGGGCTATTTGCTTTCCCTGTGAATCTTTAATTGCTTTAGCAAAATTGCTTTGCCCAAAATAAACCCTAATCATCATGACACCTTTCCACCATGTTCTCTTATGTTTTTTTGTGTTTTTTTTTTAAACAGTAACATTTCAAAGAGGATCTGCAAGCAGTTTGAACATCACAACCATGATCCTCTGCTGGGGAGGGAAAGGGATAGATTTGAGCTTGGAAATGGTTCCTGATTTTGATTGTGTTTAGGAGATCCCCTTATCCCAGGGGCAGAAAAGAACTGCCCCTGCCATGGTCACACACACCCAACAACAACTGGGAGTGAAATTAACAAGGATGCCAGAAATGGCTCCTAACTCCGGGCACTGAACTGCACAGGGAACAGCTGAGTTTAAACAGTTCCTTTGCAGGCAGCAGCAGGCATCTCAGCCAGTGTCCCTACTGCAAGCTAGAGCCTAGAGGAGAACCACTGCTGGGGGTGGGGAGAAATGCAGAGCCTTGTCTGCAGCTTGGCTGGAGGAGGGGGAGGGAGGAGCTGAGAAACCAATGTGACAGTGAGTTTTCCCCTTCCACCTGCTTTTATTAGCTCTGGATTTAAGCTGTGCAGCCAAATGCTTGTATTTGTTGTGTATAATAGTATTGGAGAGATCCCCTCATCCCGGGGGCAGAAAAGGACTGCCCCTGCCATGGTCAAACACACCCTCCCCTCAACCCCCTCCCCCCAACTACTGTGAGTGAAATTAACAAGGATGCCAGAAACCTAGCCCTGGGGGCTGAACCATCAGGGAACAGCTGAGTTTAAACTATTCTTATGCAGGGAGCAGGCTTCTCTCTCCCTCCCTCAGTCAGTCTCCTTTTCTTACCCGTCCTCCATACCGGCCCATACCCGCTTACTTTCACCTCTGCCAAGGCCCCTTCCCTTCGAGCCAGGATCTCACTTGGAGGTAGCAACATGGGAAGGTCTAACACCCATTTGCAGCCCCCCAGGTCCAGACCCGGTAGGGTAGATTATTGGAATGGCCTTAACATTCACAACTGAAACAATGGATATGGATGTCCATGACCAGTGTCCCCAGCTGCTGCGGTGAGAGGTACCCTCACAATATGCATTTGCTCCCAATTCTTGCCTCAGTCTTCTTTGAGCTCATTTATACCAGTTCCTTCAGTAGCCCTTGGAAGTTTATTCTTTAGGTCATTCACGCTCCCTGGGAAGAAACTCCCCCACTTGGATCCTGGGTAATTTGACCTCTGATCAAGCCCTAAATCTGGTTTTCAGTTGGAAAAGCACAGAGGGTCTCTCCTGTGTAGAACGCCACTGTCGCCTGCTGGCAGCTGGCTTCAGCTCTGCCTCGCCCTGGCACGCCCTGGCCTGTGCATGGCTGAAGTTCTGTGGGTGGGTATGGGCAGGCTGGGGGCAAAGAACACTCATCACTAGTCCTCCCAGGGAAGAGTGAGCTAAAAGGAAATGTACCAGATGCTGCATAAACCCTCCTGAGACCCCCTCCACACTGGGATCTCATAGTTCTGGGGCAGCACAGTGCCTATTGAGCCAGGCTGTCAGGCAGCCAAAGGAGGGGGGAAGGGAACTCAGCACCCGCACAGAGTTAGGGACAGGCTGGGCCTCCTGTGGGGTGCTCAGGATCTACAGGCATAACGACTGCTCATCCCATGGGGTGGCAGGCACTACCTCCCCCTCAACAGAGCGAGCCACTCCACCAAGGGCCCTTAGGGGAGCGGTTCTTCCCACACAATGCCTTCCCGAGGGTATTTCTGCCACATGGGGGAGATCCAGCCCCGTCTGAGCTTCAGACTGTGCCTACGTGTAACAGCATCTCCTCGCCTCAAGAGCGCCCCCCACCTCTCTGGTCGCAGCATTGCCAGGGTGCACCCCGACTGGGCTCACCTGGGACGGGCAATGGCCTCTCTCAGCCTGCATCTTCTCATGACCCCCACTCTGGGGGCTCTGTGGCTTGGCCCTCTGGCCGAGTCACACAAGAGGCTAACCCCTGCCTGGGGTGGCATGAACAAGTCCAAACAGATCTTCAGACCAGCAGCCCCTCTTGCCCCTCCCAGACCGCTCTGTGGCTTCCTCAGAGCTTCCCCTGCAGGGTTCCTGTCATGTCCTTCCTCCACTGTATCCTGCCCGTTAAACCCTGTCCCAGGCCTGTCTCCTGCTCTGAGCTTCCTCAGGCCTAGATGTGCCTCCTCTGGCAGAAGGAGGTCACTGACCAGGGTTCTGTCCCTTGTAAGCTCCATCACACCTGGTGTATTGTATGGCTGGTTCAGACAGCTGTGTGCCATGTCCCCTCTGAGCTCCCAGCTGGCCTGGGTGCCCCACAGCAAGGTCCCCTCTCCATCAGCTGTTTGCCAAGGAATGTATGTCTCAGGGCTCGGGCCATTCTGCCCAGCCTTTCCGCTCTCACTTGCCTTACTAGCCTCTTCGACTACGTAGTCAACAAGGGCTGCAGCCGGCACTGAACATGTCCCTCATGATCAGCCCCCTCCAGCCCGTTGAAATACTCACCCTTCCAATGGAGGTCCCGTGCTGCTCTTCCTGCATTCAAAATCCTAGCTGTTTATATGGCATGCCCTCAGCAAACTTAGTCCTCAAAGCCCTTGTGAAACAGTGGCTACATTCTGTTCTCAGTCCCCAGGTAGCCCCTGGGTACTCACTAGGGCCACACGGGCCAGATTCAGGTCTTCATGTCACCCTTTAGCTACTTCTGGCAGAAGACAACTGCCTCAGTACTGCTTTTAGAAAGGTGGAGACTAAGCCCTGGTCTACACTACGAGTTTAGGTCAAATTTAGCAGCATTAGATCGATTTAACCCCACAAATCCATCTACACGACGAAGCCATTTTTGTCGACTTAAAGGGCTCTTAAAATCGATTTCTGTACTCCTCCCTGACGAGGGGATTAGCGCTGAAATCAACATCGCCGGGTCGAATTTGGGGTAGTGTGGATGCAATTTGATGGTATTGGCCTCCTAGAGTGCTCCACTGTGACCGCTCTGGACAGCACTCTCAACTCAGATGCACTGGCCAGGTAGACAGGAAAAGCCCTGCAAACTTTTGAATTTCATTTCCCATTTGGCAGCTTGACAAACTGATCAGCACAGGTGACCATGCAGAGCTCATCAGCAGAGGTGACCACGGAGTCCCAAAATCGCAAAAGAGCTGAACTCCGTTCCAAAAGACGAAATGCCAAAATATTTGAAAAAAATCTCCAAGGGTATGAAGGACAGAGGCTATCACAGGGACCCGCAGCAGACAGACAAAGGCTAACCCGATGCATGGTAGGGGCCTTGACTTAGCCCCCTAAGAGCCTTTGAGGATCTGGGCCCTAGATGCACATGCTAACCAAGAGTCTGGGTGTTCAGAGCAGTCCAGGGGACGTGGGTGCAGGAAGTCGAAGGGAGCTGTGGATGCTCAGCCCCTCTGGAAGTTAAGCTGCTTTGACTGTGGTGGCCAAATTTGGCATTTTAGCTCCAGGGCAGCGAGTGACAAAGCCGGGATTAGCACTGAGCAGTCGCTGGTGTCCTGGGCTCAAACCACTAGGCCACTCCTCTGACAGCAAGCCCCTATTGCCAACTCCTTTCCCTGCTCCAGCTTGGAGGGTAGTGCCATGTAAGCTAGCTCCTTGTCTCTGCTTTTACCTTACACTGCTTTCTATTACATTGCATAAGACATTTATTTTTGTTCCCATCTGTCTATCTCCAAACCTGAGATTCCCCACCTCCCTCCCATTCGTTTCCACTCCACCCTCTCCTGGAAGCCCTTGTGTCATGCAGAAATGCCCACAACCCCTGCTCTGCAGTGCGCCTCTGGTCAGAATTCAGCTCAGCCTCCCCTGGGGCCCAAGTGGTCTGGTCCTGCTGCATTCTTGTGGATTAATCTGTTTGACAGCCACCGGCCTCCCTGGGCCTGACATTTAGTTAACAGCAGAAGGCAGATCATGGGATCCCATTTCCCATCCACACCCATCCTGGGGAGCTGCCTTCTCAAATCTAAATTAAATGTACATTGGAAACATCATTTGCTTTTCCTTAGGATCTGAAGCCCAGATGATTTTAATGGTAATTGCTTCTGTGGATGAATGATCTGAAGGCTGAAATGTGGATTTGTTTCTCACCAGATGTTCTTCCATGCAAGATACGAACCAGTCTTAGGCCTGATCTCCTTCTTTTGAGTCTGGGACACTTCTCCCTAGTGACGTCCAAACATCCAAGCCCTCCCCTCTTATTCCATCTGCTCAGCGCCTCCAGCGTCTGTCCCGCTGCCCTGAAACAGACAGCAGGCCCAAATGCCCTGCACTTTGTCCGGTCATGTACACCCACACAGTGTGAGGAACAGGAATCCAAGTGGCAGCACACCCAGCCACTTTGCACAGGTGTACATTTCTAGACCAGTGGGTCTCAACAAGAGATACGGGACCCCCTGGGGGTACGCAGAGGTCTTCCAGCGGGTTCATCAACTTATCTAGATATCTGCCTAGTTTTACAACAAGCTATATAAAACGCACTAGCAAAGTCAGTGCAAACTGAAATTTCATACAGACAATAGACTTGTTTAGACTGCTCCATATACGATACGTTTCAGTGTAAGTACCACGTTTATATTCTAATTGATTTATTTTATAATTATATGGTAAAAATGGGAAAGTCAGCAATTCTTCAGTAGTCGCATGCTGTGATACTTTTGTATTTTTATGTCTGAGTTAGCAAACAAGTTGTTTTTAAGTGAGGTGAAACTCGGGATACGCAAGACAAATCAGACTCCTGGAAGGGGGACAGTAGTCTGGAAAAGCTGAGAGCCACTGGACTAGCCAAAGGGGCAGGACAAGAGGGAAATCGGACCCCTGTTTCAAAAGGGCATCCCAGGACCACAATGGATCAAGCGATGCATCCTGGTCTATCTCCTAAATGGAGAATTTTCCTTGTTATAAGGAACAATAATAATTTTAAGGCACCATAGGCCGGATTCCAATCTCTTTTACAGCAGGTGGACTCCGTTGACTCCACTGACTTACACTGGAGATCAGAACCAGGCCTGATATCTCATGAACCCTCAGAGTCAGAAAATAATGGGATCTCCGCTTTCCAAAGATGCAAGTTCTTGGGATCTGAAGCCAGATCCTTGGAGGTCTTTAGGCATCTAGTTTTCATTGATTTCAATGGGAGTTAGGCGCCTAAATACTATGAGGATCTCGGCCCAAGACCTACTATCACAATTCTGATTACCTTCTTGCCTTTTACACCATCACTTCAATTCAGACCTGATTTTAGGAGCCACTATCTCCAGAACCATTAGAGTTGGAAGCCAGGGCTGGACAGCAGAACTCTTATAATCCTAGCTTTCAAATGGTCACAGGATTTCTCTCAACAGCAACCCCAGCTCTACCAGCCACTTGCATCTGGCCCCAACCACCAGCACTCAAACCCGTTAACACCAGCTGGAAGTAGCAGGGATTCAACTCAGGTCCACCTGCTCTAAAAACACAGATCCTCCCAACCCCTGGATAAGATATACAGGAGACTCCCAGTCAAGATAGTGAGTATTAGAAAGGAACTTTGTGTCCTCATCTAATAATCCTATGTTTGCATTTCTGTGTGTTTGTTATTGATTATTCTTAATTCTGCCTGTATTGTTTGTACTGAGAAGGAGAGAAGATTCTCTCCAGCAATTAGTAAGGTTATACCCTATGAATGTCCAGCTTGGATTCATAGAGATTGTGTATTTTCTTGTTTTTCTTTTAATAAATTCTTTCTATAAAGATTTGATTAAATCCCTTCTACTGTGGATACAGGGGGAGGGGGCTAAGAAACTCTCTCTCGGTGGTGAGACAAGCTTATCTCCGGGCAGAGAGGGGAGGGAGGAGACGGGGAGGTTTCTCCCTCTGTGAGTTGATCTGTGTTTCCCCAGGGAACGTCTTTGGAAAGAGGAGGGGGAAAACAGGGGTGTCCCGGCCCACGTAAATCGACCGGGTGGTGGCAGCAAAAAGGAGACCTACCCTAGGATTTTAGGGTGGGGGGGGGATACATGCTGGTCCTCAACTTGAAACCCCCCAGTTTCAAGTGAGGGTGAGACCATGACATGGTGGCAAGCGGTGTTTCGGACCCACTGATAGAGGCACGGTTTTTTCTACCTATAGCACTCTGCAGCAGCCCTCCTGCTGAGAGGTGTGTCCTTCCTTTGTGATATCAGGTATCACTCAGGATTCCTAAGGTGGGGGGAAGTGCTCGTCGGAGCACATTCCCGTCCAGCGGGGAAAAACAGGTTTGGTGGGGGGGAGAGAGGAACCCTCCAGCCAGTTTTTTTTTCCTTGTGTCTTTTGAAATACTCAGGAGGCAGGGAACCACAGATTCCTGAGAGGATTTCACTAGACTTTTCTCGCAGGTACTAGTAGCACCAGCCTGTCAGCTGGGCTTATTAGTACAACAGCTCAGAAGGAGAGGGAGACAGAGATTTTTTTTTTTTATCTTTCCCTCTTTCTCAGTACAAAACAGTAACATTCACAAACCACAATTTGCTACACAGAGGATTGCTTTCTCTTTCTTTACTCGAGTTATCATAGACAGGGTTAGGGACTGTCAAGCACCACAGACAGTTCACTGACTACAGAGGGGTGTGGCCAGCACCTGAAGGCACGGACATGACTGCAACAAGTAACGAACTGGAGCTTGCTCAAGTAAACTTAAAAATCCTGGAGGCAGAAACACGGAGAGAGGAAGCTGCCCAAAGGAGGGAGGAGGCTAACCACAGGAGGGAGATGGAAAAACGACAGGCTGATCAGGCAGCCAGAGAAGCTGACTAACAAGCCAAAGAGGCAGAACACAGGAGGGCGATGGCAGCCAAAGAGGCTGAGCGGGCAGCCAAAGAGTTAGATCTACAAATCCAGACACAGGCTCTGGAATTAGAAAAGACTAAGCAAAATAATCCAACCAATCCACCCCCTCTTCAACCTACTGATCAACCTTCTCGGAAAAAATTTCCCGCCTACAGGGCAGGTGATGACGTTGAGGCCTTCTTAGGAAACTTTGAAAGGGTCTGCATTGGGTACAAGATCCCTGAAGACCAATTCATGGTAGAGCTGAGGTCATAGCTCTGCGGAGAATTATTACTGGTGGCAACTGAAATGCCTAGGGACAAAATGAACGACTATAAACTGTTTCTAACCAAGGCCAGATACAGAATGGGCATAACCCCTGATCACGCCCGTCAGCGTTTCAGAGCCCAGAAATGGAAACCAGAGGTGTCATTTCCAAAACACGCCTCCTACCTTGAAAAGCATTATTTTTCCTGGTTATCAGGAGCCAATGTTAAAACCATGGAGGACCTAAACCTCCTGATAATGATGGAGCAGTTCTTGGATGGTGTTCCTGAGCACATTACACGCTACATACAAGATGGAAAACCAAAAAATCTCACTGAGGCAGGGGAGATTGGAGCCAAATGGATGGCAGTCACAGAGAACAAGAAAACTACTGTCAAGGGGAGCGAATCCCACAGGGTACACACCGACACTAAACCCTACCATCGAGGACCAATCAAGCCCACACCTACAACCCAAGGACAGCCACAACCTACTACTTCTTCTACCTCACCAGTCTCCAGTAATCCTCATCGGCCCAGTGACCCATCAAGTGGGCGATGTTTTCAATGCAATGAACTGGGGCATATCAAAGCCAAATGCCCAAAGAACCTAAACCGAGTGCAACTCCTTGCACCTTCACACCAAGGAAATCCGGACCTAGATGTATCTCAAATACCCTTACAACATAGGGAAACTTTGAGAGTGGATGGAAAGGAGGTTATCGCCTGGAGAGACACTGCAGCACATGTGTCAGCTATCCACCGAACCTTCGTGGACCCCAAACTTATCAACCAGGAAACCAAAGTGACAATTCGTCCCTTCATGTCAAAACCTGTAAGATTACCTACAGTGCGTTTACCTGTCCAGTACAAGGGCTGGTCAGGGAAGTGGACTTTTGCTGTCTATGACAATCATTCGATCCCCATGCTACTGGGGAACGACTTGGCCCCCACGTTGAGCAGCCAAAAACAGAGGGAGTGGTTACATGCAGCCAAGCCAAACGAGCTGCTGGACCCATCCCTGTTCCTGAGCCATCCACCAAGACCCCGTCTGTGTTACCAGAGAGGGTGGAACCGGCTCCCATACCAACAACTACAGCAGCCATAATACATCCAGTCCTGGGACCGGAACTGGAAGAGCAACCGGCGCCAGCACCGACGCCAGCGCTTACAACACCATCGCCAGAGGGCGCCAGCGGGCCAAAACTGGCAGAAGCAGCAAACAACCCTACCCAAGAGGCTCAGCCAGAGCCTGAAATATCACCTTGTGCACCAGCGGAGAGCGGTTCACAGTCAACGGAAACAACCTCATCACCTACATCGCTTCCAGAGGAACTGGTGTCTCCCGCCTCAAGGGAACAGTTCCAGACTGAGCAGGAAGCCGATGACAGCCTCAAGAAAGCATGGGTGGCGGCACGCAGCAACCCACCACCTCTCAGCTCTACTAACCGATCCCGGTTCGTTGTGGACCCTGGACTTTTATACAAGGAATTTCTTTCTGGTGGACACCAGGAGGGCTGGCATCCTCAAAAACGGTTGCTAGTTCCGACTAAGTACCGGGAAAAGCTCTTAGGCTTAGCCCATGATCATCCTAGTGGCCATTCTGGGGTGAAGCGAAGCAAAGACAGGTTGGGAAGGTCCTTTGACTGGGAGGGGATGGGCAAGGCGGTAGCCACTTACGTCCGGTCTTGTAAGGTATGCCAAACGGTAGGAAAACCCCAAGACCAGGTCAAGGCCCCTCTCCAACCACTTCCCATAATTGAGGTCCTATTTCAGCGAGTAGCTGTGGATATTATGGGTCCTTTCCCAAAGAAGACCCCCAGAGGAAAGCAGTACATACTGACTTTTGTGGACTTTGCTACCAGATGGCCGGAAGCAGTAGCTCTAGGCAACACCAGGGCTAAAACTGTGTGCCAGGCCTTAACTGACATTTTTACCAGGGTGGGTTGGCCCTCTGACATTCTTACAGATTTGGGAACAAATTTCCTATCAGGGACCATGAAAGACCTGTGGGAAACTCATGGGGTGCATCACTTGGTGGCCACCCCGTACCACCACCAAACTAATGGTCTAGTGGAAAGGTTTAATGGAACTTTGGGGGCCATGATCCGTAAATTCGTAAATGAACATTCCAATAACTGGGATCTAGTGTTACAGCAGTTGCTGTTTGCCTACAGGGCTGTTCCACATCCCAGTTTAGGATTCTCACCATTCGAGCTGGTGTATGGCCATGAGGTTAAGGGGCCATTACAGCTGGTGAAACAGCAATGGGAGGGGTTTACGCCTCCTCCAGGAACTAACATTCTGGACTTTGTAAGCAACCTTCAAAACACCCTCCGAAACTCTTGGGCCCTTGCTCGAGAGAACTTAAAGGATGCTCAAGCGGAGCAAAAGGTCTGGTATGAGAGACACACCAGAGAGAGTTCCTTCAAGGTTGGAGACCAGGTCATGGTCTTGAAGGCGCAGCAGGCCCATAAGATGGACGCGTCCTGGGAAGGACCATACAGGGTCCAGGAGCGCCTGGGAGCTGTTAACTACCTCATAGCATTCCCTGATTCCTCTTTAAAGCCTAAAGTGTTTCATGTTAACTCTCTAAAGCCCTTTTATCCCAGAGAATTTCAGGTCTGTCAGTTTACAGTCCAGGAAGGAGATGACACCGAGTGGCCTGACGGTGTCTACTACGAAGGTAAAAGAAATGGTGGTGTGGAAGAGGCGACCCTCTCCACAACCCTGCAACATCTACAGTGGCAACAGATCAAGGAGCTGTGCACTCACTTCGACACCTTGTTCTCAGCCAACCCAGGACGGACTGAGCAAACCTGCCACTCCATTGACACAGGTAATGCTCACCCGATTAGAACCCCACCCTACCGGGTGTCACCTCATGCCAAAGTTGCTATTAAACAGGAGATTGACAACATGTTGGAGATGGGTATCATCCGCCCTTCTACCAGTGCATGGGCATCTCCAGTGGTTCTGGTTCCCAAACCAGATGGGGAAATACGCTTTTGCGTGGACTACTGTAAGCTAAATGCTGTAACTCGTCCAGACAACTATCCAATGCCACGCACTGATGAGCTATTGGAAAAGTTGGGACGTGCCCAGTTCATCTCTACCATTGACTTAACCAAGGGGTACTGGCAAGTACCACTAGATGAACCCGCCAAGGAAAAATCTGCCTTCATCACCCATGCAGGGGTGTATGAATTTAATGTGCTTCCGTTCGGACTGCGGAATGCACCTTCCAAAGGCTGGTGGATGGTCTACTAGCGGGATTGGGAGACTGTGCAGTTGCATACCTCGATGATGTGGCCATTTTTTCTGATTCATGGCCCGAACACCTAGAACATTTGAAAATGGTTTTTGAGCGCATCAGGCAGGCAGGACTAACTGTTAAGGCCAAAAAGTGTCAAATAGGCCAAAACAGAGTGACTTACCTAGGACACCAGGTGGGTCAAGGAACCATCAACCCCCTACAGGCCAAGGTGGAGGCTATCCAACAGTGGCCTGTCCCAAGGTCAAAGAAACAGGTCCAATCCTTCTTAGGTTTGGCCGGATATTACAGGCGATTTGTACCACACTACAGCCAAATCGCTGCCCCACTAACTGATCTGACCAGGAAAACCCAGCCAAATGCAGTTAAGTGGACTGATGAGTGTCAGAAAGCCTTTACCCAGCTTAAGGCGATGCTCATGTCTGACCCTGTATTAAGGGCCCCGGACTTTGACAAACCCTTCCTAGTTACCACCGATGCATCTGAACGCGGGGTAGGAGCGGTTCTAATGCAGGAAGGACCGGATCACAATTTCCATCCTGTCGTGTTTCTCAGCAAGAAGCTGTCTGAGAGGGAAAGCCACTGGTCCATCAGTGAAAAGGAATGTTACGCCATTGTGTATGCCCTGGAAAAGCTACGCCCATACGTTTGGGGCTGGCAGTTCCAGCTACAAACTGACCATGCTGCGCTACAGTGGCTTCACACTAACAAGGGAAACAACAAGAAACTTCTCCGCTGGAGCTTAGCTCTCCAAGACTTTGACTTTGACATTCAACACATTTCAGGAGCTTCCAGCAAAGTTGCTGATGCACTCTCTCGTGAAAGTTTCCCAGAATCAAGTGGCTAAAAAGTGTTTTTAACATGTTTTCATGCTTAGTAGTCTATGTAATAGTGCATGTGTGTTATTACTCTGTTTGTTTTACAGTTCTAGGAGGAAATCACCGCCAGTGGATCCCACTGTTGGCGATTTGGGGGGCGTGTCATAAATAGTTAGTTAAGGGTTAAGTTTCCACCTGTAAAGGGTTAACACATAGTACCTGGTGAACACCTGACCTGAGGACCAATCAGGGAAGAGAATTTAAAATTCCTAGGAGGGAACTTTTTCTCTCTGTTCTTGTGTGTGTTGTTCTTAGCCGTTTGGAGTTACAAGGGTCCAGATGTTTAATCAAGTCTTCTGCAAGTTTCCATCTTTCTGAACTAATTTCTTCTAGTCAAGATAGTGAGTATTAGAAAGGTACTTTGTGTCCTCATCTAATAATCCTATGTTTGCATTTCTGTGTGTTTGTTATTGATTATTCTTAATTCTGCCTGTATTGTTTGTACTGAGAAGGAGAGAAGATTCTCTCCAGCAATTAGTAAGGTTATACCCTATGAATGTCCAGCTTGGATTCATAGAGATTGTGTATTTTCTTGTTTTTCTTTTAATAAATTCTTTCTATAAAGATTTGATTAAATCCCTTCTACTGTGGATACAGGGGGAGGGGGCTAAGAAACTCTCTCTCGGTGGTGAGACAAGCTTATCTCCGGGCAGAGAGGGGAGGGAGGAGACGGGGAGGTTTCTCCCTCTGTGAGTTGATCTGTGTTTCCCCAGGGAACGTCTTTGGAAAGAGGAGGGGGAAAACAGGGGTGTCCCGGCCCACGTAAATCGACCGGGTGGTGGCAGCAAAAAGGAGACCTACCCTAGGATTTTAGGGTGGGGGGGATACATGCTGGTCCTCAACTTGAAACCCCCCAGTTTCAAGTGAGGGTGAGACCATGACACTCCCCATTAGTTGCTAGCAGTACAGGGCCTATGACACATAGATGAACCATTCTGATTCCATCGAGTGGTACTATCTACACAGTACCTGAACCACTTAATTACAATCTGGCACAATGGGACCATATGTGTCCAGAGACCCCAACGCTCAGACATACCTCACCAGCGGAGAAGTGTTAATCCAAAACCTGTCTACTACGGGAGAGAGACGTAAAACATCCCTCCAGCTACTTGAGAGTTAAATGTCAGCGCAAGAGATCACGCACTCTCCATTTCCAAACAATCCTCGCTTGTTTGAGGGCTCACACAATTAACACAGCTGGGTCCACACACTGCTTTTCTGGCTCGGGTGTAACACAAAACCTGCTGTCTCTTCCCTTGTGAATGGCCCACGCTCAGCGAGAATGAAGCCCTTGAGCACAGCAGAGAAGCCTCAAGTACCCAAAGGCAGGAAAATAAACAGAGAGAACAACCCCAGTGTTAAACGAACAAGGCTCTCGGCCACGTGCTTGTGGGCTGGCACGCTCAGCCGGCTGCCTCTGGGTGTGACGCCTGGGTTACTGGTGGGCACAATGCTGCTCATTAAGCCTGTGTTGCTAAGTAGATCAATATTATCTTGCATCTTTGGCACAGGACCCAGGCCACTGGCCTGGCTAGCCCAGGTTCCTGTCTCCAGCGGCAGAGGCGCTAGGAAGCTCATCCAAACAACCAGGCCTGCTCCACCTCCCCTCCGACCTAGAGGCAGAACCAAACCCAATCCTGGATCATGGCAGCCCCACTTCTTGGGGACAATAGGGCTGGAGTGTCCCAACTCGGTCCCTGGCTAATGCAGACAGCCCCACTCTGGGGCGATTCTCTGCAGCCGAGAGAGGGCCCCCCTGTTCCATTGAGGAGCCCAGGAGCCGGGAGGCATGATGAACACCCCAGTACAAGCCCACTTCTGGGCATTGCTTCGTATTTTGCCCTGTCTTCTGGCTCCATCCCCTCCAGGCTGAGGCTGCTGTGCGCCCCAAACAGGCAGTCAAGCCCCACAGGGGACTCTAACCCAGCTCGCTGCCCTACGCCCAACCTTGGCAGGGATAATGCAGCCAGCGAATTGCTGCTAGGGAGGGGACTGGATTATACCAAAGGCCTAGATGGATTTAGCTTTGTACCCTGCTTGCCCTTCACAGGCTGCACTGGGATTTCACCCTTCGTATCCAGCCCCCTGCACTGCGATGTGACGCGCCCGCCAGTGCCCGCGTGGACTCAACCCCGTGCTGGGAGAGGACAGCCGGCACACAGGAGGGAATGGGGGCAGCAGCAGAGGGAGGGCAGAAGAAACACTGCTGCCTCACAGTGCTGAGTCCAGAGATCCCACTGCTACCAGGAGCCCACACTAACTGGGGTACTGCCCCCTCTAGTGAAGGCTCCCACACAGCTGCAGATGAGCCTGCCGTGATCTGGGCTAGCAGAAGTGGCTCTTTTAGCTCAAGCTGTAGAGGTGTTTGCAGATCCCAAGGTCACAGGTTCAATGCCCGCTGCTGAACACACACACACTGGGGTATGTGCAATGCTGAGCAATGGCTGAGATGGCTTGTGGACAGCCAGGTCCCTGCCCCTCACACCACTTCCCTCCATCCAAAATGAACAGCAGGTACATTCATTGCTTTAGAAACAATCCAGAGAAGTTAGGTGAGCCAGGATGGCTCACGGCAGCCAACCAGAGCCCTCTGCGGAGTGGCCAGTGTCGCTTCATGGCCGTGGAGCCCCGGCTCCTCTGACCACCACAGAGAAGCCCGAGATGCCGGAGTCAGGCCTGAACCCCTCTCCAATGTGAAGACTCAGGCCCAGGTATGGTGGCCAGATTTTTGGCACTTGGAGCAAGGGGACATCTGCAATAGCTCTGCCTGGACTTCAAAGCAGCCAGAAGCACGGACAGCTCAGATGGTGTCTGGGAGGGTCGGCAGTAAATTACTTAGTGTTGCTGAACTGTACACAGGATTAACCTCTCTGTCCTACTGCACCACCGCTCCTCGGCTTGCCAGGCTCCGGGAAGCGCTGCTCTAGGTGCTAGACATCCCCTCCCAGGGAGGGATAGGCATGCAGCAGCAGCCAGGAGGAGGGAGAAACAATGCTGATTTCACTGGATGTGACAGGAAGGCCAAAGCACAGCTGGTGGGAAAGAGGAAACCCAAGAGGGTGGGGGAGATGATAGCACTTATGGGCAGAGCCAGCCAGAGCTACAGTCACATGTTTCCAGCCAGTTGGGAAGTGACCACAGCCACATGCGCGCACACAGTCCAGGGCCCTGGTCACTGTTAGCCACCCAGGGAGAGGAGAAAAATTCATCTCCGCCTAGTGACCCCTCTGAGGAAGCCTCTCTGCTGGCTGGCAAGACACCCCCCGCCCCCCGAGTGGAAACGCAGCACAACCACGGCAGCATGACCACTCTAGTGAGTGGGCCCACAGCCAGGGCAAGGGACCTGCTGCAAGCCCCAGAAAAGGCCCCTTGCCTTTAGCTCAAGAGGGAAGGACCTGTGTTTCTGGGGGCAAAGGGACGAGACCGATCTGTCCAGCAATTGTCTGCAGGAACATGGAGGAAGAGTGACTAATCACATGCCCCAAGAGAACACCCCTTGCAATCGCTGAACGGTGGAGGCAGGGGAGCCAGGGGACAGCCCACCAAGCAATTCGTCTACACGTGCAAACATGCTACTGGATTTTGTAGCCACAGTGCTTGTAACTATATCCATGGCCCCCCTCCCTGCCCATTTGTGGGGGAGGGCTCCGGGTCACTGAGCTCACAGCTCTGCACAAAGGAATGTTATTAGCCCCTCTTTGCAGAAGAGGAAATAGAGGCTCAGAGAGGAAGGGACTGGCCTAGGATCCCATAGTAATTCAGCAGGAGACCCAAGGATCTCCAGCATCCTACCTCCCAGTCTGGTGCAAGCTGGAAAAGCTCCTTTGCCAGCTGAGCTCTGCCATTACCCCAGTAAAGAATTTGGCCCATTAATGGCATTACATAATAGCCCCTTGCTGACTTCAATGTCAGATTGCTTGTTAAATCTCCACTTCTGCAAAAACAGTTCTGCAAAAACTGTTTTCATCAGCCCTTTGCCTTCCCCTCGCTCAAAGCCAGCGCACCTTCTCGTGCATTAGTTATCAGCGCCCACAGATGAAGACGAGCGCGATGGAGACAGACTACCTTGGCATCCATTCCCAATTTAGTTTGCTTGTGAGACTGTTGAATGTAGGTCTCTAAGAATAGCGCTGTGATGTCTGAACACATGTTTAATAATTAAAGGAGCGGTGGGGAAAGCACAGTGAGCGTTTTTGTGTTTGTTTGGTAGAACTTACATCTTTTGTTATTATTACATGGATTTGGTCACCATGGGTCATTCTCTTTTACCTTAAACATTCCCTGTTAAACACGTGCCAAAGAGCAACCCAAAGAAACTACTTTGTGCAAAACTCATCTACTCCAGAGCAATTTCACCTGCGCCGACCAGTGAGGGCACTGCAGGAGATCATGATCGTCAATTGCAAATACTTTGCACAATGTTTAGATGCACAATTAGGCACCGAAGGATGATGAAAATGTCATTGTACGCCAAAGTGCTGCTGGCCTTAGGACCTGAGGTTCATAAGGGTTTTCTTGTGTGATAATCCTGATGACTCAAGGGGGGTGGGGGATTAAACCCCTGGCCCTTCAGCACTAAGGATAGAATCATAGAAAATTAGGGTTGGAAGAGACCTCAGGAGGTCATCTAGTCCAACCCCCTGCTCAAAGCAGGACCAACCCCCAACTAAATCATCCCAGCCAGGGCTTTGTCAAGCCTGACCTTAAAAACCTCTAAGGAAGGAGATTCCACCACCTCCCTAGGTAACCCATTCCAGTGCTTCACCACCCTCCTAGTGAAATAGTGTTTCCTAATATCCAACCTAGACCTCCCCCACTGCAACTTGAGACCATTGCTTCTTGTTCTGTCATCTGCCACCACTGAGAACAGCTGAGCTCCATCCTCTTTGGAATCCCCCTTCAGGTAGTTGTAGGCTGCTATCAAATCCCCCCTCACTCCCCTCTTCTGCAGGCTAAATAACCCCAGTTCCCTCAGCCTCTCCTCATAAGTCATGTGCTCCAGCCCCCCAATCATTTTTATTGCCCTCTGCTGGACTCTCTCCCGTTTGTCCACATCTCTTCTGTAGTGTGGGGCTCCAAACGGCACACAGTACTCCAAATGTGGTCTCACCAGTGCCGAATAGAGGGGAATAATCACTTCCCTCAATCTGCTGGCAATGATCCTACTAATGCAGCCCAATATGCCGTTAGCCTTCTTGGCAACAATGGCACACTGCTGACTCATATCCAGCTTCTTGTCCACTGTAACCCCTAGGTCCTTTTCTGCAGAACTGCTGCCTAGCCACTCAGTCCCTAGTCTGTAGCGGTGCATGGGATTCTTCACTTGTCCTTGTGCAGATTCTGTGCTTGTCCTTGATGACCCTCATCAGATTTCTTTTGGCCCAATCCTCCAATATGTCTAGGTCACTCTGGACCCTATCCCCCAGCATATCTACCTCTTCCCCCCAGCTTAGTGGCATCCGCGAACTTGCTGAGGGTGCAATTCATCCCATCATGAACCTCTGCCTCTTCAGAAAAGGGTGTACCTCCATCAGCTGTCAGGTACAGTAGCCTGTTATCCTCTTCCGTGTTACATTGTTTCCTTACTCTAAGAGCTGCTGCCACCTGCGAGGATGTGGTGGCGCATAGAAGAACAACTCTGTGTTCAGTAAGGGGTGAAACTACAGGCATCTCTCCACGCCTGTCTGTGCCAAATGAGCCAGCATCGAGGCCGGCTTGGTCCATAGCTTGCCCGATTGCAAAGCCTGGAATCTCTGCCTGTAAGTTGTTGATAGAACAGCCAGTTTCCCTCTGTATGCTACCAATGCCTGGGTTTGCTGCGGCGAGATGAGCCCGTTCACTGTGTTTCCAGCTCTGGCATATTGGTGGCAGACAAACAAAGCTGTATGTCTCCCTCCTGCAGTGCCAAATTCCTGCTTGTCAATCTGCCCCTGCCCCACTGGCTTTGTTGTGGCATTTTCCAATAAAGCACTTTCTACATCTGGCTCTCGCTATAGGCTCTCGCTATAGACCCAGCTGAATTCGCTCCTGGCACAGAAGGACGGATGAAATCATTCCTCCTCATGCACCGTTAATGATGACAGCCCCTCCACCTGGGCACTTCAAAGAGTGGCCATTCCCCTTCCTGCCAGCATGTGCCATCCCACATGAAAGACCAGGACCACACTCAATATAAGCAGTTAACAAAGGGCCCCATTACCAGGTAGTGCATCCAACTGCCTGCAATGCAATCTGAGCAATTTCCTTGACAAGTCAGCTTTTTAAATGGGGGGTGGGGGAGAAAGAGGCCTTTCCCCAAAGCCTTTAAACAAGCCATAAAATAGATTGAGCATTAAACCCAGCCATCCTGCCAGGAGTCAGGGCAAAGAAGCAGGGACAGCACGTTGCAATGAAGCCATACTAGCAGAAGCCTTGGGATAGCTGCATGCATTGAATCAGTGAACGTTTTCTCGGGAGATTGGGGGCAGATGAGGACTGGCCCAACAGAGAGCAAGGGTGGGTGGAGAATGGCCCCAGCCTCATACATTGACCATCTGGCACTTCCCCCTCCCTAGAAAGATAGTCACCCCCTGAGATGGCACCTCCCTTCTCCCACATTGACATCCCCTCCTCTTCCACTCCCACATCCCCAGAGGAGGAACACTCACTCTTCCCCATCTCTGAAAGCTGCCGGCCCCGGCAGAGCCCATCCTGACAGAAGACAGCTCGGGGCTGAGAGGAAACAGGCTGCAGTAGAAATAGCCAACCTATTTCAGGTTACACTGACATGGGGGAGCAAAGGCTGGGCTGGAAAAGCTGGGCCTGCTGTCAGGCAGGAAATGAGGAGCCCGCATGCAAAACAGCGAGGAGGCTGCAGATTGGGTTTGAAGGGGAAGTGAGCCCAGGACATGGGGGGGGGGGGGGAGGGAAGTCTAGGGCATAGGCAGAGCTAGGAGTGTGGTCGGGGAGTCCCAAACTGGAGTAGCAGGGGGTGCACAGTGATGCCAATTGGCAGAGCCCCCTGCAGAGGAAGCCCCTCCAGACACCGCCCTGGTCAGCCCCAGATACAAAACCCACACAAAGAAATAGCTGTTTTAAAGCGAGTTATCCCCTGCAGACTCCAGCTGCAGCCCCACCTCCCCTCATAGTCCAGACACCCTAGAGCTGCCCTGAGCTCCCACCTGCTGCATGACTCCACTGAGGGCAGCAGGATGACTCTGACTTTCCCCAGTGTAAGAGAGAGCAGGCTCCAGCCCAGTCCCCCCCGGGCCGGAGTTCCCACTGGGGTGCGATATTACCCCTGTCTATTGCACCAGGGCCTTACACAGACACTGCTCTTCCCACTCAGGTGCTTAGCACAGTCATGGTGCTTGTGTTTGCTCCTGTGACTGATGCCCAGGCTTAGGGCATGGAAAACTGGCACCGCGCTGTGCTCAGCAGGGGAGAGAAGCTGCCGCTGACCCTGGGATCCTTCTGCCAATGCCTGCTGGGTTGTACCCTGCTGGCCAGGGGCCTAGCTCCGTTAACGTCCTTACCATAAACACCGAGGGGAGGCACCTTAATGAAGCTGAGCTGCTGCTAAAGCTTTGCCAGGGGTGGGAGCTTGCTGCAGTGGCTCAGAGACGGCCCCTCAGTTGGTACGATGGGTTTGCACAGAGCTACTGCCTCCTATTCACTGAAAGGAGTGCAAGGCCAGTACAAGAATGTTTCGCGCCCTAGGCAAAACTTCCATCTTGCGCCCCCACCCTGAGCCCCCCCGTGGCAGCTCCTCCCTTCTGCCCTGAGGCTCCCCACTTGTGGCTGCTCTCCACCCCCCACCCTCCACCTGAGGCACTCCCCCCGCCCCAGCTCACCCTCCTCCCTGAGCACCCGTGGCTGCTTCACTTCTCCCGCCTACCAGGCTTGCAACACCTAAGCTGATTGGTGCCGCAAGCCTGGGAGGCGGGAGAAGTGAAGCGGCCACGGCGTGCTCGGGGAGGAGGTGGGGCAGGGGTGAGCTGGGGCAGGGAGTTCCCCTGCATGCTCCCCACCCCCCTTACTTGCTGCAGGCGGCCCTCCCCGCGCTCCCCTGCCCCAGCTCCCTCCGCCTAAATGCTGGCGACGACTGGGGTGGCTGAAGATCCGGCCGCCGCAGTCGCTGCCGAAGAAAATGGCGCCCCCGAAATCCTAGCACCCTAGGCAACCACCTAGGTCACCTAAATGGTTGCACCGGCCCTGAAGGAGTGCCCCAGACGTGGGGTGTGGGCATCTCCCCTACAAAGGGTTAGTTAACACCACCTCACCCTCAGGGCAGGATCAACCAATTGGAGTTGGTTCTCATGAGGTCATGCTTCTATCCTTCCTTCCATTGGGGCAGGGCGTTGTCACTCACGCTCCTGGCCAGGTGAGCTCTTACAGAAAGCCCACTGGTTATTTTCTCTGCCCCGCTGCAGCCTCTCTACTGCTACAGACATGCTGCTCTGAGGCTAGCCCCGACCCTGCTATTCCTATGCCTCTCACAGGGCCTCCTGTGAGGGCTCCTAGGGCAGGGCAGGGCAGGGCACAAGGAGAGCATGCCTGCAGCCTCACTCCTTAGCAGCAAGCGCTGGCCAGCCGGGCGGGGGAAAATCCACTGCCCCGTCTCCTCCCCACTTGACCCCCAGTGCTGCTAACAAGGAACAGTTCACTCAGTCCGGGGGTCCTCCTCCCACCTCTGTCGTGCCTGGCCTCTTTCCCTAGACCCCTGTGTGAAGCCAGGTGCCACCCGAGTGGCAAGCGCTTCCCTGTTTGGGAAAAGCCTCCTGCAGCCAAGGCCGGGTGGGTACAATGAAGGGACCCCTGGGGGCGGTGAGCAGAGCACAGAGCCGCCTTTCCCAGACCTTGGCTCCGTTTGGGTGAAGAGTCGGGTTGCTCCTGATTCGATCCCAAGCCATTGGCTCACCCATGGGTGGAGAGGAACCAACCTCACTAGTGCTCTGTGCCCCCCCTGGAATGAATCGGGGAGGAAATTAAAACACCCCCCCAGCAGGATTTTGGTGCCATCCCAGCACAGCCTCTGCTGCCTGTGTATCAGGGACAGCACCCAGAAAAGGAACCATGGGCAGCATTAGCAGTCAGTGCCCAAACCCTGCCTCAATGTGGCAGCGCCTTGATAAGCTGTCAAGGCCTATTTCTGAGCAGTAAAGCCCCCTCCATCACCCACACAAAGTTGCACCCTGGCTGGATTCATCACAGCACATGTCAGCAAAAAGGATGAAATTGGGCTCACCCACATGTATCTCCCCTCCCTGCTCTCAATGCATGAGCCTCTTTGGGTCTCCTAGCACTGAGCCAGGGTCACATTCACCTCCCCTGCTTGTTAGGCTGAGCCCAGGCTGTCATGGGAGGCTGAGGTTTATTTCCTGGGGCTGGTAAGAAAGATCAGGCCCAGAACCACATACAGGGCATGTCTCCACTATTCCAGCTGGTCCCTGATTTCTAGCAACCGTTCATATTTGCTAGCCACTACAAACAGGCCTCAGGAGTCGAACTAACCTGCTTGGGTCCTGGGCATCCTTTGCCCATCTGGCAGGAGAACTAGACTGTCTGGATGTGCCAAAATGCTACTGATTGTTTCCAAGTTGCCTGAAATTAGCAGCTGAGCTTCCCGGGGGTGGAGGAGATGAGAGAGAGAGAGAGAGAGATTCTCTTTGAAGCTGATTTTGATGCCTCCTTCACTGACAAATGTAACATATCAACACAGAACCACCGCTTTCCAGAGATGCTCCCTGTGTTCAGCAGCCAAGCAGGGATATTGCAACATGCAGTACGCGCACGCGGAAGTGAGGTTCTCCTCTAGCCCAGCCACAGGGAAGGATACAGGCTCTGCCACTAGCAGCTAGATGAACCGGTAGAGACCTTCCCCGGTAGAGGGCTGAGGTTTTCAGAGCGGAAGGAACAGGACTCCATTCCCAGTCCCCCGAGCAGGCGTGTGTTCTAGACCATGACAGTCACTGAGCCCTGCAGCACCCAGCTCTGTTACAATGTTCTTGCACTTACATCCTTCTTCCTGCAATTTGAGTTCGGGTGGGCCCGGGAGCTGCAGGAGTCCTGTCCCACTGTGGCAAGGGGCTGGGATCATGAGTCACAGACTGGGAGCAATCCACCTAACATGGAATGGGTAGGTGTTAATAGACGGGCTTACCTTTCTCTAGCCCCTTCCATCCTCCCAATGCATGCTGGGAACTGTCCTCAGAGTATGGCATGGCGCCACCCAGCACTCAAATGCAGCCATCTCTGGGGTGAAGCAACACCAGCGCACTAATGCACAGCAATGCTACACACGTCAGGACAGAAAAGGAAGAATAATTGCTACCCTGTCCAGTTCTAACTGCAGAGGGGATTTGGGCAGGCACAGAGAATCATCTGGCATTTCTAACATACCTTCAGTCCCTTGAGAAGTGCGCTAACTACAGGCACTGTGTGTCCAGGCCTCTGAATTTAATACTTTCCCAAGAATCAGTGTGCCATCCAGAACCCGCTAATGGTCACAAGTGTTTGTGGGAACTCCCACAAAGCACAGCACCTCCCACTCAGGGAGGCCAGGGCAGTGGGGGATAGGAGGGGTGTGCGCAATTGTACCAGGGCGCTCCCCTGCTGGCTGCATCCAGCATCACAAAGAAGGGCACCACAGCTTGGGAGGTGCTGCCAAGACTGGCGAGACAGACTCTGAATACAGCATCCAGTTCTGGAGCCCACATATCAGAGCAGGAGCAGAAAAGAACCACACAAAGTGATTTAAGGCCTGGGGGGAAAAAATGGCCTGACTGTGAGAGACTGAAGGAGCTTCATCTGCTTAGCTTATCAAGACGTGACTTGATCACAGTGTGCAAGTACCTGCATGGGGAGAAAACACCAGGTACTAAAGGACTTTCTGATTTGAGAGAGACAGAACAAGAATCATGGTTAAAAGCTGAAGCCAGATAAATTCTGCTGAGAAACAAGGGAAGCGGTGGATTCTCCGTCGCTTGGAGTCTTCAGATTCGGGCTGGAACCTTTCTGGCAGAGATGCTTTAGCCAAATGCAGGTCACCAGGCTCAGTACAGGGGGAACTGGCTGAAGTTCTCTGGCCTGTGCTATGCAGGAGGTCATGTCAGATGGTCTAATGGTGCCTTCTGGCCTTAAGAAATTGCTGAAAGTGCCTCCTACCCAGTCATTGACCCAGCCTGATCCTGCTTAGCATGGGAGAGCTAATGGATTCTAACCAACAGGCTGCCAACCTCCCCCTCAGTAAAACAGCCTGAGAAACCCCATTTCCTCCCCTCTCCCACAGCAGGGCCAGTGCCCTCCACTCACGTGCGATGGCCACAGGAGTGAGGTTGCATCCGTAGCCCAGGATTAGAGAACGCAAGCCAGGCCTAGGGCGCTGGAGCTGACCAAAGCCTTATCCATGCCAGGCAGGGAGCTCAGCCTGCATCACTACTCTCGGCCACAGGCAAAATGCATCATGAGCAACACTCCTGCAGAAGGTGCTGGTGGAACATACAGCACCAGATGACGCAGCCTGGGCCACTGGAGGCCTGGGGCAGGGTCTCAGCGGCTCACCCCGAATGGGCAGCGTAAGTAGTGACATTATTTCTGACAGAGACCCTCCCTGCACAGGGACCGAGGGGGACCCCACTGCACCGGGCTATCTACGATTGACCATCATGTGCAGTCCCTCTCTAATCCAGAGTCACAATGGTTTACGGCGATAATGAATCTACAGCGACATATTTAGAATGCATTCATATGAATGCACCTTGGACTGCAGAGGATTGATGAAGCAGCATGTGGGTCATCAGTAGGTGGACTAACTCCTGGCTTCCTCATGCCGCTCGGACTCATGCAAAAAGCTCCCCCTGAAGTCAACAGGAATTTTGCAAGAGTAAAACCTGACTAAGAACTTCAGGCATTAGCCCAATAATAAAGTCTATTTTGCTAAGCATCTCTCATTCGAAGGCATTAATGGCACATGCTGCTCAGCCCAGCGTGATGGGCAAGGATTGTTTTCCCCTTGTCCAGAGGAGGAAACTGAGGCACAGACGTGCCATTACTTACCTCAGGTCCCTTGACTTAATGTGCAAGCTGGGAAGAGAACCCATATAGCTCTAGGAAGCACCATTAGCTGAAGAGTGCTGGGTCCCCAGGGAAGGATTCCAGGGGAGGGGGTGGAGGAGGATTTGCTGATGCAGAGGTTTTATCTTGCTCATTAACTAAATGGCCAGTGTGTGTGTTTATTCTGATAGATAAATGGACCTGTCCACAGCTCTAGGCACCGACCAATACTGACAGGGACAGATAATAAACCCAATGGTCCAAAACAAACAAGACTCCCAAACCCTCCAAACTGTGTTTCTCCCTTCCTCGCCGCACTGCCTTCTTCAACCCCCACAGAGAAACCTTAGGAGGAGACAGGCCTTGAAACAGATCCTGAACATCCCTAGACCCCAACTCCGCAAACCCAGGGGCTGAGCTGGGCACTTCCTTGCAGCCTGCCACCAAAACCTGCCCTTTTAACCCGTTTGGGTACAAGGGCCTTGGCTCCCAGCCGAGGTCCCAGGATCACCTGCAGAGTGAGGTGGGCCAGCTAGGACAGGGTTGGGGTGGAGCCCTGCAGGGTATGAATTCCTCCAGCCTGCACCCACCCAATATGCTCCAGGCCATGCCAATGATGGAATGAGCCACTCGTAGGCAGCTCTCTCTCCAGGGACCAGCTCCACAGCTGCTGCGAGGTAGCAGGGCTCCATCGAAGCCAATGATGCTGTGCTGATTTATGCCAGCTGAGGCCCCTAATGTGGTAGGGCTCCAGCGGACAATTCTGCTGCCATCCCAAACACAGCTCTGGAGAGTGCAGGGGGCGTTTGAAGGGCCCTGAGTTTGAGTGTGGCTTGGAAAGGCTTAATCAAAGCTTCCCCCAACCTCTTGAGCCTTCCACCTGGCTGGAAACACCCTAAGAACAGCCCTTCCTGGGGCACCTCAGTGTTCTGGGTCAGGGCAAGCAAGCAGCTCAACCCAGCACCAGCATTACAGACTGCTCAGCTCAGCCTTAGAAATGGGCACCCCCTTAGGGGCAGGGCACATGCATGGGCCAGCTCTCCCCCACCACTGGACTCTGCCTCCATCCCTAAAGAGTAGCACATGACAGGGTGCATGCAGCAGACGTGTTCAATGACATGCATGTTGCTCTACTGCCACCTAGGGACATGTAGAGTAATGCTCAGTTGAAGCATGGTCTAGTCATGGTCCAAAGATCTGAGATCAGGATTGGGTCCTATTCCCAGCCCTTTCAGTGACGCTGCACTGTGCCTCAGTTTCCCTGTTTAAGGGGGATCAGGGCACTGATCCACCTCATGAGGCATGTGAGGTTTCATTCATTAACATGTGCAATGGGCTTCAAGAGCCTTGGCTAGAAGGTGACACTGCTGGGCCATGAGCCACAGACAGGAATTCCAGCTGTCATAAGTAGTGCATAGGAAACCAACCGTGGGTCTTGGACTTTAAGCTACTGCCCTCCCTGTGCCCTAGGCCTGGGCTGGAGCAGTCACCCCTAGGCAGGCAACAGGGGAAACTCAGTCTCCATGAGGCACCTCGGCTGAGCTGCCAGCAACAGGATCATTCACCCCACTTAGTCTTGGTCTGAGACCCACCAACTCATCTCACACAGTCCCTGACCAGCCATCAGCTGGTCACAGCATCCAGTCACTAGCCCCAGGGGCTGCATTTCAGCTGAACTGCCTGTTCCCACTTTCTTTACTAGGTCCTAAGGGCACTCACCTGGGCTACATCTAGCCTACTATGCCACCAACTCTCACTGTACTAGTGCAAGTCTCAGGATAGCAGGTGCTTTTCTTAAAGTCCCAGCTCCTGGAGTCAGGTGATTCCAGGAAAATCTCTGCTTTATTTTTATTAAAAGGTTTCCACCCCTCCTGGCTGCAGAAGCAGCTTATAAATGTGATTCCTAGTGGCTTAAAAAGCAAAATAAACAGCACTCAACATTTCCTGTGTGTAAAATCCCTTGAGTTTTAAGCCTCTCTCATGATTTTCAGGGCCCAACTCATGATTTTTGAGGGCCTGCAGTGGGCACCAATATACTACAGGCTTTGCTCCATGGCCAAGGGTAGAGTTCCCAGGGCACCCCACAAAGGGCACAACCAAGCTCTGAACTCACCCCGACTTTGGTCTTCCATCTCCTGGCAGGTGACAGCACAGGTTTGACTGGGGGAGACGCCCCTCCAGGTGAGCTGAAGATCAAAGGGGAAACTGGACCCAAGTGAAAATAAGACTATGGCAGAGCCTCTGGTAGGGCATAGCCCAGTCCAGCACCTAAAGGCCATCCTCAGCTAACAGCCCCAAAGTAACAATTCAGTATCAGAATCTCCTTTTTCCCCCAACACAGGGCCACCACCCCAGCAGCTCTGCTGTCAGCCAGTGACTGAGATCTGCTCTCCCCAAAGCACAGCCAGCTGAGCTGAGCTGAGCTGTTCTGTGAGTAGGACACAACAGGGCTGCTCTAACCCTGAGCAGTTCTTAATCCCCACCTGCCCAGCAAAGGGTTTATATGGCCCCTTCCCCATCACACTCCTGTTTTCACTTGAATTTACTGATTGCCAATTAACTCAGGTTGGCCAACAACTTTGCAAATGCTAATTGGATGCTCCAGAGAGGTTTGGTCCAGGACAGGGTCTGCAGGTGACCCTGTGCTCTCTCCTAGGCTTGCCTGGGCTGGTGGTTAGACCCATGTTAGCTAACCCTGTTCAAAACTCCAGTGTAGACAGGGATGTGTAGACAGTAGCATGTCCTCACTGGTGGAGATAAGCCTGGGGCCCAGCTGTTCCCTAGGAAGCCTCTAGAACAGGGCTGGGCCATTTGTGAATTTCACCCTGGGGTTTCTCATTGCACTGAAAATAAGCTGTTCTCTTAATTAGCTGATCCGGCCCGAGAATTAAGGGACCCTGAACACTCCCGCCCTCCCAGGAGGGTGCTTTCCACTCCTGATTGCTTTTCCACCTGCCCAGGGCAGGAAGGGGAAGAGCTGCTGGAAGGGTAGGACAGGCAGCACTTTCCCAGCTGCCACCTGATAACAGATCCTAATCAGGCTTCTCCTGGACTCCCCCGTGGAGGGGTGTTATCTCGCACAGCACAAAGTGCCGGATGTTGTCGCTGGGCCTCATGGTCTCTCATGTCAGCCAGTGTCAGGCAGTGAGAGTGGGTCTAAGGCCCAGATCCTCAAAGGTATTTAGGTGCCTAACTCTCAGTGGGCCCGCCTAAGTGTCCACGTAGGCGGGCCCAATGGGTTAGCGTCACCCCAGGTAGATGCTGGTTCCTGCTGGACAGTGTATTGCAGGGAGTAGGGACCCCGCTGGCAGGAAGCCCTGCTGTGATGCAAAGCTAGGAGCACTTCCCCTCTGCCAGGGAGCTATGGAGGCCAGCAAGCCTGAGAGCCATTCCCGGCAGCAGCCTGATTCCTCAGGGGCGGGCGAAGAGCAGGGTTTCAGTAAAAGCACCGCCTCATCCGAGAGAACTGCTCTTGCTCAATCCAACAGCCACCCAAGCGCTGAGCAAGGGATGAGTCGCAGTAGCAGCGATCATGACAGTTATTCACCCATCTCCACCCGACAGCACTTCCCCACGCCAGCCAGCATCTGCTTAGAGCATCTATTCCCCCCTAATCAACCACAGGCAGAGTCCATCTTCAAACAGAACTGAATAAAACATGAACCGACACAGGCCCGAGTCACAAACTCAGCCCCGGCCCCTCCTAGCCCCCTTCACTGTCTTATTGTATTCTAAATACTTACTGGCTCCTCACTCCCCGCTTTGGGGCCCAATCTTGTCCCTTTAAAATCACTGGCACAATGCACGTTGGCTCCAGGGGAAGCGACATCAGACCTTTGTCCACAATCAGAGGAGTCCAATATCCTCCGGTACAGAGCCTCTGCCTGTGGGGTTTTCAGCCTACCAAAGCACGAAGTGCTGGAAATCTTGCCGGAATGCCTAATCACCATGGGAAATTTCCAGCAGAATCTTTGGGACCTAAAATTTTAGATCAGTATCCTGACTTCTGGACATGTAACTGTTACATGGGTGGGAGTCCCCAAGGGGTGCCATTACGGATGGTCTCGCACCATCTGTTTTTCTAAATGTAAGTTAGATCTTGGAGAAATGCTTACTCCTAGATGCGGTGCAATTCTTTTTAGAAGAGGCCGAGCAGATCCCAGGGCTGTGCACAGATCCCCAGTCAAGTCTGTTCTGCCTCATCACTGACCGAGAATCATCCTTAGCCACAGCTGCTGCTCACAGGTTATCCCCACGCAAACCAGGCAATGCTGCCGGGTGCCAAAACTTTACATGGTGCCACAGCATGATTGTCACCTGCAAGAGTATAAACCTCTCTGCTCCTTGTTCCATTAGGCTGGGTCCACTAAATGCTCCCTTGGGTCACCCAGACTTGCTCTCAACTGGTCTCTGCAAGCCCCTGGCTCTTTTGACAGTTTTCTAGTATTGATCAGAGTAAAATCATTTGGCTCCGAATGCACGTACCAGGGAAATCAAATTCAAATAGTCCCCTGGAATGGCCCATCAAACCCGTACGGGATCCCATCACAGCCACTGGTGCTCCGGGGAAGTCAAGGACCAGTCTATAAAGCACCCAGCCAATTCCAAAGTGGTGTTTGATGGGCGGGGAGGGGAATGCTCATTAACAGGCCACAGGTGGGAGGACAGTGGCCAGGAAGGGGATGTCGAGGCACTTGGCCCTTTCATCCCAGCTGCCAGATGGCCTCTGGTGCCAGAGAGAGGAGTTCTGGGGCCAGCTGCAGGGGCAGTGGCTGCACCAGTGTCCAGCTGGCAGTGTGCCCTGTGCGGTCACCATCCCTGTGTTTGTTCCATGGGACAGCGAGCCACATGGTGACACTGAGTCCTCACAGAGACGGCCATCTGGACCATGCACGCTGCATCCTCAGGTGCTGCCACACCACGTCGTCCCAGCCCGGACAGGACACAGGGCAGACCATGGAGTTTGGGGGTGAGTGGCAACCACAGGCCACTATTCCTCACTCACACATCTGCTCTATGTCCTAGGGAACTGTGAGGAACACGTCATCCCAGCACCTCAGAGAGCTGGGATCAGCTCCCAGCCAGGCCACAATCTCCTGGGCTCCAATTCAGGAGCCTGGCTGGATAGACACAGGTTGGGAAAGTGGGCTCCAGGTTAAATTACTTAGCTACTCAGCTGCTGCTGCTTCCCCTTCTGGTTGGGCTGACCCAGGATAGCTACCCAGCATTTCTGAGCAAATCAATAAACACCCTGCGCTGCCTCTGCTCTCGGGACCAAGTCACAGCCCAGCAGGAGGAGCTGGCAGCAGGGTGCCTGGCTTCCAAACCCTTCTTTGCATGGTTTAATTCCTCCAAGGCAGAGGAAATTGACCTGCAGCTGGCTCCATTGCTCCCCAGCCCAAGCTTTGCTGACACACTGGGCTCTGTGGGTGTGGGGCTGTAACCGAAGGGGAAGGGCCAGCCTGGAGTTTCAGTGAGATACCAGCTCCTTCTACCAAGCGAGCCCGAAACTGCACCAAAAATACAAACAAAGGCCTGGCTGGTTCTGATTCCCTCCTTAATATCCCTACCTAATGAATGCAAATAAACAGCAGGAGTGGCCATTTCACAGGCCACTCTGCTGGCACCATTCCAGCTTGCTGCCCCCTGGCACTGATTCCCCACCTGTGTCCCTGCTGCTCCTGTGGGAGATGCGTGGCTGGATAGACACAATACACTGAGCAGCACACACCGCTGTGGGAGATGGAGTCTAGTGCCTGATCAGTGCCTGGCTGGACTTCCCAGCAGCTTGGGCCTGGGTGTGGGAACTCCAGGGCCTGCTCCTAATTTTTTATACCAGTTTATACCTCGACTCCTGGGTCCATGCACCATAAATCCCACACTTTGCATCTCCTCGAAACAGAGCTCAGAGGTTGTGGCTCCAACACACTCCAGCCAAGCCCCCGAGACAATGAGATCCATGTGGTCTCTGAACGGCCTTCCCCAGGGAAGGGGTGGGAGCCCATAACTGGGGCTATGTTAAACCAGACACCACCAAGCACTAGGAAACTCCCCTGCCCTGGGGAGTGGCCAGGCTGGGAACTTGCAGGCACTTTCCACCACTAACCCCTCTGGAAAATACCAGAGCATTGACCAGTCCTGGTTCAGAGCACAGAGCCATTGGCACTCTTACTGTGCAACACTCTAGGATTTTTAATCAAGTCAATTCCTGTTGCAGTCCCCTGGAAGGGGATTCCCTTCGGGTGCACTGAGACCCCTCTCCTGCCCACGGCATTCTGGGATACCAGCTGGCTTTTATGTTATGTTCTTATGTTACAGTGAGCAAATCAGCAGGGAGGTTGCGTTTCCTTCTGCTAATGCAGGACCCATTAGCTATTTATGTGCCGGCTGCAGTGCTCTCTGGGAAATCTCCCACTGCTACCAGCACTGGTTTGACCCTACCGATGGTCTCAGCAGTAGTAGACAGGGCTCGGGAGGTGGTTGGATTTGTTACTGGACCACCCTCCACGCCTGCTGTGAAACTGAAGCCTTTTGGTCCCGGGGCTGTTAGCATGGCAAACCACCTCCCATCCTCGAGGGGTGCTCCCTGGGCGCTGCAGAGGCAGGGGGCTTAGCCCCTGGTAGGGAAGGAGCAGGCCTATGGCTGTAACGTCCATCTCTGCAGCTCCCATGTCCCTGTCTGGGTCTCCTGTAGTGTAACCAGTGCTTAATTTGTAATGAGAGGTGCTGGGGCTCAAGTCATTTTTTTACATTCATAACTGATGCAGCAATCCTAGAGATGCCAGGGCTCTGACCTGCCAAGCTCAGAGGTGCCGGGGCTCTGACCTGCCAGGCCCAGAGGTGGCGGGGCTCTGACCTGCCAAGCCTAGAGGTGCCGGGGCTATGAACTGCCAAGCTCAGAGGTGCCAGGGCTCTGACTTGCCAGGCCCAGAGGTGCCAGGGCTCTGACCTGCCAGGCCCAGAAGTGCCGGGGCTCGGCCCTGGCACAAAGCAAGCACTGCCTGTACCACAAAGATCCCATGAAGCAGCTCAAGTTTAGGACAGCGTGCATCCAGCTGCAGAGAAAGTGGGGAGTCGGCACCCCCCAGTGGCCATAGCGCTGTGGCGGTGGGGAGTGCATGCAGCCCCGTGACAGGCTGGCGGGAGCTGCAGCGAAACCACACAGCTCCTTTGATCTGTGAACCAAAGCGCTGGCAACTCCCGTCCCATCCCAAGGCCAGTGACACAGCACCTGCAGAGAGAGGTTCCGTGTGACTGACACGCAGCTCGGGAACAAATCTCAGCGCAGACCCAGCACCCCCTGTCCTGAGGCCCTGGGGTGGGACTGGGAGAAGGGTCCAGGCTGAGCAAGGGGCTGGGCAAGATCTGTCTGGTTCCAGCCCTTCACGACCCCACCTTCCCTGGGGGATGGTCCAACAAGCTGTTACTCCTGCTTTTAAAGAGCCCTCCCCAGAGCAGGTGAGGATCGTATGTCACCCACTCCCCACTTTCTCTCTCCATGGTGCCATCTGGTCTGGCGCTCGCAGCCTCAAACTGTGGCCGGAAACACCTTTTTCCTGTCCGCTGGGCTGTGGCGCAGGGCTGGAGCAGGAAAGACTTTGCATCTCAGCAGGTTATTTATAATCCATCTCCCAGAGATCGGGGCCTGCTCCTCTGACCCTGCCAGGCCAGAATTAGACAGACTGACCCAGCTAAACGCTGCTTTTGTCCCAGGCCAGGCCCCGTTAGCCAGGTGCAGCCACTCCCTGACACAGAGCACTAAGACTGCGGGGGCCAGGAATCACCTGCTTGTGCAGCATCAGGGTAACAGAAGCCGTCTAACGCGCAGTCATATACCCGTGGGCCCCATTCACCCCAGGAACGCTGGAGATTTCAGCAGGGTCACACCAGGGACACATCAACCGCTGTGCTTGGACTATTCCTCCTCTTCTATTTCCAGGTATTCCTTCTGCTCTGGTCCCCCTGCGCGCCCTCTGCCCCCGTCTTTGATTTCCCCACCCCTTCTCTGCTCCAATCCCCTGGCCCCTCTCTGCTCTGATCCCCAGTGCCCCTGCATCCTGATCCCCTTCCACCCTGTCCCGATCCTGCCTCCCCTCCTGCTCTGGTGCCCTCTGCCCTGGCCTGGCCAGTGCAGCCAGCAGCAGTACCTTACGGGCTAGGCCCACACAGAGATGCTGTTTGCCCCACAGGGGCCTGCCTGGCTCATGGGAACCCTGATTCCCCTCCAGGACAGGCTCAATGCCACGTCCCCCTTCCTGTTCCCAGACCAGTGGAACTGTCACTAACACTGCTGCTCCCACGCCCCAGCTTTGGCTGGACTGTGTCTTCTGAGGCTGCTGCTGAGCCCCTGGGCCTATCTCTAGGCTCAAGCTCTCAAGGCTCATGCTTTGAGCTCCAATGGTCCCAGGTTCAATCCCTGAGGTGATTCAGCCAGGCACCCTCATAGCTTTGCTACAGCCCTGGGATGGGCCTGGCCTGGCAGCCACCACAACAGAGCAGATCCTGCACCACCTGCAGCCTTGAATCCCAAAGGCAGATCTCCTCCAGCATCCCTCCCCTCACACCCATACAGTCCCCACCTTTGCAAGCTCCTGCATTGCCAGACCAACCCCCAGCAGTCCATGCAAGATCCCACCATATCCTGCTTTTTGTTTTTGCCCATGTTGCCTCCGGCTCATCCTTTCCCAATCCCCCTCTGCACCCCCATCCCTACCCGATACCCTCCCCCACCTTCACCCACTGTCTTCCAGGTGCTGAGCAATTATGTCCATTTCTACACAGCACTGAACACCTGGGGCTGTTCAGGAACAGAGCCGGCTCCCAAAGGACCACGTGATCAGTGTGCCTCTGTCCTTGTCCTGCCCCATCACCTCCCCCACCTCCTGTCGTTATCGTGGCCTGTCAGCTCTCTGGGGCAGGGACTCCATGGGGCTATGCACCTCTGCAGCACTACGTAGGGAGCAATAGCAGTGCTGTCTCCTATGGGGGTATCTGCTGCCCAATTTATGCAAGGTAATATTTATTTTACATGGTGCATAACTGGCCTGAGGAACTCACTGCCACTGGATACCACTGAGGCCAAGAGCCCTGGAGGAGTCAAAGAGGGATTGATAATGAGAACAGACCCAGCTACATTATGGGTTAAAAAATAGGGCTATAACCCTCCTGCTTCAGGGCCTGAGCCACCCTCTAACTGATGGGGTCAGGAAGAAACTCCTCTCTGAGCAGGTTGTTCCATAATTATCCATGGCGGGGTGAGTCCTTCCACCTTCCTCTGAAGCAGCTGGTGCCGGGCACTCTCAGAGCCAGGATACTGGCTAGATGGTCTCTGGTCTGATCTGGGCTGGCCAGACCTGTGTTCTGGGTCCGGTCTGCTCTGCTAGTAAAGTTTGCAGAGAACCAGGCCTGAAAATAAAGGCCTAGACGAACCAAGGAAAGTCTCCAGCTCAGACAGGACGTGTGGCACCAGAACATGGCCCACTGCATTCCAGGCCACCAGCCAGGAACAGAACCCACCCTTGCCCTGCCGCCAGGCCGGGCATTAGCCACACGCCCAGCCTTCCCACCCCCTAACACACTGTTCTAGTCCCACTCATGGGTAGTCCTGCTGTGGTGAGACACTGCTGGAATGCACCGCAGGCCCCAGCCAGACAGGGCGGGAGGAGCCGAGCAGCTGGCTCAGCCCAGAGCTCTTCTGTCCGAGTCCTGAGTGGACTGGAGGCCTCCGAGGGCTCTGCAGGAAGCTCAGACCCTCACCCTCCGGGCACCTTGGCACCTGCGTGGCAGTGCCGATCCCAGCAGCTGAGAGGCCTGCTTCTTTACCCAGCAATCAGGGTAAGGGTCTGTCCCCCTGGCCCTGCTCAGCTGGGCCTCTGGGGATAGGGGGGAATTGAGGCACCTTGTAGCTTGGGTGTTCCCTTCCTTTGTCGTGACTTGGTGCCTGGCCTCCTGCCCCTGCGCCCTGTCCACTCTGCTCCTGCTGCCCAGTGTGTCTGCTGGGTGGGCAGCCAACACATCAGCAGTACAGCTGGAAGGGGAGCCCCTGGCTTAAGCCACTGGCCTGGGGCACTGCACAGGTGGAAGCTGATCTCTGCAGATCTTGCAAAACTCACAACCACCCCATGGTGCTGCTGCGGATCCAGGGCTTGGGCCTGACTCCGGGGGGCTGGGGGATGTCAGTGCAGGAGGAGGGGGCCAACAAGCTCTCCTCTCCTTGAGAGGCTCTGTGGTCGGCTGGCTCTGGTGTCATCCCCTATAGTGTATCCAGTTACTCAGCATTCTGGTAAGTGACTCAGCCCAGCAGAGCGCTGAAACCTGAGAGAGCCATTCCCAGCGTCTCCCCGAAACAGCAGCTCCCCGCCAGTCAGCGTCCCTGAGATCACCCAGAGTGACACACCGAGAGCAGCCGGGCTTCCATGGTGTGGGGGGAGAATGATTTCTGGCCTCAGTTTCCCCAGATGTAAGACATGGTGATAATTTGGGCCGCACCCCAGCACGGGGGGAGGGGGGTGTATGGGCGAACGTGGGTGGCAGTGAGGTGGCATAAAGAGTGCCCTTCTGGCATGGAGGGTGTCCTGTTAACCTAGGCATCAGCCAGCAGCAGGAGGGAGGATGGGCTTGTGGGTGAGGCACTAGGCAGGTCTGGCTGAGCCCATGTTATGGGGATGGAGCCGTGCAAGGACCTGGGTGGACAGTATCAGTGCAGAGGCGTTACAGGGCAGGAAATGACATTCCTGGGGTTGGATGGGTGATGTGGTTCGGGCGTTTGCAGGGGGGTGGTCTCCGGGTATTGTCTAGCTCTGTCTCAGACAGTGCAGTTCCCACTGACATCCTTGCCCCGACTCGTCTGGGGTCTGTGGCATGCCGGGAGCTCCCTTGGTTTAACACCAGATGGCATTAAAGGAAGCTAAAGTCCACGTGCCCCTTTCCTGCTTAGCCACATGCAATCGCCGTGGCTGCCCGGGGGTGAATGGAAGGGGGAAGGCATCCAGCATCCTGGCAATCTCTATATTCAAACGAGGGCCGCACTATGAGAGGGTGTGAGCACCCCGGCGCCCCATGTCTCTCCCGTCAGGCATGCCAGGGCGTTAATAATCCCACATCTGGAATTTACAGGGCATTTGGCCCGCAGGCCCTGCCTGGAGTCTCAGGGGTGGCACACGGTGCGGACTAGACCTCCAGATCCAAATGCCCCAGGGGTACCGGAAATATGTCTTCAGAGCAAACATCCGAACGAAGCGCCTCGCCTTGGTAAGCATGGGGTGAGGAGGGGGGAACAAACGGTATCAAGCCGATGGGAATGTCCCCCAATGTTTACATCTGCAGACACGTGATGAGCAAACCACAGCAGCAGCAATACGGATCACATGCCGGATGGGCAGCAAAGGGAGCTCCCAGCAGGCCAAGCAGAGCGGGTGCCCACCCACGGGCTGGCGCTCAGTGAGCAGGAACAGCTTGTGCCCTGGCAGTGCTTTTCACCCGAGACCTCCACGCACTTTGCAAACACACAGGCGCTGAAACCCCTCGACCCCTTCTGGCAGGAGGGCACGCCCCATAGCAGTGCCTGCATTTTACAGATGGGGGAACTGGGCACGGAAAGGCTTGGGCCAACATTTTCAGAAGTGACCAGTGATTTTGGGTGCCTCTATTTCTGCATAGCCAACCTGCAACACTTTCGGCATGGCTAGGGTACTGGACTGGGATTTGGAAGAGCTGGGATCTTTACTGCTGTGGCCGTGAGTCACTGCCTTCTCTGTGCCTCAGTTTCCCCTGGCCTGTCTTATTTATTTGTATTGTGAGCTCACTGGGGCAGGGACCGTCTCTCGCTCAGGGCAGTGCCCAGCATGATGAGCCCCTGATACCTGCCTTAGGGTGCGAGTCTAAAGACAAATAATTAATAATTGAAAATTTTTGCCTAAAAGACTTGACCAAGGTCATAGAGCAGGTGAGTGGCAGAATCCAGGAGTCCTGCCTCTCCCCAGTCTCCTGCTGAAGCACGCTGCCTCTCCAGTGAGCACAACTAGCCCTGCTCTCCAATCTGCCTCAGCTTCCTCGGGACTAAGAAAGCCACTTAGTGAGTCCAGTTCTCACTTCCTCCAGTGAAAATCCCCTTCCCTGCCTGCCTGCCAGGCTTACTCCCCAGCACATCACTGCCCGTAGCGAGTGATCGCCCGTGGCGTACTACCAGGGGCACGGCTGGCCCAGTCGGGAACACACACTGCAGAGTCCCATAGTGACACCGGGAACCTCCACAGTGAGCCAGGCTGTGGGGCTGCCTCCCCATGCCACACCCTGCTGGCCAGAGCCAGGGAAACGCCCTGCCTGGGAGCTGCAGGGCTTGGGAAGTTTCTCACTGCTCACATCCTGTCGCACGTTCACCCTGGGGATCCCCACGTCCCAGACACAGCATGTGCCTTGGGCAAGGTCGCCCGCAGGTCCTGCCGGGAAGGCAGACGGGAAGGGCCAGGTCGAAGTGGGGAGAGGAGATCTGGGTGGGCACAAGGCCTGCTCCGCCCTGGGGCAGGGGGCTTCCCACCTGGTGACAGAACCACGCGGCTGGCTCTGCATCAGGGCACAGGGGGCTCTTGGTAGGGCTGGGACTCTACCCCCACTGACATCTGGGCACACCCGAGTGACTCCAATGGAGCTCTGCTGGATTCACACTGCAGCCCCTGTGAGCAGGCTGGCCCCTGGCCTTTCGCCACCGCGGTCCTGTGCTCCCCTCTGGGCCACCCCGCCTGCCAGAGGGGCAAGGTGTGGGCAGGGGGTGGCCCAGAGGGCAGTGCCAGCAGGAACGCGTCGTACAGCACAGAGCTCCTCCCCTGTCACCTCTGGGCAGATGTAAACCCAGGCTGCAGGGGCTTCCCCCGACCCTCCCGACATCCCATTGGGACCTCCCTGCCCCCGCTTACCCCCCTAGGTGCCAGTGCCGCCAGACCAATGGCGGAAAAATCAAACCCAGGCAACCTCCTGGCTTCGAAGGGCAGCGAGTGCCACAGCACTCACCGTGCGATGCCCCAGTCACTGCCGCATCCTCACGCCGACCGGAGACGGACGTTCGTCGTTGGTTCCCCCTGAAAGGGCCTCCTGGGGCTCCCTGTCTCGCTGCCAGACCCGCGGCATGGAGGCCGTGGGGAGGGAGCCCCACGCGCCGCTCACAGCCTCTCAGCTCCAGCTGGTGACTAAAGAAACTGCCGGGTTTGGCTTTCACTTCACAATGGGAACAACAGCAGCATCCTGAACAAAGTGTCTGTCCCCCCGGGACCGTCGGCAGGGAGGGGGAGTCACGTGGGCCCGTGCCCCTCAGGCACACGCCAGCTCTTTATGCTGCTGGCTGAGGGGAGGGTGCCAGGTGGCTGTTGTGACGCCACACACACATGCACTGTCTATACACACACACACACACACACACACAGAGTCTATACATACACACGCGCACTCAGGATTTCTGATGCTGCTTGCTCAGTGCCAGCTTACCCCACACGTGGGTGTGGGCGGACGCGTCCGGTTCATTGCAGAGGTCTCCGCCAGCGCTCGCTAACCCTTTCCTTCCCAGGCCTGCCTCTGGAGAGAGCCGTCGCAGACGTTGACCCTGCCAAGCCTTGCTCCCAGCTCTGTCCAGAGCAGGCAGGAAACCTCTCCAGTTGTTCGCTTCCTTCAGTTATGGGCGACCCCGCCAATTGTCTTTCAGTGCAGGGTGTGTGGCCTACTTAACACGGCCTGGGGCCAGAGCAGCCAGGATGTCCTGGGTTCTGGGGCACTCTCTGAGAGGGAAGCGTGACCTAGTGCTTAGCGCAGGGCTCTGGGAGGGGAGTGTTTAGAAGAGGGGGGTGGGAAGCAGGACTCCTGGGGTCTGTTCCTGGCTCTGCCATCGACTCACTCAGTGGCATTCGTCAAATCCCTTCTCTTGGTATTGCCAGCTGCAAACAGTCAAAAAAAAAATCATGAAAAACCCCAGATAATGAAATGGAAATGTGCATTAGAGCTTTCTGCCTACAAAAAAAAGCAGGAGAGGGATAGCTCAGTAGTTTGAGCATTGGCCTGCTACATCTAGGGTTGTGAATTCAATCCTTGAGGGGGCCATTTAGGGATCTGGAGCAAAAATCTGTCTGGGGATTGGTCCTGCTTTGAGCAGGGGGTTGGACTAGATGACCTCCTGAGGTCCCTTCCAACCCTGATATTCTATGATCATTTTTAACAGCCATCTGCTGATTTTGCACCACCCCATGCCTCACCAATGTGCCGGCAACAGTCACATGTACCAGACTCCCCTCTCCACTGCAGGGGCGACAGTCACAGCATCACCAGCTCTCACAAATCCATCAGGGAGGGATTTTGTGTCCCCCTCCCCCACTGTAGGAGCACTCCCTAGTGAGCCCAACTGAGATCAGGACCCTGCTGTGCTTGGTGCTGTACAAACACAGAGCAGGAGAAAGGGCCTGTCCCGAAAAGCCAACAGCCTAGTGAAAACCTGGCAGTGGGCTTGGGATGAGGAATCTGGAACAGAGACCCCCCAAACTCATCCCATCTAGGAACCTCCAAAGATCCATGAGACGGAAATAGTTTTAGTCCCTGCTACACTGGACCGGGCAACCAGTCCCCATCAGTGCCAAGACGACACCAATGCTTGTTTTATTAAAGCCAGTACTGCCCTTCTTGTAGCTGGCAGAGGTAGGGTAACCCTCTCTGCTCCGGCTCAAACACTCTCTTCTTAAAGGGCCAGCTCCCAGTTACTGAGCACACAAAGTAAAAATGCAGCTGTAATGGAAACAGTGGCACCAGAGCCCAATTCACTAGAAAATAATTTGCAACATGGAACGATTGCAACGACGGCCCCCAGGCCCGTATGCCAACCGGGTCTCAGGCTCACCTCAATGGCATGTCTTGGTTTGTCTGTCACACCATCGCTTTGGAATGCTGCATTTGATTGGGTCCAGATTTCCAGGGAATGTTCTGGGCTCTGATGGGCAGAACCCTGTTGATTCTGGCGATCATCGGAAAACGCGAAACGCCCGATTCTCGACAAACCGGCCCAGGCAGGCGGAGCAATTGCTCTGGTGCCCCCTGCTGCCACCCAGGCATCTCACTGGCTGTTTAACAAGCTGCCCTTTCTCTCATTGCGCCTACGGTTCCGCTTGCATATGCAACCCCGTGTGCATCATTGCCAGCCCTGGGAATTTTTCCACCAGCGACGGGGTTTTGGCCACAGCTAGGCCTGTCCAGCAATGAGGCCAGAAGCTCTAGCAAATGTCAGCCCTGCCTGGGGGGAAAGGCCCCCTGACTGTCTGCTTTCCCCACTGCCCCACCCACCAAAGAAGAGCAGCCAATCAGAGCATTTCCCCCCCACTCCTCCAGGAGCCAACACAGTTCTCACAATAGCTCAACAGCCAAAGGTGGCTCTCCTCCCCTGTGCAATAGGCTGGCTCCTCTGCTCTGCCCCCTCCCTCCCTGCAACACCCAGCCTGGGGAGGGGGAGACCCCCACTGCAGCCCTCCCAGGCCTGGGGTGAAGAGCCCCAGGGGGAGCAGAGGTGAGGCTGGCAGAGGTGGGAGAAGAACAGATAGAGAGGCACAACTGATGGTGGGCTGGTGGGGGGCTGAATTAACTGCTGGGCAGGGGAGCGAGGGGTGGGGGTGAGAGCTCCCACAGCAGGAGCCAAAGGTCACTTTACTGAATGATGGCAACACCAATTGTCAACCCTGCACACTCGGGGAGGTGGGGTTTCAAAAACCACAAGACAGATCCAATGCCCCCACATAATCTTTTAAAAAAACCTCTCCTGATTTTTGGGCCACTCTCCTGATCTGGGGGTGGGGGGGGTCTGATGCCTGCGTTTTGAACCCCTGGGGTTGGCAGTGCTGCATATCGCACACAGACAACTGCAGGCAGAAAACGCGCAGGTTGCAAAGTCAAGCCCTGGGAAGCTAGGACATGCCAGAATGAAATCCGTGCCTGTGCATTACTATACAGTCTTCAATGACATCATCACTGACTCATTTTTCCCCAGACCTGACCTCATTCAGGGCAGAGGATGGACGCGGTGCTCGGGGAAATAATCAAGGGGGCAAAGGAACCAGTTGTCTGTAGGGACCCCTTCTCTCCAACTTGATCCCTTCCCCGCACCCTCAGAGACCATCTCCTCCCCTCCCTGCGAAGGGGGCCCCCTCTGGGGCCAACAGCACCACTCTGGGAAGGGTTAGTCCCGCATCACGCCCAGGCCCTAGCAGCCCGGGACCGAGCCCAGCTCTGAACGCCCATCTGCTCCGGGGCAGCAGGCAGATCTCTGCCTGTGTTCGTTGCCATACGCTCTATTTCCCAGGGCTCCTGCCATCGGAGTAGCTGGCAGGAGGGTTTGCCTGGACCAGGATCCCAGGCATACTGTTAGCCGCCCAGGACCTGCAGCATAGACAGGCCTCCCTGCTCATCCTTACTCCCAAGACACATCCCAGATGGCTCAGCAGCTGCCGCGGAGCACTGGGGGCAGGGAGCTGGGGTAGTCAGGGGTTGGGGGAGGAACACTCCCCCAGCACGCCGACCAGGCGACGCACCTAGCGGTCGCTAGCCCAGCTTGTATGGCTCCCCATGGTGGGAGACTGGCCACCTCCAGGAGCAGGATGGGCCAAGGGGCTGCTCGGTCTCTGCCCAGCCCACAGTCATTGCCATGACACTGGCTGGGCAAATCTCGCCTACCTGCCCAGATGCGTCCTGGCTTTCTGTGCAAGACATACACAGATTCCTCCCACCTGCCCCCGCTCCAAGCCCTGCTGCTAACGGGGTAGGTGAGCAGGAGTTTCAGGGGGCAGCGGGGCAGTGCCTGGGCAGGACAGAGTGGGCTCCGGCCCTCTTTGGCCAGAGGAGCAGCAATGATGGAAAAGCAGGAGGAAAATGGGGGGGAATCCAGGAAGCCCTGGAGAGAGTCCCCCATAAAGTGCAGGCATCCTGGTCTGGCTTTGCCAGCAAGCTTCTGGGTTGGGAGTGGGGTGTGTATATGGGGATGTGTTTGCATATCGGCATGGATGTCTTTGTGTGTGTGCACACACGTGTGTGTATGCGTGCATACATGTGTGTGCATGTGCATCTATGTATGGTTGTGTTTAAATGTGTTTGCATGTGTGTCCGTGCGCTCGCCTGAGCATGTGAGTCTGCATGTTTATGTATGTGTGCGTTAATCCATAGATGTGTGTGTGTGCATATGCATGCATACTTCTCTGTGTGTGTCCCATGGCTCTGAGCATCCCCATTGCGATCAGCTGTGGGTGCTGGGCCTGGGCCTGCTGAGTCATGGAGTGATGGTGACTCATGGAAAGAGTGAGGGCCAGTGCTGGGCCAGACAGCCCTTGGCAGGAGACCGGGGAGCGCCTGCCAGTGACCGCTCCTCCCCATCTGGCTATTAACCCTCACCCCTCCACTTCCAAGCCACCCCATGGAGCCAAGGCAGCAAAGCCCCATGCTCCTGACCAGTTGGCTGCAGGATTTGGGAGGATCTGAATGAAGTTTCCCACCTCCCCCCAAAACCTCCTGCTCTGGGGAGGGATTTATAGGGCTGGCCTGAACCTGGGGGATCTCAGGGCTGTCATCGGAGCTCTCGTTCTGGGTTCACTCCAGCCAGGCAGCAGCAACCCTGACAAACAGGTGCACAAAACTACCCCTGCCGAGGGACCGGCTGAGTGAGACACAGCCGGCGTTCTGGGCAGCGCTGGGCTTTGATATCTATTTCCCTCCTCTGGGAGGGCTTGTGACTGTGAAAGTAAAACGGATGGTACCAGGCCTAAGACAGGGGCCTCATGCAAACTTCCAAAGACCCCCCTTCTGGCCCCACCATTGCCCCTCCATCCTACACCCCTGCTATTCTAGTCCTGTGCTTCCCTTCCACACAGCTCTGCTCCTGTGCCTCCGTCCGCACTCACAGCATACTGCTAATCCAGCCCTGCCCTCCCTCCACCAGGATTGATGCCCCTCAGTCCTGACCTATAGCCTCCCTGCTATTCCTGCCCTGAGCTCCCCACCCGCCCCAGCTCTGCTGACACCCCTCAGTCCTGACTGCAGCTCCCCCCACTGCTATCTTCATCCTTGTCTCCTTTGCTGGTACCAGTGTGCCAATGGGAGCTGTGTGTGAGACATGGGCCAGCGCCTGCAAGCTCATATCCGGTGTGCGACGCCACCCAGATTCTCTTTCCCCCAAGATTTCCAGGGGTCCAGGGCTGCAACCTGACCCCACCCAGCCATTGCCAGTGTGAACACCCTGGGCTCAGCCATTCTCTTGCCTTCCAGCTCCAGGGAAGGGCCTGAGTGACACCTTCCCAGCCCTTCCTCTGCTCTACTATGCTCCATCGCTGAGCTCACATGTCATGGATCACCTGACAGCGTGAAAAGGAAGAGCTCTCTCATGGTTTCCCGTCATGCCAGCCCACAGAGGCTCAGCTAAGAGGAAGTGGATGCCGGATATGGAAGCCACGTCTTAGGGAGCAAGGCTGCACAGCGTCAGCCAAGGGGCTGGCGACATTTTGGCAGGGCTACGTGCAGCCTCTCTTTCACCTCAGATCCCCCGAGCCCTTGCAAAAGGGAAGCCCTTAAAAGGCAAATCAAAAGCCCAGCACCCCTTGAAGGACCCTATTTCCTCTTGGGAAGCTGAGACCCGTGGCAGCGCTCTGGAAGGCTATTCACGTCCTGGGAGGGGCCCAGAGCCGACCTTTCACCCCCCGTGCTGGAAGTACAATGGCCCCTTTGTGTGAAAGCGCCAGGCGCCCATATGGGCCCCTTTGTGCAACTCAAATGCTCGGACGGCTACCCACGTGGAGACCTGTGGCTCATCCAGCTTGCCCACCATCAAGCATGGCTGCTGCGGGGCCAGGGCTCAGAGAGTTAAATCCCCCCGGAGCAGAACCCTGCAGATCGATCTAAAGGCACCCGGTTTCCTGGGAACCCCAGGGGCACAGCCAGAATCCATCCTAAACATTCCAGTCCAGGACTTACCTGCCACAGACCCCTGGAGATGGAATCACCCCATCTGCGACTGCAGTCGAAATGAGATGCAGACCGCCTGGGTGACGTGGTGCCCATATGAGGTGGGTGGGGTATGCTCTGTACCAGAGGAGCTGGCACGGAGGGGAGCATCAGGCCCATGAGGGAGTGGCAGTCTGGGGCCACCCCCCCAGGACTGTGCCAGGCCATGGGGCGAGCAGCTGAAAAGCCAGGAGAACCATTTAACAAACCGTTGGCATTTCCCACTTTGCATGTTTGGAAGTGGGCCCATTTGTTGTTTTCCACCATTTTGAATTGAATTGAATCAATTGAATTGTTCACCCAAACCTTTTAATTTTCAAGTTCCCCAGCCCCCGTTTTTCGGTAGGAAAATGAAACATTATGGTGACAGTTTCAGTCAAGAGGGCAGTGCAGTACCATACACTGTGGGCAATTCCGATAAATGTCAGAGACTTTTGGGGCCAACTTTTTGAAAGAACAGCCTCTTTTTCCAGGAAAACCCCTTTTTGTGTGAACACCTCTCAGCAGCTGCAAATGGGGTGTTCAGTATATGGGTGGCTGCCCCATGGACTCTCTGCTGAGATCCCCGGCCCAGCCTCATGGCCCCTGGGCCCTCCCGGCAGACATGGACACTGGCACATAGCTGGAGAGAGCCTGAAGATCTCAGCTGCCAGGTCGGGTCTGTTCAGATGGGATCAGGCTCACAGGGGGGGATTTGATGTTTCACCCTCAACACAATTCTCTTTTTGGTACAGGGGAGGGGAAAGGGGGCAGTGTCCTTAATCCAGCCAGAACTGATGGGCACAGAGTGTGTGGGTTGGGGGGAAGGGAAGGTACTTTTCACGATGCTCAGGCACAGATAGGGGACCCAAGACAAAGAACAGTTCAAGAAACTTAAAAGTGTACCAGGACATGGTTCTTCAGCATCAACAACGCCCTCTGCGTAAGATCCAGTCCCTCCACGGAGATCCAAACACATCCCAGGCACAAGCTCTGTGAAGTAAGAAGGGACCATCACTCTGATGCTACACGAGGCAATGTGACTTGCCCAAGGTCCCATAGCAAGTCAGTGTCGGAGCTGGGAAGGGAACCCAGGAGTCCTTATTCTCATATCCCTGCTCTGGCCACTAGACTCACTCCCCTCCCAGAGCTGGGGTTTTACAGTCTGAGCAGCGTCAGGGTGGCTAGTCAGTGTGAGATGCGGGAAGCCATGGCTTTAAAAGTTTATAGCATTGGCCGCCTGCTCCCTCCCCGCATTAGCCAGGGGGGAGCCCTGGCTCCTCCCAAGAAACAGCCGCTCCCCCAGCTCCACTTCCAGAGAAAGCGGGCCACTGCCAAGAGCGAGAGATAGGGTTGCAGTGCCACCTGCTGGACGCCTCTGCCGCAGCAACAGCTGCATCACTGGCGTAGTGTGGAAAGAGGGACAGGAAAGAGCTGGGCTGGGGAAACGTGAGCTCGGTCTATGCTCAGTGCAGGAGCATCTCTGCAGGGACAGGAGGCTGCTTTGTGAAATTGAGAGAGGCCCAGGGAGCTAGGATCAGCAGGCCCAGGGGGTAAGGACGAGGTCGTCCTTGTAGCCGACCTGCCTGGCCCCCCCATGGAATTGCCCAGGAATGCGCTTGCCCCACAACAGCGACTGGGCCTGGAGTCGCAGGAGCTCAGCATCCATCTGTGGAGAACTCCACCCTCTTCCCCCACTGAGAACAATGGGAGCCCCTGGGTGCTGAGCTCCCTCGAAGGTGGTGCACAGGCTGGCCAGACGGTCCTAAAGCACTGTCCAGATGTTCCTGACCCATGTGGAATCCCAGAGAGCCAGAGTCCAGCTGCCCAATAGGCTCCAATGTCTGCGTTCACTGCCGCTGAAACTTGTCTCCCACTCAACAAGGCAGATTGGGTAAGATAATGGGGGGAGACCCCAACCACACTCAGGAATGGGTGGGCAGGGGGCACTTCCTGTTCAGCATCCCCTCTTTAGCGTGAGCATGGGCTGATATTTACCAGACAGTCAGGGATCTGTGGGAATCCTTGAGCCCAACCCTGGGGATCCCCAACCAGTCCTCGCGCAGGCAACACTTTCAGGGAGGGAGTAGAGGCAGCTGTGCAGAAGAAATGGGGGGAGGTGTCCTCTTTGTACATGCCACCATCAGCTCTCCCCGGCTTCCCCTTCCTGTGCCGTGGCCAGGGATCTGCAGGGATGGCTCCCACCCTCCCGAGAAGGGCAGGGGTCTGCTCCGAGATCTTGTGAGATGATTAATAACGTGTTCGTACAGCGTGACAGTGCTACAGGCAATGAGCAGTTCTTCTCCTAGCCCTCACCTGCCTTCACCACAAACACCTCTACAGATAGGGTGACCAGATGTCCTTATTTTATAGGGACAGTCCCGATATTTGGCGTTTTGTCTTATATGGGCGCCTATTACCCCCCACCCCATCCCAATTTTTCACACTTGCTATCTGGTCATCCTATCTACAGAGTTCAGCACAAGCTGGCATGACTGGACTGCTCAGGACCTGGACGGTACGGGGCTGCACGTCAGGACGGAGTGCCCAGCTTGGAATGCCAGGGGGGCAGCTATAGGTCAGGACTAAGGGGCATTGCCAGGGCTGGTTGGGTGCTGCAGGCCATGGCGAGACCTGGTTGGATAATCCAAACACAGGAGAAACATCTCTCTGGGTCACCAGGCTCAGGGACGTCATTGCAGAAAAGTTGGGGGTGGCAGGGGCACACGATTCTGTCTGCATCATCCCCACTCCTGCCTCCCTGCTGAGTCTGGGGCTGCTTGTGAGGCCAGTCCCATCCTGGAAGGGCGCAGGGAGGTGGCAGGTAGGTCCTGTCCCGGGAGTGGGAAGAGTGGTATGTTGGGGGGCCAGGGAGGCTGTGGCTGGCTCTGCACAGCGATTAGGGCCCAGCTCGCTTTGTACTCAGCTCTGGGCCAGGCTGCTGTTCCCTGTCTGCCTGGCAGGTAGAGGGGGGCAGAATCAGAAGCTGCTCGAGACAATCTACTGCCCCCTTCCTCATAGGCACAGGGCATGATGGAGGGGGAGCTGGGCCAAACCTGAGCGAGAGGCGGTGCAACCTGACTCACATCACCACTCATATTTGGCCCAGCTGTACTTCCAGCATGACGGAGGGACAGCCAGGCCAAATCTGCCACCCTAAGCAGCTGGCCAGAAATCTGCTGCCCTAGGCAGCAGCCTCAAAGTTGTGTGTGTGTGAGGGAGCCAAGGTCTGGGGAGGGCAACTGCCCTGCCTGCCCCATAACAAATGACACCCCTGCTGGGAGCAGCACCAGGCTGTGGTTATGGTGACACCACTCCTGCTTGCAGAAGAGCTCCTGTCTACCTGTTATTAGCCTCCCTAGCACAAGTGTCTGAGACTTTGCTCTGTCGGCTCGGTAGGTGAGAGGTCAGGGCTGATTTCAGAGCAGCCAAGAGCAGAGGGGACCCTTTAACACAGACGGTTCCCCACTGGCCATCCCATAACTCCATCCCCCCAGCTAGGATCACCCCTGGGAAGTTAACCTGGAGTGGGGGAACTTGTTAAATACAAATACTGCTAGGGTGCAAACAGAGATTCTCATACGGGGAAGGGCAGGGGAGAGGAGTACTAGGAAGGGGTTAATCCCAGCGGGTTGCTGGAGCAGGTGGTGTTAGGAGGCCCTGCCAGTTGCTGGGCGTGGATCCAGTATGGGGAAGATGCAGGCAGCAGGCAGTTGTGTGCTGCAGGGGCGGCAGCTCTGAGTCGTCCAAGATAACAAAGTCCAGCTCAGCCTGCAGTACTAAACGAGAGTCAGAAAAAGCTGGAAACCAGTAGACTGGGGCTCCCAGGCTCAAGCCCTGCACTAAGGGGTCTGCACAGCTCCTGGCACAATCCCTGGCTGGCAGGGCAATGAGCCAAAAGGTTCTAGAAGTGGGAGGGACTTGGCGTGTTGGCTTGGAGAGTGTGAGTGGGATGAGGCTTCCCCCCCACCCTTCTTGGATCTTATTGATCTGGGGGTCACATGGGAGAAGGGGGGACATGGGGACTGAGAGGAATGAACTTCACCATCATGGCTGCCACCCCCACGGGCTCCTGAGACCCCAGGATTCGTCACAACACTGCTGGGCCTGCATTGATCCCACAAGGCCGCCTGAGGCCTGGAACTGATCACATCGTGACTGCTACTGGCTTTGGCTAAAATCTGAACAACGCCTGGCAGGAGAGACTGGGGTCTGTGCTATCAGCTCCTCCTGCAAGTGTCCTTTTCCTCCCCTGCCTTCTCCTCCTCTCACCTCTGTCCAATAAACATCTGGCTGAGCTGCCAAGACAGCATCCCATTTGCAACAGCGCTGTGCACCTGTAACCAGAGAGGCAGCTAAAAGCAAGGCCTTACCCAGCCCCAGGCGGGTACAAGTCCCCCAGCTCACAGCAGCTGAGCAGACCACGGGCTGGGCCTGTCTTTCTCCAGCCAGGGGTGGCTCCAGGCACCAGCACTCCAAGCACGTGCCTGGGGCGGCAAGCCGCAGGGGGTACTCTGCCGGTTGCCACTAAGGCAGCAGGCAGGGTGCCTTCAGCGGCTTGCCTGCAGAGGGTCCACTGGTCCCGTGGCTTCGGTGGACCTCTCACAGGCACGCCTGCGGGAGGTCTGCTGAAGCCGCGGGACCAGCGGACCCTCCGTGCTTGGGGCGGCAAAATGTCTAGAGCCGCCCCTGTTTCCAGCAGAGAGGCTGCAATGGAGACTCAGCACCAGAGACAGAAACTGCATCTTCTCCGCTGCTCTCTTCTCCCTTGTGCAGGTCTGGCTGAAGGACGGCAGGATCAGACTTCAACATGTGCAGCTCCAGCCCACCTCAACAAACTGCTTCTTTTCCCACAAAGAGGGCTAGAACCCTCTTTAACAGGATCAGATTGTCACAGTGCCAGGGCTGCCCAGAGGGAGGGGCAAGTGGGGCAATTTGCCCCAGGCCCCACAGGGGCCCCCACGAGAATATAGTATTCTATATAATTGCAACTTTTTTTTATGGAAGGGGCCCCCAAAATTGCTTTGCCCCAGGCCCCCTGAATCCTCTGGGTGGCCCTGCACAGTGCAGTTTCCCCTATGCAGGCCAAGGGACAGTGCAGAAGGGATATTGTTTAAATGAGAGTCTTAGTACTTTACGTGTCAAATACTTGAACTGTTTTTCCTTCTTTTTCTGCCTCTTTGCGGTTGTAAAGCTCTTTCATGGCGGCTGTTGCAATGGGTGTTGCTAGCGATAGCTTGACATGAAACCCTGGTGCACACTGAACTGTCCTGGGTAACAGTGACCAAGGGGTTCACTAACCTCTTCTCTCTCCTTGGGCCTGAGACCCCTTAGTAACACACCAGTTCACAGCTGGTTACTGGGAGCTGTTCACCCCTGTCCGGGGCCTAGGGCTCATTAGTAGAGCCCTGCACGGATACAAAATTTGTATCCGCATCGTGATCCCCAAACATGGTCCGAGGATATAAAACGGACATCTGTGGGTTTGCGGGGCTCTGCTCATTCGCTCTTCTACCCATGTGTTCCACCCCCAAACTCAAAGTGCTTTACGAAGGCAGGAGAGTGCCAGTGACCCCACTTTACAGAGGGTGACCCTGAGACACCAAGAGACAACTGGGATCACACAGCCATCGGCAGCAGAACATAAGTGAGGAGGGGGCATCTGCCACGTGGATCTGCTCTCCTCAGCCACCTATTGCTGGGCTTTGCAGGCATCCTCCATCCCCACCCACTGCTCCGCAATGCCCTATTCCCGCCCCATACCCCAACCCCCAGCCTCATCCACTGCTCCCCTATGCTGCTCCACCCATACCATCATCCCTTATCCTCCCCCACCGCTCCCCAGTGCCCTAACCGCATTCCATATCCCCATCCACTGCTCCCCATACTGCTCTCTAGTGCCCTAACCCACCCCATATTCCCAGTCCCCACCCACTGCTCCCCAATGCCCTATCCCTGCCCCATAGCCCCAATCCCAAACCACTGCTCCCCAGTGCCCTAACCCACCCCATATCCCCGCCCACTGCTCCCCAGTGCCCTATCCCTGCCCCATATCCCCAATCCCAACCCACTGCTCCCCAGTGCCCTAACCCACCCCATATCCCTGCCCACTGCTCCCCAGTGCCCTATCCCTGCCCCATATCCCCAATCCCAACCCACTGCTCCCCAGTGCCCTAACCCACCCCATATCCCCGCCCACTGCTCCCCAGTGGCCTATCCCTGCCCCATATACCCAATCTCAACCCACTGCTCCCCAGTGCCCTATTCCCGCCCCATATCCCCATTGGCGGCAGGTTATATATGTTTGCGGTGCTCGTGCACCAGGAATATTCAGGGCTGGGGGCCCTGCTCCAGCAATATTTGGACCTGGGTCTCTCCCCCAGCCCTGCCTGGATCGGCCCCCGGCCCCCGCGGGTCTCTCCGCCCGCCCCGCCGCGTCCCTGCCTGACAGAAAGCAGCGCAGCGCCTCTCCCCTGCCTGCTTCTGCTGCCGGAGTAGAACGGTTCCCGGCAGAACTGCTGTCTGCTGCCCCAGGGTCCTAGTGCCTGCCATACCATACTGGCAGGGCAGGCTGCCCTTACCCTGCCCTTCGGCCCTAGCCCTGAGCCTTGCCAACACCCCAAACCCTCATCCCCAGGCAGAGCCTCATCCCCCCACACCCTAATCCTCTGCCTCAGCCCTGAGCCCCCCCACATCATGAATCCCTCAGCCTCAGCCCCAACCCTCATTTCCCTGCACCCTGATCCTCTGCCCCAGCCCTGAGCCCCCCCGCAGCATGAACCCCTCATTCTCAGCCCCACAGCCCTCACCCCTGCACTCCCTCCTATCCCCAAACTCCCTCCCAGAACGTGCACCCCCCTCCCAGAGCATGCACCACCTCCCCTTTCCCACACACCTCTTCCCACCCCCAAACTCCCTCCCAGAGCCTGCACCTCTCACCCCTTCCTGCACCCCCACCCCCAGCCCAGAGCCTGCACCCTGCACCCTTCCTGTACCCTAATCCCCAGCCCAGGACCTGCACCCCAGACCTCCCCCCCAAAACCCTTCCCAGAGCCTTAGGCAGGTGGGGGCGGAGTTTGGGGGGGCAGATTCTGGGCACCACCAAAATTCCTACAAACTTGTCATCCATGTCCCCACCCACTGCTCCCCAGTCAGGGGCGGCTCCAGGCCCCAGCATGCCAAGTGCGTGCTTGGGGCGGCATGCCGGGGGGGGGCGCTCTGCCAGTCGCCGGGAAGGCGGCAGGTGGCTCCGGTGGACCTGCCGCAGACGTGCCTGCGGAGGGTCCGCTGGTCGCGCGGCTCTGGTTGAACATCTGCAGACACGCCTGCGGGAGGTCCACCGGAGCTGCGGGACCAGCAGACCCTCTGCAGGCACGTTCACGGGAGGTTCACCAGAGCCACGGGACTGGCGACCGGCAGAGCGCCCCCTGGAGCGTACTGCCGTACTTGGGACCGCGAAATGGCTAGAGCCACCCCTGTCCCCAGTGCCCTATCCCTGCCCCACATCCCCAATCCCAACCCACTGCTCTCCAGTGCCCTAACCCTGCCCACTGCTCCCCACCCAATGCTCTATCCTCACCCCAAATCCATGGTCCTAACCCTCTCCCGTACTCCCTTCCCCCTCTTTGTAGCGAGTTTTACGCTCCGCCCCCGGCTCTGCCCCACATGCGAGGGGCCGGGGTTCCCGCCGCGCGGTCCCGCCCATCACTCGCTTCCGGGCCGCCCCTTCCCCACCTCCAGCCCCTCCCCCGGCCGCTTCCCAGGCCGGCCCCAGTAGCGATGGCGATGGCGGCGGCGGGGCGGCGGGTGCCGGACGTGGCCTCCGCCAGCAGCGCGGAGAGCTTCGAGCTGCGGCACCTGCACCTGGCGCTGCGCGTGGCCTTCGGGCCGCCAGGCTCCGGGCAGCTGGAGGGCGCGGCCCGGCTGGAGCTGCGCTGCCTGCGGGACGGCGCGGCCGAGCTGAGCCTGGACTCGCACCCCAGCCTGGCCGTGCGCCGCGTGGGGCTGGCGGCGCCGGACGGGGACCCGCGGCCGCTGCGCTTCGAGAGCCGCCCCTTCGCCAGCTACGGCTCGGCGCTGCACGTCTTCCTGCCCGAGCCGCTGCGCGCCGGGGAGTGCCTGGCGCTAGACATCGCCTACAACACGGGCGACGGGCCGGGGGTGAGCGGGCGGCCGGGAGCCGGGCTGCTGAGTCCTCGCTGGGCCCTGGGGTCCCTGCCCCCTAGTCCCCTCGCTGGGCCCTGGAGTCCCTGCCCCTGAGTTCCCTGGCTGTCCCCCAAGCCTGCCCCCTAGTCTCCTTGCTGCCCCCCTGACCCCTCGCTGGGCCCTGGGATCCCTGCCCTCTAGTCCCCTTGCTGCCCCCCCATCCTGACCCCTCACTGCCTCCCTGAGCTTCTGACTTCCTGATTTCCTTGCTGACCTCCACTGTGACCTTTTGCTGCTCCCCTAGGCTCCTGATCCCACAGTCCCCTTGCTGCTTCTCTGGGTCTTCCTAGTTCCTTTGTTACACCCACTCCCCCGCTCCCTATCCTCTAATCCACTTGCTGCCCTGCACCCTGACCCTGGGCCTCCTCCATCCTAATTTCTTTGCCCTGCCTTTCCTCCCTGGGGCAAGATCTCCAATCTGTCAGTCTCCCCAGTCCCTAACGTGCTGCCCACCTGTTTTGTCTCAAACTTTCTCGCTGAAAGCTCCCGGCTTGCAGGTGGCAGGCACTTCAGAGGGGAAAGCTCCTGCACTGCCGGCAGCTGGCTCATGGCAGAGCAGAGGGGATGTAGATACCAAGGGCTGAATTCATAGCTCCCTGTACTGAGCGAGCGGCACTGTTTACAGCAGTGCAAAGTGGGTGCAAAACACGGTCCAGGCAGGGTGGCAGTGTTTGGCCCACAGTTTGCACTGGAGTAAATGACGACACTGGGTGTGAGGCAGTGACCTGACTGGGTTGAAAGAGAAGTAGAGGAGGGATCTGGAGCAAGTCCACAGTGTGATTTAGCCTGGCTCCTAAATCGACTGGGGGAGTATGGGGTTGTTGGAGGATAGAGATCTGGAAAGCAAGGAGCTGCAGTGAGAAAAGGGAGTGATGGAGGCCTGAAAGGGGCGGTGGGGGGGAACTATGGTAGCCATATTTAAAGGTGTGACTTGCAAACATATGCCTGAAAGGTCAGGGTGACAGCAAGATTATGTGAAGTGGCGGGTAGGTGGGGGAGAAGGAATTGTGCGTAAGGGGGGAGGTGCGCCCTTTCTCCAGTGTAGCCTCTTTGGACATATGTAGCGGCAGGGTGGTGAGTTTGCTTGGTCAGGACGGGCAGGAGTGTGGCCAGGCAGGAGGGTGGAAGCTCTGTATTATCCAAGGTTGAAGTTAGAGATCAGAGAAAGCAAAGCAGGGGAGGAGGAAACTACCCTTTTCCATCCCCTTGTGCTCTCCTCAGGTCCCCAGCTCAGGCTCCAGTGATGCTAACCCTGATTGCAACGAATCACCCCCTTTTGGTAAATCTAGGCAGCGGCAGGTTCTCCAAGAATGGGGTGTGGATGAGTTCCAGCCCATGAACTCGATCCCCTGCTAGGAAGCACTAATTGATAGTAACCCTCAGCAAGAACTTCAGTTTTGGTTTCTCTTGAGCTTCTGATTCCTCCTGGGACCAGGCCCAAACTGCTCCCAGCTGAAGGGTCCTGTTTCTTTCTGTGCATTTGCAGTCTGGGATCACTGACAAGTTTTCTGGTTCCAGCCTTATCTAGCGAGTTTAATTTCCTGGTAGCAATCTCGTAACGTTTTTTTCAAACCCCACCCCATCCTTGGGCAGGAAGGGAGTGGGGTGTTACATGCCTCCAGAAGGCCGGGTCTGCTCAAGGAAATGTGCTGCAATGATCTGCCTGTTAGAGAATAGAAGTGCCAGAGTCTTGCATTTGTCAAGAGTTAAAGTGAAAGTGTCTCTGTCCTTGCAAAGAACAGGACTCAGGGTTATTTTGTTGGCTTATTTATCCCAGACCCACCCAGCACCCTGGCTCCTTTCAACAGTTAAATGAAGGCCTTCAAGTTGTTCATGAGAGAGGAGCTAATACAAATGGATGAGCTGTAGTAATTCTGAATTATAAATGCTGAGAATAAAAACTTCATGGCTAGGAATGAGCAGCCCAGCTGGAATGAGAGAGGAGCGGATCCAAACCTGTGCTTATGCTTGGAGGGCCAGCAATAACTGCTGATTTATTTGCTTTTTTGCTTCCTAGTTTGGGGCAGGAAGTGGAAATGCTGTGGCAGCATGTGTGAGCCTGAGAGTAACTGCCTGTTTCCAGCTTGGTCAAAAGCAAGAGGCTTTGCAAATGTTGAGCTCCTCTCTTAGGCCTGGTCTACACTAGGACTTTAAATCGAATTTAGCAGCGTTAATTCGAACTAACCGCTCAACCGTCCACACCAGGAAGCCATTTAATTCGAACTAGAGGGCTCTTTAGTTCGAATTTGGTACTCCACCCCGACAGGTGGAGTAACGCTAAATTCGACATGGCTAGCTCGAATTAGGCTAGGTGTGGATGCAAATCGAACTTAGTAGCTCCGGGAGCCATCCCACAGTGCACCACTCTGTTGACGCTCTGGACAGCAGTCCGAGCTTCGATGCTCTGAGCAGCCACACAGGAAACGACCCGGGAAAATTTGAATTCCTTTTCCTTTCTGGACAGTTAGAATCTCATTTCGTGGTTGGACATCGGGGCGAGCTCAGCAGCACCGGCAGCAATGCAGAGCTCTCCAGCAGAGGAGTTCATGTAATCTCTGAATAGAAAGAGGGACCCGGCATAGACTGACCGGGAACTCTTGGATCTGATCGGTGTGTGGGGCGAGGAGTCTGTGCTTTCGGAGCTGCGCTCCAACAAACGGAATGCAAAGACCTACGAGAAGGTCTCCAAAGCCATGATCCAGACAGAGGATACAGCCGTCATGCAACGCATCGCCGCGTGAAAATCAAGGGCCCCAGACAAGGCTACCAAAAAATCAAAGCGGCAAACGGATGCTACGGAGCCTGCCACCACTGCCCCACCAGTGACCATGGACTCTGATGATGGGACAGTGTCGACGGACAGTTCCTCGACGATGTTCACGGATGGGGAAGATGAGGAAGTGTTTGTGGAGGACGAGGCAGGCGAGAGCGCTTACAATGCTGGTTTCCCCGACAGCCAGGATCTATTCATCACCGTCACGGAGATCCCCTACCAACCCTCCCCGGCCATGAACCCGGATCCTGAATCAGGGGAAGGAGCAGTCGGTAAGTGCTTTAACCATGTTAACTTTTATTCTTAATATAACAGGAATCTGAAGTGTGTGAGAAGGAGGTCTCTCTATATATGGTGATAGAACAGAAATCCTCCTGGGAGATCTCCACGAAGCTCTCCTTCCGTTAATCGATAAGCATCAGCAGGAGGTTCCTGGGGAGAGCTGCCTTATTGGGTGCTCCGTGATAGCACCCTTTTCCGCGCGAGGCTTTCATGCGGTATTCAGGGAGCATTGCCTCCCCGAGCACGGCTGCATCGGTCCGTGGTTCGTGATAGATTTCACGCAGCATGCGCTCTCTATCTCCTTCAGTGCCCGTCCTCACGGTGATCTCGCTAGGAGACTCATGCATCTAAGTAGTGGAATTACTGTTATGGTGCGCCTGGTCCAAAGTATTTTTAATAAATCCACGGACAGACGGCATAGCACAGACTCAGCACGCAGCTGCGTGACGAGCGTAACGGAAAGCCAAAGAATATAATGGACGCTCATGGAGGGAGGGGGGAATGAGGACGCAAGGTATCCCACAGTTCCTGCTGTCTCCGAAAAGTATTTGCATTCTTGGATGAGCTCCAAATGCTTCTAGGGTCAAACACAGTGTCTGCGGTGGGTCAGGGCATAGTTCGGCAATTTGCGCACACACCCCACCCACCACCAGAAGTGAAAGGGAAAACAATCCTCTCTTGACTCTTTTACATGTCACCCTATCTTTACTGAATGCTGCAGATAGACGCGATGGTGCAGCACTCAACACCAACAGCCTTGCTCCCCCCACGCTATGGATGGCTGATGGTGCAATATGGCTGGTATCCGTCCTCATCATCAGCCTATTGGCACATGGGGCAGTGCAAAAGGACTGGTAACCATGCGTACTAGCATCTGTCAGGTCGATCAAGGGCGCCTGGCCCTAATTTTTCATGGTAGATGGTGCAGTATGGCTGGTAACCGTCCTCATCATTGCAACAGGGGGCTGAGCTCCATCAGCCCCCACCCTTCCTGTGTAAAGAAAAGATTGAATTGCCCCTGGACTAGCAGAGGGATGATGGGCTCCTTCATCCACAGTAATTAATGTCCTGCCTGGACTATCATTGCAGCTGGAGGCTTCCTTCCACTCATTTCTCACAAACAAGTCACTGTGTCTTATTCCTGCATTCTTTATTACTTCATCACACAAGTGGTGGGACAATGGTATGGTAGCCCAGGAAGGCTGTGGGAAGGCCGGAATGAGCAGGTGGTGTTGTTGCAGGAGCACCCCCTGTGAATAGCATACAGCTCCAAATTTATGCAGGATCGGACACAGAGCAGCTGTGCTATCTGGTTCTATGATACAGTGGTTCTCTAGTACACTTGCTCATAATCTAGGCAGGACTGATTCTATTTTTAGATACCAAAAAGGAGGGATTGACTCAGGGAGTCATTCCCAATTTTTGCTTTTGCGCCCCTGGCTGCTCGGCCAGGGGCACTTATGACAGCACCAAATGGTGCAGTGCAAAAGGACAGGTAACCATGCCCATCTTATTACCATCTTATTACCAATTTATGGTATGGTAGATGGTACAATATGGCTGGTAACCATCTCTGCTGTCATGCAAAAGCATGCTGCTGTGTAGCGCTGCTGGACCGCCTCTGTCAGCGGCATCTAGTACACATACGGTGACATACACAAAAGGCAAAACAGTGTCCATGGTTGCCACGCTATGGCGTATGCCAGGGCAATTCTGGGAAAACGGGCTTGAAATGATTGTCTGCCGTTGCTTTCCCGGAGGAAGGAATGACTGGCGACATTTACCCAGAATCCACCGCGAAAATTATTTGTGCCCCAGCAGGCACAGGGGTCTCAACCCAGAATTCACAGAGACAGCCTAGACTCAGTTAATTGTTCGCAAAAATGTATCTTTGCAAGGAATTCACTCCCTGTTTCCCATCTCACAGCTTCCACTGTCTCCAGACCTGCCACAGCATCCCCCTCGCAGAGGCTGGCAAAGATTAGGCGGAGAAAGAAAAAGACAAGGGACAAGATGTTCGATGAACGTATGGGCTGCTACCTAGCCGAGGCGGACCAGCAGAGCCAGTGGAGGGAGACCGTCTCTCTGTACCAACGCTCACACAGCGAACGGGAGGAGAGGTGGCGTGAGGAAGACAAGCAGGCGACTCAAACAATGTTTGGACTAGTGAGGGAGCAAACGGACACGCTCAGGCGCCTTGTGGATGTTCTGCAGGACCGCAGGAGGACAGAGCCCCCCTGCAGTGTATCTGCAACCGCCCTCCCCCGCCACAAAGTCCCATACCCCCCTCACCCAAAATAACCAGAAGGAGGGGAGGGGCGCCAGAGGCCGTGTAAACTGTCACTGCACCCCAGCAGAGTGCTCAAGTACCCAAAAGCTCTCATACCCTACATTTGCAGAAGTCGTTCCCTTCCGGACTCACACAAGTCCCAATCCCAGTTCCATCCCCTAAGTGTCTACTTAAGTAATAAAAATACTTTGCTGTTAATTACTGTTTCCGTCATGTTTTTTCAAAGAAGACTGTGTTTGAATGGGGGGCGTGGGGAAGGGGGTTGTTAATTGCATAGGACAGTCACCTTTCCCAGGGTACAGACACGGGGGCAGGATCAGCAGCGGGTCACACACACAGTGCAGTCAGTAGGCACCATGGTCGGTATGGGAGGTGGTTTCCAGGTTCTGTGTGGGCGGGGGGATGTGACTTTGTAGCGGGGGAGGGCGGTTACAGATCTTATACAGCGGTCCTTGTCCTGGACCGCTGAGTCACGCAGCAGAGGAATCTGTATCCGTACTCCTCCGCCACAAGGTCACATATCCCCCCGCACACAGAATTCGAAAAAGAGGGATGGCAGGCTCCGTTGAAAGAAGCATTCCGGCACTGCGGACCGCTCTAGGAGCAGGAGCCTGTCATTCGTTGAGTTTAGAGGCGGTCTTTACATCACCGCACACCCTACCCAGCACAGTCTGCCTCCCAGTTTCAACCCTTTAACGCAAAGTCATGAATAAAGAAACCTTTCTTCAGTAACAATGGGACATGTATTTTTTTTTTTTACACGTGTGTTGGAAGTGGGGGAAACGGGGTGAACGGGGTATGTAACCGAAGAGGAGAGTCAACAGTCAGTGGGTAAAGAAACAGGGGCAGGTTCAGCTTCTCTGTAAAGAAACTGAACAGTCACAGGTCACGCTGCTCGCTGGTATTTGAAGAGTTCCTTGTCGCTGTCCCAGGCGCCTGTATAGGGCTTCATGAGCAAGTGCATTAGCGGGCAGGCTGGGTCCCCGAGGATGACTTTAGGAATCTGCTCATCCACAACAGTTATTTCGTGGTCCGGGAAGAAACTACCTTCCTGCAGGCGTCTGAGCAGCCCACAGTTCCTGAAAACACACGCATCATGAACCTTGCCCGGCCACCCGACGTTGATGTTTGCAAAACGTCCCCTATGGTCCCCCAGTGCTTGCAGCACCATTGAAAAGTAGCCCAATTTCTCATCAGCTGACTGTGGAAGAGGTGGACGATAAAGTGCGAGGAGGAGAAAACGGCGATGATCGCAGCGGGCTCCATGCTTGCAGTGCTGTGGCGTCCGCGCTGTCACTGACCAGAAAAGTGCACGAACAGATTGCCCGCAGGCGCTTTCAAGGAGGGAGGGAGGGAGGTTGTGATTGACGGTTCAATGACGACACTTACCCAAAACCACCCTCGACACATTTCTCCCCCCAGCAGGCATTGGGGGCTCTACCCAGCATTCCAATGGGCAGCGGGGACTGCGGGAACTGTGGGATAGCTTCCCACAGTGCACCGCTTCCAAAGTCGACGCTGGCCCCGTGAATGTGGACTCAGAAATTCGAATTAGTGTATTTAGTATGGATACACAAATTCGACTTCATAAGGTCGAATCCACAAATTCGAACTAAGTTGATTCGAAATAGTCTTGTAGTGTAGACAAGGCCTTAGTGGTCAGAGTTGAGAGAAGCAGCTGATTTCTTAGGCGTCTTAGCCAATTTATTTATTTTTTTTTAGATTTTTCACTTCAGTTGTCTAATTTTTGCCCGTCTGGATTCAAAGGGGGATTTCAGTCTCATTGAAGCAGGCTCTTGATCACACCAGCATAAATTTGGAGGAATCTCTCTGACTTCAGTAGAGTTAATCTAGGTTTACACAAGAGTAAATGAAATCAGAAGTCAGTCCAGAATAATACCCCTTACTAAGCTTACTTCTTGTTTTGTTTTTCTTAAAGCATTTTGTACACCTGAGTGGTACTTAGGGCTTGTCTGCAATGGACAGGGTTTGCTGGTATAGCAAGCTGGCTGTTCGCCCTAGGGGAGACGTACCTTATGCCAGTTCCCCAAACAAAATAAGTGTACTGGAAAAAGGATTCTTTTGCTTGTGTAACTTGTGCCTACCTTAGGGCTTTTGCCAGTAGAGCTGTGTCGTTTGGGAGGGGATGGTTTTTTTGCACACTCCTGCCAGTAAAACTTTCTAGTGTAGATCAGGCCTAGCGCCTCCCTGGGAAAATCACTGATGTGCCTAAGTCCTTTTGCTGCTATAGCTCACTTCATTTCGGGAACCTGGGAGAAGTTAAACCAACAAAAGAACTCTTGCTGGTATGAGCTGTCTCCCCACTAGGGCAGTTTGCCAGTGTGAGTATACATGTATATTTGTGCTGCCAAACCCTTTCTAGTGGAGACAAGGCCTGGGTGTGGGCTGTACATCCCGGGGAGAGCTTGATCAATTTACAGCTGCCTTAAACTACTTAGTGGGGTTTGGCTACACAGGGAAATGGAGAATCATTATATGGCTGTAGCAATGCTTGTAGAACAAGTGAGTCTAACTTACTCTTGTTTGATTTTTACTGACTTTCCCTCTCCTTGTTCTTCCTGCTGCTCCAGATGTCCTGGCTGGACTGTTTCCAAACAGCCCTGAAGGAGAAGCCTTTCCTTTATACCTCTGGCTTTCCTGTGCTTAACAGTTCCTTTTTCCCCGGCTTTCACACTCCAGCAATAAAAAGCACCTGTTCTGCAAAAATCCAGGTAAAGTCTCCCATCCCTCACATGAAGCTGTCTCTTGTCTCTCATCAGGTTTCTTGGCTCACTCCAGAGCAGACGGCAGGGAAGCAAAAGCCTTATATGTACACACAAGGCCAGGCTGTTCTCAATAGAAGTTTTTTCCCGTGCTTTGACACCCCTGCAGTTAAAAGTACATATTCAGCCACTGTAAAGGTAAGCAGGAAAGGCATAAGTGTGCAAATTGGATCATTGTGCAAACTGTATTTAGGATAGAAAATTCATTTATCAAGAGGGCATCCGTTTCCAGGCATTTTTGCAAGGAGAAATCTTAGTAAGATGTCTCTTCAGCTAGCTAACCTTATTAAAACAGAACGTTAGGAAGTGCTGTGAACATTTGTCACCTATGTCTGAGATTCAGGACAGCTGAAAGGCCCTGATCCTCATGCAGAGCCCATTAGTCAGAGTCCTCCATGTGGACTCTGTCATGTCATGCTGCTCCCAGCATGTGCTGCTCCTGCTCCTTGTTTGCCAAGCATAACACAGTTACCTTCTGATCCCTCCTTAAAAGTGACCTGCAAAGGACACTTGAATAAAACAATTGTACTTTGAGTCTCTCTCACTTTTTAAATGAATAAAGAAGGGCCTGAAAAGGCTTTTTTTGGGGGCCGGGGCCGGGGGGGAGGTGTCTTTTCTGGTGGCAGAGGCATTGCTTTTTCTCTTTAAGTGTAGAAATAACCAGCATGTGAAGTCTGGTCTTCCTTGGTTTTGCTAGAGCACTACTGGGTGGGAGTGGGTTTGGAGTCAGCGTATTGCAAGCTCTTCCATCTTATAGAAGGGAGGGTGCTAAATCTTTTACACAGAGGTACTCGATCCAAAATATGTATGGGCAAATGCAGTTAAGGTAGTGTTAACAAATCTCTTGCTAGCCCTTCGTGATGGGACGAGCGCCTTCCAAACATTTAAAAAATAGAAACAACAAGATGGCTTCCTCCCAGCACATAGAGAAGTAGCTTGATTGGTTTATGGGAGATTTTGAGCTTTGTTCATGTGCGTTATTGAGGGAAAGTGAATTCAAAGTGCTGATTGTTTGTGTGCTGAAGCCTATGCATGGTTCCAGTGGGGCATAGCTGTTATGGGTGGTCGTGATTGTAGTGAGAGAGATGGTTCTCTCTGGTACCCAGGGCCAATCTCGCAGTAGTCTTGGAATATCAGGGCAGTGTCCTGTATCCAGGGAGGAGCCAGAATGGAGTGGTAGAGGGGCAGGGATGGTATGATATTTACCAGAGGTGGTTTTTACCCAGTAAAATGTTTTTGTTTTTTTGGTTTTTTTTTTACTACACTGGGAAGAACTCATTATTTTAAAAACTGTTTAATTAATGCACACCATGTATTACATATTCAAATTGTGGTTCCATTGGGCAGTAGGTTTGGAGATTAATTTAGGGTTGTACGAATACTAATATATGTAATTATAATAGTGGACGTTGGAATGGCTCTGCATATTTTGGTTTGGTATTTTCTCAATGAAGTTATACATGTCATGACTCATATTTCAGTTTTCAGTGTCATACAAACAAAAGTCAAAAACATTCAATGATATGAGGACAACAATAATGCAGAGTAGGCTCGAAGCATTAAACAATCAGAAGCATGCAGAATTGCTGATTACCAGTCCTGGTCCATTTTGCCATGCAGCAGTCTGTCGCAGAAGACCAACTTTGATGCAGTGGATCGACTGAGCGTATTCCTCAGTTCTGAATGGATGTATCCAAAGCTGGAAAAAATTTGTCCTGTGCTTGTTGAACTTGCAGGACACCGTTGCAATTGCCACACCAGTTCAATGAAATCAGATGGGATATCAGCATTCTTTAGATTTTTTCCACTCTGTTAGAGGAAACGTTTTCCTTGATAGCGTCTGAAAATGTTGATTTTTTTTATAAGGAGTTTTTACTTTAAATATAAGTAAATATGGCAGAAACTTGGGATTTTTGCTGAGCAACTGCTGCCTTGCATTTTTTTTTTTTTTTGGTCAGTTGACAATTTCTTCTCTGCATGTTTTGGATGAAGGAGGTTGGTCAGTGTGTACATGGGTAAGTGCCTCCTGAAATCTCTTTGTGCACCACATAAAGCAGAAGTACAAATCTTCATTCATTTCACATGCAGCATCAGTTCTTAAAGTGTCCCTTTGGAGTGTGTCAAGTGCAATAGCAGCTGGGTTCAACTGACCGATCAAGTTCTTTGCTTTTCAGTAAATCTCTTAATTATTGTTTATACTGACGACTCGGTCTTCAAGTTCTGCATCAAGATCACTCGCAATCCTGAGATGTGACCGATTTTTAACATATATTTCCATCCATGTTGGTTGACTGTTCCATTGTACATCCCTGGGGACTTGGGGTTTTACAGATCCTTGGCATTCTTTTAACCAAGCTGATGGTGATTACGAAAGTACTTTTGTAAATCTGCAACATGTGTCATCAAAGCATGTGGTTTAAGGTCTTGTCCGAGTGGATTTAGCCAATGTCCTACACATCCATACGTAACCAAGGTGTCGTCATCTTGTTCCAAATCACTTCTCGTATTTTGCATCTTTTTCTCGTTGTCAGGCAGCTGTTAACAACACAACCGTACCGTTCATTTGTAAATGCCTTGGCTTCTCTTGCCAGTGTAGCACAGTACTTTCCAGTTTTCTCATTGCTTCCAGTGTGAACTGCTGATGCATAACCACCGTTTTCCCTATCTGCACCCAGTTCGTTATCACTGCGCACATTACTCCATCTAGTTTGTATTAATGTAACTGCTTCTCCATGCAATTTGGCGTGTGCTTCCACCTTCAAGCCAGCATCGGGAACTGTGTCTAACAGTTCACCTGCTGCCTGCTTTTGACTAGGTGTGTTGTAGCCTGGCCTTAGCTAGCTTGCCGGAAAAGTTGGACGCTCAATAACAGAAAAGGGACTACGACAGCCATAAAAAACTTGTGCAATCTTCAAGGCTATTTTTTGTTTCAGTTAGGGAGTTGTTTTTGTTACAGACGCATCCCTTTGTGGTTGAAAAACTGTGATACTTCCTCCTCGTCTTTGCCCAACCTGGAGCTGGCTTCTTTTTGTTGTACTTGGCAATGGTAGTGCAGTATTATCAGTACCTTTTATCCTCCGAGTGTGAATCTAATACTTTTACATGTTTTACATGTTTAACCAACGTCTGTGATTCTCGTGTCTTTGTTACTGAAAGGTGGTAGCTGAGAGTTTATCGTTTCCAATAACTCAGCCGGCATTGCTAATATATCAGGATAGAGGTTAACTCCTCAGCCTGAAATACTGCATTCAGCACACACCAGAAGGCCAGTGGCTATGGCTGCTGCTGAGTCCATCACTCTGAGTTCTCTTTTGACCACTGCCACACTTAATTACCTACAGAAGGGATGGGGAAGAACTTTGATCACACATTTAAATGCAGCTCACTGCAAGGCAGGTGCTTCTTTACCTGCTGCTCAGTTATTGCCTGCCTGCAAGGCACCCACCTAAGTGGAAATTGGAGCAACAAATCTTATTTATGTAGGGTCTTAGGCAGCACTGCAGGTGCATGAGGCACTTCACAAAACAGTGCAAGAGAGTCTCTGACGGGTTTACGATATAACACAGGAGACAGGACAGCAGCACAGGTAGAGGAGACAGTGATAAGATTACTGGGGATGTAACGAACCCACAGAGGATTCAAGAGAGAGGTGTGTTTTAAAAGTGTCCTGAAAAGTAAATAAAAGAACAAAAGCCCTGGGCTGTGCCCTTTTCCCCCAGGGTATGTTACGCTCAGGATTTTGGGTGGGGAAGGGCTGACTGTTATAAATGGGAACGTTAAAATGGGTCAGGATATGTCCATGTGATAACACAGTGGCTCAAAGCTTGTGCTGTGTGTGGAGCTGGACAGGTTCTCCGAACCCTCGTGTTCAGAGTTCTGTAAATTACCCCCCTTTGTGGTGGTGGTCCTAAGGGAGCCACTGCCTTTGCCTCCCCCTGTCTGTCAGGAGAAGCCTGAATGCTTTCCCCTGCCTTGAAAGGGGTGGTGGGGTTTGAGATCCAGGTGGTAGGAGCGTTGTTGGCGGGAGCTTGATTCTGGGAATACTCATCATGGTCACAGAGCAGTCAGGATAGCTCAAATCCACCCCTAATGTGTGCAGTGTGACCCTGCCTCCCCTGAAGGAGGCTGTTTACAGGTGTCTCCGTTGCTAGGTCCCTGAAGGCTTCACAGCTATGATGAGTGCCACCACCTGGGAGAAGCAGGAGAAGGACAACACATTCACCTTCAAGATGTCCCAGCCAATCCCGTCTTACCTGATCGCCTTGGCTGTCGGCGACATAGTTTCTGCTGAAGTCGGACCTCGGTAAGAAGCTGCCCTCTTATTCACAGGAGGAGGATCGTGCATTCAGTTATAACAAAGCTTGTTGCCTTGGTTGTAGCTTAGGTCTGAAGGGTTTGCCTCCCTAATGAGCATATCTACCATCCATCCCCTTGTTTGAGGGGAGCTCTTCCCCCACCTCAACTCTTTGTGTGAACACTGGGTAAAACTCGCCACTCTAGGCTCCCATGCACTGTGGTGTTCCCCTGATAGCTGCCTTTTCCACACTATCTGTCTTGCAGCATGTCTGCACCCTGTCCTGCCAGCTACTCGTGAGCCCAGGGGGTCTTGCATGAGAATAGAATTAACCGTGGGTTCTTTGTTACTATAAATCTTTGTCAAAACCAACCCAGTCATCTAAAACTTGGTTGCAGCTCTGCCAGTCGTTAGCAGGTTATCAGTTCTCATGCTTAGCAGGAGACTTCATAACCCCTAAAATCATAGGACAATAGCAGATTATACCCCTCCTGTCTGAGTAGTGCATCTGTGGCTTTTAGTACGCCCCAGATTATCTCGTTACGGATCACCTCTCATTCCTTGTCCTGGGCAAGTTTTTTTTTTCTCCTTTCTGGGCAGAGGGGAATGCAGCTTAAAAGTGGTGCTGTGGAATTGCTCTCCTGAGCCCTGTTGTCCAGCTCTGTACCTTGCTTTGAATGTGTTCCCCAAAGTAACCTACGCAGAGGGCTCTTAAAACATATTTACTGTTGGATCCTGGGCACACGGGAGTCTGGCCACTCCTGCTTAAGGGGAATAAGTCCCCCATTTTTTTTTCAGCTCCTTTAATTCATAGATTCATGGGCCAGAAAAGATCATTGAGTGTGACCTCAAAACTTGCTTGAGCCTTGTTATTAAGGACTAAAGATTAAATTAACAACACCTGCAGTAAATGTCTCATTAGCCTCGTTTATGGCCAGACCTTTATTCTTCTTTGGTTTAAAGTCCATTAACTGTTAAAACTTCCCAGTTCTACACATTCAGCAAAATGCCTTAACGTTTTTTGTAGCAAATGGCCACTCTCCAGCCTCCAAATTCCCCTCCTCCATGCAGAGATAGTAGCCACTAGATCACACAGGCGTGCAGAGGAGAGGGACGTTAAGGACAGCAGACTGGAGCAGATGACTCTTTGTGCATTGTTCTGTAGGGAGTGATGGCGGGCCGTGCCTAGTCAGGCATTTTTCAAATGAAATTTGAGAAGGTATCCTTAACACGCAAGGAAGTTAGAAAGCAAGCTGCTCTATCATAGAATATCAGGGTTGGAAGGGACCTCAGGAGATCATCTAGTCCCACCCCCTGCTCAAAGCTGGACCAAATTCCCAACTAAATCATCCCAGCCAGGGCTTTGTCAAACCTGACCATAGATCTGTAAATCACCGGAGTCTGAGCACATCGCCTAAGGCTTCTGAAGGAAAGAAAGTACTGAGCTAGCTTAAGCTTTGCTATGAATCCCCAGACTGTGGTTACTTACTGAGAAAAGAGAGCTAATGGGGGAGGTGTCTCCTTTTAAAAAAGAAACCACAACGCCGATGGCGATGCTGGTGGCTAGGCTGGTGACTCTAACCTGGGTTCCCAGGCAAAGGAGCGTAAACAAAGATTTGAACAATACACTGGGATAAGGGTAACCTGATAGGCAAACCAGCAGCCATGCCACTGTCCCCATCGGAGCCCTATGAGTCAGTGACAGCGTAGATCAAAGTGATAACTTGTGTGCATTTACCAAAAGGTCCTTTGCTAGGCTGGGAAAACAAATGACCAGAGGGTGCGGTGGCTGAGATAAGTGGTTACAGGAAAGGCTTTCCTCTAGAGTTGGTCTCTGCTCAACTTTTGTGGTGGTATAACTCTGTCAGTTAGGGCATGATTTTACTGACATTAATATAGATATATCTGATTTCCCTTCCCCTACGGGAATAAGCCACCCCAGGATAAACACTTAACATTGGTATGATTGTGCCCACACGAGGGGAGATTGTACCAATGGAGCTAGATCAATATAGAGAAAGCTGGACAACTTGTGGGCAAGAATGAGGCCTTGGAATGGGGCGAGTTCTCCAGGGTGCGGCTCTGGAGCTTGGGGGTGGAGATTGTTACATCTATTAATGACCTGGAGGAGGTAGTGGGCAGGGAGACGAGGATAGAACTGTTCTGGTTATTGGGGGATTGAGTCCCCTGGGGCTTTGAGGAGCTTGACAGCAAGTGAAATGTCTTTAAAACGTAGCTTTGATTTTTTTCCCCCATCCTCTCCCTACCATGCATCACGTCCATCCTAGGGGGCTAAAGACCTGTGGACAGGAAGCCTTATGAATTCTAATAGAATCATAGAAGATCAGGGTTGGAAGAGACCTCAGGAGGTCATCTAGTCCAACCCCCTGCTCAAAGCATGACCAACCCCGACTAAATTATCCCAGCCAGGGCTTTGTCAAGCCAGGCCTTAAAAACCTTTAAGGATGGAGGTTCTACCACCTCCCTAGGGAACCCATTCCAGTGCTTCACCACCCTCCTAGTGAAATAGTGTTTCCTAATATCTAACCTAGACCTCCCCCAATAACCATTTCTCGTAACCGCATGAAGCCTGCAAGCTTCAGACTCAGGATCCTGGTCAACTTGAATGTCACGCTTCCATCTAGAAGCCATGTGCTTACAAGACCCTAATTGCAGACAGCTTGGAGCGAACATGTTTCCTCGTGTTAGGTTTTTCCTTTCCCTTGTGTATTTGGCAGCGTGTTGTATAGAGTCCGTTTGCTGAGCTGTAGTTCTCCCTGCAGAAAAGGGTCGCCAGCAGCAGCAGGGGTGGAACTGAGCAGGCAGAAGTGTGCAGATGCTGGGGGCTGGGGGTGAGGAGGAGGAGTGGGGCTGAGCCGGTTCCAAGGCTGGGTTTGGGGTGCCAGCCTTCCCCACAGGTTCGAATCATACCGGCTCTCCTCACTGAGGTACCATGCAGCACGCTTGGTAAGGACGAGGCTCAGTCTGCCCTGTGTTTGTTGCAATCAGGATTGTTTCTTCGCTCTCCCTAGGAGTCATGTGTGGGCTGAGCCCTGTCTGATTGAGGCAGCCAAGAAGGAGTACGATGGTGTGATCGAAGAGTTCCTGGCGGTGGGGGAGAAGCTCTTTGGACCATATGTTTGGGGCAGGTACAGCTCACCTGGTTGGAGGGCACTGGGGTGCTCTGGATGGCTTTGATTCCTTCAGGTGCCTCACTCGGTCTTCACACGTTAGGGCTGGGGAGGGAGAGTCACCCGGGCACTCTCCTGGCCGGGGGCGGGGGAGAGGGAGAGGCGGTTCCTTACTGACCGCTCTGCCTGCCTTCCCCAGGTATGACGTTCTCTTCATGCCGCCCTCTTTCCCCTTCGGCGGGATGGAGAACCCCTGCATCACCTTCGTGACCCCCTGCCTGTTGGCTGGAGACCGCTCCCTGGTGGACGTCATCATCCATGAGATCTCCCACAGCTGGTTTGGCAATCTGGTCACCAATGCCAACTGGGGCGAGTTCTGGCTGAACGAGGGCTTCACCATGTATGCCCAGAGGAGGATCTCCACCATCGTCTATGGTGAGGGCCCAGCCCCTGGCCTCTGCTGCAAGGACCCAGTCCTGCCATCCACCCTTTCAGACAGAGCCATGCCCTGGCTGGAGACCCACTGATGTCACTAGTGCTCAGTGCTGCACAGATCAGAGGGCTGGGCCAGGCCTACGTTCTGTAGCTGGACACGTTTCATGGCAGCGTCTGGGGATCTGCACCAGCTCCTAAAATATCTGAGACGCGATAGGGTCGTGTAGAGTGACGGGGGGAAGAAAGCGGTTGGACTGTCTGTTCTGCTTTTTTTTAAAGAGGCTTTTTCTACCTTTGTATAGATTAGAAATTCCAGTCTTGTCTGCTGTGGGCTGCTGGAGCATGGTGGGGGATAGCCAGACATGAAGGAAGTAAAACCTGGTGAGATGGGGGTGTGATTTTTATTCAGATTCTTTGAGTCTTTAGTTAACACCTGTTTAACGCAAATGCCATGGAAATTAGCTACTTATGAGCTAGGTGGTATTTTTATTTATGTATCAAAAGACCTAAACCGGTTTGGCACAAACACACTTTTTCTTGGTCACATTGTAAGAGATTAGACCTTCTAACTTGAGATGTTTGCATAATTCTGTGAGGTGGCAGCTGTAAATTTAACTGGTGATGGGGGCATGCTCGCTTTTCCAAACGTTTGTTTCAGAATGCTTCATTTGCAGCGTAAGAAAATTCTTTCTTCTCAGTTCACTCTTTCCGTGCCCTCAGTAAAACACATGTAGGTAGATTCTACAGGTCAGCATTTTGGTGTAGTTGTCTAGTGACTTTTAAAAGTACCTTTCAAACAAGTGGTGGAGGCTGGCCTTGTGGCTGAGTCTTGGGAAGGCTGGGGCTCTCAAGCGATTCTCTGTGAAGGACTCGCTCCTGGGTCTTCACTACAAAGCTGGCAGGGCAGAACTCCTCTAGTTTGTAAGGTTGCTTGACCCTGGCAGGCAGTCGTAGCGGGCAGCACATGAGGTGTGCCCCGAAAAACCATGGTACCACCCCCTCCCTGCATTGATTTCTTCTTCTTCCTCTAGTCTCTCTCTCTCTCTCTGAATTAGCTACGCTTCTGCTCCAGGAGCAGTGATTGCTTTGCCCTCTTGCTGGCCTTTGAAGTAGGGGCAGCCCCGAAGGAACTTTAGAGGGCAGTTTGCCGTCCTCCCCAGCTCTGATGGGAAAGTGCAGTTTCTCAATGCCAAGTCTCTGTCTTCTTCTCACCAGGTGCTGCTTACACCTCCCTTGAAGCAGCCACGGGAAGGGCCCTGCTGCGCCAGCACATGGACAACACGGGAGAAGATCACCCTCTAAACAAGCTCAGGGTGAAAATCGAGCCAGGTCTGTGCTATCTCCAATACCCCACTGCAGAGAACCTGGTCGGGGGGACAGGTCTCTGGGGCCGTCGGCGTTTAACTCAGTAATGGCTTGGAATAAAACTGCATCTACAGTAATAATGCTTAAGGATTGAATAACTAGGGTGTGTTGAGAATAGACCATAAAGCGGCATATGGATTGCGTACAGTGTGGCTATCAGACATGCATCGGTATAGTCCAATCACCTTGCTACTGTTTAACATGAAGGCTAATTATTAGTAACAGTGTTATTTATAAAAGCAGCAAAAAGTCCTGTGGCACCTTATAGACTAACAGACGTATTGGAGCATGAGCTTTCGTGGGTGAATACCCACTTTGTCGGATGCATGTAGTGGAAATTTCCAGGGACAGGTATATATATGCAAGCAAGAATCAGGCTGGAGATAACGAGGTTAGTCCAGTCAGGGAGGATGAGGCCCTCTTCTAGCAGTTGAGGTGTGAACACCAAGGGAGGAGAAACTGCTTTTGTAGTTGGCTGACCATTCATAAGAACATAAGAAAGGCCGTACTGGGTCAGACCAAAGGTCTATCTAGCCCAGTATCTGTCTACCGACAGTGGCCAATGCCAGGTGCCCCAGAGGGAGTGAACCTAACAGGCAATGATCAAGTGATCTCTCTCCTGCCATCCATCTCCATCCTCTGACGAACAGAGGCTAGGGGACACCATTCTTACCCATTCTGGCTAATAGCCATTTATGGACTTAGCCACCATGAATTTATCCAGTCCCCTTTTAAACATTGTTATAGTCCTAGCCTTCACAGTCTTTGTTTAATCCTGAGCTGATGGTGTCAAATTTGCAGATGAACTGAAGCTCAGCAGTTTCCCTTTGAAGTCTGGTCCTGTTATTTACAGAGTACCATAGGTGTGATCAAAGTCCCAAGCCTTAGTAGTTAATTTATATACTGAAGGCAAATTTAAAGGAACAGGCTATAGGTGGGCCACAACTTACACAGTGGATGTCTCAGGTTAGGCACCACAAGAAGTGCCCTGGGTTTTCTGAAGGCCCTAAAAACCCTCAGCTCCCATTGACATCTGTCACAGCTGTGGGCGTTCAGCAATTCTGAAAATCAGGCCACTCTTACATGGGTGCCTTAAACATGGGTTAAACACCTGGTTTTTTTATGCTGTGCCTTTACTCTTGTTTTAGATAAAAGCTTTGAGTAGCCCTGACATTCGTAGCACTAAATGATGGAGTGTTTCATGACAGGCAGCTGTTGATAGAAGAACATGCAGTTAGCAAAACAACCTCAATATTTTTACCTTCCCTTTGCAAGGCGATGTGCCAGTTTTCATGAAGTTAAAGCATCATGAAAACTTTGAGTGTCCATAAAGCCTGAGGTTTTGGAGCTCGGCCACTTCAGAGTTCCAGATAAACAAACAAGGTGCATTTGTTAAAATTTGAAATAAGGGTGATTTTTTATTCTGTACTGAGAATCAGTGTGATCAATTTCCTTCAAACTTTGCCCCCTCCAAAAAATCTCAGCTGGCTTGAGAGTGATCTGCCAGTCTCCAGGCGAAGAAGAGGTTTCTGGCCAGGGACTGAAAAGCGCATTTATAATAGCAGCCTGGTTGCATCCTCAGCTTTCTCCGTAATCACATGTGACTAAATAAATTTCTGTGTCCTCTTGGGTTGCATCCCTAGCAAAGAAGGTGGCTGGTCTCTAGGAGGAATGTGGCTGGGTGAGAGGCAGTGGATGAGCAGGGGGAAAGTCTACTGTGCATAGCATTCCCTGTATGTCTCCATGAATTACACAGGGTGGTTCAGATCTGAACCAGGGTGGTGCTGGGTGGAGGGGCCAGAGGCCACTGCCCTTTTGTGCTTCATGTTGGAGGTGGAGGGCAGCTTCTGGGGTTGAAGAATGGGAATCTAAGTAAATTGGAAGTGTTTGTTTTAAATGGTGGTTTCTTTCGTAAAGCTCAGGCCCTTGTCATGTCTTTGACACACTAGGCGTTGACCCTGATGACACTTACAACGAGACCCCCTATGAGAAGGGCTACTGCTTTGTGTCCTACCTGGCGCACCTCGTGGGAGACCAGAGCAAGTTTGATGCTTTCTTGCAGGTATGGGGTGTGGGCTCGCTGGCTTCCGCCTAAGGAGCTCTATGTGCAGGGATGCACAGGGCCTGGAGGCAGGGAAACTCACTCCCTCTAGCGTGTTTGTTAGCAAGGCTTCTTTCCTGCCTGTTGGTACATAAGTGACAGCATCGCAGGTTCTTGGTACTTTCTGAGCTTGCAAATAATACCACTATCCCCAAGACCAAAGCTGTCCCTTCTGCCTTGGGCTGGGACTCTCCTGGGTTACCCGAAGCCCTGTATAGATCAGAATTGTGGGCTGCAAACCTAGCATTAATGTTCAGTATGAGAACCCAAGCGCTTGAAGTGAGGAAACATAGTTAAGACTGAAGGCCAGTTTAGGCTTTAATGCCTTGACTTATGGAGTCTCTTCATACCTTCCACGTTGTACTATCTTATACAGTAAGCAGCACTCATTAAATGTGGGTTGATTAGATCTTGAGAAGATGTACAAAGCAAGCCAGGCTTGAAAAAAATTCCTTTAGTACAGTTTGAAGTTGTGGGTGCTTAAAGCTGAGCAGTCTGGAGCAGGAGGGTCTCAGGTCTGGGACTTTTCCCTGCGTTAGATGCTCTCATCCCTCCAGACCCACACACTAGACTCTAGCCTGGAATCTATCTGGAAAACTGCATGAGAGCTTCAGCTGATGGCTCTTAATATTCAGAGAACAAAAACCCAGGCCTTGCGCAGCATGGGCTGGCCGGCAATGGGACTAGTGCCACTGGGGAGCTGAGTCAGCACCTCTCCTGAGCAGTCAGTGCAGCCTCTGGCCTCAGTAGTAAAGGGCTCTATAGCATCTGTCACCTAATGATTTTGACAGGTTTCCAGGCTCTCTCTTTGCTTTGTGTCCAGCCCTGTAGAGTCATTTTTGGACACGTACACTTTTGCTGTGGCAGCCATTTCAATTTTAAAAAAAGCATTTAGGGGGAGTATTAGGATTGCTTGTGTTTCACATTTAGAAACATTTAAAAAGTTTTAAGGTTAGAGGGGAAAAAAGAGAAGTCTCTTCAGAACAAAATAGGCTTTACACACATTAAGGCCCTTTTGCATAAAGTTTAGTAAACAGGAGTAAAGTATTAAGACAAATAAGACACATTTTTCTTTTAGGAGAAAAATATTTGTATGTGTTTAGGTTATTTTGAAATAGTCTGAATGCCAGATGTTTTTAGAGAAAAATAATTGTAAGACGTGTTAAATAAAGGCATTAAATATTAGTAATAGAACTTTTAGAGAAAATGGGGGGGTACACAAGACACAAAGTGAGATAGAGGCTGTAGAACAGCCAAGAAAAGCAAGAACCTTTCAGCTGGTTACAGAAAGAGTGAGAAGCTGCAGAGAAAGTTTTAAAACAGGAGGAGAAGAAAGCCTGTGTCACTGACCAAGTGGCAGAGAGAAGCCTGTGACTGTCACTAGTCGAATGCCAGTAATTCCAGGACTGTCAGCCTTGAACAAGCCACACCTCTTGGCTGTGCCAATCAGAAGCTATTCTTTAGACATGTCATAGAATTGCATTTTCCTGAACCAATCATAATGCGCGAAGAGGCATGGTTATTGACCATTGGCCTGTTTCAAAAATGTATCTCTTAAGCAAATAAAATAAAAGACAAATGTTGTACATACCTCAAGTTTTTGTAGCAATACACCAACCTTTTTTTTTTTTTTTTTTTAAAGTGATCTTGGTTTTTAAAGTTTTGCTTAATGGAAAACTGCTCTACAAACTTATTACTTAAACTGTAAAGAGAGCTTTAGATTTACATGCTTTATATAAAACACAGGCTGACGAATGAAAAACTAGCTTATGGAAAACAGGTGATAGCATTTTTAGCTCTGATAAAAAGTATTATTTCTCTGCCACATCCTTTTTCTTTCCTAACTTATTTAAAAATCTAAATGCTATAAAACCAATTAAAATTTTAATACATAAACTTTTAAAACACCAGTCAAAAGGAGCATGCATGTAGATTTCTTTATTTACAAAATGTATCTAAATTTTGCAGATGTCCTTATTTCTGTTTTAGTTTTGTACCAGGATTAAGTTACCTCTTTTTACATAAAGCCTTTAACATTTGTCTAGAAAAATGGTAGAAAGAACTTCATGAAAGTTGTGTGCAAATTGGTTTAAGAAAATGCCATTCTGAAACACACACCCAAGCAGTCCTAATGCTCCCCATAAAAGCAATAACAAAAAAAATTCAAAATGGCACCATGGGAAATGTGAACACGCCCAAAAATGAGACTGGAAGGTGGGCCATAAAGCAGAAAGGGGGTGTGGGAACCTGTCAAAATTATATGGTGATGAATGCTATAGAGCCCTTTACTATTGGTCTCAAAGGCCACTGGGGGCATGGGGAAGCATGTTCTTGTGGGCTAAGTACGGGGCAGTGCAGGGAAGAGAGTATAGGGCGTCTGTATTCTAATTCCAGCTCGTGCGTCATGTCTTGTTTCCCCCTGTACAATGTGGATAAAAGGCCATCCCCACACATGGGGCTTAGGGGCCTGGTGAGCTGATGTCTGGGAAGCACTCTAGGGATGGTGAGTAGGATTTAGAGAGGAGGGGAAGAACTTGGCAAGAGAATGGGATACAGGAGGGAATGAAGGGGACAGAACAGAAGATTGGGAGCCAGTGGCCAAGCATGTGGGGGGTTGGGTGGAGGGAGCAGGTACTTGAGAAAAGACTGGATGTGGGGAAAAAACCATGAGACTGGGCTGGAAGGAAGAGGAGGGGGAACAAGATGACCAGCCAGGCATCTTTCAGCCGTAGTTGCCATCACGTGTGCACGTGGTCGCAGGGGGGAGCAGGCTTCAGTGCCAAACAGCTGGCCCCATTGCTCCCAGCATGGGGGGCTGCTGGTGACCTTCACCCCATGAAACAAAAGGAATTGGCCACGGTTGGGATGTGGGGATCAGAGAACCCTGTCACGGAGCTTCCCTGCGTGCGCCAGGGCCGTCAGAATGGGCAGGAATTGGCTAAACGTGAGGGGGAGAGAGGCTGGGGATCCAATTAACAACTGGAAGTGGAAACAGAATTGTTTAAAGTAGTTTGACTTAAGCCCTGTGGGTCTGCGCTGGCCCTGCCTTCGTGGAGCTAAGTACGAGCACCTTGTCCCCGCAGGCCTACGTGAACCAGTTCAAGTTCCAGAGCATCGTGGCCGACGACGCCCTGGAGTTCTTTCTGGAGTACTTCCCGGAGCTGAAGAAGAAAGGCGTGGCCACCATTCCAGGTCAGTATTGCTGTCGAGTCTCAGATCTCCTTCCAGGCACTGAAGAGCCGCAGCCTCCTTGTCCTAAGTGCCGGGGACTTGCCAAAACCAGAGAGAAACCTTCGTATGGGACTCAGTAGTAACCAGCAACTGCAGCTTGTTCCGATTCCCCCTTCTCCAAGGCTCGAATTGGGCCAGGTCAGTGACCCAGCACTGCCTGAGGCTGCCCCCGCCTTCTCCAGAGTCTCAGCTTCACTTTTATTTTATTTTTTTAAGTTAGTTTCTTATCTAGCACCTGTAGCTGTATCTCTAGCTATGGATTTCAGCCGCTTTTCCTTATCTCTTTTCCCTCACCCTACTAATGTAGGGTGCCCTTTGCCCATAGGTTACTGGGGCTTTTCCCTCAAGCTTATTAGCATGGACAACAATTAGTTACCATGGCATTTGTGTGACTGGACATCTGTGGATGTTCCTAACTTAAATATCTAAGGCTGGTATAAGCTGGCATCTTGTGGTTACCTATGTATTTATAACACGACTCTATCTTGTGACGTCTTGTGATATAGGGTCATTTTGGGTTACTTAGGTCCCATCTTTAGCATAGCCAAACAAACTAAGGCCCATGGCCTGTTGTCTTTATGGGCTTGAAACATGTAGGCTTTTACCTTAGTGCCTTAATCCACACCTATACCTTATTTAGCGTATGCCCATATATCTTCAGCAGCATAGCTGGCTACAAACCCATGGTGCCAAAGAACCCTTCAAAATGGAAATGGCATGTAGCCAAAGCAGAAATGCTGGCCTGAGTTTGCAGAGAGCCTGAAACAATCAATCCAACATGGGAGCTGCCCCTTCATCTCAGTGGGATGTTAACTCAGATGCCCATTGATGGGTTATGGACGGAGCTAAGGACAGGACTGGTATTACTTTTCCCTCTCCTTAAAGTTGAGCCCTGCTACTCTGGCCCTACCAGTCAGTTTGTTACTCTGTTTATTTACATGCTAACTGCTGTGTACTCTTGCATTTATTTGCCAGACGCTAATGCACTGCCTCAGCTTTCCCCAAAGAGAGCTGATTCCAGGGCTAAGTCCACTTGCTCCCCGCCCTCCTCCCCCTCGCCCTTCTGATTAGAACTGGGGTAATAAGATGTCATCCACAGAACTAATAACTAACTAGGGTTTCAGTAACGCCTGTGGCAGATCCCCCTGAAAGCAATGGGAATGTGCGGGTGACAGAGGATAGAACCTGTTACGTGGGATGATGCATTAGATGGAAAGAACCCAGCTTGACTCTCAGATCCCAGGCTGTTAACACAGTCACTTGTAAGCTCAGCACAGTTGAGGCAATGAGAGATAACTGTGGCGCTCGCATGATGCAGTTTTACCAAGGAGATGGAGCTTAGAAACTAATCTCTCCATTCTCAACTTCTCCTGCGTTTGCTATTGCTCTGTGCGACCGCTTGGGCACACTGGCATGCGGCAGAATCCAGCTCCATTGCAGCTCCTGCCTGCTCTGAGCATGCTTGTTCTGGGAGGTGGCTTGAGTGATGAGTCCAGCTTCTTCTCTCCTCTTCTCCGCTGCAGGCTTTGAGTTTGATCGGTGGCTGAACACGCCCGGCTGGCCCCCTTACCTGCCTGACCTTTCCCCGGGAGAGACGCTCATGAAGCCAGCAGAGGAGCTGGCAGAGCTTTGGGCAGCCAGCAGTTTGAACATGGAGGCGATCAAAGCTGTGGACATCTCTGCCTGGAAAACCTACCAGCTCATCTTCTTCCTGGATAAGATCTTGCAGAAATCCCCTTTGCCAGACAGTAAGGACCTCTTCTGGGCAGGGCGTGAGTTGGGTACAACCGGTGGGCTCTGTAAAGCAGTGAAGCCTTAATGCAAACCCTACTGCGGTGTAGAAGCACGCTGGGTACTAGCACCAGCGACTTCCGGTACAGTCAGCTAGGTGGGGAGACGTGCGCCAGGCAACATGCCTCCAACCTCGCTGCAGCCGGGGGTGCACGCGCCAAGGGCCCGTTCAGCCGACCTGTCCCACGATGAGAGTCCAGTGGCTGGGCTTTAGTTTTGCTTTTGGGGAGATGCCACCATCTCTCCAATAACTGAGTGGGGAGGGAAGAGCAGGGCTGTGTTGGGGCCTTGCCACCTGCCTAGGATCAAAGAGAGAAATGACCGATTGCAAGTCAGGATAGCAGAACTTCACCCCCAAGCAAGCACCCTGCGTTCACTGCTGTGTACTGGTCTCCATCTCTCCAGAGCTCTGGTCCCTCTGGCTGCCAGAGCCGGGCGTAAAGTGTGTGCAGTCATTGCCTCCTTTGCTTGTGAACCTTTTCCCCCCCTGCTGAGTCTGAATGCCTGATGTAACCTGCTGAGTGCCTCTTGCTTTGGCTTAGCGATGATTACACCAGGCCCGCTGGCTGCAACGTGCTCGCGTCTCTGGTATGGGGTGTGGAGGAAATCTCTTTGTTCGATGACTCGTTAGTGACATGTCCTGACTCCGCGTGCCTTGGGCATGTGCTCTGTTAAACTGCCGCCATCTCTTTGAAGGCACATGGTGCCTGGACCACGTATGTGCAGCTTTGCTAAGTTGCAACCAGTGGCATTTTCAGCTGGTTCTTGCTGACCATACCCAAGTAAGTGCTAATGATGCTAGTTTCCGTGTGTCTGAGTCTGGCTGGGCTGACACGCCTGCTTTCACTTCCCAGCAAACGTGGTGAAGCTGAGTGAGATGTACCCGAAGATCTCCAAAGCGCAGAACGCCGAGCTGCGCCTCCGCTGGTGCCAGATTGTCCTCAAGAACAACCACGAGCCCGAGTTTGGCAAAGTCAAGGACTTCCTCCACAGCCAGGTTTGTGGGTAATGCCGTTGCCAGCTCCGTGGGGCTGGGAGTGCGTCAACCAAAGACCAAGCCCTGCTTTAGCACCGCGTGCAGCGTTACGGGGAATGCCGTGTTCTGCCCGGAGCCCTGTTGCACATTCTCTTTGGTTTTAGGCGTACATTTAAGGCCACAAGCACTTCCCTAAACCCCTTTGCAGTCAGTGGGATTTAAGCACATGCTGCTTAAAGTCAGCACATGCTTAATGGTTTTGCTGAATTGAGGCCAGAAACGGAGAGCACATTGAAGAAGAGAGCGCAGCAATAAACAGTGGGGTGTACATGCAGCATGGACGAGTGCCATTGGACCCATAACTGTATTTTCCTGACTCCAGTGCTTATGTGCAACCAGGTTTTTTTAAGTGTGGGAAGGGCTGAGCGGGACAGAGAATTTCATGGGGTTTAGGAACTGCCTGAGAGAGGGGGCTGTAGGTTCTTGTACAAACAGGTGCTGCCCTCTCTGTCTGCTCTCACTCCTCTAATCTGTTTGCAAGCCTTGCAAAGGTGCTAGTCCTGAACAAGGACTGTCAAGGTCACTTGCTCTTCTAATCCTGCCATTTTCTGTTGCCCTCTTCTAAAAGAGGGTGGGTTAGAGTTTCTGTTACATGGGGAAAGCTGGTTCTGCACAAGCACATCCAGATGCATGTTTGCACACCCACGTGTACTCTTTCCGGACGTTACACACTTGGATTTGGCTAACGTTTTCTGTGTGCAGCGTTTTTGGCTGAGGCCAAGCCTGAGGGATGTCGGCTGGAAGGGGGACTGTCTCAGGGAGCTGTGGGCGTGTTAACACAGAGGTTCTATGGGAAACTCTTCTCCAGCCTTAGTGACAGAGTGGTCCCTGTGCAGAGCACTGTAATTCATGGCTCCAGTCGTGTCTTCTAGATCCTAACCTCCTCATGGCCTTTGTGATTTGTACCTTGCAGGGGAAGCAGAAATACACCCTCCCCATCTACCGTGCCATGTGGAGCAGCTCCGAGTCTGCCCGAGCGCTGGCCGTGGAGACTTTCTCGGCCACGGCCTCTCAGCTGCACGTCAACGTCCAGAACTACGTCAAGAAGATCCTGGCTTCGGAGCCAGGGGGGACCTAGCGGCTTGTCCCAGAGAGACGCAGGCAGCAGGGCCTCGTGCCGCTGCCTCAGCTCTGCTGCATCCGTCCCAGTGATCCAGGGGGCCGCTCCCCATTGGAGCTGCGCTTCTGGGCCTGCCTGAGGCTCCGGCCCCCAGCTGGTGCGAACCCTCGTGGCCCCCTCGCTCACTGGCACAGATTTGGTTTTATTAAAAGCTTTGTAATTTGTATGCTGCCTGGTGGTGTGTGGCGGGGGCTTCTCAAGGGTCGGGGGGTCCATGTTAAAAGCAACGTGAGCTAGACCCAATCCCCATGCTACAGGTGGCTTTCTCCCTCATGCTAAGCACTAGCAGGTGTTTCCCTGCTGGGGGGTGAGATCCCAGGGCCCATGGGCTGCAGAGCACAGGGGTCCTAACCAGGCAGGGACCTTGGTGGTCCTTGCTGTGCTCTGGTAGCCACTGATGGCCTTCTGTCTCTCGGGGCTGTAGAGACCTGGGTCCTGTGCATGCCTGCCCCCAGGTGCTGGGGAGCATACTGTGGGCTGTCAGCCCAGGGACCCCTGCTCCTCGCCTCCTGCTAAGAGCCCAGGTGCTGTCTGACAGCTTGGGAGAGTGGGCAGGGGAGGGGATTCACCCATTGACACCTGGGTATTTTCTTTCAGTTCCTGGGGGGGGGGGGAGGGGAAGGGTGATGCATCCTGCACAAGGGGGGCCCCTCTGACTCCTCACCCACCAGATTGGGTCCCATCTTCCAGCACAGCATCCCCTCCTCTCCAACTCACTGGTGGGGCTCATCCACTCCATGCCCTGCCATGGCCTGGCCTGCGTTCTGGTTGGGGGATCACGCTTCTGCGTGGGGGTATGAACAGCTCTAGGCCCCAGGCCTGGGAAGTGGCAGCAGCTCTGCTGAAGCTGGGCAGTTTGCCTCCTTTCATGTGGGGACACGGGGGGAGCGGGGTTATTTCTCTGGGGGGCTCTGCTGTGTCCTTGCAGACAGCGGCTGTTCCCTCTGTTTCATAGAATCATAGAATCTCAGGGTTGGAAGGGACCTCAGGAGGTCATCTAGTCCAACCCCCTGCTCAAAGCAGGACCAATCCCCAACTAAATCATCCCAGCCAGGGCTTTGTCAAGCCTGACCTTAAAAACCTCTAAGAAAGGAGATTCCACCACCTCCCTAGGTAACACATTCCAGTGCTTCACCACCCTACTAGTGAAAAAGTTTTTCCTAATGTCCAACCTAAACCTCCTGCTCTGCAACTTGAGACCATTACTCCTTGTTCTGTCATCTTCTACCACTGAGAACAGTCTAGATCCATCCTCTTTGGAACCCCCTTTCAGGTAGTTGAAAGCAGCTATCAAATCCCCCCTCATTCTTCTCTTCTGCAGGCTAAACAATCCCAGTTCCCTCAGCCTCTCCTCATAAGTCATGTGCTCCAGCCCCCTAATCATTTTTGTTGCCCTCCGCTGGACTCTCTCCAATTTATCCACATCCTTCTTGCAGTGTGGGGCCCAAAACTGGACACAGTACTCCAAATGAGGCCTCACCAGTGCTGAATAGAGGGGAATGATCACATCCCTCGATCTGCTGGAAATGCCCCTACTTATACAACCCAAAATGCCATTAGCCTTCTTGGCAACAAGGGCACACTGCTGACTCATATTCAGCTTTTCGTCCACCGTAACCCCTAGGTCCTTTTCTGCAGAACTGCTGCCCAGCCATTCGGTCCCTAGTCTGGGATTCTTCCGTCCTAAGTGCAGGACTCTGCACTTGTCCTTGTTGAACCTCATCATATTTCTTTTGGCCCAATCCTCTAATTTGTCTAGGTCCCTCTGTATCCTAGCCCTACCCTCCAGCATATCAACCACTCCTCCCAGTTTAGTGTCATCTGCAAACTTGCTAAGGGTGCAGTCCACACCATCCTCCAGATCGTTAATGAAGATATTGAACAAAACCGGCCCCAGCACCGACCCTTGGGGCACTCCACTTGATACCGGCTGCCAACTAGACATGGAACCATTGATCACTACCCGTTGAGCCCGACCGTCTAGCCAGTTTTCTATCCACCTTACCGTCCATTCATCTAGCCCAGACTTCTTTAACTTGCTGGCAAGAATACTGTGGGAGACTGTATCAAAAGCCTTGCTAAAGTCCAGAAATAGCACATCCACTGCTTTCCCCTCATCCACAGAGCCGGTTATCTCATCATAGAAGGCAATTAGGTTAGTCAGGCATGACTTGCCCTTGGTGAATCCATGCTGACTGTTCCTGATCACTTTCCCCTCCTTTAAGTGGTTCAGAATTGATTCCTTGAGGACCTGTTCCATGATTTTTCCAGGGACTGAGGTGAGACTGACTGGCCTGTAGTTCCCTGGATCTTCCTTCTTCCCTTTTTTAAAGATGGGCACTACATTAGCTTTTTTCCAGTCATCCGGGACCTCCCCCAATCGCCATGATTTTTCAAAGATAATGGCCAATGGCTCTGCAATCTCATCGGCCAACTCCTTTAGCACCCTCGGATGCAGTGCATCCGGCCCCATGGACTTGTGCTCATCCAGCTTTTCTAAATAGTCCCGAACTACTACTTTCTCTACCTCCTCCCCATACCGTGCTGCAGAGTGCAGCTGTCTGGGAGCTGACCTTGTCTGTGAAGACAGAGGCAAAAAAAGCATTGAGTACACTAGCTTTCTCCACATTCTCTGTCACTAGGTTCCCTCCCTCATTCAGCAAGGGGCCCACACTTTCCTTGACTTTCTTCTTGTTGCTAACATACCTGAAAAAACCCTTCTTGTTACTCCTAACATCTCCAGCTAGCTGCAACTCCAAGTGTGATTTGGCCTTCCTAATTTCACTCCTGCATGCCTGAGCAATACTTTTATACTCCTCCCTGGTTATTTGTCCAATCTTCCACTTCTTGTAAGCAGTTTTTTTGTGTTTAAGACGAGCAAGGATTTCACTGTTAAGCCAAGCTGGTCGCCTGCCATATTTACTTTTCTTCCTACACATCGGGATGGTTTGTTCCTGCAACCTCAATAAGGATTCTTTAAAATACAGCCAGCTTTCCTTGACTCCTTTCCCCGTCATGTTATTCTCCCAGGGGACCTTGCCCATCAGTTCCCTGAGGGAGTCGAAGTCTGCTTTTCTACTGCTCTCCTTTCTTCCTTGTGTCAGGATCCTGAACTCGACCATCTCATGGTCACTGCCTCCCAGGTTCCCATCCACTATTGCTTCCTCTACTATTTCTTCCCTGTTTGTGAGCAGCAGATCAAGAAGAGTTTTTCCCCTAGTTAGTTCCTCCAGCACTTGCACCAGGAAATTGTCCCCTACACTTTCCAGAAACTTCCTGGATTGCCTGTGCACCGCTGTATTGCTCTCCCAGCAGATATCGGGGTGATTAAAGTCACCCATGAGAACCAGGGCCTGTGATCTAGCAACTTCTGTTAGTTGCTGGAAGAAAGCCTCGTCTACCTCATCCCCCTGGTCTGGTGGTCTGTAGCAGACTCCCACCACGACATTACCCTTGTTGTTCATACTTCTACATTTAATCCAGAGACTCTCAGGTTTTTCTGCAGTTTCATACTGGAGCTCTGAGCAGTCATACTGCTCTCTTACATACAACGCAACTCCCCCACCTTTTCTGCCCTGCCTATCCTTCCTGAACAGTTTATATCCATCCATGACAGTACTCCAATCACGTGAGTTATCCCACCAAGTCTCTGTTATTCCAATTACATCATAATTCCTTGACTGTGCCAGGACTTCTAGTTCTCCCTGCTTGTTCCCCAGGCTTCTTGCATTTGTGTATAGGCATGTAGGATAACTCACTGATAGTCCTGGTGTCCCAGTATGGGGCTGGAGCCCTCCCCTCTTGCACTCACCTACTTGTGCTTTCTCCCGATATCCCACTTCCCCACTTACCTCGGGGCTTTGGTCTCCTTCCCCCGGTGAACCTAGTTTCCTCCCTGCCCTGGGCGGCTCTGCATTTGCCAGAGGCTGGCAAAGCCCCTCAGTGTCACTCAATTGCTCCTTTTATTGTAGTTGATTCAGGCCCTGAGGTTTGAGGCGCTTGCGTCAGGGGAAGGAGCCCCAGGCTGACGGGCCCAAGGGGAGCTGGTGCGCTCTGGTTTGAATGCAGCCGAGGAGAAGGGTCAGGGCAATTTCAGGCCTGCGCCCAGCACTGCAAGGGAAATGCTGGGGATGCGCTGAGCATCCACCATGACGCGGGGCTCAGTGGTGGGGGGATATGGATTCAGACCATCTGCCCATTTACTATTAGTACAGCTGGAAGGAAGGATCACCGATTTCTGGCAATGCCACACTCCAGTAGGGAAACCTTCCCCCCACTCCCCCCAGACACTCAGCGAGGGGGTGTGGGACTGGTTCTTACTGTGATCCCTGGCCCAGCGATCTAGTTGCCGTGCTGAGAGAAGCCAGGCTCCATCTTGGCCTTGTGATTTTGTGGCTGATTGAGTGAGGGGCTGTGCAGCAGCGATGGGCCGTGCCTTGGGTGTAGCTGCCAGTGTTCAGCCAAGCAAACGAGTGAGCCCCCGTAGAGTGGGATGCTCCCCTTGCACCAGGGCCAGTTAATGAGCCTGGTGCAAAGCTGAGGGGAAATCAGGCAGGGACAGGACCTCAGCAGCCCTGGCTCATTAAACTGACCTGGCTACCAAGCTGTTTTCTCTCCACTGAGCTTTTCCAAGGCCACCGGAGGAGTTCGCCCGCCTCTTCCCCAAGGCTCTCAGGCTGCGTGTGCAGGAGTGGCTCCAACCTCCCTCCCCACCTGGCTCCGGGAAGGCTGACCAGGCGCCTGGGGCAGAAGGGGCCCAGCCTGCACCGCGGTGATGCTTGGGATGGGAGGAGAGTGCCCCACAGCTGGGGCACCTGCTGTGGGACTGTGACATCAGCAGGGCCTGCCAGCCTGCTCAGCATCGGTCTGGCTCTGAGCAAGGTCAGCTGTGGTGCGCAGCATCTTTGCTCTCCCAGGGCAGTTGGGCCTGGCCATACCAGAGCTGGGAGTTCTGTTCCCCTTGCCCAGTGCCCTAGGCTCTGGGCCCTGCTAGCACTTCCCAGCCAGCCTGGTGCAGGCACGGCCTGGCACAGCCAGCTCGACATGCCTGTGCCCAGGTGCACACAGCAGTGTAGGTTATTGCTGTGCTCTGTTGTGGCCAGCAGGTGGTGCCCATGGCCTGGCATGATGTGTCCAGTGCTGCTCGTCCATGGGCCCAGACCTGTGGGTTCATAGGCAGTCAGTGGCTCTCCCGGGGGTGGGGCTAAGCCCCCAACTGGATCTTTTATTAGCTTCTTCTCTCACAGGCCTATGGCCTGGGTGGAGGGAGGGGACAGTGGCAGAGAGCCATGGCCTGGCACAATGCCTCGGCCCTCAGGGCCCCATGCTTTGCTAACTGTTCCTGGGGTAGTAGGGTTGCCACCTCTGAGGCGCAGAGAAACCAGCCACTGGCTGTGACCCTGTGCCACGGCCTGACCCTCCTCTCTCCCCATTAGCCTGACCCCTTGTCTGTGAGCGCCTATACTCACCCCATCCCAGGAGCCTCGGCCCTTGAGGGAGCCCCCTACCATCCTCTCCCAGGAGCCCCTGCCTTCCTCACCTTGCTCCTTACTCTAGCCTCCCTGCTGGGGAGCCTTGCCCTCAGCTGATGGGTCTGTCCTGCTTCCCGGACGGTCCCTGGTGCCAAGAGGAGCCACATGGCTTCAGCAGCTGGCACGCTGCCTGTATGCAGAGTGGGACCTGGGTGCCAGCCAGGCTGTGACAGGCTCCCAGCCACGATGGGCACAGCCAGTAGTTACGGTTGCTGCATGTGCAGCCAAGTGCACAAAGTGAAAAGCCCAGCACATTACATCCCATGGCCAGCAAGGCAGGAGAAAAACTAGCAGGGGACAACCCTAAGAAGCTGCCATAAATCCCCCTCTGCCCCGTCCTGACTCTGATGTCTTCAGTGCCATGGGCTGGGGGGAGCTGGAGTGGTTGGGCTGGGTGGTTAGTTATGATGGCTGGTTTATTAGGGGAAATGGAGGTGTCTGGGGGACCCTGGCACTGATTTCCTAGTCCCCAGCATAGTCCAGTGCTATTAATCCTGACGGAAGCAACATCTAACCTGTCCCCTTTGGGCCAGGGAGCCCAGCCAAGTTCTGCCCAAGGCTGTGCTGTAGCTCACTGGCCAGCAAGCGGGAAGGATGTGATTGAGCTAAACAGCCCTGTATAGAGGTAGTCGCAGATTCATAAACCTCTCTACTTGCTGTAGCCACTAGGGGGTGCGAGAGAGCCATGCTGTGTTAGTGTGGGTTGCACAAGCACATAGTTTGGCATGCTCCTCCTGAAAGGGTGTGGCTGAGGTTTGGCTGCCTTAGGTCAGGTCTCTGGGTTCTGTCCCAAGCTCTGATGCTGTGACCCTGTGCAAGCTCTGAGGTGAGCCATAGTTGCCTCCCCAAGGGTAGCAGTCTATGGCCTTGGTTAATGTGAAGGGCTCAGAGCAGCTCACAGAAAAGCTGGGACAAGAGCTGATGCTCCCTTGGATGTCGGTAGCTCAGGGCCTCTTTCCCTCAGCTACAGGGCACTGTGCAGAGGAGGTGCCCTCTTTCCACCCCAAATTGCATGGAGCACATTGCTCATGGTGCTTGGACAGGACTCCTGCAGCAGGGGCAGGTGAGAGCTAGCAGGACAGCATCAGCACCCGGGGGCTGCCTGCCCAGCCAAGGCCCAGCCAGCTACTGGGGGGGGGGGGTCATAGAATATCAGGGTTGGCAGGGTTCTCAGGAGGTCATCTAGTCCAACCCCCTGCTCAAAGCAGGACCAACCCCCAACTAAATCATCCCAGCCAGGGCTTTGTCAAGCCAGGCCGTAAAAACCTCTAAGGAAGGAGATTCTATCACCTCCCTAGGTAACCCATTCCAGTGCTTCACCACCCTGCTAGTGAAAATTTTTCCTAATAGCCAACCTAGACCTCCCTGTAAACATGTGGGACTCACTGCAGCGGCGCCTCCTGCTGGTCTCTGTCAGGAATCAGCTCATCCAGCTTACAGAGTGCCCTCTGTAGGCCGGTGATCTGCCTTACCGCTTGGCCCCCATGTCCCTCCCGGACCCGGTGCCCCATTATCTGGGGTGCTGCCCCCTGGCCATATATCCCTCAGTCTCAGGGTCTCCCCTCCCCAGGGAACCCCCACCCCCTATCCCCACCTCACCTCAGTTGTAGGCTACTGCCAGTCACCAACTAGCCCCCACACCCTGGGGCAGACTGCAGTGTCAGCCGCTGATCATAGGCAAGGTTGGGTCTGGACCTGCTGCCTCTCTCTGCAACCCAGTGCCTCTATGGGGCCTTGGACAAGGCCCTGCAGCCCGGGGAGTTGCCAGCCTGGAGCTCCCCAACCCTGCCTCAGTCTAGGCACCCTGAGCTTCCCAACAGCCAGGCCCCTCTCTCTCTCTGAAGGCAGAAAGAGATTGTCTGTGCTTCTGGCCCACTGCCCTCTTATAAGGGCCAGCTGGGCCCTGATTGCACTGGCTACAGCTGTGGCTGCTTTCCCCATCAGCCCAGCTTTTCTCTGCCACAGCCCTCTCCCGGGCTGCTTTCAAGCCCTTCCAGGCAGGAGCGGGTGACTGCCCCACTACACTCCCCCACTGCACTCCTGGTCAACCTCCTCCTCGCCCTGGCAAAAATGGCCATCTACGCGACCAGGGAGAGGCGGTTGGCCAATGGAGACTCCTGCGACTGTGGGGCTTGTTTCCGATCCTTAGTCCGCTCACGTCTCCGGGCGGAGTTCCTCTGGGCGGTGTCCGCTGGCTCCCTTGACGCCTTCGAGGAGCAGTGGGCGCTGTCCGGGGTTCTCTGCTCGGTGTCACCGTCAGGCTCCCTTCTTATGACCCTTTGACCGCACTCCTGTCCCTGTTCTTTTATTAGTTGTCCCCCGCACTTAGTGGGTTTCCGTGGCCCTGTGGATCCTCCCCTTAGGCTGGGGGGGGATCCGTTAGCATGGGGCGGGCTTCCGCCCGCCCCCTCTCCCGGATAGCCCAATAGTACACTCCCCCACTGCACTCCTGGTCAACCTCCTCCTCGCCCTGGCTAAAATGGCCATCTACGCGACCAGGGAGGGGAGGTTGGCCAACAGAGACTCCTGCGACTGTGAGGCTTGTTTCCGGTCCTTAGTCCATTCACATATCCAGGCGGAGTTCCTCTGGGCGGCGTCCACTGGCTCCCTTGATGCCTTCGAGGAACAGTGGGCACTGTCCAGGGTTCTCTGCTCGGTGTCCCCGTCAGGCTCCCTTCTTATGACCCTTTGACTGCACTCCTGTCCCTGTTCTTTTATTAGTTGTTCCCCGAAATTAGTGGGTTTCTGAGGTCCTTTAGATCCTCCCCTTAGGCTGGTGGGGGGGAAGGATCCTTTAGCATTGGGCGGGCAGAATTTCCCAGAAACCCAATAGATACACTCCCCCACTGCAACTTGAGACTATTACTCCTTGTTCTGTCATCTGCCACCACTGAGAACAGTCCAGATCCATCCTCTTTGGAACCCCCTTTCAGGTAGTTGAAAGCAGCTATCAAATCCCCCCTCATTCTTCTATTCTGCCAACTAAACAATCCCAGTTCCCTCAGCCTCTCCTCATAAGTCATGTGCTTCAGCCCCCTAATCATTTTTAGGTTTCAGAGTAGCAGCCATGTTAGTCTGTATCTGCAAAAAGAACAGGCGTACTTGTGGCACCTTAGAGACTAAGAAATTTATTCGAGCATAAGCTTTCGTGGGCTACAGCCCACTTCATTGGATGCATAGACTGGAACATACAGCAAGAAGATATTTATATGTACAGAGAACATGAAAAGGTGGAAGTAGCTATACTAACTGTAAGAGACCTATCAATTGAGATGAGCTATCATCAGCAGGAGAAAAAAACGTTTGAAGTGATAATCGAGATGACCCATAGAAGGTGTGAGGATACTTAACATGGGGAAATAGATTCAATTAGTGTAATGGTGTGACGAAGTGGGACTGTTCTTAATCATAGAATCATAGAACTTAAGATCAGAAGGGACCATTATGATCATCTAGTCTGACCTCCCGCAAGATGCAGGCCACAAAAGCTGACCCACCCACTCCTGAAATAATTCTCTCCCTTGACTCAGCTGTTGAAGTCCCCAAATCCTGATTTAAAGACTTCAAGTAGCAGATAATCCTCCAGCAAGCGACCCCTGCCCCATGCTGCGGAGGAAGGCGAAAAACCTCCAGGGCCACTGCCAATCTACCCTGGAGGAAAATTCCTTCCCGACCCCAAATATGGCGATTAGCTGAACCCCGAGCATGCGGGCAAGACTCTCCAGCCAGACACTCAGGAAAAAGACTTTCAATATCCCAACATTGACCCTCGGTACTAATTACCAGTGGTCGCACATTATTGACCTATTGACTAAATCACGTTATCCTATCAAACCATTCCCTCAATAAACTTATCAAGCTTAATCTTAAAGCCAGAGAGGTCCTTCGCCCCCACTGTTTCCCTCGGTAGGCTGTTCCAGAATTTCACTCCCCTGATGGTTAGAAACCTTCATCTAATTTCAAGCCTAAACTTCCCGACTGCCAATTTATATCCATTTGTTCTCGTGTCCACATTAGTACTGAGCTGAAATAATTCCTTTCCCTCCCTGGTATTTATCCCTCTGATAAATTTAAAGAGAGCAATCATATCTCCTCTCAACCTTCTTTTGGTTAAGGAAAACAAACCGAGCTCCTCAAGTCTCCTTTCATATGACAGGCTTTCCATTCCTCGGATCATTCTAGTGGCCCTTCTTTGTACCCGTTCCAGTTTGAATTCATCCTTCTTAAACATGGGAGACCAAAACTGCACACAGTACTCCAAATGAGGTCTCACCAACGCCTTGTATAACGGGACTAGCACCTCCTTATCTCTACTAGAAATACCTCGCCTAATGCATCCCAAGACCGCATTAGCTTTTTTAACGGCCACATCACATTGCCGACTCATAGTCATCCTGCGATCAACCAGGACTCCGAGGTCCTTCTCCTCTTCCGTTACTTCCAACTGGTGCGTCCCCAGCTTATAACTAAAATTCCTGTTAGTCATCCCTAAATGCATAACCTTACACTTCTCACTATTGAATTTCATCCTATTACTAATACTCCAGTTTACAAGGTCATCCAAATCTCCCTGGAGGATATCCCGATCCTTCTCCGAATTGGCAATACCTCCCAACTTCGTGTCATCCGCAAACTTTATCAGCCCACTCCTACTTTTGGTTCCGAGGTCAGTGATAAATAGATTGAATAAGATCAGACTCAAAACTGAACCTTGAGGAACTCCACTGGTAACCTCCCTCCAACCCGACAGATCACCTTTCAATACAACCTGCTGCAGTCTCACCTTTAACCAGTTCCTTATCCACCTCTGGATTTTCATTTCGATCCCCATCTTTTCCAATTTAACCAGTAATTCTTCATGCGGTACCGTATCAAACGCCTTACTGAAATCAAGATATATTAGATCCACCGCATTTCCCTTGTCTAAAAAATCTGTTACTTTCTCAAAGAAGGAGATCAGGTTGGTTTGGCACGATCTACCTTTCGTAAAACCATGTTGTAATTTGTCCCAATTGCCATTGACCTCAAGGTCCGTAACTACTCTCTCCTTTAATATTTTTTCCATGACTTTACATATTACAGATGTTAAACTAACAGGCCTGTAGTTACCCAGGTCACTTTTTTTCCCCTTCTTGAAAATAGGAACTATATTAGCTAATCTCCAGTCAAACGGTACAACCCCCGAGTTTAGAGATTCGTTAAAAATTATCGCTAACAGGCTTGCAATTTCACTTGCCAATTCCTTTAATATTCTAGGATGAAGATTATCCGGGCCGCCGGATTTACTACCATTAAGCTGTTCAAGTTTGGCTTCTACCTCGGATACTGTAATTTCCAACCCCGCACCTTCATTCCCATCAGTCACTCTGCCACTATTCCTAAGCCCTTCATTAGCCTCATTAAAGACCGAGGCAAAATATTCGTTTAGCTATTGTGCCATGCCTAGCTTATCCTTAATCTCCACTCCATTTACAGTTTTAAGCGGTCCCACTTCTTCTTTCTTGGTTTTCTTCCTAATGTTTCCTCTGAATACTGTGTAGGTGCCTCAGTTTCCCCTATGCATTTCTTAAGTCTCCAGTGTGCATAAATGGCCGACGCGCTGTCTCCTGGCAACAAATGGCTGGGGCCTTTCCCCCCTGCAAGGGGATGGCTGAAGGTGAACAAAGAGGTCAGGTGACCTCCTGGCCCGGGAAAGAGACAAAGGCTAGAGAAGGAGGGGCTGGAGGGGGTTTCAGTTTGGAGCTGGCTGGGGATGGGAAGTGAGGGCAGATGGGGTTGTCTGCCTCGCTGGGCCCCAGAATGGACCCGGCTGAGGGGGGTCCCATTCCCTGTACCTACAAGCTCTGTTTTAGGGCGTGTTTCTGTCATCTAATAAACCTCTGTTTTACTGGCTGGCTAAGAGTCACGTCTGACTGCGACGTGGTGGTGCGTGCAGGACCTCTGGCTTCCCCAGGACCCTGCCTGGGCGGACTCGCTGTGGGAAGCGCACAAATGCTGAATGCTCCAAGATCAGACCAAGGAAGGTGGAAGCCATGTGAGCTTCTTGCCCTGAAGACAGTTTGTTCCGAGGGAGAGGAGGCTCCCCAAAGTCCTGACTGGCTTCGTAGGGAGCAGTTCCAGAGCATCACCCAGGGACTCTGTGACAAATGGCCCAACCATTCCCAGTCTCTGTTCAAACCTAAGTTAATTGTATCTAATTTGCGTATTAATTCAAGTTCAGCAGTGTCTCTTTGGATTATGTGTTTGAAGTTCTTAAAGGCGGCAATTTTACAACAAAAAAACTTCAAACACAGACTCCAAACAGAGACTGCTGAACTTGAATTAACTTAGGTTTGAACAGAGACTGGGAATGGTTGGGTCATTACACTAATTGAATCTATTTCCCCATGTTAAGTATGCTTACACCTTCTATGGGTCATCTCGACTATCACTTCAAACGGTTTTTTTTCTCCTGCTGATGATAGCTCATCTCAATTGATTGGCCTCTTACAGTTGGTATGGCTACTTCCACCTTTTCATGTTCTCTGTATGTATAAATATCTTCTTGCTGTATGTTCCAGTCTATGCATCCGATGAAGTGAGCTGTAGCCCACGACAGCTTATGCTCAAATAAATTTGTTAGTCTCTAAGGTGCCACAAGTACTTCTGTTCTAATCATTTTTGTTGCCCTTCGTTGGACTCTTTCCAATTTTTCCACATCCTTCTTGTAGTGTGGGGCCCAAAACTGGACACAGTACTGCAGATGAGGCCTCACCAATGCCGAACAGAGGGGAACGATCACATCCCTCTATCTGCTGGCAATGCTCCTACTTATACAGCCCCAAATGCCGTTAGCCGTCTTGGCAACAAGGGCAGTGACTCATATCCAGCTTCTCATCCATTGTAACCCCAGGTCCTTTTCTGCAGAACTGCTGCCTAGTCACTCGGTCCCTAGTCTGTAGTGGTGCATGGGATTCTTCTGTCCTAAGTGCAGGACTCTGCACTTGTCCTTGTTGAACCTCATCAGATTTCTTTTGGCCCAATCCTCTAATTTGTCTAGGTCCCTCTATAACCTATCCCTACCCTCCAGCGTATCTACTGCTCCCCCCAGTTTAGTGTCATCTACAAACCATCCTCCAGATCGTTAATGAAGATATTGAACAAAACTGGCCCCAGGACCGACCCTGCTTGATACCAGCTGCCAACTAGACATGGAGCCATTGATCACTACCCGTTGAGCCCGACAATCTAGCCAGCTTTCTATCCACCTTATAGTCCATTCATCCAGCCCAGACTTCTTTAACTTGCTGGCAAGAATACTGTGGGACACCGTATCAAAAGCTTTGCTAAAGTAAAGCCAGGAGCTACTCCAGTCACCTCTGCCATAGCAGGGGTGCGGCAAAGGCAAGGGCCAGCAGAGGTGGCCCCTGGACATGTTTAAAAGTGCAGGGCAGGCAGCACTGGTATCCCTATCAAATGCTGCCCCTGCTTCGCTGGGCACTGTGCTGAAAGGGCTGCGAGCAGCACCAGCCTGCCTATCAGGGGCTAGCACGGGGCAGCCAAGTGACCCCTGCTTTGAGTCTCCACTGGCCTGTGCCCCCAGGCCTGTCACTTGCGCCCTGGCAGAGGCGCGGGGTGAGGAGCAGGGCCATGTGTCAGGTGGTGACTGACACAGCACCCGCTGTGAGCACAGGTTTGTTTGGATCCAGGCATGAGAAGATTCATTCGTCTAATCACTGAGCCCCGTCCCACTGAATGCCCCCACCCTGCGCCATACAATGACAGAGAAGCATCTGTACACAGCGCTGTCACAGAGTCCCCGGGCGATACTCTGGAACTGCTCCCTACAAAGCCAGTCAGGACTCTGGTGAAGTCTCCTCTCCCTTGGAGCAGACTGTCTTCAGGGCAAGGAGCTCACACGGCTTCCACCTTCCTGGATCTGACCTTGGAGCATTCAGCATCCTTTGCCCCTCCATGCGCTTCCCACAGCGAGTCCACCCAGGCAGGGTCCAGGGGAAGCCACAGGGTCCCACACCCCCACTTCGCAGTCAGATGTGACTCTTAGCCAGCCAGTAAAACAGAGGTTTATTAGATGACAGGAACACGGTCTAAAACAGAGCTTGTAGGTACTGAGAACGGAACCCCTCAGCTGGGTCCATTCTGGGGCCCGTCTCCCCTCACTTTCCATCCCCAGCCAGCTCCAAACTGAAACCGCCTCCAGCTCCTCCTTTCTGGCCTTTGTCTCTTTCCCGGGGCAGGAGGACACCTGATCTCTTTGTTCACCTTTAGCTATTCCTTTGCAGGGGGGAAGGGCCCCAGCCATTTGTTGCTAGGATACATAGTGTCGGCTATTTATGCACACTGGAGACTTAAGAAATGCATAGGGGAAACTGAGGCACACACACAGTATTCAGAGGAAACAATAAGAACCCTCCCACTTCGTCACAAGCACACCCAACCCCACATCCCTGGGCACCGTCCGGAGTGGCCCATCAGCTTTCTGCGCTGTGGGCAGCAGCAGGATCTGCTTCCTTGCAGGGCTGTGTCCAGGTCCTGTCCCCAAGCAGCTGCCCCCGATTCACCCAATGCTGGACCTCCACACTGGGAACGTCTGAGAGGAGCCGCTTGTGCGATGGGTGTGCAGTCTGGCTCTGCATCCACCCTTGTCAGTTTCAGTGTCAAGGTTATTTCAGCGCCTAGCCTTTGCTCTGTGATCTCTGGGACTCGGGATCCCTGGCCCCAGGGCTGGGGATGGGCTCAGGTTGGCTGAAGAGCTCCTGGGGGGCTGTGCTGGCCCCTTTCCAGTGCCGACAGTTTGAATCCCAGCTGAGCAGCTCCAGAGGCAGAAATCTCTCCCGGGAAAGGCCTTCAGGTGTTCACTGCCATGGGAATGGTGGATGGGAACTGCAGGCTGATCAAGGATCTCAAAGCGTGTGCCATGCAGTGAGTTAAGCAGCTTCCCAAGCCACAGCAAGATAGGTGATACAGATGGGGAAACTGAGTCACGTAGAAGGGCTAGGACTTGCCCAAGGTTGCCTAAAATAGGCCTTTTGACACCCCATCACCTGCTCTAAGCACTAGACATGCCATCCCAAGGGGGCCACTGAAAGATGGGGCCTTAGTGATGGGAGGTGCATGGTGCACCCTCTGAGCTGCACCAGATTAACCCAGAGAAGGGCATTTCCTTGCGTAGCGCCATCTGGGCTCATCCCAGCGGATGGTAAGTCACACAGTGGTTCTCTATCTATTTATCATTGTGGGCTGCTGCCTACAATGTGTTATGTGGGCTGCAGGTTGAGAACCACAGCACTCCCCTCCCCCCCCCCCCCCCCGAACCTCCCCACAGACCTCTATGCCCAGCGCCTCCTGCCCAGAGACCCCTCCACAGAGTGAGGCCATGAGCAGAGCCCTGGGTGGGGGGTGGCAGGGACCCTGAACCCAGCTGCGTGGGGCTGAGTGGCAGCCCCGACCCCAGACCCCTGCCACGCGGCCCAGCAGCCTTTAGCACAAACATGGGGCCGCAGCTGTGTGCTAATTGGGCCGCATGCAGCTCACAGGCTGCAGGTTGAGAACCGATGACCAGAGGCCACATGTGTTGGGTTGTTGGATTTTGGGTGCATTTCCTCCTGGGAGTAGCCTGCCCTCTTCCCAGCAGGACGTTGTTTGGAAGGGCAAGGGCAGTTCCCCACGTGGGTGTGTGACTTGGCTGGTTAGGGAGGAGCAGTGAACAGGAGCATTCAGCACCCTGGGGCATGGGGCTGGTTCTCCTGCATTCCAGGGAGCCAGCGGCTCTGCCAAGGGGGTGTGGCTGATCTCCCCAGCACGGAAATTCCCACTTAGCCCTGGGTGCAGCTGGGCCCACGAGCACGGCAGGTGTCCCCTAGCTGGCAGGTCTGTGTTGAAGTCAGTGGCACAGCAGGGGGTGATCTCTAGGCCCAAGCACTCAGGCCCATCCTGCCTGGAGCAGGTTAGCAGCAGCCAACTAGCTAGAATCAGCATCTGTAACAGACCACCTCTGCACAAAGATAGGCCCTAGCAGGATTCGAACCCTGGCCCTTCAGGGCCAGAAACACAGGCCTCCTCTCACAAGCTAGAGAGGAGCTTGCCGGGGTGTGCCTGAATGAGCAGCTGGCTGTCCTAGTCCCTGGGACCAGCCATTAGACAGACAGTGAGCAGGGTGTGATGCCCACACACCCACGGTATCCTGAGCTGACTGGTCATGCGACATTCTGCAGCCTATGCTCCCATCTCCCCTGCCTGTGGCTGTGCCCACATTGATACTGGCACAGCCTCCAGGGTGCCCAGCCTGGAGTGGCTCTGCTCAGCATGCCTGATCTCTCAGCCACACCGAAGGCTGGGGGCAGAGATGGTGCTTTCCGCTGAGTCTGTCCCCACGCCCAGGAGCCCACGCCCACCACGGCAATGTCTGCGCAGTGCTGTGACTTCCAGCTCATGGATCGTCTGGCTCCTCTCACCAATCTCGGTTGATTACCAGCCTGTGGAACTCACTGCCACAAGCTGTTATGGGGGAGGTGAGCTCAGCGGGATTTGGGAAAGGCTTTAGCGAAGGGATTGAGTGAACTGAGGGACATGCCAGGGTCACACAGGCCTCCTGAGTGCCAGCCTTGATGGCAGAGCCAACCCATGCCTTAGAAAGTCTGGCAGGTCCTGCTTTGAGCAACTGCCAGGTCCGCGCACAGGCTCCATGATTGTCCTGCAAGAGAGGCACATGGGATAGACGGTCCAGCCAGAGCGAGAGCCGACAGCACCATTGGCTGGCAGGAGGTGGGACGCCCGGGAGAGCTGCTTGCCCAGAAAGCTGCCAGAAGAGAGGGGCCGGGACACTCCCTCACCACAATCAGGCACTGGGAGTGACGGGCGGCTTGCAGCATTGCTCAGCGACAGCCCATTGCTCAGGGACGAGGCTTCCCGGCAGCGTGCACGGTGCTGGGATGCCACTGCCCTCATTGGCCGCCCCAGGGAACAATTAGCACCAGCCTCGCACAGCCCACTGTGGGACGTTCTCGAGGACAAAGTGCCGGAGGCCATGACATCGCTCTCTCTCTCTCTCTCTCTCTCTCTCTCTCTCTCTCTCTCTCTCTCTGTCTCTCGCACACACACACCTGCCCCACTGGGTCTCACACACCTGCCCTATCAGGTCAAACACATATACAACTGCCTTCCTGCATCACACACACACACACACACACACACACACACACACACACACACACACACACACACACGACTGTGTTGCTGGGTCACACATACACCCCTCCAGATTACACACACACATACCCCTCCCCCCCAGGTCTCTCTCTCACACACACACACTGTCAGGTCTCACGCACAGTGCTGCTCTTAGCAGCCTCACGGCTGGATCCATCCTGTCAGCACCAAGCTCAGCCCGGCTAGGTGAGAACACGAAATGTTCCAAATGAACCTGCCAATTGATCAGCTTGTCCTGGGCACCCCCCTGCCTCCCCACCCTCCATCTCACCCGCTCCTCCCCTTCCCCCACCCTCCACCAATAAACCCCAGCTATGCTAAAAGCCTTGAGTCAGCATGCATGTCTTGCACTGCTCTGACAGACTGCAGGCAGCAGTGCGCTGCAGAGTTGGGGAACATTGCCCGGGAGGGCTCAGCTATCACCCCCCCTAGTTTGGGGAGAGCGAGAGCAGTCCAGCCTTGCTTTGTATCATGAGCCTTGTGCTATTTGGGGGGCGGGGGTCCTTCAAGGCCCAGCTCCTGGAGTCCTGTGATTTCATAAGACACTCAGCTTGCATTTTTTAAATAGAAGTCCCATTTCTAGCCCTCACGGTTACAAGGAAAGGCTTGAAAAAGTGGGCCCAGCACCTCCTAACGGTCTTCTGTAGCAAACAGCCATGAGCGGCGGAAAGGTATGGGAACAGGGGCCCTGCTCCTACCAGGGATCCTAGGGATTGGGAACCTAGCTTTGTGCAGGGAGGAGCGTAGTCCTGTGGCTAAAAGTTCAATTACACACAGGCCAACTGGAGCTAGAACTCCTGAGCAAGGTCCAGAGCAGGGCTACCCCAACGGCACCCTCACCACCCGGCTCTGGCCACGTACCCCTCTCCCCTGAGGCAATTCCTCGGAAAGCTTTTGTTGTTGTTCCACGGCAGACTGGAAACACATTTCGAAACCTGCTGACAGGCATCGGTATCCTCCGGCTCGAACACACAGTCAGCAGCCTCTGCAAACTGGCCCCTGCCTGCACAAACAGCCCTTTGCAGCGGCAATGCCTCTTGGGGTGCTCGGCTGCCTCATCTGGAGGCACATTTTCCACACTGTACAAATCACCCCCTTTAAGTCCAGGTGGCTGCTGAGGGTGCCCCCAAAAGGATGCTATGCCAGACTTGGCCACCAGAGGGCAATGAGGCCCTAGGCTTGTGTGTCAGATGCACCTGTTGTCCTGCAGGTGTACAGGTGTGAGTGGGGTAGAGATAACACCACGTCTGGTCACTGCTGCTCCCTGAGTCAATCCTAGGGGAACTTTGGAGCTCAGTTCCTGGGCAGGCTCCAGGCTATGCTGGGACAAAAGCGGCTTCTCCAGCTCGGACCTGTGGGGCAAGTTGGATTTGAGGCAGGGGAGTGCAGGGATTATATAATGGGGTATGTTTCCCTCCAGGTCGCATCCTGAGAGCAAGGCTGCGAGAAAGCCCTGCGATTTCAACTCCCTGCCCCATGCTGCCTGGGGCTGCTGTGCCCCATGAAACAGCTGCCACATTCTGCCCCGAGGGGGCTGCATTTCAGCAGTGGAGGGGAGTGATCTTGGGGGGTCAGGGGCAGTTTATAAGCTGGTTTGGGACTCTTGGGTGAAAGAGTAGGAAGGATGGTCTAGGAGCTAGTTACTGGGTTAGCTGAACCTCAGTTGTAAGAGAGGGATACTGAGGGCCCTGCTTTGAGCAGGGGGTTGGACTAGATACCTCCTGAGGTCCCTTCCAACCCTGATATTCTACGAGTCTATGACACAGGGGCTGGGGCGATTGAAATGCCATTGACGAGGAATAACATCTCACCCTAGTTGTGCCGTCAGCCTCTTCAGCCAAAACTGTCTCGCTGTCAGGTGCAGGCAAACAGCGCGAAGCCTGCAGCTAGGCCTCCAGGAGAGGCGTGGGGCTGGGGGGTGCACAGCGGGAGCCTCCGTGTGTTAATGTGTAGTGCCCAGAAAGCAAAAGGCCGGGCGGCATCCCCGTCATACACAATGCACTAATGACTGTCCTGAAGAACAATGAAATTAGGCTGGGTCATTAGCCAGCTTGACCTGCTGCCTCTTGGATGGCGTCACAGGCCCAGGTAACACCGAGGCCATGGCAACTTTCCCAGAAGTGGGGTAACCGGGTGTGATGTCACTGGGTGGAGGTGTGAAATGCCTGTGACTGGAGCAGCCGGTTAGGTGGGCTGTTCACAGCCACAGCGGGGGCTAAACTCGGGCCACCTGGAAACGTTGACTTTTCAGGGTTACAAATGGTGCAGCGCTCAGTGTGAGAGCGCTGTAGTGCGTGTGTGTGTGTGTGTGTGCGTGCGTCTGTGTGTGTGTGCACATTGTGCCACATCTGGGTGTACACATATGTGTTGTCGCACACTCAGCCGTCCCTTCCAGGCCAGGATTCATCCTATGTGTGGCGACACCAGGCAGTGCAGGCTGGGAGCTGGAGAGAACCACGGGATCCGTCCGTGACCTGCAGCCTCAGTAAAGAATCCCCTGCCTGTCCACTGCAGCCTGGTCCTGTGTGAGTGTGAGCAAGATGCCACTGACTTTGGCAGGGCTGGGACAAACAGCCCTCTCCAGCGCCTGGGAAGTGGAGGGGTGGGAATGGGCAGGAGGGACCCCCACCCCAGCCGGAGCTGGTCAGAAATAAATCCATGCACACATCGGAAGCAGCAGAATAAGGAAAATCCTCTCTTCCCATCGCCCGATTTACACCATTCTCTGGTCAAATCAGCTGCCCCCCAGGACTCAGCCCAGCTCCGGGCCTGGCTGGGGGAGACTTAGGGCCTGTCTTGCCCAGTGGCGCTGCCCTGGCTCTGGAGGCGCTGTCGCTGCATCAGGCTGGCCAAGCGGCGAACAGGCCCCTCCTCTCATGGCCCGGCGTGATTCCACTCCAGACGGTGCAGTGCCCATTTTAGAGGGGTCACTTACGAGGTCTGGGCTGAACCTGAACTCTAGATTTTGGGGGGATCCGGAGCTGTTGCTGAGGTTCTTAGCTCAGTCAAGGGGAGCTGCATATTGTTGGTGGGGGCCAGAGTACAAGTTTGTCTGGCCAGCTGCCCCCTTCACCCTGTGCTGAGCTCCTGGCAGGGAGAGGCCCGGCTGGCACGCCAGCCCCTTACATGGCTGCTATTCCTGGCAGGGAGGAGGTGGCCAATTAACCTGCTTTTGTGAGCAAACAAACACGTGAGATTAGAAAGAGAGAAAAACATGGTGAGGGGTGAGACGCTGGCACAGGCTGGGCAAGGGCTTTGACAATCATTAAACTGGCCAGCCCTGATTTCCCGGCAAGAAAGCGCTGGCATGGGGCCAGTGGCACCTATTATGCAAATCCGATGGAGCTGGGAGCTTGAATACTTGGGCTAGGAATTCCCCTAGAGCCGTGAGATCGTGTTACCGCAGACACGCTATATAAGGCGAGGTACCCGGGAGGGGCCGCCTATAGGGGTAGGCGCTAAGGGCTCAGGCACAGATGAGTAGTGGTTAGAAGCCAGTGGGTGCACCTGGAGTATTTACAAGCTCCCTTCGCTGCCTGTGGATTAACTGCTGCTGCTGGGGGGCACTGTGGTAGGTACCAAAGCCTTTGTGCTCCGTGCTTTAAAGGTGCTGTTACACTTCACTGAGGGTGGAGGTGTTCGTGCACCCTGCGCTTGCTGGGGGATGCTGCTCCTTATTCGCCAGCCACCTGTTGGCCAAACGTGCCACAAGCCCTTTGGGCACTAAGGGTAGAAAGCACCCGCACAGACCTCCGCTGCCCTGGGCTGAGGCAGGTGAGTACCAGCATTCCTGCTCGCCAGCTTTCACGCCCGGGCAGGCCTGTTGATGCCGGGACAGTCGCTTCTCTGGGTCATTTAAGGCTGGGTTCGAGGACTGGGCTGAGGACACCGGCATCTGGGGAGCCGGTGGATGGGAGCGAGTGTGGCTGGCCGGGCGCCCCTGCGCTGCACGGGGACTGGGGTGCTTTGGGAGATGGGGCCATGGGGTGAGTAGTGATGACCGAATTTTCATATGGCCTCTTTCCCGGTGGAGCAGCCAAACCGCAGCTCTCTGCAAATGACAATGCGATGAAGCTGCTAAGCAGGAGACTCCGAGTCCCATCCACCCCAGCCCCACTGCACATCCCCTTCCTCCTGGCCAGGTGCTATCAGACTTACAGCCTGGATGGAAGGAGGCCTTGGAACCAATGACAGCTGCTTGTTCTCATCCTGGTGCTCAATCAGCGGCTTGCTGAAAGTGCCAAGCTGGTTGGGATGCAGCCTCCAGCCCAGGGGAAGTCTGTCTCTGATCCGTTTTACAGCGGAAGGTCAGCAATGGGCCCAAGGAACATAGGGTGCTTGATAATAGTCCAGTGAGGGCTTGACCTTTTTTGATGTGATGACGATTCACGCCAGCTAGAAATCTGCAGGCTGGGCTCTGATCCCAGCTGTCCCGGATCGCAGAGGCACCAGAAGGGGTAATCGGGGTGCTGCTCTAGGGAACCGTGGAGATGCACAGACTGCTCGCTGTAACCCCATCCCTGCCGTGGGGCTGGGGCGGGCTTCGTGCTCCCAGGCTGTACCCAGCCCAGGGTTCAGGTGCCGGCTCGGGAAGGTCTGTATCCCGCAGGCTGCGCTGGCTGGAGTCATGCTGACAGGTGCAATCTCTTGGCAGAGAGCTTTATGGCGGGATCCTGTGAAATCAGCAACATCTTCTCTAACTACATCAGTGCCATGTACCAGCCGGAGGAGGCTCAGCCCCCCATGGAACTGCTGGCCCACCTGGGGAAGGAGGACAACCTCGCGCTGCCTGCGGAGACCACAGGTGGGGCCGGAGCCTGCGTGCCACGGGGCAGAGCCGGGCATGAGACCTGCAGTGACAATGAGTCAGGGCATAAGCTAATCACCAGATGGATTCCCACCCCTGGACTGGAAAGCAGACAGAGTTGCCTAGTAGTTAGCACACAGGACTGGGCTTTAGGATTCCTGGGTTCTCTTCCCACCTCTGCTACTGGGTGACCTGGGGAAGTCCCTGTCCCTCTCTGTGCCTCAGTTTCCTTCTCTAAATGTTATTTTCAATAGCTCCCGTAGAGGGGTGCCTGCCAGGCTTATCCTATTAACGTGCGGGTCCCATGGGAGACTGGACAGAAGATGTTTTGATGTGCAAAGTGTTATCGTTATAGTTTGTGTGTCCCATTGCCGGGGGGCTGTGGGGGCAGGTTGGAAGTTCAGTGTCCTTCCTCGGCAGCATCAGGGTTTAGTCTGCTGCAAGAGACAGGGGACTGGGTTGGATGGACCATTGGCCAGCTGGGGCTAGCGGAAGGGGAAGATCACTCTCGGGCGGTTGGGATTGGGGTGTGGGGGGGTCCCTCATGCCCTCTGGCGGGGCTGCAGTGCCCTTTGGGGAACGACTGGGCTGTGAGCTGAGAAGCTGCCATCGGCCATTTCCTCAGGCCCTGCCGTCAGGCAGGATCCGAGATAAAGGAGCAGGAGACAGGTGTACGTGACAATGCCACAAGAGTGACTAAGCAAGATACCCTCCCGCCCGTCTGACTCTCTGTGCCCACGAGAGCCAACCCCACCCCTTATGACATGGGCTCATCGAGAGCCCTGCCCAGCCAGCCGGTGCTGGGTGCCCCACCGGGTGAGCAGCTCCCCTGAGCCCTGCTCCTTTCTCCCCAGCAGAGAAGCCGGCGTGGTTCGGCGAGCTCCCGTACTTCTGGAGCAAGGCGCAGGTGCTGGAGTGGATCAGCTATCACGTGGAGAAGAACAAGTATGATGCCAGCGCCATCAACTTCTCCTGCTGCAACATGGACGGCTACACGCTCTGCCACTGCACGCAGGAGCAGCTGCGGCTCATTTTCGGGCCGCTTGGGGACGAGCTCTACACCCGCCTCCATGAGATCGGTGAGTGCCAGTGACCCAGCACAGATCTTCCTCTGCCCCACATCATCAGGGCCCACAGCAAGCCGGCCCTGCCTAGCCAGCCAGAGCTGGGGACTGGCACCTCCCTGCAGCTCCCAGATTGGCATGTCCCCGGTCACTGCGGCCTTATAACCTGGGGCAAGGCCCATTCCTATCCCAGTTATAAGGAAGGTTTGGATGGCATATTGGGGAGCATAGCAGGGCTTGCACCAGAAAAGCCGGGGGAACAGCTGGAACCCATGAAGATCAGTCTCGGGGGGTTGGGAACCCATGAAGGGGCCCACAGGAAGAGCATGGGGAGGTGCCTTTGCCATTCGTAGTGGTCAAATACAATTAATTCCTATCCGCCCCCCTCCTGCAGTCTCGGTCTCGGATGAGCTGACCTGGATCATTGACCTGCTAGAGAAAGAGGACATGTCTTCCCAAGAGATCTTCCAGGACTCCGGTAAGAGAAGCGTCCTGGCCACACCTTGTCCCTCGAGGCCCCTGCCATGTGCATGTCCGTTACCTGGACGGGGCTCACCCTTTCCTGCCCTCTCCTCCACTCTTTCTAGAGCTGGGAAACTCATGCACGAAGGAATCCCTGGAGGAGATGAAATCCACAAACCCTTTCTACCAGGCAGACTTCAGCTACGTTTCCGGTGCCCTGTCTCCAGGCAGCTCTGACATCTCTGTCTCAGGTAAAGCCCTCATTGCTCACGCTCAGTGTCGGGGCATCCTTGGCCATGGGGCGGGCGTGGGCTCTGGCTCTCCCATCAGTCCTGGATGGCCCTGCATCTGCTCGCATCTCATGTGTGGTCCTCTGGGATGGGGACACAGTTGGAGTTTCGTGCGGGAGTTCCCCAAAAACCCTTACCAGGGCAGACCACCTGCTGGGGAGCGTTTGGTGTGTCTGGCTGGAAGAACTGCTTTCTGCTGATTGGAAGTTTTTCTAGAGGGGAATAATGGGAAATCAAACCTATCTGATTTGCCCCCGCAGGGACCGGGATGTCCCACAGCCCCAACTCCCAAGACTCCGGTGGAAGTGACATAGATCCCGACCCGACAGAAGTGAAGTTGTTCTCCTCTGACGGTGAGTCGCCTCCTTCCCGGCTGGCCGGGACAGAGATGAGTTTGTGGCTGGGCAAGGCTGGAACAAAACCCGGGTCAGAGAGGGAAAAGAAAGGCCCCTTCCCACTGGAGAGAGCTTGGTTGGGTCCCCTGGGCTGGGAAGAAGGCTGTGAGAACTGACCCCTCCTAAAGATGGCCTGCCTTAGCTTTCTGTCTCAGAAACTTCCCAGGCACTCATTGCCTTGGTATCCAGGCAAAATGGGTCAAACCCAGAAGCTTTTATCCAGATCTCCCGCACTCTGGTGGGCTGGACAAAATGGAACCTGGACAGGAAGTCACCTTGGCTTTGGCTCTGGGTTTTACATGGGCTCCTCCATCTGCCCCTGCTTTGTGCACAGGGAGGGGATGCGATCTGCCTTTGAGATTTTCTGCCTCAGCAGCTGCTGGCAGAATCTTGGTGCCATGGCGACCTGGGAAGAGGTAGGCGATGGGACAGATGCCAGCAGCACCGCAGACTGGGATGGGGGTTAGGGACTTGGCCAAGGTGCACCTCGCTCCCACAGGCAACGGTCAGAAACCCTCTGGCACAGGGAGCTTCTTTGACTCCATGGTCTGTGCCACGCTCAGCATAACAGGGCATGATGAAGTCATAGCGACCATTCGAACCAGTGTCCAGGCCTTCTCCCCAGGGCATGCCGGGGAACCCGAGGTGTAGGAGATGGGGGAAGGGACCCTGTCGCTGGATGGCTAAACAGGGACCGCCGGTTAGGTCGGGCAGGCTGGCAGTTCCCTGAGCCTGCAGAGGTGACCTGTCCCTAGGGAACTACAGTGGGCATCCCCCCTTGTATGTCTAAAGAAGGAGGAGCCGGGAGCTGAGGCTGCTCAGACCCCACAGGGCAGGGTGGGCCCACTATCAAACCCAGACAGGCCCAGTAACGTGCCCCACCTCCTCCCGCGCAGATGGCTTTGCCGACTATGACAAAGAGGATGTCAAGCATGGGAAGCGGAAAAGAGGCAGGCCCCGGAAATTCAGCAAGGAGAACAGAGACTGCCTGGAGACCAAGAAGAGCAAGCACTGTACGTGAGAGGCCAGTGGGGCTTCTGTGGGCTAGGGTTGCTATGCCCTGGCTCGTCCGGGTGCTGAAGTTCATGGTCAGCCCTGGAATTGACCAGGACAGTTGTCTCGGCTGTCTTTGGGGAGGGGAGGGGAGGTGGGAGGAAGGATGGAGGTTCATAGCCCATAGTACGTTGAGGGCCAGCACCTTGCACGGTGCAGCCTTTAGGCACTGATCCTCAAAGGTGTTTGGGTGCTAAGTGCCATTGATTTCAAGGGAATCGGGGCCATAGTGACTAACCGGAAGCCCCCAGTGCTTTCCGATTGGTTGCTGATGGTCCAGTAATTCCTAAGGGCCGATCCCTGGTCCCAATGCACCACCCCAGTAGGTGGGCTGGGAGCCGGGGGTGCCACCACGAGGCTGGGGCCATGGGGGAGATGGACTGGACCTCTGACCCATGGCGCAGCCGGCACCGTGGACTATTGCTCCGTGGCCGTTACAGCACTGCCGTTGCCTCCTGAGCTGCTGTGACCCCTGCCTCACCTGTACGGGGGCCGGCGTGGGGCCAGTGGATCTGCACCACCCACAGATTCTCCCCTGGGGACTGGGGCCCAGGTGCCTCAGTGGGTCACAGCTGTGTAGCCTGTCTGGGCTGCAGCCCCCAAGTGAGCTCCCATGTGGAACAACATGGGCTCTGCTGCCTATTGGACCGTCTGCACCCACAGAGTGGGGGGTGGGGAGCTGATTTGTTCCCAGGTGCAGGGAGCTGCCGCTGTTATCATGGAGCTCCCAGCCCTGGGCAGCACTATCCGCAGAGCCTCCTTCAGCCTGCTGGGGTCCCGGCTCTGAAGAGCCCCCCCATTGAACTGGACCGTCCCTCCTCTCTCTGTTCCAGCCCCGAGAGGGACTCACCTGTGGGAGTTTATCCGGGACATCCTGCTCCACCCCGAGCTGAACGAGGGGCTGATGAAGTGGGAGGACCGACGCGAAGGCGTCTTCAAGTTCCTCCGCTCCGAGGCGGTGGCTCAGCTCTGGGGACAGAAGAAGAAGAACAGCAGCATGACCTACGAGAAGCTGAGCCGGGCCATGAGGTGGGTGTCAGGGGATTGCCCCCGTCCCACCCAAGCGATGCAGGGCAGTGGAGTCCCAGCCTGTCTCCAAGGCTCAAGGGCCTACCTCCATGCTTTGCCTCCTCTGCTTCCCTACCCTGCCCCGACAGCTCCTCTCCCAGCCTCTGTCCCCCAGCGCCCCCGGCCTCAGGCTCTTCCCTTCCCAGATGGCCTCCACACTGGCTCACTTGGCTGCCTTGCATCCAGGGCTGATGTCCCCTCCTTCCCTTCCAGGTACTACTACAAGCGGGAAATCCTGGAGCGGGTCGACGGGAGGCGGCTGGTCTACAAGTTTGGGAAGAACTCCAGCGGCTGGAAGGAGGAGGAAGTATTGAACCGAAATTAAGGAGCCAGGGGAGCCCTACAAGAACTCGGGCTCTGCCCATCTGGCCCAGGGGTGAGACCCAAGGCATAATGCACTGAACCATGCTCCCTAGACAAGAGTTTTTGTCACACGTTGGAACCCAAAGCTGCTGGCCTGGGCAGTGTGTTAGCCTCCAGCCCCTTCCTAGGGGCACAAGTGTATGTGCTGGTTACCCGCCGGCACCTAGCTAACTACAGCTGATATTTTGGCTCAAGTAGGTTATTGTAAACCATTATTTCTGTTGTTGCATTGCTGGACTCTTCTTTCCAAGTGGAATTACAGTGACTCTGGCTGTCCCCAAAGCCTGGAAGAGTGGAAGGGACGTGCTTTGTTCTTCACGATCGAATTCGGGGGACTTCAAACGTGTGAGCAGAGCAGGGGGCCCTGGCTACTGCTGCAGTCAGCCATGGTCCAGGAAGTGGGATGCACCGGTGTGCCAGCAGGCCGCCCCCTGTGATAGATGGAATGAAGAGAACAGGCCCTGAGCACTGTGTCTTTGCCAAGCATGCCCTCTCCATGCTGCCTGCCATGGGGCTGCTGCCAGCCACGCGGGCTGTGCGCTGGCATGAGTAGCCTGCTGCTCTGTGAATGGCCCAAGCAGAGAATTTCAAGCAGCGCTGGCCCAAGGGGAGTTGGAGAGAACTGTGAATTTCAGATGGCTCCGGAGGGACCATGACAGTAGCTGGGGCATCAGGCAGAGCTTCCCTCCTTGTTCCTGGGACGTTTGCCTCCGTGCCCCCCAAATCCCATCCCCTCAGTGTGATAACATCCCCTTTCCCCATGAGGCGCTCTCCTCCTGCTTCTAATTTATGTAACATAAACAGAGGGTATATAATGTATATAGAGAGCTATTTTTTCATAAATAAGCTTGTTCTTGTGTGATTTTGACTGTCCTGGAAGCACTTGGCCTCTTCGAACCAATGACTGTTCTCAATATTCAGCTGGACTGAAATAAGGTTCTTCTGGCCTTTGAAGGTCTCTGTACAGAACGTGGCATTAGTGTGTCCTGGCACTGAGGGGTCTGGTGGACTCACGAGATCTTTTTCTGTTTTGATAATGAGTATATCAGAAATAAATTGTTGCTTTTTTTTACAAACGGTGTGAACGCCTCCTCCTTGTGGCTTCTGTAATGGCTGGGGGTAAAGTGGGGCCAGGCTGTTTGCGGGGGCGGGGTGTCACAAAGTCCATGTTCGCAAGAAACTGTAGTTACCCCTGCTAGTCTGACCTCCTCCATAAGGTTGCCTGTGTGAACTGGAGCACATCCTTCAGGGAAACTTTCAGGCTCAATTTAAAGATGACCAGTGTTGGAGAACCCACTGCTGCCCTTGGTAAAGTTGTTCCAGAGGTTAAGTACCTTCACTATTAAAAAATGTACACTGTATTTCCAGCCTGAATTTGTCTAGCTTCAGCTTCCAGCCATTGGGTCGTGTCAGACCTTTGTCTGCTAGACTGAAGAGCCCATTGCCAAAGATTTGTTCCCCATGTAGGTATTTATGGGCTTTGATCAAGTCACCCCTGAACCTTCTGTTGCTTAAGCTAAATAGATTGAGTGCCTTGAGTCTGTTCCTGAAGGACCCATGTCTGTTCCCTCATATTTGTTCTGGGGCCATCGGTCCCTGCCTGAAGTCCAGAGCTCCTCAGTTCTACTGGAGAAGGCTCCCTGGTGGAGAACCCTGGAGGAAGAAATGTCTCCGCAGCTGAGCTGCCTTTTCCTCCCAAAGCAGTGACCTGAGGGGAGAGAGCTGTCCGCAAGGCAGGTGCAAGGATGTTTTGCGCCCTAGGCAAAACTTCCACCTTGTGCCCCCCCCCAAACCCTGTGGCAGCCCTCCGCCCTGAGGCGCCCCCCCGGGGCAGCTCCCCACCCCTCTATCCACTCTGAGGTGCTCCCTCTGCGGCAGCTCCCCCCTCCGCCCTGAGGCGCCCCCCCTGTGGCAGCTCCCCACCCCCTCCGCCCTGAGGCACACCCCCCCCCCGCAGCAGCTCCCCACTTCCGCCCTGAGGCACCCCTCCCCCCCATGCAGCAGCTCCCCGCCCCAGCTCACCTCTGCTCCACCTCCTCCCCGAGCACGCCGTCGCCATTCCACTTCTCCCACCTCCCAGGCTTGCAGTGCCAATCAGCTGTTTGGCCCCGCAAGCCTGGGAGGGAGAGAAGCAGAGCGGGGCGGCGTGCTCAGGGGAGGAGGCGGAGCAGAGGTGAGCTGAGGCGGGGAGCAGTTCCCCTGCATGCCGCGCCCCTCCTTACTTGCTGCAGGCAGCCCTCCCCACACCCCCCTGCCCCAGGTCCCTCCACCTAAATGACGACAACGACCAGGGCGGCTGAAGAACCTACTGCCGTGGTCACCGCCGAAGGACCCGAAATGCCGCCCCACAAATGCTAGCACCCTAGGCGACCACCTAGGTTGCCTAATGGGTTGCACCGACCTTGGCTGTCCGGTTCTTAGCTCTGCCGGGGAATCACCGATTGACCCTGTGCCTCAGGTGTGAAGTGGGGATGCTCCCAGGCTGTGGTGAGGATGAGCTTATGCAGAGGGGGAGGGGGCTGTGGAAGGGCCTAGGTAGGCAGGGTGGGCAGGCCCTGCAGCCCGCATGGATGTGCATACAGGGTCCCTGCTGTTGCTGGGGCTGGGTGTTGAAAGCACCTGCCATGTTCTCTTCTCTTCAGGTTCTTCCATCTGAGCACCTTCCAGTGGTGCATTAAGCAACATGGCCCTGTCTGTCACCCTGGCTGTCTTTGCCCCTTGTTCCCTGGCTGGAGGAGCTGTAGTCTGGCTCTAGCTTGCTGCTCCAAGGCTATGGGTATGGATGGGTTGGGGGACCATGCGCTTTGATCAGAGCCCACCTGGGAACCTGACCCAGTCTGGAGAAGCCAGTGCAGTGCTGCAGCCACCAGAATGGAGCTCTCCCTGTGGGGACTGAACAAACTCTAGCTACTGTTAAAGTGTAGGGTGGTTGAGCAAAGGATGGTTCCCCTGTGGTCCCTATAAGGGACATCCTGGGGAATCTCACCCACCCTGCTGAGCCAATGCCCTCTAGGTAGCTGTGTCCCAAAGGTGTCGCTGTGGCTTGCAACCTTAAGGAGAGTGCCAAGGCCACTCCCATCCCAAGATCCCAGGTCACCCCCCAACCCAACACACATGCAACCACTAGTCCCATGGAGCAGCTCACTCACCCCAGACCACTTCAGCCCCACCCCCCCAACTCCCAGTTCTCTGCAAAGCAGAGGCCTGAAGGTGAGGAAGGGTCCGTGAAAGAAAAGCCCCAGTGCAGCCCTTGCCCGCTCACGCTTCTGGGTAGCACCCAGGCTGCTTGTGTTCTGGGCTGACCTCCCCAGGCATCCGCTCCTGGGCAGAGTCAGTGCGTGGTAACCACGCAGACAGCAGAGCTGGGCCAGATGTGCACGATGGCTTTACTCTACCCCAGAATGGCTTTGGGGGAGGTGGGAGATCGGTGGGTTTGGTGTGGCACTAACATCCTCCCATCGCAGGGGGACTGGTCCCTTTAAGAGGGAACGCGGTCCAGTGCACCTATGACTGCCCAGCTACTTCCCAATGGGGCTTACGAGGAGGCACCTGGGCCAGATATAGGAGGTGAGGCAGGGGCAGGTGAGGCTGTTTGAGACCAGAGGGGAGGTGGATGGATGGAGCAGCAGAGTGGCTGGAGGGAAAGCGCTGCAGGAGAGCAGCAGCGGGGAGCTGCCGGTGAGGGGTTCTGGGGAGAGCTTTCAGGAGGACTGGCTCAAGTGTCAGGAAGGTTTGTCCAGAGGCCCCTATGACTGAGGGGAAGAAGCTACTTGGTGAGTGCAAGCTGGGCCCAGGCATGAGGGGTTGACTCTGGAAAGAGGTTTCCCAGAAGCACCAAGGGTTTGAATTTGCTGTTGAAAGAGGCAATGTTCCTTCACAGGGATGGACGAAGGGGAAACTGAGGCAGGTCTGCCTGTAATGCTGAGGGCCTCTGCAGGAAGGTGCCTGTGTCAGGTTTTCCCTGTACCCTCTCCCTTCTAAGAGCTGGCACATGCCCCTCTACTCCTGCCCCCAAAGCACCAGCCCCTGTTGCAAATAAATGTAACGCGCTTGGAAGAGGGTAGTTTCTTTTTTATTACCTCAAAGGGAGCAGTTAGAATGTGGGGTTCAGGTGCCGGGGTAGCTGCCTGGGGCTCCTCGTGTATCTGCTCTTTCATTTTTAGGGGTTTTCCTAGATCTCCAGCTTTACCACTAGGGTATTTCTTGCCATGTTAAAGAGCCTGGACCCTCTCCTGCTGTGTAACTGCCTCGGCAAAGCATCTCCCTGGCTCATCCCTGAGTGTCGATCCTCTGTCCCCGGCAGAGCACCCCACTTCCATTCAGGAGGGGTGAGATCAGTACATGGAGGGCCTCATCTGCAGGTGGCCAAAGGGTCCCGAGGAAGTCCCTAGAATTTCTCAGCAGCAGCTAGATCCTAGGAAGTAGAATCCTCCTGCTGGGGGCCGTCTTAGCAGGGCAGACTTTCCCCTCTGCTCCAGCCAGTGCAGCCTGCACTGGATATGTCTGAGTAGGGGAGAGAGACCCAGGAGTACATCCCCGACTCAGGCCTCCCTGACTCAGCAGGTGGGTGATTTGCCGCAGCAAGAATGGAGAAGCTTTCACAGTGGCTTGCCTTGCACAGATCAGGGGGAGAATGCATTGGGATCACGCTGCTCCGACCAAGCTGGAGCACTGCACATGTGTCCTCCATCAGCTGTGCCTCAACAGCCAGGCTCCCCAAACCCATGAGACTTTAAAGAAATAATCAGTGTGGGCTTCTGGTCTTTGCCTTAGGGTCTCACCCAGGCCACATTGTCCATCTTTTCTCTGTAGCCATGAGGGCTAGAAATGTCTTTTTTTTTTAATGCAAGCTGCGATTTTTCACATTATCACGTGACTCCTGAAGTTGGGGCTTGAAGAAAAACACCACCTAGCACCAGACTGGTGACAAAACCAGGAAAGTCACAAACACCAGGTCTGCCCCATTTTGTGCAAACTCGACGAGGGCCTTGGGTGCCCGAGAAGCTGCCACTGCAGCTCTGGGCTGGGTGAAGCATGTGTGCCCCTGCTCTGTTACAACCTGTCTTGGGCCCACTGGTGGCATGTGCAAGGAGCCATGGCAGGGTTTGGTACAGGGGGGCCAGCAATTCGCTGGCCTGTCACTAGTGCAAACTTGGTCGGAACTGTGTGTCCCCAGCCAGAGTTTGTTGGCTTAGGGGAATGGGTCCTGCTCCAGTGACCTCCTCTGGCTGGCGAAAGAGAGCTCTAGAAAGAAGCAGAGGCGGAGATGCTGCACTCCTCCACCCCACTGCTGGCTGGCTGCATGGAGCCCAGATGCCATCACCAGGAACCCGCTCTGGGTTGGCTTGTGAAGGTCAATGTGCTGGGAAGCCCTGAGAAGCCTGGCAACACAGCTAGGCCCCTTCTGTGGTGGGTGGGGTGGGTATTGGCTCGCATGTGCCAACATGGGCTCCATACAGCCAGGCCTGACTGCTGACTGCTGGTTTAGGAGCCATGGCAGAGGCCCTGCACCAAGGGAGGTTAAGTCACAGCGTGGGTCTGGCACCAGGCCCCTCTCTTGTTCTTTCTACATAGCTGGAGCATGAGGTAAAGGAGCCCATGGGTGTCAAATGGCGCGTAGGAGCCCTGGGGCAGCATGGAGTGGGTGAGGTGTTTATCCTCAGTCAATAGATAACCCCAGCAGATTGGCAGGGAGGGAATAGCGGCTTGTCACGCATTCGGCCGCCCTGGCAAGTGCACCTTGTTTACTAAGGCAGTTTCATTTCTCCGCTGCTGCTGCGGATTGTGTTACCTAACCGGCCAGAGCCAATGTTTAACCAGCTCGGGCAGCCACCGCAGCCAAGCTGTCTGTCTCGCCTGCCTCACCCCGAATGTTCCCACCGCGGAGCCAGGCAGCCTGACCCGCCGGGGAGCCGGGGCGAGAGCTGTTGAGGGGGGTTCTCCTTGCAGTCAGTTCCCTCAGCTGGGGTGGTCTCTGCCCAGCAGACAGAAGGCGTGGGAGAGCACCCTGCGGTGGTGAGGCTGGGCTGGTCAGGGCAGAAGAGCAAGCAGTGAGAAAGGCCTCCCCTGCAGAGTCCCACGAGATTCAGCCTCTCCCCAGGGTGTCCCACAGTGATATAAAGCTGTGGGAGAGCTGGTGAGAGGCTGCAGGGCTCCCATCACACAGCACAGGCAGCTCCGTCTGCCAGCTCGTCCTGAACCCACGCTGAGGCGACGGCAGCAGTGGTGGGAGGGTGGAAGCCCTCAGGAGAACTCTCCTTCCCCCTAGCAGCCCCCACTGTCGAAGGCACCTTCCCTGCAGATTGCCCAGGTGGTCACAGCCCCAGGGCCTTTCAGACTCCTGCCGGTGCCCAGAAGCGCCCCCTCCTGCCTGCCAGGAGATTCAGCCTCGCCCTATCAGACGTAGCCCTGATGGTGATCCAGTCATGGCCTGGAGGCTCAGTTCCTGTGGCTTATCCTGCCTCAGAAGGGAGCCACCACATCCCCAGACAGCATTAACGCTGGGACCAAACACAGTAGCCCCTCTGCTCTGCAACACAGCCCCTGGGTCACCAGCTTTCTACCCACTACTGAGCCCAGAGCTAGGTCATGACATTCAGCTGATTGTGAGACAACCTCCTATAACAGCTATGTAGGGTGACCAAATGTCCCGATTTTATAGGGACAGTCCTGATATTTGGATCTTTGTCTTATATAGATGCCTATTACCCCCCACTCCCTGTCCCGATTTTTCACACTTGCTATCTGGTCACCCTACAGCTATGATCCACAGGGACAACAAAGCTATGGCCCGAGATGGGGCGATTTGTGGGTACAGGAAACAAAATCTTCGGAGTCAGGCCTGGACTGTGGAACTCATTGCAACCAGAGATCTGCTGTGGGCCTCGCCATGAACTAAAAGCAGCAAGACTTATTTATTCCATGTTGCTTTCTCGCCATAAATACTTCTCATACTGAAACTAACATACAACACAACCACAAACAGTCTTATCAAATTACTTACTCTCGGTGCACCAGAAAGGAGAGAGATATTAGTATTGTCGGTTACTTTTAATCCCTGGGAGGCAGGCAGATAGTAGGGTGATGCGTGTCATAAAAATCTGGGGAGATAGGGAAAAGAGGCACTATTTTCTTTTCTAGTCAGTACAGAAACTAGACGAGCTCCATCCGCATACTGTGGTTGCATCTCCTAGCTCCGTAGTCAACATGAACTTCATTGATCCTCAGTTGTCAGGCAGCCGTGAATGTTCTGGCACAAGGATTCCATGGAAACAGCTCGACCATGTTTTGACTTTATTTATGAAGATGGATTCTCAGATTTTGAATCTTTTTTCTGCATAAAACCCTCGACAGACACACAGCCCTGGAGGCAGCAGCTACGCTGGCTGATCTGGGATAGAACTTCTGGGACAGGGTGAGGGAGACAAAGCTCTCAGGCGATGGGTCTGCTTCCGAACTGGTGCCCTGCGGCAGACCCTGACTCGGATGCTGGAGCCGTGCTGTGCCATGCACCCACCAGCTGGATTTCTTCTCCACCATTTAATCCCCAGCCAGCCACCAGAGTGTTTCCCAACCTGAAGTCTCAATGCTGCCAGTGCCCGGGGCACGCCCTTCTTTCAAATCCCCAAAGCTTGTTTCCAGAATCAGTTCTGGTTGCTCCCAGTGGCTGAGCTTGTGCATTGCTGACGAAACCCCCACACTTAAAGATGGGGAAATGAGGAGTGAAGGGCTCCATAAACCTGCTCCTGCCTGTGTGATAAGCACATGGGGGGCCAGCTCCCAGACTGCAAGGGGGTGCAGTCAGGCCCACTCTGGGTCCCTGTGGCTTTTAAAACTCAGCCACGAGAAAGGCAGGGCACTGCGTGTGAACCTCTTGCATTGTCTTCTCCCACTCTCCCTCTCTGCATTGGGAGGGGTCACTTGTCTTGTGTCAGCCCTTGCTAGGGAGAGGTTAGCACCTCCCAGTAATTCATGGCAGTTAAGGCCAGAAGGGACTACTAGGTCCCCTGGATAACACAGGCCATTGCATTCCCCACAGTTATCCCTGTATTAATCCCAATAACTTTTTTAGCTAGAGCATCTCGTCCAGAAAGGCTTCCATCCATTCTTGATCTGAGGCCCTCCACATCCCTTGATAGTTACCCTCACCATTAACAAATCTGTCCCTTATTTCCCATTTGATGTTGCCCAGCTTCAGTTTCCAGCTGCTGGTTCTTGTGCTATCTTCCTCTGCTAGATTAAAGAGTCCATAGCACATGTTATCTCCTCCCTGGGAAGGAACGTATACGCTGTGGTCAATGCAGGCCTGCAGAGCCAGGGGACCCTTGGGGCTGTGTCCATGTAGACCAAGCCTGACTTCAGCCTGGAGAATGGGCAAGGAGACCTGCAGGAGGCTGAGGTTAAGAAATGAGATTTCCCAGCAGAAGAGCCCAGGAACCACTGGGCGGCAAATGGGACAGCAGGCCCCAAAGCCAAGGTCAGGGGCCGATCTCACAAGTAGGAGGGACGCAAACACTCTGAAAAGGTGAAGTGTCCTTTTAGGAGGATTGAGCCCATCCACATCCCAGGAGGGAGGGAAGAAGGATTGCTGGAAATCAGGGTCACGTGCAAATGGTAGGGAAGGAGCTGGACTGGGCAGAGGGAGAAGCATCATGGGAATGGCCAGGCGGATGCAGATGTGGATTAATTGCCCCAGCCATTCCTTCCTCTCTCTCCCTGCTTCACCCACCTCCCTCTCCCCTGGACTCAGATCCTCCCCATCCCTTACCTATGTGCCCATATTTGCAATGGTGAGCCCCCCAGTGAGATCACCAGGAGCGGGACTGGGCTCTAGACTGGGAGGTACTGGAGGAATTTTACGGGCGGAGCCAGAGTCTCTGCCCAGCTCAGATCCCTTTGCATCCTTCCAGCAGTGAAAGGGAAGGAAGGGACTATTCCCTCTCCACCTCCCTCCCGGCAGAGGGTTCCCCAGTGGGCACACTGCTGACAGATCTGGCTCCAGCTGGAGCTGGCTGAAAATTCTTTGAGCAAAAAGTTTTCCTGCCAAAAAGGGGTTTGTTGAAGACAAACTTTTGGTGGGCAAATGTCATTTTCTTTGAAATTTTGGGCTGGGACATTTCTAAGGGAAAGACACATTTTTGATTTGTTTCCGACTGAAATGTTCATTTTGGGTTTTAAAAACGGAAAGTTTTCCAGAATTTTAGATTTCCCCCACCCATGAACCCCACCTTTGTTCATTCTATTGCACACAAAACAAGACAATGTCTAGGCTGGGTTTTCCCCCCCCACACTTAACACTGTTTTTCACTGTCCACTTTGTAGCCTTCCAAATAAGTGAAGACATTTTAGGCAGGTACTGACTTTCATTTTCCTTTTGCTGCTCTGGAATCTTTCCAAAGTTGGAGATGCTTTGGAAAGTTACAGAATGGAAAAAAAAGAAAGAGGAATAAAAGAAAAAGGGGAAAAAAGCATTAACCCTTTCCCACCCCACCAGAAAACCCCAGCCATGATTCATGTTAGTGCATTCGATGGCACAAAGAAAATAAAATGGAGAAAGTGAGGGGTGGGGCATTCAAAATTTCAAATATTCTTCAGTTTTGGAGAACCACGTTGAAAAGAAAAATGTCCCATCAATCAAATTGAAACAAAAATTTCCATCTGATAAGAATCAAAATAAACATTTTGCTTTTAGTTCTGTTTTGAAATTTTGCAGCCAGAAAAAAATAGAAAAATTTTTAACAAAAAATGTTGGAACAAATTTTGTTTGAAATTTTTTGTAGAGCAAAGACTGGGTTTGTCAATTAGCTCCCTTCCTTGGCCTGTCCCAGAAATCCCCAGCCGGCAGGCGAACTGGCGAGAAAAAGGGAGGCAAATGGACTCCCTGAAAGTTTCCCTGTCCTGCTGCTCTGAACAGAGCTCTGGCACAGCCCTCAATCTGGGCTGTGGCAGTTTTGCTGGATTCCAAGACCTTGCATTTGGCTGACCCAGATTTTCTGAGCTGGCATGCAGAGTCAAGAGCACCGTGGGGCTGGTAATGTATAGAAAAAGCGGCTGCATAATTCTGCCTGCAAACCAGCCCAAACTTGTTTAAGGTACCTGAGCTTCGCCAAGAAAAAAACAAAACAAGAGCCATGTCAAGGCTAGGCTGTTTCAGTTACAATGAGCCCAAAAATACTTAGGCACACATCCAAGATGCGAGGACTCCTCAAGCTGGATTTAGATTCACCCACAGGTGCCGACACCGTGGGTGTGCCCATGGAATAAAGACATGGGGGGCTCAGCACCCACCGGCAGGCCCCACAGCTCAGCTCCTCCCCCGGCCTCCCCAGCGCCTCCTGCGCGCCGCAGATCAGCTGTTCAGTGGTGTGCAGAAGGTGCTGAGGGGAGGGGGCGGAATGGGGTGGGAAGAGGCACAGTGGGGCCTTGGAGTAAGGAGTGGAGTGGGGGTGGAGCCTGGGGCAGAGCAGATGTTGAGCAAAGGGGAGGAGGGGGAGTAAGCCGCCATCCTGATGGAAAGGTGCTGGGTGATGATGAAGAGGACCCCAGAGTGGACACATGTCACCCCATGTGCCCAGGTATTAAGGAGTGGATCAGCCCCCACCTTCCCCAATTACCTGATCAGAGGCGCCAGGACTTGCAGGACAGTTGTGTGCTGGGCTGAGATGCCACCTGAGCATTCACAGGGGGCTGCCTGGGGATTTGGCATGGGACGGGGGTACATGTGCAGGGGACAGTGCCAGGCTAGCTGGGAACAAGCTGGAAGCCCAAAAATATCTCTTTGAAAAGTATCTCTTAGGAACACATTTTCCTCTGTAGGGGCCAACATATTGATCTTGAGCTATCTGATTTCGGTGCCTATGTGCTGAATTAGGCACCTGTTCACTTCTCAGGCCTGATGCCCAGAGGAGGTGAGCACCCAGAGCTTCCACTGACTTCTTGTGGAGTGGAGGGTCCTCAGCGCTTTGGAAAGCCAGGACCCTATGGATTTCAAGATCTTGAGTCACCTGTCTTAGAAATATCTCCTTGTGATGGGGAAGGAGTCAGCCAAATCCCAAGATAGAGCACGGAGATCCACCACATCCTGGTGCCCCCCAATTCAGGGATGGGAATTGTGTTATACAGGGCAGGAATTAGCACCACTGGGGGTTGTGTTTTATAGGGGAGAGTTAGCAAGGTGACCACCCATCCCTTATTTTAAGGGACATCCCTTGATTTCTCTTATTTCATTGATTTGTCTCCTGGGAAGGGAAGGCTGAACCAAACCTTGCAGAGCAGCACTAAGCAATGTAACTGTTGATTAAACTGTGTTTTCAGTGTAGAATTCAGCCTGAAGAAACTTCTCCGTTTGCGTTGTCCTAGGACTGCATTCCTGCAATAAAAATCATGGCTGTGGCTCCTTGCTTGAGATGTATCAGAGGGGTAGCCGTGTTAGTCTGGATCTGTAAAAGCAGCAAAGAGTCCTGTGGAACCTTATAGACTAACAGACGTATTGGAGCATGAGCTTTCATGGGTGAAGTGGGTATTCACCCACGAAAGCTCATGTTCCAATACGTCTGTTAGTCTATAAGGTGCCACAGGACTCTTTGCTGCTTTTGCTTGAGATGGTGCCAGTTAAATATCCAGAAATGTCTCCACTGCAGGCCTCTTTTCTTGCTCTTGTAACACAGGTAAGGAAATGATAGAAGATATTTCAAATATTTCTGGAAAGGGCAAGGTTCATTAATGGTTGAGTGAACAGCAAATTCTTGCCACATATGAGCACTAGTCTGCTTTATTGCCAAGAAGGTTCAGTGAGTACAGTACTGTGGGCAGGGGAAGGAGGGGGATTTTGAAATATGGTAGCCAATTTGGTAAAACCTGTGGAATTTATGATGTCAGTTTGCTACCTGAAATGCAGCAGTGAAAGGCATATTTCCTTGTGCAAACAGAATCGGACTGATTGCAGAAACCAGCTCAATATTGATTTGCTAAGGCTGCGCTTCAAATTCAAGTTAATTTCAATTGCACATGTAAAGAGTGTTATGAACTGATGTCAGGAAGCAAAAATGTATTGAAACATGAAAACTGATCAATTTAACATTTAAAATTGTACTTATGAAGCTTATAATTGCATCGTATACTTGAGGGCAGAAGAAATGCGCACTTGAGAGAAAAACACATGATCTGCTCAGGGGTATGGGGTTCCCCTAAAATGCCTCTTAAAATAAAGTGTTGTCCCTTATTTTTCATGTGCTTTTTCCTTATTTCCATCCAACAAAGATAGTCACCCTAGGGGATAGCCCTGATAGGGGCTGCGTTATGCAGGGGGAGGGGTTAGCAGTAGCACTGCTGGGTATTGTTTTCAGAGGGGTGGCCTTATTAGTCTGTAGCAGCAAAAACAAGGAGTCCTTGTGGCACCTTAGAGACTAACAAATTTATTTGGACATAAGCTTTTGTGGGCTATAGCCCATTTCATCAGATGCATGGAGTAGAAAATACAGTAGAGAGGTATAAATACACAGCATATGAAAAGATGGGAGTTGGCTTACCGAGTGGGGGGTCAGTGCTAACGAGCCAATTCAATTAAGGTGGAAGTGGGCTATTCTCAACAGTTGACAAGAAGAGGTGGAAATCACTTTTGTAGTGCTAATGAGGCCAGTGTAATCAATTTCAAACAGTTAACAAGAAGGTGTGAGTATCAGCAGGGGAAAATTAGTTTTTGTAGTGACCCATTCACTCCCAGTCTTTATTCAAGCCAAATTTGATGGTGTTCAGTTTGCAAATTAATTCCAGTTCTGCAGTTTCTCATTGGAGTCTGTTTCTGAAGATTTTTTGTTGAAGAATTGCCACTTTTAGGTCTGTAATTGAGTGACCAGGGAGGTTGAAGTGTTCTCCTACTGGTTTTTGAATGTTATAATTCTTAATGTCAGATTTGTGTCCATTTATTCTTTTGGATAGAGACTGTCCGATCTGGCAAATGTACATGGCAGATGGGCATTGCTGGCATATGATGGCATCTATCACATTTGTAGATGTGCAGGTGGATGAGCCCTGGATGGTGTGGCTGATGTGATTAGGTCCTATGATGGTGTCACTTGAATAGATATGTGGACAGAGTTGGCACCAGGGTTTGTTGCAGGGTTTGGTTCCTGGGTTAGTGTTTCTGTGGTGTGGTGTATGGTTGCTGGTGAGTATTTGCTTCAGGTTGGGGGGCTGTCTGTAAGGGAGGACAGGCCTGTCTCCCAAGATCTGTGAAAGTGAGGGATCATCTTTCAGGATAGGTTGTAGATCCTTGATGATGCTCTGGAGAGGTTTTAGTTGGGGGCTGTAGGTGACGGCTAGTGGCGTTCTGTTACTTTCTTTGTTGGGCCTATCCTGTAGTAGGTGACTTCTGGGTACCCTTCTGGCTTTGTCAATCTGTTTTTTCACTTCACCAGGTGGGTATTAAAGTTTTAAGAACGCTTGATAGAGATCTTGTAGACGTGTCTCTGTCTGAGGGATTGGAGTAAACATGGTTGTATTTTAGAGCTTGGCTGTAAACAATGGATCATGTGTTATGCAGTTGGATTGTGGTCATGCAAAGCTCATGGGCTGGGTTGTTTTATACGGAGGCCAGTCACCAGCTTTGCTCACCCCCTCCATGTGCCCTCCACCCAGGGGCGGCTCCAGGGACCAGCGCACGCAGCGGGTGCCTGGGGCGGAAGCCGTGGGGGGTGGCATGCCGGTCCGTGAGGGCGGCAGTCAGGCTGCCTTCGGCGGCTTGCCTGCGGGAGGTCTGCCAGTCCCGCGGCTTCGGCGGCAATTTGGCAGTGGGTACACCGAAGGCGTGGGACCGGCGGACCTCCCACAGGCATGTCACCGAAAGCCACCTGACTGTCATGCTTGGGGTGGCAAAATCCATAGCGCCGCCCCTGCCTCCACCTCTGCTGGGAAATGCTAGCTCAGGACTGAGCCGCCAATGGGGCCATTTCCCCCGCTGGCGGGAGTCACCATGGCTGCCTCGGTAACTGAGCCATGCCACGCTGTGCCTAACAAACCGGCCTCCTCTTTGCTAATTACACGGGCAACATAACAAACCCGGAGGGGGGGTCTTTTCTCTAAGAGCCCTGCCCACTGCCGGTACTTTGTCTATTATAACCACGAGCTGTTTAGTTGTTAAACAAGTCGGCAGCTATTTACTCCATTCAAGAGGGGAAACCATGGCGACGGGGCATGGCGTGCTTTACGAGCGTCCTGGAGACAGAGCCCGTGGGTTTAGACAGGCGAGTGCACTTGGGGCTTCTTGCCCTGTGGCCATTTGGCACTCGTTGGCTATTCTCGCTCAGCGGCAGGTCTCTACCTGCTAGCTGTGGTGCCATTCTCCGCTCCCCCCCCCCACTCTGTCCTTCCCTATTTGTCCTCCTCTCTTGTCAATGGCAGCCCTTTGTCCGGGCTGAGCGTTTGGGTCCTCGGCTTTGTGCACACCCTGCGACATACCATTGCAGCGGAAAGAGCCTGCCCGTCTCGGGGGATGTCTCCCCTGGAGCTGGAGGTGGGATTTCCAGCTTGACGCTGATGGAGCTAGCATGCTAGAAATGATGGCGTAGCCATGACGGCATGAGCAGGTGGATGGGCTAGACGCCCCCAGTATGTGCCTAGGGCAGCGGTTCTCTGCCCAAGGGCCACTTGCAGCCCAGTCAGCACACAGCTGCGGCCCACATGACATCCTCAGGGCTACACAGGTCATATATATCTTGTGTGGATGAGGCCCACATAACACATAGAGAGCTGCATATGTGGCCCACAATGGTAAATAGGTTGAGAACCACTGGCCTAGGGACAAAAAATGGTGGGTGCTGAGCACCCACTGGCAGCCCCCATGGATCAGCTCCTTGCCCACCCACCCAGTGCCTCCCACCCGCCGGCAGCCCTCGCCAATCAGCACCTCCCCCTCCCTCCCAGTGCTTCCTGCCCGCCATGAATCAGCTGTTTAGTAGCGTGCAGGAGGTGCTGTGGGGGAGGAGCAGAGCCAGGGTGAGCCCTGGAAAGGGGACAAAACGGGGTGGGAAGAGGCAGAATGGGGTGGGGGTTTGGGGTAAGGGGTGGAGTGGGGGTGGGGCCTGGGGCAAAGCAGGAGCCGAGCACCCCCCAGGAAAGGAAAAAGTCAGTGCCTGTGCCTAGCGGCTTGGATGGGATTCTGCCCCCGTAGCTCCATGGCTGGTTTTAGTGCACCAGCTCGATCAGAGCTGGCATGTGTGGTACCTCAAGCTCCAGTGTAGACGGACCCTCACTCAGCTCTGGCATGCTGGTCCCAGGACCATTCTGCTCATGGTTTGCAAGGCGCTGAATCCAGGAAGCTTTCCTATTCGCCAAAGCACTTAAACACCTGCTTCGTTTTTAGAAGTCCCAATGAAATAAGGGGGCTTTAAGCATATGTTTAAAGTTAAGCACTTGCTTAGTGTTTTCCTGTACTAGGGGCCTAGTGCTTTAAGCTTACCCCTGCCAAGGGGGGACCAATGCAGATGCACCATGTGCTCTCCTCAGCTGTATTCTCCAGCAGAGACGCACCCGTTCACAGGTTGACTTCATGGGAAACTCTGTACTGTATTTAACCCTAAGGTAGAGTAAGCCTCTTTTCATCTTTTAACTGCACTGAAGAGTTCCTTCCGTAAGTAAGCAGGGTGCAAACCCAAAGCCCCTCTGCCCAGTGGAGCTCATGCACACTTTGTGCCCTATTTTAAAGGCTTTCAGGGGCATTGAGTTTTACCAGGGCGGAGATGGGGAGATTTCACCTTTTGATCCAGTGCCGCCTTCCTCTGTCTGTGGCAGCAGGTGATACTAACACTGCAGTTCCTGGGGGTGTATGCTGGGCTACGGAGGTTCTCCGGCAGGTAGATGGGCAGTGCAGAGCTCCCCAATCAAATGGCTCACAGCTGGTGACTCTTTATCACTTTTAAGCACTGCTATGAGCCTGGTGTGTAGGAGTCAGGGTGGGTAGGCCAGGTGTTCTGGGAAATCCAGAAGTGGGTGAACCAAGCATTTGGAGTTTGTAAAGATTACGGCTGACCTCTCGGGCAAAATCATGAAAGCTAGGGGCAGAATCAGCGATTGGATGGCTGACCTGGATCTGGAGGATGGCATGGACTGCACCCTCAGCAAGTTTGTAGATGACACTAAACTAAGGATAGGATACAGAGGGACCTAGACAAATTAGAGGATTGGGCCAAAAGAAATCTGATGAGGTTCAACAAGGACAAGTGCAGAGTCCTGCACTTAGGAAGGAAGAATCCTATGCACTGTTACAGACTAGGGACCGAATGGCTAGAAAGCAGTTCTGCAGAAAAGGACCTGGGGATTACAGTGGACGAGAATCTGGATATGAGTCAGCAGTGTGCCCTCGTTGCTAAGAAGGCCAATGGCATATTGGACTGCATTAGTAGGAGCATTACCAGCAGATTGAGGGACGTGATTATTCCCCTCTATTCGGCACTGGTGAGGGCACACCTGGAGTACTGTATCCAGTTTTGGTCCCCCCACTACAGAAGGGATGTGGACAAATTGGAGAGAGTCCAGTGCAGGGCAACGAACATGATTAGGGGGCTAGGGCACATGACTTACGAGGAGAGGCTGAGGGAACTGGGGTTATTTAGTCTGCAGAAGAGAAGAATGAGGGGGGATTTGATAGCTGCTTTCAACTACCTAAAGAGGGGGTTCCAAAGAGGATGAATCTAGACTGTTCTCAGTGGTACCAGGTGACAGAATAAGGAGTAATGGTCTCAAGTTGCAGTGGGGGAGGTCTAGGTTGGATATTAGGAAAAACTATTTCACTAGGAGGGTTGTGAAGCACTGGAATGGGTTACCTAGGGAGGTGGTAGAATCTCCATCCTTAGAGGTTTTTAAGGTCAGGCTTGACAAAGCCCTGGCTGGGATGATTTAGTTGGTGTTGGTCCTGCTTTGAGCAGGGGGTGGGACTTGATACCTCCTGAGGTCCCTTCCAACCCTGATATTCTATGATTTTGTGACTCCGATTGAGGTCCTGGTCCCCAGTCTCAATGCTGCTCCACTGCCATAAGGCTGGAATAATGCAGCTGGGATTCAGGTGCTTTGTTCTGCCGAACCAGGGAGCTCAGAGACATGGAAGAAGTTTTCCCAAAGATCAGTAAAAGTTCCTTTCAGGTTAGGGTTATACTACACCTTGTTCTAACCCTTCCACATCATTACTCATGACATTCCTCCTGTTTGCTGGTTTATGGGAATGTCCAGAGCTTGCTCTCGTGCCCAAAGGCCTCTGTCTAGTTTTTACTGTAGGGCCTGCAGGCAGACACCTCTGAGCTCTGGCTTACCCTGTCCTGACCCTGCAGAAGGGTGAGGGGTGTGTCCCAGAGAAGGCTCTCACCGCTCCAGGCCTTTCTAAAGTGGATGAATCAGGTGTGTCACCCACATAGCAGGAACCACCAGAACTGCTGCAGTTACATAATAAACATCTCGCTTCTAAAGGGGAAAACAAGTTGAATCGGCGTTGCCCGGTAACCCCACATTCAAAATGTAAATATCACCCTAGCCCTGAACCACTGTCAGGTGCCTCTGGGGTTGCAAAACAGTTACACTGTGTTATGCTACTGCTTGAAGCGTGGGTCTGAGCGCCGGCAGGATTAGAGGGGAGAGCTGGTTCTCACAGGCTCTGGGCTCTGCACCCGCCACTTAATCAAACTCATCGGGGTGCAGAATCTCAGCTCATCTGCCCCCATTTCCATAGTGTCTGAGCATCTCACAACTCCCACGTTTGCCCTCACATATTCTGGGAGGCAGGGCAGTGCTAGGATCCCCACTGTGCAGAGGGGAAACTGAGGCACATAGCGAGAGTAAGTGACTTATCCAGGGCATCCATGGTAGAGCCAGGACTGAATGTGGATCGACACCGTCCTGTGCTAATGCCCTAAGCACTGGAGCAGATGTGGCCTCTTTGCAGCACCCCCTTTTCCCATCTCTCTTATCTGGTTCAATCAGTTCCTGCTGGGGTGGGGGTCACCGATACTCAAACTGAAACGGATGCCACAGCAGAGCTCCCAGGCATCCGGGCCTCCCTCACGTCATTCGGGCAGCAGAACGTGCCAGGCCATGCTCAAGCTATGGCATTTCGAAGGTGCCAGGTACCACTCAGAGTATCAGTGGAGCTGGCATCTGTGGCACTGCTCCCTTTGCCTCTCCCAGATGAGGCTCTGGCGTGCCATCTCCCAGCGTCCCACCCTTACTGCGTCGTGCCCTGCCACTGGAGGCAGGCCGGAAAGAGTTTCTTGTTCAGGGGAGTGCAGGGCTTTAGCAGATCTGTGGGAGAACAGTGGAACAGGACTAGGTGAGGGTGCTCCAGGCTCAGTTTGAAGCATGCTAGGTGGAAAGGGCAGGACTGGGATAGCAGGGGGTCTATGGGACCAGGACAGGACTGAGGTGCACTGGGGGCTCTGTGAGGGGTGAAGAAATGGAACAGCGGCGATGGCGATCACTGCAGGTTAGAGGTAAGGGGCATGTTACACAGAAGAAACTGGAAGAGGCAAAGGCCTGCGTCAACCCCCTGCTGCTTGCTGCTTTCAGACCCCAGCTCCTGGGAATGAGGGACTTTTCCCAAAGGCTGCAGAACCTCCCCTTCCTCTCTCTTAGGTCTCTGACAGCCAGCCCTGCTGTGGGGGGCAAGGCACATATTAGCTGAGGATTTGTGGTTGCACAGAACACCCCTTATTAGCAGGGGCGGCTCTAGCCATTTCGCCGCTCCAAGCACGGCGGCACGCCGCGGGGGGCGCTCTGCCGGTCGCCGGTCCCGCGGCTCCGGTGGACCTCCCGCAGATGTGCCTGCAGAGTGTCTGCTGGTCCCGCAGCTCCGGTGGACCTCCCGCAGGCGTGCCTGCGGGTGGTCCACTGGAGCTGCGGGACCAGCGGACCGTCCACTGGCACGTCTGCGGGAGGTCCACCGGAGCCGCCTGCCGCCCTCCCGGCGACCGGCAGACCGCCCCCCGCGGCATGCCGCCCCAAGCACACGCTTGGCGTGCTGGGGCCTGAGCCGCTCCTGCTTATTAGGGCTTAGCAGTGATTCCTCCTGCCTAATCCATCGCCGGCTGGGGACAGGTGGCTCCGGAGAGACGTGCAGTGATTAACCACTCCCAAGAGACCCCACCTCCATAGGTGGAGGGTCCTCTGACAGACCAGGTGTGGCTGCTCAGGCTGAGCTCTCTCTGCTCCTGCCAGGAGGTAACTGTCGGACAGGGATAGATTTGGGGAGGGGCAGCATATTGGGGGAGGCCAATTCTGCTTCTCTTCCTTCCTGGAGGACGACCTGCCCTTGGCGAAGGGCGCAGTGCCAGGCAGTCAGCCTCCTCTCCTAGCACTCTCTTCCTCCCCAGGACAATGCTAGCAGGGCTGGACAGTGAGGACTGAGGTGCACTGGGGGATCTGTGCGGGGTGGGGAGCAGAGCTGATCGCTGTAACCACAGCCAAAGGCTTAGCGGAGCGTTCATGTGCCATTTTCGTAGCTGACAGTAACTCAGCTTAATCCAGCAGCCCAGCGGTGCCTGGCAATGCCTTTCCCCCAGTACCAGAGACACCCCGCCAAGGCAGTAGTGCAGGGTAGGCTGGGGGGTAGATGGATGGGGGCCGGTTGGTTGGGATGGTGGCACATTAGAACAGGGGGTCCCTGTGGGGAGGAGAGGCTGGGACGAGGGCATTGGAAAGTAGAGCCCTGAGGGGTGGGGAGGCTGGGTCTGTGGGTCCCTTGGGGGGTGGGGAGACTGGGTCTATGGGGCATTGGAGTGTGGGCCCTTAGGGGGAGGCTGGGTCTGGTGCACTGGAGCTCACTCATCCCGCAGGCTGCACACTGAGTGGTAGCAGAGGCGGCTGCTGGCTCTGAAGGCTCCTCACCGCTGCTTGATGATTGCACATCACACAAAAGATATTGTCCATCCCCCGAGCTGTGCAGCCCCCAGGCCCTGCCACACCCAGGCTGCAGGGCAACTGCCCAGGGCGAGGGGAAGCTATTGCCCTGGCTGTGAGGCCAGGGCATTTGGTGGGGGCTAGTGTCTGCCGGGGCGGCTCTATGTATTTTGCTGCCCCAAGCATGGCAGTCAGGTGACTTTTGGCGGCGTGTCTTGCAGGAGGTCCACTGGTAACGCAAATTCGGCGGCATGCCTGCGAGAGGTCCCACGGCCCCGCGCCTTCAGTGTACCCACCATCAAATTGCCGCCGAAACTGCAGGACCGGCGGACTTCCCGCAGGCATGCCACCAAAGGCAGCCTGACTACCGCCCTCACGGCGACCGGCATGCCATCCCCCACGGCTTGGTGCGCTGGTGCCTGGAGCTGCCCCTGGTGTCTGCAATGCACTGGGCGGGTGTCACGGCAAGAGAGTTTTGGGTCCCAAACTCTCTTGGGGAGGAGGGATAGCTCAGTGGTTTGAGCTTTGGCCTGCTAAACCCAGGGTTGTGAGTTCAATCCTTGAGGGGGCCATTTAGGGATCTGGGGCAAAAATCTGTCTGGGGATTGGTCCTGCTTTGAGCAGGGGGTTGGACTAGATGACCTCCTGATGTCCCTTCCAGCCCTGATATTCTATGATTCTATCTCTCCTGTGTTGCCAAGTGGCCTCCAGCTTCCCACCCCACACTCCTCTCTGCAGAGACGGCAGCTGCAGGGCCAGGCCTCCAAGGAGCCCCTGGGAGGGGATGGGACTAGCACCACAATGAGCGTGACCTGCCTAAAGCCCTGTGGGAAGGAGCTTTTCTTGGGGGCTTTCAAAAGCCAGGCTGAGCACAGACACAGCCTAATTGCCCTGGCTGTGGGCAGCCCAGCCCTGCCAGGTGAGCAGTGACACCTGCGTATTTGCCACTTCCCTCCAAACTGCAAATACACAACCCATGCGCTCCACCCAGCTTCTCTGTGGGTCTAGTGGCAGCCTCAGAGCCTCCTAGGAGGGAAGTCTAGATGAGCTATGTGTCAGCTGAGGCCCTCAGAGGCTGTGTGGGAGCCAGGGGCCAGCCCCGCATGGGTGACATGGGGGTTGATGGCCAGAGCCCCATGGCATGGGCTGTGTGGGAGCTGGACATCAACACCCCCCCCCTCCGCCCCACATATGTACCCGAGGTCCAGTGTCACACACCCTAATCTGGAGCTGTTCTGGGCATTGCTGACTGAGAAGCAAAACAGTTGACTCAAGGGCTTGTGAGTATCTCTTTAAAGCCCAGGCGAGACCAAAAAGCTCAGTGAACCTGTACCATGAATTCCTGCTGCCATTGTTTGTGGCCAGTGTGACCCAGCCCATTCTCCTCTGCTCACATCCTCCCTTACCATAAATGACTGGGGAAACAGGGCCCGCTGGCAGCTGTCCAGGAACACCTGTCTGACAGGTAGAGTGGAGGCGCTGGGCTGGATCTGCCACAAACAAGTGGCCAAGTCCTGCAGGAAGCAGCAGTGCAGTAGCTGGCTTGTCCGAGCAGGACAGCCACTGACACAGGGAGCGCCCTATCACCAGCACTGGCACGGCCTCTGTCTGCTCCCGGAGGGCAGGGCTAATCAATGCCTAGCGAGCGCGGGGCTAGCCAAAGGCAGCGCATGCACGATGGGGAAGATTTCACCTCTTGGGCCCAGGTTGGAGTGACCACCCACCACTGGGGCATCTGAGGGAGCGATTGGCAAAGGCACTTGGGTGCCCAGTTCCCAATGGCAGTCAATGGGAGTTGGGTGCTAAGTTTCCTCTAAGCCGCGTGGCTGCGTAGCAGGCTATCAAGGGCCGTGCAGGCGCACAGCCACAGGGGCCTGGAGAGGAAAGAGGCACAGGCTGGCCAGGGAGCAGGGCTGCGGTGGGAAGAGACACCTCTCCCCCAGCCCTGGCCTGCTGCGGCGAGAGAGGGCTGGGGGGAGTCCTCTCTCCCTGCCACAGCTACGGGGCAGCCTGCACCCCAAACTCTTCATCCCCAGCCCCACTCCAGAGCCCGCACCCCCAGCCAGACCCCTCACCCCGCCACACCCAAACCCTGTGCCCCAACCCTGAGGCCCGCCCGCACCTCAAACCCGTCATCCCAGGCCCTACCCGAGCCCCCATCCCCAGCCGGAGCCCTCACCCCCTCACACACCCCAACCCTCTGCCCCGGCCCTGAGCCCTTCCCACACCCCAAACCCCTCATCCCTGGCCCCACCCCAGAGCCCGCATCCCCAGCCAGTGCTCTCACCCCCACCCCCCGCATCCCAACCCTGTGCACCAGCCCTGATCCCCCTTCTGCACCCTGAGCCCCTCATCCCTGGCCCCACCCCAGAGCCCGCATCCCCAGCCAGTGCTCTCACCCCCACCCCCCGCATCCCAACCCTGTGCACCAGCCCTGATCCCCCTTCTGCACCCTGAGCCCCTCATCCCTGGCCCCACCCCAGAGCCCTCAGCCCCAGCTGGAGCCCTCACCCCCCACACACACACTTCTCAACTCTCTGCCCCAGCCCTGAGCCCCCTCCCACACTCCAAACCCCTCGGTCCGACCCCCACCACTCATCACCTCCATATTGCTGCACAGAACAAAATTCTTTCCGCACATGGTTGTAAAAAATTAGAGGGAACATTGGTTGGGCGCCTCACTGCTCTCTGTGCACTTGACTATCTCTGAGCTCATCCCCCAAAGGGGCCAGTGGGCCCCCATCCCCAAGGCACTGGGGCTGTCTTTCCTTTCCCCATCTCATCTGCTATTCAGCTCCCCCTCTGAAGCAGCCTCACAACAATCTTGTGCTATTACACTCAGGGCATCCATGCCATAGGCATCGACTTCTATGGGCGCCGGTGGGTGCTTGACCCCCCTCTCCTCCCGGCCTCGCCCTGACTCCACCTCTGCCCCGCCCACTCCCGCCCCCATTCCAACCCCTTCCCCAAAGTCCCCGCCCCAACTCTGCCCCCATTCCAACCCTTTCCCCAAATCTTTGCCCCGGCCCTGCCTCCTCCCAAGTGCGCCACATTCCCGCTCCTACCCCCTCCCTCCCGGAGCTTGCTACAGCTGTTTGGCAGCGGCAAGCGCTGGAGGTAGGGGGAGGAGCAAAGACGTGGCACGATCAGGGGAGGAGGTGGAGGCAGAGGAGGAGGAGGTGAGGTGGGGTGGGGAGCTTGGCTGCTAATTTTTCCCTGCGGGTGCGGAGTTGGCGCCTATGATCCATTCTACTGTTGCTAGAGTAGCCTGGATTTCCTCAGACCCAGTCTGGGAGTTGTCCGGTTTCACCCACAGAGTCCTTATTGGGGCATTCAGTGCACTGGCTGAAGTGCACCACATGTTGTGACAAGCACATGTGGGACTCATGGATCTTGAAAGCAGACATGCCAAACCTATGAAAAAAACACAGAAATCGGGCTTGTTTTTGGCTTAACTGGCTTGCGAGTTGTTTGTTGGCTAGTTTTTGGCTTGTAGCTTGTTACTTCTTTTTTTTATCAGCTCCAGGCAAGCAGGGGCAAAGGGGGGGGGGGGGGAGCAGAGGCAAGAAGCAAGCAGGGGCAAAGTGGGGAGAAAGTCAGGGGTGCTCAGCGGGCCCACCACAGTCCCAGACTGCCCACTGGGGGGATCTAGTCACATGTGTTGGGGTTTTCAGGAACTGGCTTGTTTTGGCCTTGTTTTGAAATGGGATTAGCTTGATTTTTGGCTTATTGTGGAAGTTGGGGGGGCTTATTTACCACGTGAAAGTTGGCAACTGTGCTTGAAAGGTGTGTTGTGTTGTGTGGGGTGTTGATCATTGTAGCACTGAAGGTATGGCTGCAGGTTTTGCATCTGTTGCTCTGGCAGGTCTGGCGCGGCTCAGAGATGGTGTGTCCTGGCCTGTGGGGAGCTTGCGTCTGATGAGGAGCTTGGAGAGAATGGGGGGTTGTTTGATGGCCAGAAAAGGAGGGTCTGTTTTTTTTTTCACTCCCCCTCCCCCATGACAGGAGAAGTGTTAACAGGTCACTTCACCTTGAATGGTCCCTTGAAATATATGTTAACTACGTATGCTAAACAGTCTGTCCCACCTTGTATTTAGCTGTGACACTGAGCACCTTGCCCAGACCTGACGAAGAGCTCTGTGCCGCTCCAAAGCTTGACTCTCTCACCAACAGTTGGCTCAATAAAAAATATTACCTCAGCCGCCTGGTCTCTCAGATAGATTCATAGACAGATAGCTCAATATACTAAGATGCAGGAGGATAGATAGATAGATGTGGTGTATGGGGATAGATAGATAGATAGATGTGGTGTATGGGGATAGATAGATAGATAGATGTGGTGTATGGGGACAGATAGATAGATAGATAGATAGGTAGGTAGGTAGGCATGCATTGAGACCTTCTAAACTTTAAAGGGATCATCATGACCATCTAGTCTGACTTCCTGCACATTACAGGCCACAGAACCTCCCCCACCCACTCCTCTAATAGACCCTAACCTCCATTTACATTAAAGAGACCTTATAAAGTAGTAGGTTGCATAAAGCACTTTTGACTCCAGACAGAACAGAATTGATTTTTCTTTCATTTGTGCATACAAACACCTCCCATACGCTTCCCAGCTGACCTGTGCGGTACATGCAGATACAAGCAAAGTGGGTATATTATGATTGTGATCTCTCAGATAGCAGCAGCATCTGGCACTGTGGTAGGGCAGTGAGGGGACGAGAGGACCTGGCCAGGTTTCAAGGCAAATGACTGAGCATGGGCATAGTGGGGAGGCTCAGAGGGGACAAGAACAAGGACTGGCACAGAAAGTCTCAGGCACTTTACAGACACTAGGGCCAAATTTTTGCTCCCAGTTTCACTTGGGTAAACTTGGCCTGATTCCATCGGTTTCAGAAGAGTCAGCTTGGGTGTAAATAGCAACACAGTCTGGCCCTAGATGAGAAAGCCTCGCAGCCCGGCGAAGCAGCTATCACTCCTGTTTCATTGATGGGGAAATCGAGGCACGGAGGAGCGGTGTGTAAGGTACACTGGCTGGAGAGGGAGCGATGGAGGGCATGGCCGTAGACGGAGCCTCTTTCCATAGCACTGCTCCCCAGTGACCCTGTGTCCCTTTGCTGCTGGGGCTGTGATGAGCTCACTTTGCTATGGTAACCCTTCAAGGTGACTGCCAGGCGTTTAGTCATTAGGGGATAAAGGAGGAGGAGACGGAACAGGTTGTTCAAGATCTGCTTGGCCCAGGGCAAAAGCAGGAGAGCAGGTGACTGGCTCAGCACAGCCCAAGGGAGGTGGTGTGTTTGGGGAGGTGGAGGAAGGGGGCTGCCCCGTCTGGTCTCCCTGGGCCGAGCTGAGGCTAGCAGAGGTTCTTGGGACTCACTGCCATGGCACGCCGGTCTGGCTAGGCAAGTCGTGAGCACGCTGGCCAGCCCAAGGACATTCAGGGGGCGCTGGCTGAGTACCAAGGCTGTGGGGGAATTCACAGTTCTCCAGGCCGACTCTAGGGCTCCTGTCTTGGCAGCTCTGCTCCTTGCTCACACCCCAGCCAGGCAGCGGAGAATTCGGTGTTTCTCTCTTTCTCGTGAGGACGGAGGGCAGGCAGGAGAGGAGGGTCTAACTCATTGTGGGCTTTGTCCCTGTCTCCCATCACCCACACAGCCTGAGCGAATGCCAGAGAGAGCCAGATCCGCCTCCTGTCACCTCTCGGGCACTAAGCGGGCAGGCTCGCTAGACAGACAACTCCCCAGAGATGGGGGGTGGGTGGAGGGACTGGCAGAGGGCTGCATCGGGGCAGGTATGAGGGATAGCTGTAGGAGCATGGCCCCTGCCTGCATTTGGCTTGGCTACAGCCAGGGTCTCAGGAGAAGTAAACACACCTCGGTCTGTCTCTGGCTGTCCGGAGAATCAGGCTCATCTCCCCCTGTTCCCCACTGAGATTGCTGGGGGGAGCAGGCGGATTTAGGCTCGGGGTCGGATTTGAAGGCCGTGGCGGCACTGGGGCCTCAGGTGGGGGCTGTGCCTGCTGGAGCTGCCCAGGGCACCAGGGGAGTGCACACTGCCGTACCGGGGGCGCTGGAGCAGCTGACCAGACGCGCTGTGTTTCTGCCCCATCTACCGCACCCACTCCACGGATGCTGGTGACCTGGGCCTGCCCCCTGTACCAGGCACAGGGCTCCTTGCACTGCACCAACACTCTCTCTCTCTCTCTCACACACACACACCCTATACACAAACCCCACCCCATCACATCCCAGTCACAAACCCACCCCATCACACACACACACCCTAACACACACACAAACACACTCCCTGTCATGCACATACCCTATACACAAACCCCACCCCATCACATCCCAGTCACAAACCCACCCCATCACACACATACACCCTAACACACACACAAACACACTCCCTGTCATGCACATACCCTATACACAAACCCCACCCCATCACATCCCAGTCACAAACCTCACCCCATCACATACATACACCCTAACACACACACACACACATGCATACACACACACACTGGGGCCAGTCACTGCCCCTGATTGTTTCCAGCCCTCATTCCCTTCCATCCTCACCTGTTTGCCATTTGGGGCTCTCAAGGGGAGCTCCCTGGATCCAGGGGTCCCATTAGCTCCTCTCTCCTGTCCTTGGGTGGTGGGGCAGGGAGGTGGCTGGGCCTTTGCAGGGGCGGGGGGGGGGAAGTGCTGTGCCCGAACTCTGCAGGGTGACTCTCACCTGCAGGTTTTGTCAAGCCCAAGGCAATGACCTGAACACAATGCCCTGTAGAAGGCAGGTGGGGGTGGGGTGAGGGGCCCTGTGCCACTCTGCCCCAGACATGGAATGGGATCGGACACCGGACACCATAACCCCTCCGGCTGTACCCAGTGCAGCCAGCCCCCTGCTCCGGGCCATGATGGGGGAGCTTGCCAGCCAATGGGCTGCCCAGGGGCGGCTCCAGGCCCCAGCATGCCAAGCGCATGCTTGGGGCGGCAAGCCGTGGGGGGTGCTCTGCCGGCGCTGCGAGGGCGGCAGGCAGGCTCCCCTCGGTGGCTTGCCTGCGGAGGGTCCGCTGGTCCCACGGCTCCCCAGGCACGCCTGCGGGAGGTCCTCCGAAGCCACGGGACCAGCGGACCCTTGGCAGGTAAACCGCCGGAGGCAGCCTGCCTGCCGTGCTTGGGACGGCAAAATCCCTAGAGCCGCCCCTGGGGTTGCCCCACAGCAGGGGCCATCGTATCGCCCGGGAGGTGGGTTGACTGGACCTGTGCTACTAGCCTGCAGCTGGTCTGTCCGGGGCAGGGATGGCATTGCAGGGTGTGGGGGAGGTGGCACCGCCCGTGCTGCCCCTGGTCTGGGCATTCAGAGAGGGCAGCCCTCCCCAGGGCTGCACATCCGGCCCCATCACCAGCGCTCAGTTAGACCTGGCCTTCAACTGCCCAAATCCCCGTCTCTGGAAGGGGGCCCTCTGCTACCTTGGCCCCTTCCCTCAATCCTTCTTCCCCAGCCCACTTCCCACCCCAAACCCTCCCCTCCAGCCCCCCACCTTCCTCCCCTCCCCCTCAATCTCAGGGCCACCCAGTGTCTGGCAGTGAGGAGGAGGGCTCTGGGGCTATGGGGCAAAGTGGTTCTGGGCCTATGCCCCTGTATTGAGCAGCACTGGGGGGGTTCTGTCTTGCACCCCTATGTACAGAGGTGCAAGAAGGGGGCTTGGTTGGTCTCCAGCAATGTGGGTGTCTCCCAGGACACCCTTATCCAAGGGCTACTTAGGTTGTTGTATTGAGTGATGGAAAGGCAAAGCCGGCTAACGGTGCCAGCGCACTGAGCTTGGGGCTTCTCTCATCTCCACCTAGGGTGACCGATTTTATAGGGACAGTCCTGATTTTTGGTTCTTTTTCTTATATAGGCTCCTATTACCCCCCAGCCCCATCCCAATTTTTCACACTTGCTGTCTGGTCACCCTATCTCCGCCCCATCTGCCACCATTCACCCCCCGAGGCTAGGCCCAGATGTCGCAGACACGAGGGGATGCCGGCCAGATGGGCAGAATTCAGAGACGAAAGGAGAGATGGGCAGCCCCTCTGGGCCCACCACTGCACCGCAGCAGCCTCCTGCCCGTTGCGGAGGGAGCATCAGGCATGTCCCGAGCACTGGCACCAGACAGCGATGGCATGGCATGTCCCCAGCCATGCCATCTAGATCCCATGCCCCCGCTGGCTCCTAGCTGACATGCAAGGACACCTCCCTCCCTGTCTGAGCTGGCTAGAGGTGGGATCCATCTGCCAGCTGAAGTTTACAGAGAGTCAAGTGTAACCTGAGCTCTGTGTGTGTGTGTGTGTGTTTGTGTGTACGTGTGGTCTCGAGCCCAGGGCATGGAGCTGAGCTGAAGACGTCACAGCAGGGCGTGTCAGCCCTGGCTTCACAAACAGACTTCGGGTCATGAACTAAATAAACGGCATCCGGGAGTTGCTTCAGCTTCTGGCTGCTTAAACAATGCCTGCTTTATCTGGGCCATCCAAGGGGAGCAGAGGCAGTGGAGTGAAGGGACCCCCCCTGCCTCACCACCACCCTTCAGCTGTCGCCTCACTGCCCAGCCCTTATACAGGTTTGGTTTGAATCGCCCAGCCAGCAGATTCTGGTGCTAACCTCAGGCAAGGTAGCACACAGGATCTAACGGAGCTGCTGATCCCTGCCATGAACCCCCAGGAGAGACAGGGCTTGCAGGAAAGAAATGGGGGGAGGGGGCTGGAATAGTCTAAATGCCAGAGGACAAGGCTGGCTCTGCAGCCTGGGCAGTCTAGGCCAGGGGTTCTCAAATTTGGGGTCAGGACCCCTCAGGGTTATTACATGGGGGGTCGCGAGCGGTCAGCCTCCACTCCAAACCCCGCTTTGCAGCCAACATTTCTAATGGTGTTAAATATATTAAAAAGTGTTTTTAATTTATAAGGGAGGGGGAGTCGCACTCAGAGGCTTGCTATATGGAAGGGGGTCACCAGTACAAAAGTTTGAGAATCACTGGGCTAGGCTCTGGGCCGGCTCTCTGCATAGGAGGGATTTTCAGCCATGAGGCTGTGCCCTGAGGTGCTAAATGGGCAGGGAGAAGACAAGGCCAGGAACCCCTGACTCACGCTCTGACCTTGGGCAGGTCACCCGACCTCCTTGTGTTACTGAACGTGGTGTGAAAGGAACAGGATCCCCTGGACACTGTCCAGGAGCAGCATTTCCCTAGGGAACACGGACACATTCCTCCTGTCCCCAGAGCCCATGCAGCTCCAGGAGCCCCACTGCAAAGCCGCCACAGTGGGCTGGGTGCTAACACTGGGGGCCTGGCCAGGCAGAACCTTGCAGGCCAGTGCAACGAGGAGAGTCTGGCAGCAGGGAAAGAGGATGCTGGCTTCATTATTATTGTAGGGTTGCCAATGAATGTGCTGGGCTCCTGCTCCTTATTTATTTAGGGACCCCTAGGTTAAACTGTATTCGTTTTGAAAGAGATATTTGGCACCAGGGACCACGTGAGCAGAGGCTCCTCACCCTTCCCCTGGGATTCAGCGCACCAGCCCCTGCCAGTGCAATGGAACAGGGCCCTGCCTCTCCCCATCCATCTCCCTGGCTCTTAGAATCATAGAAGATCAGGGTTGGCAGAGACCTCAGGAGGTCATCTAATCCAACCCCCTGCTCAAAGCAGGACCAATCCCCAACTAAATCATCCCAGCCAGGGCTTTGTCAAGCCGGGCCTCAAAAACCTCTAAGGAAGGAGATTCCACCACCTCCCTAGGGAACCCATTCCAGTGCTTCACAACCCTCCTAGTGAAAAAGTTTTTCCTAATATCCAGCCTAATCCTCCCCCACTGTAACTTGAGACCATTGCTTCTTGTTCTGTCATCTGCCACCACTGAGAACAGCCGAGCTCCATCCTCTTTGGAATCCCCCTTCAGGTAGTTGAAAGCAGCTATCAAATCCCACCTCATTCTTCTCTTCTGCAGATTAAATAACCCAGTTCCCACAGCCTCTCCTCGTAAGTCATGTGCCCCAGCCCCCTAATCATTTTCATTGCCCTCCGCTGGACTCTCTCCAATTTGTCCACATCCTTTCTGTAGTGGGGGGCCCAAAACTGGACGCAATACTCCAGATGTGGCCTCACCAGTGCTAAATAGAGGGGAATAATCATTTCCCTCGATCTGCTGGCAATGCTCCTACTAATGCAGCCCAATATGCCGTTAGCCTTCTTGGCAATGAGGACACACTGCTGACTCATATCCAGCTTCTCATTCAGTGTAATCCCCAGGTCCTTTTCTGCAGAACTGCTGCTTAGCCAGTTGGTCCCCAGCCTGTAGCAGTGGATGGGATTCTTCCGTCCTAAGTGCAGGACTCTGCACTTGTCCTTGTTTAACCTCATCAAATTTATTTTGGCCCAATCCTCCAATTTGTCTAGGTCACTCTACCCAATCCCTACTCTCCAGCGTATTTACCACTCCCCCCATCTTAGTGTCATCTGCAAACTTGCTGAGGGTGCAATCCATCCCATCATCCAGATCATTAATAAAGATGTTGAACAAAACAGGCCCCAGGACCAAGCCCTGCAGCTCACCTCTTAGCCCAGCAGCTCACTCCCCTGCCCCAGTCAGTCCCTCTAGGCCAGATCTGAAGCAGCGACCTCCATAAGAGGGGAAAGATTACAGAGCAGCTGACGACCGGTCCCCCAAACCCAGTGCTGGAGTAGAACTCATGGCCAGCCCCACAGCCCAGCCCCTGTCCCCGGAGCCAGCCAGCGCCTGGGGCCCTTCCCCACAGCAGGTCAAAGCGAAGCATGGCTGTGTCCCTGGAGGCTTCGTAGCCTGGGGAGCTCCCAGGTGTCCACACAGCCCTTGGCCAGCACCCCATTGGGTTCACTACATTGCTCTGCTAGTCATTGTGTACGTGAGACAGCAGCAGCCCAGGATGGGCCATGACAGCTCCACCGTGCCCATGACACTCTGTACTACTGAGCAGCTCCCTGGCCTGTGACTTGGGGGAGCTGGAGGGGGAAGGTGCCTGTGAGTCGACCCAAGGTGAGGACTAGCCAGGGGTGCTGGGATCAGAGCTGGGGTGTGCTGCAGAACTGGCATGGCTTCGTTTGGGCCTACGATGGGGTGCCTGCCCCACACAGATGGGGAAAGAGTTAACGTGGGCCTGGGAGGCCAATTAACCCACCCGGTTGCACCCGAGTTGAGTCAGGCCTAATTAATGATGGAACCCAGCTGGGGAAGGTCTGGGTGGTGCTGTAAAGCGGAGGAAGTTTGCAGTAGAAGGGGGCTGCAGCCTCTCCTGCAGTAGGGAGTGATGAGAGTACTGGGAACGAGAAGACTCTGGCTGGGTGAGGAGAAGGTCCAAGGAAAGGGTTGGTAGGAAGAAGTCTGGGGGCTGATCCTTGACCGCCTGTCCTGGACTGGAACACAGAGTAGCAGGTGGGCCAGGGGTCCCTGACCAGACACTGTGGAGGTGACGTGAAGCCCTGAGAAGGAGCCATGGACTCCTGGATGCCCTGAGGAAAAGCTGTGCGGACCCTTGGGCTCAGAACTGAGGGCAGCGGAGTGGCTGGATGTTTGGTTCTGTTGGATTCCCCCCCCTGGAAGGGGTGGGATTGACCGTGGCCAGGCCAGGTCACAAGGAAAAGGCAGTCAGGCCCCTGCAGGGACTGTCGTGGCTGTTTATAAGGGGTCCTAAAAGAGAGCCTGCTACACCACGCCCAGCCGCCTCAACTCTTCCACCGGGACCACTGTCAGGGATCCGCGTCAGAGGGGTGCATTTCCGTGGGTCTGAAGAGCGGCAGGCGTGCGTGTGAGGTAGGGTGACCAGACAGCAAGTGTGAAAAATCAGGACTGGGGTGGGGAGTAATAGGAGCCTATATAAGAAAAAGACCCAAAAATCAGGACTGTCCCTATAAAATCGGGACATCTGGTCACCCTAGTTTGCGGAGCCCCAGGAAATGGCACTGCCTGCTGCCCATGTGCAGTAGCTTACAGGTACTTACTTCGCTGGCATGGAGCCCTGCTGAGCCTCGCTGGTTGCTTCCCAGCTCTCATACGGGCAGTGAGTAAAGCCAACCACACTCACCTGTGCAGAGTGCTGTTGGCAGGGTGGCTTGTGGTGCTCTGCCCCAGCACAGCGCAGCCCAGAGTCTCCGAAACATCCCGACCCCATCACTGTCAGGCTCTGGTTCCAGCGGGGGCTGGGCCAAACCGGCAGATTCTGCTCTACGTGCTGGGGATTAGGGTTCTGGGGCCTCGGCAGAGCTGTGTGTGGGGATCCCAGGAGTGGGATAGGAGGTGGCTGCAGATCAGGACTGAGGGGCTTTGGTAGAGCTACTCCAAGGTCCATCAGTAGCGCGCTCGCTCCCCAAGCTAAAAGAAAACCAAAGGGCTGCCGCTGGCCTGGGGGCTGCAGAGGCTGTTCGGAGAGTTGGTGGCAGATGAAAATAAAAACCATGAGCCCCAATGACCTGCCCTGGGGATGGCTACTTTCAGCCCTGCACAGTGAGCAGGCGGGTGCTGCTGCGGCCTGGCATCCTTTCCTTTCTCTGGCAATTGCTCCCAAGCCAATTGCAGTCAATGTGCACGTCCCTCCCCAAGGTTGTGCCAGCTGGTGTCTCTCAGTCTGAGTGGGCTGCCCACCACGCTCTCCTCGTCGCCTTGGTTTCTTTAATGAGTGGCTGCTTTGGGCAGACATGGCTCATGCGCTGCACCTTCGCAGGGTGCGGATGAGCTGCTTTGGAGCCAGCGCTGACCTCGGTCAGAGGCAGATCCGTTTAGGGGCTTGTGGGGCCCTGGGCCAAATCAAGAGTGGGGCCTCTCTGCACTCCTTCCACCTGCCGTCCCACCTCCGCTTCCACCGCCCCCCCCCACGCGCTCCTGCTGGGGAACAGGGTCGGGGTGTGGGGACTTGCCCAGTTCCTCGGCAGGAGCGCTGAGCAGGTCAGGACGTGGGAGCGCCCATTTTTCAGGGGCACCCCCAATTGGCTGGGGCCCCTGGCCCAATTGCTAATCCGCCACTGACCTCGGTGACACCAGTGCCTGCTCTTTGAAGTCAGGGGGCTAAGAGGAGAATTTAGTCCATTATAGGAGTCTACAGAGGGTTGGCTTTAGGCCGGCCTGGAGCCCTTTGTTGCTCTGCTCTGATGGAGGAGAAGCACTAAAAGGTATTTGTTCCCCTTCAGGTCTTTTTCTTCTGGCCTGAGGCCAGGTCCACACATAACATTGCACCAGTTCAGCTACAAGTGAGTTTTAAAACCAGTTTTGTTAAACCAGCGCAGACATCTTTAATTAGATGGATTTAAATGTGGCTTCTCTCAAGGGAGCTAGCGTTGGTAAAATGCTTGGCTCCAAGCCACGTCTGAACCGATTCAGGCCTTGTTGATGCACAGCAGTCGCACCCATTGCACTACATGGAAACTGATTGAGCTAGATTGAGACAGCCCCCTGGGGTGGGGGACCTTTTTTTGGTTCTAAAGGGCCATACATCGATTTGGGCCTTGCCTACGCATGGGAAAGTTGTACCAATTATGCCTAGATAGCAACGCAGGTCTAGTTATCCCAGCATAACTCCTGTGGGGACACTCTCATTGGGATATAATAATGGCCTTTTTTCAGTTCAGTTTAAACCCTTTTCCCAGCAATATAAACTCAACCCAAAAGGCCCTCCTGTACCAGTCCAAATGGTGGTTTAAACGACCCTAGTGTAATTTAATGTTTTAGCTTATCCCGATATAACTGTCCTGTGTAGACAAGCCCTCAGTTAAACCAGGACAAACGCCATCTGAAGATGTCTCCGCGGGGGTTTGCACCGGTTTAAAAAAATCGGTTTAAAACCTACTTTGAGTTCAGTGGCTGCAGCAAGTGGGTGTGGACCTGGCCTTAGAATGTTCAGCTTGGTATTCCCTGCAGTAGCTGGAGGACGGCTGGGAGGTATCGAGATGTTCACACCATAACTGAAAGGGCCAATGTTTATACAAGATGTTAAGTCATTGAAGTTACACAGGCGTTAAGAAAATACTCAACAAGCAAAGCTCTCCAGGCAGTTTCTGTCCAGGTATAACTATTGCAGCTAGGGATGGGGTTTTCTATCAATACACGTTAATTGGCACAAGCCCTAGTGTGGGTACAGTTATACTGGTATAAATGTGCCTTATTCTAGTCTAGCTTATTCTCCTTCCCATACTGAGGATAGCTATATCCATATATCAGAGGGGTAGCTGTGTTAGTCTGGATCTGTAAAAAGCAACAATGAGTCTTGCGGCACCTTAAAGGCTAACAGATGTATCGGAGCATAAGCTTTCGTGGGTGAATACGTGTCTTTGCATGTGCGTTTGACAAAGTGGATATTCACCCACGAAAGCTTATGCTCCAATACATCTGTTAGTCTTTAAGGTGCCGCAAGACTCAATATATCCATATAAGCACCTTTACAGTGGATAGCTGCATCCATGCTAGGGAGTTAACTGTGATGGGTGAGTTAGAATGGGACCATTTTGTGTGTGCCGGCAATGCCTAAGAATCTGGCTAAAATCCCTTCCTTTCTGAACAGCTCACCGTCCGCTCTCTTGGCTAGTCCTCTGGACTCCTCCAGCCTTGACGAGACCTGCATTTTTCTTGCCAAAAAACAAGGGGGCCAAACAAAGGTTTCCAAAGGAGCTCTGCTTTCCCTGCCATAACGGGCACACCCCCCAGTTCACTTTGCTGGTAGGTCACCTTAAAATATCCGCTTCTCCTGAATCTCCCTGATGTTTGCTCAGAGACAGGTTCAATGCTAACGCAAATACTGACTGCATCGTGGCATCACTTTGACACCTATTGTGCTGGCAGAAGAGCAAACTTGGGTGAGCTGGGCCAGCCTACTCCCAGCCTGGAAATGATATACAAGGAGACATTCTCAGGGCTCTCCATGGTCACAGGGCCTCCCTCACCAGAGAGGAGACACCACGCTCAGGGGAGGGCTGCCAAGGACACTGCCTGACCCTCTGGTTTCCTCGCTTGCACAGGGCCACAGCCACATGGGGCATCCCTAAACCCTGGCCTGGGTTCAGCAGTCACTGAATGGACAGATGCCTACACAGGAGTATATGTACTTTACTTATCTGGCTCCCTGTTACCATAGTATCTATCTATCTATCTATCTATCTATCTATCTATCTATCTATCTATCCACATATACAGAAAAAACAAACATAACAAACTACATAAATTTCTTAGAATAGATATGGGGTCGACAACCTTCAGCACGGGGCCAATCAGGGTAATCCGCTGATGGGCCGCGAGATACTTTGTTTACATTGACCATCCACAGGCACAACCCCCCGCAGCTCACAGTGGACGCAGTAGAGACGGGGAGGGAAGGAAGTGGGTACAGAGGACAGGGAAGCGGGGAAAGCATCCCATATCTCTGAGAATTTTTCTTGGGTATTTGTTATGGTATATAATTTTTTCCATGGTGACCAAGCTTATGCTGTCTACGTGCCACTCTTCAAGTGCTGTTCCATTTGTGTAGTACTGGCGTTTTAGCCATTATTAATGCTCCGCTGAGCCAAAGATTTTCAGATTTATTCTGCTTCGAATTACCATCCCGTAGGTTTAAAATGACATATTTAGCTTGACTCACAACTTTCTCTGATAGGGCAATTCAGTTCTGCCCAAAACATAAATGTATAGGAGCATCGCAGAGCATACGGGTTAAGTTAGCACCTGCGGAATCACAGCTCCAGCATTTGTCTGACGTAGCGGTACCTGCCTGGAACAGTCAGCATCACTGTATGATTTTCTGCTGGATTCATCTTAAGCAGAGGTCCAAGGAACAGTTGGGACCCCGGGTTTATCCTCGTACAGCCCTGTGAGGCAGGGCAGTGCTGCTGTTCCCATCCCACAAAGGGGAAACTGAAGCACAGAGAGGCGAAGGGCAGTGCCTGTGGCCAAAGTCTGAGCAATGGACTCTGCACCCCGTTGAGAGGTGATGTCTCTGGTCTGGGCTGAGGGAGGTTGGCAGCTGCCTGGGCTATGTGTGTTCTGTGACTTGGGTCCCTGGACTGTCTAGCTTGGCCCCAGATCCATTTAAATAACAAACATCCTCCCATGTCATTAGTTCAGAAAGAAATCGCCTGGCAAATAGCATTTCTGAGAGCTGTAAATAATGAGCTACTGCTCTCCAGTAATGTCAGCTAACAAGGGCGTTCCCGCCAGGCAAACAGTCCCTGTCAGCTGACCTCTCTCTCTGTAAACTCACAGCATGGTTCCCATCCGTGCCTTGGACGCTGGCACGTCTCTGGCAGATTTGCAGCAGGTTGTGGACTCTTGACGTCAGCCGGTGCGCTGCCCCCCTCCCCTTTGCAAATATTGTCACTTCCCCGGAGTTTGGCTGCATGTGGTGGGCAAGGAGCCAACACAATGAATTGTAAGGGGACAGGGTGTACCTTGGATCTGGAAACTGCAGTGCATCAGACTGGAGTGCCTTCCAAGTCAGGAAAGATGGGAAGTCCAGTGCGGATCGGATCAGAACCAGCGCGGACTTTGAGTCCAAACTGGCACTGAGCTGTGGACTTGTATCAAAAGGTTGGGTTCCCTCTAGCTTTGAAAATTCTTGATCATTTTCAGTGCTGCTAGATTGAGAGGGCAGGAAGTTCTGGTAGATCCACCTTCCTGCAACCAGCAGGAGATCTGGGTCGCAGTCCGTAAGCTGAAGTCTGGGAAGGAACCAGGGGTTTGTAACATCACCCCTACATAGCTGAAGTCAGGTGAGAGTATTTTTGATCCATGGCTGTGTAGGCTCTTCCAGACCATGTGGTGCCTTAATACCATCCCTGATGACTGGAAGAAGGGTTTTTTTCTGCCTCTGTTCAAAAAAGAGTGATGAGGCCAAATATAACAACTATAGCAGTATTATGCTGTTGTCAGTCCTAGGGAAAGTCTTCGCTTCCATGTTAATGTCTTGAATCAATGATGCACCAGATAGCAAAGGCCGGGATGCTCATTGTGGTTTTAGACCAGGTCATTCCACTGTTGACCAGATCTTTACCTTGATGCAGCTCCTTGAGAAGATGGCTGCATTTAAGAAGCCGTGCACAGCACTTCTTCTAGACTTCTGTCAGGCCTTTGATCCCATGCGTCGAGCAAGTCTGTGGGGTCTCATGGGGCATTCCAGCATCCCTGGGAAGGCAGTGTCCCGGCAGTGTCCAGGACAGCTCAGTATTAACCTGTCTGGGCAGGACATTGAGCAGGTGGCAGCAGTCGGATATTTGGGAAGAATCATAGAGAATGATGGAGGATGCTCGAAAAATGTGGATGCTCGTATAGCAGCTGCTGCAGCCATGTTTCAGGCCCATCCCTAGCCCATAACGACATCAAGCTTGCTACGAAGCTGTGGATCTACAGAAGCCCATTATACCAACTCCGCTGTATGGAAGTGAAACAGGGGCACTGAAGAACACTAGGTTGATTATTGTGGTTCTCAGCAGCTCTGTCAGCAGCTCCATAACAAGGAGCTGGGCAAGATTAGAAACAAGGATAGTCAAAGCCGAACCCAGCAGCCACTTCCATCAGCCCTGGCTCCATTTCAATAATTTCTTGGACATATAAGAATGGAAGACCGATTAATTCAGAAGTGTGTGTATCAAGGAATACTGCTGCATGCCTGGTGATCATGTGGGCACCAAAAGTTTTGGGGGCTCACCAAGATTGCCTGTGATGGATATGCACTGAATATACAATCTGACCACCTTAAGCACCTCACCAGAGATCAATCCGGGTGGCACTTGATTTACACAGAGGCCACGTCCCTTTGGTATTTGCCATGATGATGAGGAGAACCATATGATGAGCCTGCTGTCAGAGCTAGTGGGCTTTATTCTTAACACCTGATAACTCTGGGGGGCTAAGAGAACACCCAGCTAGTCTGCTAACACTAGCAGGCCCTGCTCTGTAACTGACTGGCAGATGCCAACAGGCAAAAGGCACATGGCCCCAAAGCACCTTGAGTCTGATATTCTGTGACTCTCCACCAGTGCAAAGTGGGTGTGAAATGCTCCCATCCTGCCCTGGGAGCTGTGGTTAGATGTTTGGCTGCATGTGTGTGTTTCTTCTGTGTGCACGTGTATTTTTTTGCAATATCAGCCCTGCTCTTGCCAGATTCTGTGAGCAGGCCCTGCCTCACACCAGGCCTCTAATTCAAGGGCTTATGTTTCAGTCTCTCTTCCTGCTACACTGGCATGTTCCACCCCCTCTGCTGTTGTGTTGCACAGCTGTAAGCCACTGCACAAGTGGCGACTCAGTGTCCTTGTAGTCGGCGGAGCTATGCGACTTTGTACCAGCCGGAGAGGTGTCCCTTGAGCGCGTGGCTGGAGAGAAGGGTGCCTGAAGGCCCCCAGGTGCTGGTATTTGCAATGACACAGGAAAGAGACCAGCGCTTGACAAGATCAGAGACATACAGGGTTCTCCTGCTGATATTTGTGCATAGCTGGGTGTGTCTGGAGCTAATGACGCTGCGGTTTGAAGTCCGAGGAGATAAGCACTGGAATGGAAAGCTGCGGCTAGGATGAAGCTCCAACCATCTGCAAAGGGTGTGAGGCTGACTCCAGATGGGAGAAGCTCAGAGCAGTTTGGCTCCCAGGGCAGGTCTGTCCTGGTTTTAGCTGCACAGGGCACTGACCTATCTCTAGTTCTGCAACCAGAGAAACAGCTCCCTGATCCCTGCTGGGGCCACCGTGTGATTCCTTTATAGAAATCTCACACACCAATGGCAGGAGAATGGCGTAAGTGGGGCTGGAAGCACCAGCAGAACTCTGGGCAAACTAGCTGTCTCATCTTCATGTGCCCTGCATTTGCCAGGGCTCGAGAAGCTGGAGGAATAAGGATGACTCTTTGCCCTGGGAGGATTTTGTGTCTTGATGTATCGCGACCCCCAAGGTGTGAATGTGCCGGGCAGGGTTCCATCCCTGTTGGAGATAGAGGGGTCAGACTGAGCCAGATACATGCAGTGTCATGGAAACTCTTTTCCAAGCACTCCCTTGGGTGCCCTCCCTCCCATCTCCCGCACACCCCACCAATACAGTGTCTCTTTGTCACCATCACAATGGTGCTGATCACATCTCTAACCCACTGCCCTGTCCCCCAAATTAGCATGAAGCTCATTTGCCCCCAAAGGAGTCTTGGAGGACAAGATTATGGGGATAATTATAGGGTGTTGCCTTTTATTACAGGCCTTTAGAAAGGGAGCTCAGACCCAGGGCCCTGGGAGGCCTTTGATCTCAGCCTTTGAAACCCTATAGCCCTGGTTACGGGGACAGTTTCCATGTCGATCGTTTCCATGTGGGAACAATGGGCCCTTTATGCAGCCAGCCTGGGCTGGAGCACCCGTCTGCCCCCCCACCCCCCTCCCCCCGACAGTGCCATGTACCAGCTGGGGAAAGGGATGGGATCTGGATCAGAGTTCAAGTCAACATCTATAAACAGTATTCTTTCTCTGGGAGCAGCGTGCACGGGAAGGCCTGATCTGTCACATGCAAATTGCATGAGAGAGGGAGGAGAGGAGGTGCAGCATAGACAGGCAAGGTGGGGCTATCTGGGTGAGGGCACTGGTGGCCCCTGCATGGAGAGGGGTCAGCCACCATTTGTCTGTGCTCCCCCTGGAGTCCACTAGTGCTTTGGTTGGGGAGGGGACGTGGCCAGGACTCTCGCTGCCTCTTTCACAGTGGCTGGCTCCTGGAAGGGGAGCGTGTGCTCCAACCTGCCGAAGCTATAGGCAGGCCAGGCTCCTGGAGACACCACAGCTGCCCCGATGTCCCAAGGCTCTGGCCCTGGAACAGTGCAACCTCCGCCCCTCCGAACAACAGAGCCCTCAGTCGGAGACAGATGTGCCACTCTCCTGTGCCCATGGTGAGGGTTAGGGTGGGCACTGACCACCTGGCCATCAGCAGACTCAACGTCGCACAGGGGATTGGCCCCAGTGCTGTCAGGTCTGGTGGAGTATGCCCTCTGTGGGGGAATTTCCCAGTTACCTTCAGGAAATGTCACACACTGGATCATTTCTCCCAGTGCACAGAGGGTGATGCTGGGGATGGGCCTGGAGAAGAGTATGATCGCTGCAGGCACTGAATTCCTTTCTAGATCCCCAGCTCAGGGATGGCACAGAATCACACAAATGCAGGGCTGCAAGGGACCTCGAGAAGTCATCAAGTCCAGCCCCTGCGCTGAGGCAAGACCAACGAAACCTAGACCAGCCCTGACAGGTGTGTGTCCAACCTGATTTTAAAAACTTCCAATGAGGAGAATTCCACCACCTCCCTGGGGAGCCTGTTCCAGAGCTTAACTCTGAGTTAGAAAAATTTCCCTAATCTCTAATCTAAATCTCCTTTACTGCAGATTAAGCCCGTTACTGCTTGTCCTACCTTCAGTGGACATGGAGAACAGTTGATCACACTCTGCTTTATATCAGCTTTTTGCATCTTTGCCAACTGTTCTGAGGTCCCCACTCAGTTGTCTTTTCTCCAGGCTAAACATGCCCAGTTTTTTTTAACCTTTCCTCATAGGTCAGGGTTTCTGAACCTCATTTTGGTTGCTCTCCTCTGGACTCTCTCCAATTTATCCACATCTCCTGTAAAGCATAGTTCCCAGAACTGGACACAGACTCCAGCTAAGGCCTCTCCATGCCAAGTAGAGTGGGACAATTACCTCCCTTTTCGTGTCTTACATATGGTCGTTGCCAGAACCAGCTCCACTCTCCAGCACCACCAGCAAAATAACCCTGATGTAGATAAGTGGCTGCTGCTGGTGGACCCCGTGGTAGATAGGGAAGACCTGAGCCAACATTAGCAATTCGGGGGCATTTTTGCAAACCTCCTTAGGGTAGAGAAAGGTTTGGGAAGGGAGCTGGTTCCTTGGCCGGGTCTGCAGTGTGAACAAAGGCATCGTTAGAAAACAGGTTAACTCAGTGTAGCTTTGTCACAGGGTTAAGGACAGCGGGGTTAGCTGGATGTGGCTAGAGCTCTGGTCCCCTACTTAGAACATTTGCTAACGTGATGCTTTTCCCCTCTATACGTACAGAGAAGGCCTGAGTTTCCTACCCACATGTCAGTTGTGATGGTGATTTGTGTGACGTGGGTGTCTCTCTGTTAGGAACGGCTCTTTCCAGGGTCATGCTGGGACTGTGTGCAGAGGGTGAAACATTCGCAACACCACCCGGGCAAAAAACGGAACTGTGTGGATTGTCTTGGCAAAGCGCGCGACCATCCCAAATTCCCCACCTCTGACCTGCAGGGTGTAAAGCCAGTGCCAGCTCCTGGAAGCTGGGAACCACAGTGCCAGGTGGGATGGGCTCCAGTTTTCATTGATCCATCAATTCCAAGGCCAGAAGGGACCATGGTGATTATCTGGTCTGACCTCCTGGATAACACAGGCCAGAGACCTGCGCTGAGTTAATTCCTGTCTGAACTAGAGCAGATCTTCTTAGAAAAACATCCAGGCTTGATTTTAAAATAGCCAGTGACGGAGAATCCACCACAGTCCTTGGGAAGTTGTTCCAATGGCTAATTATCCGCACTATTAAAAATGTGCATCTTATTTCCAGTCTGAGTTTGTCTAACTTCAACTCCCAGCCATTGGATCCTGTTCAACATTCATCTGCTGGACGGAAGAGCCCAGTATCAAAGGGTTGTACTCCATGAAGGTACTTACAGACTGTGATCCAGTCACCTCTTAACCTTCTCTCTGTTAAACTAAACCAATTAAGCTCCAGCGTCTCTCACTACAGGGAATGTTTTCCAGTCCCGCAATAATTTTTGTGGCTGTTCTCTGACCCCTCTCCAATTTCTCAACATCCTTCTGGAATTGTGGGCTCCAGAACTGGACACAGGATCCCAGCAATGGTCGCACCAATGCCAAATGCAGAGAGAAAATAACCTGTCTACTCGTATTAGAGATTCCCCTGTTTATACAGCCAAGGACTGCATTGGCCTTTTTAGCCACAGCATCACACAGCATCATCATGTTCTGCTGATTATCCACCATGACCCCCAAGTCTCTTTCATAGTCTCTCCTTCCCAAGATAGAGTCCCCCATTCTGTACGTGTGTCCTGCATTCTTTGTTCCTAGATGTGTAACTTTACATTTGCCCAGACCCAAACATGTATTGTTTGCTTGTGTCCCGTTTACCAAGCGATCCCAGATCGCTCTGTATCAGTGACCTGTCCTCTTCCTTCTTTACCCCTCCCCCAATTTTGGTGTCATCTGCAAACTTTATCAGTGATGATTTTATACTTTTTTCCAGGTCAGTGATAAAAATGCTAAATAGCGTGAAGCCAAGAACCAATCCCTGCGGGGACCACACTGGAGTCACCCTCGCTAGGTGATGGTTCCCCACTTACAGTTATGTTTGGAGCCCTATCAATTAACCAGTACCAAATCTATTTAATGTGAGCTGGGTTAATTTTATTTCATTCTAGTTTCTTAATCAAAACATGTCATCTTATCAAATAAGGCAACCAGTTAGTGTGACAGGATCTATTTTCCATGTTGATTGGCATTGGTTACATCCTAGCCCTCTCTTTTGTGTTAATCAAATCCCATAACAGCTGCTCCATTGTTCTGATTAATGGAGGGCTGGACTGGTCTTCAGATGGACAAACTAGTGAGAGGCCACTCTGCCTACTCAGTTCTCAACAGAGATACTCTGAGGTGGGGTTGGCCATCACAGAGAGAGAGGTATGTGTATGGGGATGGATAACTAGAGAGAGCTAGAGGGAGGGGTGTTTGTGGGAACAGAGAGATAGGAAGCAAGCTAGATAAAGGAGTGCATATGGGGATAGACAGAGGAGTGTATATGGGGATGGGCGGATAGAAAGAGGAATACTTCCCCTGCATTCCCTGTTTAATACCAGCTGATATGACAGTACTTGAGTGTGGTGTGTTAGCAATAGAGATGCAACACTCTACGGGTTTCCATCTCAATTGGGAAGAATCCAAAGACTGGGAGTGGCACAGAACAGTAGGTTTCCTTATAGCTTGAGGATTTCACTGACGTCTGCTCTTGTGCAGCTAGTATCCAATAGATGGGCTTGCAGGCCTGCTTCCGATCCACTGCTTGCTCTCTCTGCAGATACGGGGGGGAGTGGGGGAGTGGGACACTGCCTAGTGTCTCAGCTGCTGACTCTTTCAGATGGCCTGAAACACAGAGCACCTGTGATTGCTCTGGCCTAACGGCACGGACCTAGCACTCAGGTGGTTCAGTATCTGTGCTTGCCACCTGTTCTTGTTACTGCAAGAGGAGTGGTCTTTTGTTACATCCATTGCTCTGTTACTGGTTCTGCTGGAGCATTCCCTGGCAGGGGAAATGATGGAGTAGAAATCAGAATGCCAGATCGCTTTGTAGGTCTGATTAACAACGTACTGACTTCTCTCTCCAGGTGACCCATTGAAACTCATTTCTGGCTGCCAGCGTTTGGTATCACTTTCTGCACTGCATGGTTATAAATAGCAGAGGCTGCAAAACACTTCGATGATGCTGAATCCTGCAGAAAGGCAAGTTGCTTCACGTGGCCATTTGCTTCCAAACAGACTGGAACCCTTAAGGATGCTTTAAAGGCCACCACGGAATGTGGTCACTTGTGACAGGTTCATCCCTTAACGTGTAGTAAGCCCCAAATTGTCCTCCTTTCAATTCAAGTATTATTGAGACATGTCTAGGGAATTCTCGGACCCAGATTTCCAGAACTTTGTGCTGAGAATGAACACCCGGTTTGCACAAACAGTTTCTGCACAGCTGCAGCTGCAGGCCAGTGCAGTATTTGCATGGAGAAATGGCCAGTTAAATGCATAACTAGCCACCTGGGTGCACAGTTATGGTGACACTGTGCAGTGATGGCACATTTACATTTTGCACGTGACTAGTAATTTGTATTGTAATAGTGCCTGTCATGGATTGGGGCCAGGCACAATAACACCATGTGTACACAGCTTAGATCAGAGGTGGGCAAACTACGGCCCGTGGGCCACATCCCACCTGTGGGACTGTCCTGCCCGGCCCCCGAACTCCTAGCCCGGGAGGCTAGCCCCAGCCCCTCCCCTGCTGTTCCCCCTCCCCCACAGCCTCAGCTCGCTCCGCCGGCGCCATGCTCTTGGCGGAGGGGCTGTGAGCTCCTGGGGTAGCGCCGCTGCAAGCCTGGCCTGACCCAGTGCTCTGAGCTGCATGGTGGCGGCAGCACAGCCTGGATCCAGCCAGGCAGCGCGGCCGTAGCGCCACCAGCCACTAGTGCTCCAGGCAGTGCGGTAAGGGGGCAAGGAGCAGGGGGGGATAGACGGCAGGGGAGTTCAGGGGGGTGGTTGAGTGTGTGTGTGTGTATAGGGGTAGGGGTGGTCAGGGGGAAAACAGGGGGTTGAATGGGGGCAGGGGTCCTGTGGTCCATTGGCCTGGAAACTGTGGCCAATGGGAGATGCAGAGGCGGAACCTGTGGATGGGGCAGTGTGCAGAGCCACCTGGCCACACCTCTGCATAGGAGCCAGAGAGGGGACATGCCGCTGCTTCTGGGAGCTGCTTGGGGAAAGCGCTGCCCAGAGCCTGCACCCCTGAGCCCCTCCCATGCCCCAACCCCCTGCCCCAGACCCAGTCCTGATCCCCCTCCCGCCTTCTGAACCCCTCGATCCTGGCTTGGAGCACCCTCCTGCATGCCAAACCCTGTATCCCCAGCCCCACCCCAAAGCCTTCATCCCCAGCCAGAGCTATCACCCTGCCACACCCCAACCCCCTGCCCCAACCTGGAGCCTCCTACTGCACCCTGAACTCATATCTGGCCTCAGCCCAGAGCCCGCACTCCCAGCCAGAGCTCTCACCCCCTCCCACACACCAATCCCCAATTTTATGAGCATTCACGAGGATTGTGTATTTGGGTTGGAGATGGGATGTGGGGGGGGGGATGGATAGAATGAATATTGGACATTCTCACTCTGAACAGCAGCCTCAGTGAACCCTCCTCGTTTGAATTCTGCGTGTGCTTCCTCTGCCCTCCGCTCTTGCCTCCTCTCCAATAACCTTCAGCTTTTGCAAATCAAATAAGGATGGGGCTGGCCGTCACGCAGCTGAGCAGCTAGGGCCAAGGGGGAACAGAACACAGGGCCCCTCATTTGCCAGTTAAATTCCTGAAGGAGAGGGAGCCGTGCCCAGGAGCTGGCTGGGATGGCAGAGCCATTCCCTGGGTTTTTAACAGAGCTGAAGGAATCCTGCCCCAAACTTACCTGCAAACGTGCATTTGAATTTTTCAACACCTTTCCCTGGCCAAGGAGCTATGTCGGGTCAGCCGGTGCGGGGTCCCCTCCCAAGCGTGGCAAGCACCCCTCACTCAGGAGTCTTCATTAACCCGCAAAAGGCTGAGCAGCGCGAGGAGACCACCCAGCAGCACACCCACTGCCTAGCCTCAGCCACCTGCCCCACTCCGGCTCATTCCACACAAGCAGCGTGGTTACCTGAGCTAACCAGGGCAGGGGGAGCCTCCTCCTTTGGCCAAGCCCAGCATGTCGGTGCCTGCCCATACCTGGCCTAGCTCCCACGGGCATGCCAGCAAAACTAACCCTTCGCTGTGGCTGGGAGCGCAGGATCCGGGCCGCCCCATGTAACCTGGCCATCTGCCACCATGGGCCCTGACCTAATCACCTGACCCCAGTTCCCCAGAGAGTCTGGCCTGGCAAAGATGCCTGGGAGTTGGCTAACCTGGAGGAAGGGCCTGTGCGGGGAAGGGGAAAGCCCTTGCCGGCTCAGACAGGGAAGCCGGCTCTACTGCCAGCTGGTGGAGAGCAGGTGCCAGGAACAAAGGTGGCATCCTTCCTACACCTGAACCGGGGCAGCGAATACTGTGGAGAGCTTATGAGAATGGCCCTGAGCTCCTAGCCCATGCACCACACAGCAAGTAATTTGTTTGCCTTGGCACACAGATGGGTATCTGCTTTGCCAACCAGGGGGTGCGCCCGGCAAGATCGCTCCCAGATTCCCCTATATCCCATTTAAATCCCCTGGCCCACACCCAGCTACACCCCATTAACAGACCCACTGCATCTTCCTTTAGCAGCCCTGTAAGCAGAGACAACACTGGGGGGCAGAGGGGGTGTAGTTCCCCAGCAGTGCAGGCCCCAGTGCAGGGAAGCTGTAGTGTAGACAGGGCCCAGGCGTGGTGCCTACCAGCTCCAAGGCGGGTAGAGTCGCTGCACCCGGAGGGTGGCACCTCTAAATTTGTCCCAGGGAGGCAGCTGGGATGACAGGTCAGGGCTGCGAAGGTGGGCAGGGAGGGTGAGGGGTTAGCTGGTGCTATGGGAGTGAAAGGGATCACTGTCCAGCTGTTAGGCCTGAATGAAAATATAGCAGGCAAAACAGTTATGCCAACCTGACTAAAGTCAGGCTAACAGAGGTTTCTGGGTAATCCCAGAGTGGAAAAGTACTGAGAAGCAGCATTGTTTTACAGAGCCCTGGAAAACGTAAAATAAGCCTGAGATAAGCCAGGGATTGCATTTCTGGCATACCATTAGCTGTGCTAAGGACAGTGTTTGAAGAACTGATAAGAAACTCTAGCATAGAATCATAGAATCATAGAATCTCAGGGTTGGCAGGGACCTCAGGAGGTCATCTAGTCCAACCCCCTGCTCAAAGCAGGACCAAACCCAACTAAATCATCCCAGCCAGGGCTTTGTCAAGCTTGACCTTAAAAACCTCTAAGGAAGGAGATTCCACCACCTCCCTAGGTAACCCATTCCAGTTCTTCACCACCCTACTAGTGAAAAAGTTTTTCCTAATATCCAGCCTAAACCTCCCCCTCTGCAACTTGAGACCATTACTCCTTGTTCTGTCATCTTCTACTACTGAGAACAGTCTAGATCCATCCTCTTTGGAACCCCCTTTCAGGTAGTTGAAAGCAGCTATCAAATCCCCCCTCATTCTTCTCTTCTGCAGACTAAACAATCCCAGTTCCCTCAGCCTCTCCTCATAAGTCATGTGCTCCAGCCCCCTAATCATTTTTGTTGCCCTCCGCTGGACTCTCTCCAATTTATCCACATCCTTCTTGTAGTGTGGGGCCCAAAACTGGACACAGTACTCCAAATGAGGCCTCACCAGTGCTGAGTAGAGGGGAATGATCACATCCCTCGATCTGCTGGAAATGCCCCTACTTATACAACCCAAAATGCCATTAGCCTTCTTGGCAACAAGGGCACACTGTTGACTCATATTCAGCTTTTCGTCCACCGTAACCCCTAGGTCCTTTTCTGCAGAACTGCTGCCCAGCCACCCACGGTTCAGATTCTAATTCTCTGGTTGAATTATAGGTTTGTTTAAAACTCCCCTGTATTTCTAACTTTTGGGTGTTGTTAAAATATAATTAATAATCTAAAGTTGTAGACATAAAGTCTAGGCATGTGTGTATATTAAAAGTGTCTAGTTTTAAGTTGTTAAACAAAGGGGGGTGGATTTTGCTCAAGTGAGTGATGTATGACGTAATAAAACTGTCTATATAGGCTAATGCTAAGCTGTAAAGAGAGGCTGGTTCTCACTGGAGACGAGTAGCTCTTTACTGATGCGTGCACTTGTCAATAAAGAGTTTTTTTTGATCGGACCTTGCTGGTGTTGCCTGTCTCTCTGTGAACAGACAACGAACTTCGCTGTTGGGGTTAAAGTCCCCAACACAGCGAAGGAGAGGGAGGGGCAAGCCCTGGGCGTGCTGAGGGTCCTGGGGGAGCCGTCAATCAGGAGTGAGTACAGAGCCTCCGAGGAGCAGGCTGTGGGGGAGGGGGCAAACAAAGGCAGAGCAAGGAGGAGGAGGATGGTGAGTAGGCCAGGGCTCCAGCCATGGGAGCCGGGCAAGGCTGGGGGCAGAAGCAGAGGGCTTTTCCAAGTGATGTCTGCCACTGGATGAGCAGATACCCACATCTGCCCAGCAGCTTTACCTGCCAGAATATACACCAGGACTTCCCCTGTCCCACTGCCTGCACCACCCTCCCCTGCACGCCCCCATCCTGCTGGCATCCAGGCCAGCTCAAGTATCCATTCCGGCCAATGCCCACCCATGGCTCGGGCCAAGCTGACCTGGCAGCTTTCTGGCTCCCAAAGCCGATCCATGCAGAGGCCTCCCTGTGGAGCAGAGAAGGGGATCTGGGGAAGAGAGCCCCAGCTCGAGAGAGAAACACCTCCTGCAGCGGGACTCGGCGCTGGCAGCTCCACTGAAGTCAGTAGCAGCTCTTGGATGCTGCTGGAGTGGCACAAAGAAGCTGCAATCGGGCCTGGAACATTTTCAAGATCGGGTCCGAACAGCACGTCTATGCGTGTGGACAGGCATGTCCGTGTGTACATGTGAGTGTGTGCATGCGTGGTTGTGTTTCACAAAGTGACAGGGAGGCGGAAAAGCAGAGCCACTCAGACAACACCCCCCGCCCCCCGAGCTCTCCTGGGACTTCCTTCGCTGAGCCTGGGGGGGCTGCTGCCCTTGGGGAAAGCAAGCGAGGTAGCAGGTTATACCCGCCTGGCCCACGGGGGAGGTGGAGTGCAGAGCTGGGCACTGCCCGGTGCTACCTGCAGAACCACTCAGTGATGCAGCGGAAGGTTGCAGGGTGCTGGGCCAGATGCCGTCCTTGCACACGGCTCGCTTGGCACTCATGGGGTTAAGGCAGAGCTCTATTTCCGGGCCTGTCTCCTGATGATTGTGTGTTCCCGAGCCGCCCCGTGTTCCGTAACATGATAGTGTTCCAGTTGGCCATGGGTTTGTGGTCCCAGCACACTGCCTCTCACGCACAGGGTCTGTCTGTTGATAAAATCAGAGACCCCTTAACCCTCTGGTGGGGAAACCAAGGCACAGAGCATTTTAGGGTCCTGGCCGAGGGCATGCAGCCAGCGGCAGAGCCAGGCATGGAACCCAGGAGTCCTGACTCCTCACCACCTGCACTACCTCCAATGCCATAGCATCTGAGTGCCTCACAAGCTTAACTGTCTTAATCCTCACACACCCCTGTGCGGTAGGGCAGGGCTATTATCCACATGGCACAGAGGGGAAACTGAGGCACAGAGGGACTAAAGGACATGCCCAATGTCAGACAGGCAGTCTGTGGAAGAAAAGGGTCTCCAGTGAGCCCTGAGCCCCACACCTTCCCAAAGCCAGGAATAGAAGGGCCCTCTCTTGGGAAGAAGGATGGGCTCATGGATTGGTCCCTGTCTGGCCCCTCAGGAGATCTTGGATCAATTCCTGGCTCTTCCGCAGATTCCCTGGGTGCCCCTGGGCAAGTCACATGGGCCCAGATCATCACAGGCATTTAAGCTTCTAACTTCCATTGATATCAATGAAGATCTAGGCCTTAGCTGCTCTGTGCCTCAGTTTCCCATCTGGACACTGACGATAGCAGTGCTGCCTGCCCCAGTGGGGTGGATGACAGTGCGTATGGAGGAGTTCAGATGGGATGGTGCTGGGGCCAGGTAAGTGCCTGGGCAGCTGGAACCCAGGAGTCCTGACTCCCGGCTCAAGCCACAAGACCTCACTCCCAGAGAGTGACTGCTAGGGCCATCCGAGTTTCACTCAGTGCCAATGCAGCAGGCAAGAGCTGCCCTCTGCCCATACGGTGGCTGGCTGAGACCTTGTGGCTGCTTTGCAGGTGACTAAAGGTGAGTGACTGTGCACTGGGGTTGGTGCGCATCCCAGCAGGTGGGCGCAGGCTGGCCCAGAGAGGTGCAGAGAGCGGGAGGATGAATCAGGCAGAAACCGCTGCCCTGGTGCTGTGTGGCTGTACGGGCCACAGGAACCTGCCTCGCTGTGAGAGCCTCAGACAGGAGGACCCAGAGGAGAACTACCCAGCAAAGACCTCCCACCCCAGCTTGCTATGCCTCAAACCCTCTAGGGACATTCCCACCCACCATGGAAAGCCCCTGCTCCTAGGAAGTGTCTGTACCCCCATATACTTTGTCCCCTAAGGCAAGCCCCAACCCCGACTAGAAGACCCCAGCCCACAGAAGACAGCACATCCCCACCCAGAGCAGCAGGACACAGACAAACCCTCCCCAGGGGAGAATCAAACCTGATCCCCCCTAGGCAGACTATCCATCCTGAGCCTCCTCCCCAGAGCAGAACCCTCCTAGGAAGAGACTCCACTGCCGCCCCCTGCCACTCCCACACACAGGAGGGACCCTTACCCTCAAGCAATGTTGTCAGCTCTTGGAATTGCATACTGAGTCTCACAGTCATTGCTGCTTTGCCTTAAAGCCCCAGCTCCCGGAGTCAGGTGATAACAGGAGATTCTCAGCTTTGTAGTCAGCATCTGGTGCTGGGGAGGAATGTGCCCCCTACAGGCTCCAGGAGGTGAATAAAGGACCTACCATATGTACCTGTGACAATCTCAGGATTGTGATTTTGGAGCCCTTGGGGTTAGTGGCACTGCCCCAGAGATCCCATCACCTAGGCAGGGCCCCGTCTCTCCCACCGCATGCTCCCCCAAGGGGTCCAGGCAGCCACCGATCAGTCCATCCCACTCTGCCCAAGCCAAGGCAGAGGCACAGGCCTTCTCCATTGGAGCATCCCTTTTGCCTTGAAGGCGAGTGTCCTGTGCAGGTATCATGGGTCCCCTTCCCACCAGTGAGACATGTAGGTTACAGCCCCAGTTTCAGAGCCTGGCTCTGCGGCTCAAGCTGTAAGAGTTGCTGCTCTCAGCTCGGGAGAGGCCCCCTTGGGTCCCTGATGGTGGGCACTCAGGATGTGTGTATGCAGGGACGGCTCCAGGCACCAGCTGACCAAGCACATACTTGGGGCGGGGCAGCGCTTGGGTGTTTTGGTTTTTTTGGTTCGGCTGGGCGGCACTGGAGGGTTTTTTTTGTTTCGGCTGGGCAGCGCTTGGGGGAGGAGCAGCGGTGCGGCACTCAGGGAGGGGCTTGGGCGGCAGTGCTCAGAGGGGGCGGGGGCTTGGGTGGTGTGGCGAACTGGGAATGTTCTTAATGTTTTCTCTGAATACTGTGTTGGTGCCTCAGTGTCCCCTATGCAGTTCTTAAGTATCTAGGTGGTGGAATAAGGGTGTGTGATTGCTACAGAGCAAAGGGCCAGTGCACCTAAATGCCTGGCACTCTGTCTAGTAGCAACTGACGGCCTGGGCCCCTTCTCTGCAAAGGTGCCAACTGAAGGTGTTGGAGACAAAAAGGTCAGGTGACCTCCTGGCCCGGGAAAGGAACTGGGCAGAGGAGGAGGGGCTGGAGGGGTTTTCAGTCTGGAGCTGGCTGGGGACGAGGAGTGAAGTGCAGATGTGGGGGTCTGGCTCACTGCCCCCCAGAATGGACCCGGCCAAGGGGTCCGGTTTGCGGTACCTACAAGCTCTGTTTTAGACCATATTCTTGTCATCTAATAAACCTCTGTTTTACTGGCTGGCTGAGAGTCACGTCTGACTGTGAAGTGGGGGTGCAGGACCCTGTGGCTTCCCCAGGACCCCGCCGGGGCGGGCTCGCTGTGGGATGCGCACGGAGGGGCAGAGGATGCTGAATGCTCCAAGGAGAGACCCAGGAGGTGAAGCCATGTGAGCTTCTTGCCCTGGAGACAGTCTGCTCCAAGGGAGAGGAGGCTCCACAAAGTCCTGACTGGCTTTGTGGGGAGCAGTTCCAGAGCATCGCCCAGGGACTCTGTGACAGGTGGCGCAGTGCTCGGAGTGGGGGGTTGGGCGGTGTGGCGCTCGGGGGGGCGGGGGCTTGGGCGGCATGGCGCTCGGGGAGCGGGGGGCTTGGGCGGCGCTTGGGGGGGATCGGCGGCGTGGCGCTCGCGGGGGGGGGGGAATGTTACAGAAGGCGGGACTCTTTTTTTTTGCTTGGGGTGGCAAAAATGTTAGAGCCAGCCCTGTGTGTATGGCTGACAGTGACACAGTAAGAGGCTCCGTTCAGGGAGCTTGGAAGTGGGTTCACACCTCCTGTAGCGCTGGGAGTTTTCCCCCAAGGGGAGCCAGGCAGATCAAGTTGCTTCCACCCTCTCCCAGGGTTAGGTGGGGTGACGGAAGAGCAAGGGGCCTGGTTTCAGAGGAAGTAAATTCCCCCCCCCTTTGTTCCTGTGCAAACAGAGTGTGTTTCATTCAGTAACATCCCAGAGCCTGGCAGGAACCAAACCCTGATGCTTGTCACTCGGCAGCCGCTTTCTTGCCCAATTTGTTGTGTGAGGGGCTCTTTGAGAGCTCCTGGAATGGGGTTGAGATAGGAGCGGGATTCCCCTGGTGGCACATGTCGCTTCCCCTCTTCCTACCATCCTGAGAGAAAGGGACAATCGCAGGCACGAGGGCCGTGCGAACCAGCCGGATGACATTGCAGATTTATTCTTTGCAGCGTGGTAGCTTTTAGAGACCCCCACTCAAAGTTGCAGCACCTATGTGCTAGGCACAGTACAAACATACAGGGAGAGGCAGCCCCTGCCCCACAGCACTTACAGTCTTAACGGAGAAGGGGAAACTGAGGCACGGAGCTGTGCAGTGACTTGCCCAAGGTCAGGCAAGTGGCTGAGCCAGGAGGAGAACCCAGCTCTTTCTCTCCACTAGCTCACGCTGCCTGCACTGTGACAGGCTTTGCAGGTGTAAGGAGCTGCATATACTGCAGCATTACTCAGGACACAACTTGGCTCCCAAGTCCGGAATAGGAATGTCGGAGAAAAACATAGTTCTCACTCTTCGGTTGGGCACAACAAGTCAGATACTTTATTACCTCTAGCAATTATATACAGGAAGAGAGTGAGGAGGGATAGCTCAGTGGTTTGAGCATTAGCCTGCTAAACCCAGGGTTATGAGTTCAATCCTTGAAGGGGCCATTTAGGAAACTCTGGGGTAAAAATCTGTCAGGGGGTTGGACTAGATGACTGCCTGAGGTCCCTTCCAACCCTGATATTCTTAGGACACAGGGTTTCCCCCACCTAGGCAGGTCTCTCTCTAGGTAAACAATGACAGCAAGCATTTATACCTTTTGTTACATATAATAATGAGCAACAGCTGCATTTTGTTTATACATAGGTCATCCTGCTATCTTATTTTTCTCACTTCTATTTAGACTATAGTCTACATTCCATACTTTATCTAACACAAGGTCACAACTTCTCTCACAGTTCTTTCCCACTCGCCTTACACACTCCTCGCTTCTACAAGTCTCACGTTAGTAGGGTCACAGCTAGCCTGACTCTTGCTCACAGAGGGGACTGTTTGCATTGACATCCCCTTCAAATCCCTGTCAGTTCTTCCTCTACTTCCACAGGAATCTGATCAAGGGGCTGGGTCAGCGCCAGGTCTCTGCTCTCCTGTCTCTTCGGGAAGGTGCTGGGCGGGGCCCTGTTCCTCCAGCTCTCCCAGTCTATTCTTTCCTCGGTTTCCTGCCCCCGGTAAATCTCCCTGCGCTCGATCCCACGCAGCTCCGCCGGAGACACCCGCCGGGAGCAGCAGCCCCTGTGTGGCTGGCTGGGAGCAGGGAGTCCTCCCCACAGACCAGCAGTGGCAGTGGGGCCTGCATTGTGGCTGAGGAGACATATACCCAGGCCCTAGAGAGCCGGGGAGCGTTCCCAGTTAGTCCCCTCTGGGTTTCCTCCTGTTTATTACTGGGTGAACTGGGACAGTGGAACCAAGAGGCCGAACAGGGGCCTGAAATGCAGCACAAGGCATTTGGGACTTAGCTGACGAGTCCCTGGGTGCTCTGGGCATGAATGCACAAGCCACCCCCGCCGCACACACCCACTCCCCAGTCACCGTGGCCCATCCCTCCAGCAGGAACGGCACCGAGAAACGAGCCACGCTGAACTCCTGCCCGCCCCGCCCTGCCAACGTCACTATTACTGGGCTGACGAGCTTTCCCCTTCTCTAACAGATCACTCCTGGGGCTGACATGACCTGAGTCATCCTTGTTCCACCCCGAGAGGCAGCTGAGTGTTGTCATCTGCCTGCTAGAGCTCAGGAAACTAAGGCCGTAGAGGGGCCGTGGCTTGTCCGAGGATACAGGGTGAGCTCCAGGACTAAAACACACACGTTCCTGGGGCCCAGGCCTGTGCTCAGACCCCCCCCCCTTTGGGGATGCACTGCCTGGGTGCTCTTCACCTGCTGTGGGTTGGGGCACGCAGCTGGCCCCACTTTGTTCACATTCGTTGTGGCCTGGGACTGGAGGAACTGGCAGCTGTTATGTCCTAGGGGCAGCCGGTGTAGGAAGCAATCACTTGAGGCCAGAGAGCAGACAGCTAACCAAAACCTCCATTTTATTTACAGAAACAGAGAGCTCACTCAGCCGGTTGAAACCGGCTGAGCTATCCCTTAATAGTCTAACTCAGTTGCCATAGTAACAAAACCCATGACAACCAAATACACAACATATTCCTCCCCCCCTAATAAGAACATCCCCTAAATAAAACACACACTAAACTAGAGAAGGAGGGTAGACTGCCTCCATTCCCGGCTAAACCCTGGGGATTATTTTGCCCCATAACCGTGGGTTCGCCCTAACTAAAGATCCAGCCGATGAGGAGGCCTTCTGTCTCTAGGTGGATTACGGCGAACTTCTGGTGTTGTTGCACCCGAAAGTACTAGGGGCTCAGGGTCCGCAGCACGAATAGGTGAGGAGGTGGTATCAGCTCATGCTGGGCAAAGGGGTATCTCAGCTGCCGGCAGTAATGGAGGAGAACAGTCAGGAACAGGTGACTCATGATTCGGTGTCTCACCAGGAGGGGTGAAGTCAGACCCCTCAACTGCAGATGGGTCCTGAAGACTGGCATTACCTGGCAACAGCTGATCTATATGTCGCCGCCAAGTAAGATTCTCTGCAGTCCGGACTGTATAGGAAACAGGTCCTGTTTGAGTGATGACTGTGGCCGGGACCCATTTAGCTCTGGAAGTATAATTCCGAGCCAAAACTGGCTGCCCTGGGCTAAAGGTTCGGTCTTTTGCTCTGGGTGCCCGTCTGATTACTTGATATTGCTGCTGATGTTGCACAGTTTGTCTGGGTTCAGAAGGTTTCAGCAGATCAAAGCAAGTGCGCAGCTGTCGTCCCATCATTAGAAAGGCTGGGGAAGCCTGGGTCGTAGCATGAGGTGTGTTTCTATAGGAAAGTAAGAAGGTATCCAGACGCTTTTGAATGGAGTGTTGTCCCTTTGCTGATTTCAAAGCGTTTTTCATTGTCTGCACAAATCTTTCAGCTAATCCGTTGGTGGACGGATGATATGGTGCTGACGTGATGTGGTGTATCCCATTTGCCTTCATAAAATTTTGAAACTCCTGAGAGACGAACTGCGGTCCGTTGTCGCTCACAAGTTGTTCTGGCAGACCAAAATGACTAAAGAGTCCTCGTAGTTTTTGGATAGTACTCTCTGCAGTAGTGGACTGCATTATAGAGACTTCTGGCCATTTAGAATGGGCATCTACTGCCACCAAGAACATGCTTCCTTCAAGGGGGCCAGCAAAGTCAACGTGAATACGTTGCCACGGGTTTTCAGGCCAGTCCCATGGGTGTAGGGGTGCCCACTGGGGTGCATTTCTTACACTCTGACATGACATACAAGCTTTTGCCTTCTCTTCAATAGCACTGTCCAATCTAGGCCACCAAAAATAGCTTCGTGCAATTTCCTTCATGCGCACTATTCCACAGTGACCGGAATGTAGCTGTTCTAACATCTGTGATCTCAGGGGTGGTGGAATAATGACACGCCTCCCCCACAACAAACAACCAGATTGGACCGATAACTCCGTCCGCCTGGACATGTAGGGAACAAGGTCGGGTGAGACCGGAGAGGTTTGTCGAGATTTTCCATGCATCACCAGGTCCATAACTTGGGATAATACTGGGTCAACGCGGGTTGCCTTCTTTATCTGAGTAGCAGTGATGGGTGTATTCTCTACCTGTTCAAAGTAGAAGATTTCCTTTTGGGCACTATCTTGATGTTTGACCGGTAAAGGCAACCTTGAGAGGCCATCTGCATTGCCGTGCAGAGTGGATTTCCGATATTTGATTTCATATGTGTGTGCAGAAAGTATCAATGCCCAACGTTGCATACGACTAGCAGCTAATGGGGGAATGCCTGTGTAGGGTCCAAAAATTGATGTCAGAGGTCGATGGTCTGTAAGAAGAGTAAACTTTCGCCCGAACAGGTACTGATGAAACTTCCTAATTCCAAAAACAATTCCTAATGCCTCACGTTCGATTTGGGCGTAGTTAGTTTCTGCTTTGCTTAGAGTGCGTGAAGCAAAAGCAATAGGTCTTTCTTCTCCCGAAGGCATAATGTGTGACACGACCGCTCCCACTCCATAAGGGGAAGCATCGCAGGCCAATTGCAGGGGTAAGGATGGATCAAAGTGCGTTAGAACTTCAGAATTTAACAATGCATCCTTAGCTTTGTTAAATGCAACATCACAGGCTTCAGTCCACTTCCAGGCCTTGTTCTGCTCAAGGAGCTCATGAAGTGGTTTTAGCAGTGTGGCTAACTGTGAGATGAACTTTCCATAATAGTTCAGTAGTCCTAGAAATGAGCGTAGCTGGCTTACATTTCGAGGTGGGGGAGCCTCCACAATAGCTTTAACTTTTGCAGGGGCCTTATGAAGACCTGCAGAATCGATGATGTGTCCCAGATATTCAACAGAGGGCTTGAAGAATTCACACTTGTCTTTGCGAACTCGTAGGCCATACTCTTCCAGTCTTTGTAGGGTAGCCTCTAAATTCTTTAAGTGATCCTCTTCATTTCTTCCAGTGACCAGGATATCATCCAGATAGCACTGAACTCCTGACAAGCCACACAAGATCTGGTCCATAGCCCTCTGGAACAGGGCGGGAGCCGATGTGATTCCGAAGGGTAGGCGACAGTATCGATAAAGCCCCTTATGAGTCACAATAGTCAACAGCTCTTGGGACTTTTCATCGACGTGCATCTGTAAATATGCTTGACTCAGATCAATCTTACTGAACTTTTGTCCCCCAGCCAGGCCTGCGAAGAGGTCATCGATGCGGGGAAGCGGGTATTGCTCTGCACACAACACTGGGTTGACAGTGACTTTAAAATCACCGCAAATCCGGAGAGAGCCATCTTTCTTCACTATTGGAACGATAGGAGTGGCCCATGAGCTATGGGTAACTGGTATTAGGACTCCAGGTCTGCTTCAACTTTTGGCCTGATGGCATATGGCACAGTTCGGGCTTTCAGATATTTTGGTGGACTGCCAGGTTTAATGTTCAATGTCACAGTGATTCCCTTCATACTTCCCAAATCATCTCCAAAAACAGCAGCATGTTTCCTTAGTATAGGGGTTAGACTGGTTTCTTCTTTAGTCATCCGGTGCACTTCTGCCCAGTTCAGCTGAATCTTCCCAAGCCAAGACCTACCCATTAAGGCTGGGTAGTCACCTCTCACCACAAACAGTGGCAATTTAGCCGCCTGTCCATTGAGCTCCACCTTAACATCAATAGTGCCCAACATGGGCACAGCTTCACCTGTATACGTCTTCAGAACAGTTTTTGTTGCCTTAAGCGGAAGATGCTGTAGCTTTTCCTTATACACAGTCTCAGGAACCATCGAGACAGCTGCACCGGTGTCTAGTTCCATGCGTATAGGTTTGCCCTCCAATAAGGGGGTTACCCAGTATTCATGTGAGCCTGCTGCCAAAGACAAAACATGCAGTGGCACTTCCTCTTGTGAGGAGGTGTCACCTTGATCATCCTGGGTCTGCTCTAGGGTATGCAAGGTTCCTCTTTTTGTCGGCCAGTCCACAGGCCTCTTTTTCTTTTGTTTACAGGCATACTCAATGTGTCCCTTTTTGCCACAGTGTCGACACACCAGGTCCTTACACCAGCATTCTGATGCCTGGTGACCCAGCTTACCACAGCGGTAACATTCTTGACTCTGCACCGTTTTGTGGGTCAGTTCTTGTGACACTTTTTGCACCCTAGGGGATGCACCGATGTATTGTGCCTCCCTTGTAGCCAGTTCCATGGAGACAGCAATATCAACAGCCTTCTGTAATGTAAGCTGAGCCTCTGTCAGTAGGCGCTTCCGTATAGCTTCACTGCAGAGGCCACACACTAACCTGTCACGCAGGGCATCATTTAACATCTCTTTAAATTCACAGTGTTCTGCTAGCTTTTTTTAAATGGCTACAAATTGTACAGCTGTTTCATCTTCCTTTTGGGCTCTTTTGTGGAACCTATATCTTTCAACAATTACCAGTGGTTTTGGGGAGAAATGAGACCCCAGGATTTCCACAATGTCACTGTAAGATTTAGTCTCAGGCTTAACAGGGTGTAGTAAGCTGCGTAGCAGAGAGTAGGTTTTAGCCCCTACAACAGTTAAGAATATTGGCACCTTCTTCGCTTCTGTAATGTCATTTGCAATACCAAAAAGCTCAAAACGCTCAGTATACACATGCCACTGCTCTGTATTCTCATCAAAAGGCTCCAGGGGCCTGGTCAGAGTAGCCATGATTTTTAGTTTCACTTTCACAGTCAGTGCAAACAAGCAGCTTTTTTTCTTTGTTTGGTCTTTACCTTGACTTCTACTTCCTTCTGTTACTGGAGCAGCACCAGGATCCCACCCTCGTCGCCAGAGTTATGTCCTAGGGGCAGCCAGTGTAGGAAGCAATCACTTGAGGCCAGAGAGCAGACAGCTAACCAAAACCTCCATTTTATTTACAGAAACAGAGAGCTCACTCAGCCGGTTGAAACCGGCTGAGCTATCCCTTAATAGTCTAACTCAGTTGCCATAGTAACAAAACCCATGACAACCAAATACACAACAGCAGCCCGTGAGGCTGAGCCAGGCTGGCTGCCGCAGGGGCCCTCTGTGACCCCAGGAGCAAGAGTACTGCAGGCAGTGACTCCGCCACTCTGGGGCCCAGGAGGCGAGGCTGAGGCCACGTAGGGCAGTGGTCCCCACCCTTTTTGTGACCAGTAACACATTCATGTTTTCAGAAGAGCGTGGCGGGTGCCAACAATTTTACAAGGCTTATTTTGTATTTGCACATTAAATAATACAAAAAAACATATTTAATATAATATTACATAATATATGAATCCAGAGAGAAGCCGGAGAAAAGCCGCGAGGACAGAGAACACCGGTGCCCACAGCCCTGGAGTTCTCTGTCCCCAGCAGGCGCGGGGCCCCAGATTCTCTTCTCTGCTGGGCACTAGGTGGGCCCCGCACCTGCCGGGGACCAAGAACACCAGCGCCTGCAGCCCCAGAGTTCTCTGTCCCCGGCAGGTCCCCTGCTGGGCACTATGTGGGCACTCATAAATGCCCCGGCGGGCGTCATGGCGCCCGTGGGCACCACGTTGGGGACCACTGCCCTAAGGCCGTGCCAAGTGCAGCTTTTCACAGCATGTGTATTGGGAATGGGCCCACGCAGCAGATGCCTGTCAGCAGCCTGGATACTGCGTGGCAGCCAGAGTCAGCCCAGCCTTTGCAGTACCTGTGCCCGTGTGCCAGCTAGGCCCTCGGCTGCATGACCCAGTGGCTTCCATTCCCTCCAGGGGCTGTGGGCCAGTGGCTCGTGCAGTGGGGTGGGAGGCACCGACCTGGGTTTTGTGCCTGGCTCCATTTCTAAAAGGCTGTTGTAACAGTAACACCTGCAGACTGCACCTGAGATCGGGGCCTGGCAGGAGCTGAGACATGGAATGCCTGAGGGCCAGCGCTCTGCGGGAAAACCTGACCCCGAGTCTGAGAGCTAAAGGTGAAAAGGGGGCCCCAATCCATGAGGGGAGACTGTGGCAGAGTCCGAAATTGGTACATTGGGCACCTCACAATCTTTCACATACTCACAGGAAGGGCAGGGCATTTGTTCCCATTGTACAGGCCCTGCGCCAAGGAGTCTGTAGCAGATGAGGGTTTTGAACCCAGGTCTTCAAGGCCTAGGTCTATGTTCTAACCACTAGGCAAGCCTTCCTCTTTAGTGACAGCCTCACCCAGATGATAAATTATTTTCAGAGCTATGGATTTAACACCCTGTATTGTTATTACAACTATTTCCCCTGTAGCTAGTGACCCTGTCCTTGCCGATTTTAATGAGCTTAGTGCCAGGCCAGGCTGGGTTCCCGCACATGCACCCTGACCTGCAGTGGGGCTGGGGGCTGCTCCATGCCCCAGGGGGCCAGAGCACAGAAGTTCTGCTTCACGAAGGGGTTTGAGCTTCAAAATCTGGCTTCTGAATCAGAGCAAAAACTTCAACATTTTGAAATTCTCCGAGAAGGAAAACATTTGATTTAGATTTTGGACTTTTTCTTTTGTTTTGTGTTATGCTGTAATATAATATAACATACAATTATCCAAACGGGAGGTTTTTGACATTGTCAGAACCTTTTCCCCCCTTTTTTATTCCCGAAATGAAATTCTGGTGAAATCGGCCCAGTTTTGTGAAGTGATTGTTTTGACAAAAGCACATATTCAGCTGGAATGTGGTTCCACCACAGTTTCTCCGACAGTTCTAGTGAGGGGTGCCCCAGCTCTCTCTTGCCCATGAAGCTGAACTGTGAGCTGGCAATGGCCATCTGCTGGGCCCAGGCAGGGACAAGGCTCAGGGCCCGTTACTAGCGGAGGAAAGTGGTGGCCACAGAGACTAGCAGGCAAGAGTGGGAGAGCTTGTCTAGCAGCAGGTACTGGTGGTAGCAGTGCTGGGATGGGCAGAACAGATCCCCCCAGAATTTTCCAATGGAACATTTTTCCAACGAAAAAAGTAATTTGGTCAAAATTGAAACTTTCCGCAGGAATGTGTCACTTTCAGTGACATAGCTTTTATAAACAAAAGCAAGCAAAGCATTTTGGTGCTGTCATTTTGACAGGATTGGATTGGCACCTTCCATTTTTTAAAAATTAGAAGCGACTTTTCATTTTGAATTTGATAATATCATATCATATATCATATCAATCAAAAGCCGAAACCGAAAGAAAACGTTTACTTAGACCCAGAACCCAGGTGGTGGTGTTTTTTAAAGTTTCGTACTGCGGGAAATTTTGAAATTCTTTCTTTGTCCCAATTTGGAACAAATGCAGATTTTGAAATCACAAATTGCTCCAGGAAATGGCAATTCCAGCTCCCCCCAGCTCTCTCCAAAGCCATGTGAGGTAGGAGTTTCCAGAAGGCACACGGATGTGCCTTGTCTTTACGCAGCCCTCTTTATTGTCAGCTCTCTGCATGATTCATGCGTGTCCCCTGTGCCAGCTGGTGGGAAGGGCCCGGTTTCATTTTATGGGCCCTTAGATTTTTATTGCCAGCCAGCTTGATTACAAAGCTAGATTTGTGTCATTGCCCTGATCAGGTGAGAACTCACATTACGGGCTGGAGCTAGTGTCATTGCTCCCCTGGGGTAGGTCAGCCAGCATGGCTGCAGGGGCCCTCCAGGTCTGCGCCCATTGGGAGAGAAGGCACCTCACTCCCTGGGTGCCTTCTGCCAGGGAGCTAAGCTGTCTGCCACTCTGCCTTCCCCAGCTCTCCCACCCGCTCGAGAGGAGCGAGGCCACCTGGCCAGCCCCATCAGCTGACCAGCGTCTCTTGGGTGGGTGACAGTTGGAGGAGCCAGGAAGCTAGAGACATGGTCTGTACTCAGCTCTATACCCACCCTAAGGCCTTCAGCTCATAAAGGTCGTCATCTGTAGGTGAAAAGCAGCCTTGCAAATTGCTGCCGCAATCAGATGCTGAGATCTACATGTTTAACGAGGAGGAACAGGAGATAATGCAGACGGGCAGCACTGCCTGGAAACTGCTGTGGGACTCGCATCTGGGCCAGGCCTTGATTTTTATCATTATTGTTTGTTTTGCAGTAGTGTCTAGGAGCCCCTGTCCGGGAGCAGGACCCCACCGTGCTAGGCAGCAGCCATTCTGTGTCAGGCGTATTATGGTAGCACAGACCAGGTGCAGACAGAAACAGACCAGACAGACGGCCTCTCTCCAAAAGTGTTTTTTATTGTACCTGGGCAACCTTTGCATCCTGTTCACTTGAGAGGTATCCGGCCTCTCTGGAACCCTGCAGTGCTCTTGAATCCATAGGGCAGATCCCCAGCTGGAGTCAATCAGCATAGCCCCAGCGTTTCTCAAAAGCTTCAGACTTCAGAAATGTTAACTGCTCTGAAAACTAAAAGTGTTCTCCAAAGACAGAGCAGAATCGGACAGCACCTCACCAGCTTCCAGGGGCTGTGCTTTCTAACAGCTTAGCTTTGGCACCAGCTTGAGCCTAGACATTCTGCACTATTCACTCACAGCTACCATAGAGTTGCCAGATGGCCAGTTTTCGACCAGAACACCCAGTCAAAAAGGGACTCTGGCAGCTCCAGTCAGCACTGCTGACCAGGCCGTTAAAAGTCTGGTTGGCAGGGCAGCTGGGCTGGCAGGCTCCCGCTGCACCACCAATCGGACTTTTAACGGTCCCAGGAAGCAGTCGGCATGTCCCTCCAGCTCAGGGGAGGCCATGGGGGCTCTGCACGCTGCCCCTACCCTGAGTGCTGGGTCTGCAGATCCCATTGGCCGGGAACTGTGGCCAATGGGAGCTGTGGGGGTGGCACATGTGGGCGGAGGCAACACGTGGAGCCCCCTGGCTGCCCCTGAGCCGGATAGACATGCGAGCTGCTTCCCAGGAGCTCGCACCCGAACCACGTCCCATAGCCCTCACCCCCTCCTGCACCCACTCCCCGGCCCCATCCCAGAGCCTCCTCCCACACTCTGAACCCCTTGGCCTCAGCCCCGTCCTGCACCCCAAACCCCTCATCCCTGGCCCTAGCCCAGACCCACACCCCCAGCCAGAGCCTTCACCCTCTCCTGTACCCCAACCCCCTGGGGGACAGTGAGCAACAGAGGGAGGGGGGATGGAGTGAGTGGAAGGTGAGGCCTCAGAGAAGGCAGGGGGTGGAGCAAGGGTGTTCGGTTTTCTGCAATTAAAAAGTCAGTTGGCAACCCGAAGCTGCTCTGAGACTCTGAGTTTCAGGTGCTGAGCTCCTGGAGGGAGGCGTTCTATCCCATAGCCATGATCTCCGCTATAAGAGCATCATGGACACCACCTGGGGGGACAAATGCAGCAGAGCTCTCCAAGATCCATACCTGCTGGTCTATGCGATGGCATTTCCACATGGCCCTGCTGGGCACTCCGGGACCCTGCTGGCTCGGTGGGCACAACAGCTATTTGTGGATTTACATTGACACGACTGCTTCTGTCCAATGGGAGCGAAGGTGCACCCTGCCCTTGCATCGCAGGAAGTGATGAGAAGGGTGCGATCTTCACCTCCAGTCCCAGGCTAGAAACGAAGCCAGCCTTAGGCCTGGGGAACCAGACACCACCGGTGCTAATCCTGCGGTTTGCATGGTGATCATGAGAGCTGGAGCTAAATAATCCTCTACACTCATGTCGAAATCACCCTAGACACCTGACCTCAGCAGACCAGGCCAGCTCGGCAAGGAGCCAGACCCTGGGCCCATTGAAGTTAGAAGCACAAATCCCATTGATTTCAAGGGCCCTGAGAGGAGCTCCATTAATAATCCCCATTTCCACTCTGTGATCCTTGCCGTGGGCTAGCCCTCTCCCTGGGTTTTCTGCACCTCCCCAGTCTACTCACCATCCACCCAAATGTGTCTCAACCTGTTTAGCACTAATCCCCTCCAGCTTGGCTAGTGTTGGACGGTTTCTGAGATATGTAGCCTCCTTCTGTAATAAACACATTCCTTCAGCATGTTTATTCTGGTATCGGGGATTTAGGACAAAGTTTCACTTTGCCTACTCCACCTGTAGTGCTGAGAGTACATGGCTGCCCAGCAGAAATAATGATGTGTTACTATGGAATCAGGGATGGTGAATTGCCTACAGCGCATCTATTTATCCTCATACACCGCATCTATCTATCTATCTATCTATTTACCAATAATGATATTAAGTCTTTGCTCTTCTGGACAATAACTCCCTGCATCTGATAGTCTCAAAACACTTTACAAAAATGGGGAAGTATCATTACCCCCATCTCACAGATGGGGAAACTGAGGCACAGAGCCTTGCCCAAAGTTGTGTGGGTGGCAGAACCTGCCCTATTCTAGGGTCCTCTCCATACATAAATCCTCCCTGCACAGCCCCAGTAAAGCTATTCCCCTGGTGAAATTTCCCTGGGCATTCATGGGAGCTATATTAGATTGTGTGTCCTGCCATTGCGCTATGAACATAAGGCCCAGTGGGTCTGGAACACAGGCATGTGGAGCTACCAGGCGGCAAATACCTCCACACTGCCACCCGGCAACAGCTGTAAGTGACTCCTGCTCCATTGCCCATAACCCGCTGCAGACACAGAGCATAGGAAGTCCCGCCTCATGGGGTCTAACAAGCAGCAGCCTCATGGCTCCTGATTGGCTCCCCACCCTATATAAAGCGACTTTCCAGGGAGTGTCCAGGTAATAGTGTTCCTGCTCTTGAACTCCTGGCTTCACCCTTGGTCCTGGCTGTCCTTTTCAGGATCCTGACAGTGAATCAGTGATGTAGGTGTCCATGCCCATGGCCAGTGGTTCCAGGGGAAGATTTCAGGTAGGCACCCATCTTCAGCCTGAAATTTGCATGTGATTTTTCACAGTGCCTCTGCTGAAAATGAGGCACTGATTGCTACCCTCATGGGGGCTTACCCTCATGGGGGCTTACCCCCAGCTGGAACGGGCAGTGAGAGGGGGCTGACCTACAGAACACTAACCACCAGGTCACTAGGGCAGATCTACTCAGCTCATGGGAAAGATTCAGTTTTCAACTGAAAAACTTTTTGGGGCAAAAAAGTTTCAAAATTATCTAAACATTTTGTTTCCATGTTGTCAAAATGAAACCGCCCATTTTCTGGTTCAAAATGACACTTCATTTCAAAAATTAAGAGTAAAATGAATGTAAGAAAATAAAATAAAAAATGGCCAGAATTGAAATGAAAGGCTTCAAAATTATATAAATGAAACTTTTCAATTGATCCAAATCCAATTTTTGAGGGGTGGGGCAGATTGGGGGGTTCATGAAAATTTTCAACTTTTTGTCCCAATTTGGGATAGGAAAAAATTTCAGGTTTCAGAGTAGCAGCCGTGTTAGTCTGTATCCGCAAAAAAAACAGGAGTACTTGTGGCACCTTAAAGACTAACAAATTTATTTTAGCATGAGCTTTCGTGAGCTAAAGCTCACTTCTTCGGATGCATAGAATGGAACACACAGACAGGAGATATTTATACATACAGAGAACATGAAAAGGTGGAAGTATGCATACCAACAGGCAGAGTCTAATCAATTGAGATGAGCTATCGTTAGCAGGAGGAAAAAAAACTTTTTGAAGTGATAATTAAGATGGCCCATTCTCCTCACACCTTCTATGGGCCATCTTAATTATCACTTCAAAAAGTTTTTTTTCCTCCTGCTAACGATAGCTCATCTCAATTGATTAGACTCTGCCTGTTGGTATGCATACTTCCACCTTTTCATGTTCTCTGTATGTATAAATATCTCCTGTCTGTGTGTTCCATTCTATGCATCCGAAGAAGTGAGCTTTAGCTCACGAAAGCTCATGCTAAAATAAATTTGTTAGTCTTTAAGGTGCCACAAGTACTCCTGTTTTTTTTGCGAAAAAATTTCATTATCTCAAAGCTATTTGTGGGATGGGTAATATATTTCTCATCCATCTCTAGCTATGACAGCTGGCATCATGACCGGTCCTGCAGGAAGGGCAGAGATCAATGCCTAGTTTTTACATTCAGACTCTCCTCTGCTCATCTCCTAAGAGCTCTTGTATATTTCCCCTTCCATGAAGCCTCCCTCAGACAGTCCTGGTGCTAGATGGCTGACCCTTCTTTGCTAACAAAGGGGTTTTGGTGGGTTTGTTTCAATTTCAGCCAATCAGCCACCAATTTTTACATATCAAAAAGTATATTTTGAAAATAAAGCCTCATGTTATGATTGTTTGCTTCTGATTGGCTTAAACTCAGAACACATCTGCTCTCTGGGCCAATCGGAATGCTGCTTTATTTCAATGGCTGAGAAAAGCGGTCACTCCAGTGCATTTATTGTCAGAGACTTTGGCTGCTCAAGTCTCCCCTGGGTCCTTTTCACCTTAGGATAACACTTCTCATAAGAGCTGCCCTGGGCCCTTAAAGTGTGTCAGCCAAAAACAGGGGCAGCTGTGTGTCCCCTTTCCCAAAGACCGATCCAGCTAGAGTGTGCTTTGCAGACCTGCTTTGTAGAAACACACGGTCGCTGTTCACTTGGCCTCCTTGGGGGATGGACTGAATTAACTCTGTGCGCAAAGCGAGCAAGTGCCCGACCCCTCTCAGCTGCCCTTCGTCGTGTGGGATTCAGGTGCAGTTTCTGGAATGACAGCCTTTAGCATTAATGCAGAGTGCCTCTTCCGAGCCTGGGAAGACACGAGGCCCAATTCTGCACCATGCTGATCACTTCTCTGATGGGATAAGGAAAATACACTATGCCAGTGTATGTCAGCCACTCCCTCTAGTGGCTGACCCCAGCCATTTTAATAGCTGCTACTTATTCCCAAGTGAAAGAGTTCTCCTTTAGATCAACCAGTCGGGACTTGTGCTTTGGGGGCTAAAGGTCTTAGATGCAAACCCCACTAGTGACTGGGGCGGGAGCACTACACTCTGCATCCTCCGCTCCTGACTGAGTTCAGCCACTTACAGAATCAGGCAACCAAGGAATTTCCTTACTTACGAGCATGTGGCTCACAGGTAAGTGGTGAGTAAGTTAAGCCATCCGTCACTCAGACAGTGCTCACAGGACCAGTTTTTAAGCAATCTGCACCTTGACTCTCCTGATCTAACCTCCAGCCTCTGAGCAAACCCCAGATCTGTCGAGAACAAAAAGTCAAGCAGGTGGAAAATTACATCTGACTGCAGTCTTGAGATTTTTAGATCTTAGACAATATCTGGATTTCCTAAGAACCAGTGCAATGGAGCAACACATGTGTGCAGCACCAGGCTGGCTGGGTCAGAAAGCACTTGGGGAGGCGTGTATTGTGGGCAGGGTAGAACAAAGTTCAGGGTAAACACAAACTGTGCAGGAGTCATGGGGAAATTACTGCCTGACATCATCCCCATCCCGATTTTGCAACTTGGTCTATTGTACATTGCAGCTTTGTGTGTGTAGCTGAGTAAGTTACACTGTACAGCCCATAATAATGGCAAGCGATTATTTCTCCCCTCAGGTACATGTGGGCCCTCATCGCTACATGCCCTGGGAATCCACTCCCCGGGCTGCTCTGTTGAGAGGGAATGGGACTTTTTGCACTAGAAATCTCTGGGCCAACTCAAATGAACCCAGTCATTGACTATCCTGGGCCCCAGTGCTACAAGCTTGGTAATGTAAAGATAGTCTAGTGACTCTCCCAACATCTGGGGGTGGGACATCTCCATGGCTGGAGATGGGACACCGGACGGGGCAGGCCGGTGCTCTGAAGCAGTACAAAGAACTCTTCCTCCGATGCTTGGTTGGCTGGTTCTTCCCTCACATGCTCAAAGTCTAACTGATCGCCACCCATGGGGTCAGGAAGGAATTTTTTCCCAGTTCAGATTGGCAATGACCGTGGGGAGGTTCTGCCTCCCTCCCCAGGATGTGGCACCAATCTCTTGCTGGGATCATCAATCAGTTCCCTGCCATTTAGAGATAATGGTCCAGAATCCTGAAAGGGTTGTTGCCCAGGGATAAGATTAACCCTTTGCTCCCCTGACTGACTACCTTGTTATGTCTCTTTGTTTCTAAACGGAGTTTTTATGTGATTTAGTGCTGGTGTCAGGTGCTGGCCTGTTTGCATTCTGGGCAGGTGGTGAATGGCATGCCCTGTGTACAGAACAGGTGCATTGTGGGAACAGCCAGTCAACCGTGCACGCTCTCATGCTCTCTCTCACACACACACACACACACACACACACACACACACACACACACACACACACACACACACACACACACACCCAGCCTCAGTCCATGTAAACCACCAAACAGTCACCAGGCTCACACAATAGCAGTAGCTTCTGGTCAGTACTAAATCAGGCTTGGCTCCCACCTATCATCACTATTATTCTTACTATATAGTATGATGGCGCTAGTGCCCTAAGTCACCCATCAGGATTGGGGTCCCCGTTGTGTTAGGTGCTGTGCAAATACAGAGAACAATGTGGTCCCTGCCCTGATGGTCTTTTGTACATGGCACATCTGACCTGTGGAACTCATTGCCACAGGACGCCATTGATACCTACATTACGCTGATGAGCAGTGAAAGCATAATTGTCCACTAGAGAGTGTTTCTTTCACCCCTCTCTGAAGTAGCTGGTGCTGGGTACTGTCAGAGACAGGATACCAGACTAGATGGGCCCCAGGTCTGATTGGCCTGGCAGTTCCCATCTTCCTGTCCATTTCAAGTGGACCGTATGCTTGGGCATTTGATAAGCAGTCAACACTGCAGCTGACCTCACACAGCAACTCCGTGCCACGCTCCAGATCTCACCTGTCCAGCGGGATGGGCTCCCTTGGGTCTCCGGGAGCGGCATCCCAGCGAAGGAGGTTGTGTTACCTGCTAGCGAAGGGCCAGGGAGTCAGAAGGGTCTTACAGTCCAGCCCTGACAGGGACATCGACTCGCTGAGGCCTGACCTCCTTATGCCTCCCCATGGGAAACTGAGTCTGAGCAAGACTGAGGGATAACAAGCACCTGATGCTTCACTCTCCCCTCCCTCCCCGCTTCTCCCTCTATCTCCTCCCAGATCCTCCTGCCGCTGCCCTCCCTGCAGCGCTCCAATATTTTACAAACATCACAGAGGCCCAGCATCTTTGGGATTATCCTGACTGGCCAGTGAATCCAGGATCTGTTTCCCCGTTAGCCTCTGGAACTGGGTTGGCCAGTCCAGCCTGTACATCCAGAGTTTGTCTACATGGGGAAATGTACTGGTGTGGGCTGCTTGTTCTTAACTCAGCTATCGGCCAGTGGCAACAAGTCTGCTGACTCACAGAGGTGAATGTGGGATGTGGGGCTGGTGTGGATTCGCTGTATCCTGGCTCTGCGCAGCTGGGCCTGGTGTTTGAGACTCTCACCATGCAGGGCGTGCACTTCACAGCACCATAGGCATTTGGTCTGGGGGGCTGTCCAGATGCCCACAAACTGCCTCCCATCTGCTCCGGCCCTGCTGGCTGTCTGCAGGTCTGAGGCAAGCCGCAGAGTCAGACAGCTGTGTTGCACCTTCTGTGCTGGGCACTAGCAAACCCAGAGCAGCCTCCCTCCCTCAGCCTGTGGGCCTGGCATACTGTGTCCCTCCCCTCCTCTGTCCACAGGGCTGGTTCAGTGCCCTTTTCCCATTGCCCGGGGTGCCTCCTTCCCCACTGCCTGCAGAGCTGGCTCAGAACCCCTCTCCCACAGTCTCAGGCCAGCTCCCAAAGGGAGGGGTGGCCCGTGTCACACAAACCCTTTGAGCATCGACCTTGTGTTTGTACAGCGCCTAGCGCAACGGGGTGCAGCCTGGTAGGTGCCAGCGCCCTGTGAATGTTAGATGGTAGCGGTACTAAAGCATCATCCTAGGCGCTGCTCTGCCGGGTGATCTCCACTCCAAGGATGGCGTGGGTCTTGGGAGTCTAATCCCCCTTCGCCCCTAGAGGCCAGTGCACTGGTGGGGAAGGAGTCCTGCTACTCTCCAGGCTGGACTCCGTCTGTGGAGAGAGGGCCCCTTTCTCCACAGCTATGCCTCCAGCCCTGAACTTGTAACTCCCCCGCTCCCCAAACACACTAGGTGCCTTGAAAGCGCCCAAGCTTTTGCTCTGCTGAGCCCGGCTTTCACACCATTGAAACCAATGTGCAGGGGCATCAGTGTCCGAATAGCAGAGAAACGCAGCGCTCCCCGCGGGTCCCTCCCAGCACAGTCTGGCTCACCAGCTGGGACCAGGGAATGCGGCACCTCAGCCCCTGCCGACACATTTGCCTCCTCTCCGCCCACTTGCTGCTTGCCAGGTCTCTCTCCCAAGTGGCACCTCGGCAATTGCTCAAGCAGCGTGAGTAATGGACAACCTCGCATGCCGCCCGGCTGCCATCTTGGCATGTCATTGGTGGCCACCGGATGGTTGGGTTCCACCTCCGTGTGGTGTGGGCACCACGCCAGGGAGATCCTGGCAGCGCATGGCTGTGGCGCCTGGTGACTCATGACCAGTAGCTATTGCAAGATGACATCTTCCTGGCAGTTGACTTTTCCGGGGGGCTGGGCAGAAGGTGCATGCTCCACCTTTATTCAAGAGTCTAGGGACACTGGGCTTTCCACAGGCTCTTGATCCCGTGGGGTGGGCGGCTGTGTGGGGAAGTGACCCCTGTGCTGACGGATAGGTCGCTCATGGGATGAGGCGTGGCAGGACGGAGAGAAAACATTCCCTTGTTAATGCAGCCTTGTAAAGCATCCAGACTCTCCTCAAGCATCCAGGAGTGCGCAGCCGAGCCATGGAGGGCAGGGCAGCCTGGCACCTCTGCTGCATCCCACGCCCCTCCTCTCCTCCCGTGCAACACGGTGACCAGGGGCGGCTCCAGGCCCCAGCACGCCAAGCACGTGCTTGGGGCGGCATGCTGCGGGGGGTGCTCTGCCTGTCCCCGGGAGGGCGGCAGGCGGCTCCGGTGGACCTCCCGCAGGCGTACCTGCGGAGGGTCTGCTGGTCCCGTGGCTCTGGTGGACCTCCCGCAGGCATGCCTGCGGATGCTCCACCGGAGCCGCGGGACCAGCGGACCCTCCACAGGCACATCTGCAGGAGGTCCACCAGAGCCGCGGGACCGGCGACCGCCAGAGCGCCCCCCGCAGCATGCCGCCGCGCTTGGGGCGGCGAAATCGCTAGAGCCGCCCCTGACGGTGACAGGCACGTTAGAAAGACACAGAGAAACCAAGAGTGGAAACGCTGCACTGTACGTTGCTTTCCGAGGCTTATTTGAGAGTTTCTTAACAGTTGCACCTTTGACGGGCTAAGGGTGTTAACACTACCCCCGACCCTGAATCTGGGGACCAGTGTTTGCTGCTTAGTCTGGCCCCTGTCCTTTGACCTGTCCAGTTTGGGAGAACCAACCGAGAGCAAAGCTACCGCCGGCATAGCTCGCAGGGCCAAGGGGGACACAAGCCATGCCATGGTCACACAGTCCCCAGGAATGCAAATTGTGAAAGCAGCCAAAGTCCTCCCTGGCCTATAGAGGCAGAGGAGGGGGACTACATTGCTTTGCACACGTGGGGTCAGCCCGTCAAGTACTCCTGTAGCCTCGTGCCTAGGACTCTGAAGACCTGGGTTTTATTCCTGGCGCAGCCCTGGCCTGCTGGGTAACCTTCCCTCCCTGTGAAGCGTCCCCATGGGGTTTAAGATACTGGCTCCTTTGGAAAGCGCTTTGAGATCTGCTGATGCACGATGCTATATGAGAGCTGGGAGTGATTCTTATGAGCAGGCTGAGTTTATCCGAAGATCTGGCCCCTTTTTGGAAACCTTGGCCGAGCTTACACGCTGTGTATTCATCACCAGCGTTGTTGTTGTTACGCTGGTTTGGGGAAGGGAGCAGCCTCCCCATCGCTGGGGAAGTTTGTCCCCAAATGTGCAGCTTGCCCCGTCTCTGGAACGGGGTCACCTGGCATCTGGGTCAGAGCACCCTGGATGGCCAGGACTCTGCCCTCAGAACCTTCGGCCTTGTTCTGCTCGGGGTGACGCGTCCCATTCATAGCAGAGGCGGGTCTTTTTTTCCCCCCTCAGAGCGACATCACAGACCCCAGGCCCACGCCCCTCAATCTTTACTGTCCCCCAGCACCCCTGCCTTGGGGAGCAGCTGCTTGAAAGCTTTGATGAATGCCCAGGAGAGCCAGCCCCACGCACACCCCGGGCTCTGCTGGAGAAACCAAGGAGTCACATCCAGGAGCCTGCTAGCGGATGCTTCAGAGCAGGGTGAGAGGAGGCCCCAAGCCCTCCAGCCCAATGCGGGGGATTTACTCCAAACATGTCAATACACCTCCCACCCCTTCACAGGGGGAGTGGGGCTGAGATGGCCACTCCCAGGCTCCAGCAGGGAGCAAGCCCGGTTCAGGGAAATCTCCCTCCAGATTGCGTGTCCCCACAACTGCAGCCTTGCTCCCCGCCAGGCCTTCCCCAGACTGCTCTGCCAGGGCAGGGGCAGCAGTGCTGGACTTGGGGGGCCTCTGGGGGAGGGGCCGGCTGTGCAGGGCCCTGGCTCTTTGGCTCTATTTGCATGCATGGGGTGCAGGGAATTTCCCAGGTTTTCCCGTGGTGGCAGCAGCCGGATGTTCTGTTCAGTGACCTTGGCCCTTCAGGGGAGGGAATGCCCAGGTGTGTAGCGTGCCCGCGGTGCCCCGCCCAGCACTCGTGGGCTCAGAAGAACCCTGACGTGCCCAGAGGCGTGTCACACGGAGCTGTGCAGCCCCCAGCCAGTCGCTGGGGCCTCTGCAAGGCGGGCCGGGGGAGAACACATGGGCAAGTTGTGCTGGGGAGGGGTTTGTGTATCAGGCAACAGAGCACACTATACACATCGCATACAACACAGAGCACACATCCACCTGCACAACACACACAGCACACACTTCCAGCTGCACAACACAACACATACATAGCGCACACTTCCACCTGCACAACTCACACACACACGGAGCACATCGACCTGCTCAATGCACTCCCAGCCGACACACAACACGCACATACATCTGCACAACACAAAGAGAACACACCTTCCGCCCACATAAAGAAACACATTCTCACACATGGCACATGACGCATTCTGCTAGGTGACCCACAATGTGCAACGCTGCACAGATTTACTCATTTTTTACAACATGGTGTGGTCTGTTTGCGTAGAACAGCGTCAGGATGCCAAATCCTGCTCGAGGGAGGGGGAGGTCCCCTCTGTGGGGGACAGAGCTGTCCAAGGAAGCTAACAAGCTTGGCCCCTGCCCCTCTGGGTCAAGTGACAGCCCGGTTCCCAGTGTCACCCCCTGGTTCCACTGGCCCCTCCTTTCGTGACAGGCTTGGCTTTGGGCCGGGGCGGTCTGCATTCAGCCTCTGTCCAAAGAGGCCCATTCATTTGGAAACTTGGAGCAAAACCCCCTCAGCTGCGTTTGCGCTTGGCAGCAGTCAAACAGCCCTCCTGGCAAATCCAGCCATCCGGGGGAGTGGCCAGGAAGGGAAAGCCCAGAGGGAGAACGCGGGACACTTCTCTTTATAGTGCTGGTGACGTTCCCCCCACAAGCCCCCCCTCGGGAAATCAGTGGTGTGGGATTTGCTTCGGGCTGCTCTGTAGCAACCCGGCCCATGCCAAATAGAAAGGACACCCGGTGCAGATAGCAGGCTTCCCCTTGCACTGTAAACAGGCACCTGCTGGGGAATGGGGGGCTCAGGGTCAGCCAAGGGCACGATCAGCTGCTTGTAGGCAGCGCTCCATTCTTTGCTCAGTGGAAAGGTCAATCAGTTGATAGAGGGGAGGGATAGCTCAGTGGTTTGAGCACTGGCCTGCTAAACCCAGGGTTGTGAGTTCAATCCTTGAGGGGGCCACTCAGGGGTCTAGGATAAAAATCAGTACTTGGTCCTGCCTAGTGAAGGCAGGGGGCTGGACTCAATGACCTTTCAAGGTCCTTTCCAGTTCTAGGAGATAGGATATCTCTATTTATTTATCATGGGGGAGGATATTAGGTTGGATATTAGGAAAAACTTTTTCACTAGGAGGGTGGTGAAGCACAGGAATGGGTTACCTAGGGAGGTGGTGGAATCTCCTTCCTTAGAGGTTTTTAAGGTCAGGCTTGACAAAGCCCTGGCTGGGATGATTTAGTTGGGAATTGGTCCTGCTTTGAGCAGGGGGTTGGACTAGATGACCTCCTGAGGTCCCTTCCAACCCTGAGATTCTATGATTCTATGATAGGAGTTCACTTGCAATTGCAGCCTCAGGTCAGAAAAAGGCCACCCAGCTGGGAGGGGAAGACACCATACCGGGCTGCTGCTGTGTGGAGTGTAGAGGTGGTTGGGAATTTTTCGGCAGAACGTTTTTACATCAGAAACTGTCACTTTGTCAGAACCAGACCGTTGGCAGAAAGGGCGGGTGCCAACTGTTCTTGCAGCTCGAAAACATTGTGAAAACAAAAATGAAATGGTCGGAAGGTAAAATTCCGGCTTTGCATTAGGAAATGGCTTTTCGTTTTGACCTTTGGTCTAATGATCCGAAAACCAAAATGTTCATTCGAAAGGGTTGAAAGTGAAACTAAAGGTTTGAAAAGTATCAAAATGAAACATCAATTGACCCGAACTGACATTTTGGGGGATTTTTTGGTTAGCGGAAATGGTTGAGATTTTTACCTTTCGTTCTGAATTGGGAGGGGAACATTTTTTGATATCGTGAACATTTTCACAGGAAGGCGAAAAAATGGTTTCCCACCCAGCTGCATCATGGCATTCCTTTGGGTTGGTATTACTGGTTGGGAGCCAGCAGATGGTGCTGCACATGTTGTCTTAGCATGTGAGCAACAGACAGCCATTGAAGACCTGCTGGATTGTTGGTTTGGTGGTGATGCAGCTGGTTTGTGGGGGAGCTGTGGCAAGCAACAGGAGACTTTGCTGTCTGACTTAACCTCTCTAACTCCAGTTGAGTCTGGGGGCAGAGTGGCTCCCTGGGAACTGGGCCCTGCTGTCTGGGTTGAGGGGTCAGAGAGCCGAGATTGCCTATCCTTTGTGACCACCTCTGTTCCAGGACTGGAGTGCATATGCGTGTAACTAAATGAGTCATACAAAAAATATGCCCAGACTCCATGACTGATCCCAAACTAACCTGCAAGGCCCCAATACAGGGGGCCAGTGGGTCATGGCCCCATCACCTTAAGAATGAGCAATGTGGGGAGGGGTAGAGAGGAGCGGGTGGGGCCTCGGGGGAACAGGCAGAGTGGGGGCAGGAAGAGGCAAATAAGGATGGAGACTTGGGGGAAGAGGCGGAGCAAGGGGCTTGGGGCAGAGCGGGGGAGGACTTGGGGTGGGGCCACAGGGGAGGGGCAGTGGGCGGGGCCATGGTCTGGGTGCTGGTGGCCACCTCACTTTTAGGGAACTTTTGGTGCTCCTGCCCTGATATCTGTCCCCACTTAGCAGAGGGGTGACACTACGCAGGTCTGGCTTGGGGAAGGGGAGGGGGTGAATCTGCCCCAAGGTCAGTGTGAGCAAAGAATGGATTTAGAGAACTACCATACACTCCCATTCTCGGCCAGGCTCCCTGGACCCTGTGCTCAGGAGAAATTCCCATGCGCTCTTTTCTGATCTACTGGACCGTGCCGCCTGCCAGAGCTGCCAAACCCACACCTGCCTCACTGATGAAAATGATGCACGTCCCAACGACTGTGAAAGGCTTGTCATGCCAACAGCAGCCTGCCTGTGCCCTGAAGCCTCATCCACTAGCCCTGGGCCTTGTCACTCTAGGGACATCTGCTGGCACCTGTTCTAGGCCAGGGCGCACCATGATGATCCTGTGTTAAGCTCTCAACTTTCTGAAACGTTTGTCTTTAGGGCTGACATTTTGCAGGCCAGGTCTGTGCCTGGAAGTGCTTTTGTGTGTGCGTTTGGATGGGTTTGGGGAGGAGAGGTAGGATGTAGGTAAAAGTGAGCAAAATCCAGATGCTTTGGATGATGGGCGAGTGGGTGGGAAAATACACCTTCTCCATCATCAAACCTGACTTTTCCTGGATAGGGCTGCTGCAGAAACGGAGTGTCATGGGGTGTGCTGGCCCTTTAAAGAGCATGGGTTGCAGCCTCACCTGTGCCAGGTCTCACTCACCACCCCAGGTGCGAGGATCATTGACAGGTGCACGTGAGGCAGAACCCAGCCTGCGGGGAGCTATACCGGCAACCTGCAGCCCATCAGCGATGACTCCACGGAGAGCAGACTTTGGAGGGGCACGTCAGGAAGGGGGTGCCTAGATTGGGCACGTGGGAAGAGACCCTGGGATGGACAGACAGGGCCGTCTGGGTTAGGGTCTAGGTTAGGGTCACAGGGCTGGCCCTGAAGTGAGGTTGGAAAAGGCCCTGCTGCACTTAGCCTGGCTCCACCGGTAGGTAAGGGTCTGCGTTGGTGGATCCTTCTGTGGGATCAGGGCCTTAAACCCAGCTGTAGCTAGTCCGGCTCTGCTCCCAACGTCCACAATGAGGTCGCTGCCACATATAGAGCAGGAAAGCCCAGGTCAGTCAGAGAAAGGCACAATCTGAGGAGGCTTGCTGCTTCCATTAGAAAACAGAAACCATCATGCTTAGGTCCAGATTGTGCCATAAGCAAGGGCGCCTGTTTGAGCTGCACTACCCAGGGGAATCAGCAGGAGGCACTGTGACTTAGACACCACCTGATGCATCAGTCCCTCCCTGCTTTCCCATTGCTCTGGGCTGGTAGGTCCTGGCCCTGGCCCGTGCCAGCCACATCTGACAGCACCCACACACCTTGTCAGCCGCACCGCGTGGCACCTGGGGCTAGGGAAAGGGAAGACAAGGCAAAGAAGGTGGATCTTAGGGCTGGGATTGGCATTAAACGTGTACATTAAAAGAGTACATTTAATATGCCGCAGCTGGACCGGCTGTCGAATCGAATCAGAATAATGTTTCCCACTTTATGCTTTTGTGTGTGTCAAAATCAGCGTGTTCCAGTGAAACAATTGGATTTTGACAACCGCATTGGGTGATGGAAAACGGGTCCTTGGACGTTGTGACGTGTCGCCTTTCAGGCAGCTCCCTCTGGTGGCCACACTTAAGCCATTGTGGGCAAAAATATGCTGAACACCTTCATCTCTGATTTTTGGAATCAGTTTGGAAAATCACCGAGACATTAACTTTGGGTTCACGCCTCAAATGTTCTGAACAAGCTTAAGTTAAAAATACCACTCAGCATCCAATCCCCAGGCCCTTGGATGGAGAATTCCTTTGCCTGATCTTCAAACAGTATGAGACGAGTCTTGGGCCTTGGAGAAAGCACCGTTTGTTAGAATATCAAGAGACGTGAATTCTCTGCAAAACCAAGAGGGTCAGACCGGACTGAGGGTGAGCAGGGGGAAGGACGTAGCCCGGTGAGCACAGTCTCAGACTCCAGTTTTATGCTTCCAGAACTTGGGCTTTGGTTCTCCAGCTGACTTGCTGTGTCACGTAGGTCCCCATGCTGGTATAGCTCCACCTTCCCCTCGCCACATCTCTACCCTTAGAATCATAGAATATCAGGGTTGGAAGGGATCTCAGGACCTTGCCTTATACCCCTTGAGCTGGCACTGAATTCTCTGCAGGATTATCCTTGGGACAATCGCATCACTCCCTCGGGTGTCAGGGCATGTTCTACAATCTGCCATGAACATTGCTCACCATGCACTGAGCCTGGCAGTGGCACCTGGAGTGCTGGGGTGCCCAGCTGGAGCACAACGAGCTGGCAATGAAGCTGCAGCCAGGGTGGGCTACAACGCTCTCCCACTGCTTACGGGGAAAGCTAGAAACCATCTTTGCCTTTGCTGTGCCTGTTCCTGGGGAGGTGGGGGGGTGGCCGGGGCAGGGATGAGGTGGGTTTCTGGAGGCTGGCTGTAGGGGGGAGACATGCTCCCCCACCAGCTCCACCCAGGGGCTGTTTAGTCTTGGGGCAGGAACCGGCATGGGTGTCTCCAGAGAGGTCTTTGTGGAGGATGTTAGGCCAAGATCTTCACTGGGATCAAAGGGCATGGCGGGGGGTGGAGGAGGTGTCAATGGATGTCTGGGGTGATATCCCGCCTTGCACAATGGCATGTTGGGGACTCCCCTCCCCTTCCCAGGATCAGCCAGCAAGGACCATCTGCTGGTATCAGTGGGGCATGGCTCCATACCACCCCCAGGACTGCTGGCACCTCAGCCACCTCCATTTCCTTCCAAGTCAGGGCCCATCCAGGCCACGTGTGGTCCTGGGCATCTGACAAGGATTTCTTTCATGGGCTTCCTCAAGGGCCAGCACAGGCAGGCTGCAGGCTGAGCCATCCCAGCCTGTCTCCCCTGAAAAGCAAAAGGCATTTCTCTGCCGCTGACAGACAAGGGCTCAATACAGAACCAAGCCACAGCAAAGCAGTCTGTGTTCCCTGAGGGCAGGGAGCGACCATCTCTGATAATTATGGACCTTGTTAATTAATCCTCCCTTAGATACTCCCAATCCCTCCCTTCTCTGGAATCATGGGGAGGTTCCAAGACATCAGAAGCCAAACGCAAACCCCATTAAGCTTGGAGTCTCCAATGCACTGCAAACGCCCTACTTGGTGATGCATCCCAGCCATGGCACCTGAGTTCAGGGGCGGCTCCAGGCCCCAGCACGCCAAGCGTGTGCTTGGGGCGGCAAGCCTCGGGGGGCGCTCTGCCCATCGCCGAGAGGGCGGCAGGCAGGCCGCCTTCGGCGGCGTGCCTGCGGAGGTTCCGCTGGTCCCGTGGCTTCGGTGGAACCACAAAGAGCCCCCCAGCGTTAGTCTGCAGGAGCAGGACAAGGGTCTGCTGGCACACTCCCCTAAACAGGTTTTCTCCACCCCTGCAGGAATGTGATGTGTGTGCAGCCCCATTTTCCTTTGCCACAGCCCTTTCCTGCCCAGGATCCCTCACCACTAGGGCCGATCAGGAATTTTTGGATGAAATAGTTTTTTCCGTCAGAAAATGCTGATTTGTTAAAACGGAAACGTTTTGCAGGATGACATGTTTGCTGGGAAGGTTTCCCAGGTCTGTGGTGGCATTTCTGTTCACAGAGGCATTCGAATGGCCAATACACCATTAGTCAGGGGAGGTACCAGTAATGTAGGAGACACCATTCAAATCCTCACCGGGCCGGATTTGGAGCAGGAATTTGGTCATCCATGGTTTGTTTGTTTTTTTACACACTGGTCATGTTTAGTGCTGAGAAAAGAAGTTAGAGGGGGGACCTGATAGCGGTCTTCAAATCTGTAAAGGGTTGTTAGTCAGAGGATGGTGATCAGTTGTTCTCCGTGTCCACTGAAGGCAGGACAAGAAGTAATGGAGCTTAATCTGCAGCAAGGGAGATTGAGGTTAGGAAAACGTTCTAACTCTAAGGCTAGTTAAGAACAGATTTCCGGGGGAAGTAGTGGAATCTCCATCACTGGAGGTTTCTAAGGGTAGGTCTATACTTACCGCGCGGGTCGACGCGGAGAGTTCGACTTCTCGGAGTTCGAACTATCGCGTCTAATCAAGACGCGATAGTTCGAACTCCCCACGCGCTCCGGTCGACTCCAGAACTCCACCACCGCGAACGGCGGTGGCGGAGTCGACCTTGGAGCCGCGGACTTCGATCCCGCGGCGTCTGGACGGGTGAGTAGCCCGAATTAAGGTACTTCGACTTCAGCTACGCTATTTGCGTAGCTGAAATCGCGTACCTTAGTTCGACCCCCCCCCCCTTAGTGTAGACCAGGCCTAAGACAAACCCCTATCAGGACTGGTCTAGGTTACCTGGTCCTGCCTCAGCGCAGGGGGCTGGACTTGATGAACTCCCAGGGTCCCTTCCTGCCCTATGTTTGGTGCCCTAACCACCAGGCTGTAGTCACACTCCTCCTGCCTTGCTTGTCTAATGAATATTTATTTATTTATACAAAGTGGATCCGCTCCAACAGGACAAATTGTGAGCGAGAGGGCCAGAGGCTGACTCTGGATCCTAGTGGTTAGAGCCCTGACATGGGAGAGCGAGGTTCAAATCCCTGGCCTTCCTGATTCAGAGAGGGGCTTGTACCAGGATCTCTCACATCCCAGCTGAGTGCTCTAAACACTAGGCAATAGGTGGGAGAGGGCAGAGGGCAACTGTAGCTATTCTGCATGCACTAGGCTGGCTGGATAATTTGTAGGCACCAAGATTTGGGGAGTTTTTTTCAATCCACCATGTGCATTGTCCGGCAAGGACAGGCCTGTTGCTGACTCTCTTCTGAGCCGATCCATTGCCAGGGCTCCCAGGACACTTTCAGACCCACCAGGGTCCCTACAGCTCCTCTGTCAGACACCACAGTTGTTCTAGTTGTTATGCAAACAAATTGCTCTCTTTCTTGGCTTCAGCGCCACCAAACCAGTTTGCATGGCCAAGGCTGGGGTGGGGAAAGGGGCAGAGACTTGCCATCTAGTGGGAGACTGAAGAAGCTGTATACTCTCTTTCTTTAGCTTATCCAAGGGAAGGTTAAGAGAGGGGAGGCCACATTGCCATTTGCCTACCCGCGTTGGGAATTACCCCTCCAAACAGCCTACGTTTCTAGCCCTTCTGCAGAGAAAAGCTGGATCTGGAAATGGGACCTGAGCATAAACCTAAAGGGTTGGAAACCAGAAGGGAAAACAAAGAACTTGACGTTGGCTGTTTTTTAAAAAAATCTTGTGGTTTTTAAACCAATCTCATAATTTTAGGGGCCAGCCTCATGATTTTGCCCTCCCTGGGGCTGGCGGGGCTGTTACCGTAGCAAAGTGAGCGACTTTTGCTCTGCACATGGGCGTTACAGCGCGTTTGCACAGGTATTAATCCAAGGGAAGCAGCTATCCATCTAAACCAGGCCTGCACAACATGCGGCTCGCGGGGGCTCACTGTGCGGCCCGCGGGGGGTGAGTAGGCAAGCGGCAGGTGGGCAGTGCGGGGGGTGAGTAGGCGAGCTGAGGGGTGGGGAGCTGAGGATGCGAGCGAGGAGTCAGTGGCTGACCTGTTCTACTGATCTGGTCTGGCTCCTATCCCCTCTCCCAGGGTTGCAGCTGTCTGGAGGTGCTGCCTTCCACACCTTCCTCATTCACACCTCATTCATTCAACAGGGCAATCGATTACAAAGTGGGGGAAAGATCTTATTCTACTTCTAGCAAAAAGACATTTTTCTTTTATCTTAATTATACTACCTTAGGGGCCCGCTATTACATATTACCAAGGTTCAATACCGCTGTTTCGGTGGGGCAGCGCTGGGGAAGGAGGGTTTGTTTCCGTGGAGTGGGCGGTGCTGGGGGGGGAGTATTTCAGGGGGGCTGGGTGCGCTGCGGGGGGGGGTGTTGTGTTTCGAGGAGGCTTGACAGTGCTGGGGGGTGGTTCAGCAAGGCCGGGCGGGGGGTTCAGCCCTCAGCTGTTTCCTTTGGAGTAATATGGCCCTCGCCGCTTTACGAGTTGTGCAGGCCTTTCTAAACTGATCCTCCCACCTCCTTCCTGCTCACTGGCCCACCCACACTCTGCTCTCTGAGCTGGGATGGGCCTAATGCTGCGAGGTTAGACGGTATCGATCTACTCTAGGAGTTCTTTGGGGCAGGCCTCTGGCCTGCGCTATGCAGGAGGGCGACCTAGACGATGACCGTGGTCCCTTCTGGCCTTGGAATCCAGGAAAGATTAAGCAGCGTAATGAGCTGGCCAAGTGCATGTGTGTCAGCCCTGTACCGGGGGGAACCAAAGCCACTAATTTACGCATCGGACGCGAAAGGGGGATTGTGGCAGGGCTCTGTGCTTTGGCAGCAGGGTCTGCGTTCTCGCCCTGCCGTTTCTGGCACCCCAAACAGCATGGAGCTGCCCCGGAAGTTCCCAGATGGGCCCGGGTTTGTTACACCACACTCAGGTACTTGGCCCCCAGTGTCTGAGTCAGGGCTGTCTAGCTCCCCGCCGGGCTCTGAACTGCCCTTTCCAGCCAGCAGCGCGACTTCTCCCCCAGCGGAAGGGGAGGGTGGGACTGCTCTCTCCAGTCACCAAGTGTGGCAGGACCCTTCTCCTGCAGGGCTGTGCCTTAAAACTGCCCCCCACTCCCCCCGGGTGATCTCTGCTGACCGTGAAAGGGAAAGGCCAACGGAGTGAACTATCAAACATGGGATGAGGGGAGGAAGGTCACTAAATCCAGCATCAAGTGAGTCTTCCCCCATGTTTCCCATGTGAAACCCAGTGTCCATCCCTCGAAGCACCGGCTAGAGGGGACCTGGGTTTGATGGGGCCCCCTCATTCCTCCACCACTGTTTTGGGGATCTCAGAGCCAGAGGCAGATAGTGGACGTGGCAGCCTGGCTCTGGAGGAGCTGCACTGGGTAGGAGCTGGAGCTAGGCAGAGACGGAGGGACCTGGATCCCTGTGCATCTTCTCGGCACCTGTGCAGATCCTGGAGGGTCTGTAGAGCCGTGGGAGGGGCTCCCGCCTCCCGGTCCATGTCTGTGCCTTGCACAGACAGCAGTAACTGATTCTGGGGAACTGGCCAAGTGACCTCAACACAAGTGTTATGGAGCTGGGGACTACAGCTCCCATCAGCCCCCTGCCCATCGTACACCGCTTCGTCCTGGCTAAGCAAGGACCTGCCCATCTGATTCAGCCCCCACCTCATTGCACTGCCCTTCCTGCTGGCTGCCAGGGAACGGGAAAGGTCCTGAACCAGGGCTCTGGAGCTGCCTGGCAGCTGGGAGCTGCAGAGAAGCCCCAGGAACGTGGGCAGAGCCACAGGTGGGATGCTGGATGCAGGGGCAGTTCCAGGCACCAGCACAGCAAGCGCGTGCCTGGGGCGGAAGCCGCGGGGGGCGGCCTGCCGGTCGCTGAGAGCGCAGAAGTCAGGCAGCCTTTGGCTGCATGCCTGCGGGAGGTCCACCGGTCCCACAATTCGGTGGCAGGCACACCGAAGGTGTGGGGCTGGTGGGCCTCCCGCAGGCATGCCGCTGAATCCACGTTCGCAGCAGACCTTCCGCAGGCAAGCCACCGAAGACCACCTGACTGCCATGCTTGGAGCGGCAAAAAACATAGAGCCGCCCCTGGCTGGGCACTGGCCTGGGTGGGGTTTTATGGGGGAGCAGCTGGGCAGAGAGCCAGAGGGGTCCCAACAAGAGACACTGACTGCACCTGGCGTGGAAACCTGCAAAGGCTTATTAGAACAGAGCCTGCATTGTGGGGGGACCCCAGGCTCCAGGCCCGAAGAGCCCTGGACAGCCCCAGGGATCCAGACAGCATCCGCTACTCAAGAGTGCTGGAAATTTTGTGGGGAGGGCAAGGCCAGAGTGGCAGGGGAATTAAAATACTACTTAACTCTCCTGCAGACTACAGCTGTAACCGAAATCACCAGAATTCTCCACGTAGCCACATGATACTATTTAAGGATTAATTATAGTACGAACAAATGAAAAATTAGACAACTTTTGTTCTAAACATCGGAGCTGCATTTTATTTTTCCACTTTGTATATTGTCCTTCACTTGCATTTATCATTTGACTGTGTACGCTCCATCATTAATTGTTATTGACCTGAAACTTGCCATTCTGTAACATTGCAATTGAATCGGCTGTGTTTATGGAAAATGCATATTTTAGCAATTGGAACCCTAAGCTGTACGGCTCCTTGGAAAAAGGCATCAGCAAAAATCAATAACAACAACAAACAACTTTGAAGGGAGGTAAACGTGTTCCCATAGAAGCGCAACCGTATAAATGATTTTTTTCTAATGTTTTATAAAAAATCAAATCAAATCAAACAAATGTTTGGGAATGTTTAGCAAACCTTACAAACCCCAGCACCAGGCTGAGGCAGATCAAAGCAATACGGTGTCTATTAAGGAAAAAATGTAAACCTAATGCGACTTTGATCATCTAGGATCGCAGTGGAGATCTCGGCCTGCGTCCGATCCGATCTCACGGTGCGGCTCGGCCTTTAGCAGTAGGAGCATGTTTTTCCCACAATGCATATGTGCCTTTTGTTCAAAAGTGGGAGGGGACCATGGCCTCCTGCCCCTCCCCGGGTTCCGGCACCGGTGCCACTGTGACTCATGTTGAACTGTAACTGTTCGGGCATCTGCACCTGGCATATCTGCAGCCTTCTCCTTATCGTCCAGCCCTAGCAAAATACCCGGGCCCTTAGCCCTGGGGCTGAGAGGTTAGTGGGACCCACTTGAAGCAAGCATCTACAGCGCTTGCCTGTGAGAGGCGATACACCTGGCCCACGCCTGGCACCTAGGGGCCTGGGGTGGGGAGGAACCCCGATAATTACACAAGGGTTTGTGAGAAACGGCCCGAGGCCGGCAGTTCTGGGAAGGGCTCCACTCAAGGCACAGCTGCGAGGGGTCAAACAGGGCTGGGCTTTACGTGAGTCTCGTGGGTCTGCTGGCAGGTGTACACCGAGCTGGGCTCAGTGAACGTGCTGGGGTCGCAGAGCAGCATAGGTGGTGGGACTGCCCGGGCGGTGGGGCGTGGTTTGATGAAGCGCAGCAGCAGCACCTAAGTCTGAATGGGAGAATGGCCCAGTGGTGAGGGCACTGACCTGGGAGAGCCAGTCTCTGCTCCGCCACAGACTTCATGTGTGGCCTTGGGCAAGTCCCCTACCTCTGTGCCTCATTTCCCCATCTGTATAATGGGGCTAACAGCACTATCCTGGCACCTCGTGCAAACAATGAATTCTTCTTCCCCGTTAGCCCCAGCGCCTCCTATTGGCAGAGACTGGCCCTGCAGGGTCAGCACTCAAATACAAAGAATCACTGCATTTCTCGGAGTCCTGGACTGCAGGGGCACTGGGCCCCCCAGCGGGGAGGTACCTGAGCAGGACAGGGCTTGACCGCGTGCGTGCGAGCGGCGGTGAGAGCCACGCTTGGCCATGCCCTCGTTAGCTCGTATGTTTGGAAGGGTTCCAGTTCAAGAAGAGTTCAGCCAAGCCGTGGCTGTTACTGCCGGGCGGGTGGCCCCCGTGGGCCAGTGAATGAACCGAGAGGCACGAAGGCCATTCAGTAGCTAGCTTGCAAAAAGGGGCCTTGTTTAGCCAAGAGGGCACAGCGACTCAGGGCTGTGCCCCCAGGCACTCAAGGAAAACCCAGTCCCTGCCAGGTGCCGTCTCCTGCTTCCCCTCCGAGTTTCACGGAACATGTCCTTGAATCCAGCGGGTAACAAGAGAGGGGGCCATAGGCAGAATGCCCCTTCTGAGCCGGGACCCTGCAGGCTCAGTTCCCCCCCTGAGCACATCAGCCGACGGGTCTGCATGCTCCATCGCTCCTCACAGGGCTGGCTCACAACCACACTCAGCATGGTAACCATGGCGTTAACCACAGGCCTCGCCTGGCACAGGGCCCGTGCGACAGGTTTAACCAGTCCTCCTCCCTCCCAGTTCTCTGGGCAGGAGGCCATCCCAGAGTGCATTGCTCCGCATGCCCCGGGTGTTACTCTGCGTGCAAGACCTCAGGGGAGTCTATCCATTGCTGAGGCAGTCTGGGATAGCTACCCCCAATTTTCCCAGCATGCACTGGGCCAAACAAGGTTAGACAGCGTGGTGCACACCGTGGCGGCACAAGGGGGCAGTGTTGTGAGAAATGCGGTTGGGTGGCCATAGCTCCATCCCGCTTGTTGTAACAGGAGCAGATGAGTGTCAAACGGGTTACTGAAGTGTGGGCGTGTCGTGTAGACAGGACAGTGGCCTTCCACACGTGAAAGGGACTGTTCTGTGGGGCACAGGCTGTTCTCAGCCCCTGCACTGGGCAGCCACGCCATGCTGTTTTAGTGTCCAGCACCATGGCGCCTATATAGGGGGCTGCTTACATCCGTGGGCTGTGGAAGATTCAAAGACAGGATCCACAATGTGCTCCAAAGAAGATCTAAGTAATAATGGGAGAGAGTATTGGGATTTGGGCAATGTGAGTTCTAGTCCCAGCTCGACCAACAGCCTGCTGGGTGACTTTAGGGCATGTCGCTGCCTCAATCTGTGCCTCAGTTTCCCTATCTGTAAAAGGGGATAATGCTACTGGCCTCCCTTGTAAAGCACTTTGAGATCTACTGACACAGCGTGCTATAGCAGAACTAGGGCCTGTTCAGTGATGGACCTGACGTCCCATCAAACATTGCCAGAGCCAAGGGCAAGACTGTAGCAAAAAACCTCAGTATACCTGGGAACACATAAGGACTCGTTCTGAATAGGACAGGTGGGAACACAATAACCAAAAAGCCAGTGCTAGAAACTCACAAGGACCCCAGCGTGACTAGCTCATCTCTGACTTTATTACTGATGCCTTGATCAGTGACCTGCATCAAAGATGGAATTTAGGGCCAGGGCTGGGACCTGTAATGCTTAGCCACCAAAATGTCACCTGCCCCCAGCCAGCCCTGCCATACCATGAGCTGCTGTTATCTTCAGAGAAATTCCATGACACATCGGGCTGTTGTGTAACCACAAGACATGAGGCTAAAAATAGCCCTCTCACTTACAGGAAATTATCTGGGCAGAGTTTCACAATTTCTGGGTCACGGTCCGGTCACAAGCAATAAGGGTCATTTGGAGCGGCTGGGAGACCTCCCAGGGCCCTCTCAGAGTATTTGAGGTCACGGAGAGGCCGGTGTGGATTCTTGGGCCTTGACTCACCTCTGTCCCCAGCACAGAAGCCCACGGCCCTGCTCCACTGTGAATGCTGTCATGTATTTAACCCAGCCCCTGTCTGACCGTGCCCTGCTGTGATTGGTCTTTCGCTGGCAGCATCCGGCTGCTCTCCAGCTGTGTATGGGCCAAAGGCCCTCACCTCACTCGAGCACACCGCTGCTTCCAGCCAGGCCTGGGGCGGCCAGGCTCAGCACCGTGGCATCCTCCACCAGAGAACCCTTCCCCCTGCCAGAGCCAAGACAGATGGGGAATACAGGATAGGGCAGTTGGCCCTCCTGGGAATGCTTCTCCTGGTTCAGTATCAGCTCTGACAAGGTCTGGCAGCTGGCACGTCTGCCTCTTGCCCCACCTGGCAGGCAGGCCCGAGAGGAGGCAAAAAGAGGGCGGCGTCCTGATCCCCCTTTCATGTGGGGAAGGGACTTGCCCAGGGGTACCCCACGAGAGCCGGGAATAGAAGCCTGGTCTAGCTGCTAGGAGAGGAAGCATAGCCCAGTGGTTTGGACGTGCTCCTAAGGTCTGGGAGACCCAGCTAAGATTCTCTGCCCTGCCCCAGATTCCACGAGTGACTTTTTGCAAATCGCTGTTGTACTGAGCGGGGCCCAGCAGGCTGACTTCAGTTGTGAGCCTAACCGTGGTGAGGGGGTAGAGGTTCCTGGATTGTCGCGATGACCCTCTGTAGAACATTGCTTTGGGAAAGCTGCAAGCTGGAGCCAGCCTGAGGGCTCACTGGTACCGCCTGAGGCCTGGTGGTAGGATGATGACAGGGGAACAAGAGGAGTAGAGGACTCCTGTCAATGGACCAAAGTTGGTGCTTTGGAAATGAGGCCTAACTGGTGGACAGAATAATGAGAGGAGGGGCTCGTCTGCCCATCCCCCCTTCTGGGGCCCTTACAAAGAGATGTGGGAGGGGGAGGAAGAGGAACTACCACCACCCCTGCAGTCACTGCAGAGACACCGAGACCGTCACACACCAACGGGGACACCTGACCATCATGGCTGCACCAGCGAGGAGCCCAGCCTGATTCATGGGAGATCCTGCTCTGTCACCCCCTCCCACGGGGGTCCCTTTCCATCTTCTTCCTGTCCTTTCTCTTTGATTGGGGAGGGCAGAGAGTTTGGGGGTATGGGGTGGTGGGGTTGAGTGTAGAAAGGGGGTGGGATCAATGGGGCAGAGTGAACAGGGGGTCTGGGAGGGGCGAGGCCATGGAGAGCTTTGCAAGCCTAGCGGGTGGTTCTGAATGGCCTCTCAGACAGTGACTCAAAGGGGCACAGTGAGAAAGAAGGTGCTGAAGGATGTGGGGTGCATCTGAGGTGGGGGGGTGCAGACTGGTCTCCCCCAGCCCTGAGCACAGACAGCACCGAACCCCTCTGTTAGGTTGAAGGGCACATGAAGAGCAGTGAGTCAAAACCAGAAATTGCCTGGCTGGAAGGTTGACGCATTCACGACTTTATTTGCCAGACCCCAAATCGATAACACACAAGGACAGAAAACCAGAGAGCGACAAAGCAGGCTGCTCCCCAGAGCAGAGAGGCCCAGCTCACCCACCCAGCTTGAGGCTGGCTCTGCAGCGCAGACTGATTCCAATCCCGCGGAGCCCCCTAGCTTGCATGCAGGAGAGCCCTGACATTTAAAGTGACAGCTTGTCATTGTAACACAGCTTTCAATACATCTCACCCTCCCAGCGCTGCCTGGCCCCTGGTGAGCATGGTGCTCGTCACCGACTGCCTGACTGGGTGAGAGCGTAGGGCTGGGTGGAGAGCTCAGAGCTGGGTGTGGGGCAGGAGGGTGTAGGGCTGGGTGCAGAGCAGTGGAGGGGGCATGTGGGAGCTGGATGGAGAGCGGTGGGGAGGAGTAGCTGGGTGCGGGGGCTGGATGCAAGGCGGCAGAGGGAGGGCTCTGGGCCCCTCCTTAGGAAAATTCTGGTTTTGCCCCTGCCCTCCAGCCCAGAATAGTGTGTCCCTGAATCTCTCTGTGCAGCAGGCTCTGTGCCAGGCCAGGGTCCCCCTACTGGGGGGTTGCAGTGGTGCAGGGCAGAGGGCGTTATAGAGCATCAGAGACTCTGATGCCAGGGAGCCCATGAGCTGGCTACACCCCAGCACTCTCCACACAGAAAAGGACCTGGGGATTATAGTGGATGAGAAGCTGAATATGAGTCAGCAGTGTGCCCTTGTTGCCACGAAGGCTAACGGCATTTTGGGCTGTATAAGTAGGGGCATTGCCAGTAGATCGAGGGACGTGATCATTCCCCTCTATTTGACACTGGTGAGGCCTCATCTGGAGTACTGTGTCCAGTTTTGGGCCCCACACTACAAGAAGGATGTGGAAAAATTGGAAAGGGTCCAGCAGAGGGCAACAAAAATGATTAGGGGGCTGGAGCACATGACTTATGAGGAGAGGCTGAGGGAACTGGGATTGTTTAGTCTGCAGAAGAGAAGAATGAGGGGGGATTTGATAGCTGCTTTCAACTGCCTGAAAGGGGGTTCCAAAGAGGATGGATCTAGACTGTTCTCAGTGGTAGCAGATGACAGAACAAGGAGTAATGGCCTCAAGTTGCAGTGGGGAAGGTTTAGGTTGGATATTAGGAAAAATGTTTTCACTAGGAGGGTGGTGAAGAACTGGAATGGGTTACCTAGGGAGGTGGTGGAATCTCTTTCCTTAGAGGTTTTTAAGGTCAGGCTACAGAGCCCTGGCCGGGATGATTAAGTTGGTCTTGCTTTGAGCACTGCACTGGCCCAGCTCGAGCGCTGGCTGCAGGGGTTGCTAGCGGGCAGCCAGGTGCCTGGCAAGGTGTGTGGCACACAGCTGAGCTGCTCACTCCTCTCAGTGGGGAATAAACCCCATAGCTCAGACCTTCCCCAGCCCTGGTGTGAGCAGCCCCTGCAGGCAGGTCAGGGCGCTCAGCAAAGGAGGTCCCAGATGCGCCCCACAGATGCAGGCTGTGGAAAGTCATGTGCTCATGGGACTGGACGGGGCAGGGCTCAGACCCTGGTGACTTTCCAGACAGAAACACCTGCTCACTTTGATTTAAGAAGCATGCAGTCACTGATGGGAGATGGGGGCAGAGCACGCAGCCCATTCATACTGGCATGGGCAACCCGTAGAAACAAACTGCCTCTTTTTCTTGGATCCCTTGAACTTGCAGCAGCTCGGCTTTGTCAGAGATTCAGGGTGTCACACTAACTTCGTCTGATCCACTGGCTGCACTAGGCTGGAGTAGTGTCCAGAGAGCTCAGATGAGATCAGGGCCCCACTGCACCCACAGTAACTGCCAGGCCCTGACCCAAGGGGCAGGCAAGCCAAGTGAATGAGATATGGAGGGAGAACAGAAACAGAGACAACCCAGGATGTGCCTAAAGTCACCCAGGGTGCTAGTGGCAGAGCTGGGGACAGACCCCTGGTGTCCTGAGTCCCCATACAATCCCCCATCTGTCAGGAATGGGGGTTTGCAGCTGCACCCGCCCCCTCTCCGGGCAGCCTATGAGCACAGCCAAGCCACAGCAGGGCCTCCCGATTGACCAAAGAAGTGTGTGTATCTGTTTGCAGCTGGGACCGTCTCTCCTGTGCCTGCCCTGCTCTTAGCCCTGCTCCAGTACTGTTCCTGCCTTGTTCCCAGCCTTGCTCCAGCCCTGCTTGGGTCCTGATTCCAGCTCTGCCCCGTAGGCCGGGAAAACTGGACAAAGGACACAAAGGCTGAAGGGAGTTTCAGTTTGGAGCTGACGGGGAAATGGAGAGGGGTGCCCCAACCAACAGGGCTGTGGCCTCCCTGGGGCCCCCAGATGGACATAATTAAAGGGGGTCCTGTTGTCTGTATGGGCAAGACCTGTTTTGGACTGTGTTCCTGTCATCTAAATAAACCTTCTGTTCTACTGGCTGGCAGAGAGTCATGGTGAATCACAGAAAGCCGGGGGTGCAGGGCCTTGTCTCCCCCCACACTCCGTGACAACTGGTGGCAGTGTTGGGATGTACTGCACCCCGTGGATGGCGCTTCCTGCAGTAAGTGACTGGGGAGCAGTAAAACAAAGGGGGATTGATGGGGACTAGGCGTGATAAAGAGTCAGCGAGGGACTCTTTCAGGGGGCGATTAAACCCCAGGAGCGTGTAACCAGCAAGATGGACTTTTGCAGTAAGCGGTCCCAGGGGAGGAGGAGTCTGCCACTTAAGGAGCTTGGCATACATATTCCTGCTGGCCACTCACAGGCTTGGGTGCTCGCTAGTCCCCACAGTTTCCAGGGAGACCCCTAGTGTGCCAGCCCTTCTCGAGGTCACCACCTCTCTGCCAGGGTTGAGTGGTGTAAGGAGGGGGAGGACATGAATGACTTCCTGGAGGCCTTTAAGATGGCCTGCGAGATGCACCAGGTTGATCCTGCGAACAGGATCCGGGTTCTCACCCCCTTACTGGACCCCAAAGCCATGGCATTGTACCGTCAACTGAAAGGGGCGGAGAAAGGAGACTATGAACTATTCAAAAAGGAAAGGTTCTGGAGCCAACGTAAAACCCCTGAGGTCTCATATCTGCAACTAGCCATCCGCATGGAGGGATATGCCAGCAAGTGGGCAGATGGGGCCCAGACGAAGGAGAACCAGGTTAAACTGATCGTACTAGAGCAACTGTATGAGTGGTGCCCATCCGACCTGAGGCTGTGGTTGAGGGACAAAAAGCCAGAGAACCCGCAACATGCAGGGCAGCTGGCCGATGAGTTTGTGAAGAGCCGGTCAGGGAGTGGCAGGGAGGAGTCCCAAAGGAACAGACATGCCATGATGCAGGAAGAGAATGACCCTGGGACATCCCATAGGGGAAACGTGGAGAACCCCCTCCCAAGGAGAACATCCGGCATCAGGGCCAACCGACCGGCTCGAGGGGACCAATGGGACATGGGCTGCTATTACTGTGGCCAGAGAGGCCACATACGGACCCAGTGCCCCAGGCTCAGGGACAGACTGAGCAGACCGAACCCACAGAGGGTTAACTGGATAGAGACCCAGCAGGACGAGGGGCAGGCTTCCCAGGCAAGCGAGGCTGGCAGCTGATCAACTGCTCAGGAGAGAGGAGGGCCCCAGGCCAACTTCTCTGCAGGGCTGGATGCTCCGGACACCAGGTTCTCCATTTACAGGGTGGGCACGGGGCTGTCCCTGCAGAGCGAGTGCCTTGTTCCCCTGAAGGTGGATGGGAGAAAAGTCTATGGATACTGGGACACGGGCGCTGAGGTGACGCTGGCCTGGCCCGAGGTGGTAGCTCCAGATCAGGTGATGCCCAACACCTATCTAACCCTGACGGGGGTGGGCGGGACCCCATTCAAGGTGCCCGTGGGGAGGGTACACTTGAAATGGGGGGACAAAGAGGGCCCCAAGGAAGTGGAGGTGCACCACCATTTGTCCACTGAGGTGTTAATTGGGGGGGAGACATGGAAAACTGGCCAAGCAACCCCCAGGGTGCCCAGGTCGTGACCCAAAGTCCGAGCCTGCAAGGGACACTGCACCCTGACCTCGGGGAGGGTACCTTGCCCGAGGTACAGGACCCTAACCCGGTGGGGAGGGAACGTCCAGGGACACAGCTCAAGGAGGCTGGGGTTTCAGACCCAGCCAGCGAGAAAGAGCAGGTCCTCATCCCTGTCTCAGCTGCTGAGTTCCAGGCCGAGTTGCAGAAAGATCCCTCCTTGCAGAAAATAAGGGACCTGGCTGATCTCAGTGTGGTACCGACCATGGGGGGAGATTGCCGGAAAAGGTTCCTGTGGGAGAAGGGGTTCCTGTACTGAGAATGGGCTCCCCCAGGGAAAATGGAGTCGGGGGGATCAGGAGGCAGGTGGTGGTACCCCGGAAATATCGTCGCCAGCTGCTGTGCCGGGCCCATGACATCCCCCCCTCAGGGCACCAGGGAACCTGGCGTACCCAGCAGAGACTGCTATGGAACTTTTACTGGCCTGGGGTCTTTATTACTGTCCGGCAGTACTGCCACTCCTGTCACCCCTGTCAGAGGGTGAGGAAGGCCCAGAAGAAGGGGAAAACAGCTTTAGGACCCTTGCCCAGCATAGAGGAGCCTTTCCAGAGGGTGGCCAAGGTCAAAAGGGGGGCTCTTAACCAAGAGACCCCGACTCACAGCCCTCCAAACTGAAATGCTGGGAAAAGACCCCATCCCAGTTTGAACCCCAGGGGTATTGGGGTGAAAAAAGGGCATGGGCCACATAAGCCTTCCCACATGCGGACTACGAGTGCCATTGAGCACACCTGACCTAAAGGGGGGCAGGGAACTGGAAGGGCCTGGTGTAATTCTCACCCAGGAAGGGTGAGGGGGATGCTGGGGCGTCCATGGGAACGTGGGTAGGTTCGAACTTCCCCAGGTCACTGGCTGAAGTGACCTTTCTCAGTTCGGTCTTGAAGCAGGGAGAGATGTGATGAAGTGGGAATGTTCTTAATGTGTTATGTGACTGCTGAGTGGGGACTGTTGGCCTGGGAAGGTTGCAGGGGAGTTTTGTTGAGACTGCCTGCATTGGGGGAGGGAGCATACCTTGTCTCCCCCTACACTCTGTGACAGCCGTATCGCTCATGTCCCGGTTTGTGACACCATCCACTGGACCACACAGGTCTCCCTCTATCAGCTTTATTATTTAACATTTCTATTGTGGCAGCACCTAGATGCCAACCAGGTCCAGACCCTGTTGTGCCAGGCGCTGCACAGACCTGTGCTGACAGTCCTGGCCCCCAAAAGCTGACAGCGTAAAAGGCAAACAAACAGCGAGGGGAGGTGCCACCGTGTGGGCAGGCAGGAGCAGGGCTGGGGCTAGGTAGCAGTGTGTGCATAAACAAAAACAACCCTCCCAAAACAAACCGCTGCACACACAGTTCTCCCCCTGGGAAGATGACGAGAGAGCCCCAACCACGTGGGCCAGCCAAGAGTCATGTCACTGAATGTGCTGTCTGCAGGGGCTCAGATACCCCAGGGATGAGGGTCAGAGAAGAACCTGGAGACACTAGAAATGAGCAGGGAGGTGGGAGAGCGACAGGCGCCATGGGGGGAGGTCAAGTCACGTCTTAGCCTTGTCTGCATGTCCGTGGGTGCCTGAGGGGGTCTCCATATCCCTCATGAGCTGCTCTGACATCCTGCTCTGGTTCGCCTCTGACTAGCAGCACCATTCCCCAGGCACCTGCCAGCTGTCCCAACCCTTGGGAGTAGGCCTTGGCCTTCTCCTTGATTTTTTAGGTTTCTCCCTTATTTCTCGCTGCGTCACGCCCTTATAGGGACTGTAGCGTTAATTGCGTTTGAATCCCGAATGTGGTAATACTACAGGCAGCTGGATGGCAGCTTGGACCGTGACTCTGCATCTGTCTGGGCGATGGGCAGTGTTCTGGATGGATGGCGCACTCTAAATGGGCCTGGAGCAGCCGAGCTCCCCCCGGGTCCCCACAGCAACAACCCCCTGTGATCCCAGAGCTCCCCTCTCAGTGGTGCAGGTCGGGGTGTTGGTCGGTTGTCTGGTGAGTTGCATTATGGCCACCAGAGGGCCTGGGGCTCTGGCAAGGGCCGGTTTGGCTGAGGGAAACTTATTATTCCGGCCAGAGCTCTGCAGAGAACCCAGAGCGGCGGTTGGAGCTGGGAGAGCAGCCTGCAGCCTCTCTGCCTCCTGGCTCACCCCACGACTCCTCCACTCCTCTTTCAAGTTGGGGAATTTTCCCTTTCTCTCCACAGCCCCGGGGTTGGAGTCACCTCTGCTTTGCAGGCGTGGTGGAGCTGGTGCCGAGGGAGCGATGCCTTTGCCTTGGTCTCTCGTGCTTTCGCTGCTGGTGCTGCAGACCTCAGGGGCCATGGCAAAGCCGGGCACTGCCCCGCTGATCCAGGGGGGGCGTGCACATCCTGGGCAGCAGCACGGGGACAGAGGAGGTGGTCTGGGTCTCGACCTACCAGCCGATGTTCTGTTGGGGTCACCTGGGAAGGTGCGGCACCCACGGGACGGTCACTGGGTCCGGCCAGCCTCAGAAGACCGGCTGACGAGGGAGAGGCTGCGCAGAGGGACCGAGGACGAGGACTCCAAGTCAGTCCAGCACTACATGCCGGGGATAAGGGTGGAGTTCCCCCGGCCCATCAACCCAACCAAGCCCCTGGTGCCATCCAGCACAGACCCTGCTGAGCACCGAGATGGGAGCCACACAGACCTCCAAGGCACAGACCCCCGTGGCAACCTTCCCACGGCGCCGGACAAGCGTCTGCAGATCCAGAACCCGCTGTACCCAGTGACGGAGAACTCTTACAGCGCCTACGCCGTGATGTTCCTCTCCCTCATCGTCTTCGCCGTGGGCATCATCGGCAACCTGTCAGTCATGTGCATCGTCTGGCACAACTACTACCTGAAGAGCGCCTGGAACTCCATCCTGGCCAGCCTGGCTCTCTGGGACTTCCTTGTCCTCTTCTTCTGCCTCCCTGTGGTCATCTTCAATGAGATCACCAAGAAGAGGCTGCTGGGGGACATCTCCTGCCGCATCGTGCCCTTCATGGAGGTAAGGGGCCGGTGGGGGCTCCGGCAGATGGTGTAAGCCCGTTCCTACGGTGCCTTTCGCCCGGTGCAGGGACCCAGCACAACCCCTCCAGGTGCCACTTCACCCCTCCGGGCTTGTGCTGGTGTATTTCCCCCATCTCGCCCAGCACTTTAAATCTCACCCGGGGCCCAGGCACCTGGGTTCAGACAGCGAGCGTGGAACAGGCCCTGTGTGGAGCAATCACAGCCCCAGTCCCCTTGTAGGGTGACCAGATGTCCTGATTTTATAGGGACAGTCCTGATATTCAGGGCTTTGTTTTATATAGACACCTATTACCCTCCACCCTCTGTCCCGGTTTTTCACACTGGCTGTCTGGTCACCCTACCCCCTCGGGCTGTAGTCTGGGGCTCCCAGAGCCACACAGGGTGTGTAGGGTGAGAAAAGGGACTGTAAAATCCTCCCTCATTCTCGCCCAGGGGCCTGCTTTTGCTAAGGGATCAGAGACACAGCAGAGACCTGCTCGCTCTTGGGCTCCTAACAACTAGCACCTAAATAAGCAGCCTGATCCCCAGTGGTGTTGGGCATTCACACCTGCCCTCTGGAAACCAGGTACCATTAGCAAGTGTGTTGTGAGCAAGACACGAGAAGTCATTCTTCCGCTCTACTCTGCGCTGGTTAGGCCTCAACTGGAGTATTGTGTCCAGTTCTGGGCACCGCATTTCAAGAAAGATGTGGAGAAATTGGACAGGGTCCAGAAAAGAGTAACAAGAATGATTAAAGGTCTTGAGAACATGACCTATGAAGGAAGGCTGAAAGAATTGGGTTTGTTTAGTTTGGAAAAGAGAAGACTGAGAGGGGACATGATAGCAGTTTTCAGGTATCTAAAAAGGTGTCATCAGGAGGAAGGAGAAAACTTGTTCCCCTTAGCCTCTAAGGATAGAACAAGAAGGGCTTAAACTGCAGCAAGGGAGGTTTAGATTGGACATTAGGAAAAAGTTCCTAACTGTCAGGGTGGTTAAACACTGGAATAAATTGCCTAGGGAGGTTGTGGAATCTCCAGCTCTGGAGATATTTAAGAGTAGGTTAGATAAATGTCTATCCGGGATGATCTAGACGGTATTTGGTCCAGCCATGAGGACAGGGGACTGGACTCGATGACCTCTCGAGGTCCCTTCCAGTCCTAGAATCTATGAATCTGGGCACCCAAAGTGAGGGGCCTGGCTCTCAGCACCCCAGCTGCAGTGTTGTAGCCAGTGGCTTGGACTGCGCCAGCCCTGCCCAGCTGTGGACAAGTTAACCCCCATTCTACCCTCTACCCGCCACGCTCGCAGCCTGCTAGTGCCAGGCACTGTGTCGCCAGCAGGGTGTGCAGGCAAGATGGGACCCCCGGTAGATAGCCAGAGGGCAGGTGGAGTTGTCGCTCATGGAGGGCAGGCAGAGCCAGGGGTGTGGGCCGGATCAGCACCTTGTGTTCAGAATAAACAGACACACGGAGGTGCCGTTTTCACAGAGTCACTTCTCTCCTTACGACTGAGGGGACGCCCAGGGTGGGGGGTTGCAGCCTCATGTTCACCCCACAGCTGCTCCCATCCTGTGAGGCTGGGCCCAGCTTCCTGCTCCAGGTGTTACAACCTGGCATGGGGTGGGGATGGGGGGGCTTCAGAGCCACTCAGGTTTGTCCCAGCCCAGCCATCCCGCCGTCACCACAGAGGGGCAGCTGGGCCAAACCTGAGTGGCGCTGTGACCCTGCACACCAAGTCACCATGCCACTTGTTAGAGGGCTTTTCCGCCACCCTCCCACTTCCCTGCTTCTTGTCACGCAGACAGCACACAGCAAATGAGCAGGAGTCTGAAGTGCAGACAATGCGATGTTTATTGGGGTTAATTTCCAGCAAGCATGAATCCAATTTCCCACCCACTTCTTGTTAGACAAAGCCCTGGCTGGGATGATTTAGTTGAGGATTGGTCCTGCTTTGAGCAGGGGGTTGGACTAGACGACCTCCTGAGGTCTCTTCCAACCCTAATCTTCTATGATTCTATGACCCCAATTTATATACACCTCTACCCCGATATAACATGGTCCTCGGGAGCCAAAAAATCTTACCGCGTTATAGGTGAAACCGCGTTATATCGAACTTGCTTTGATCCGCCGGAGCACGCAGCCCCACCCCCCTGGAGCGCTGCTTTACCACGTTATATCCGAACTCATGTTATATCGGGTCGTGTTATATAGGGGTAGAGGTGTAGTAATACTCTCAGCTATACCCTACCCAATAATTTTACTGAAATTTAACTCACCAATCCTAACGTAACATCATTCTCTAACCAATTATATCCCACTACCTTAATTAACTTACACCTAGCAAAATTAATTATACAACAGACAGAAACAATTAGAGAACGAGGCAGATTAACAATAGAAAAGTGGGGGCCATAAAGATAAAAGATACAGAAATGAGGGTTTCACAACCACAACTATTGAGAAGTGGTTTCTTGCCAGGCAGGATGCTCTCAAACTAAGTTTTCTTTAATCACCTTGGGCACTATCAGGACAGGATTGTATTCCTAACAGCCCAATACCACCTCATTTCAATGTGACTAGTTTGGGATGTGAGGATGTGACCGGTTCGCTTCCCAGCTTATGGCTGCCCCTGCTGCTTAGCCAAATGCCTTAGCTAAGAACAAGGCCTCAGACTGTCCTAGGGAGAGAAGACCCATACACAGGCAGACTGGGATTTTGATTCTTTATTTTATACCCCTGTGACTAACAAAGTGATAAAAAATACACCTAAGTTCTTAAAGTATAGGCCTTTACAGGCAGGCCTGAATATCTATATTCTAACACCACTCGGCTTAGGCGGCCTCTCAAATAGGGGGCCCAGGGCAACCTGCCCCTTCCCCACCCCTCAGTGGCCCGGTACCAGCCCACCCTGGACCCTGGGAAATTATTCAGGCTGCAGCTGCCCTGCTGTCAGTACTCCAGCTAGCTAAGTCACAGCTGTGTCTGCACATGCTGCCATCGCCTCGACAATGCGGACCCCACAGCCTCAGGGTACGTGGTCCTGGCAGGGCTGGGGGCTCGTGCCTCTGGCTAGTTCAAAGAATAAAGCTGAGCTGCCTCAGGGATGAAGGGGGGAGAGGGGCATTGTGAGGGGAGATTACCCTGGAGAGGAAGCTCTCATCACAATGGAGAACTCATGCATGCAAGCTGAGGAAAACCCATCCCCAGTTCAGCCTCTGCTTGCCCCTGCCAGCTGCACTGAGATCATGGGGGAGGAGGACTCTAAAGTGGGTCTGGGGGCCGGGAGCTCGAGTCTCCCCTTCCTCCCCTGATAGCATCACTGGCCTCATGCTAGCATAGAGCTGGTGTCAGTGAGACCAGAGAACCCGACTCCCTATTGTCATGAGAGGGACCCCGCAGCCAGCCTGCATGCAGCTGTGCCTCTCTGCTGCCCATGGGGGACGAGATCCCCAGCTCATGTCATCAGCCAGAGCTCCATTGAAGTCAACAGGCCGGATCCCCAGCTGATGTGAGTCGGGCGTAGCCTTCCTGCTATCAGTGGAACTCTGCTGCTGCTGTGCACCAGCTGGAGATCTGCCCCTAGGAGTCAATTCGGGACTGGCTGTAGGTTGCTGGATGTTCCTGGTGCTCCACCATGGTCACTGCATGACAGGTTGGGAAGTTGGTCACATTCCCCAGAGCTCTATGAAGCTCTTGGCTGCGAAATCGGCTGTTCTCAGCCTCACCGAAAAGCAGCCTCCAGAAACCTCACGCATGTCCCTGTGCAGTAGAGTCCAGCACTTCGCTGCCATGGTGGGAGGCACCACAGCGCTACCTCGAAAGTAAAAGGGTTAGAGTGGAGTCAGGAAACGTCTGCAACCATCAGTTTCCCCTTCCATCGAAAAACAACCTTTTCCTGTTCAGCATCAGGATTTACCGAGAAGGCAAGTGAAGGCAGCTGGTAGGTAGCCACCCGATGGCCCCTCCTCCGGTCAGCTGGGCGAGGATATTAATGCTCTGATGTAGAATCACTTCCCTCCTGAAGCCACCTGGCACCTGAGCCTCTGCAACTGCTGCATGTTGCCAATCCCTTAGACTGGACTGTACGTGGCAGGGCCTGGCGTTCGGGGCTGCGTCTGTACAGCCCCTCACACGGTGCGGTCCTGGGCCACGACCAGCGATGCTAAGTTGTAATGCGATATCATTAATAATGGCTAATGAATTGGTATCAGGGCTGGGGCCAGGGCCGGGGGTGGGCTTTGTAGTTTCGGCCTAGTGCAATAATGCGCTGTGAGGCAACAGGGGAAATACCTGGAACCGAACATGATCATAAATTCATGGGGTGAAATACACCCTGTGCAGGGGCCAACATGAGGCTCCCCCGGGGCTTGGGTGGGCCTGGGCGTTACGCTGGGCCCGCTGCCCTGGGAGGAATCCCGCCCCTGCAGAACGGTGCTCAGACTCCCAATGCTGTACGTCCCGTGCTGGGCGTTACGCTGGGCCCACTGCCCTGGGAGGAATCCCGCCCCTGCAGAACGGTGCTCAGACTCCCAATGCTGTACGTCCCGTGCTGGGCGTTACGCTGGGCCCGCTGCCCTGGGAGGAATCCCACCCCTGCAGAACGGTGCTCAGACTCCCAATGCTGTACGTCCCATGCTGGGGGCTGGAGGGTGCTCCGGGAGGGCAGGGAGCGGCCCAGGTGGTGCGCCCAGCTGCAAGTGACGCAGTGGCTGCAGTCAGGCTGCTGTAATGGCTCATTCAGTGGAGGAGGTGGCCGGGACAATGGGCCTCAGTGTTGGGTAGTGTCAGTCTGATGGGGGGCGTAGTATGCGCTCAGACCGACGCTGCTGCATTTGTCACCACTTGCTCTCTTGGGGGGGATCCAGGCTGGGCTCCAGGGCTGTGCCCATGGGCTGTGTCTTAACAACATACTGCCCCCACCCCGAGAGCAGCGCTGGTCAGGTGGGGAGACGGGTCTCCATGCCCCCCCTCCCTCTGGCTGCATCTGGCCAAGTTCACTGGTTGGCCTCCAGATTGCTCCTGGGTCACCCTGGCACCTGCTAGAAGCTCAGAGGGGTGCAGGGCTCAGATCCTGGGGGAAGGGGAAGGGGGGCATAGCTCAGTCCCTGGCCAGTGCTGGTCCTTTCCGGGAGGGGGGGGGGGGTCACAGGGGGCACGGTGGTTGCCGGGTTTGGAAGCAAAAGGCTCGGCAGTGTGCTAGTGAGGCAGCTAGTGCGGGCTCAACTCTTCTGGAGATCAGCTCCTCCTCTAGCCTTCAGAAGCCCAGAGCCCAGGAATGTGCTGCAGTAGGTCACATGCCGTGAGGCTGGATCCTGGCTGCTGCATGCCCTGCCCTGCAGAGACTCTGGGTCCGTCCACACTGCAGCTAGAGGAGTGACTGCACCATGGGTAGGCATCCCCGAGCTAGCGCCAATGACAATAGCTGCGAGGCTGTACGAGTCTGTCAGGACCCTGGGGCTGTACTCGGGTTATTGGCGCTAGCTACCTCAAAGCCAGCTGGAGTGTGTCTACATGGTGCAGCCACCCTTGGATTGGAGTGCTGAACGGCCACCTTCAGGAGCTGCCTCCTGGCTTGAGGAAGGGTCAGGCCCTGGCAATGGGAAAGTAGGGCATGTTGGGGGTGCAGGCCAGGGCAGTGGAGCATGGGGCTGGGATCCCACAGTCCCAGCAGCCAAGAACCCCTTCCTCTCCCTAGCGTAGCACTCCGTCGCCGGCTTTCGTAGGTCGAAGGCTTTGTCGGCAGAAGGAAATGGCCCCACTATGACTACATTGGTTCGAAGCCGATGCAGCCCCTGGGGAAGGGCGCTCTTATTCCAGTTTAAGAATGTCCACATGGGGGGGCTGCACTGATTTACCCCAATCCGGTTCCACACTGATTTAGCCCATCTGGGGCCATTCTCTCCTGTAGCTGAGTTCCAAGAGCCGGGCCGCATCCCTGGAGATTGGTCCAGTCCCTAAAGGTACATCGGCCCAGCTCGGGTAGACGTCCAGGTGCACCAGCTCTGCTTAAGCTAGCACCTAAAACTAGAAGCATGCCACTCGGCCAGCTATCCAAACGCAGTCCTGCCCAACCCCCCAGGGACGTACCTGGGCAGCCAGCATGAGCTACCATGGTTGCATTGCTCGATGTAGCACAGGTCTGTCTTCCCGCACTGGATAGTGCCCTCCCAGCTGCTGAATAGAGGTGCCCTTAATTTCTCGGTGCCCCATAACTTATAACCGCCCATCCTTTCTCTTGTCCAGTTAGACCGGGGTGGCAGAACTGGAGGGATGGGGGGTGTGGCAGGCTGTGGGGGAGCATCCCCAAGTGGAAATATTGTGATCTGTGTTCTGCCCCCATGCCCAGAGTGACTGGAGCACATGGCATCAGGCCGGGCAGCAGGAAGGAACTGGGGTGATGGGACTGGGGTTCGCAGCAGCTGTCCCCGGCAAGAGAGACACCCTGACCTCCCCTTCTGCACCACTGCCCCTGATGCTCCATCCCCCATTCAAAGTGAGCTCCCACGGCGTCTGAGTTCAACTGCAAGCTCCCACTGTCTGTGTATGTGCAGCGTCTGGCACAACGGGGCAATGAGCTGGTGTGGCCACCCCTGGAATACCAATAGCAGCAGCTGAGGGACCCAGGCAGGGGCGGGGCCCAGGGGAAGTACTGGGATCATTGCGAAGGGATGCTGATGTAAGCAGGAGGGGAGGCAGGCGGAGGTGAGAGCGCTGGGCAGGAAGGAACAGCTGCAGAAGGAACATCCTTTTGGCTCTGCTGCTGATGCGACAGCCAGTGTAGGGGTGGTGAGCACTGTGGGGGCACAGCTTAGACGGGTGGCGTGGGCATGCTGGAGTGAGGGCTGAGTGCAGGATGGCGGTGGGCAGCACCCTGTGATCCCCAGAAGGGCCTGCGCCAGGATCCCCAGGGGAGTAACTTTTTTAAAAAATGCTAAAAGTTGTTTTTTGTTTTTTTTTAAAAAGGGGACCAATGTCAGATAGTTGTTGAGTACTGAGAACTTCCCTTGCAGAGGTCAGAAAGGGCCATGTGTGCTTGGCAGGGGGGCGCCCGCTGCTGGAATACAGTGTCCAGTTCTGGTGTCCGCAGGATGTTGATGCAGAAGGATGTTGATAAATTGCAGCGGGTTCAGAGAAGAGCATGAGATGGATTAGAAAACCTGCCCTATAGTGAGAGACTCCAGGAGCTCCAGCTGTTTAGCTTAATGAAGAGAAGGTTGAGGGGTGACTTGGTCTGTCAGTACCTACATGGGGAACAAGGAGTTGATCATGGGCTCTTTAGCCTAGCAGCCAAAGGTCTAACACAGTCCAGTGGCTGGAAGTTGAAGCTAGACAAATGCAGACTGGAAATAAAGTTTGTAATTTTTTAACAGGGAGGATAATTAACCATTGGAACAAATTACCAAGGGCTGTGGTGGGTTCTCCCCTGGCAAATTTTAAATCAAGACAGGATGTTTTTCTAAAAGATCTGGTCTAGCTCCACGAGCAGTTAGCTCGGGGACGGACTCTAGTTTTCCTGCGCTGTCTTGGGGTCTAGGACTCTGGGGAATGGTGGAGCCCGGCGAGCGCGTGTCTGTGAACCACTGTGCACGGACAGTGGCCATTTCTTTAGCACGCCGGCTGTGGGATTGGGGCTGCGAGCGAGGGGGCCGTGCTGGCACGGTGGCTGTGGAGCGGCTGTCGGTGTTTATTTTCACTCCGAACCCTCACAGAACTTGGCATTTTTTCCTATCAATTGTGCCCTCTTCCTTTGGCAGAGGGGGATGTTTTTCCTGGGTTTCTCAATGCAGCGGAAATGCCCAGGGGCTGATTTTGGACAACAGCAGCTTCGGCTTGTTCAGCACATGGGAGAGCGGATAGCGAGGGACGGGAAGGCCCGGAGCGGAGGACTGGTTGCCTGCGAGGAGCTAGCTGGTGGTCTGAAGGCATGCGGCCACTCGTGATCCTGGCTCTCCCCGTTTTCAGCTGCTGCATTGCCTTAAATGAGCTTCCAACCCCTGGCCCGCTCGCGCTGGAGCTGTTCTGGGAGGGGAGTGCAGGACAGGCATTCTAGTCATTCTAGTCAGCTTTGCGAACAGGGGCTGCTAACAGGGAGTTTCGCAAGGGAGTTCTCCAGGTGAAGGAGGAGCTAATACAGCATCTGTGGGGTAAGTGACTGTCTGTAGTGTGTGTTTGTTTGTGTTTGGGGGTTACTTGCTGTGAGCTGAGCTTGTGTTTGTCAGTCTGTTTGTTTGTTTGGTTGTTTGAGGGACCGTGTGCTCTGGCTGGCAGTTGGAGGCAGGTTTGAAAGCTCGAAGCCTCTGGTAATTGGCTGAGCCTTAATCAGTGGGCGGGGCATTCACTCAGGCCAGGGCTTTATAAAGCTGCGCACAAGCGACCGGGGAGCTTTGCGAACAGGGGCTGCTAACAGGGAGTTTCGCAAGGGAGTTTGGAGGGGGAGTGGGAAGGGAGTGGGAGTCCCTTGCCGGCCCTAACCCCTTCCCTGTAGCCCCCCCTAAAACCCTAAAACCTATATACCAAACTACATTCTAAAACTACTTTCCGTAAACCACCCTTTCACTAACTAGGAGACAATGCAGGCAGAAGCCCAGCAGCAGAGTGGGGGCTATCCAGTTTATTGCACTGACTGTCGCATGTATGATTACCTGCCCTGTGGGCGGGTGGCGTATGTGTGCAGTCGGTGCAAGGAGCTCCTGGCCCTCAGAGACCATGTACGGACTTTGGAGGCCAGGGTGGCGGAACTGGAGGAGCTGAGAGAGGCAGAGAGGTATGTTGATGAGGCTTTCCGGGACACTGTAGAATTGTCCCACCTCCGCTTAGACAGCTCCTGTGCTGTTGAGGAAGAAGGGCTCAGGGAAGTAGAGCAGTCAATGGGAGCAGAGGGAAACCTTCCCATAGTTGGGACCCTCCTTCCAGATGGTGCTGGGGTTACCTCTCGCACTGAGGTTGCCTCTCCGGTGGAGGGAACTCGAGTTTCTAGGAAAAGGCAGGTGTTAGTAATGGGAGATTCGATTATTAGAAATGTAGATAGCTGGGTCTGTGATGACCGGGAGAACCGTATGGTGACTTGCCTGCCTGGTGCGAAGGTTGCGGATCTCTCGAGGCATCTAGATAGACTTATGTGTAGTGCTGGGGAGGAGCCGGTGGTCGTGGTACATGTAGGTACCAATGACATAGGGAAGGGTAGGAGAGATGTCCTGGAAGCCAAATTTAGGCTGCTAGGGAAGAGACTGAAATCCAGGACCTCTATGGTGGCATTTTCAGAAATGCTCCCAGTTCCACGCGCAGGGCCAGGTAGGCAGGCAGAGCTTCAGAGTCTCAATGCGTGGATGAGACGATGGTGTAGAGAGGAGGGGTTCACGTTCATTAGGAACTGGGGAAACTTCTGGGATGGGAGGAGCCTATACAGGAGAGATGGGCTCCACCTAAACCAAAGTGGAACCAGACTGCTGGCACTAAACATTAAAAAGGTTGTAGAGCAGTTTTTAAACTAGGAGATGGGGGAAAGCCGACTGCTGCAGAGGAGCGTGTGGATCGGACACAGACTTCTCTTAGGGGAGAGTCTGATGATAGAGAATCTCCAGGTTATAGTCAGGAGCAGAGGAATGAGAAGTATAATGTAAGGGCTGGATCAGATGATAAACAGTCACATAAAAAAGAATCTGGCACATCAGAAAAAGGTAGGCTAATAAACAGGGACAAGTTTTTAAAGTGCTTGTACACAAATGCCAGAAGTCTAAATAATAAGATGGGTGAACTAGAGTGTCTTGTGATAAAGGAGGATATAGATATAATAGGCATCACAGAAACCTGGTGGACTGAGAGCAATCAATGGGACACAATCATTCCGGGGTACAAAATATATCGGAAGGACAGAACAGGCCGTGCAGGGGGAGGAGTGGCACTATATGTTAAAGAAAGTGTAGATTCAAATGAAGTAAAAATCTTAAGCGAATCCACAGGTTCCATAGAGTCTCTATGGATAGAAATTTCATGCTCTAGTAAAAATATAACAGTAGGGATCTATTATCGACCACCTGACCAGGACAGTAATAGTGATGATGAAATGCTAAGGGAAATTAGAGAGGCTATCAAAATTAAGAACCCAATAATAGTGGGGGATTTCAATTATCCCCATATTGACTGGGAACATTTCACTTCAGGACGAAATGCCGAGAAAAAATTTCTCGATACTTTAAATGACTGCTTCATGGAGCAGCTGGTACGGGAACCCACACGGGGAGAGGCGACTCTAGATTTAATCTTGAGTGGAGCACAGGAGCTGGTCCAAGAGGTAACTATAGCAGGACCGCTTGGAAATAGTGACCATAATACAATAGCATTCAACATCCCTGTGAGGGGAAGAACATCTCAACTGCCCAACACTGTGGCCTTTAATTTCAAAAGGGGGAACTATACAAAAATGAGGGGGTTAGTTAGACAAAAGTTAAAAGGTACAGTGACTAAAGTGAAATCCCTGCAAGTTGTGTGGGCCCTTTTTAAAGACACCATAATAGAGGCCCAACTTCAATGTATACCCCAAATTAAGAAAAACAGTAAGAGAACTAAAAAAGAGCCACCGTGGCTTAACAACCATGTAAAAGAAGCAATGAGAGATAAAAAGACTTCCTTTAAAAAGTGGAAGTCAAATCCTAGTGAGGCAAATAGAAAGGAGCACGAACACTGCCAACTTAAGTGCAAGAGTGTAATAAGAAAAGCCAAAGAGGAGTTTGAAGAACGGCTAGCCAAAAACTCCAAAGGTAATAACAAAATGTTTTTTAAGTACATCAGAAGCAGGAAGCCTGCTAAACAACCAGTGGGGCCCCTTGATGATCAAAATTCAAAAGGAGCGCTTAAAGATGATAAAGTCATTGCGGAGAAACTAAATGGATTCTTTGCTTCAGTCTTCACGGCTGAGGATGTTAGGGAGATTCCCAAACCTGAGCTGGCTTTTGTAGGTGACAAATCTGAGGAACTGTCACAGATTGAAGTGTCACTAGAGGAGGTTTTGGAATTAATTGATAAACTCAACATTAACAAGTCACCGGGACCAGATGGCATTCACCCAAGAGTTCTGAAAGAACTCAAATGTGAAGTTGCGGAACTATTAACTAAGGTTTGTAACCTGTCCTTTAAATCGGCTTCGGTACCCAATGACTGGAAGTTAGCTAATGTAACGCCAATATTTAAAAAGGGCTCTAGGGGTGATCCCGGCAATTACAGACCGGTAAGTCTAACGTCGGTACCGGGCAAATTAGTTGAAACAATAGTAAAGAATAAAATTGTCAGACACATAGAAAAACAAACTCTTGAGCAATAGTCAACATGGTTTCTGTAAAGGGAAATCGTGTCTTACTAATCTATTAGAGTTCTTTGAAGGGGTCAACAAACATGTGGACAAGGGGGATCCGGTGGACATAGTGTACTTAGATTTCCAGAAAGCCTTTGACAAGGTCCCTCACCAAAGGCTCTTACGTAAATTAAGCTGTCATGGGATAAAAGGAAAGGTCCTTTCATGGATTGAGAACTGGTTAATGGACAGGGAACAAAGGGTAGGAATTAATGGTAAATTCTCAGAATGGAGAGGGGTAACTAGTGGTGTTCCCCAAGGGTCAGTCCTAGGACCAATCCTATTCAATTTATTCATAAATGATCTGGAGAAAGGGGTAAACAGTGAGGTGGCAAAGTTTGCAGATGATACTAAACTACTCAAGATAGTTAAGACCAAAGCAGATTGTGAAGAACTTCAAAAAGATCTCACAAAACTAAGTGATTGGGCAACAAAATGGCAAATGAAATTTAATGTGGATAAATGTAAAGTAATGCACATTGGAAAAAATAACCCCAACTATACATACAACATGATGGGGGCTAATTTAGCTACAACGAGTCAGGAAAAAGATCTTGGAGTTATCGTGGATAGTTCTCTGAAGATGTCCACGCAGTGTGCAGAGGCGGTCAAAAAAGCAAACAGGATGTTAGGAATCATTAAAAAGGGGATAGAGAATAAGACTGAGAATATATTATTGCCCTTATATAAATCCATGGTACGCCCACATCTCGAATACTGTGTACAGATGTGGTCTCCTCACCTCAAAAAAGATATTCTAGCACTAGAAAAGGTTCAGAAAAGAGCAACTAAAATGATTAGGGGTTTAGAGAGGGTCCCATATGAGGAAAGATTAAAGAGGCTAGGACTCTTCAGTTTGGAAAAGAGAAGACTAAGGGGGGACATGATAGAGGTATATAAAATCATGAGTGATGTTGAGAAAGTGGATAAGGAAAAGTTATTTACTTATTCCCATAATACAAGAACTAGGGGTCACCAAATGAAATTAATAGGCAGCAGGTTTAAAACAAATAAAAGGAAGTTCTTCTTCACGCAGCGCACAGTCAACTTGTGGAACTCCTTACCTGAGGAGGTTGTGAAGGCTAGGACTATAACAATGTTTAAAAGGGGACTGGATAAATTCATGGTGGCTAAGTCCATAAATGGCTATTAGCCAGGATGGGTAAGAATGGTGTCCCTAGCCTCTGTTCGTCAGAGGATGGAGATGGATGGCAGGAGAGAGATCACTTGATCGTTGCCTTTTAGGTTCACTCCCTCAGGGGCACCTGGCATTGGCCACTGTCGGTAGACAGATACTGGGCTAGATGGACCTTTGGTCTGACCCGGTACGGCCTTTCTTATGTTCTTATGTTCTTATGTAGCCTAGCGGGTGAAAAAGGAGGAGAGCCCTGGCCTGGAGGGATGAGCACAGGGCTGGGGCTCAGACCCTCCTGGCTCTGCCACTGGACTCCCTGAGCAGCCTCAGGCAAGTCACTGAATCCCTCTGCCTCAGTTTATTCCCTGGGGGCAGCTTTAGCTCCCTCCCATGTGCTGGGAGACCCCATGTAATAATATCCATGCAGTCGGCTGAAGCTGCAGTTACTTATGTCTCCAACTGCAGCCACCTCTGTATTGCACAGTCACTCACAGGGATGTGGGTGCAAACTGGGTTTGTATCTGCACTTTCACCTCCCCCCCCCGAGAGCCCTTGCTCCCGCCCTCAGAGCTCTCCCCACTGTGACGAAGCGGGAATGTTCTTGCTGTGTTCTGTGAATGCTGAGTGGGGAGTATTGACCTGGGAAGGTTGCAGGGGAGTTTTGCTGGGATGGCCTGCACTGGGGAAGGGAGGATACCTGAGCATGTAACGTGAGCACCCAGGAGGGGGTTTGGAGGCCAGGTGACACCTCTGCCCAGGAAACTGAACAAAGGACACAAAGGCTGGGGGAGGAGCCAGGGGGAGGCTGAATCAGAGGCTGAAGGGAGTTTTTCGGTTTGGAGCTGGCTGAAAAGAATGAGGAGCCCCCTGACCAACAGGGCTGTGGCTTCCCTGGGGCCCCCAGATGGACATAACTAAAGGGGGTCCTGTTGTCTGTACCGGCAAGACCTGTCTTGGACCGTGTTCCTGTCGTGTAAATAAACCTTCTGTTTTACTGGCTGGCTGAGAGTCATGGTGAATTGCAGGAAGCTGGGGGTGCAGGGCCTTGACTCCCGCATACTCCGTGACACCCACCCACGGAGAAAAAGCAGGAAATGGTATTATTGGCCCCTTAACAAACACGTGGGTGGCTGGGGACTGTTGTGTTGTGTGTTGTTAATTCCTTGGTGGCTGCTTTAAAAATGCAGTGCTTTGGAATCTGGGAAGTGGTCAAACTTTGGCCGGTGGGTCAGATTTAGGGCACAAGCCCTGGGAACCCCCTTAAACTCTGGCTCAGCAGTGTTCTCACTGGCCAGCAAACTTCCATCTCATCAGCTGTAGAACTCTGTGTCGTCTCTGGCCAATGCAACCCTTTCTCCATTAGTGCCACACAGTGACCCCAGCCTGTCTCTTTTTCCATGTCCCCAGGTGTCTTCCTTAGGTGTCACCACCTTCAGCCTTTGTGCCCTGGGCATCGACAGGTTCCATGCAGCGACCAGCCCTCAGCTCAAGATGCGGCCCATAGAGCAGTGCCAGTCCATCATTGCCAAGTTGGCCGTCATCTGGGTGGGCTCCATGACTCTCTCTGTGCCAGAGATTCTCCTCTGGCAGCTGACGCAGGACACGTCGCCGGTCTCTGGTGTGGTGACCGAGTACTGCACCATGAAGCCTTCCCTGGAGCTGCCGGAGTCCGTCTACTCCCTGGTCCTCACCTACCAAAACGCCAGGATGTGGTGGTATTTTGGCTGCTACTTCTGCCTGCCCATCCTCTTCACCGTGAGCTGCCAGCTGGTGACTCGAAGGATTAGCAGCGCTGAGAAGAAGGCGGAGTGCCGGGGGTCCAAGCACGGCCAGTGTGAGAGACAGCTCAACTGCACCGTCATAGGCCTGACGGTCATCTATGGCCTGTGCACCATCCCCGAGAACATCTGCAACGTTGTGGTGGCCTACCTGTCCCCGGACATGTCTAAGCAAACCTTGGACCTGCTCAATCTCATCAACCAGTTCTTCTTGTTCTTCAAGTGCTCCGTCACCCCCGTACTGCTCCTCTGCCTCTGCAAGCCACTGGGGCAGGCCTTCATGGATTGCTGCTGCTGCTGCTGTGAGGAGTGTAGTCAGGACACGGCCTCCAGCGAGGGCAGCAGCTCAGACAGCAAGCTGAAGACGGAGATGTCCTCCTCCATCTTCTTCGACAAGCCCAGGGAGTCGCCTCCCCCGATCATGGCCCTGGGCACGCCTTGCTAAGCTCCACCGGCCCTGAGGGAAGTAGTAGAGATTGTTCCTTTGGCGTCTCCCAAGACCAAATGTTGTTACTTTAGTCTCAGTGTCTGCACATGAGATGGAGCGGGGCATCTTCATGCCTGCCATGGGCTTGTTTGATACCCAGCAAGGATGTTAGTGCTGTTGCCAGCTGACGTGGCTTCTTAGGCAGCTCTCCTGCCTTTGCTGGAGAGTCACCAAGGCCATGGGCATCTTCCAGTTGCGGTTCCCTGGCACGGCTCTGAGGAGTTGCTGGTTTGGGTGAGGGGATGTCTTGGAAAGGTCCCATCTGCAGCACTTCAAGAACTGAGAGTTGCCATAGCGTCTCCTAGAGGATGTAGCAACTAGTAACCTGTCTGACGTATCCTGGGTTCTCAACCTCCTCCCCCACCCCCCCCAGCCCGTCCTCCAAACTGGGAGGTGGCTGCAGTGAAGAGACTCCTGTAGGATCTCAGCTCTCCCCTTGTACAAGTGCCCTGTCCTCAATAAAGCACTAACTAGACAGAACGAAGCGCCTCCAGCCAGGCAGGTTCTTCGATGCAGTATCACAGGGCAGCGGGCTGGGTTCTCTGAGCTGCCCGTCAGGTATCAAACGGCCTGTGGCTGCCAGCCCAGCTGTTTCGGTCTTAGATCAGTGTCCTCCGACTCTGTGCTTCCCTCCACTCCAGGTGTGGGGAGGCGGTGGCCCATCTTGGGGGGCTGGACGCTGGAAAGGGCTGGACGTGTAGATCAGTGTCATCGCCCTGTGTAACTGAGACAATCCAACTGAGCCTGCTGGGCCGGGTGCTGGGGCCCAGTGGAGCTGTGCACAGGCAGGCAGGGGACAGGTAGCGAAGTCGCCTGTCTGCTCCCACATTCCTGGGGCTGCTCTAAGTTACGCTGGCAGGAATCAGCCCCTAGGGATCGTTCTCCCCATGGTGGATGGCTGGAGTGCAAGGTGCTGCTTCTCCCTGGGCCTTCACCTTGACCCATCCCTGACACCAGAAGAGCAAGTGGTGCCATGCTGGCTGTATCCCAGGCTGTCTCCGTGCCAGTGGGAGATGCCCCTGTAGCTGAGGCACTGCATTGGTAGTGTGGCTTTCTGGCAGTGGGGCACAACCCCGGTGGCACAAAGCAGCCAGAAGGGGCGCAAGGATCAGGCTCCCACCTTAGCAGAAACCATGTAGTCTGGGGCATTTAGCTCCGGGCTGAGCGCCAGCTCATCCTGAGTCCTAATCCCAGCTCCCAGGTGAATCCCTTGCCCCTCTGAAGAACAAGGACAAGAGCTGGCCTTAGCGGTGGGGCTGCTGGAGCAGATCCCCAGAGCGGCACAGAGTTAGGTGCAAACGCCCATTGAGCTTGGGTCAAAGCGCAGCCCCCAGCCCAGCTCCTCCTCTGCAGCTGCTGGCTGGCTGGACTCCTGGAGAGCCCTGGTCTTACACAGAAGGCTGCTGCCAGTGGGGGTGGGGAGTAGGGCACAAGCTCAGGGTCTCAGCCCATGGAGCCTGGCACCGCTCCCCCCTCGGCACCGACACAGAGAGCCCGCTTCTCCTGGCTGCGGCCTTCACATGGCACCTGGGCCTTTTGTGAAGCAGAACGGAGCCAACCGCAGCCGGGGCCCAGCACATGTGCCCACAAAGCAGGCATTCTGTGCACCCAGCAGCCGGAGGGGGCGGGAAGCAAACCCAGCTCTGGGCCCACCAGCTCCCTGGCAGCTTAGAAGAACCAATGTGCAAAGAAACTCCTCTGAATAGCCCTAAATGGGCAAGAATCCATCCCTGTGCCCAGGCAGGGGGGAGAAACTGTGACCCTGAAAGTCATTCTTTGCTTGCATCCCCCTCATGCCCGTGCTCTCTGAGCCCGCTGGCCAGGCCTAGGCAAGCCCCTCCATGCACACCAGCAAGGCAATGCCCCCAGGTTACTAGTGACTCCCAGCTCAGCCCCAAGTGGCGTGACACAGGGCCACGGTTCCCCCGCCCCTGGTTCTGAACCCCTACAGCACCACCCTTTGCAGGATGGGGCTCCCAGGTTTGCATTGCTGGCTTCCCAGGTGAGGAGAGTTTTGTCCTCTTGCCCTACACTGGCAGGAAAGCTGGGTCAGCCGCACAGAGAACCAGCCTAAAACCTCACCCCCCACTCAGCCTGAGCTCAGGCGCTGGGAGAGCTGCTGCACCAGTGTCATGCTGCCCAGCTCCCTGGTTTCCAGCAGGACAGATATGGCCATTCTGAGTGAGGCTGTTCTCTTGGCATGTCTGAAGCAGGGTGTGTGAGAAATCAGCTCATCCTGGGAGAAGTCCAGTCCAGAGCAGGTGGGGGGTTGGCATGATGGAGCCCGAGGCTTTGCAGCTTACCCAGCGCTTTGAAATCTCAGGCCGAGAACACTCAAAGCGCAGAGGACTCATTACCCAGCTGCTGCCCCCATGTTTTACAGCCATCACCCCAGAGCCTGCGGCATCTCCAGCACCGGCTTCAGGATGGGCCAGCACTGTGACGCTTGTGCCAGTCCCTGGTAGCACTGGCCGCTTTGCCGAAGCAGCTCGGGGAACACCCCCTCCCCAGATCCCTGCTTTCACTCTGTCCCAGGATTCTGTTGTGTGAGAGGCTGTCGCTGATCACACCCTTCAGTGGCCAGGAAAGCCTGCCAGGGCCGGAGAAATCACAGCTCAGGTGGCGTGAACGAGAGACCGATGGGCTAGAAAAGTGGCCTCTGTTGCCACATGGCGGCTCTGCACCCGGGCCAGGCGATGGAGGCCGTGGTCCCGTGACCTGCTTGATCTCTACACAGCAGCAGAACAAGCAGCAGGTGAATGGGCCCAGCTGGTCTGTCCTGGTGGCTCAGCTGCACCGGCTGGGGATGCAGGCCTGTGGCCTGGTCCTTGCCAACAGGCTCGGCTTTGGGATTGCTGCCCACCCCCACCTCAGCCTCCTGGCCCCAGTTGCTCAGGGATGTTAAAGCTCCTTGTTCTTGTGCTCCAGCAAACACCTCCCCCCAACCCGGTGAAATACCACGGGGCGAGGGAGGTGGTTGCTAAGCACCAGGAGCTCAGCGAGGGCTTTGTCCAGGGAATGACACCCACCGGTTTCCTTGGGCCTGTTGCCATGGAGACAAAAGCCCCAGTCTTTGTTTAGGAAGCATGAAGACTGCCCCCCCACCCCCCCACTCAGTAAATGCGCCAGGTCCCGCTGGCAGCCGTGCATGCCTGCTAGCTCCCAAGGAGACCAGCGCTCGCTGGCAGGCTGGGCCACTCGCTCCTTTGGCTGTGCAGGCGTGGGGCAGCCCTGACATTCGAGGGGCCATCAATCAGCCCAGCAAACCCTAATCGGCCCAAGTGTGTGTGTGGGGGGGGGGGGGGAGGGGGGCGGTGGGAGATGGAGGTTTCGGGCCCTGGCCTCTGCAACCAGCATCAGCTTAGGGCAGTAAAACGTGACTCTAGGGGAAGCAGGGGGAGTGGAGGCAGCCAGAGAAATGGGGGGGGGCCATGGGGGTGTGATGAGCACAGGGTTAATACCTACATGGATGGAGTAGAGGGGCAGAGGAAGCATCCACATGCAGACCCAAGCTGCAGCTGCCTGGTTGTATCTGCCATGGGAGTCGCTAGACAAGCATCCCAGCCCTTGCATGGAGTGTTGGGGGAGGTGATGGGGGGGGAGGGCCGCTCTTCCGCAGCCCCCTCACTCCCTTCCAAGCGCTGCCCTGCCCTGGTGGTGTGCTGGAGGAGTAGACCCCACGGGGCTGGGAGCGATGGTGCAGGAGTGGAGCCTCTGGACCGGACAGCCCTTGCCACACACTGGGGAGGGGAGGGGTTTCCTAGCTGGCTAGGGTCTGCTATGACTCGCATGCAGGACAAGGGCTGCAGGGCAGGGGGACGCTGCCTTCCTGTGGCTCATTCTGTGCTGGTTTGTCCTGAGCTGGAGCCAGGGGGGGAACAATGCAGGGCTTGTTTGGAAGCCTGGCTGGCTGGCCAGCCAGCTGGGGGGCGCGGCTGAGAAAAGCAAGCCGGGGAGGGGCAGCCGGAGGCCGGGATGGCTCCCAGTGTGCAAACAGGGTTGAAAGTAGCGTGTGGGGCCCCCAGCGCAGGGGGGCACCTGCTCCAGCCCACCAATGGCCCCAGGGGTAGGATGGAGAACAGAAAGTGGCCAAAGCCAGCGTGGCAGGAGAGGAGAGACTCCTTTGTACAGCAGTAATGAGCTGGCAGGGGACCCTGCCCAAGCAAGGGGCCCCCTATGGCCGACGGGACAGGATCTCTGGCCCTGGCTTTGCCTATTGCTAGGAGGGGGCTGGAGTATTGCACTCAGCTGCGAGGGGATCTCACATCCACCCCACCCCAGGGCAGTCAGGGGTCACCTCTATTGGAGAGTCTCATGCTCCACATCCCCACCTTGCTCCACCAGCCTCTCAGGCCCATCTCCACTCAACAGGCTCCCTCTCTGCCATAGCAGGAAGGGTCCCTAGTCTTGCCTCATCAGAGGGTCTCCCTCCATGGCACAGTCTTAGCACCAATCCCTCTGCACGCAAATGCCCAAGAACCTGTAGAACTCCACCCACCATCCCCTGCCAAAAGCAACTCCCTCCTACACGTTAGCAGCAAGAGGAGATTCCCTGTTCTGGTCACCAGGTAGGATGGGGCATGTTTGCCTTTGGGGGGGCTTCTGTCAGCAAACCACCCAGCTCTTTCATTGCTGGCAGCCAGCCCAGTGCCTAGGCCATGAGCCACATATGAGTACGGGGCACGAGGCTACGCCAGGCTCTGGCCAAGTGGAAGGTGGCAAATGCTGTGGAGTGGAGCCTGCAGCAGAAACATTTCCAGCCCAGCAGGCTGGGGCCATGCTGGCTCTGCGCCCTCATAGCTCGGGGCAGCTCCTGCCCTGGTGATCTGCCCCCCAGGCCAACACCTGCTGCTGAAATTCCAGGTGTGCAACAGGGCAGGGGCAGGATGCCCTGCTGTCATGCAGAGAGTCAGGTACAGAAGGGCACTGGGTATGCACAGAGACAGGAGCACACTGCACCTTTCAACTGTGGGAAAAGCCTCCCCTAGTGCTGGCTGGGGCTGGAGTGCTGCATTTGGCATCCCCCGAGACTTGCTGGAGTGGCTGGCACTGCTCTGCCCCTCCCCGCGCCCCGGGAGGTGCCTTCACTGCACTGATCCAGGATGGGATGTGCTGAAAGGGGGCCCATGGGAGCTTGAGTTTCTTGCAGCAGCACTGGGCCCCTCGCCAACACTTATTCAGAGCCTCTGAAATGGGCCCAGAAAGGGCAGCAGCCCAGGGAAAGGAGCACGGGGGAGAGGGGGAGGGAAGGGCGCACACAGCCCAGAGCTGGTTGGCTGGCAGCAAGGCTGCTTTTAAAGACACATATCCCGCTCCCACTGCTGGGGGCCAGGCCCAGCCCGGCCGGCTTACCCAGACCAGACTGGCAGGACATGGGCCCTCAGAAGTCAGCAAAGGGCAAGGAGTTGTCCTGCGTGCTGGAGGGCGAGCAGAGCAGAGCAGAGCAGGGGGAGGGAGCTGGAGGTAGAGGTGTTCAACCCACCACAGCCCAGACCCATAGCAGGGCACGGCCCACTGTCAACAAAGCTAAGGAAAGGGAGCTGCCCTAAGCTGAGGGCTTTGTCTCACCGCCCCAGAAGCAGCCAGCTAAAGCTTCTGCCCAGCTAAATGCCCTTTCCCAAGGCAAGGTTTGTGCCTGCGGCATCGACAGCCACCATCACAGGCTGAGCACCATGAAGTGAGAACAGGGGAGCCTGAGGAGGAGGGTGTGGAGCCGCTGGAGAGCAGCGTTTGGGGGGGCGGGAGGGGGTGGGAAACGAGCGCTACCAGCTTCCAGCTCCACCTTGAGGGCCAAGGACATGAGGCACTGGGAGATGTCACTTCCCCCACACCTTCTCTGTCATCTCTACCCCAGCAGGAAGAGCTGACACTGCTGCACAACTGACGCTTCAACTGCTAATGTAGTTATGGCAATGAAGGGGTTAAGTCTAGTGGGGTATATGGGGGGGAGAGGGGACTGCTCAGAATGACACCCGCCATCTGTGACAAAGCCCCAGCTGCTCTCGCCCTCGGGCAATAAACCGGGGCTCTCTCGGGCAAGGCAGTGAGTCGGCCCTGGCAGCTGGACCATGTGCTGAGACGACTGCCAGGCTGGGGAGATGGGGAGAGGAAATGAGACCACAGCAAATACCCCCCAACACAAAACTGTTAATTTATTATGATTAGGAGGCCAAAAGAAAAAAAAATGGTACAGTTACAAGAATCATTTCCCACCAGAGAAGGTCAATATGAGCCAAAAAAATCTCTCCTAAAAAAGGAATAATGACACCACTTTACAATTCATTAAATAAACCATGGAAATGGCTCCTTGTGCAATTCTGCGAAAATGAGAAGAGAGGAGAACAAAGCAGGCTGGACCCCCCTCCCCGGGAGCGGCTCTGTGCAGATGGGGGTCTGGGGAGGGAGCCCAGGACTCTCAGCTGCCCCTGAGCTGACACACTGGACAGGGCAGGGCGTGACTGTGCCTGGATTACAGGCAGCTCCCTCAGGCAGAAAGAGGCAGGCTGGGCACAGCAGCAGGCTCATAGCCCTTCCTAGGATCCCATCACTTCACCCCCAGTCTGCTCTGGGCCATCTCCAGTGCAAGGAGAGCAGGCTCCAGCACAAGACAAAAGTCACATGGGCTGGAGCAAACTGGGGCTCCTTTCCCCTCCTTCCAGGCCTGGCTGGCACTTCCCCTCCCTGCCACGGCCAGAGAGGAGACCTGCTTGGAGTTTGGGCTGCAGAGGGCAAGGAATTCCACCTTGACATCACACACAGCCCATCAGCCCTGCTGTTCCACTGAGATAGGCCTTTCCTCTGGCCCCTGCATACTGGGAGAGAGGCCAACACCCCCTTGACGTGCCCCTGTGCCAGCACTCCCGGCTGTGCCCCCTCTGCAGGGCACAATCCCACCCTGGGCCCATGGAGATGGACAAGGCCGGAAGGGGTTTTCCCATCTCTGGGTCCCCAGAGCCTGAGCCCTTGATCTCCTGGGTATGAGGCATGCACATGAACTGGGGCAGACACCCCCGTTCTGGGCTGCAGCAGGAGGGGAACCTGCTTTGTCCTTGGCTTCAGTTCTACAGCAATTGCAACAGCGATGACCCCTCCCCTAAGCAAAGCGGGGGCCCGACCCCATGGCAGAGCCAATGGCACAGGCCACGAGAGAGCAGGTGAATGTGTGCGTGCTGCACACCACCCCTATGCACAGGCCTAGGCAGGACCTGGGTCAGCAGGTGCCACAGCCCCTCCACAGCTCTGGGCACAGAGAGCGTTCCCCAGGCGCTGGTCACTGGCCCGCAGGTACCAGCTCACCCCCATGCCGCACAGCTCGTCCCACCCAGAGAGCTTCTAAGGAGCTGGAGAACCCCCAAAGCAACCTGGGGGAATGGCAGAGTGCCCCCACGTTCCTCCACAGCCAGGGGAGCAGGCAGGAGTGAGTCACTTGTGGAGACTTTGGGGCCTGGGTTGCAGAAAGGAGAGAGGAGAGGGAGGGAGTTGCCCCTGCCCCTCCCAGCCAGTGCCCAATCCCTGCCTGAGCATGGGACCGCAAGGCCGAGTGCCTGAGGAAAGGGCAGAGGTCTAGGGGCAGGAGGGGTGGCTCTGCAGACGGGCACAGCACTGACTCCCCACAGCCTGGTCAAGACTGCTGGCCTCAAACATCCCCACTGCCCTGCCCCCAAGGGCTGTGTCTACCTGCAGCACGGAGAGCGGGGGTGGGCATGGGGCAGCGGGAGCTCCAGAGGCTTGGGGGGGGGGAGGAGGGGGAACCAGACCTAGTGAAGATACCAGAGGGGCCCAAGGGCCTCAGGGTTGGGGGGACGTCCCCATGGGAGCCTGCATTCAGCATGGAATGGCCCAGCCAAGCCGCTCCGCTCCCACGCCACCCTCCCAATACTGCCTTGGAGGCTCAATCACCTCCAGCACTTCTACAAGTCACAGGGCCCAGTTTAGTAACAGCGTCATTGCTTAAATTAAAATATATATATACATATATATATATACTGTATACACATCGACCACAACAGAACAGTGCCAAAACGAGAGGGGGAGAGAGACAGAGGAGTCCGACAGCTTCTTTACAATAAAAACAGGAGCTCCGTCTCAGCAGGAGCAGAGCCTGGGGTCCCCTAAAAATACCCATCTAGAGAGAGATGGAGAGAGAGGGACAGAGCAGGGGACAGAGAGAAGGGGGCTTGGACAATGGCATCTTCCCCGCTCCGAGGCGTGGTCCCAGGGCTCTCAGCTTCTCCTGGACTTTGAGTGCTGAATAAGCCACTGTAGGGTGATGTCTGCAAAGGCAACACACAGAGTTACCGCTCGCAAAGGGCAGGGAGCCCCTCCACCACCCCCTCCAATGTGGGGCTCAGGGGAAGGGGTCGGCGGGGTCTCCCTGGGGGCTCAGAGACTGGCACCTTCTCTAACACAGCTGTTCACTGCTGCATTTCAGCCACTACTCTGTGGCAGTGTCCCCCACAGCCTGGAAACATTGGGCACAGCTCCTTGGGCACTGCCCACACCTGCCTTTGGGATGGGGAGTGTAGGCCACGAACAGCTGAGAAATGACACTTCTGCCCTATTTGCCTAGTCATGAGCCTAATGGGCTTAGGAGCCAGAATACCAGGGGCTGAATTCACTGCACAACCTGAAATTGAGCCCAGCTTGTCCCCTCCCTCCGGCTCCCTGTAGACCACGGCCTAGCACTCACCAATATTGTCCTTTTCTTTGCAGGAGATGGAATAGCAACAAATCTCTCGATCTTGGATGGCAGACAGGTTCCTGCGGGAGAGATGGAGCCGTGAGAGCGCAGACTGCTCAGTGCAGACTCCAGCTGCTCCAGCTGGCCTGGCTCAAGGGCTCAGGGGGAGCAGCGTCCCTTCTGTTAGGGGGGGCACTCCACCCTCCCTCAGAGGCCCCTGCTATAACCTTCTAGCGCTGCTGGCTCAGGATGGGGCTGGCCAACAGTCTTGCCGCAATGAAAGAACCGAAAATAAAAGGTTCTTGACAAATGGAACAAGGCCCCCAACCATGAGCCCACAGGGCAGGCTGTGTATTACCCAGCAGCTATTACAGCTCATTCCACAACCATACAGGAGACAAGAATCAGGGCCCTACCGATGGCACCAAGCTAGACTCAGCCAGCATGTCCCCTCTCTGCCTTAGCTTCCCCACTGGAAAGGGGACAAGAGTGACCCACCATTATCAAATGCTTAAGTATTACTACCACAGCAGCGGGCACAGAAGGGCTGCATGTCACGGCCCTGGCTCCAGCCTCGACAGAGCAGCGGAGCCTTTGAAGGACTTTGTCGGCCGTTTGCAAAGAGCTCCTTGGCTGTGCTGTGTCCCAAGGTGGGAGCCTGTGGAAATGCTCTCCTACCACTCGGGCTGCAGGAGTCTAAGGGTACATCTTCACTGCAGTTAACCCAGGCTCTTACCCCCACCACTACACAACACACCCCATTCACACAAACGCCTCGGACCTGGATTTGCAAGTGCCTTAAGCCCAGGCTAGCTGACCAGGTTAGGGGGCAGGGTTAGAGCCCAGGCTGTGATTTACCTCGAGCTGAAACCTGCCCATTTTGCAGTGAGGACGCAGGCAAAAAACATTTATGTGCTGCGTTACCTCCAGGGCCCATCCCATAACGCCTCCTGCAATGGACTGGGAAGGAAGCCTCGAGCGGCTCAGCACGGGGTGAGTGCAGACACAGTGAAGTGGGTAGGGCTTTTCCAGGCTAACCTGGGGGCTCAGACCCAGGTGACAATCACCCAGGTTAACTGTGCAGTGTAGACGCACCCCAATTGGACTGCAATAAGAGTCAAGATGTGTCTCTGGCGCCACCATGTGGCCTATGAGAAAAGCTCAAGCAAAATTACCATCTTTGCCCTGACATAGCAATTTTCAGCCAAGGGGAGGTCAGCTCCACACAGACTGGAGATTAGCCCCATTCTACAGCTGAGGCCCTGCCCAAGGTCACACAGAGAGTGTGGGGCAGAGGAAGGACATAACCCAGGGCCCTCGGCTCCCCTTTCCAGCTCCTGGCACTGGGTAACAAGGCTTCCCCAGGTCTGTGGCGCACGGAGAAGTGTAGATACTTATGTAACAGCAAAAAAGCTACTGCAGAGGGGCAAAGCAGAGTACCTAGGACATGTTTCCCCAAACCAACTGCCTCGCTGGTCACTGTCTGGGCTGCCAACACAGGCCTTTGCTTGGGACTGCACAGAGAGGTGTTACAAATGGGATGCGATGGCTTCACAGCAGGACCCAGGCTGGGGAGCCTCGGCACAGCTCTGTTATCATGAAGGGATCGTGGAGATGAACAAACCTTCTCTGCCCAAAAGGCTTCCAGGCCCTGACCCATGTAAGGGGGGAGCACCTTGCGCTGCTGGATTGCAGAAGCATCCCCAGGCGGAGCCAGAAACCCGTGCTCCTTTTCACAATAGCGCCTCCTGCTGACAAACCATCGCAGAGCAACTCCCCAGCAGTGAGCTAGCAGGAAGGGATCAGGGCTCTGCACATGCTGGAGAGGGTTACAGCAGCCCCCCTCCCCTAGCCAAAGGCCATGTTGTTAGGGGTGGGAGCTGGTGGAGGGGGAACATCTTTAGGGAGTTGGGCAGAGAAGCCATGAGGTTGGGGTCATGGGGAGGGATAGGGGCATTTTGGGGAGCAATGCTTGCTGCCCTCCATGGTGGGGGAGCCCTTTCCACTGTTGCTCTGGGAAGGCCTCTCCAGCACCCTGGGAGAAGCTCCCGCAATCCCATGCACCAGACACCTTCATTAATCCCTTAGCAGCCACGTGGATCAGACCCCTGAGAATCCTACTAAGCAATACACAGAGACTCAGCGTCCCCAAAGCAACAGCTAAGCAAACTCTGTTACAGTCCCACCCCAGCCTTTGTTGAGAGGCACACGCAGCCGGAGACAGACGGACAACATCTGCCGCCGGAAGGGGAGGCAGTGAGCGGTACTTACATCTTCTCAATAAGCTCTTTCTCATCCAAGGCACCAGCGAGATCTCGCTTGTTCCCAAGCACTAGAACCTGTAGGGGGGGAAAAGACAGTGTCAGCATTCCCAGTCCCAGAGCCACACCGAGCCAGTTTTGACTGTGCCCAGGCCGGGGGAGGGACGGGGAGTCCGGCAACCTAACTATAGTTTTAACAGAAAATTCGTTGGTGTGAAGGAATGAAAACCTCCCCGCCTCCCAGGGAATTCCTGCCAGCCAGTGAAAGCCAGCTGCCTAAGTGCTCCTCTCCCAGGATATGCTGGGGTGGAGGAATTGCTATGGCGGTTTTTGGACTGAGATCATGTGCTTTACGTGCTGCATGGAGCTGCACCCCCTCTGCATTTCTGAAGCATCGATCCCCATCTCAGGGTAAAGACATTACAATTAGCATCTTGCAAACTGCCCCAGCAGCACCTCTGAGCCTTTACTTTCCAGCCAAAAACCTGACTGCGATGTCACAAACAAGACTTGCATTCTGAATGGCAGCTCTCCCTCTTGAGCATGCTCAGTGGGTGTGTCAATCAATCACTTATAATCCCCACTCAATGGGCCATGGACAGGTCATTATCTACACTCATTGCCTCCAGTCCAGCCACTTCTGAGCATCCGGTGGGCCCACCAATGGGACCAGGGGGTTTAATGGTCTGTAGGGTTATGGGAAGTTGGTCATGATCTTCCTCAAACTTTCCAAAGAAGTCACCTTCCAGCCCAGCCCCAGCCTGGAGAGCATCACCTCACAAGGCTATTTCTACAGACGAACGAGTGAGATGCTATCACAGAACCTGCTTTGCAGCATGTGTGACCAAGCAACCAGAGACCACCCACCCTAACGACTGGGGACCAGCCTATGAGATCTGTCTGCTCCCCACTGTCTCCCTCTGTCCCAGGACTGGAGAGTGCTTACAGGGATGCCTTGGAGCTGCGGCTTGTCAAGCAGGTTGTGAAGTTCATTCTTTGAGGCCTCGATCTTCTCCTGGTCTGCAGCATCCACCATGTACCTGGAATGGGGAAAGACATTATCAGTGAGCCTGGGCCACTGGAAGAGGAAGATCGAATGAATCCCGCCTGAGGAGCACGAAACCACCAGAGTCCCTACCACCTCTCTCCATTACCAAGTACTCAGGCCTCTTTAGAGAGCTGCTACTCTCCACTGGGCCAGCTTCCTGACCGGTCAGTATAAATCTACGCTATGAAGCAGATCGGAGTTACCACTCTCTCTCTGAAGCATTTCAGATTAGCCCCCTGGTACTCACCACATGTCAGTGACCCACACACTTCCCTTGGCACCTCTGGGCTCTTAGCACCCTTTGGGAAACCCCGGATGGGTCCTTGTGGGGGCCAATCCACCTCCATCCCTCAGGACTGCAAAGCCAGTCATTAACCTTTCCCCTGCTGAGAGCCAGGAATCCTCATGGGCATAGAAATAACTTCGACTCACCCAGCGCCTTCTGCTACAGAGGCAACCTCAGCCTTGCCTACACTTACAAATTAGATCACCCGAGTTATGGCGCTCAGGGATGTGAAACATTTTGTGCCTTGAGCGCCGCAGTTAAGTCACCCTAACCCTCAGTGTAGACATGGCTAGGGGTTGACGAAGATTCTTCCATGCATCCAGCCACAGCCTTTCAGAGAAGCGGATTAACTACATCAATGGAAAAACCCCTTCCACCAAGGTAGGAAGGATCCATGCTACAGGGGCACAGCTGGAGCACAGACATACCCTTAGTTTACCGTGTGCAGCAGCATCAGGCACACCGTGCATCAGTGTAGCTGAAAAGCCAGTGGGTGCAGGAACTGTGCCCTGCTTTTGGGTGCCCTATAGAAAGCGGCTCTTGCTCTTTTAGATTCTTATAAGCATTTCTGCAGCATCTAACACCCTGGTGGCTGGGGGCACTTCACTGTGCTTTTTCCCAGAAAAGCAGCATACACTGTGCTCCATAACCCCATCCAGACAGCTGACCGCAGAGGTGGGGAAGCCCAGGGCAGTGGGCTGAATGCCAGAGAGTCTACAGAGCAATGACAGCTATCCAGTTCTAAATGTGGTCAGGCTGGGCTCAGTCGTATCTCCAGAGGGAGAGCCTGCTACGGAGATCCCCCCTCCCAGGCATCTGGGAGGGTCACCAACAGGACAAAGAACTGCCCCGTTCCTGCTAAAACCCAGCTGGGGTTGCAGAGCACAGGAAGGGTGGTGTCTGAGTGGCCTTCGATGTCAGTCCAGACAGCACATGTGGCAGTAATCCAGCCTAGAAGCAGCAATGCACTGATGATAGATGCAGGTTCTATCAGAGCGGGAATGGCAGGTGTCAGTGACAGAGGGCATTTCTGGCTCCAGCTGCAGACCGGTGCCTGGTTAGACCTGGAGACTGCAAGCCAAACAACAACTAACAAGACACTCTCAGTTAAGGGAAAAACTATACATTTCCTCAGATCCTCAAGGTGCTTCTCTGTGCCAGTCACTTTCATCTCTGCCTCATCTGGGCTGAGTCTAAATCCGCTAAACTCTGGCTTTCATCCAGGCCTCAGTCTCGGCCAGGCAGCAGAAGAACAAAGAGTCTATTCCGTCCCTGTCTGATGAAAGGAGGTGTCATCGGCATATTTATGACACCGTAACTCATGTCACCAAACTCTTCTGAGCAGCCACACGTAAATGAGGATACCGAACGTGGTGAGATTAGGGGACTTGAGTTGGGCAAATAATGATGTCCTCGCATTTAGAGAGCACCTCTTTCTGCTTACAGACATCTTATGTGGATTGAGTTTCTCAACAACATTTGTTACAGTCTGAATAACTCTTGTTTGTGGCTTGCTGGTGTACAGTTTGCATGTATTTGATATGAAAGATCTGTGCTGCTTTGACTGAACACATGCGGCTCATTTTTCAGGACCGCTCACCATGAATAGTCTACTAGGCCTGCTGTTTCCACAGACATTGCTACCAGTAAACTCAAGCCCCAAAATGTTCACAAGCAGGACCACAAAAGGGGGGTAGACTCAGGCAAAGGGAATTTGTTTACAATTGTGAACGAAGATCGATTGAAGGCTGCTGCTTCTCATAAACACAGAATTTGCCAAGCAGTATAAGAGGCCTTGGGAAGGAAAAGCAGCTGCCTATAGCTATCCCCTGGGACCACCCTACAGAATGAGCTGAGCCACCCAAGGGTAGTCGGTCCACCTTCACCAGGCCCCCTTCAAATGAGCGACTAGCACCTCAGGAACAAAAAGATCTAGTAGCATCAGCAAAGACAGCCGATCTTCAGTCAGGAGCACAAGAGCCTGTTATCATAGAATCATAGAATCTCAGGGTTGGAAGGGACCTCAGAAGGTCATCTAGTCCAACCCCCTGCTCAAAGCAGGACCAAACCCAACTAAATCATCCCAGCCAGGGATTTGTCAAGCCTGACCTTAAAAACCTCTAAGGAAGGAGATTCCACCACCTCCCTAGGTAACCCATTCCAGTTCTTCACCACCCTACTAGTGAAAAAGTTTTTCCTAATATCCAGCCTAAACCTCCCCCTCTACAACTTGAGACCATTACTCCTTGTTCTGTCATCTTCTACCACTGAGAACAATCTAGATCCATCCTCTTTGGAACCCCCTTTCAGGTAGTTGAAAGCAGCTATCAAATCCCCCCTCATTCTTCTCTTCTGCAGGCTAAACAATCCCAGTTCCCTCAGCCTCTCCTCATAAGTCATGTGCTCCAGCCCCCTAATCATTTTTGTTGCCCTCCGCTGGACTCTCTCCAATTTATCCACATCCTTCTTGTAGTGTGGGGCCCAAAACTGGACACAGTACTCCAAATGAGGCCTCACCAGTGCTGAGTAGAGGGGAATGATCACATCCCTCCATCTGCTGGAAATGCCCCTACTTATACAACCCAAAATGCCATTAGCCTGGACAACATCACGCCCAAGAGTAATTTTACTACCTAGGGCACCAGTCCATGGTGGGTTGGGGAGACTGGTAAACCCACCAGAACACTGGGATTCCTGCACTAAGCAGATACATTCATAAGACTTCCTATCCCCAGGAGGAGAACCTCTTACACCTGATGCCGGGTACTAAAAGCACAGCAACAGCCCTTCCCAGGGCTCCGGCTGCACTGGGAAGAGCGAATTCAGTGCTAAAGGCCTGATTCCCAGCAGAGGATCTCCGCACCCTAGGATTAGCAAAGTGTTCAACCTGGGCGAGCACAACACCCACTGGACACAGCCCCAAAGGTCCTGCCAACCCTCAACCAAGAGACACTGTTTGAGAGCCTATCCTCTAATACTGTCCCTTGCTGAATTAAAGGCTCTCCAGTGCTCAGCAGCCCTGGAACGTCTGCGATGGAGTGTGAGCACAGCTGGGGGATACTTACACAATGGCACTGACTCCGCGGCAATATCGCTCCCACATGCTACGGAAACGAGGCTGACCACCGATGTCCCAGAGCTGTGGGAAAGAGAGGCAGAGTCAGGAAGCACATGGACCAGGAAAGAAGGAATATCAAAAAGCAGAAGTGGATCTTGGGAGCCCAGCTGAAATGGATTTTGCACACCCCTACTCAAACTCTTACCCCTTCTCCCCCTGTTGATGAGCCCGACACAAGGCGTCACCTTGCTCCATGGTGGCAGGTTTGTGGAATTCATAAGCACAGCTGGGTGCAGAGCTTTGTTCATTTATATGCAATTAGCCAGAACGTTCTGTCCACTCACAGCTACTTCCTGCAAGGGCTGGGGTCTAAGGCCTAGTGTCCCAGGGAGCCTGGTGGGGTTCTCTCTGTGTTCACAATGCTAGGATGATGGAGGAATTTCCCCCTCACTGAAGAGTTCACATGTTTCGAGGACCACATTTTGTCCTCAAAACCCATGAGCAGCAACCAAAGGCACAGAATCTTCATAGTGATGAGAAGTGCTGACTAACTCAAGATTTTCTGATTTTCCATCCAGGTGCATCTGGAGGAGTGGAGGGGTGAAGAGCGTGCTATTTGTCTGATTGCTGAGACACAAATGCTATGAATCATGGACTGCAGCCCCACAGCTCCAATGGGCTCCTTCTTCCAGGACCCGCAGCCTCTCCCTTCTCTTCTCAGCAAAATACCGGTCCAGCCTCTGTCATGGACAAAGTTACCTGCCCATGCTAGCCTGGGGAAATACCAAGAGCAGGATGAATGCCATCAGGAAATCCCACGTTACTGCAGCCTGGCCAGCAGCCCTTTACTGCAGGAGCCTGGAATAACTTGCATCCCAATACACCTGACACAGCTTTAGGGGAGCTGCAGCAATCTAAAACCTTCCAGACTGAACTAGTGTGGAGGCAGGTCTATTTTTAAGTCTCCTGACTGAAACATTAGTCAGTATTATTTACACCCCAATAATCTGCTGCACAACAGCTTGCGAATCTCTAGATTTTCCCCACCCCGTCTCTCCATCCAACAGCCACTGTAGAGGAGCTGCCTGAATCTTACCTTTATGGTGACGTTTCCCTTGGTGATCTTCCTCATGTTGAAGCCCACCGTTGGGATCATGTCTTCATTGAACTGCCCTGACTGCAAGGAACAAACCACACTGAGTCAGCCATATCACAGGGCTGGGGACCTGCAAACCCTCAGGTCAGCACAAAGCATCTAAACTTCCCAGCCTGACGACACTGGGCAGACTGCGGTGGAACAAGACTTAACTGTAGCTATTATTAAATCCTAGCCAAGATGTTCTGCAAGGACTGTCCTGTAACATGCCCCAAATATTCTACCCCCTTTAGCCATGTCCTGGGGTGTGTGACCAATGCCAGCAGCAAAACCACTGCAAATCAGAACCAGGTATCCTACAGAGAACAGATACTGCCCAGTGGCTGGGAGTGGGATGCACGCTTCTGGGACCACATGGGGAACTCCACTCATAACAGGCCAGGGCCATTACTGCCAATATGCACTGGTTTGTAGCTACAGTGCCAGCTATTCATAGAATCATAGAAATGTCAGGCTGAAAGGGACCTTGAGAGGTCAAGTCCCACCCCGTGTGCTGAGGCAGAACCACGTAAACCTAGCCCACCCTGAAAAGTGTGTGTCCAAGCTTTCTTAAAAACCTCCAGTGACGGGGATTCTATAACCTCCTTTGGAAGCCTGTTCCAGAGCTTAAGTCCTCTTAGAGTTAGAAAGTTTCCCTACTATTTAATCTAAATCTCTCTTGCTGCAGATTAAATGTATTACTTCTTGTCCTAACATCAGTGGACATGGAGAACAATTGATCACAGTCTGCTTTATAACAGCCCTTAACATATTTGTAAACTGGTCGCCCCTCAATTTTTTTTCCTCGAGACTAAACATGCCCAGTTTTTTTTAACCTTTCCTCACAGGTCAAGTTTTCTAAACCTTTTATGATTTTTGCTGCTCTCCTCTAGACTCTCTCCAATTTGTCCACATCTTTCCTAACGTATGACACCCAGAACTGGACATAATAGCTCATTGAGCTGGAGTACTAACTCTGAAGCTAAGGGAAGAATATTCAGATGCAACCACTGTTAGACTGTTTCACTTTTGCCTAAAGCACAAAAAGGAGAAGTACAGATCTTCAGAACCTGATCTACTGTGATGGCCACTGATTTTGGCATCACAAGCAGGGGAATTGTGGGAGAAAATCCTCATCTATTTTCCTCCAGCCTAACCCCTGGCTTCAGGGCTCCAACTGGGTTGAAAAGGTCTATAAAAATTCAAGATCTTCTATAATTAAATCATGACTACTTGTTATGTTTCCAGCAACACAAAAAAACCAAATACAATTTAAAAAAACAACAACCCTATTTGAAACTATTACAACCTAAGTTAAGACCTAAACTTATAATCTATTCAAATAGTTTAAATAAAAAACATGCAAGCAGTATGCATTTTCTGCTGAAGTTCTAAAGGAGATCAAACCACTCAACTAGTGGAAGTCACTGGGTAAGCCCCTGAAACCAGAGTTTGTTGAAGTGCTAAATCAGCTTTTGACAGCAGCAACCTCTTCTGCAGATGCAGAGAGAATATCTTCTTCATTTCAGGTTATTTAACTAGTTCAGTTCAATTACTAGTTTGTTCAAAGTTAAGAAACCAACAGAGTTGAAACAGCAGGAAAGCTTGTTTTCCTCTTCCAAGTTAAGAATAAAATAAGGTGCAAGAGGATGAGATCTACTAGTTCTAAGGCTGAAAGACGCGATGACCAGAAACTTTCTGTTCAATTCACTAATACTTCGTTTAATAAATCAGTTAGTTATAAATACAAAACATGTTTTGATATGCATCCAGCACATTTAAGGTAGTTTTGCTGAACTATTGAAAACAATTTTAAAATGCTAGTTTTCTGCATTTTCAATTGAATTTCAATTTCTAAGTACAGCTTGATGCAAATCATGAATAAAAAATGTATCACCTATTAAATAATAAATGCATCATTCACCAATTCCTAACATAAACAAATGTAAAAATTAAGAGTCTGAATAAATATATATTAAGCTATGCAATTACTTAAATACGGATAGATTTAGTGTATCCACCTGGTTAGCAAAAAGAAGCACCAAATTTAGTGTAAAGGCTATACTTAATTGCCAATTGACATGTTTTAACGGCGGCCAAGCAATGAGAATCAACCATTCTTTAGGAAAACAACTTAAAAAAAAAGATTAAAATAGAGGATTTAAATCAAGGTTTCCTGCTTGCTGATTAAATGGGTGAATTAAACCACTGCACCCTGGGGGAGTTAGCCCTGCAATCCCAAACTGGCGGCTTCGAAAACTTCCCATTTGTCGGTCACTTTCTCCCCAATCAAAGGCTATTCATATGCCTGGCATCAATGTTGCTTTTGTTGGCTGCAATCAAGCGTGTGAGATGGGCTTCACCCAGGGGCTGAGACCATGGCCAGGGCACTAGTCTCCCTCAGCAGGGCAGACATACCAGCAACAACCCTCCCCTTCAGTTCCGTGTGCAGCCTCTGGCCATCCTCACTAAGCATCTGCCACTCTGGATCAGTGGGCCCCACGCGAAGCAATTTCTGATTTCTCCATCAGAGCTGTTAACCTTCTCAATCTATTTCTGCTGAACCCTGTGCATCTTGTCAGCATTCTAGGGAAGATCTGCTCTAGTGACTGGAACTGTCCGGACAGATCAATGGGTTTAAATCAAGTTACCTGGGATAAGACTAGGGGGCTTCCATATGCCAAAACCCCGAGAACTAGTGCAGGGCTTGAAAATGTTTCCATACCAGCCAGAGATATACGTGAAGGGTAAGTGTAACTGACCTGTCCAGGGGCAGCGCCATGGTTACAGATCCAGCCCCACCGTCTTTGCTACATCCCATCAACTGTGGAAGAGTGCTGCCCTCCAATCCTGGTTGGGGGCTCCATCTTTCATACCCACTGGCCAGAAGCTGATATCTGATCAATTCGAAATTCTGGCCCCTTTAGCTACTGGAAGCAGCTCTCTGCTACTCCCTCAACTCCTGGCTATTGCAAGGAGTGGGACGGGGAAGATATATTCTACTCTACCCCTCCCCAAACCTCAATTTTTATTTCTTTTTGGATTCTACTTCCCCTTGAATAACTCCTACGCACAACTAATCCTAGATTTGCCAAGCAGCAGCAGCATGAAATTGACATGGATTTCTGGAAGCATCAATGTTGTCCACAGATCCTGAATAGCAGCACTGAAATTGACTGGTCTTGTCAAACCTATAAGGAGTAAGTACCAGGGGTCCTGTTTGCAACCCTCTCCTTCCCAGACTCAGAAAGACATCTTAGATTCTAAGGCCAGGAGGGACCACTGCAATCACCTTGTCTGATCTCCTGCATAATACAGGCCATAAGACGTTCCTGGATTAATTCCTGTTTGAAATTGAGCAGATCTTTCAGAACAGCCCATCCTGATTTAAAAATGGCTAGTGACAGAGAATCTATCATAAACCCTGACAAATTGTTCCAACGATTAATTGCCCTCAGTATTAAAAATTTACTCCCACTGTTAAAAAATTATTTCCAGTCTGAATCTGTCTAGCTTCATGGCTTCAGGCCACATTTGGAAGGTTACTGTCACAACCATAGAGGGGGCTAGATTTAAAAAAAAAAATTAGTGAACTTCAGTGGAGTGTAAGTTTTCTTTAGGCCCCACCCACTTGCAAGATATTTACAGAGGCCACTCCCCTGTGACAAATGGATTTTCCATTTCCGTACAGGGGGCGTTGTGGGTGAGAAATGGCATACACCAGCAGAGCAGCCTGGAAACCCAGGACTGGAATAGCAGAGAGTACTGCAGGTGGGGACTCAGGTCCATTAGTACCCCACCCCCGAATTGTGCTCTGGCTGGGGGCAGACAGCACTGACCCTTCGCTTTAAAGAACGCTGATGTTTTGGGCCAGATTAAAAAGTGGCCGCTGATTCTGGATGCCACGTTGAGGTGGTCAGCAGCCAAAATGCCAAGTTAAGTCAGTGGGAATTGCAGGTGCTGGACACCTCTCAAAATCAGTCCCAGCTTATCTTAAATTGGGCACCTCAAACTGAACCAACCAAAACTGGGGGCTAGGTTTAGAAATTTAGCTTTGACTTCTTTTGTATTGGGGGTGGATGGCTCCTTTGTATCTATGCCAGAGCCCTGTGGATTCTTCATTTCCATTATGTGAAAGTCCTTTGACACAGCCCCCATCTTTACAGCTGCAGGTAGGACAGGATACGGACACCCCTTAGCCAGTGCTCCTTCGTTGGGTCCAAAGGTCTGAGCACTGTTAAGTCCCCCACTCTCTGCCCCCCTGCTGGTCTAAGGCAGCGGTCCCCAACCTTTTTCGCACCAGGGACCGGTTTCGTCCTGCCCCCCAGGGCGGCATTAGCCGGACCCTCCGCAGTCATGCCTGCGGGAGGTCCACCGGCTCCAGTGGAGCTTCCGCAGGCGTGCCTGCGGGAGGTCCAGCTGAGCCGCGCGACCAGCGAACCGTCCGCAGTCATGCCTGCGGGAGGTCCACCGGAGCCCCAGGAGCAGCGGACCTCCCGCAGGCACGACTGCGGAGGGGGCGCTTGTCCCGCGGCTCGGCTGGACCTCCCGCAGGCATGACTGCGGACGGTTCACTGGTCGCGCGGCTCAGCTGGACCTCCCACAGGCACGCCTGCGGAAGCTCCACTGGAGCCGCGGGCCCCGCCGGAGACATGCCGTCTAGGGGTCGGTTCGCGGCCCGGTTCCTAAGAGGCCACGGACCAGGGGTTGGGGACCCCTGGTCTAAGGAGAAAGAGACTGGAGAGGACAGTCTGCCCACTGCTACACAGAAGGTACATTCTACACCTGCAGCACATCATCTACATTGTTCAACCTGTAGGTGTAACCAGGCACTGCACCTTTGGGTGCCATGGATCCTTTAAAGTTGTAGGTCATATGCCAGTTTCTACTCATAAGCCCTAAAGGAACTTGCATGTAAGGTGTCCTGCTTCTTATGAGAGACTGTGGGCAGGGCTGGACCTCTCAGGAGCTGGCTAGGAGTGATGGGAAGGCCTTGGGGAAAGGGATAGGAACCTGTCGAGCACTGCGTGTTAGGTTGCTTTGCTCTGGATCTTTGTTTCTACGTTCGAGCCCTGAGAGAGGGAACTGAAATGGTGCAGTTGTTTGGAGCACCATTTCCCCGTATACAGCTCGTGGACAGGTGCACCAACTTTCAAGTAGGTTTTTAATTATATATGAAACCGAATGAGCAATAGTGTGTTTCAACGTTACGCCATCCCCATGCATTCAGCGTGTGCTACTTAACTTACAATTCACATCTCAGAACTATTGTTTCAGGCTGTCTGCAGACTCAGGAAGACAGAACTGCACCAGATGGCACTTAGTTCACAAGGTTTTCTTTGCAACCATCAGAGCTAGCAACTTTTTTTTTTTTTAAACGAAGGGTTAGATTCAGGAGTGCAATAGAGTGGCAAATGCCACCCCTCTGGAATCCTGACTGTAGCCAGCCTCCATCCACAGCAGTGAGCACAAACCACCAGGCCAGTCAGTCCCTCGTCTGTTTTTCCCAGTTACTTACATGACTGACCCAGCAGGAGGGGAAGGCAGCTGACTGTCAAGGAAGCCACTGCCTACCCTGGCACTACAGCAGAAACAAAGCAGAGGCTCCATCCCACTGCTGCTCCATACTTTGTATCCCTCCATTTATTTTTTAATCAACCTCATTTTCCCACTTGCCTTTCTGGGCTCTCCATGGTCCCACAGTGCTCCAGATGAGTGAGGCAGAGATTCAGAAGGACAGACAGACAGACTTGCATCCACCTGACCACTCCCCTTCTATTCCCTCCCTGCCACGTGCCTCAGCTGTGGGGCCACTCTCACTATTGCTTTCCCCCTCTGGACCTTCTGTCTTCTGATCACATTTTCTGAGCTCGGTTTCCTCATTAGCTTTAGCTGAACTCTGAGGATGCTCTCTCTGGATGAGGGTACAGAAAAACAGTGCCGCAGAGAGACAGTTTCTTTTTTTTCCTGATTGATGGGCGCATATTTGAGTGCTGAACTGAACCTGGAAGACTAGCAGCTGCTCTCCATGGAACAGGTACAGCAAAGTAGCAGGAGCACAAGCATCCCCACGCTGGCTCCCACACTCATGTGCTTAATCCTGAGACGGAGCCATTGCTTTGTGGGTGAAGTATAGTTCAGTCTCCATGCCCCATTCAGTCTTCAGCCTCTGCTGAGATGATCAGTGAGAGGACCAGCGAATGCCACGTCTGATAGACCCCCTGGGAACTTTCCTGAACACCCACTCTTTATACACAGGCCATCAGAAAACTACACCTTTCAGACGCGAGACGCCTGTGCGAGATTTAAACTGGTGGTCTAGAGGAAAGGGCCTCTGTAGCCCATTCCTACTCCAATGAGCTCTCCAGCTCCCTTCATTAGGATTCCGTAATCCCACGCATTCTTTCCCAAGCACAGAAAGCCGCAGAAAACGAAGGAATTGGGGTACACCTCCAAAGCTTCCTGTCACTACTGTGCATCTCAAATCATTCAAGGTCGACTGCAACATCAAATGGTGTTCACATCCTGTTTTGCCTCTTAAGGTTGTATAAAGACAGTCGGAAAATACTGTTGTTTTTGTTCCTTATTTTCTGCATTAGAATTTAAGTCTAAATGGCCCAGTTTCCCTCAAGACTATGGGAAATTAATGACACCACCACCCTCAGGTAACAAACAAGGGGAACCTAAACAATTGAAGAGGAAAAGGAGTTTGTCCAACTGATTAAAACCATTTTGTTTTCATTAGCACCTATTTAACTTGAACCAATGACATCAGAGTCAAGCTCTCTGGAAGAAAGATTTTACATCTTACTGAGTTAGGTAAGCACACAGAAAACTCCTGCTACACATTTTACTAGAAAGCAGCCACACACACACTTTCCCTCCCTCCCTGAACAGGGTTAGGGGCTCGATTGCTTGAAGTCCTTGGAAATTAATATGTCCCTTCGAAATTAATATGTCCATCAGAGAGCTCACCCACTGCTGTTATATATTTCCAGTGATTTAGCATCTTAAAATTGCCACTATTCGAAAACTTTTCCTGGTTTTAATCTGGACTGGGGGAAGAGGGGTTATGGGCTTGTAGCCTCTAGCTACACCGCAAAATCCTACTGTCAGCTAAGACAATTTATGTAACTCCGCAATCAGACAAATATAGTGCTTTTAGCCATCGGCTTTTCTAGATATAGCATATTAGCAAATCTTGAAGGTCTTCAAACCTCCTCACAAGGGTTTTGCAATAGATGCAGTTAATTTTTTATTTCCTCTTTTATGTTTTTAAAGACAAATTCTGGTATTCGTGAAAAGTGGGGAGTAATATCCCAGGCAAAGGCAACATTCCTACACCCTTTTAAAGGTAATAAAGGTAATAATTGGAGATATACCAATCTCCTAGAACTGGAAGGGACCTCGAAAGGTCATCGAGTCCAGCCCCCTGTTTTCACTAGCAGGACCAATTTTTGCCCCAGATCACTAAGTGGCCTCCTCAAGGATTGAACTCACAACCCTGGGTTTAGCAGGCCAGTGCTCAAACCACTGAGCTATCCCTCCCTCTTACTACTGCAGCTCCGTTGTAAGAAGCAATGCACCATGCTATTCTAGTTCAGATAAAGGGTTAGTGGTGTAAGTTTTGGGAACCACTAGATGAAGTGGTTTCAAGGATACAGCCCACCCAAAAATAGTCCACTATTTTTATTCAGAGCTTTAATCCACTTAAAGCTGTCATTAGTGATTTCCCCTACTCTCTGTTAGTGTTCAACACATAGAAAGCTTCAAAATCCAACACAGCAGGACCCCGTTTATCTGATCTCATGGGCACCAAGGCCAGATCGGGTAATCAAAAACCTGGATAAACTGGAGAATGGGCAAAGAGTTATCTATCCATTATTTTAAGATGTGGAGTTGCTTTTAAACTAGCCGACCCCGCCGGAAAAGCATTAAAACATACCATCCTTTATTTACAGTGTACACAAACCATTACTTCTAGCAAAGAGTACCCGTTTTTTAAAATGCAGAAATGATCATTTTAAGTTGCAACCGCAGCCATCCTGTATATTTGGGAGTGGCCTGAGTTTATCATTTCTGCATTTTAAAAAACTGGCACCATACTCTTTACTAGTAGTAACGGTTTGTGTGCACCGTCAATAAAGACGTGGGCCGTGTTTTAATGCTTTGTACTGATTGTGTGCGCGCTGGTAGTTCCGTTAATACAGAGAGCCAGATAATGGAAGCTCGGCTAAAGGGGGGGATCTAGTGTAATTAAAGAGGGATTGGAAGTTGATTTGGGTTCTACAGAGAGGGGTGCAGAGCTGAGCCAGGAACAGGCCCCCATTGGGGCCATGGGGCAGCCACAATGAGTCTGCTGAGCGCTGGCCCTGCCTTCTATACGTTCTAGAGGAACCTGTCCCCTGGCCTAGAGGCAGCAATTCCCCATGATGGAGGGTTTTGCCATAGATAGTGAGGGAGGATCCGTACTGAGACATGCCTCCCTGACCCAGGAATTCCCTTTTTGCAGATTTGCAAATATGGCAAGAGCCTCCCTTAAAGAGAAGCCCTCTCATCTGAGGGCCCACCTGGGGCCCAGCATGCAAAGATGTTCACTCTCATTTGGGTAAAGCAGTGACTCCCTAAAGCACAAAGATGAGAGGGGTGGCCCATCTGGGCATCCCCAGAAGTTGAGTGGAGGAGGAATGGCCACCAGGCACCCCTGTTCCATAGAAGACCACATAGGCGGGTCTTTGTGAGGAGTGACATGTGGATCAGAGCTGGTGTGTGTAGGGGACAGACTCAGCAGTGTAGGGGAGGGGCATGAAAGGGCCCCTTTACCCAACTTCCCCACTCTTAGGGGCTGGTTCTGCTTTTTTGAAACTCCCAAGCTCCCAGACAGCAGGGGTGTCTTTGGCAATCCCTTGCTCATCCCAGGGATCCTCCAAACACTATTTGCAGTGAACTAGTAGTGCTTCAGTTAGAGCTTTGCCAAAGTGTCACATTTTCAAAACACAACCTTAAGAAGTCCTTCGATGAATACATGAAATGGCTGTCAAAGACAAGTACAGTAAAACCTCAGAGTTACGAACACCCCAGGAATGGAGGTCAGTTTGTAACTCTGGTGCTTGTAACTCTGAGGTTCTACTGTACTCTCTGCACCCTTTGGGGGGTTAGGAGGTGCAGTGGATCTGGAGAACTGGGCCGTGGAGTGAGACACTGGTTCTGTCTGAGTCCCCCTCCTCCTTCATCAGAAAGGAGCTCCTCCTTGAGCAGAAATAGAAGAAATTCCTGGGCAAGTGGCTGCCTTGCTCCCTGCCTTTGTATCCTCCCACCTCCCTGCAAGTCACTGGCACCCCACCCCACAGCTCTCCAGTGCCTTTTCTTTCTCACCCCTTTCCCTCACTCCACTCAAATGCCTTAGCAAAAGGCTGCTGCACCAAGCTTTAAACAAGCTCCCAATCACTTCTGCTGTCTACAGATGCCAGGGCACCATTAGCAAGAATGAACATTTGCTTTGGTGTCCTGGCTAAAAAGTCCAGCTGGGGTAATTACACAGAACCTTCTGCCAACCATAAGTTACCCATGTCGTCTGAAGTGCAGATTATCTCCCTTTCTCCATCCTAAACTGTTACTGCATTTGTCAGACAGACACTGCATCTCACCCCAGAGATGGCTGGATTTTAGGACAGGATCAAGTATGGGGGGTGGAGGGAAGAGGGAGTAAGAACTGTATGCTCAAAGGGGACAACAGTTCTTTGTACATGGTGTGGATGCTCTGACCAATACTGGGAGGATGAATAGCATGCCCTGTAGTGAACATGGTCTTGCATGAACTGTGTGTAGAGGGGAAGTGTGAAATTATAGGCTCTCTGGTCCTTTTTATGAAAGTGAAGAGCGTCTGGCCTCCAGTCTCTACTTTCTGGGCTAGTCTGCACTAGGGATGTAAAATAGTAAATGGTTAACCGATAAGTCTAATGCTTATCGGTTAACCCGCACTAACAGTTAACCCCAGGCGCACGGTATCAAGGTACAACTTCCACACATCACCTGTTTTGGCCGGGAATTTCCTTTTTTAAAAAGAAGAACTATCCTTGTAAAAAGATTACGACTTCTTCCTAACCCTTATAAGAATAGTTGCATTTTTAAAAACCACCACCTCTTATTGCCTTACATACTTGGTGACAAGCCAACACCCCTAACTTGTCTTTAAATATCAGGAACTCTCCAATTTCAGGGGTGAACATACTCTAGCTGCTGCTTGCTATTAGGGTAAATTAGGAAATCTAATCCCAAGCATTCAAAAATGAACAGTCTGGGCTGGAGGGCATGTGAAAGGTCATCAGGTGCTCCTCTGCCACAGAACTTGGAAACTCTGCAAAGCGGCAACTCTGACCGCGGCCCTGATCCCGGATATCTAATACATTCATCACCAGTCCTGGTACTGGTGGCTGGCTCTGCTTCCACAGAGTTTACCAACAACAGGCAGGGCAGACTCTTTGGGGATTGTTTACAAAGGAAAGATGGTCTTGTGGTTAAGGCACTGGATTTGGACTCAATGTCTGGATTCAATCCCTGCATCTGACAACTCCTCAGGTAACCTAGGACAAGTCACTTTATTTCTCTGCCTTATTGGTAAAAGGGCGGGGTGGGGGGGAATGATATTTTTTTCCTCCCCTGCCCTCTGTCTGTCTTGTCTATTTAGATTTTAAACTCCTCAGGGCAGGGACTGTCTCTGACTATGCCCAGCCTCATCCCAGTTGGGGTCTCAACATGCTACTACCATAGCTAAGACTTTCTCTGCTTCTGCAGCCTACTATTATTATAAATAATGCAGTCTGCAGAAGGAGTAATGGCCTTGGCTAAGGCAGTTCTTTGATCCTGAGGAATTTATAAAATATACATGCTTCCCGGACCCATTCCGTCTCTGTGCTCCTAAAGAATGTATAACCCTCACATAATCTTAGCAAGGAATCCTGCTGACCTCATACACTCTACAGTGCTCCAAGTTCTCATAAAATAAAGACATAGCGAAAGGCTCCAAAGTTAATCCACCTAATTTACCATGAAAGCTACAATTTCCATTGCCTATGCCATTCTTGGCATCCTAAGATTGCAAGCAAGGAATCCAATCAGTGCCAGTTATGGGAATAGTTTCTGTGATCCAGAAACTGGACTAAGACCAAATGCATTTCAGAGAGGGGCCACCGCATGATAACTTTTAATCATGGCTGACCTAGCCTAGACTTGCTCAACACAGAGGTGGTGAAAGAGTATGTATATCGCTTCATCAGTCCCCCCAAGTAAGGGGGAGGGATAGCTCAGTGGTTTGAGCATTGGCCTGCTAAACCCAGAGTTGTGAGTTCAGTCCTTGAGGGGGTCACTTAGGGATCTGGGGCAAAAATCAGTACTTGGTCCTGCTAGTGAAGGCAAGGGGCTGGACTCTATGACCTTTTGGGGTCCCTTCCAGCTCTATGAGGTAGGTATATCTCCATATAATCCAGTCCTCACCATGGATGTACTACTGACTCTGATCCCCTCCTGCCCTGCATTCACGTATTACAAAGCAGCAGAGGAAAGTTTCTGCAGAAATCCTGCTCTTAACATTCTAGCACAAAGAAGTGTAGAGTGTTACAGCACCCTTTCCTCTTATGAGGAGTGGTTTTGTCTAAGGGCTTGTCTACACTGGCACTTTACAACATGGCAAGGTTCTCACTTAGGGGTTTGAAAAAACACCCTGAGCGCTGCAAGTTTCAGCGCTGTAAATGCCAGTGCAGACAGTGCTCCCACGGCTAGTAGCCATTCCCCTCGCAGAGGTGGATTTTTTACTATGCCATGACTACACAAGCCACAGCAGTGCATTAAAGTTACTAGTGAAGACATGCCCTTAGCATGCAAGCTCATGGGAGCAGGGACGATACAGTGCGTGTGTCAAGCATTATACATGTGGACAGCACTAGGTCAATGTTCTTGGGGTGGGGGTTTTAAACAAATTATGGATCAAGTAGTGTAGAACTGTCCAAGATTTCAGAAGTTGTCAGTAGGAACCTGGTTAAGATCCCGTTTTGCAGGACAGCAATAAAATGGGCACTGTTTTGGATATCCTCCAACCTTGAAGGGCAATCTGTAAACACTGCCTATGTTAAGATGGCACTACCTTTTCCCCACAGATCTGCTCCCCAGGAGCCCCCCCCCTAAAACCTATAAACCGAACCACATTCCAAAACTACTTTCCGTAAACCACCCTTTCACTAACTAGGAGACAATGCAGGCAGAAGCCCAGCAGCAGAGTGGGGGCTATCCAGTTTATTGCGCTGACTGTCGCATGTATGATTACCTGCCCTGTGGGCGGGTGGCGTATGTGTGCAGTCGGTGCAAGGAGCTCCTGGCCCTCAGAGACCATGTACGGACTTTGGAGGCCAGGGTGGCGGAACTGGAAGAGCTGAGAGAGGCAGAGAGGTATGCTGATGAGGCTTTCCGGGACACTGTAGAATTGTCCCACCTCCGCTTAGACAGCTCCTGTGCTGTTGAGGAGGAAGAAGGGCCCAGGGAAGTAGAGCAGTCAATGGTAGCAGAGGGAAACCTTCCCGTAGTTGGGACCCTCCTTCCAGATGGTGCTGGTGTTGCCTCTCACACTGAGGTTACCTCTCCAGGGGAGGGAACTCCAGTTTCTAGGAAAAGGCAGGTGTTAGTAATGGGAGATTCGATTATTAGAAATATAGATAGTTGGGTATTTGATGACCGGGAGAACCGTATGGTGACTTGCCTGCCTGGTGCGAAGGTTGCGGATCTCTCGAGGCATCTAGATAGACTTATGTATAGTGCTGGGGAGGAGCCGGTGGTCGTGGTACATGTAGGTACCAATGACATAGGGAAGGGTAGGAGAGATGTCCTGGAAGCCAAATTTAGGCTGCTAGGGAAGAGACTGAAATCCAGGACCTCTATGGTGGCATTTTCAGAAATGCTCCCAGTTCCACGCGCAGGGCCAGGTAGGCAGGCAGAGCTTCAGAGTCTCAATGCGTGGATGAGACGATGGTGTAGAGAGGAGGGGTTCACGTTCATTAGGAACTGGGGAAACTTCTGGGATGGGAGGAGCCTATACAGGAGAGATGGGCTCCACCTAAACCAAAGTGGAACCAGACTGCTGGCACTAAACATTAAAAAGGTTGTCGAGCAGTTTTTAAACTAGGAGATGGGGGAAAGCCGACTGCTGCAGAGGAGCGTGTGGATCGGACACAGACTTCTCTTAGGGGAGAGTTTGATGATAGAGAATCTCCAGGTTATAGTCAGGAGCAGAGGAATGAGAAGAATAAGGTAAGGGCCGGATCAGATGATAAACAGTCACATAAAAAAGAATCTGGCACATCAGAAAAAGGCAGGCTAATAAACAGGGACAAGTTTTTAAAGTGCTTGTACACAAATGCCAGAAGTCTAAATAATAAGATGGGTGAACTAGAGTGCCTTGTGATAAAGGAGGATATAGATATAATAGGCATCACAGAAACCTGGTGGACTGAGAGCAATCAATGGGACTCAATCATTCCGGGGTACAAAATATATCGGAAGGACAGAACAGGCCGTGCAGGGGGAGGAGTGGCACTATATGTTAAAGAAAGTGTAGATTCAAATGAAGTTAAAATCTTAAGCGAATCCACAGGTTCCATAGAGTCTCTATGGATAGAAATTTCATGCTCTAGTAAAAATATAACAGTAGGGATCTATTATCGACCACCTGACCAGGACAGTAATAGTGATGATGAAATGCTAAGGGAAATTAGAGAGGCTATCAAAATTAAGAACCCAATAATAGTGGGGGATTTCAATTATCCCCATATTGACTGGGAACATTTCACTTCAGGAAGAAATGCAGAGATAAAATTTCTCGATACTTTAAATGACTGCTTCATGGAGCAGCTGGTACGGGAACCCACAAGGGGAGAGGCGACTCTAGATTTAATCCTGAGTGGAGCGCAGGAGCTGGTCCAAGAGGTAACTATAGCAGGACCGCTTGGAAATAGTGACCATAATACAAAAGCATTCAACATCCCTGTGGTGGGAAGAACATCTCAACTGCCCAACACTGTGGCCTTTAATTTCAAAAGGGGGAACTATACAAAAATGAGGGGGTTAGTTAGACAAAAGTTAAAAGGTACAGTGACTAAAGTGAAATCCCTGCAAGTCGCGTGGGCCCTTTTTAAAGACACCATAATAGAGGCCCAACTTCAATGTATACCCCAAATTAAGAAAAACAGTAAAAGAACTAAAAAAGAGCCACCGTGGCTTAACAACCATGTAAAAGAAGCAGTGAGAGATAAAAAGACTTCCTTTAAAAAGTGGAAGTCAAATCCTAGTGAGGCAAATAGAAAGGAGCACAAACACTGCCAACTTAAGTGCAAGAGTGTAATAAGAAAAGCCAAAGAGGAGTTTGAAGAACGGCTAGCCAAAAACTCCAAAGGTAATAACAAAATGTTTTTTAAGTACATCAGAAGCAGGAAGCCTGCTAAACAACCAGTGGGGCCCCTTGACGATGAAAATACAAAAGGAGCGCTTAAAGATGATAAAGTCATTGCGGAGAAACTAAATGGATTCTTTGCTTCAGTCTTCACGGCTGAGGATGTTAGGGAGATTCCCAAACCTAAGCTGGCTTTTGTAGGTGACAAATCTGAGGAACTGTCACAGATTGAAGTATCACTAGAGGAGGTTTTGGAATTAATTGATAAACTCAACATTAACAAGTCACCGGGACCAGATGGCATTCACCCAAGAGTTGTGAAAGAACTCAAATGTGAAGTTGCGGAACTATTAACTAAGGTTTGTAACCTGTCCTTTAAATCGGCTTCGGTACCCAATGACTGGAAGTTAGCTAATGTAACGCCAATATTTAAAAAGGGCTCTAGGGGTGATCCCGGCAATTACAGACCGTTAAGTCTAACGTCGGTACCGGGCAAATTAGTTGAAACAATAGTAAAGAATAAAATTGTCAGACACATAGAAAAACAAACTCTTGAGCAATAGTCAACATGGTTTCTGTAAAGGGAAATCGTGTCTTACTAATCTATTAGAGTTCTTTGAAGGGGTCAACAAACATGTGGACAAGGGGGATCCGGTGGACATAGTGTACTTAGATTTCCAGAAAGCCTTTGACAAGGTCCCTCACCAAAGGCTCTTACGTAAATTAAGCTGTCATGGGATAAAAGGAAAGGTCCTTTCATGGATTGAGAACTGGTTAAAGGACAGGGAACAAAGGGTAGGAATTAATGGTAAATTCTCAGAATGGAGAGGGGTAACTAGTGGTGTTCCCCAAGGGTCAGTCCTAGGACCAATCCTATTCAATTTATTCATAAATGATCTGGAAAAAGGGGTAAACAGTGAGGTGGCAAAGTTTGCAGATGATACTAAACTACTCAAGATAGTTAAGACCAAAGCAGATTGTGAAGAACTTCAAAAAGATCTCACAAAACTAAGTGATTGGGCAACAAAATGGCAAATGAAATTTAATGTGGATAAATGTAAAGTAATGCACATTGGAAAAAATAACCCCAACTATACATACAACATGATGGGGGCTAATTTAGCTACAACGAGTCAGGAAAAAGATCTTGGAGTTATCGTGGATAGTTCTCTGAAGATGTCCACGCAGTGTGCAGAGGCGGTCAAAAAAGCAAACAGGATGTTAGGAATCATTAAAAAGGGAATAGAGAATAAGGCTGAGAATATATTATTGCCCTTATATAAATCCATGGTACGCCCACATCTCGAATACTGTGTACAGATGTGGTCTCCTCACCTCAAAAAAGATATTCTAGCACTAGAAAAGGTTCAGAAAAGAGCAACTAAAATGATTAGGGGGGTTTAGAGAGGGTCCCATATGAGGAAAGATTAAAGAGGCTAGGACTCTTCAGTTTGGAAAAGAGAAGACTAAGGGGGGACATGATAGAGGTATATAAAATCATGAGTGATGTTGAGAAAGTGGATAAGGAAAAGTTATTTACTTATTCCCATAATACAAGAACTAGGGGTCACCAAATGAAATTAATAGGCAGCAGGTTTAAAACAAATAAAAGGAAGTTCTTCTTCACGCAGCGCGCAGTCAACTTGTGGAACTCCTTACCTGAGGAGGTTGTGAAGGCTAGGACTATAACAATGTTTAAAAGGGGACTGGATAAATTCATGGTGGCTAAGTCCATAAATGGCTATTAGCCAGGATGGGTAAGAATGGTGTCCCTAGCCTCTGTTCGTCAGAGGATGGAGATGGATGGCAGGAGAGAGATCACTTGATCATTGCCTGTTAGGTTCACTCCCTCAGGGGCACCTGGCATTGGCCACTGTCGGTAGACAGATACTGGGCTAGATGGACCTTTGGTCTGACCCGGTACGGCCTTTCTTATGTTCTTAGATCTGGGTTGAATTAATGGAGACTGCTAGGCATTTTCCTCATTTAGGAAAATATAACTGAACCATGTTCATTTGATCCTATTTCCTCTGCATTTATGTCCATATAATTCACTTGTCATTGTTGTGGGGTAAATGAGGTCAAGCCAGTCTTGCTAGATGTGCTGGCTGCAGCTTCCCAAGTCATACTCAGTTGAAGCAGATTTCTAGAAATGGAGGGTTTAGCATCCCTGATGAAAGGAGAGCTCCTTTGTACAAATGGGAAAGAATGATTCCTAGGACAGTATTGCTAGTGTGCATGTTACTCAATGAAGTATTAAGAGGGGGATGGGGGGAGAGGAGAGAAGAACCCATATAAGATAAGAAAAATTCCATCTTAAAGGGAGCGGCATGGCTGGTTGGGGGAGGGGGCAGAAGTCAACAACTAACAATAGCCTCTAAAAAACCGCCTTGTGTCAAGGAGGTTGGAGGGCTTTAGATTTCCATAAACACCCTAGGGCTATTACAGCACAGAGCCAAGCCAACAGAGCCAGGAGAGACCTTTCTGGGTAGAACCTGAGGGAAGCTCAAGCGGGGGCAGGGAGGGAGAAAACTACCCCAAATATGGGACATCTCTCTACTCTTTAGAAATGAGTGCAGACAAGCCTATTTGGGGAAGTGCAGGCTTTCACTTTGCTTGCACTGGGGATGTGTGCAGGAAGATATGTCCCCCATACACTCACCCAGGCTGGTGGGGGAGCATAGTCCAAAATCTGGGAAGAATTTAAATATTTTTACCCAATCTCTCTCCCCTGCCACTCCTACTGAGTCTTTACTATATGCCCACTCATACACTCTGTCTACACTTAAAAAAAAAAAATTACATCTGCACAATCACACTGATATAGTTACACCAATGTCACTATCCTTAATGCAGACAGGCCCTAAGACCAAAAGTGACTCATCATCATGAGGTTTACAGGTAGACAGCACCAGTGCCTCTTCTGGTGCTCACCACTTTGTCAGGCTGCTGCATGAAATTAAGAAGATTCTTGTCTGTTTATCTACTCCTATTCAAAACCCTGTGCTCAGCAGTGAAACTGTCAAAAATAATGTCAGTTTCATACTATTGGTTGGGAACTCCCCAATCAGGGGCAGAGGCAGGGCTCTGGAGAGAAGGATGGAAAAAGAGCCATGGGAAGGACAGAAAGGGATGGAGACCTTTTCCCTCCCACTTCACAAACATTCAGGCAGCAGAGCGAGGCTACGGGATGGCGTTTCAAATTTATCAGACACTGACTAACCAGAGGATGATATGAAAGATGAAGTGAAGTCCTGAAGCAGCATCCAGTGGTAGGTTTCCAGCAGCTGAGAGACAGGACTGGAATTCTCAAGATGACATTGCCCAGGGATTTCAGTGGCAGAGACACCCCCTCCCTTCATATCAATCTCTATCTAGGACAGGGGGTTTTCAGAACAAATTTTTTTTTTTGGTGTCCTCAGAGTGTGGCCACCAACCCTCGCTGGCAGCTGCTCTGAACATTTTTCCCAAACATGAGCCCCACTGCCCCAGGCTGAAGCCCAGAGACCGAGCCCAGGGGCTGAAGCCTGAAGCCCGCTGAGCACCCACACTGGCCCCATGTGTCCGCAGAGGTGCTGTCCAGAGCCCCCAAGAGGATGTGTGGTGCAGGCTGCAACAAACACCAAGGCAGTCTTAACTAAGCTATTACTTTGTAGGCACTTGCGCTTATATTAAGTTTTACTTCTTTTTTTAAAAAGAAAAAAGAATGGGAGGAGTTTGGGGAAGGTAAGTGAGCAGTCAGGGCTGAGGCTGTGTAGCCCATAGGTATACCTGTTTGAGACTGTACCCAAGGCATCCAGACAATGTCAAGCCCAGCCCCTAGCTGGTGCAAAAGCTGGGAATCAAGCCCGTGAGAAGGTAGGAGTGATGGTTATTGAGAATCTACGCTCTTAAGCTCTGAGACCCTCTATTATTAGTCTGCAGACATCTAACATACTTTTGGCATTACTGTACATAAAAATAGTCTCCCTTCTTTAAGGCTACTTCTTTCAAATGAGACCACATATATGAAAGAGGAAAGCCCCTCCAGCTGACACCCACTAAGCAAACACAGCCAAAAATCAAAACCACTCCAATTAAAAAAAAAACAAACCAAAACACTCCACTAGCAGAATTCTACAAAAACAATTATTATAACATGCACTTGAACAATAGTGCTACTGCAGCATTTGGCACCATTACTACAGTACCCTCCTCAAAAAGGCTGAATGTGAGGAGCAAATGGAAGTCAGGCATTTTCTTAAATGCTTTATCTTTCAACTTTTTTCAAAGCATTCTTCAGTATAAACTTTGTATGTAACGGTGGACAGTGAATATCAGTTTTAACCTTCAATGCTGCAGGCCTGTAAGAAACAAGAACTCACACATGGCTATTGCAGCAAGGATACAACTGCCCACCATCACAGATGGTCTCATGTAACTTAATTATTTTAGTTGTGAAAGACACAGTTAACGCTGCAACAAAACTCTTACACATACACATGTGTACATGCCTCACTCACTCTTAACATTTCAGCTTCAGCCCAAAGGTGAAGTTTGGGGATGATCCATTCAGCTGATGAGTTATCCAAGGAGGGACATATGGATTCGGTGTGGGGAAAAAAGTAAAGTGAAGATTTTTTTAAAAGAGACCAATATCTCGGCACTTAAGAGACCCGATTTTCAGAACTGCTGAGCACCCAGCCATTCCCAGAAGATTTCCACCAATAGAAGCTGGTCCAATAAAAGATATCACTTCACCAACCTTGTCATTCCTAGAAGAGCAAGTTGTGGGAGCACCCTGGTATAACAGATAGGCAGCAATGTTTGCTCCCTCCTTGTTACAGACATCACTAACCAGCTGTGAATTTACCACCATTTGCCTCCCCTTAGGGAGGCTCAGCTTAGACAGCTGAGCCCCATTTCTAGGGAGCTGCCTAAGCCTCTCTCCCACTGAGGTGACAGATGCAGAGGTCAAATGATTCACCTGAGGCTGCAGTGAATTACTGACTCAGACAGCATCCTCCTGGCTTCTCTTTCTGTGCTCACAGGGTGCCTTTGAAGGTCACCACCTGTGTGAAGCTTAGTCAGTTGTGGTCTGACTTGCAACAGATGCTAAACACCTGCAGCTCCTAGAGACTTCCAGTGGAGCTCTGAGCGCTCAGCACTTTGGAAAAATCAGGACTTCTGCAGACAGCTGAGTTTCATAGCTATTTCTGAAGAGAACAAAAGCATCTATGCAACACACTTGGTATGTGGTGGGTTAAATCTGAAGCAGGACTGAAAGCATGCTACCAACACTCTCTGGTCTAGGGAACTACACTATAGAACAGGCCTGCACAACATGTGGCCCGCGGGCGGATTCTAAACCCCGCACACAGGGGAAACACCGCACTCACTCACCATCACCGCCAAAGTCCCAGGGCTGGCGTGGCGGCGCTTCCTGGGGCAGCTCCCGGTGGTGCGCCTGCCCGCTGGCAGGAGCCAGCAGTGCAGGTGGCTGAGTCCTGCCCAATCAGAGCTGTGGGGGCGGGGCTTTCAGGCACACCGCAGGCCCCCTCCCCAGTGGGACACAGACTTCCACAGCTTGAAAGGGCTCTGGGCTGCCAGCAGCTGCGGGCAGCCCAGAGCCCTTTGAATCCCGGCCGCAGCTCCTGCAGGCGGGCTAGGGCTGGGGCTGAGATTTAAAGGGCTCAGGGCTCCCTGCGGCTGCGGGCAGCCGAGAGCCCTTTGAATCCCGGCTGTGGCTCTGGCGGCTGGGCTGGGGCTGCGATTTAAAGGGCTCAGGGCCAGGGGCAGCTCCAGGCCCCAGCACGCCAAGCGCGTGCTTGGGGCGGCAAGCCACAGGGGGCGCTGTGCCGGCCGCCAAGAAGGCAGCAGGCAGGCTGCCTGCTGTGCTTGGGGCGGCAAAATGCCTAGAGCCGCCCCTGCTCAGGGCTCCCTGCTGCTGCAAGGTAATTATGAAAAGTACAAATGTTTTCTTTCAATGGAACAGGTGTTTTTCATTTTTCCAAGATTCATAAAAAAATTTAAAAAAATTGTTTGATTTAATTGAAAAATTCTTAATAGAGTATCACCCCCCACCCCTCTCAACCTTCCTTTTTGGCCCACAGCTGTTTTGGTGGGGCGGTGCTGGGGAAGGAGGGTTTGTTTCCGCAGGGCCGGGCAGCGCTGGGGCAGGGTGTTTTCGCGGGGCCCGGGGAGTTTCGGCCCTCAGCTGTTTTCTTTGGAGTAATGTGGCCCTCGCCGCTTTACGAGTTGTGCAGGCCAGCTATAGAAGATCACACCAGAGCCACTGCCCTTACATAGTGATCCCATGTGACAAGTCCTGGTCAGCTTCACTTTGTTGATCCTGCTGAGGAGAGACAAGAACAATGTGTAGGTGAAGCAAAAGCAGGCTGGGGTGCTCCAATACTGCAAGACATATCTGGAGTAAAAGAAAGAGGTATGGATTAGAGTCCCCTTTCCCCTGCTCTGGATGAAAACTAGAGAAAAATGTAGCTCATCACATTTCTCCAGTGAATGAAACTGACCCAGATGACGTTAGTTACATGGTCCTACTCTGCTCAGGAAGCGATCTGGAAAGAAGTGGCCTTTAAGGAAGGGAAGGATCATAGGGTGGAGAAAAGAGACCAAGTGAGGAAAAAAAGTGAATTACTTTGGCACCAATTGTATCTGAATTTTATTCAGTTACAGATTTAATGGAGCAAGTTGACTCCAAAAGAAAAACAAAGCCTCCTCAAGGGTTAGAATCACCATTTGAAAAGGGTTAGGATGAAAGAACATAACATAAAAACAGCCAGACTGGATCTGACCAATGTCCATCTAGCCCAGTAGCCTGTCTTCCGACAGCGGCCAAAAATGAAATCACTAACACTCCCAACTAGAAATGATTTTATTAATCCCTCACCACAAGTTACGGTAGCTGTCCAGGGAGCTTCCATTTTTTAGCCAGCCAGCCAGCCTTCTCAAGAGTAACAAGAGTCTTTCAATGTGGTATTTCAGCCAGGTACACATAGACACACCCTGCCACACGTCTCGTACAGTGGTCAAACACGGCTCTACTAAAACAAGGTTTTATAACTGGGTTCCAGTATGGCTGAGTATAGCACACTTCTCCCTGTACTGGGTGAACAGATTAAAAAAAAAACCTGCTAGTAAAAACCTGAGATTTACTACAAGAAGAAAGTTTACACAGCACTTTTTCTAAAAGCAACGGCTTGGGACCATGGTATGGCTCTATCTGTTTAAAGTGGGTTCAGAGAGACGCGGTGGGTGGGGTATTATCTTTTATTGGACCAATTTCTGCTGGCAAGAGACACATGCTTTTAAGCATCTTTCTTGCCAGCAGAAGTTGATCCAATAAAAGATATTCGGTCACCCACCTTGTCTCTCATATACCCTGGGACCAACACAGCTACAGCACCACTGCATACAGAAAATGGTTTCAGAGTTACAAGCTCTGATAGCAGCACTATGCAGCAAAAGTCATGGCCTGAGCAGGGTCTCCCTGGGTCTTGGTTTGAGGGGAAGCATGGAAGATGCATATCATCTGTAAATATTGACTCCAGTTTAGTCACTAGCTCAGGAGCAGCAACACACCATGGGTTGTAATTTGTCATAAAAGTTCCTAGTCCCAAGGGAAATATAGTCTAGACTGACTGAAGTGAAGGTGGGGGGGGGGGGAGGAGGAGGAGAGCTGTTGCTTTACAATATGAAAAAGTAACTGACAGAGATTAGCTGCTTCCTGAGAGGTACGTTTTCAACACTGGAGCCAATAATTTCTCCCCTAGACTGCATACCAAGTATTTTCCAGATCCTGCTCTGCATGGATATCTATTTTAGCCCACCGAATCATGTGACTACGCCTCAGCTAATAACAGTTTGTACAGTAACAGTGGCCACCTTCTTGGATTTGGACAAGTGACAATGTTTCATCTCTGTCCTTCACAGCCACTCTACTGTTTGCATCTGCAACAGGGTCCAGCAAGATCTTGTGTGCAGGGACTATTGAGACCAATGAATGTACTTTTGCACTTTTACTACCCTCTCCATTCTGGAGGCACCGGGGAGCCCGGGGGTCGGTGGGAGGCAAGAGGTGGGTTGCATTAGGTGTGAAATTCACTGATTATCAATTCCCCTTTAGTTTAAAGGCTGTAAAGATAAATCAAATCAAAGCAGATTTATTTCTTAAATAATCTATAGAAGCTTTAACATTTCTACTTAATGTTATTTCCAGGAAGTGAGGACAATTAGGAGAGAGGAACATGTTCTGGATACAAGTCGAAAGAGAAAGCCAGCAGATTTAAACCCTACATTTAGTTTCAACATGTATGTGCCATTTTACAATAAATGGAGTTCTGCTTTAAGCTAATTTGTATTCCCCCCAGACACACTGTGCTCCACAGAATGAGAAAAATGAAGACGCAAGAGTGAGAGATTGGGCTGATGGGAGGATGTTGGGTCTTGAGAGAATCTGACAAAGTTGGAGAAGCACTGGGTTACTTTACAGGCAAACAGTGTTTGTTTTCTCAACTGTCTCCCACTTCTTTATATGCCGGCCACAGGCCTTGTCTCCATGCTGAAGAGTTCCATTGTTTGTTTAAATGAGACTTCAAATTTCATTCATTTTCAAGTCTCCCTAATTCAAGGCTTTTCAACCTGGGTGGTTGTGGACAAAAGGCAGGAAACCAGTCTAGTTCAGCAGGGGACAGAGGAGGACACAATGCAAAGAAAAGGAAAGGAGGGAAAAAAATGAGGGCACATCAGGAAAAGCTCCTATACAGCCCTGCCACCAGTACAAATTCATCATTGGGGCTCTGAGTAAATGGCAGGTTGCTCCTGGACAAGTCACTTGCCTACCTTCCTCCCTGCTCTTTTGCAACTTTCAGCTTGCCCATAGGAGCACCTGGAGCCTGGCCACAGAAAGCCACCAATGCTGCGCCGTTCTCGCCCACCTGCCCTCGCAGCACATGCTCCCTGATGGAGCAAAAATACGGCAGAGCCAGAAGACATTAAGGATCAGATACAGAAGAAAGGAGAGGGGTAGCATGTGTGTAACTGAAGCATGGAACAAGGGACACTAGAAGAGACACAAGGAGGCGCAAATGCACAGCAAGAAAGATTCCAGCAGGTAGCGGTAGAGACCCATGGCCCAAATCCAGCTTGTCACATCCTTATGGCCCTCTTCTGAATCCTTAGTTCAAAATGCAGCACTAATTTCACTGGCCAAGATTACAGCTATTGATGTTTGCACTTTTCTGGGATTTCATAAACAAGTTGGAACTTAGTATCAGCTTTCCTTAATTAAACAATTAAAATATCTCTGTTATTTGTTACTAGTGGGAGAGATTGGGGACTGCCCTTCTCAGAGTGTCTCCAGAACAGGATAAAAGGGTTTTTTTTCCCCCCTCGGCTAATGTATAAAAAACCCTTTTATCCTACTTTATAGATAACTTTGGATATCAGTGCAGGGAAGCTTCCCCCTTCATCCGTGAAAAACACAACATCAACAGACTAGTTCAAGCAAAATGCATTATCTGGGTTCAGTTCAAGATCTCATCTAGACTGCTTACACTTGCCTATTCCTGGCATTATCCCTGTGCAGGGCTGTGCCAAGGCATACAAATGAGAATCTGAAAATTTCAGATTTAAGTGCACTGCACATTATTAACCCACCTCAGAACGTGGAGGGTGCATCATTTGGCAATTAGAGAAGGGAGACTTGGACTCAGGAATTCTGGCTTCTATCTGAACTCTGCTACTGATTCACGCAGTGATTGGGTCATTTGAACTCCGTGCTTAACATTTCTTTTTGCATAACGAGAATAATATATATGGACATTGCAGGGAGCTGGGAAAACTTATTAGCAGACATCAAATTGGGTGGGCTCACCATAGCGAGGCAAGACAGTGAATTCAAGCTTTCATTTAAAAAAAGATCACTAGCCACCTGATTGCAAAGATAAGGCTTCAAAATAGGAGCTGATGCAGTTGTCTGATGTCTGCTGATGACCTGAAACAGCAGCTCACAGGTGCAAACTTCCCTTATTCAAATCAAATAACTGGGGTGTTAATCCTGATGCCTAATAATATTAAACATCACTATTACCTATTCGCTCCTTATAAAAGCACACAAGAAAGAGGGACACAATTTGTACAGCAGCTCATTTTGTTGTCTGGAACGGCCTGGGGTGCAGTTTGGGGGGGGGGGGGGGATTTTTTTTGCTATCTAAAATCTCAAACATTTAAGGTATTTTGAAGTCTCTGGATACAACTGAGCAACATTGTTCTTCAAGTCTGGGATCAGGGAAATCCAGATCTAGGCCTCAACCCACCAGTAATTTATGAAAAGAAAACATTACACATGATGGGCGACCTTACCACAGTCTAAGGTGGCTCTACACAGGGTTTCCAGCAATAAGAGAAGGTAACGAACAGCCATTCAAGTGATCCACACACGAGTCCATTTTAAAGAAAAGAGAGACTATTCAAATGTGGGGAAGTTCTCTGGCCTGTGTTATGCAGGGGGTCAGACTAGACGGGTCCCTGTCTTGCCTTGGAATCTCTGACTCTGAGCCCTGTGGTAAAAATACCAAGCTCCAGATGTTGAAATCTCATCATTCCATGTTGTGTCAATGCTTCTGTGTTCAGCTTCCAGCAGTTTTGCTGATCTTCCTCAGAACGGGACACAAAGGATCCTAACTCCACTGGGAAGAAACCATTTGGACAAGATGGAGGGGACAGAACAGAACTATCTAAAACATTCACATATTTTTTTAAAAACACACAAAACAACAACAGTGTTTGCACTAGCGATCTCCCTTGGAGGACACATTAATACAAACTGGAAAATTTCTCAGTCCTGAACTGAAAGGAGGGTTGAAGCTTTAACAAAAAAACCCAACCCTTTTTCTTCCAAGTGTGTCTTATGCATCTGAGTTAAGTGTCAAAGTCTGAAGACAAGTTAAATCCCCTCTCAGTCAAATTTTACTTGTGTACCTATTGCCAAGTCTGCTAGTTTTCCAATTGTCCACGGTCTCTCCAAGGAAAACAGGGTAGGCACGACTTGAATTTCTCATGAAAGCCAATCAGAATTTGTTTTGCAAAACCTTTCGGACCTTCTATACAAATACTACTTTGAACCTCAACTCCCCACAGCCAGGCAAAGAAAGACAGTTGGTGTGGCAAAGAACAGGCTATATTTGAAGGTGGACTGCACCCTTTCCACTCCAGACAAGCTAGAACAGGCCTTCTTAACGTAACAGGAGCAGTCAGCAAACCTGTCACCTGCTGGACACAGAAGACATCCCTATTCATCTGAGCTGCCACAGCAGACCAACTATGGCCTTGAAATCAAATATAGGTCTGTCGCATCTTACGCTGGGTTATGTTCCGCAGTCAGAGTGTAAAGCGAAAATCGCGTATAGTCAAAATTACATCGAGTGTAATGGCGGGTGGAATCACCCGCAGTACAGGTACAGTATTAAAATTGTTATTTTTCTCCTTTTTTTGTTTTTGTTTTTGCCGACCGCGTAAAGCTGAAATCGCGCATGTTAAATGTGTGTAAGATGCAACAGACCTGTAAGATGCAACTGTTCACTAATGGCTTGCACTGGTGCAGCTGTGCCCCGGACTAAAATCCTAGGGTAGGCAAGGCCTTAGGAATGCCTCTGGTCTATCCCCTGCAGTTGCAAGTTTGGGAAAATTCTTCACGGCCTATCTTCAGTTCTTATCCCAAGCAGCTCCATTCTCAAGAACCATTTTGTCATAATTCTTTACACAGAATTATAACCTTCCAGTATTACAGAATCACAGTACTGACAGTATCAGAGGGGTAGCCGTGTTAGTCTGGATCTGTACAAAGTGACAGAGTCCTGTGGCACCTTATAGACTAACAGACGTACTGGAGCATAAGCTTTCGTGGGTGAATACCCACTTCGTCAGATGTCAGTACTGACAGTGTAATTAAAAGTTGTGACTAGTTTTCCCCTGTAAATCTGATTTGGGTCCTTACTCTACCAGAGAGCTTTACATTTCAAATTTCACTTGCGTGGTCTGGGTCAGAAGAGATTTTTGGTGATATCTAAGGTGAATCAGACAAGCTGTTTCTGAAGTACAGAACTTAAAATCATTTTCAAAAACTGAATTACAGCTACTTTCCCACAGCTTTTGTCACACCATCTCAAACACAGCATGTTCCAGAAATTTCAAATGTGGTTTATTTAATAGTCCTTGACAAGACCTCGTGCACAGGACTCTAAAAAGGCCAGGTGCTTATTTTTTTAAGAGATACTTGCAATAGAATTTGGAATGTCCGAACAACCATTCAAGCCACTTTACTGATTTTGTCAAATGAATGGTGGACTTTAAAAACTCGGCTGGTACACACCTGTAGTGGATAACCCTGAGTTCAGACTGCTGAACTACTCCACACTAAAGATGTTATAAGCTCCACTGGCATACATAACAGTTTGTAAAGCTGTTCACCAGCAGAGTGCACAACGGCCTTAAACCAGAGTGTGGAGTATTTGATTTGAATGCTACTACAACAGAACCTCAGAGTTACGAACACCTCGGGAATGGAGTTTGTTCTTTCAACTGAACACTGACTTAATACAGCTTTGGAACTTTATGATGCAGAAAAAAATGCTGCTTTTAACCATCTTAATAAAAGAAACAGTTCCTTACCTTGTCAAATCTTTTTTATGTTTTTTTAAACTCTCCCCCCTCCATTTTTTGTAGCAGTTTATGCTTAACACAGTATTGTACTGTATTTGCTTTTTGTGTGTGTCTGTCTCTGCTACTGCCTGATTGCACACTTCCAGTGCCAAATGAGGTGTGTGGTTGACTCTTGTGTTTGTAACTCTGAGGTTCTACTGGATAACACTTTTGCTACATCGAATGATTGCAAAATATAGATAATTATAAAACAGAATGGTATATAAATTCCCATATGTTTATTTTATTATACATTTAACAAGCTGCAACATGTGGGAAAAAAAACAGACAGAAGTCAGGGGGTGGGGAACTGGCCATGATAACAGAAAATCAGCACCTTGTGCATACTTGATAATCTCAGCTCATCACTCATGATATACCTGAAACATCCTGATAGGATCTGAATAAAGCTCTTCAAGATGGAGGGTAGGAATACAAGGGTCATATAGGGAAACAGAGTTAAGGTTGTTTACATAAACCAGTATTTGAATTTCTACTTTAATTCACAAATTTAACAGCATCAAAGACTCTGATCTGAAAAGAAGATTGTTTTCCCTCCCAAAAACTCTGTGTCTTCGTCACCACACTGCCATCCCTTCTTTCAGCAATTCTACTCTAACAGCCATTGTTGCAGAGCAAGTTTTTCACCTGTTTGGAGACAAAACTAAACAAAAGATCTTGCCGACCTCAGGTCTCTACTGCCTTCCCAACCCACACACTTCAGATGTGACTTGAAAAATTAAGGATTTAATTACAATGACTATTCTGGAGCAGCCTGCTTGCTGGCAGCCATCTTGCAGACAAGATCTCAGTTGATAGTTGCAGTCCCAGGGACATCTACACTTAAAACACTGCAGCTGCACCGCTGTCACGCTTCAGTGTAGGCACTACTTACGCCAACAGGAGGGGTTCTTTCGTCGACCTTGCACTGTCTACACTGGGGGCTAAGTTGACATAGTTATGTCTCTCGGGGCTGTGGATTTTTCGCACCCCCAGAGAGATATAGCTACTCTGATATAAGTTCCCAGTGCAGACTGCTTCACTGAAGTACTTTCCATCTGGCCTTAGAGGTGAAACTTCATTTTCTTAAACAACTTTTAAACATATGTTTAGACTTCACTTATAAATGCTTTTGTTTTATAATGTGTGTAAGATATCATTTCCTCCTTTACTTATCTGGCAAGACACAACCATGGTCAGGAGCATGGGTTTCCCATGACATAACTAAGGCCATCACAAACTCCCAAAACAGAGCTGGAAGGATCGGGGGAGAATAAGAGTGGTAAAGTCATCCTACAGCTCTTGCTCCCTGCTTTGCCATGGTCTAAGTGCTGTAACTAGCTACTGGATATAAAGTCAGCCTAAAAGGTTTTTTCAGAGGTTCTGCTTGTTCAAAATTCATGTCTTGTCCAGCCTGTTTTTCCTGGAAGCCACGAACAACTGGTTGGATAACATCAGATACCAAAACAGAAACCTAACTACTGAGAGGTGAAGAAGTTATTATATTTGGACTGTTTAAAATTGTTTTGTTTACACCTATTTAAAAAGGGACATTTCAACAATTACACAGGTCTGAAATTTTTATTTACTTGATATCGTTAAAAGTAACTTCTAAGAATCCCATAACAGAGCACAGAAAGGCTCCCTATTTGACAGCACCATATGTCATCAGTTTTCTTGATTGTGTGGGTAAATATTTTATATTTAAACAGGACACTTTAAGACCACACAAACCTTAGCAGGGGGACTCAAGGACAAGTGTAGTCTCGAATTATTTTTAATTCATGGTTTTTTTTAACAACAAGCCCGAGGAGATTTCAAGTTGACAATGTCCCTTTAACTCTAATGCCAGAATAATAATTTGTAGAGTGGGTAATTTTGTTAAAGATCCAATACCCCATTCGCTTCAGTTAAGAATTGAAAGCGCTCCCAAACCAGAGGTGACTGCCACCAAAACAGAGAAGACTAGACTTGACATTCCTGATATTTCTAAAATTAAACAGAAACATTTACATTTTAAAGTCTTCTTTATGCATCGCAACCCCAACTCCTCTCTCTACAGTTCACCTTGAGCATCAGACAAATAATCGGAGTCATTTTCAGAATGAGAAGTATTTGGTGCTTACAGCGTAAGATAGCTCTGATGTGGACACCACCACAATACTGGGCAGGAACTTGTCTGAGTCACAGTATTCTGTTTCTGAATTGCCTGTGTCAAGGGAGACTGCCCTTCTCTGTATGATGGCTGCAAAGGGCAAGGGGGCTTGGAAATGGCTATAACATCCAAACAAACGTTTCTGTGATTGCTACAGAAGCTTTCTGAACTACGTACTGGGCAGAACAAGCACGGTTTTGGGATATTGCTGGTGCCGTTACCATCTTTCAGGAATAAACAATGTCTATACTGATTGCTTTACAGATTAAAGCTAACTGCCTCAGAAAAAGACATGTGGCACAGACCATAAAGGAAGTAGTAAGCAGATGTACCCCAGAGGTACTGCTGCACTTGCAAGAGATCCAAGCCTATTGGCCTCCTCTCAGGCTAGGACAATGGAGTTCTCAGACACTGTGGCAGCAATAAACTAAGCCTCATCGAGGAGGAAAGACACTGCTTTGCTGCTGCCTTTCTAATTCTGACCCCTGATCCATAAACTAGTGTTGACTTTGAAAGAAGCCACCGGCTCCCCAAACACAGCACCACATCCACTCACCCTTTAGAAAAGATGGAGGAAGAATAAGGGAAATCAAACTGTCCTCTCAAAAATAAAGCACTGGGGAATCAAACATAGCAAGGGCAAAACCTAGAGGAAGATGGGGATGCTTTCTTGCCAAAAACACTATTCACAAGTGCTTGCTTTCGAGAACAATTCCATATGAGCAGCATTCCCACCGCTGACCTTTTCTTCAGCAAAGACTTCCAAAACATGCTGGTTTGTCTTTGCTCCCAGATGAGTTTTGCTGTTGTACCAGTTTGTATGGAGCTGCATGGTGCAGCCCGGCAGATCAACTGGCATCGTTTGGGTGCTATTACTCAGAGGAACTAGCAGTGCATCCCTGTGGCCATGTCTGCAGCTGCCCTGCACAACCTGCCTCAGACAGGACAGTCGGAGTGTTACAGTATTTAAGAACCTAGTCTCATTAATATTACATTACAAGCAAACAGAATTGATAATTTCACTCAAGCTGGTTGTTTACTAAGCCTAACGTAGCTCCGGAGCATGGGACCCTAAGAGAAAGGGTCACCATATGCTACAGTGCCCAGGAGGGAAGATGCCAGATGGCCACCTTGGAGACCAAAGGCTTCTGTTTATCCAGTGCAGTGAAAGCTCTTCCTCCCTACCCCAGAGATTCATCCCGGGCATAGAAAGGACCATTTCTACACAGAAAGGGGACTCAAGCCCTCTGGCCAATCAGTCTTTGGCTATTTTGGCTGTCAACAAGAGTGTCAATGTTAAGGGTATCTGCTAGGAAGTGAACACAGACCACCAACTAACGCCAGATAGCAGCAACTTGAAATTGCTACCACTCACCTGGGAGAAGACCAAACCAATAACAAGAAGTGAAAGCTTCCACTCCCCATTCCCAATTCTTTATACCACCTAGACCTTGGCATTTTCAGTCATTTCAGCTAATGTTGCATCATGAACTACAAGATAGTACAATTACATTACTACAAGGTATTTCTCTCCAACCTCAATTAATATCACAAAGGCCCTGGACGGCATGATACACAGTCAGCGAAAATAGGAAGTAGGTTGTGAACCCTGTTGGCAGACTAGCTAGACAGAGCGGGTGTTTGGTTACTGAGATCAAGAGGGTGCACTGATCAAGACCCACAGAGGGTACCATGCGTCAGGCCCACAGGTCTGTACAGCGCACACAGCTAAATCAGTTGCCAGTGACAGAGCAGCTCTTCCAAAGAGGAGCCTACAGAAGCCTCTATCTTGCCATATTGCCAGCTGGTGTTGCTATGGCTTCAACAAACAGAATTAAATAAATTAGACAGAATATTTGATGGGTTTACACCTCCCACAAAAAACACTGCGACTCTGCATTTGCAGACATCATGAATGTTACCCCTACCCTTAGCCACCAACAAAAGGATATGAAGGACCCCCTAAATACCTTGCTCAGGATTGCATTACAAACCTGCAGTTCCTCTATGTGGCGCTCCATCAAACCATACTGAAATCGCCATGACTTATTTCAACTGGCCAAAAAAACCTCTTTGAAGTAGTGCATGACTAGTATTATTTATAAACTTATCTGCAACAGGAAATATTCTATAGCGTGAATCCCCTTTGAAAATGAAATAAAACAGGCAGCCACAACAAAGCAAGTTATCAGCCACGGAAACCCAGATTCTGGCTCTGCCCCTAGCTATCTCTATCTCAAGCCAGGTGGGAGGAAAGGCTTTTGATAGAGGATGGGTTCAGACTTCTGAAAGATATGGGGAGGGGAACAGGCTGGCCCAGCCACTTCAGTCGCTTCTACCTTCCTCTGCTGACAACACTACTTAGCATTCTGAGGAGATGCCTTGTGATTCTGGCCTGTGCCATGCTGCAATCCTCTTTCCAGGAAGGAAGAAGATGGGACGGGCTCCAGTTTAAAGAAAACAATCAAACCCCACAGATTATTTCACACTAAATCAATAGCATAACCCACTATATTCCATAGGTTTCACCCTGATTGTTTAAATATGCACATAGAGTATATTCATATTCCCTATCCATTTAGTTACCCACGTGCTGTCAAAGGCTTTATTCTCCTTCCTAAAATGCACGCTCTGAAGCCATTACTGCAGAAAACCACCACCCAGGCCTGAATAAATCAGATCTTTCCATCTGGGAAATTCTCTATTAGGAGGATTGTGCTGCTGTCCTCGGACTCTGTATTGAAAAATTAGCCACAAAAAACACTATTTACAAAAAACACTACCCACAGCAAAACTACACCCACCCTGAAGAGCCAGCAAAGCTTTCTGGCTGCCATCCCCTGCTAAGGGTGGTATTGATCCGAGGGGATGGAGATGAAATTATCATCCATCACAGGGGAGGAGACAGTCTTCCTCCCCACCTCACCGCCCTGGGCGGTATCTCCGGGTAGGCTGTCACACCCCCCCCCAAAAAAGGATCCAAAACAATAACCAGCCGGGTGACACACCGCGATGCCCCCACACAGCCCAGGGGCACCAGCCCAACAGAGGATTTTTTTCCCCAACACATACACGTCTCACAAATGCACAAACCCTGCCCGGCCCCCACCCCGGAAACCCCGCTCCCCCAAGGCGGGCAGGCAGACCCCCTGCCCCTTCCGCCCCCCCGGCAGCCCCTTCAGACACACAACCTCCCCCCCACAGCCCCTCTGCCCTGGCACACACCCCCGGGCAACTCCCCTCCCCCCAGCCAGCCAGGCAGACCCCCTGCCCCTTCCCACCCCAGGCAGGCCCCTCAGACACACAAATCCCGCCCCCCCCCCGGCAGGCCCCGGCAGCGGCGGCCCGTGGGCCGGAGCCAGCCGGGCGGTTGTCCCCGGGCCGGGCCGGGCCGGGCCGCTCACCGCGATCACGTTGACGAAGGTGGTCTTGCCCGAGTACTGCAGCCCCACCAGGGTGAGCTCCATCTCCTCCTTCCAGAACAGCGCCCGGAACCAGTCCAGCAGCTTGCTGAATAGGGCCATCATCGTGCCCCTGCGCCGCCCGGCTCGGCTCGGCTCGGCTCGCCGCGCGCTGGGTGGGGCCGCTCCGCGCGCCTCCGGCCCGGCCCGGCCCAGGGAGGAGACTCCGGGCGCCGCCGCCACCATCGCCCCCTGCCGGCCGGGAGGCCCCGCTGCGCACAGGCGGCCGGGACACGTCCCCCAGCCCCGCCCCGCCCCGCCCCGCCCCCTCCGAGGGCCGGGCCTAGCCCTCCCCCACATCCCGGACCGGGCCTTCCCCCAACGGCGGGGCCTAACCCCTCCGTGGGCCGGGTCTGCCTCCGGGGCCTAGCGCTCCCCCTCAGCCCGGACCGGGCTCCGGTCCGAGCGCGCCCCCCTCCCTATAACGGGCTTCCCCCTCGAGCCCAGCCATGCCTGCCCCCCCCCACACACATTCAGGGGTCTACCCCGCCCATCCCAGGGCAGGGCCTAATCTCCCCCCCTCCCCAACACACACTCCTGGGTCTAACCCCCCAGGCTAGGTCTGCCCCCCTGGACACTTAGGGGCCTGCCCCACCCCCCCCCACAGTGACCCAAGGTCTAACCCCTTCCCCACACAGCCAGGCTTGCCCCACCCACAGGCCTATCCCCCCTTCAGGTAACCAAGCTTTGCTTACAGAAGATGTCACTATAGTGCAGTGGTTCCCAAACTTAGCCTGTGAACCCCTTTCACTAACACATCAAGTCTCGTGAACCCCCTCTTAAAAATGAATATTTCCAGGTTTTTTCCTCCTTTACCTGAGTATAAATTATAAAAGCAGTGATCTGGGAAATATAAAATTTGTTTTTTGACATGCTTTTTACACACTATTTATTATTATTTATCATTACAGTATTTTTATTACATTTTGAAAACGGCAACACTCTTCCAAGAGCTCCCTTTCGTAGCTTGTATCACTTTGAATAAGCCTGTTATAAGACACGGCTCCTATGTTTTATCAAGGAGTATCAGATGTGAAACAGCATGAAGGTATTTAAGAAGCCAACTCAGAGTTCCTCCTACACAAGCATTCAGGTCTTGAGCAGTCCAGGCAAACAGCGCACATTACAATAAAGCTTAAACTTGTTTTTAAAATTATGAAGAACAACACTAGCTGCCTATTTAATATTAAAAACAGCAAAAAATATTCACCTCCCTTTCCATTTCTTATGAGTCTTGAAGTTTAAATCGCATCAGTGTGATAAATATGCTTGCTTTGATCTGCTTAGCTCTTGGAAGTCCAGGGGCTCCAGGCTGCTGTACCCATGCTACCCACGGTTCCTAGGGACAGCTCTGTCCACCGTTAGGGAATTTTTCCCCCCCGAGAACCCCCTATAACATTTCATGAACCCCCAGGGGTTCAAAAACCTCAGTTTGGGAACCACTGCTATATTGCCTTTAGTTAAGGTGCCCAGTGTCCTCCAGGTCTTGGGGTCTGATGCATTACACTACAGCCTAGCCACCTTATTAGATGAGAATCTCTGCACGGGTAACTGAAGAGGCGAGTTGGCTGTTGAATATTAGCTGTACCCACCCCACCTAAGACACAACCTCCCTGAGGAAATAAAAGGAGAAAGCGTTAAAATGGGAGGCACCCAAATCTCAAGTCAGTTTTGGGAAATTGAGCCAGGTATTTATCCGCCCTACAGGGTTGTGGGATGTTAAACTACTTCTGCAATCTGTATCGGTGCAGGGAGTGATCTCAGTAATATCTCTTCTGTACTTCATAAGGGTGTTCTGATTCTGAGCACTTTGCAAACATTCAGCGAACCTCAATGTAAGGTGCTAGAGAACTGCAGACTGTCACTTAGCTTTCATATAGTAACAACCTTGGCTCACACTTAGGCTGGATTTGAGCTGATCTCTGGCAGAAACATGGGGAAAAACATAAATGAAAAGGCACCAATGTAATGATTGGACTTGGCCCATATTTTGCTGTGCCCTCTTTGCTATTATTTCTGATAGTTGTGCTCTTGCTCCAGCCCTGTGGTGAAATCATATGCCATGACGCTGCCATGGAAAGATCACATTCTTGTCATGGCCACGGACAGTCAGCTGGATATGGATATAGTAAGCATTATCCTTAACCTCTGCCCCACACTCAACCTCCACCCCACGCTCAACCTGCCTCCAAACAAGCACACCTCCAGTTTCACATCCCTCTGCAGAGCCTGGGACCAGAAGCGGAACCATCCCAATAGTACAGCGGGGCTGTTTTTACAGTATTTCTGGCCTGACTCAAAAGAAAAATTACCCAGGATCTCCGGGGAAATCCTGTTCCTGAGCCATTTCCAGTCCCAGATCAACCGGACTAAGGAGAGGTTTGTGTGAGATTTGTCTCTCACGCTGAACGAAATGGACCATTACAGAGGCAATCCTTGTTAAACACATCTTAAGTGAAAGGTTCATTAAACCAGGGCGGTTTCATCTCTCTTCCAGTCATAGAGCGCAGTTGTTAGGACACATAGCAAGCGGAGAGTAATATTCTGGGCTTTCATGAGATTGTGTTTGTGAGGAGGGTGTTAATATTAGGATCCACACCAGGAACAAACAAACACACAGAAGAAACCATTTAAATTCACCATCCAACTTCTGCTATTGGCTGAGATCGCAGATCAGCCAGACACTTCTTAGTCCATAACAAGAGTTACAGACAACTGCCATCTCTTGCAACATTCCATATGACAGTATTCATTCTATGTGAGGTGTAGCCTGCTACGGGATAGGAAATAATCCAGACCCAACAGCGCTGATGGCACTTTGCATTTTAATAGCTACACAGAGCTGTTTAAACAGAGAGGCTCAAATGGCTGACTTTCCTCTCCAGGGCTGAAATGACTGGCTGCCTCTCTCTTTCGTTCAAAAGCTATTTACAAAGAAAATGATATGGTTTTTACTCCTCTCTGCCTCTAAGGACATGATGATAAAACCCGAAAAATTGACATAATATTATATCAGGGAGACAAGGCGGGTGAGCTAATATCTTTTATTGGACCAGCTTTTGCTGGTGAAAGAAAGAGACAAGCTCTGCAGCTACACAGAGCTCTTTGTCAGGTCGGTGACCGGAAGAAGCTGGAAAGCTCGTCTCTTTCACCAACAGAAGTTGGTCCAATAAAAGATATTAGCTCACCCGCCTTGTCCACTACCTAGGGAGGTAGTGGAATCTCCTTCCTTAGAGGTTTTTAAGGTCAGGCTTGACAAAGCCCTGGCTGGGATGATTTAGTTGGGTTTGGTCCTGCTTTGAGCAGGGGGTTGGACTAGATGACCTCCTGAGGTCCCTTCCAACCCTGAGATTCTATGATTCTATGATTCTATGTCTCTCAAATATCCTGGGACCAACACAGCTACAGCACCACTGCAAATAATATTATATCCTCGGTTATAATAATTGCCCTGACAAACACTCTAGCAGGAGTATCGGCAAGCACATGTGGGAAGAGCTAATAAGGGATGACAGGCTTCAGTGAGACATGAGAATTTCTGTAGTACTGGCTATTTTTATGACCAAAATGCTCCCTGAGCTGTCCCCGAAGCCCCATTGAATTTGCTGCTTAGAACCAGCAAGATTAAGCAAAAACAACCAACTTCTGTGCTCATGCAAGCCATGAAAGTCTTTCCAAAGCCTCCCCCCATGCATGCCTGGCAACTGCTCTGGAGGCAGCTCCTCGGCTCAGCAAAAGTTGTGCTGGGCAAGTGGGATAGTGCTGTCGGGGAGGATGAGGCTACACAACACGGAGTTCGGGATCAGGGCTGTATTAGCAGTGTCAGGGACCCCACACACATCCTCATTCCCCAGGAACGCCTATTGCAAGAAGAAAGCCTTGCTTTATTAAATCCGAATACGACCTGCACCCACACAGCCCCGGAGTGAGAGCTTCTTTCCTTATGAGGATTTAATGCTGATGAATTTATTATTATTTTTATTGTCATAGCGCCTAGGAACTCTAGTCATGGACCGGACCCCAGTATGCTGGGCGCCGTACATGATTAGGTGTATTATGGTAACATCGCAGAGCCATCATCATGGACCAGGACCCCAGTGTGCTAGGCACTGTACATTATTAGGTGTATTACGGTAACACCGTGGCGCCATAGTCATGGACCAGGACCCCAGCGTGCTGGTGCTGTACATGATTAGGTGTATTACGGTAACACCACGGAGCCATAGTCATGGACCAGGACCCCAGTGTGCTAGGCGCTGTACATTATTAGGTATATTACGGTAACACTGCAGAGCATTGTCATGAACCAGGACCCCAGTGTGCTGGGTGCTGTGCAAACAATGAAAAAAGCTGTTTTGACAGCCCAGGGCACTGGAGATCTGCTTATTCCCAAGGCAGGTACAGCATGGGCAGCAGCAGGGCAATCCTCTAGCGTACCTACCCCTGTCCACAGGTGACCTCTAGAGGTGAGAAGGGAGTTTGATCTCCACAGCCATTCACTTCTTGGACCCTCTTTTCAGACTGTCAGTGAGGGAGCCAATCAGTGCCAGTCATGCTTGTGGTTTTGTGCTGTGGAGGGAGACTCCCCAACTGATTTCACATCAGCTGCCAAACAGGCATCAAGTTTTAGTCTCTGACAGTTTGGTCTGGGTCAGGACCTGTGTCCCCAAGAGCATTCCCCAGGTTGTTTCTCTCCCTGCGTAAATGTTCCCACAGGTCCCCTGGGATTAACACTGCCAGAGGTGTGGCACTTTGGGGGTGTGGAAGCCACAGAGCTACCCCCTTTCCCACTCTGCAAGAGCCCTGGGGCACCCCATGGGAGTGGGAATCTCTGGGAGGAACCTGCATAGTCCCTTGCCTATAGGAATTAGCAAGGGAGGTGGTGAGAGATCACTTGAGTGCCCAAGCACTATACTGGTGAATCTCTTCCTTTCTGGCTCCCCCACTACGTGGAATTCATTTCCCTAGTACCTTGCTGCAAATTCCCCAGGTTCGAACGCATGAAGCGGAGGCCAGGTGAGCCCAGTAATGCTCACTCCCACCCGCTCTGTCAGCAGGTCACTTAGGTGACCAGCCACAGACTGTGAACAGTAAATAGTCAAGGTGAGCCATTAGCAAAGACCCTGGCACTCAGATTTGTTCACATCAACTCTCCAGGCCCTTCCAAAGAGCGAAGTCACTCCAGTGAATCAACATTTACTCACAAAGGGTTCACAAACAGAATCAAGGGTGCTATTTATTTGCAATGTAATGTAACCAGCTCCAGTCCGCACTTGATGTAACTGGTTGGAGGGTTCAAATGCAAACCATGCTCCAGCTCCTAGCGTATATCCAGTTCCTTAGCACAGTTTGCTGGTCGGAGCTAGAATGCCACAGGTTTAGAAAGCAAAAGCCCGTTTCCATCAGTGAAATTGGCCTTACGCTCATAGCAAATGGCACCAACAAAACCCACCGGAAGCCCTTTTGTTGTTCAAACCTGCCCATAAACCAACCCTGTGCTAGCAGTGCATCGCTGTGTGTTGGGACGCTTCTAAGCAGCTCTAGTTAATTACCCCAATTACAGGATGCCAGGAGGTAATTAGCGTGATTCAGGGCAGGTTTCCCACGGCCGTTCAAGGGTGCCACAGTTCCTCTCATGCTGCCAGGGTGGCATGATGTGAGCAGAAAGGAGCCAGGGCTAGCTGGAGCCCTCTTCTGGTAGCTCTACTGTTGGCTCAGATGCTGGAGACTTCAGAGTGCCCCGGGGAAAGTCAGAGCCCAGCAGATAGCTGGGATTATTATGGGCCTGTCGTCTCAGGGAGCTGTGAAGCATACACAGCCAGCGTGTGATGGAGGAATTGGTACTGTTCACTGGTCTGAATCATTCCGCCTCTGGAAGAAGAAAAGATGGTCTGTTGTAAGGTTTAATTAAACTGTGGCCACCTGATCGATTAATTCCTTGGAGAACTCTCAGCTGCATGGGCATTCCAGCCCAGCCTGCTTTCCCAAATAACTACAGTTAAATGCAACCTCGCTGACCTGGAATGCTCTAAGCAGCATCGGCGATTTGGAAGCCTTAGCAGGTGGTTCCCAGCCCAGAATAAGAACGGAGTCTGCTGATTTTCAATTGATGCAAATGTGGAGTAACTCCACTGAAGTCAGGATCCCCCCTGTTGTAACTGGGATCAGCATCTGGCTCTGCTCTAGATTCTTACTGGAACAAGTAAATGCTGCTTCAGCATCCAAGTGTGGATAGCAGTGTTCAGACATGGGATTTGAATGCTCTGTTTGGTGGCCACAAATGAAAAATAAACTCACAGCCTTGAAGCCTTGATACCTAGAACTGGACCATAAGGATCGGACCTTCCAGCATTTGGGGTCAGAATTCAAGCGAAATTCATTCAGGTTGCGGGGAGCTAGAGCAGACTGAGTCTCTGCTATCCCTGGATGCAATGTATCCTGGGAAAGCCAGCAAGGGATGTGGGGCCCTCCCAATGGACAAGCCCTGGGAGGATGGTGAAAGGGCTTGCACTAGACCCTCCTGAAAGGGGATCCTCTTTGGTTTTGTGTAAATAAGTGAGCATCTCTTTGTAGAGCTCTAAAGCAGTCACTTGACGACAACCTCGCACCTTGAAGTCCCTAAAATCCATTGGCCCTAACTGTGGGAGCCAAAATAGCTTATTGTCTGGCCTGTGCCAAGGGCTGCTCTGAGCTCTGTCTCATAGAGGCCATCCCACATGTAGAACGCTAGGGTGGGCGGGGTGAAATGACAAGGATCTGCTGACCTGTCGGGGGCTGTGCTTTGGGGACAATTCCCTGTGCCTTTAGGATGATTATATGGCTTGAGGCAGGTCAGATCCATCAGTGGAACATCCTGCTTAATGCAGGATGGGCAGTTTGGGTGAGATTTTCAGGTGCTCTGCGCTCACAGTTGGAGTCAGGTTTTCTATACACCCTGGGTTGTTCTGCAAACCTGGCCAGGTATTTTGATGCCCCAAAGGGTGCTGGGTTCTTTTGAAAGCCTGGCCCGTAATATGGTGCCAATGACACTGGGTCTGGCTACCTCAGTAGGAAAGTCAATGGAAAGTGGCTTTCATTTGAGGAGACCAGGCTTGGCTCTTGCAGGACTCGGCGAGACACCAACTGGAATGAATCACTCTGTTTTCAAACCTGTCGCTTCCTTCCTGGGCAGCAGGGCAGCGGATCCAAAGCCAGCTTCACTGTGCAGGAAAGCGAGCACCATTTCCTTGGAGTTCTCTTCCTGTTCTCCTGCAGTGTTTGTATGAAACCAACCCATCCCACTTTGCTGCTCTGCTTCTCTCACTGAACCCCTTAATGCGAGGGCAATCCCCCCACCAGCTCCTGCTTCTCTCCATCTACAGCTAGCTTCCGAGTGCTTTGGGACCACCAAGTGTTTCCTCCCACTCTGCCCAACTGCTCATGCCTAGGTGGCCCGGGCCCGTTGCTGTCACTCTGCACATACCTGTCTATACGGAGCTGGCACACTATCCCCAGGATATCCACCTCTCCTTTGGCCTTCAGCTGTTGGCATCCAATCCTGGTAGCAATAAAGCAGCCCGTCCGACCAATCCCTGCACTGAATGGGACACAGAAGGCAGATCGAACTGAAGCTGGGTGGATGATACGGGACACTGGAAAGCTCCATGGACGGCACACAATCCCTTTTGTCTCCAGCTCCCTCCTGACCCATGTCGGTCATGTCTGTGGACTGACCAGATGCCTGAGGCTAGTTCCTTATGGTCCTTGCTTTTGTCCACATCACAACTGGGTCCCTTGTCTCCAGGATCAGCTACCTGTCTTGCGTAGGTCTATGGCCCCCCATAACTGCAGTATTTGAGTCCCTCACAATCTCAGACACCTGGGAGGCAGGGCAGTGCTTTTACCCTCAAGGTACCAGAGGGGAACCGAGACACAGGGAGGTTCTGGCCCAGATTTCCACTGATGTCAACAAAAGTTAGGCACTGAGCCAAAGTGACTCACCCAAGGTCACACTGGGAGTCTGTAGCAGAGCTGGGACTCAAACCTGGGTCTCCTAATTCCCAGGCCATCCTCCCACCCCGAGAGACCAGCTGATGAATTGGCCATGGAGCCTGAAGGGCCAAAGGCTGACTAGGTCAGCGGGACACATTCCACCAGCCCAGGATTTGCTTGTCAGTAATGTGGTGAGTCAGTGAGCAGGCGTGGAAGCTCTGTGGGGAGGTCACTTGCCTAGGGAGGGATTCAGGGGACACCAGCAGGATAGCTCAGCCCCAGAAGTGCATGCATGGTACTCAGCCCATTACACGTGCCTCAGTTCCCAGAGTCCTGCTGTGAAGCCAACCCACTGCACCCAGGACCGAAGGGAGCAGAAGAGACTCCCAACTAGTGTTCACACCCGCGGGTGTAGCGAGGAGAGCAACAGGAAAGAGGGCAAGTTCCTGCCGCATGCTCCTCCTCTACAAGTGGCTTGGCCGGGTGGCCAAAGGTCCCCTCCCAACCTCTGCCAGCACACCCCACTGTTCATTCAGGCAGAAGCAGACTCCACACTCCTCCTCCCACCCTGGGGTGCAGGGAAGGCTCTCACCTGCAGTGAACGACTACGGGCCCCGTGCTGGCTGCAGCCTGCAGGATCTGCTCTACCTCCGACACCAGGTGCAGCAGGGGCTTGGCCGACTCGGGGGCCTGCTGGTCGGGCCAGGAGGGGAAGAAGACATGCTTCACCGGGCGACATTCACCTTCGAGCTTCCCAGCCATCGGAGTGAAAGAGAAACAAGAACATAGGAACATGGCCTGGCCAGGCTGGATCAGACCCCAGGCCCATCCAGGCCAGTGTCCGGGCTCCGACAGTGGCCAGCAACAGCTGCTTCAGAGGAAGGTGCAAGAACCCCAGAGCAGGCAGACATGGGATAACCTGCTCCCTTGAAGGTCTCCTCCTGATCTCTAATAGCTAGAGACTGGATGAAGCTCTGGGCACCAGGGTTTCTCTCGGTTCCAATACTCTTTGTCTGCATTAACTCGCACACTGGATAGTCTTGCTATCCATGTAAATGTCCGATCCCTCTTTGACTACGTCCTTGATCTCAATGGCATGCGGATGCGGTGTGAGCACTGCCCTTCCAGTCCCGGGGGGCTCCTGTTCCCAAAGAAAGGGACCCAGACACTGGAGCTAAGGCCAGCATGGTCTGACTATGCAGAGCCAGTGGGGACATCGCCAGCAATGCAGACAGGCAGGTCTTTCCTGAGGCTTCACCCGGCGGGATCCCCAGCCCCTGCCCCCCTCCCTCTGCCCTGACAGACTTGCCAAAGGAAATTCAACCACAAAGTGCTATGGCCCAAACTCTCCTCTCCATTACACCCGGGTAAATCTAGACTCACTCCACTGACTCCAGATTTACACCCACTCCATTTGATTCAGTGATGAAACCCCGGATTGCACCAGCGTCACTGAGAGCAGGGAGTGGGTAGGGGCTGGGGATCCGGAGCTCTCCCCTTATCTCTGGCCAGTTGTGAGGAGAGGGCTGGTGCTGGGAATTAAGGCCAAAGAGGAGCTCTGCTGGTGAGAACACCCCTCCCTTCTGCAGGGATCAACCCCCCGCCCCACCATCCTTCCTGGGATGGATTCTTTTACCCACTTACACATAACATATGTTACTGCTGCTCAATCCCACCCCCACCCCAGCTCCCCACCCCCGCACTCCGCATTCCCCCATCAGTCCTGGGCTCGGGGGCTCCGACTCACCTGGAGGGTGAGATCCCGGACTGTGTATTCCGCCCGCTCGCTCACCCCTTGAAGGCTGATGGTGAACGGGCCGTAGGTGGCTTCCTTTTCAGGCCAGTAATGGACGCATTTCTGGAAGTGGAAGGCAGGGATTCACGGTGAGGGAGCGGCCAAGGGCACCCGCTCGGGGTCTGAGCGTGGCTGGCACAGTGGCTCACGGGGGCAGCAGGGGGCAGTGATGAGCGTGGGACACATGATGAACGGGGACATATCGTCATCCCTGCTCCCTCTCCCGCCAGCCGCCCTAAGCCTCCTTATCCCATTAACTCATCAGCCAGCCAGCTTCCCAAAGAGCCCTTTGCGGAGAGCCTGGTACAGGGTAGGGTCAGTAAGTGCAGCTCAAAGTGTACGGTCGCAGGGCTCAAGTCCCCTCTCACTCACCCCAGTGTGAGTCAGGAGTAACCCCCCTGGGCCCAATACCCCCCACACTCACTCTGGTGTAAATCAGGAGTAACCCCCCAGGCCCAATCCCCCCCACACTCACTCTGGTGTAAATCAGGAGTAACCCCACTGGGCCCAATCCCCCCCACTCACTCTGGTGTAAATCAGGAGTAACCCCCCGGGCCCAATCCCCCCCACTCACTCTGGTGTAAATCAGGAGTAACCCCCCCGGGCCCAATCCCCCCCACACTCACTCTGGTGTAAATCAGGAGTAACCCCCCCGGCCCAATCCCCCCCACACTCACTCTGGTGTAAATCAGGAGTAACCCCACTAGGCCCAATCCCCCCTCACTTACCTCAGTTTGAGTCAGGAGTAACCCTACTGGGCCTAATCCCCCCCCTCCGCACTCACTCCAGTGTAAATCAGGAGTAACCCCACTGGGCCCGATTCCCCCCTCACTCACCCTGGTGTGAGTCATAAGTAACCCCACTGGGTCCTGAGCCCCCCTTACTCACCCCATTGTAAATCAGGAGTAACCCCCTGGACCGCAATCCCCCCTCACCCTGGTGTGGAGTGACACCACTGGGCCTGATCCCCCCTCACTCACCCCGGTGTAAATCAGGAGTGACCCACTGGAGCTAAAGGGGTTATTCCAGTGTACAGCTGGTGTACGTGAGAGGATAGTCGAGCCCCATGTTTAGAAAGCTCCAATTTCACAGCAGTTTTGATTCATCCTCATTCTGTGTATGGTCTCCCATGTCAAGGGTTAGCTGTAGCCCCCACTGTCACCGGCTCTGAGTGGTGGCTAACTGCCACCCGTCTCCCTTGGGTACTGTACAGCCAGCAGGGGCGAAGCCAGCCCGGACCGTACCTCTTTGCCTTCCTTGAGCTTGGTGATCATGACGATAAGTGGTGTGCCCTCCTGCCACACCATCTGCCAGAAATCCTCCACCGTGTTCAGCATGGGCCCCTGCGTGGCGATGTACTCTCGTGCGCGCCCTCCATAGCCCTAGGAGGGACAGAGGCAGGAGAGAGGGCTAGGTACAAGCTGCATTGGCAGGGACTGTGATGAAGTGGGGGGGGGTTCTTGGTTTTTCTGTGTTTTCCAGTGGGTTGCATGCAGAGGGAGTGGGACTCAGTGTCCCCGTGTTACTGGTTTAACGAGGTGAGGGGAGAGGGAGTTTGCTGTTACAGAGGATCGGAGAGGGAACTTGGGACCCCAGCCGATGGCCTGGAGGATGGAGACCCCAGCAACTGGTGACCTGGTGACCCGGAGACTCAGCACAGGAGTCACAGCCGGTTCTGGCCAGTGGGAGGACAATGGGCTGCGAAGAGAGGACTCCGGTGACCCGACCAGCCGGTTCCAGCCAGAGAGGGCCAGAGGAGGGCTGAGAGGAGAGGAGACCCAGGCCATCCTGTTTACGACCCTGTTTACCTGGAGAGAAGCCAATGGACAGAGGCGGGACTTGAGGTTGAGGATATTGGAGTCCCAGCTGGGAAGCAGGGGGGCTCTGGGCTGGGGAGGCGGAGCAGGCAGAGCCCACCTGGAGGCAGGGAGACTGGGATGTGCTGTGCTGAGTGAAGCCAGGCCTGAGGCCTTGAGAGTTTCCTGTGCTGTGTTCACCTCTCAATAAACCCTCCTGTTTTATGCTGGCTGAGAGTCGCTCTGGTCTAGAGAACAGGGTGGCATCAACGCCTTCGGGGGTGAGGAGGCCTGGGGGGTCCAGAGCGAGGGGACTCCCTGAGGGGGCCCATGGCGAGAGACAGGTGTGCTAAGGCTCAGAGAGGTGCGGCTCCAGGAGGTGGAGGGGTCTGACCCCGAGAGAGAGTGGACCCCCGAGAAGGGCTGTCGCACTGGAAGGGGCACCCCCCACGGACCGCACGGGGCCAAGAGTGGGCACGATCTGTGAGTCCGTGACAGGGACAACAGCCAGGAATCTCTGTGTCTCTCAGCCCATAAGCCACAGTGGGGTTGTGGTGGATATGGAAGATTGGTAGTTTTGCTAATCATGCTAATTTAAGCTCTGTAGCAGCACCGTCCTAACTAGCCTCTGCACTGGAGCAGAGAGCTGGCAAAATCATAAGTCCATCGATTGCAACCTGAACAGCTTGCAATACAGGTGTCTGCGTGGCACATGCAAAGTCCAATGGACTGAGAGAATAAGCAACGAGGAGGCTCTCGAATGAGCACAGCTACCTACAACAGTATAAGTAATAAGGCAAAGAGAGGGACATATTTGGGGTATCTTTTAAGAATGCCCAATATTAGGCTTGGGCACCCAGGGCAAGAGACAGAGGGACCCTAGTGGCACACTCCGTAGCATGACAATGACTGAAGCTGCATAAAGGAGCCCAGGCTAGGGATGACTGGCGCTGTTTGACCTCTGCCTTATGCATCTGATAGTGCGGGAAGAATGATCATGATGATGATAGAAGCAAATGGCTTGTGCCTGTCCCCTCCCTTTATCTTAGGATGAACACCCGATGAGCTGATTACGTTTTGGGGATCTCCCCGCAGGACCTTCCATCCGTCCCCTTAGCCTTGCTTTTTTTTTTTTTTTAAATAGAGACATTTCCAACCTTTTATAATCCTGCACTGGAACTAATGAGACCTCCCTGGTCTGGCTGCCAGGGTGAGTCGGTTGAATAGCTCTGCACCTCCCCACAGGGTCCTAGAACCTGGCCCCCATCACAGGGCGTCGAATAGTTCATAAGTTAGCAATATTAATAGTGCAGGGGGGTTCACACAGGAGTGAGCTCAGCAGCCCAACACACTGGGCTGGCAGAGGTCATGTGGGACAGACGCCTGAGGGGCACTTGGACGATGCCCCACCAATAATAATACCTCATTCTTCTCCGTTTCAGATCTCACAGGAAATGAAAGTCATGATCCCGATGTCTCAGGTGGGGAAAGTGAGACAGTGAGACTTTGCCCTAGGTCACCCAGCAAGCCAAGGAATAAAACCCAGATCTCCTGAGACCAAGGTCAGTGCTCTACCCATTGGGATGCTCTGCCCCCTGAGCTAGACTGAGCACCAGCTGAGGTAGGGGAGGAGGCTGCATTTTCCTCTCATCCCAACGAGCAAGAATGTGCTGCGTCAGGTGCTGGCTGGGGAAAGAGGGGCATGTCTGGCTGCAAAGTCTTTAGCCCACTCAGCAAACTGTGAGCTCCGTCATTGAACCCTGAGCTTCGGGAGCAGGGAGATGCTAGCAGTGAGAAGGGTAAGGGGCTCTCTCTTTGCTCTAGGCTAAGGGGCTGAAGAGGACGCTTGGCACTGTGAAGCAGGCCCAGGAGAGATGTTGGCTCCAGTCCTGACATTACCACAGTCTCCCTGTGTGACCTGGGCCTGCAGCAGGTTTGAGGATCTCCATTTCGGGGACCCCAGGTTTGCTTTTCAGAGACACGGAGCACCCCTGGCTCCTGTTGGGCATGAGTGCCATTGTGCGCGCTCAGCACTTCTGCCTGATGGGAAGGCAGGCTGCGAAAGAGACTCTGCCCCGGATTTACTACCCCTTGGACCTGTGTCCATCCACTGCCTCTCGCCCGCACATCTGCCGGCTAGGGTGAGGGGTTTTCTGCTAGGATTTGCCCTTTCTGGCCCCCCGACAGTGCTGAGTTGCAGAGGCTGTTCTGTCAGAGAAGTGTAGAGAATTCATCCTTTAGGGGACAGAGGTTGGCAGCTAACAGGAGACACACAGCAAAGGTCTCGGGGGTCTGGCCAAGGTGAGTTCTTATCCCTGCCAACTACTCACTGCAGAAAGAGTTTTCACAGTGAAACCTCATCTGGAAATAGGCTCATTTCCATGTGGGGGTTGATGTGTCATCAAATGTGTTGGAGAGATCTTTAAAATAGATCATGCCCTGCCAGATATTCAAATATGACACAAATTAGCCAGTTCCCTGCTGTGTTACAGCTATTTTTATATAGTGGCATAAGCTGAAACTATGTAGAGTTGGTTTTGCGAAACACCGAAATCAGATATGGAAATGTGTGTGTGTCTGTCCATTTGTGTGTGTGCACAAGGGCAGAATCCAGATATGGAAATATGTGTAAGTGTGCAAGGGGAGGGTATGCACAAGGGAAGTGTGTGTGTGTGTGCACGTACACATGTGCCCACATATGGGTAGGGCAGTGATCTCACACTCAGTTGGCATGACCACTGTGTACCTGTGACGTGACGCATTTTCACATGGCAATGCAGTGTTACACTGGGTCCAGGACTGACTGTTGGACTGCCCCATCAAACGCCTCTTGAGGCCTTAACCGTCTGCTGCCTGTGTTCAGACAGCTGCATCAATGAGACTTGCAACCTTACAAGAGACTTAGGCTTGGTGCCTGTGGCTTAGCCATAAGACTGGGAGTCAGGAGTCCTCTAAGCTAAGCTCGACTCTGGCACTGATGTGCTCTACGATGCTTGGGCAAGTCACCTAACTGTTCTGTGCCTCAGTTTACCCATCTGGCCCACACGGATGATGATGCTGAATTAGTATTTGTGAAGCTCATGGGAAGAGGAGACCAGCTAAGGGTTATTATTCCAATCCCTCTCTCACTTGGTAGCAAATCCATTCAGATTCACCCAGGAGATGGGTTCCGGAAGCTTCCTGTGCGGGGTTGGGACTGCTGTGAACTGAGCATGCACCTTGTTGAAGTGCTAATTAAACCCTTGCCCTGCTTTCTCTTGGCCCACCAAGTTAACTGATCCTGGTGTGTTTCTGTGGGGATCACAAACTGACCCTTACTCCCCGCCTGCAAGTCCCTGTTCGTTGCTTTCAAATGTTGGCTCCCATGGAAAATGTTTCACAACTCTGTAAACGCTGGTGAGTGGAGGGTGCAATACTTCCTCTGACCACCAGAGGGCACGGCCACCAAATCAGTTTGAAATGGCACTGCACAGAGGGTGTTTCTGCGTTAGTGTTTCCTCCTGTAAAGCTCTGACGCGTTTTCCCCCATTTATGTTCCCCAAGGTACAATAATGCGCTGTGTGTCTGTCGGGTAGGAAACTCCATTTGCTGAACCTCCCTTTGGGAGCAGAGTTCTAGAGAGAGACATTGCTCCTGTCCCAGCCAGCAAACACGCCTCCCTGCTTCCCGGATCCCACTGCTCCCACCACTTGGCACTGGCTGAGCTGGTAGTTCTGGGGACCTAATCCCTGGGAAGTGGGTGGACTCATGTCAACTCATGTCACTCAGGCCAATGAGCACATCAGTCACTGCCTAGCTGGGCTGGATCAAACAGGTGAAATAAAAGAATTCCTACTTGACACCCACTTCTCTGAGTCCTTCCCCCACACCCAATGGAAATTCCCCACTTCATTCCTGGAGCACCACTTCAGAAGGGCTGGGATTCCCCCATTAATAATAAAACACACAGCTCTTCTCTAGCACTTATTATCAGTAAATCTCAAAGCACTTTACAAAGGAGGTCAGTAGCACGATCTCTATTTTACAAATGGGGAAACTGAGGCACAGAGCAAGAGGAAGGTTAGCTTCACAAAGGTGCATTGCAATGCCTTAACGCCTAGGCGCCTGCTGCCCAGGGGATATCTCAGCCCCGAGCCAGGTGCCCAGGCCAGCCCTTTCCTGCAGCCCCCCGCCCAACGGCAAAGAGAGAGCCTCCCTCCACCCCACTGTAGGTAAGAGCCTGGTAGATGGGGCCCTCACCTGGGAAGTAGGAGAGCTGGGATGGGATGGAGCCCCACTGGTAAGCTAGGCAGGGGAATGCCTCGCTTGAGAGTCCTGTCGCAGTGCTCTGAGCTGCTCGGCGGCATTAGGACAGACCCATGCCTGCATGCGCCACCTGGCGGAAGCAGGTGCCTACAAGGTTAGGCAGCAGCAGCACCTGAATGTTGGACTTAGGTTCACAAAGGGATTTAGGCACCTAACCCAAAGTGACCAGCCTCAGCAGCACAGCCTGGAATAGAATCCAGGGTCTCCTGAGGGCCAGTCTAGTGCTCTATCCACTAGGTCACGCTACCTCTGCTGCAAGCCAGAGTGGGGAAGCGGTGTCAGGCTAGACCCATGTCCCTTTGTAGACTCAGGGCAGCTGACAGCTCAGTGTCACAGTGTCCCCAAGGGATTGGGGGCAAGGCCCCGTTCACTCCCCCAGGGATCCCTGTCATCTAAAAATCACGAGTCAGGCGCCCCTCCCCATGAGACTGGCTTGCAAAGGAAAACAGCAAGCTCCAGGCAGGTTCTTTGGCTGCTTTCCTGGGTTAGTAGCCTCTAGGGTCACCTTTTCTAGCTCTGCATTGCAATCACAGAGGCTAGGAAGGGTTTTTAAGTGAACACTGAGATTGCCACACAATCCCAGGCTCCCGGGAGCTGGGGCTTCCCGACACCCTGAACATCGCGAGAATTGGCAGCTCTGCAGCCAGACTCTGGCTGGCTGCCTGTAGCCATCTGGATGCCGTGCAGATGGCTCAGGGTCCAATGCGAGGAGCATGCGTGATGTCACGGGCCGTGTGGCACTGGCCTGAGTGATCTACAGCAAAGGGCCCTGTGCATAGGCTTGCAGAAGGGATTGGGGTGAGCCAGCCGGGGCAGGACGCTGGAAGGAATGGGAGAGAAATGGCTGCAGGTCTAGCCCCAGGTCTGCCGCTGTGTGACCATGGATGCAAAGCACCCAGCAGAGGTTTCACTGCCGGCAGCCAGCACCCCCTGGCACGCAGGTCCAAAATGACTCAGGGGACGCCATGTCCTGCCCACCTAAATGTTCCACCAGGTCTCCTCGCCCGGCCCTGCAGATCAGAGAAGGGCTGGGTTCCCAGTCCCAGGGCTGTGGGCATGGGGAGAGCTCCGGCTCCTGTGGCTCTGCGGGTCTCAGGACGGGCAGACACTCACCTGGATGTAGTTGGCGTTGATGTAGTCCTGCTCCTCCTGGCTGCCGGCTCTCCTGAGGCAGACGCGGCTGTCGGGATCTAGGAGACAGAGCCAGGATTAGCCCTGGAGCGGTGGAGCCTGCAAGGCAGGACCAACCTCAGCCCGGCCTCCCCTCCCTCGCTAACATGCTGAGTCCCAGGCCCTCACGCCAAGGGGCAAAATCCATCAAGGATTGCACAGAGCTCAGTGACCATAGGCTGAACATCACTTGCCAGGCGTCTAGGAGAAACAGGGGGCAGCTGAGCTGAAACCCAGGGGATGCTCGTTAGGGTGCAGCCCCCTCTGTCCCAGGACACGCGGTCCCAAGCAGAACCTTCTCCGGACGCCCCCGGGCCCTAGCTTACCCACACACACACAACAGGAAGGAGCGGCACATACTCGGGAGGATGGTTTTGTATCTGTCCTTGGAGGCCCGTCCGGGGATGTCCAGCTCCTCCGGGTTGACAAAGTTGGGGGGGATTTTCTGCAAAGGGAAAGGAGATGGCTGCTGAAATCCCTTCACCGCCATTCTGGCTAGGCCAGGCTCGGAGAGAGGCCTGCTGCCCCTCAGGACTCTGCCAGTGGGACTGGGTTCTGGCGGGACTCATTTTCTCTCCCCTCCTGACACATTTGTGAGAAGGGATTGTTGGCAGAGTTTGTTCCAGACCAGGCTACGGAAGGGCCCTTCCTAGCCAATGCCCGGAGCACCTGAGCATAAGCCTTGGGCACCATGCCTGCTCCCACCGCCCCAGGGATGGAGACCCCCAGCACAACCCGCCTGGCATGGGCAGGTAATGAGAGCAGAGACAAACACCCCAGGGGGCAGAGAACACTTCCTGCACATACTAATGATCCAGATTCCCAGCCGAGGAGAGCTGCGCCCCACCAGCACCAGGCCTGCTTCCCCCGGGGGGTCGGAGAGCAGCTCTGCCAGCATGGCCCACTCTGCGAGGGCCGTGCCCCGGAGAATCCCACACTCAGTCCCCTAGATCATTCTGCAGAGGGGGGCGGGCGATGCCCAGTCAGTCCCAGCCACGGATTAGGTAGATCTTGTGCCCTCCCCTGTGGGGTACTGAACATCAGGCTGACAGGTGTGCCCTCAGGAGGGCTGGTGGGAGGGGAGCGGCCTGATTGTGGGCAGGGGGGCACCCTGATGAGACTGGGAGGGGTGGGCAAAGGGCAGAGCCAGCGTCTCACCGAGAACTCCTCCTGGAGCTGTGCCAGATTCCTGGCTTGCTGCTGCAGCTCCACGCCGGTCAGGACGTGGCTGGACGTCCTGAGGAACCGCAGCGTGATGTCCCGGGGGGTGCAGACAGAGCGGATCGGCTCCACACTCGCCAGCGAGCTCATGTCCAGCACCAGAGACACATTGGAGCCTCTCCTGCAAGGCAGAGCGGTTGGTCAAGATGAAGCTGCGCCCCCACCCCCATCCCCGGCCCCCAGGCTGAGTCAATAGGTATGGGGGTGCATGTCTGGGCGCGCAGAGTTCTGCAGAGGACACTGTGCCGGGCGGGGCTGTGGGGCTCTAATGGGAGGATGCTGCGGGGGCAGAGCAGGGGTCCCTGAGAATATGTGAGGGGAGGTGCTGCCCAGGCTCTGGGGCCAGGGAGGGAAGAGCACTTTACCACCATCTTGGACCGGCGTGTGACTCTCCAAGGCCCTGGATTAGGGTCAGGCAATTCACTTGCAAACCCAGCCTGGAGCAGCCCCCAGCCCGACTGGCCCCCAGCAGCTCCTGCTCCGGGCCCCGCAGCCCCTAGCAGCTGATTGGGCACCCAACGCACATAAGAGCCAGGCTGCTGTTGCTTTGGGCATAAAACGGGTCCAATGAGCGCTCTCGAACCATGGCCACGCAGGAGCTGTGGTGGGTGCAGACGGCAGCTCCTCACCCCTCCTGCAGGCTGAGCCCAGCTGGAACGCATTCGCTGGGGGTCCCTAGGGCTGACGGGGGGCTAAATCCAGGGCTTGTCTCCCTCGGCGGCCAGCTGGCGGCTCAGAGCAGCAAGCGGCCTAGAGCCTGCTGTCTCCTCTCCCCGACGCTGCCGGCTGACGCTCTGCCAGGGCGGCTCTGTGCGCTGCTCAGAGCCCTCTACCCCAGACGTGGCCTGTAAGGCCCATTGGTGCCTGGCTGCTGCTCACCTCTCCTGCAGCCGCACATGTTTCTTAGCAGAGGGGCCGGGCGTGCCGACCTTGTCCATCGCTGCCCGGCCTGGCAGACTGGCGCTATGAACTCCAGAGCATGCCGAGCAGTCCTGGACCATGCTGTGCCAGCAGCGGAGCCCTCACACTGAGGCGTACAGGGTGCAAACAGGCCCCGGCGGGCCAAGGCTCAGAGAGGATCAATGAGCCATTGGGGGAAAGGCGTCTGGAAAACACAAAGCACCCACTCAGCTGCCAGCAGTGGTGCAGCAGGTCCCCTGCTCCTCTCTGGGGCCAGCCAGTGCAGCCTGGATAGCCAGCGGGCATGTGGCCCAGCGTCAGCCCAGTCAACAGAGCAGAGCATCTCAGCCCACAGCACTCCTGGCAATCAGGCCCATGAGATGGAGCTGGACTCCCAGGAACAGGCCCCAAACTCAGATGAAAACTCTGGCCTAAGTCCATTGGCTGGTTCCTGCTAGGGCAGATCTGTAGCCCCCAGAGCGAGAGGGGGGTGGACATGATGCCAGCACAGCCCAGCTGCAGCCTCTGACTTGGGGGGCACGGTGCCAGTGCTGGCATGGCCCCGCTGCAGCTGCCACCCCAGGGGTTCCGGTTTCTGCAAGGCGCCACAGCAGCCTTCGCGCCCTGATGCTCCCGATACCGCTTATGGTTGCCTCTCCTGGCAGAACCATGCATTGCTCTGCACCACCCCTGCACCACCCCCAAACCCTGCTCAGAGATAGCCAGAGAGTGATGCTCCTTGCTGCCCTACGCCTTCACCCACACCCTTCATGCCACCACGGCGCGGGCTGTCGTATCCTCTTGCAGACCCCTGCCCCTTCCCACGGCCAGGCCTTCCCTCCTCCCCTGCACTCGCTTACGGCTCAGGCTAGTCCCACGCTCCCCACTCAGCCTCTGGCAATGATTTGTCTGCCCCTTTGCATTACTTGCCTATTACGGACCTCACCCTCCGCCCCCACCGGGCCAGCTCCTCCACTGGGGTAAGTCACTGTCGCTCCGGCCAGGCCAACAGAGCTGAACGAGTGACCCCAGCCAGGGATTGGGGCCCATCGGCTCCGGGCTCTCTGTGGAGCTGCAGGAGGGACGATGCTAGTGGGACCCAGGGGCAGTGCCAGCTTCCCTGCTCCATGCCATCAGGAGGGAGGGGAAGGAGAAGGGTACAGGGGAGGAATGGACCGGGGTAGGGGGAAGAGGGGTAAAGACAATGGAGAGGAATAAGGCTGTAAGCAAGCAGCGGGAGCAATTGTTCCCTGGTACTCTGCCACCTGAGCAATGGGCAGGGCTGGCGCTGCTTCTCTGCCCCAGGCAGCACAGCCCTATGGGCCAGGCTCTCCAGGGCCACGGGGATACATGCTCTGTGCTGACACGGGAGCTCTGAAGAGAGAAGGCACCGGCTCAGAGAGATCCCCACCCCCTCCCCGCCACTGTCCCCGCACCGACCGTTGGAGGAAGCTGGCTTAACCATGCAGTTGAGTAAGACTGCATGCCGCTGAGGCTGATTGGCTGGGGCAGCGGGGAACAACTGGTAAGGCTGCTGGCAGCGGAGGGTCCAGCCTTGGGGAGCACGGGCTCATCCCAGCTGCCCAGCTTCTGGGAGGGTTGAGACTTGGGGGGCTGGCGCCAAAGGACGAACACAGGGAAAACGGGCAGGGAGCCGGGACGTGAGACAGCGTGCCAGCAGGCTGGAAAGAGCCACGGGGATGGGTCCTCCCTTGCTTCCTTGCCTTGGTGCATGGGAAATTGCACCGGTTTAACTCAGGCCTGCTCTGCACCCAGGTTTTACACCGGTATAGCCATGTCGACTAGGGGATGGATTTGTTAGCTACACCGATAGCACCAGACACCATAACATTGGGATAAAGGCGCCTTATTCCCCTTCTTGTATGGAATAAGCGATCCCGGTGTAAACCCCTTTGTACCGACACAGCTGCCGCCACCCTTTCATTAGACTGGGAGAGCGACAGCAGGACGTTTGTGTGTGTGGACAAGGTCACAGATTGGCTTTTAAATCAAGACAGTTCAGCTGATGCAACCCCCTACGTGGGCTCCGATTTCAGTTTAAAAGCAGCTTGTTTGGGTTTAGATTAAATCTGCTTGCAGCTGACCTAAGCTAGACTGAAATCAGCCTAGTGGAAAACCGACATCTGAGCATCTGTGCAGCCTTTGACGCAGGTTTCAGTATTGGCTCTAAAGCCACACCTATAATTAAGCAAAAACAATGAGGAGTCCTTGTAGCACCTTAGAGACTAACAAATTTATTTGGGCATAAGCTTATTCTCTAAAGTGCCACAAGGACTTCTCATTGTTTTTGCTACCACTCGGATACCTATAATTAAGGTGTCAGTGAAGTAACTTCTATGGCTTCAAAAGAGACACTCCAGGCTTCCTCTAAGGAGAGTGAGAGGGGAAACGTGCATGAAATTAGAGTGATGTTCTCATGTGGACAACCTTCCTTCTTTCCGCCATTTTGATGGAGAGAATCAAGCGCGCTCTGGCGTGCGCTCTCGGGCCCTGGCTAAGGGAAAGCTGCAGCAGCTGAACTTAAATCAGGTTTTAGGTTGGTTTTGTTAGAGCAGTGTGCTAGGCTGTGCGGACAGGCTTATTCCACGTTAACTAGGCTTAGGTCAACGTAGGTTCCGCCGAATGGGAAGAGGTTGAAACCAAACTGCAAGCCGCTGCTTTTAGCCTGAAATCTGAGCGTCCACACAGGGGTTAAACTAACCTGGTTGGAGAGAGCCCTAAGCTAGCCTGGTGCAGCTTTCCCATGCAGACAAGGACGTGTCACTCTGCTACAGTCTGCTTGGTTCGGGGACTAGCCAGCCCCAGGCTGGGGCCTGCTTATCAGCCTCACATGATCCGAAATACCGAGGAGCCAGCATTGGGGAATTGTGAGGGAGAGAGATGGAGTCTGGAACAGAGGTTGAGGGGCTAGCATGGGAGGTGGGGGTCTATATTTCTCCTTCTCCATCCAGTTCTCATGGGTCCTGCAGCACCTCCTGGCTCTCACGGGGGGTGTCCAGAGGCCCACCTCAGCTGGGCCTGGGCACAGCCCCGTCATGGGCTCAGATTCTCCTTTGGAGCCAGGTCTCAGTTTCAGCATAACTAGAAAGCTAATCTAGATCTGCCCCACGATCCCCAAGCCCAGGCCTCACTATGAGCCTCCTCCCCGGGCACCCCACTCTTGGCATTAAAGATGAACTCAAGACCAGGCTGGCGGGGCTAGGCCTTGTACCTCCCCACAGCAAGGGGGCCTAGAGGGCAGGACAGCCCAGAGGAATGGGGTTTGAGCAGGCTGTGTCCAAAAGTGTGAGGATGAGGCACTGCACACGGGCAGCTGGGGACCATGGGCCAAGCAGAACCCAGATCCTAACAGTGCCCAGGGCTCATGGGGCTGTGGCTGGGACCCATCTGTTGTGGAGGGGGCCAGGGTCGCTGTTCCACTTCCCCATGGCTCACCATGCTGTGGAGGAATGTGGCACCCAGCTCTGCCAGGTTTATACCCGGCTCCATGCCAGGGGGTCTGTGCCTGGCTGAATGGCCCTCGGGAGATGGGAGGAGTTCCCCTGCAAGCCTCACCATCCCTGCCTGACAGGCTCGAGGTGCACCTGTTTGGGCTAAGGGAGGGAGGGGCTGAGTTCTGACCTTCCCCCTTCCTCCCGCCAAGGCCTGTGTGGGGAACCCCACTGGCAGGCCGGGATGGGTGTCCTCAGAGGAGTCCAGCCTTGGAGTGTGATCACTGGGTAAAGGGCACCAGCCTTTTAATGCCAATGCAGCCCCTCAGTCATCTCCAGACACACCTAGCTAGGAGCACCCGGCCGGTGCCACGCACGGTGAACCCGGGCGCCATGTCGGGACAGGCCCCACCATAGCCTCTGCCTGGTGCTGCAGTCCGGGTCCTAATCCTGTGCCCAGCCCCATGGTATCTGTGCTGGCCTGCTCGTCAGGAAGCCACCAAGGCACAGACCTGCCCTACACATCATCTCTGCACACATCTGCAGCCCAGAGGTGCCCAGGACCTGCTGCCCACCCATCCCCAGCTCGGGGCCCTGGCTGCCCCATAGCTGGAGGCTAGTCCAGGATCGCTCCGGGCGCTTACCTGGGGCCCCGAGCGGGCCAGCCCCGCGGCTCCTCAGCACTCGGGCTGCGCGTGGTGCATGAGTGGGTCAGGCGCCAGGGTTTGAAAGTGTTCAGGAAACTGCTTATCAAGGAGACTCTGTTGCCTCTGCTGCTTCCTCTCCCCGCTTCTCCCCCCACCCTGCCTGCCGCCCACGCACATACCGGCCACACGCTCCGCAGCTCCGCTCCATCCGGCCTGTGCTAGGCAGGCACACCCCCACCCCTCCCCGGCGAGCTCCCCACGGGGCTCAGGTGGGGCCAGGCCCTGCCCGCCCCTCTGCTGCCCCTGTGGAGCAGGGGTCTGCCTGCCAGGGCAGGACATGCTGCCAGAGTGGAGGGGCCAGCAGGGCTGGCCCTGGGGCTGGCCCATGGAGGGCCATCGTCCTGCCCAGCATGGGGGTGCACCAGCACATGGCCGCCCCAACAGACTTGCTGCAGCTGAGACCGGCCTGGGCAACAGAACAAACAGGCAGGGATCCCCAAGGGGGCGTGAGGCAGGGGACAGGGCATGGGTTAGGCAGAAAGAGACTTTGGGTCTAGAGAAGCTTCCTGCTCCCCATGCTATGGTACTGCCCCCTCCCCGGTGGGTGGGAGAGGGGTTCACCTGGCCCATACCTGCTGCACGATGACCTGTCTGGCCCTACACAACCCCTCCCTGTGCCCCAGAGTCCCCGCAGGACTGTTTCCAGCCACCACTCCCCAGCCTGGTCTGCATGGGATCCCTCTTCCCCATCTGCTTCTGCCTCGACTCCCACTGAGTTCTGCCCATGACCCTCAGTATGGGGGAGGAGGGGGGAACGTGCTGTGCCCCAGCTCCAGGCACTGCTCTCCTCCTGCCCCCAGTAGAGTCCACAGCCAGCGAGGGTCTTTGCATTCCCTGAGGATTCCTGAGTGCACAGCTCCATCAGTGCCCGGATCTGGGGTGAGGAGATCGCTTGAGCCCAGCCTCATCCCCTCCTTGCCACATATCTTCCCTCTAACCAGGAACTTTCTGTCTCGTCCCATCTCTGAATCCCCAGTCGTATTCACAGCCCCTCTCCCTTCCAATTCTGCCTCCAAGGAAACCCTCCTGCAAGCTCCCACTCCTCTCCCCTCCCCTGCCCCCTTAATGGCTGCCCCAAAAGCCCCCTCTCCAGCCCCCTGCCCGTGCTGCTCCTCTGGGAGAGTGAGCCCCTAGCAGTCCCTACCCTGGGAGGGGTGGCACTGGAATCTCCTAGGACCGCCAGGTTTGCCCCCTTTTCCTCCCATTTGGCCAGTGTCAGATCTCACAGTGCTTGCCTCCAATGGCATGCCACCCTCTCTGCCCCCAGCCAGGCAGGATACCATCCCTAGTCCATATCCGGAGCCCACTGGCCATTAAACAGGGAAGCAAGGAGAACTCCCATGAGATCAGTGCTTAACTTGTAATGAGAGGTGCTGGGGCTCAAGCAATTTTTTTACATTCATAACTGATGCGCCAACCCAGCGGTGCCGGGGCTCTGAACCACCAGGCCCAGGGGTGCCGGGGCTATGAACTGCCAGGCCCAGCGGTGCTGGGGTTCTGAACCGCCAGGCCCAGCGGTGCCGGGGTTCTGAACCGCCAGGCCCAGGGATGCCAGAGTTCTGAACCGCCAGGTCCAGCGGTGCCAGGGCTCTGAACCGCCAGGCCCAGCGGTGCCGGGGCTCTGAACCGCCAGGCCCAGCGGTGCCGGGGTTCTGAACCGCCAGGCCCAGGGGTGCCGGGGCTCTGAACCGCCAGGCCCAGCGGTGCCGGGGCTCTGAACCGCCAGGCCCAGCGGTGCCGGGGCTCTGAACCGCCAGGCCCAGGGGTGCCGGGGCTCTGAACCGCCAGGCCCAGCGGTGCCAGGGTTCTGAACCGCCAGGCCCAGCGGTGCAAGGGCTCTGAACCGCCAGGCCCAGGGGTGCCGGGGCTCTGAACCGCCAGGCCCGGAGGCGCCGGGGCTCTGAACTGTCAGGCCCAGAGGTGCCAGGGCTCAGCCCAGGCATGCCCTTGCACAAATTAAGCACAGCATGAGATGCAGGCCCTGGGGCTTCCCCGCTGGAGACTTGCTCCGGGAGCCCTGGCCCTGCATGGTCCCCACAGCACATGCTCCCCTGACTCCTCTGTCCCCAGCCTCTTTAACCCAGAGGCTGTCAGAGCTTCGCTGTCAGGAGAGCTGTTCTCCCTCGGCCAGGCAGTAGCCACCATTCCCTCTCCTGACTTTAACCTCTGAGACTCCCCATGGAGACCATGGCTGGGGGGCGTGAATTGAGGACAGAGCTCTGCCAACCTAACCCCTGGGGTAGGTGTGACTAGGTCAATGGGAGAATGCTTCCGCCGCTCGGGGAGGTGCAGGAGTTCTGACCGACGGAGCTATCCCTGCGGGCTATCGGCTGTACTACAGGGTTACGCTGGCATAGCTGTGGCACCATAGCCATGCCGCTAGCCTCCCATTGGTGTAGACAAGCCTGGACTCCCCTGCCCTGGGTCCTCTCCCACCAGCCCCACACACATTCTCCTTCTCTTCCTGGCCCAGCCCCTCCAGCTCTTCCTGTTTATCTTGGCCCAGGCTCTCAAGAGACACACTTTGCTGCTCGTTTCCTTCCTCTCTTCCGTCCCTACCCCACTGTACCCGAACATTTGCCTCAGGGGCCCTGCTCCTCACCTTCGAGGTGCCTGGGCCATGCTCTGTAGGAACGCTTCCTGGCTCTGGGCCCTTCCTCCTCCTCCTGGCCAGCAGTCACCTCAGGGATCCCAGACACCCTCTACTCCGCCTTCTCCGCAGCCTGCTTCTGGAATCAGCCAGGGTGCTGGAGATCTGGAAGAGGCACCAGCATTGGTGATCTCCGAGCCCTGCTCAGCCCCCCGTGTGGCTACCCATGTCACTGGGCTCATAGCAGAAGTGCGTGTGTGGAAGGCCTGGGCGGGGGGTTATATGTTCATTCCTCTCACAGCTTTACAAAGATTCCTGTCTCCATTGATCCTGGGAGCTGGGACGAACCCTGCAAAATGCACAAGCCATGATGTAATATTAACCCAGTGCAGAGGAGTGCTGGGAACAGAGCTCCATCACCCGGGCCAAGTGCAGAGCAAAGAGACAGCCTCACCAGGCGGATAGGTCGGGTGCGGTTGGACTAAGAAAGGACGTGATCCTAGAGCCAAGTGCCTCCAGTAGAACTGCCCCATCTGCAGCTCCCGCCGTTCCTGCCCAGGCTTGGCCAGCAGGAGGGCATCAGCTGTTTCCAGCCATTGCTAGTGGAAGAAGTGGGTCTCCCTGACAGCCAGGGCTGAAATCATACAGGGCTTTGCACATCAGTTTCACGCCCTTGACTTGAAGGATAGGTACAGTCGTCAATATGGAACAGGGCTAACAGTGAAACTGAACTGGACAGGTGTCCTTTAGCATATTTATTAAAGCTGGTCAGAAAATTGGGGGATGGGTGTTCCACTGAAAAAATTGACTTTTTGGCAAAAAAAAGTGAAAAATTTAAATTCTGAAAAGCTGCTATAGTGCCTTATAGGAGTTGTAGTTTGGGTGCCTCATACTCCCCATTCTCCTCTATAGGCAGGGATCCCTAGTAGGACTACATCTCCCATGAAGCACCACAGTTTCACCTCTTGGTTAGGGGAGGCAGTGCATCATGGGAGATGCAGTATTCCCCCTAGAGGAGAAGGGGACACTGAGCAACTGAACTCCAGCTCCCATGAGGCCCTGTGGCAGTATTTGCAAGTGGAAATATTCCTAGGTTTGGCTGTAATATTTCAGTTTTCAGGTGTTTGGTTTTTCAGTGAAAGGTTAAAATTTTTCAAGGAAAGCAGACACTTGTTGCAAAAAAAAGTAAATTTAATCAAAACCGTGATTTTCCCATCAAAAACAATTTTGACAGAAAAATTTTGACCAGCTCTGTTATTTGTTATTATCTGGGGGGGTGGGAAGATGAGCAGTGATGGGGCAGATTTTGTGGATGTTGCAAAATGATCTGAGTTATTCAATATATGCAGTGTTATTGGAGCCGTGTTGCCCCAGACTATTAGATAGACAAGGTGGGTGAGGTAATAGCTTTATTTGGAGCATTCCATGTACTTCATCCAGTGCACTAAATGCCCCGATAACAACTATGTGGATGAAAGTGGACAATCACTACCCTCTCGAATGGCCTCGCACAGGAAAATGATAAAAGACAAAAACACCCTATCACCTGCATAGGGTTGCCAAGGCTCCAGGATTATCCTGGAGTTTCCGGGAATTAAAGATTATCTAGAATTAAAGATTATGTCATGTGATGAAACTTCCAGGGATACCACCAACCCTACACCTGTGGGTGAATACTTTTCACAAAGTGATCACTCCATAGCTGACCTCTTAGTCCTCATCTTCAAAGGAAACCTGCACAACACTTTCAAAAGCCAAGCCTGGGAGCTGAAATTCATAACTTTGCTAGACACTAAAAATCATGGTCTTAATAAGGACACTGGATTTACGACTTATTACAACAATCTGTAACCCACTAACTCCCCTTTTTGTCCTATGACTGCAGAGATGCTAATGGGCCACTTCACCTTGACTGTTCCTTTAGAATATGTGCTAACTATGTATGCTAAACTATCTGTTCTTGTATTTAGCCATGCACTGAGTACCTTTCCCAGACCTAAAGAAGATCTCTGGGTAGCTCCAAATATTGTCTCTATCACCATCAGAACTTGGTCCAATAAAAGATATTACCTCACCCACTTTCTCTCTCTGAGTTATTCAATTCCAGGAAGCCCGACCAATGCAAGGCAATTGGCCAACACACAACCAGTTGCAATTGCCTGTAGATACGTGCAAATGTAGATAATGATCATTGGCAGGAACAATTTGAATTTCACCACACATTGCTGGCTTCTACATGAGCTGTAACACCTCAGGAGAAAGCTCCAGGTCTCATTATGTCCACAGGCAGTGACAAGAGCAAGCAAAATGGTAGGTTGTAACTTGTATCTGAAAAGGAGTATCACTATTATTTATTAGATGTATTACAGTAGTGCCTAGAAGGCCTAGCTAGGGGTCAGGGCTCCCTTGTGTGAGACACTCTACAAACACAGAATATAAAGACAGACAGGGTTAGAAGGGACCTTGATAGGTCATCAAGTCCAGCCCCCTGCGCTGAGGCAGGCTGGAGCACATGACATATGAGGCGAGGCTGACGGAACTGGGATTATTTAGTCTGCAGAAGAGAAGAATGAGGAGGGATTTGATAGCAGCCTTCAACTACCTGAAGGGGGGTTCCAAAGAGGATGGAGCTTGGCTGTTCTCAGTGGTACCAGATGACAGAACAAGGAGCAATGGTCTCAAGTTGCAGTGGGGGAGGTTTAGGTTGGATATTAGGAAAAACTTTTTCACTAGGAGAATGGTGAAGCACTGGAATGGGTTACCTAGGGAGGTGGTGGAATCTCCTTCCTTAGAGGTTTTTAAGGCCATGCTTGACAAAGCCCTGGCTGGGATGATTTAATTGGGGATTGGTCCTGCTTTGAGCAGGGGGCTGGACTAGATGACCTCCTGAGGTCCCTTCTAACCTTGATATTCTATGATTCTATGATAAGTAACCTAGACCAGCCCTGACAGGTGTTTGTCCAACCTGCTCTTAAAAACCTCCAGTGATGGGGATTCCGCAACCTCCCCTGGAAGCCTTTTCCAGAGCTTAACTATCCTTAGAATTAGGAAGTTTTTCCTAATATCTAACCTAAGTCTCTCTTGCGGCAGATTAAGCCTGTTGCTTCTTGTCCTACCTTCAGTGGACATGAAGTACAACTGATCTTCATCCTCTTTATAACAGCCCTTCACATATTTGAAGATTTATCAGGTCCATCCTCAGCTGTCTTTTCTCCAGACTAAACATGACCAGTTTTTTTAACCTTTCCTCAGAGGTCAGGGTTTCTAAACCTTCTTTTAGTATCTTGGTTGCTTTCCTCTGAACTCTCTCCAATTTGTCCACATACTTCTTAAAGTGTTGAACCCAGAACTGGACACAGCACCCCAGATGGAGCTCATCAGCGCCGAGCAGAGCCGTGCAATTACCTCCCGTACCTTATGTACAACTCTCCCGTTAATACACCCCAGAATGGTAGAAGCTTTTTTCACAACTGCATCACATTGTTGACTCACTATTTTTGTGATCCACTATACCTCCCAGGTCCTTTTCAGCAGTACTATTGCCTAGCCAATTATTCTCCATTTTGTAATCGTGCATTTGATTTTTCCTTCCCAGGTGTAGTATTTTGCACTTGTCTTAATTGAATTTCATCTTGTTGATTTCCAGCCAGTTCTCCACGTCGTCACAGTTGCTTTGAATTCTAATCCTGTCCTCCAAAGCGCTTGCTGTCACGTGACCGGGATGTAGAGGTCATGTCCAGTGGTCAGAGCAGGAGTCAAAGGCCAGATGCCAGAGTTAAGGGTCAGAGCCAAAGTCAGAGGTCAGGAATTGAAGCTGAGGGTCAGATCTGGGTTACCTGGGATGAGGCAAGACAGGGCCAAGACAGAGGCAGGGCTGGAAGCAAGCAGGTGCCAGAGTGATCACAGCCATGGGAAAATGGTTTGAGTAGCCACCGAACTGTTGCTGCTGGCTCTTCCCACCAAACCGGTCAGGTAGCCAGTCAGGCAACCTGTTACAGGCCACCTGCACTCATTAGGTTATCCAGAGACTGGCTCTGCTGCAGGCCCCGATTCCTGACACTAGCAGCCCCTCCCAGGTTGGCATCAGCTGTAAACTGTATAAGCACGCTCTCCCCTCCATTATCCCCAGCACTAATGAAAACATTGATTAGTGCCAGACTCAGGACTGACCCTTGTGCGACCCCACTAGAAACATCCTCCCATTTGGGCAGAAAACCATTGATAACTACTCTTTTGAGGATGGTCCTTCAACCAGTTGTGTATCCACCTTATAGTAATTTAATCTAAACTGTATTTCCATAGTTTGCTTATGAGACTCTCCTGTGGGACTGTGTCAAAAGACTTACTAAAATCAAGATACATCACATCTACGGCTTCCCCCCAATTCACTAGGCCAGTAACTCTGTCAAAGAAGGAAATTAGGTTGGTTTGGCATGACGTGTTCTAGACAAAGCCATGCTGGCTATTCCTTCTAACTCTATTATCCTCTAGGTGCTTACAAACCGATTGTTTAGTCATTTGTTCCAGAATCTTTCCAGGTATCCAAGTTAGGCTAACTGGTCTATAACTTCCCAGGTCCTCTTTGTTCCCCTTTTTAATGTTCTCTGGGACCTCACCCGTCCTCCATGAGTTCTCAAAGATAATTGCTAATGGTTCTGAGATTGCTTCAGCTGGTTCCTTAAGTATCCTAGGATGAAAGTCATCAGGCCTCGCCCCATTGATTTGAATACATTTAATTTATCTAAATATTCTTTTAGCTGTTCTTTCCCTTATTGGGCTTGTGTTCCTTCTCCTTCTTGTGAATATTAATTGTGTTGAGTATCTGGTCATTGTTAACCTTTATAGAGAAGACTGAAGCAAAATAGGCATTCAACACCTCAGACTTTTTGATGTCTGTTATTAGCTCTCCTTCCCCACTAAGTAAAGGACCTACACTTCCCTTCATTTTTCTCTTGCTCCTAATGTATTTTAAGAACCTCTTTTGTTGCCCCTTGAGTCCTTTACTAGGGATAACTCATTTTGTGCCTTAGCCTTTCTGATTTTGTCTCTACACGCAGGTGCTATTCTTTTGTACTCCTCTTTAGCAATTTGTTCATGTTTCCCCTTCTTGTAAGATTCCTTTTTGATTTTCAGGTCATTAAAGAGCTACTGATAGAGCCATATTTGCTTCTTACTATTCTTCCAATCTTTCCTTCATATTGGGATAGTTTGCTGTTCTGCCTTAATATTATCTCCTTGTGAGACTGCCAGCTGTCCTGAACTCCTTTGTCCCTTAGATTTTCTTCCCACAGGACTTTACCCTACCAGTTCTCTGAGTTTGGTAAACTCGGCTTTTTTGAAGTCCGTTGTCCTTATTCTGCTGCTTTCACTCCTTCTTTTCCTTAGAGTCATGAAATTGGTCATTTCATGTTCACTTTCACCCCGACTGCCTTCCACATTCAGATTCCCTACCAATCCCTCCCTGCTGGTCAGAATCTAGTCTAAAACAGGTATCCCCCTGGAGGTCACTTCCTCCACTTTCTGAAACACCACAGGAACTTTGTGGCCGAGGCAGGGAGAAAATCCAGTTATCTAGAGCAGCATACAACTGATTTATCCATTCTCTTCATTTAAACCACAGCCTCCTTCACTCTGTGCTTTCCAACTTCTGCAACAAATGAATCTGAGTCCCAGTCCCCTTCCCCAGTGTCTGCATCCCTGGCTCCTCTGCAAGGTCCTTGCCCAGCCAGTCCCAGTCTCCTCCTAGCCCTCATGTGGCTCCTTCCCCAATCACAATCTTTTCCATGCCCCAAATCCCTGGCTCCTGGTCCCTCCCACCAGCTCCAGTCTCCATCCAAAGGATCTTGTGCAATCTAATTCCCTCCTCCCCACCCAGCTCTAGCTTTTCCCTTTATCCACCTTACTCTGAAAAATCTGGTGCTGGCCACAGTCAGAGACAGGATACTGGACTAGATGGGCCAGCTCCAAGTTGGAATCTGGCCAGGGCCTTGGGCCCAGAACCCCTGTTCTTGTGCAAAGGGCCCACAATGGTACTGTTGCAGGACAGCAACGCAAGCTTGGCCTCCAAGGTGCTTCCCGCCCTAGGGGGTCAGGGCTGCTGCGTTTGCTATGCAATTGCTTCCAGAGCATCCCAAGCAGGATTGTCCCTGCCCTCAGGGATCCAGAGCTCTTCATGAGGCACCAGCCCTTTGTCACAGGTTACATCGCGATTCCAGAGCCATTGACCATTATCTTTGAAAACTCCTGGCGATCAGGGAGGTCCCGGATGACTGGGAAAAGGCTAATGTAGTGCCCATCTTTAAAATAGGGAAGAAGGAGGATCCGGGGAACTACAAGCTAGTCAGCCTCACCTCAGTCCCTGGAAAAATCATGGAGCAGGTCCTCAAGGAATCAATTCTGATGCACTTAGAGGAGAGGAAAGTGATCAAGAACAGTCAGAGTGGATTCACCAAGGGCAAGTCATGCCTGACTAACCTAATTGCCTTCTATGATGAGATAACTGGCTCTGGGGATAAGGGGAAAGCAGTGAACTTGTTATTCCTTGACCTTAGCAAAGCTTCTGATACGGTCTCCCACAGTATTCTTGTCAGCAAGTTAAAGAAGTATGGGCTGGATGAATGGATGATAAGGTGGCTAGAAAGCTGGCTAGATCATTGGGCTCAACAGGTAGTGATCAATGGCTCCATGTCTAGTTGGCAGCCGGTATCAAGCGGAGTGCCCCAAGGGTCGGTCCTGGGGCCGGTTTTGTTCAATATCTTCATTAATGATCCAGCGGATGGCGTGGACTGCACCCTCAGCAAGTTTGCAGATGACACTAAATTGGGAGGAGTGGTAGATACACTGGAGGGTAGGGATAGAATACAGAGGGACCTAGACAAATTAGAGGATTGGGCCAAAAGAAATATGATGAGGTTCAACAAGGACAATTGCAGAGTCCTGCACTTAGGACGGAAGAATCCCATGCACCACTACAGACAAGGGACCAAGCGGCTAGGCAGCAGTTCTGCAGAAAAGGACCTAGGGGTTACAGTGGACAAGAAGCTGGATATGAGTCAACAGTGTGCCCTTGTTGCCAAGAAGGCTAATGGCATTTTGGGCTGTATAAGTAGGGGCATTGCCAGCAGATCGAGGGATGTGATCATTTCCCCTCTATTTGGCACTGGTGAGGCCTCATCTGGAGTACTGTGTCCAGTTTTGGGCCCCACACTACAAGAAGGATGTAGAAAAATTGGAAAGAGTCCAGCAGAGGGCAACAAAAATGATTAGGGGGCTGGAGCACATGACTTATGAGGAGAGGCTGAGGGAACTGGGATTGTTTAGTCTGCAGAAGAGAAGAATGAGGGGGGATTTGATAGCTGTTTCAACTTCCTGAAAGCAGGTTCCAAAGAGGATGGATTTAGACTGTTCTCAGTGGTACCTAATGACAGAACAAGGAGTAATGGTCTCAAGTTGCAATGGGGGAGGTCTAGGTTGGATATTAGGAAACACTATTTCACTAGGAGGGTGGTGAAGCACTGGAATGGGTTACCTAGGGAGGTGGTGGAATCTCCTTCCTTAAAGGTTTTTAAGGCCCAGCTTGACAAAGGCCTGGCTGGGATGATTTAATTGGGGATTGGTCCTGCTTTGAGCAGTGGGTGGGACTAGATGACCTCCTGAGATCCCTGCCAACCCTGATATTCTATGATTCTATCATCAAAATGACGGGAAGCCCCAGCTGAGACCAGGGGCCCGTTGTACACGGTGAAAGGCAGTCCCTGCCCCATGGGGCTCACAGTCTAAAAAGCCAAGGCAGACAAAAGCACCACTGCCAACCTCAAGAGAGCAACAATCATAAGTGAGATCAGGAGATTGACCAAAGAGATCAGGAGATTGGCCCCCAAAACCTTCCTACCTGTGTTTTTGGGGGGCTGTTTTTTGCCTATCCCCAGTGTGCAGGTGACAGCATTGCCCCCTCTCCCAGTTTTACTGGGTACAGTGATTTGGGCTCCCGCTGCAGGAGCTCTCACCCCATCAGTCCATCCACTGATCTGCCTCCCAACCTCCAAATCAAGCCTGTTCCCCCAAATCCCACATCAGTTCAGCCTCCTCCTCTCTGGGAGTCTTCAACCTCTATCCCAGGCCTGGGGGGAGGGACTGCAGCAGGGTCCCCTCCCCCGATCCAGGCTAGGAGATGGCTCCAAGGACTGTTCCCACTTGCACCCCTTCTTGGGGGTGCTGCAAGGAGAAGATCTGTCCTGTCCCTGCTGCTCTGCCTGCAGCAGCTGTGATTGGTTGCTCAGACCCAGGAGGCTGGCAAGTGGAGCAGGCAGCCAATCGGGGAGTGGGGGGGGGTCCCCAGATAGGGCTGAAATTCACCGGAGGAGCTTCCCCTGTCATGTCAGAGCTGTCTCCAGCCCTGGCCAAAATCCCATCACTCGCAGAGAAATCACGAGAGTTGGCAACACTGCAAATGGTGGGAGGGCAAAGTGAGGCACAGAGCCTGGAAGTGACTTGCCCCAGGTGACACAGCAGGGGTAGAATCCAGGTCTCCTGGTTCCCAGTCTGGTGCATGCTCACTGCCTAGACAGCCACCAGCCACATCTCCCTGCTGATGCAGGGGTCCTCCCCACCACCCCAGGGGATGACTTGGTCACATCCCTCTCCCCCCACATGCCGCCAGGATGACAGTTCTGAGCACAAAGCCCAAGCCAGCGCCTCACCTGCCCTGGAGCAGTCCTGCTGCCAACTGGGTGCGATCTCTGCCCTCTGCAGGTGCTGCCTTCCCAGCACATGGCTCTCCGTGAGCACAAGCCTTTGCAGCGAGTTTCTGGTGCGGTTCTTCCCTCCCGATTGCAGACACAATTCGTCAATTCTGCCTGTGCTTATTGTTCCTCCCACTCCGCTGATTCACTGGAGAGCGGAGGAGACCGTGACAAACAAGTTGGTACCAGAGGTGCAGTGGGGGTGGGCGCAGGTGGGGTGCACAGAGGGTGTGTGTGGTGGGGATAAATGAGGCGTTAGCCCGACAGGGCACAAAGGAACAGGGACTGAGAAGACGGGTCACCCATAGGCTGGGTAGGAGATGGGGAGATGGAAGGGAAGGGACAGGCCAAAGAGGGCATGGGATAGCGGGGGAGGAAGCAAGGGAGGTGATGGGGGTTGAGGGAGCCCGATGGCAGGTGGGGTCCAAAGGGGGAGAGGAGGGACCAAGGGCTGGGGGAGCTGCTGATGAGAGGTGGGGGAGGTTAGCAGGGGAGGGGGGCATGCCATACAGATGGTGAGCCCGATGCAAGAGGGCCCATGGTAACGCCAGGGGGATCACGCCACCTTAGCCCGGCTGTGCCTTTCCCAGCTTGACTTGGACAGTCCAGCCCCGGCCTGCCAGGGGGCCAGGGAGGGAACTGGGGCCGAAGGCCCCTGACAAGGCTAACCTGGCCCAGAATCTAGTACAGGCTGAGGGGGAAGGCCCTAGGGGATTACCCCACACATTGGAGCGCTTGGGGTCTGGAGCGTGAAGCACCTATGAGTTTGGGGGCTTTGGTTCACTGCCAGGTGCCGGTGGGGGTGGGGAGGCCAGTGCAGCCAGCCTGGACCCGGGGCTGCTCATCAAAGTGCAGCCTTGCACTCTGAGCGCTCGGCCTGTGCATCACAGAAGATGAGCCGGTGGGGAGAGATGGGCAGGGACAGGGCTGGCTTCTGTGCAAAGTGTGGGGCTGCTTGGAGAACACCAGGGCTCTGTTCATCTCACTCTGCCAGTCACGTAGCTGCAGAGGCAGGCACCCCACACACATATGCGCACCCACGGCACAGCACACACCCCATTTGCACACCTGCACGCACACACATGTTCATATGTGCACTCCCTCCTGGGCACGCCCGCTCCCCCACACTGCTGAGGTGCTAAGGAGGCTGCTCTCCAGGCCCCCTGGGGGAGGGGGAGACCCTGCAGGAACTGGGTGTTGTCCTTCACCCCAGCCTGCACAAGGAGACACAAAGGAGATGAGAGTCAGAGGACTGAGGTACTGCGGTGAACTTGTGCATTGCCCGTGCCACTGGGAAAGCAGTGCTGGGCCATGCACAGCCACGCCAGGGAGGTTCCCCGGGCTCAAACAAAGTCAGTGAATATCTTTTTGGGGTGAAGAGGTCAAGTAAGGGTCCTGGGGAGGTCAGGCACCCCCAGAGAGAAACGGGAGGGGAGCCCTTAAGGAGAGCTCGTAGGAGCTGTAGGCTACAGAAATCCATTCCCTCTAGGTGCAGCCAGCCAGCCTGGCACAACTCTCCCACCGATGAATGCTTGACCTGCCCAGCGTACAGAGCTCAGTGCAAACAGGCCTGCGCCGAGCGCTACTTAGACCGCCTCAGCTCTCCCTGTCACGCGTCCTAGCCGCAGGCCACACCACGCTCCCAGCTCCACCAGTGCAAATGCTGAACCTCTCCCAGGGCTTTTCCCATTCACAAAGAGCAACCGGAAGGGTTTAAACAGAGAATGGGAGCATACCGGAATTGGGTAAGAGCTCTTTAAATTGTCTGTGAGTCCTCCAGTGGTGCTCACTGGGTTCTATGTGTTGGAAGCTGACAGACCTGCCAGCGCAGCCGCGGGTGTGTAGCTCGGCCTGGCACATCTGGCGGCAATTTCTGGATTTGTTCTGGCTGCGTGCAACAGCAAGAACAAAACAAGGAGAATCAGAATCCACGTCTCAGGCAGGAGAGCAGGGCATGTGTCCCCTGGCCGGCTCCATGGTTCCGGACACAAACTGGCTGCTTGTCTCTCCAGCCTGCAGAGTCCAGGACTCCTCAGCCCTTAAAAGAGCAGGAGCCCTAGAGTCACAGCCGTCCCGGCTGGATTTCCATGGACATTGGATGGCTCCTTCCCTTCAGCTCGTTTGGAAACCCCAGCCTCTGTAGCTGTGCATGGGTTTAGCCTCGTCTGCTTTGAGGTCACGGCCCAAGGTGTCTGGCTGCAGGGGTGTTGGATGCTTCAGCGCTGGTTCCTCATTTGCATTTCGAGATTCCTCTTCTGCAGTATCACTTCCACCCACTGCGTCCTCCAGCCACGATAAAGCACAATCATTTCCCTTCACCAGAACGACATCACCGCCGGCGTCACGTTTAGGGCACTCTCACCCGTTACAGGCCCTTGTCATGGTCTAGATGGGCCCCGCCATTCTGCTGGGCACAAGCCTGATCCCAGCCCCGCAATGTCCTCCCCGCCGGCCCCTGCTTTATGTTCTTTATGCGGCTGCTTTACGTGAGCAGCGGAAGGATGGCCCGGGGATTAGAGCAAGCGCCTGTGACTTCACTCACCCAGCTGCAATTCCCTGCCGTGCCCCAAATTCCCTGTATGATTTAAGTCACTTAGCCTCTGGGCCTCAGTTCTCCAGCTGTAAAATGGGGGTAATAGCCCCGGCCTAGCTCACAGGGGGTGTGAGACGCACAGCTACTACAGTAACATGAGCCAGAGAAGTACCCAAGCTAGGAGATGAGGCCCCAAAATAAGTGGGGCTTCCTGCTCACTGTGGGTGCTTAGCACCAGCGTGGAAATGCAGGCTGCTTTTATTTAGCTGCCTAAATATGGACTGGGAGGGGCTGGACTTCGGGGCCCCCTCTCCGAACACTTCAACCCTCCTGCCTCTGCTACCACTCTAAAGCAAATCCACCGAGCTTCGGGATCGATGTTTCAGAATTCACAGGGGGTGCGTCTGGTTTTGTAGATAATCGCAGAAAAGGTGCCACACAGCACTGCAGGAATCTGTGTTCACCCCCCTCCCCCGCCATGCTCTTGTGAGTGGCTGCCCAGGAGGCTCTGCCAATCCCATTGATGCTTCTAGATTTAGAGGCTTCCTGGGATTTCTCCCACGGAATACTTAAACCCTAGACCTTACTCCAGGGAGGTGCAAGTTCTCCCCTTGGCTTTCAAGTGCCACCCTGGTGTCACAAGGATTCAGTCACACACAACAAGAAGCAGGAGAGGAGCCAAACTAAGCCCCATCCCCCCCAAAAACCTCTGCAGGTGAGTCACATGCCCCAAACGCCTCTCACAGCACCTGCCAGCAACGTCAGAGCACAACCATGCTGTTTGGATGAATGTTCCGGCCAGCAAATGACTCTACGAGCCTATTCCTCAGGCGTGAATTTGCCCCCAAATCCCCAGTGACTGTCCAGATAATTTGCTATTCTCTCTGCTTGGCTCTCCTTGGAGGCACTTTTGCCATCACTTTTAACGTGAGCGTGTTTGAATTAGCGCAGAGTCTCTTGCTCTTGGGGGCAGGAGGGCTCTCCGAGGAGCTGGTGTACATCAGCCCTCTCCATTAGCCAGGTCAGCACAACCGCTACCCCCAGCGAAGACAGGTGAAGGTCAGTGGGAGAAGAGAAAGGTAGAGAGTTCAGGGCCAATGTCACAGGGAGATCAAAGCAATGACGCAGCTCAGGCTGGCCGGCTGCTAACAGAAACCTTGTTTCTTTCCTGGGGATATCGGCAGGTGCAAGTAACCATTCAAGAAATGCCGTGAAACGGAAGAGGAAGTGGCTGGAGCTGAAAGAACCTCATTACAGCCCCTGACTGCGAAGAGCACAGGCCAGAATGTTCAGAAGAGCCCAGTTCCCATTTGGACGCCAAAACACGTGCTCAAAGCAGCTCAGCGGCTTGGGTGCTTAGCGCCTTGGAAAACCTGCCTCCAGCTGTGGGTGCTGCACCCTTGCAAATCTGGTCTGAGGGGCTCGGAAGCGGTGCCTCGGGCTTGTGTCTGGGGGTGCACTTCACAACGTCAGAGCTGTTTCCTACAGCCCCTGCGCAGAAATACCTCAAGCTACTTTTTCGTAGATTTAAACCTCTCCCCTTGGTGTGGCGGGGGTGGTGATCAATAACAGGATGTGAAATTGACAAGGGGGACGAGAGAGAGAAAGAGACAGAGAGGGAAAGGAAGTGGTGAGAAACCATTCACTTCCATTTCTGCTGCAACAGATCCTGCACCCACGCACTGCAGACCTGGTGTGAAGCGACATGGCTGCTTATCTGGCCTGGGATCGGCCGTGAGTCCTTATCAAAACACACAAACCCTCCCCTACTTTGCAATAATAAGGGGGGGATTGGCTGCGGAGGTGGGCTTTTAAAAAAATCTCCTCGTTTGTTCTGTCTCCCTGTGCAGAGATAGACCTGTTGGGGCAAACGGAGAAAACTGGGCCAAACAGCCACAGAATCGGCCTTGTTCCATGGGGCACAGTTCCATCCAATCTGTATTGCCCAATCCCACGGGAAAAGATCAACCATTAACAGGTGTAACGTGATGGCTGAATGTCTTGGGGGAAGAGCCGATTACGATCCTGGGGCGACCTCTTGCGTAGCACAGGCCACAGAATCTCACCCAGTGACTCCTGTATTCAGGCCAGGACTTCTGGGTGAGGCAGAGCTATTGGTGATTGTTAATTATTTGTATTACTGTGGTAGCGAGGCGCCCCGGTCCAGGACCAGGGTCCCCTTGTGCTAGACAATGTACAAACACAAAACTAACAGGGAATTTACAATGGCCCTATGTCAGTTGGTCAGCTCGCACCTTATTTCCTGTTTGAATTTGTCTAGCTTCTATTTCAAGCCATTGGCTCTTGCTCTGCCTTTCTCTGCTAGCTTGACGAGACCTCTACTATCAGAAACCTTTGCATCATATAGGTGCTTCTATACCATGATCAACTCTCCTCTGAATCTTTTCTTGGCTAAACTAAGTAGTTTGAACTTTGCAAGTAGGGCTGGCCAGACAATAAGAATTCCCTTGCATAAGAGGTTTTCCCATTTGGGTTAGTGAGAGATTTAGAAATTTTTCATGAAAAAACCAGAGCATGCCCCATGTAATTTGGGGAATCTGTCTATGTACAAAAAGAACAGGAGGACTTGTGGCACCTTAGAGACTAACAAATTTATTTCAGCATAAGCTTTTGTGGGCTCCAGCTCACTTCTTCGGATGCACGTAGCCCACAAAAGCTTATGCTGAAATAAATTTGTTAGTTTCTAAGGTGCCACAAGTACTCCTGTTCTTTTTGCGGATACAGACTAACACGGCTGCTACTCTGAAACTGGTCTATGTACAATGTATGAATTCTGGCTGATTTTCTGAAATTGCTGCATCATTAAATACCTCAGTGGCTAGCGAGTCAGCCATGAGCTGACAGGATCCTTGCCATGCATCAGCCATCCTGTCTGGAAGGAGCTTCAGAACAAACAAAAGAAGTTAACCTCATTGACTGGGCTCTGGCCAAACAATGGATATGCTAAGAAGGGTGCCTGAGTCAGAAGACACTGATCTGTAGGGAGGGGGGTTTGGAGCACTGGAAAAAGAAAGTGAGAGGAAGGATGGTGGCATGGTTAGGGCACTGGCCTAAGACTCAGAACCCAAGTTCACTCCTTGTTCACTTAGCTGCTCTATGCCTCGGTTTCCCCATCTGTAAAGATGGGGATGATAACACCCCTGTGAGGTAGGGAAAAATTGTGAGGATAGCTGATCTAGACAAAATAGAACACCTGAACCCCATTCCCTGCCTTAGTTTCCTCCCCACTCTTGAGTTTGGTCAGAGACCTCTTGGGTCCAGGATACACTCCTCCACTTCTCCTGCATGTGGCTTCCATGGGTGGCAGGCAGGTACCATAGGCTGGGGGAGGCTGTGCCTCCCCAAACAGCCAGGCGTTGCCCCATCCATGCTTTACCCTCAAGCTCCGCTCTCCTGCTTTCCACTCTGTGTGCAGCTCCAGTCTCCCAGTGCTGTGCTGCCCGCCCTCCTGGCTGTCTGGGACTGGGGGGGATAGCCTGGGGTGGGGGCCGGGATGGAGGGCAGCTCTGGGCTGGGTGGAAGGGTGCAGTCTTGGGCAGAAGGGGTGGGGTCTAGCCTCACCCAGCTGGTGGTTCACACGGTGCCCATGGTTGGCTTCTCTGGATCAAGAAGGAAGGTAGCGATAGAAGAGAGAGCATGTGCCATGTACAGGAGGGAGTTCTGTTGTTTTGTCTAGACCAGTGTATTTAAAGACAAGATTAATTCTGTTAGTAACTCTTACAAAGGCCTGGTCTACACTAAGAAGTTAGGTTGACCCAGTTACATTGCTCAGGGGTGTGAAACATTCACACTCCAAGCAACATAGGCCGGCTTAACTAACTCTGGGATAGACAGTGCTAGGCCAACAGAATAGGGATTGCCTATGCTGATGGGAAAACCCCTCCCGTCAGGATAGAGAGTGTCTACACTGCAGCACTGCAGCGATAATGTTCCAAGTGTGGACAAGCCCAAAGCCTGTGTGTTATGTGCTTCAATTATCACACGGCCCTGGAGAGGGAAAAGGTCAGTGCACCCACAAGGCTGGCACTCGTGGAAAGGGTGTGTGTAAGCTGCTGGGCTGCCTGGGGCAGGAGGGTCAGCACTGGGTCACAGGGGACCAGGCCAGCTGGACCCAGGGGCGGCTCTAGGCACCAGCTAAACAAGCTGGTGCCTAGGGCGGCAAAATGTAGGGGGCGGCATAAGGTCCCAGCTCATCCCGCCGCTGCCAGCTGAGGAGCGGCCCGTCCTCTGCAGCCGGGGCAGGACCGTGCTACCGGCTCCGCTTGGGGGAGAGGGATGGCCCTTACCGGTAGCGCGGCCCCGCCTGGCTGCAGAAGACGGGCCGCTCCTCCTCCGCTTGTTTGCGCCACAGCCACCCTCCCCCCGTGGCGGGGGGGGCTGAGCTCCGCCCCGCTCAGAGCCGCGGGGTCAGGGGGCGGGGCTGCGAGCTCCGGGCCGAGCGGCTCCTCCCCTCACCACGCGGCTCTGAGCGGGGAAGAGCTCAGCCCCCTCCGGAACCACGCGGCTGCAGCGCTGGGCAGGGCCGCTTCTCGAGGCGCGCGGTGAGCCGGGGGTAAGCAGCCGGGGCGGGGGGTTGGCTAAGGGGCAGGGAGTCCCGGGGACACTCAGGGGGCAGGGAGGGGGCACAGGTTCTGTGGGGGGGGCGGTCAGGGGCCAGGGAAGGGGGGTTGGATTGCGGGGGTCTCGGGGGGGGGGTTGTCAGGCACCCCCCGACCCCATTACCCCCCAGGCCCAGCCCTGACCCCCAGCTCCAAGCCCAGCCCCTCTGAGGTGGGCACCCCCCCAAACCCATCCTCCCCACCAGCCCTGACCCCCAGCTCCAAGCCCAGCCCCTCGGACCTGGGCACCCCCCCGGCCCCATCCCCCCCCCCACAGCTCTGATCCCCAGCTCCGAGCCCAGCCCCTCTGATCCGGACACCCCCCTCACCCCATTCCCCCCACAGCCCTGACCCCCAGCTCCGAGCCCAGCCCCTCTGAGCTGGGCACCCCCCGACACCATCTCCCTCACTCCAGACCCCCAGCTCCGAGCCCAGCCCCCGTTGAGCCGGGCACCCTCCGACCCCATCCCCCACAGCCCTGACCCTCATCTCCAAGCCCAGCCCCTTTGAGCTGGGCACCCTCTGACCCCATCCCCCCCACCCCAGACCCCCAGCTCTGAGGCGAGCCCCTCTGAGCCAGACAACCTCCGACCCCATCTCCCCACAGTCCTGAGCCCAGCCCCTGTGAGCCGAGCACCCCCCAGAGCCCAGCTCCCCACCCAGCCCTGGGCAACAGCAGCACCACCCCCAGGCGACAGTCCATTGGCACCAACCATCACCATCACCCAGCAACAGCCCATTATGTAATTGCAAATGTATACACACCAGTAAAGCATTTAATGTTTTTAAATAATGTATTTGGTGTATTTTCAAATTATTACAAATTAATTTTCACTAGTTATTTTTTACATTTCCAAATACATATTACTATAGTATTGCAACTTTTTTTTATGGAAGGGGCCCCCGAAATTGCTTTGCCCCAGACCCCCTGAATCTTCTGGGCGGCCCTACCCAGTGTGTGTGAGGAGCTGGGGAGGGAGGGAAACGGGGTCTCCTGGAGCCGAGCCCGGGCTGCGATGGCAGCGAGGGGCTCTTGGAGTGTATGAGGAGGTGAGCGGCCGGCTGGGTTCGTCGGTGCTGAGCAGGTAGCCCCGCAGTCGGAGATCCTTGCCTTCCCTCCTGCCGGGGCTGGGCCAGGGCACCGTGAGGTTGAAGAGCAGCAGGTCCGGGGGGCTCTCCAGGTCCTCGGCCGCCAGCACGTCGGGGGTGAGGGCGGTGAGCGCGAACTGATCCACCTTGGCCACCAGCAGTGCTGCAAAGCCCAGGGAGGGGGCCGTGTTCTTTGCGCCACCTCGTAGCCGCGCCACCACCTGGAAGTACTCCCGCTCCGTGCTGCCCAGCAGCTCCACCCGCATGGGGACAGAGTCGCAGCTGGGCCAGGGCTCGGCTGCAGTGTGCTGGTAGCGGATCCCACATTTGGGGGGAGCCCAGTGCTGGGGCAACAGGGGGTGTGAGTGGGGGGCACTGGTGGGCGGGGGGGGGCAGGCTCATGTCTGGGGGCGGGGGGACAGCCAAAAATTTTTTTGCTTGGGGCGGCAAAAAACCTAGAGCCGGCCCTGGCTGGACCATGAGGTTTCACTTCTGTAAAAGGGTCACGGACAGTCTGTGCCCAAGAAACGTGCCAGGGAGGCCAAAGAATGACAGTGCTGGAGCCTACGCACACCAAGGGACACTTTGGAGCACATAGGTCCAACATAGCGACCTGGTGAGCATCCAGCTGGGGGAAGCTGTACCAGGGTTGTGACACGGTGGCGGCGGGGAGAGATCAGCCTGGTAGCACGCAAGTGTTTTAAAAAGAGGATTTTGCAAGATCCTGAAAATGTGCTACTCTTGGACTGAAAGCCAAGAGCCGATTCATGAGTCTGCTCCGGGTACAGCCAGATGGCACGTAGAAGTTACAGACAGCCCAGGAAGGAGCAGCCTTTGAGCGTGGCGAGGTTTGTTCAGGAAGATGGAGCTGGTGTTTATGTCATGGTCCCACCATCTGGGGCAGGATGGTACACCTGCTCCAGAGCGGGCTCCAGAAAGGCCTCCACCTCTCCTACACGTGATCGAGGAGATGGGCTACGTACACAGCAATGAGGAGGGTTGGTTTCCAGCGAGACCCTGGCATCCTTTTCAGCATCCCTGCTTTGCAGGATCCAGTCCCCCTTCCTTTCATGTGACCTTCATAGCGAGGCGCCAAAAATCACTTCTCCTCAGGGCTTGTCGACACAGACTCTCTGCTTGTGGCAAAGCTGAGGTGTGACTCTGCCCCGAACTCACCTGCCGCAGGTGTGGACCCAGCTGATGCTTATTAACAATGAGTTAATGTTCTTGGATCTAATCCTCTTAAAAACAGGAGCAGACGAAAGCAGGTTCCCACCCTGGTAATGCGCATCAGCGGTGTCCCAGGGGCCAGGCTAGTGCAGGGCAGATTCACAACCTGGCTTGCCGCAAAGGACTTTTGTGTCATAGAATCATAGAATCTCAGGGTTGGAAGGGACCTCAGGAGGTCATCTAGTCCAACCCCCTGCTCAAAGCAGGACCAAACCCAACTAAATCATCCCAGCCAGGGCTTTGTCAAGCCTGACCTTAAAAACCTCTAAGGAAGGAGATTCCACTACCTCCCTAGGTAACCCATTCCAGTTCTTCACCACCCTACTAGTGAAAAAGTTTTTCCTAATATCCAGCCTAAACCTCCCCCTCTGCAACTTGAGACCATTACTCCTTGTTCTGTCATCTTCTACCACTGAGAACAGTCTAGATCCATCCTCTTTGGAACCCCCTTTCAGGTAGTTGAAAGCAGCTATCAAATCCCCCCTCACTCTTCTCTTCTGCAGACTAAACAATCCCAGTTCCCTCAGCCTCTCCTCATAAGTCATGTGCTCCAGCCCCCTAATCATTTTTGTTGCCCTCTGCTGGACTCTCTCCAATTATCCACATCCTTCTTGTAGTGTGGGGCCCAAAACTGGACACAGTACTCCAAATGAGGCCTCACCAGTGCTGAGTAGAGGGGAATGATCACATCCCTCGATCTGCTGGAAATGCCCCTACTTATACAACCCAAAATGCCATTAGTGTCAACTAGCCCATAGACTTTTCTTGTAGGCCACCTCAAGCTTCCAGCCCAGGGACCCTGCCTTAGGCTGCTAAGGACTGCACCTTACAATCCCTCGCTGCTTCCCTGAGCTACTCCTACCTTTCCTCTTCGCACTCCAGAAGTCTGACTCCTCAGCTCCCGTCTTCCCTGCCAGCTCCAGAAACACTTCCTCCAGGCCATGCTTAGCCTCCAGAGTCCTCCTCTGCGTTGCACCGTGCCTGTCTCTGCTGGGCCTGATGCTGCTCCCAGGCCGATTGGGCCCGCAGAGCCTGGTTAACCCTTCATTTACCAGTATGGGGTACACACCCATTACAGCCCCTGCCCCATGTGCCTGTGACAGTCACAACACAGCCGGGGTGTCCCCCCGGGCAGTTAGAGGGTGCAGAATGCTATAGAAATGCTGAGTCCTGACATTACCGATGGCTCCATGGGCAGAGCCCTGGCGCATCCAGCACCTGCTGGAGTGCTCTCTGCCAGAGGCGGTTCCAGGCCTCAGCACGCCAAGCGCGTGCTTGGGGCGGCATGCCGCGGGGGGGCGCTCTGCCGGTCGCCGGGAGGGCGGCAGGTGGCTCCGGTGGACCTCCTGCAGGTGTGCCTGCGGAGGGTCCGCTGGTCCCGCGGCTTCGGTGGAGCATCCGCAGGCATGCCTGCGGGAGGTCCACCGGAGCCGCGGGACCGGCGACCGGCAGAGTGCCCCCCGCGGCGTGCCGCCGTGCTTGGGGCGGCGAAATTGCTAGAGCCGCCCCTGCTCTCTGCACCAGCACGATGGCAATGGCTGTGAACAGCTCTGCAGGCAGCAGCTGCTCTGCACCTCTGCCTCCTGCTTCCCCCTTACCCTGGGGACCACGCAGAATGTTTGAGTGCAAGGTTGTGTCGAGTTTGTTCCCCAGAGATCTCCCAACCTGCGGGTGGCCAGGAGGCTCACAGCGCAATGGCTTAGAGAGTAGCCAGCTTGCAGGGAGGTCCCACCAGCGCGCAAGCCCTGAGACCTGCATGGCCCCCCCGGCAAGCCCCTCTGTTGCCATCAGTCACCAGAGTGACTCAGCTGTCCCAGCCTGCAGCCCACAGGGGAAATATCCTCCTCACCCAGCACATCCTGCCTGTGGCTGCGACCCACTGGGGAGCTGGGTGAGCGTGGGAAGGGGGTGAGGGGAAGGGCTTCTGTGGGTAGTGTCATGTGTGCAGCAAAGCAGCTTCGCTCTGCAGGGCCCTGTGCGCTCTGTCCGGCCTCCTGCCTGGCTGGGCTGGACTCGTGGGGCCAAGCACTGACCCTGCCCTGGGACCGCGCTCAGCCCAGAGGGGGACAGCCTCAGCGACGGCTGGTTCTGCACGGTGTCACCCAGAACTGCTGGCCCTGGGTGTGGAGGAGACACAGGACCTGGTTCTTCTCTCACTTACACTAGTGTCACTCCACTGACCGCAGTGGGGTTCCTCCTGATTTGCACCAGGGCGAGTGAGAGGGGAAGAGATCCAAGCTGAAGCTGTGGCTGCTGTTTCTAAGGGTCTGTCTATGCTGCGGTGTAAGCCCAGGGCTAGTGACCTTGAGCTGGCAGACCCCGGGGTTGTTAAACGAGGGCTGGAGCATCTGCACTTATTTGTAACCCCAGGTTAGGAATGGTTGAGCACTGGCTCCCAATCTGGGGCTCCAGCGTCTCCACTGGATGTGGGCCCAAGTCCGAACACCCCATCCCAGACTTCCTAGTGCCCCCCCAAACTGTGGCTGCTTGAGCCTTTTGTTCGTGGTGGGAAAACTCGACTGTCCACGAAACTTAACTGTCCAAGACAAAGAAAATGGGCCCATGGGATTGTGGGATACTTTTGACTGACTCCCAGAGCATGAGTCCAGTGGGGCTGTGTCTACACTGCAAAGCAATAGGGCTTGAACCCTGGGTCCTAGCTTGACTCAGGGTCAAACCCTCCAGCCCCATGGGGTCCTGGGTCTGAGCCCTGGGTTAATGCGGTTTGTGTGTAGACAGAAAGGGGATTAGGTCTGAGCCTGAGTTTGAACCCTGGGTGCACATTGCAGTGTAGACATACCCTAAGGGACATCTGATCACTTCCATACAATAGCAGCACCTGGGGCTAGACATCTGTAAGAGCTGCTTGTCCTGGGCTTGTGTGCTGGGGGGCATCCCATTATCACCCAGGGAGTGTGGTGTGAGAGAGAACGCTACTGACCCCTGCTGGACTATGTGGCTAAGCACCTGTGGAACAGACCTCGCAGACACCAGAGCTGGGTAGGGATGGGAGTGTGTTTTGGAGGTGACAGCTAATACCTCTGCCCACCGGTGATCTCAGCCCACCGGCCGTCTCGGGAGCTGGGTTGCTAACTGGCTGTCTTGGTCTCCATTGGGTTTCTACCCCACAGCTGGCAGGAAGAGGCACTCCGGTGTGTCCTAGGCCAATCTGTTGAGTGCAGAGTGTGTCTGGTGTCTGGGACAGGGTGGGGCTAGGAGAAGGGGGTTGATGGGGTGTCACACCTGGAATCCAGTTCCCAGCACTGCCCATTTCCGTCTCCGGGCTGGCGCTGGCAGGCCCATGCTGGGAGGCTGTTTCTGCCGTGGCACAGACTTTGCTCTCCTTGGGGTTTGGCCGGAGACTTTTCCCTGATGCACAATTACATTTTAAATAATGGGGTTAAAAGAACACAATTAAGGTTGCAAAGTCAGGCATTGAGAAGGTAGGAAATGCCATCATTAAGGTAACCCAGGCAGTTTTAATTCAGCTCCCATATACATATGCTTTCCAATCGTTAATTACATGCTCACATAGTATTTTTCCCACAGGACCCCTGGAGGATCTATTTAATCTAATCTATCCCAGATCTTCCTCCAGCTCTATGCAGTCCCCACAGACTATGCATGGGTCTGGTTTGCCTGGGATCCCCCTAAGCTGTTGATTTTATTTGACCTTTATTTTGAGGCTGCTGTGTCAGTAAATGGGAGTGAAAAGAGCTAGAAGCTGTAGTAGCTTCATATGCCACTAGAGGGGGTTTCTTCCCCGACTAAGAGATGCAGTGCACTGGCATTTTATCATGCTGGAGTTAATGTGAGAGCAAAGTTTGTCTCCGAGGCAGCCATGTGTTGATTGCTTTTCCGCTCCAGGCCCGTGCCCAAGGAAGTGCAGAACTACCGTCCTACATGTTATCTGGCTAATGATCCACCCTGGCCATTCCCGCCAGAGAGATGCCCTTTCCCGGGTAAATGCAGGAGGAGCAGGGCGGCCCGTGAATTACGGCAATCAGTAAAAAGGAAAGGAAAAGATCCAGAGTGACTAAGGGATCTCAGCCGATCCAGGGTGGAACCCGGCCCACCAAGGCTGGCTGATCGGCATGTTGGTCTGAGCTGTATTGGTGTGACAGGGAGCGTCTGTTCCTCTGGGTGTCATGAGCTGATAGCAGCACTCAGAATGTGTTACTGGCCATACCCAGATTTTGGAGATGTGGCAAAGTGTAACTCGCCCAGGGGACACTGTCACTGCACCAGGCAGCTTAGTCCACATGCCCTCCGTTCATGCCCCACCCCTGGTCTCCTTGGAGGTGCAAGAAAGTTCCATTCACTTTTTTATGGATCCCACCAGCCAGGAGAGGGAGTGTTGAAATCTGGGGAGAGAGGCTGCACTCACGGGCTCTCTGCCTCTCCCCCTTAGCAGCTTCCCAATGCACCTTTGTGTTTGTACAGTGCCTGGCACAATGGGGCCCAGGTCCATGCCTGGGGACCACAGGCACCACCACAATACAGATCAGAACCAAGAGCTCTAATAATGCATAGCCCAGATGCCACAGAGGAGGTGCCGGAGTGTGGAAGCCAATTTCAGCCAGGGCCATCAGAGAAACAGAAAGTCCTATGGATTCAAACAGAAATCAATGGCTCCATGTCTAGTTAGCAGCCGTTATCAAGTGGAGTGCCCCAATGGTCGGTCCTGGGGCCAGTTTTGTTCAATATCTTCATTAATGATCTGGCGGATGGCGTGGACTGCACCCTCAGCAAGTTTGCAGATGACACTAAACTTGGAGGAGTGGTAAATACGCTGGAGGGTAGGGATAGGAAACAGAGGGACCTAGACAAATTAGAGGATTGGGCCAAAAGAAATCTGATGAGGTTCAACAAGGACAAGTGCAGAGTCCTGCACTTAGGACGGAAGAATCCCATGCACCACTACAGACTAGGGACCAAGTGGCTAGGCAGCAGTTCTGCAGAAAAGGACCCTGGGGTTACAGTGGACAAGAAGCTGGATATGAGTCAACAGTGTGCCCTTGTTGCCAAGAAGGCTAATGGCATTTTGGGCTGTATAAGTAGGGGCATTGCCAGCAGATCGAGGGATGTGATCATTCCCCTCTATTCAGCACTGGTGAGGCCTCATCCGGAATATTGTGTCCAGTTTTGGGCCCCACACTACAAGAAGGATGTGGAAAAATTGGAAAGAGACCAGCGGAGGGCAACAAAAATGATTAGGGGGCTGGAGCACATGACTTATGAGGAGAGGCTGAGGGAACTGGGATTGTTTAGTCTGCAGAAGAGAAGAGTGAGGGGGGGATTTGATAGCTGCTTTCAACTACCTGATGGGGGGTTCCAAAGAGGATGGATCTAGACCAGGGGTTGGCACCCTACAGCACGTATGCCACCTTTGGCAGGCGAGCCGATTTTGCCTGGCACACGGCTGCCGTCCAGAGTCCCAGCCGCCAGCCCCGCTCAGCGTCCGGCCGGCCTGGGGTTCTTTTCACTCAACCGGCAGAAGGCTGAGCGGGGCTGGTGGCCAGGACCCCAGACCGGCGGCAGGCATGCCCCCCCCCCCCGGCTCCCTCCTCACCGCGCTCGAGTTCTGCAGCTCCTGGGAGTGTGAGCAACCGGGGTGCGGGGCCTTGAGCCTACTGCGGGAGGGGTGGCAGCAGCAGCTCACATTCCTGGGAGCTGCAGAGCCTGAGCGCAGCGAGGCGGGAGCCGGGGGGCACACGGGGGCCGCTGTCCACATGCATCCACTGCAGGAGCCCCCCAGGGGGGGCACCGTGCTGCAGCCCGAGCAGGCACACCCCCCGGTTCCCCCCTCACCGTGCTACTGACCTGCTCAGGTTCTGCGGCTCCCGGGGGCCACTGGGGTGAGGTGGGGAGGGCTTGCGGGGGGTCTGTGCACCCTCCAAGGGAGTTCAGGGGGCAGGGAGTGGGGAACCTGGTCTGGGGAGCAGCCCTGGGCACAGCTGGCCCCTGGGCAGGCAAGGGGGAGGGAGGGCGCAAGGTGGAAGTTTTGCCTAGGAAGCAAAATATCCTTGCACCAGCCCTGTCCCAGGGAGTGAGTGCACCCCAGGTTAAGTACCACTGCACTAAACTGATAAGATCTGTGTTTTAATTTAATTTGAAATGAAGCTTCTTAAACATTTTTAAAAACTTGTTTACTTTACATACAGTTTATAGACTTATAGAGAGAGACCTTCTAAAAACATTAAAATGTATTATCGGCACGCGAAACCTTAAATTAGAGTGAATAAATGAAGACTCGGCACACCACTTCTGAAAGGTTGCCGACCCCTGATCTAGACTGTTCTCAGATGGTACCAGATGACAGAACAAGGAGCAATGGTCTCAAGTTGCAGTGTGGGAGGTCTAGGTTGGCTATTAGGACAGGGGGAGCAGAGGACTCAGGGGGCCTGCGGGCTTCAGCGGTGGGGGGCCCCCCGCTTCAGCGGTAATTCGGCGGCGGGGGGTCCCTTTGCTCCGGGATCCACTGCAGAAGTGCCCCGAAGACCCGCGGTAGGGCCCCCCACCGCCGAATTACCGCCGAAGCGGGAACCGCCACCAAAGTGCAGCCAGGTCTTCAGCGGTAATTCGGCAGCAGGGGATCCCTGCCGAAGACCCAGCTGCACTTCGGCAGCGGGGGGTCCTTCCACCCCGGAGCAGAAGGACCCCCCGCTGCCGAAGACCTGGAGTGGAAGAAGCTCTGGGGGCCCGGGCCCTTGTGACGATGCGGTTCTGGCGGGACCCAACTGAGAGTGCCAATTCAGGACCAATTGCTCAAACAGGGCAGCCACAGCCCTAGCCAGGGGTTTTTCCACCTCTAAGGCAAACCAAACCAGCCAGACAAAGAGGACTTTGGTTTCACCTCACTGGCAAACCACAAGTCACACAAGCAAATTCCTTAGAACTCCAGTTTCCCAGTATCACCACCAGTCCCACTCATCCTGGGAATGACTGGTTATGAAAACCAACACCCCAGTAAAAGAAAAAGGTTCTCTCGATCCCAAAGGACCAAGCCCCAGACCCAGGTCAATATACACATCAGATCTTACCCACAAATCATGCTGTTGCCAATCCTTTAGAATCTAAAATCTAAAGGTTTATTCATAAAGGGAAAAAGGTAGAGATGAGAGCTAGAATTGGTTAAATGGAATCAATTACATACAGTAATGGCAAAGTTCTTAGTTCAGGCTTGTAGCAGTGATGGCATAAACTGCAGGTTCAAATCAAGTCTCTGGAACATCCCCCGCTGGGATGGGTCATTCAGTCCTTTGTGCAGAGCTTCAGGTTGTAGCAAAGTCCCTCCAGAGGTAGAAGCAGGATTGAAGACAAGATGGAGATGAGGCATCAGCCTTATATAGGCTTTTCCAGGTGTAAGAACCTCTTTGTCCTTACTGTGGAAAATTACAGCAAAATGGAGTCTGGAGTCACATGGGCCAGTCCCTGCATACTTTGCTGAGTCACAAGGTGTGTCTGCCTTCTCTCCATGAGTCAATTGTGTAGCTGATGGTCCTTAATGGGCCATCAAGCAGGCTAGGCAGAGCTAACACCAACTTGTCTGTGGTGTCACCCAGAAGCAGAGCACAATACAAAATACAGACAGTACAGAGCCAATTCTTATAACTTCAACTACAAAATGATACACAGACATACAGACAGCATAATCATAACCAGCAACCCATAACCTGGTCTTAGACACCTTATATGACCCCCTTTACCCCAGATTTGGTGCCACTACAGGACCTTGGTTGCAACCCATATTCTATATGGTCCCAATTTATATCAATAATGTCACAGCCCCACGAGAGTTTTCCGGGGCCCTCGGAGCGAGTGAAGGACCCCGTTCCAGGGCCCCCGAAAAACTCTCGTGGGGGCCCCTGCGGGGCCCAGGGCCTGGGGCAAATTGCCCCCCCCCTTGGGAAGCCCTATATTAGGAAAAACTTTTTCACTAGGAGTGTGGTGAAGCACTGGAATGGGTTACCTAGGGAGGTGGTGGAATCTTCTTCCTTAGAGATTTTTAAGGTCAGGCTTGACAAAGCCCTGGCTGGGATGATTTAGTTGGTGTTGGTCCTGCTTTGAGCAGGGGGTTGGACTAGATACCTCCTGAGGTCCCTTCCAACCCTGATATTCTATGATTCTATGAGTGTCAGTTTGTGGGGGGAGGGATTTGCCCCTCCCCTTGTTTTAAAAATGTTCTATTTCATTTAATTTTTTGTTTGAAACTTGTCTCCCCACAAGAGCTGCCCCATCCAGCTTTTCCCAGGATCTCCCCTTTGTCCAGGCGCTAGGGTGATCAGACAGCAAGTGTGAAAAATCGGGACAGGGGGTGGGGGTAATAGGAGCTTATATAAGAAAAAGAGCCAAAAATCAGGACTGTCCTTATAAAATCGTGACATCTGGTCACCCTTCCAGGCACTCAGCACATGCTGCCAGCTGGCCTGTGTTCTGGGCTCAGCAGCATCCTGGATGTCTTGGTTGTTTGTACCTTAGAGCCCTAGTCCCAGCTCAAACCTGATCCTTTGAGGGTCGCTCCTCTCTGATCATCACAGCCAGGACCCTCCCCGTGCCTCCCATGCTGTCTGGAAAGGCCCTGACTGTTGCAGGGTGCAGCCATGGGGCAGCCCCGGGGCAGTCGCCAGCTGGTCCTTAGCCTTTTCTGTTCCATCCCCTGCCGCCACTGCTCAGTGCCTGCGGAGAGTGAGTGGAGAGGAGGAGCATTCAGATCCTGACTTAGGGCCCAGGACTAGAGCCCCGCAGTCCCTGTGGGCCCCACGAGGGATGATCCAGCTTTGAGAGAGCTGGGATGATCACACAGGCCTCACTAGATGGCATCATGCCCTTCCCAAGAGCCCTGCTCCATCCCCCTGGGCAGGTGGGGGCGGCATCTCCCCAGGCAGTGGTGAGCTGGAGCGGGTTCCCACCAGTTCCCAAGAATCGGTTGCTAAAATTAGACCACCGTGGAGAACCGGTTGTTAAAGGGCCAGGGGGTGGGCAAAGAACTCTGGTCCGTGGGCTGGACCATCCTGTTGCTCCCAGGATCGTCAGCTGGGGAGGCTGAGGTTCCCCTGGCCCCTCCCCCACCCCCAGCTGCAGTGTGGCCAGCTGAGCTCCTGAGACGTCCTGCTGCTTTGAGCTGCAGGCAAGGTAAGGGGTGTGGGGGGGCTGCAAGCTCCAGGGCCGCTGGTGGGGGGAATTTTCCCCAGGCCCTGCAGGGGCCCCCGGTCCCACGAGTATGTCTCCCCCCGCCCCGGCCCCTCCCCCGCTTCCCCCCCTTAAATCACAACTTTTTATAGGGAACCGGTTGTTAAGATTTTGGCAGCTCATCACTGTCCCCAGGGCTTCCTTGTGCCCTGGGCTGTGCTGGCCCCAGTGTGGGGGGTGGAGCTGGGCAGAGGCAATAAGCAGGTTCCCTGGGGGATGGGACGGGATGGTTGGTGGAACAGCTGCAGGGAACGCCACTGGGGGAACGTGGGTTGGCAGCTTCCAGGGGTGAGCGAGGGGAGAGGATTTGCCTAGGGGGCATAGGGGGGAAGCTGCCAAAGACCCTTCTCCCAGTTCTCCTGGTGCCCTGTGGCCTGAGCCTAGTGGATGGGCACCCGCCCAGCAGCCTCACTGAGGGGCCATCAGCAGTGCTGCCCAGCAAGTGGGCGGCATGAACGCGTCTTCCTGAGCAGTGACTCTGAGTGCCAGGGCCAAGGAAGCACCTGGCCGATCCCAGCCAAACACTGCCTTGGAGCAGGGCTGCTCTCTTGCTGGGCAGGGGGAGGCGAGATCCCCCCCTTCACTGCCCTTCACACCCAAGTCCCCGGGGAGAGTGATGGTGCCAAGGTGTTTGGGAATTGTCCGTTTTTGTGCTGTCTCAAGCTATTCAGAGGTGAGTGCTGGCATAGCTATTGGAATGAGTCAAGTGGCCCATGCACCGGCCAGCTCGGCCCACTCTGAGCAGCAAGAAACCCCTTGGGGTCCCTGGTCTCTGTTCACCCGGGGACACACCTGACCCAAAGCCCGAGCCATGAGCTGCTCCAACCCCCATGAGCCGCCCAGCCTCCCTCCATCCTGTTGCCTTTCCCCCCTCATCTCAGGTAGCAGCAGCCAGCAACCCTGCAGCCTCTACCCTCTGAGGCCAGCTCTATTCACCCTGCCCCAGCTGTGCAAACAAGCCCTGGCTGGCGGCCACACACATCTGACTGCTCTCGTCTAGACGAGGCCGTGGCCCATGCTCCCTGGCCCCTGCTGAACTGCACCTGGGTACCTGCCCCTCCCTGCATTGGGCCCGCGGCACTTGGTGAGCCGCCTTCATCATTAAGGCAGTGGAAACAACATGTCCCCAGCGTGGCCAGCCCTGTATAGTCTAGGACTACCCTGCATGTTCCCAGGGATGTCTCGAGACATGTGCATTAGCCTCCCCAGTGCCTCCTAGTGGTAGTGTCCTCTCCTGTCGGTGAAGTGGCGCCCAAAGAGATATGGCTCCAGCTTCTTCAGGGCCCACACCATGGCCAGGCATTCCTTCTCGATGGCCGCGTAGCTCTGCTCCCGGGGTAGCAACTTCTTGCTCAGGTACACGATGGGGTGTCTCTCCCCCTTTTCATCCTCCTGCATCAACACCGCCCCCAGGCCCGTGTCTGAGGCGTCGGTAAACACCATAAAGGGCATGTCAAAGTTTGGGTTTGCCAGAACTGGGCCTCTGAGCAGAGCCTCCTTCAGCGCCTGGAGAGCCTCCTGGCACTGCTCGGTCCAGACCACCTTGTCTGGCTTCCCCTTCTTGCACAGCTCAGTGATGGGGGCAGCTATGGCACTAAAGTGGGGCACGAACCTCCGATAATACCCCGCCATCCCGATAAAGGCCTGGACCTGCTTTTTGGTCTGGGGAGCGGGCCAGTCTCTGATCGCCTCCACCTTGGCCGGTTCCGGCTTTAGGCAGCCGCTCCCCACCCGATGGCCCAGGTAAGATACTTCAGCCATCCCCACCTTACACTTCTCAGCCTTGACGGTTAACCCCGCCTCCCGGAGTCGGTCCAGCACTTGTCTAACCTGGAACACGTGGTCCTCCCAGGTCTGGCTGAAGACGCAGATGTCATCAATATACGCCACAGCAAAACTCTCCATCCCCCTCAGTAGCTGATCCACCAGGCGCTGGAAGGTGGCCGGCGCTCCCTTGAGGCCGAAGGGCAGGGTCAGAAACTCGTAGAGCCCCAGGGGAGTGATGAAGGCCGATTTCAGCCCGGCATCTGCGTCCAGCGGCACTTGCCAGTAGCCCTTTGTAAGATCCATGGTGGTGAGGTACCGAGCGCCTCCTAGCTTGTCTAGGAGCTCATCAGGCCTTGGCATGGGGTAGGCATCAGATACGGTGATGGCATTGAGCTTTCGATAGTCCACGCAGAACCGGATCGACCCGTCCTTCTTGGGGACCAGCACCACTGGGGAGGCCCAGGGGCTGGCGGACGGCTGGATCACCCCTAAAGCCAGCATGTCCCTGACCTCCCTTTCCAGGTCCTGGGCAGTCTTCCCGGTAACCCGAAAAGGGGAGCAGCGTATCGGGGTGTGTGTCCCAGTCTCCACCCGGTGGACAGTTAAATTAGTGCGCCCAGGCTGGTTGGAAAACAACTGTCGGTACAGTTGCAGCACCCCTCTGATCTCAGCATGCTGAGCCGGGGTCAGCTGATCTGAGAGGGGAATCGCCTCCAGGGGGGAACCAGCCTTTGTCCCTGGGAATAGATCCACTAGAGGGTCATCCCCCGGCTCCTCCCAGTGGCCACACACGGCCAACACCATATTCCCCCGGTCATAATATGGCTTCATCATATTCACATGGTACACCCGGCAGTGATGAGCCCGGTTCGACAGCTCCACCACATAGTTTACCTCATTTAGTTGCTTGACAACCTTAAAGGGCCCTTCCCAGGCAGCCTGGAGTTTGTTTTTCCTCACGGGGATGAGAACCATCACTTGGTCCCCGGTGGCGAAGGCGCGGGCCCGCGCCGTGCGGTCGTACCAGACCTTCTGCTTCCTCTGGGCTCGGGCCAGATTCTCCCTGGCCAGGCCCATGAGCTCGGTAAGTCTTTCCCGGAAGGTCAGGACATACTCCACCACCGACTCGCCATCGGGAGCGGCCTTCCCCTCCCATTCGTCTCTCAGCAGGTCCAGGGGCCCCCTTACCCGCCTTCCATATAGCAGTTCGAACGGCGAAAACCCAGTAGACTCCTGGGGTACCTCCCTGTATGCAAACAGCAGGTGAGGTAAGTACTTGTCCCAGTCCTGTGGGTGCTGGTGCATGAATGTTTTTAGCATCATCTTTAGCGTCCCGTTGAACCTCTCCACCAGCCCGTTGGTCTGGGGGTGGTACGCCGATGCCCAGCTGGGTCGGACCCCACATTTCTCCCACAGGGACTGGAGCAGGTCCGACATGAAGTTGGACCCCTGGTCCGTTAAGATTTCCTTGGGGAACCCCACCCGGCTGAAAATGGTCATCAGCGCATCCGCCACGGTGGCTGCTTCGGTAGAGGACAAGGCCACCGCCTCGGGGTATCGAGTGGCGAAATCTACCACCACCAAGATGTATTTCTTTCCTGACCGGGTCGCCTTGCTGAGAGGCCCCACCATGTCCATGGCCACCTTCTGGAAAGGCTCTTCTATGATGGGCAAAGGCCTCAGAGCTGCTTTCCCCTTGTCCCGGGCCTTCCCCACCCGCTGGCAGGGGTCACAGGATTGGCAGTACTGCCGGACATGGGTAAAGACCCCAGGCCAGTAAAAGTTCTGTAGCAGCCTCTGCCTGGTGCGCCGGATTCCCTGGTGCCCTGCGAGGGGGATGTCATGGGCCAGGTACAAGAGCTTGTGGCGAAACTTCTGGGGAACCACCAGCTGCCTCCTAATCCCCCATGACTCCACCTCCCCGGGGGGAGCCCATTCTCGGTACAGGAACCCCTTCTCCCACAGGAACCTCTCCTTGCAACCTCTCCTCATGGTCTGCGCTGCATTGAGGTCAGCCCGGTCCCTGGGCTTCTGCAAGGAGGGATCCTTCTGCACCTCGGCCTGGAACTCAGCAGCTGGGACAGGGATGGGGCCCTGCTCTCTCTCACCGGCTGGGTCTGAGGCCGCAGCCTCTCTGGGTCGTGTCTCTGGGCATTCCCTCCCCACCAGGCACTTGGGCAGAGTACTTTCCCCGTTGTCAGGGTGCAGAGCCCTGCGCCGACTCTGACTACGGGTCACAATCAGGGTACCCCGGGTATTGCCGGGCCAGGTCTCGAGGTCCCCCCCCATTAGCACCTCTGTGGGCAAATGGGAGTGCACTCCCACATCCTTGGGGCCCTCCTTGACCCCCCACTTCAGGTGCACCCTCGCCACGGGCACCTTGAATGGGGTCCCGCTCACGCCCATCAGGGACAGGTAGGTATCAGGCACCATCCGATTTAGGCCCACCACCTCGGGCTGGGCCAGCGTCACCTCTGCGCCTGTGTCCCAGTACCCAGTGACCTTCTTCCCATCCACCTCCAGGGGAACCAGGCACTGTTTCCGGAGGGGCAGCCCCATGGCCACCCTGTAGCAGAACCTTGTGTCCGGAGCATCCAGCCCCCCAGGGGCGCTGACCTGGGGCCCTCCTCCCTCCTTCCCAGGTGGGACGCTGCCAGCCCCCCTCTCCTGGCCACGTTGCCCCTCCTCCGATTGGGTCTGTACCCAGTCAACCCTCGGCGGGTTAGGTCTGCTCGGTCTGTCTCTGAGCTTGGGGCACTGGGCCCGTATGTGGCCTTGTTGGCCACAGTGAAAGCAGCCCATGTCTCGTGGGTCCCCTCGAGGGGGTCGGGTGGATCTGACGCTGGACGTTCCCCTTTTGTGGGGGTTCTCCATAGGGCCCCGCTGGGACGTCCCGTGGTGACTCTCTCTCTGCGTTGAGGCAGGCCTGCCCCCTCGAGACTCCTCCCTGCCATCCCCTGCCCGACTGTCCACATATTGGTCGGCCAGCTGGCCGGCATGCTGCGGGTTCTCCGGCTTCTGGTCCATCAACCATTGCTTCAGGTCGGATGGGCACTGCTCATACAGGTGCTCCAGTACGAACAGGTCAAGCAGGTCCTCTCTGGTTTGGGCCCCGGCTGTCCACTTGCGGGCGTACCCCTGCGCCCGGTTGACCAGTTGCAGGTATGTGCCCTCCCGGGTCTTACGTTGGCCCCGGAACCTCTTCCGGTACATCTCCGGGGTCAGCCCAAACTCACGGAGCAGGGCCTCTTTGAACAGGTTGTAGTCCCGCGCCTCCGTCCCTTTCATTCGGCTGTACACCTCCACGGCGGTGGAGTCCAGTAAGGGGGTGAGGCGCCGGATCCTGTCTGCAGGGTCAACCTGGTGCAGCTCACAGGCATTCTCAAAGGCCGTCAGGAAGGTGTCTATGTCCTCCCCCTCCTTACGCGGGGCCAGGAAGTTCGTATCGAAGCTCTTAGAAGGCTTGGGCCCCCCCTCACTCACCGCAGCCGGGGCCTCCCTGTTGTTCAGTTGGGCCATGGCCAGCTCATGGTTGCGCTGCTGCTCCTTCTCCCTTGCCTCGAATTCACGCTGCCTCTGCCGGTCCTCCATCTCCATCTCTTTCAGTTTGATCTCTCTCTCCAAGTCCAGCCGCCTGCGCTCCACGGAGGCCGAGCGTCGCCGGGATGACCCCCTGCTGGCCGGGGGGGTCACGGTGCCCTCGGTAGTTGGGCTCCTCCTCCTCCCCCTTCCCCTAGGCCTAGGGGTGGGAGGTCTCGGGATGCCCTCAGCAGCCGGCTGACCACTCCCAGTGGGTACAGACACTGGTGTCTGCGCTGCATCTGCCGGGCTGCTTCCCTCAGAGACCGGGTCCGGTTCATTGACTCGGTCTCTCTCCTCCAGCCGGGCAATCAGCTGGGCCTTGGTGAGCTTCCCATAGTGCAGCCCCCTCTGCTTGCACAGCTCCACCAGCTCCCACTTGCGCTTCTGGGAATACATCTTCCTGCTGGCCGCTCGCAGGCCGGGGTGCTCGCCGCTCCCCACGGGTTCCAGGGGGACCCCTAGTGTGCCAGTCCTTGAGGTCACCACCCCTCTGCCAGGGTCGAGCTGCAGACTCCTCTGCCCCTGGGATCGCTTGCTGTGATCCCCCGGGGGACCCTGTTACTGCAAAGTCCTTCTCTCTGGTCACACTCGCCCGGGGGTGAATCGCCCCTTCGTTTTACTGCTCCCCAGTCACTTACTGCAGGAAGCGCCGTCCGTGGGGTGCAGTCGATCCCACCGCTGCCACCAGTTGTCACGGAGTGTGGGGGAGTCCGGCCCTGCACCCCTCTTCCTGGTCTCACAGTGACTCTCAGCCAGCGAGTAAAACAGAAGGTTTATTGAACAACAGGAATACAGGATACAGCCCAGCTTGGGTTCAGAGCCAGGACCCCCAATCTGGCCTTTCTGGGGGGTTCAGGGTGCTTAGATCCCAGCCTAGGATCCCCTGAGACCCACCACCCAGCTTCCAAACCGAAAAAACTGATTCCACTTTCCCCCCTCCCTTTGTCTAGCTACAGCCAGAGGTGAGACCTCCCCTTCCCCAGGCCAGGCTCATGTTACAGCTGCATACCTGTCTCCGCCTACCAAGCACACAGACGGTCCCTGCTCTCACCTACCAACCCCACAAACCTCCCTATTCCATCACACTGTCCCACCCCAGCGTTCCTCCTGTCTGACAATCAGGCCTCGCAACTGAAGACTGCAGGGTCAGGCCTCTGGGGAAAATTCTCTCCTTTCCCTTTGGAGTAAGAAGGCGCTTGTCCCACTCCTCCTAATCCTGAAACTGGATCTGGAGTCCCAGGACCAGGACTAGGAAAGGAGCAACTCGGTTTTCCAAATGGGGATTAGCAGGGAGATCTGCAAAGATATCCGTGCATAGGGACAGAGTCTGCTCTGGGTGACGACAGCACAGACACTCCGGATTGCTGGAAAATAAACATTTTCAATATTGGGGATTTTGTTTCTTGCCTTTTTCTTCCCTGTTTTGCTGCTGACCACGATAGAACGAGTGGGGTCTGTCTAACGCTTTCTTGGCTTTCCCCATATGGCATGCTGCCGCTTTGTAACAGCGGAGGATGTTTGGAAAATTCACAGAGTTTCATTTTTCTGTTGTCCATGTGGTAAAAGTTCTGAAGCTGGAGATTTTTTGAAAAAGTTACAAAGTGCGGGAAAGGAGGCGGGTGTGTGACCAAAAACCCAGAGAGGGAAACCCGCCCCCACTACCAGCAGATTTGGACTTTTATCTGTCTGTCCCACAACACATGAACAAAGGGACAATGTGGATTGAAACTGAAAGGTGGGAAAAGGAAATCCTTTTTTCACACAATGTAGGACAGCCTGTGGAACTCACTGCCACAGGAAGTCACTTAAGGCCAAGAATGTAGCCAGATTGCAAAAGGGACTGGAGATGTACATGGATAATGAGACTATCCAGAGCTATCGAAGTTAATGTTAACAAACATTCTGGAAGGGGTGTTGAACCTCCTGCGTCGAGGGTTACGCCATCATATGGGGGCAGATTATCGTGCTACTGTGAGATTTTTCTGCCTCCCTCTGAAGCAGCTGGTGCTGGCCACCATCAGAGCCAGCTGGACCTTGGGTCTGACCCAGTCTGGCAATGCCCATTGTACCATCCTCCCCACTGCTGCCAGCAGCAGATGGCAGATCTCCCTGCCATCCATCCCTCTCAGCCTCCAAACCAGCCAGCATGTGACACAAGCCACCCCTGGGGGAGACTGCGGGCCGTGACGCAGACACACGGGCACCATGTGGTCACCGATGGGTCCTTGAAATGCCAGCATGCTCCCTCACCCTCCTCCATGCCTGAGATCAAGGTGTTGCCACCTACTCCCCCTTCCCCCTTCAGAGCTGCTCAGAGGGAGAAGGTGGCAGAGCCAGCCCTCAAATGCTGGACACCATCTCCTGCCTGCTCTGCTCTCAGCTGTGTATTGGCTCCTTGCTGCCCTCTCTGCTCCTTGTAGTGGGTAGCAAAGAAGGGCACGGGCCCTGGGGTCTCTTGCTCCTCGCTCAGCCCCTGGGGAAGTGCCGGAGGGTGCATTGCTGCAGGGTTCCAGTGTGCAGTGCAGCAGAGGAGAGGGGGAAAGGTGGGGGGAGAGCTGTCCCATGCAGGACCCCCGGGCCTGGAGGAAGAAATATACCCACCTAATCCTAGTTAGTGGGAGCGAGTGTCTCTGTGGCCTGAGCACAGGCCTGGGAGTCAGGAGACCAGCTCTGCCAGTGCCCCCTGTGTGGCTGTGGATGGGCCTGTGCACCTCAGTTTACTCATCTATAAAATGGGGGTGATCATACTAAGCCCCCGGGGGTGTGAGGCTTACCCGCTCATTTGGGTATCTCCTTGGCATCCGAGCCAGTCGCCTGAAAGGCCTTGTGCTGGCACGGGCACTGTAAGGCAAGGAGGCCTGTGTGGGGTGGCCAGGGATGCTGCCAGCAGGAAGTGAGAGGAATGCCCAGCCTGCAGGTGTGGGGGGGTGACATCCCTGGGCACATGGGAAGAGCCCAACTCTCCGTCCCCTCCCAGGATGCAGAGTGCCATGGTTACCAGGCATTGGCGGACGCCCCCGTCCTGCTAGTTCCTCTTCTGCTGCATCCTGCGGCTGTGGGGAGAGGAGCAGGGCGGGCCCAGGCGGGACTCCACAGGGGCCAGCTCAGACTTGATTGCCAGAGAGGCGAGGCAGGAGTGAGCATGCACCACCAGCACTAGCGTCACCAGGAGAGCCCCTGCCGGAGCGCCGACCAGGGAGTGCCAGCCAGGGAAGGTAACTGAGTCGCCCCTGCCTCGGCGACCCCGAGCAGGGAGCATGGGGGCTGGGCCTGGCTCCTCGGGGGAAGTATCAGTTCTGACTCTGAGCTTGGTCATGGAATGAGCCAAGCCCTGTCAGGTCAGGCTTTGGCTGGGCTGAGCTGGGCTAGGTGGGCACGTGGGGCACTGGGACAGCCTGCCACTAGGCTCCTGTTCCCGGTGGGAATGGACAGTCTCAGGGCACGGCTCAGGGACTGCAAAGTGCTGCTGAGCCTTAAAGCAACCAAGCTGGCACAATGCCCCCTTGGTGCCCATTCACACCACTCCCTCGGTGCCACCCTGCCCCATGCGCCTGCGGAGTGGCATGCTGGGAAAGAGCCCAGGCATCATCCCTGCTGGGTTTGGCTGTGCTGGTCTCCACTGGGGACCCTGCTGGCCCTGGGAGGCTGGCGGCACTTCCGGGCACAGGGCCCCTGCCCCTGGGCTGTGCTGGGGAGTTTGGCACCAGGGGATTTTTCCTGTTGCTGGGGGTGAACCTGGCGCTGGGCCATGCAGGGAGGAGAGCGTGCCCTGTCATCACCAGGAGCGTGGAGAGCCAGAGGGACCAGGCATGGGGGGTACCATTCTGCACCGTGTGTGTGCCCCGCTGGAACCAGGGCAAAAGCGTCACGTGACACTCTGCGCCAGCCCAGCATGGCCCCTCTCAGCCTGGCCAGGGGGCAGCGATGCCCGGCCCACAAGCCCTGCCAGCTCAGGGGGGCGTGACTCCTGGGGGAGACCAGCTTGGCCCTTAGCTGGCTTGCTGGGTGTGGACTCCCCCTGACTCACCAAGCCGTGGTTTGCCTGGCAGCGGGGCCGCATGCTGCAGGGGCTGGGTCCCCACTGCCCAGCACCTTGGCTGGTCCTTACAGCGAGCTCCAGCAGGTGCAAAGTGCTGCCAGGCACAAGGAGAACGTTTCACACGCTTGGCACGGCTGTACATGAGGCAGGCCCAGGGAGCTTGCCTGGCAGTTGCAGCATCCTGCTCTTGGGTCCATCTCTCTGCCTAGGGACACCAGAGGAGGCAGCGTGGCCTAGTGGATAGACTGGGAATCAGGGTGCCTGGGTTCTATTCCTGGCTCTGGCAATGGCCACCTGGGGTGCCCCGGGCAAGTTACTTTGCGCCCTGTGCCTCGGTTTCCCCATCCTAGCCTCCTTTGTGGAGCACTTTGAAAGCTATGGATGAGAAGCGCTAGGGACCGCATAGGCCCTCAAAGGGTTAAAGCGGCTGCTGTATCACAGCAACCCAGGAGCAGGTTCTGCCAGGCTGATGCCCTGGAGCTAGTGCTGGGTGTCAGGCCCACAGCCTAGGCAGTGTTCATGCCTGATGCAGCTCTATCCCTCCCCCCGCCCCAGGGCACTGCAGATTATACAGCATCCGGCGCCTGAGCCTGTCAGAGAGGAGGGACCTGGGATCCACCCCCCGCTGGCTCCACACACTGCCTGGCTCCCCAGCTAGGCCATGCATTTCCCTTTGCCCCATATGCTTTGCTGGATGGAGGAGCCTGGCCCCGGGAATGGCTCTGCTCCCTTACCGGCCTTCGCAGGGCCCAGTGCACAGTCCGGGAGAGGGGAGCGGGCAGGACTGTGCTACATGGACTGGCCAGCGTGGGAAGGGGGCTTGGCAGTAGTCGCTGGCTCCCCTAAGGACCCGGTGGCAGAGCAGGGCGAGCTTCCGTAGTGTAATCCTCCAGGAGGTGCCGGATGGGAGCCTGGTCCCTTCCATGCCCTGGCACTGAGAGTCTGGGCACATGCGTGTCCGAACAGGGCCTCCAACCCAGGGAGAGTCCATCCCTCCAAGTGCATCCCCTGCCTGCGAATGGTGCCGCCAGCTTCCGCCCCGCCTGGGGCTAGGCCTGTGCCATCCCTACTGGGCGCAGCCCTGGGGGAAGCCCAGGCCAGCTGCCGTGTGAGGGGCTGGTGTTGGCATGGGTGAGTGGCCCCAGGAGGTATCAGAGGCAGCTACTGATGCACAGGAGAGGAGCGAGCCCTTTGGATGTGCAGGAGGGGCTCACGTCATTGGTCATTATGTCCCCACTGGGGCAGCTGCCTGCCTTCCACCATGGCTTGGTTCTCACCAGCATTTCTGCCGTGTCCTTGTCTGTGTCTGTCTCTCCCTGCCGGCCTGGCCCCCTCTGACTCAGCACGACGCTACTAATCCCAAGCGCTGAACATCTCCCGAGCAGCTCCTCCCTGGGCCCAAGCTAAGCGGGGTTCTCCCCGATGGGCAGGTGGAGATGCAAGTCACAGCATGAGTGAGTCACTTACAGACCAGAGCGAGCCCCTGGCTCCGAGTCCCCTGGTCTGACTCCTGGGCACGGCAGGCCGGGCCAGTTCATTCAAACCCTGCTCAGCAGAGCATCTTTCCCAGCTGGCGGCTGCTTGGTGGCCTGGCTGTTGTGAGCGGGTCAGGCAATCGCAGCGCAGTTCCTAAGTGTCCTCCCCCCGCAACCTACCAGCACCATGCCCAGGAACTGGCGCTCCCAGCTCTGGCCACCGCTGCTTTCAGTTACACCCAGGGCTGCTCAGGGGTTCCCACCCCCAGCTGTGGCGGCTTTTGCTGCTTTGTGGGAAACGTGATGACTCAGCAGCCCCTGACTTTCCCGGCCGGGTTCCAGCTGCTGGGTGGAGAAGCCTCCCGAGATTGTTTTTGGGTCAGGCACAGCTTGAGGTTTTGGTGGAGGTGGTGGGGGACAGGAAGGGAAGTTCTGGCTTCTGCAGCCCGTGCAGGCTCTCCCAGCACCCAGCCTGCGCGGCAGCAATGGAGCCATGCAGCTAGTGGTGCATTGCACCCGGCTCAGCCCTAATGAGAGGTTTGTTCACTCCTGTATGGACGGCTGCAGCTGCCGGCCACAGCCCTATGGTGCCGGGGACTGGGCCAGGACTGACCCTGGCTCCACGTCGGGGCACGTCCATGTCAGGGTGCAGCTCTGAGTGAGTGGCTTGAGCTGATCTCCAGAACGGACCTGATCCAGACCCCCTGAGCTCTGGGATGGCTCCGATCCAGAGCTCAAACTCCCCACAGCAGGAGCGTTTGGACCCAAGGGTTTGGTTCTGGGAGGCGGAGTTTGGAGTCAGGGAATCAGATCCGGCCTGTTCCTGCCCTCAGTGGGGATGGGATGGGTGGCAGCTCCACCTGGGCAGTCTGACACCCCTCCATTTGCATGATTCTTCCCTGCCCTCGCTGGTTGCTCCTGCATGTGTAATAATCATAGATTCATAAATTCTAGGACTGGATCATGAGACACGCAGGAGGGCTGGGGAAGACTGGTGCCCAGGGGACACTGACTAATACCCCAGGGGCTGGTACCCACTCACCTCCCTGGTTGTCATTACGATTCTTTGGGCAGGCTTCTCTCCCTTGATTTCCAGGTCAGCAGAGCAGCCGGTTCTGTTCCTGCAGCTGCCTGACATCATGTTGCCTTTGCTGCTCCATCCCCTGCGCCCTCTTTAGACCCTGACTTTAGCAGTCTCGAGCCGTTTCCGGGGCTCCGCACATCTGCCTGGCTGAGCAAAGCCTAGGCCGATGGTGTTTCTCTGATCAGGGCCGGCTCCAGACCCCAGCGCGCCAAGCGCGCGCTTGGGGCGGAATTTTGCTGGCAGGGCAGCAGGCGGCTCCGGCGGATCTTCCTCAGTCATGCCTGCGGGAGGTCCACCGGAACCGCGGGACCAGCGGAACCTCCGCAGGCACGTCTGCAAGAGGTCCCCTGGAGCCGCGGGACCGGCGACCGCCAGAGCGCGCCCCGCGGCGCACCGCCCTGCTTGGGGCGGCGGGATTCCTAGAGCCGCCCCTGTCTCTGATTGCACTGCCCTGTTGATTTGGGGGGAAACAGGAAAAGCCCTTTGCTCCTTGCACTCCCTGCTGAGAGCCGCCTAGCAGCTGTGGGGCAGAGAGAAGAGCTATGTTCAGCCAGGTGAGAAAGGTCATTCCTTCCTCCCGCCTAGCGCTGCCTCCCCAAGGCCTGCTCCCTCTGCCCAACCCTTCCAAGCCAGGGTGAAGAAAGGTACTTTGGAGGGGAAAAGAGGTGCAGGGAGTCCCTGAAATGCAGCGGGGTGGGAGGGTGGCAGACAGGGAGCTTGTGAGGGTGGATGGAGGAATGCAAGGAGGGGGCTGAAGCTGTGAATGGGGGGGGCAGAGGAATAGGAGGGGGATCGAGGGGAGCTACCGAGACTCAGTGGGGCTGGGAGATAGCCAGCACCAGGCTGGGAAGGGGTCTCAGCAGTTCCTACCCGCTCCCTGGTGCCACGGCAGCCGTGCCAGCCCCTCCAGGTCCCACTCTCGCCTCCCTCCTCCCCCCCCCCCGGGCATGCATGAGTTTATATGGGCGAAGCCCCCACAATATTTCCACTGTGGAGGTGCTAATCCTTCCTGCTCCCCCTGGCCCTGGCCAGGAGCCCCTGGTGTGTGCAGTGAGCTCAGGTGCCAAGCTGCAAAGCGTGCAGCCCTCTGGTTTATCTGCTTCTCACAGAGTCCCGCCCACTGCCCTTTCTTCACTCGGGGCACCATGCCAGTCAGTGCCCAGTCCTTAGCCAGCTCACCTGGGTTCTAGTGGCTAGAGCACTAGGCTGGGGCTCAGGAGACCAGGGCTGTATTCCCAGCTCTGCTGGGTGACCTTGAGCATGTCACGTGCCCTTCCTATGTCTCAGTTTCCCCATCTGTAAAATGGGGTTAATGATACTGACCTCCCTTGTAAAGCACTTTAAGGTATATAGATGAAAAGATTACACGAGCTAGGGATTATTAATTATTATATGAGTTGCCTTGCCCCTGGCCCTCTGTTATAGCATGGAAACCTCGGTTAGCTTTGGAGGTGTCTTCTTTCTCCTCAGCTGCCATTTCATTTAAGTCTTGTGTATGCTGGTTGTCTTGTGAGAGCGTAGGCCATGCTGTGCCTAAGACCGACTGCTTAGGAGAGGTTTAGGTAGAAAACCTGCACCCCACCTGTCAAGGTTCCTTCCTCACTCTGAACTTTAGGGTACAGATGTAGGGTCCTGCATGAGAACCTCTAAGCTTAATTACCAACTTAGATCTGGTTTTACTGCCACCACCCAAATCCTTTAAGAGTTATTTGGGAACCTCTGTCTACCTTCCCACACAGACTATCTTCCTCCCAGTACCCTTGAGAGACTTCTCCACCAAGTTCCTGGTGAACACAGATCCAAAACCTTGGATCTTAAACAAGGAGAAATTAACAATTCCCCCTCCTTTCCCTCCCACACCACCACCAATTCCTGGTGAGTGCAGATCCAACCCCCTTGGATCTTAAAACAAGGAAAAATCAATCAGGTTCTTAAAAAGGCGGCTTTTAATTAAAGAAAGAAAGGTAAAAATCATCTCTGTAAAATCAGGATGGAAAATAACTTTACAGGGTAATCAGATTCATAGAGCCCAGAGGAACCCCCTCTAGCCTTAGGTTCAAAGTTACAGCAAACAGAAGTAAAGCCTCTTAGCAAAAAGGAACATTTACAAGTTGAGAAAACAAAGATAAAACTAACACCCTTGCCTGGCTGTTACTTACAAGTTTGAAATATGAGAGACTGGTTCAGAAAGATTTGGAGAACATGGATTGATGTCTGGTCCCTCTTAGTCCCAAGAGGGAACAACCCCAAAACAGAGCACACAAACAAAAGCCTCCTCCCTGCCCCCAAGATCTGAAAGTATCTTGTCCCCTTATTGGTCCTTTGGGTCATGTGTCAGCCAGGTTACCTGAGCTTCTTAACCCTTTACAGGTAAAAGGATTTTGGTGTCTCTGGCCAGGAGGGATTTTATAGTATTGTACACAGGAGGGCTGTTCCCTTCCCTTTATAGTTATGACACCATCAGACAATGAGCATTTCTCCATGGGCTGCTTCTGCACCCAGAGAAACAGAACCAGCCACTGCAGTAGTGCCCTCCAGTGCCTCGAATCTCAGTAACATCACCCAGATTTTTAAACCATCTGTTTCAATCATCTGTAGCGCCCCTCTCCACCTGGTTACCTCCTTTAATGCCAATCCGCTTACAGGTTTTGATGGACAGGTCTGGGTTCTTTTGGATCCCCCCCCCCACCCACTCAGCAGGGTGTATCTTTTTTCTTTATTTTTTCCTATGAAATTATTTGGCAGTGCCTCCACCTCCCTCGCTCCTTCTGGGCAGGGTCACCAGGGCAGCTTGGGTGGAAAATTCTACCTACAGAGTAATCCCCACTTACTTGCCAGATAGTTGGAGACTTCTAAGAAATAACACAAACAAACACAATAATTATATTAAACAGGAGACAAATACAACATAACGGGGTGAAACACTATTTTTAGGGTCAGCGGTGCCCACACTGAAAATACCTGTGACTTGATGTAACAAGTGTAAAATTAATGTCCTGTTGGTAGGCGTGCTTTGCTGGGGCCCTTGATGACCTATACAATTCTTCTCTGCAGTAGTTTAGCAGCGTGGCTGGCTGGGTTCAGTACAGCCCAAAGGACCCACAAGTGGGAGGAGGTGGTGAATCCCTCCACAGGTGTAATATGCAGCAGGTTATAAAATCCTCAAACCCTCACTCCCTGGCTTGAGGACACAGTTAGGGAGCAGGGGAGTCCCCAAAACAAATTCCCTGACTAACTAACTAAAAGCTGGTGCACTCACATGAATGATCCTCCATGAATGATCCTCAGGTTCAAAGATGACGCTGGACTCCTCAGTCACTGCAGACAGGGCCGCTGCAACCATTTAGGCGACCTAGGCGGTCGCCTAGGGCACTGGGATTTGGGGGGCGCCATTTTCTTCAGCAGTGACCACAGCAGCCTGATCTTTGGCCGCCCCGGTCGCTGCCGGCATTTAGGCGGAGGGAGCTGGGGCAGAGGAGCATGGGGAGGGCCGCCTGCAGCAAGTAAAGGGGGGTTGGCACGCAGGGGAACTCCCCACCCCAGCTCACCCCTGTCCCGCCTCCTCCCCAAGCATGCCAGAGCTGCTTCACTTCTCCTGCCTCCCAGGCTTGTGGCGCCAATCAGCTTAGGCGCCGCAAGCCTGGGGGGCAGGAGAAGTGAAGCAGCTCTGGCGTGCTCGGGGAGGAGGCGAGGCAGGGGTGAGCTGCTTCACTTCTCCCACCTCCCAGGCTTGCAGCGCCAATCAGCTTTCATTAGGCGCCGCAAGCCTGGGAGGCGGGAGAAGTGAAGCAGCGATGGCATGCTCGGGGTGCTTGTGCTCGGAGCAGGGGTGAGCTGGAGTGGGAGGGGTGCCTCAGGGCGGAGGGTGGGGAGCTGCCGCAAGGGGGCACCTCAGGGCGGGGGCACGGCAGGGGGCACAAGGTGGAAGTTTCGCCTAGGGCGCAAAACATCCTTGCACCGGCCCTGACTGCAGAGGGGCTGCTGTCTGCTGGTAGGGATCCTCCTCAGGCAGCAACCAGGCTGTGTCAGTCCTAGGATTTCCCCTCACCACAAAGGGGTGCAGCGCTCAAGGTGTAGGTTATACAACTACACAAACATCCAAACTGTAGCCTTCTAGGCCAGCCTCCAGTCACACACTCTGCAGGCAGCTTCCCAGGACTAGCAGACCTGACCATGTGGTGACTGGTCTCACCTAGGGAGCTGGAGGGTGAACCCAGCCTGGCTGGGGAAATTTCCCAGCAAATGCTACAAATTGGGAATCACCAGTGGGGAAGGAAAAACCCAGCTGAGGGATCTGCTGTCAGGTCCCTAGAGGCCTGTTCTCAGGGGAAACCCGCATGCAGGCCTGGGACTCTCCAGCTCCCCCGCACAGTCAGTCCTGCCCTTGCCCAGGCTGGCCCCAGACTGACTCCAAAATGGCTCCTCCCTGGAAGGGCCTGTCACTCCCTATTGGTTGCCAGGCAGACTCTGAGTCTGCCTTGGTTCCCCCTCCCTACCAGAGACAGTGCCTCCCCCTGAGCTGCCAGCAGACAGAGTCCCAGGAATCTATGTCATCTCCTTGGTGGTTACACATCTCTGACACCATTAACAACACCTGGGTAGTGGAAAAGGTCTTTAATGTTCTGAACTTTAATGTGTGCCCTAGTCAGGCCAGCCTCAAAGCGTGTTGTGAGTAAACGCCTGAGCATGCGTCGCTGTGACTCAGTCACATGACTCACGAGGGATTTTACAAACACTGGGGATTTGAGGATCTCAAAAGCATGTGATTCACCAGGGATGCTGCTATTTGCAACTTGCTAGCCAATCAGGGAGAAGACACAACAGTAACAATCCCTAGCTCTTATCTAGCACTTTTTATCAGGAGATATCAAAGCTCTTCACAAAGGTCAGTATCATTATCCCGGTTTTACAGATGGGGAAACTGAGGTACCAAGCAGGCCTGTGGCAGAGCCAGGAACAGACCCACATGATAGCCAATACTTAGGTGACCAAATTCACAACACACAGAGTTACTGTGGCTGTTATTTATGTTCTGGTAGCAGCTGGAGGTCCCATATTCAGGTCAGATTCCCCATGAGGCCAGGCACTGTACAGGCATAGGCAAAGGAGACCCCCCAGAGCTTACAATTTGACTAGAAGAGGCAGATAAGGTACTTTACAAAGAGAGCAATTGGGCTGGCGGGTGGCAAATGGGATATTAGGGTCTTGTTTGAATTTTTAAAATGGGGGGTCATTGTGAACTAATAGGGCATAGTGGAGCATAGCTGCCTCATAGTGCCTCCTTCTGCTCAAGTGTGGCACACTCCGCCTCCATTTCCTCCCCCAAGGGGGTGGGTCTCCTCAGCTCTCCTCACAGTACTCTGTGCTAGAGAGGCAGCTTAGCCCTCTGGCCATGTCACAAACAAATCTGACCCCTTCCAGGGTAGCAAAAAGTCCAGCCTAGGAATCCTCACAAACAAGGAGGTTCTTCTACGCTTCAGAGGCTTCCTTTCAGCCCACCCTCTAGGCCCTGTTCCCAGCCCCTTTCTGGGCTATCTTTGAGAGTCCTTCTGGTTCCAGTATAGAGCACTGAGCTACTAGGCTGGCTCCACTGGACCACTGTTCTCACCCCTGCTAGCCTCTGGTCCTTGCAGCCTTCCCTGCTCCAGTTAAAAGCACTGCTTCCCCTAGACTAGAGTACCCAGCCTCCTGCAGACCCCCACAAACCTGCCCACTCCCTGGGATTCCCCTCCTTAGGCTGGCTTGCTGAGCTCAGCCCCTTTATAAAGCCCAGGTCCGCCTCACCTGATCACCTGACCCCCTTAGGCTGGGAAGCAGCTAATTAATTATGGCACAGGTGTGGCTGGCCCCATCTCCCCTTGAAGGGAGGAGGAGAAGAAGCAATTTGTTGGAAAGTTTGATCTGCTGGAGCTGTTCCAGCTCTTAGTTGCCTGGGACTGACCCCAATCCTAGCTTCATACCGGTGGCTAAGGAAGGGCTGGATCCCTTTCTAACACATCACTGGAAATCAGGGGCTGCTTGCTAAGTGTAAGCAGGGGAATGGTCCTGCTATTGTGGGGAACTTTCCTGGCTTCCGCACTACCCTGGTGAAATGGGCTAGCGGAAGGATCTGAGTCCTCGCTCCCACTTCCTTTACCCAGAGGCGCCCCTGCCCTCGAGGGCTCCCCTTCCACTGTCCTGTCTGGCAGAGTCCTTGTAACCCCAACAAGGCTGGGCCCAGGATTCTTGGGGGGCTCAGCCCCCAATCCTGCTGTGGTCACCTAGGACAGGGGTTATGGTGTCCCTACTACAGGGTGCTCTCTCTGCACTAGACACTTCCCTGACCCACCGATCATTTCATGCAATTTAAAGCAAACACAAGTTATTTAATCAACAATTAATTTAAAAAAGAATAAGGAAAAATGGGAAAGGTTAAAGGAAAACACATCATCCTGCTCTGTGGCCGAGAACATCACAAACAGTGTCTCTGGAATGTCAGGGCAATTCACAGTCTGTTCCTTGTAGGTCCCAGGCCTCCTTCTTAGGCCCTGGCTGTGCTGCAGGGATGCTGGGGGTTGGACACTTGCTCTGGTGGTGGCCTCACACCTCTGGGTTTAGGGCTTGATCTGTCCCCCTTTTATGAATGATGTACTGGCCCTGATGGGAGTGAAGTCAGGTAGGAAGGAGGGTTTGTGGGCCCAGAATGCACATCTCTGTGGGTGGGTTAGTGAGAGTGGGGCAGAGTGTGGGGCAGGTGCCTGGGCCTGGTGAACGCTGCAGGGGTCTGTGCTCTGGTTTAGCTGTAACTGGGAGAGGGGATCCCAAATCAGCTGGAGACAAGGCCTATGGCTTAATTCTAGCCTGCCCTCTGAGCCCTCAGCTGCTGCTACCCAGGAGAAAAGACACTGGGAGATCTGGTGTCGGGGAGGGGGGCGTCTGTAGACTCCACTCAGTATCCCCTGGGAAGCATTAACCCCTTCATGCCAAGAATGCCTGGGCTGTTCTACAGGTCAGTGTAATCCCTGGGGTGTCCATCCCTCCCTTGCTCCGTCTGTCTGGCTGTCACTCCCTCTCCTTCTTTAGTCACATGGTGCTAGCCCTAGGGCCCCATGGGGTTAGGCAATGAGACGTTCCCTGTCCCAAGCAGCTTACAGTCTGCCCACGATTGCTGGCCTGGTTCCTCAGCATGGGGTTTGGCTGAAGGGGGGGATGCTGTATTCTCTGGGACTGTGCGGCAGCATTTGAAACCCTGGGAGCGGATTCCAGTGAGCAATTACAGGTTTAGGGTCTATCTTCACCAGAGGGAAGCCAGGCTCTTACCCGGATGTTTCCCCCTCCTGTCCCCACACACAGTCTTCTCACCCGAGGGTGCTGGTGCTTTACACCTGGCCTAGGGGGCCTGGGCAAAGTCTGCAGTGAAGACAGACCCATAACCTGTGGGTGGGCGATAGAGATTTACCCACGGTCTGTGGCTTGTTCTTCTCCCTGCAGATCTTCGAGAGGAGCACCCCGCAGCTTCTGAGCCAAGGAGCCCCCATAAACCCCAGCCTCCCATTGTACCCACACTTCAGCTTTGGGCTGCATGCTCCACAATCCAACTAGCCATTGCACTATCCAAGCGACACGAGCCCTGGTGGCCTCCTGCCTGTTCTGCAAAGGCCCCTATGGGGGCACAGAAGGAGCCACGCAGTGCAGCTGGGTCAGTGCTGTCCCTTTCCACTGAATGATCAGGGATTAGCCGCTGTGTCAGGAACCTGTGATCCAGTGATTTGATCTGCATTATCCTGCACCCCTGTAATGTACAGGCACCATGCCCCACTAAATCCAGCGTGACTCCACCTGTGTCAGTGGGAGGTGGAGAGGGTCGGGTCTGTAAAGGTGCATCTTTGTCCTGAGGGACTCCGTTCAGCTAAGAAGGTTTCTTGCTCTTGCTTGGTCCATTGCCTGCCTGCCCAGGGAGAATGGTGCCCAGTACTGGATGCTATCAAGTGGGGCTTGCAAAGTGGGAGAGACCTGGTGGGTAGGGGATGAACCACTCAAAGCCAGGCTTGTGAATTCCATCCAACTCAGTGAGAGATTAGCAGAGCAGCAAGTGCCCCGGCATGACCTAGCCAGCTCCCTCCACTGGCTCCGTGCTGCTAGGACATCAGGGTTCAGTTGTTAGTACATGTCCCTCTCTGACTCAGCCCCCTGGATCTGCACTCCCCCCTGGCCTGCAGGGGATCCTCCCTGCAGCCGAGTGACCTGGCGTGGCAAGAGCAGCGTGTTCCCAGCTGGCTGAGCTGTGCGCATCTCAGACCTGGGGGATTCCATCCAGTCCAGCAGGGAGAGAGTTAGAAAAGCTGAGCCTAGTGGATTCAGGGGCAAGTACAGCTGTCTAGTGCTTTACTGGGGTGGGACCTATTCCAGTGGGAGGAGCACGGCCTAGTGGTTAAGCCATGGGGGATGGGGGAACGGTCAGGACTCCTGGTTTCTATTCCCAGCCTTGCTGTGTAGCCTGGAGCAAGTTGCTTCACACGTGCGTGCGTGTCTGTTTGCCCAGTTGTGAACTGGGGGTGGTGATCGGTCCCTGTCTCCCCGGGGCTGAACTCCTTAGTCTCTGAAGTGCTCTGAGCTCCGGCTCCCAGGGAGAGGCGGGAGCATTTGAGTTGTGGCAGAGGGGAGGACGTTTGAGAGGAGCTGGGCCTCCCCTCCAGACGGGAGGGGACAGGCTGGGCCCGCCGCTGGCGAGGAGAGCTCAAACTGCGGCCAGGGGAAGCATCTCCATCAAGCCAAGCGAGGCAGGTACGGCCCAGACCACACAGGTCATGACCTCAGCTAATGAACTAGTCCCCCACTTTTCAGGGGCCTGGAATTTCCTGCTGTGCTCAAAGACAGTGGGGCCCCACCCTTTGCTCCGTGGCTGCCCTGGGGGAAAGGCACCTGCTTTGTTTCCTCATGGAGTCACACCCTTGTAACGTCACCTTCGGAGAAGGGGAAAACCCAGGGGCAGGGAGCAAGCCATAGAGGTTTCAGTGCAGAGCGGATTCACCTCCTCGCGAGATCCAGGAGCAGCAGAGTGATGCCAGCACCCACAGTCCAGCATGCTGCCTCCAGACAGGTCAGCCACTGCATCCCCTGCCTGATTTACAGCATCCTCCTCTAGTCCAGATCTCCGGCTCCCCCCACCATGCATACAGCTCTGCACTACCTCCCCCTAGTCCAGTCAGGGGCTCTCCAGACAGCTGGGCTGCTGCCCCTCACCCCTACCCATGGGCCCCTCACCTATCCCAGCCCTGGGCTCCCCACTCAGCTCTGTCTCTCCCCCTCAATCCTGGCCCTATTCAAGCCCCAGGCTGCCCACGCCGCTCACCCCTGTTCCTCTTCTCCCTCCCTCGAGGCACCCCTCGCTATTGCTGTGGCTCCAAGGGTGCCCCCGTGCCCCACCCCTGTGGGCCACCTTGCTGCGTGCCCCATGTTCCCGCCACACAAACCTGTCAAGCGACATCAGGCTCGACAGCAAGGCGAAAAGTATCTGTGCGAACGTCGCAGGGCACTGGATGAGCCGAAATCCCCTAACCACGTGAGGTTGACGACCGTGCCGTTTCCAAGGAAAATTTAAAGCCAAACCTCTCCTGGCTGCGACCAGGGTGTGCTGGAAAGGGGCCTTTCTAAACAGCCTCTGACTCAGCCAGCCGGCTCCAGCAGCCAGCCCAAACCCCGGCCAATGGAAAGAGACTCCAGCCCCTTGCCTGCCTGCCAGCACCCAGCCCTCCCCGTGACTTCCTACTGCCCTGCACATGGGGCCAAACCACGTACAGGGATCGCTTTGCTTCAGGCCACGTGTCCTCTGCTTTAGGAACAGATCCCTGCCTACTGGAGGAGCCTGCTCGCACTAGCGCTGGCCACACACCTGGGGGTGGAGGGGGGGAGGGGGGAGTCGTTCTGCAAGCACGGGGGCGTCTTGGCTTTTCCTGGGGCTTCAATGTGCACTTGGTGTTTGTAGAGAAACGACTGGGGAAGCAAAATACAAACCAGAAAGACAATTTTCCTTTAATTGTTCCCTGTGAATGGTTAACTGTGGGCAGGGCCTGTGCAAGGATGTTTCGCGCCCTAGGCGAAACTTCCACCATGAGCCCCTGCCCTGAGGCGCCCCCCCCAACCCACGGCAGCTCCTCCCCTCTGCCCTGAGGCACCCCCCTTGCGGCAGCTCCCCACCCGCCACCCTCCACCCTGAGGCACCCTCCCCAGCTCACCCCTGCTCTGTGCACGAGCACCCCAAGCACGCCGTCGCTGCTTCACTTCTCCTGCTTTCCAGGCTTGCGGCACCAATCAGCTTAGGCACTGCAAGCCTGGGAGGCGGGAGAAGTGAAGCGGCCACGGCATGCTCGGGGAGGAGACAGGGCAGGGGTGAGCTGGGGCGGGGAGTTCCCTGGCGTGCCCCCCCCCTTACTTGCTGCAGGCGGCCCTCCCCGCGCTCCCCTGCCCCAGCTCCCTCCGCCTAAATGCTGGCAGTGATCAGGGCGGCCGAAGATCCGGCCGGCGCAGTCGCTGCCAAAGAAAATGGAGCCCCCCAAATGCCAGTGCCCTAGGCGACCGCCGAGGTCACCTAAATGGTTGCACCGGCCCTGACTGTGGGCATCTAGCTTCCTTCCTTCCTACCTGTCGACCTCCTACCCTGTCTATCCTCTCCAGTCTGTCCTATCCACAGTAGTGCCAACGAGGGAGGAGTCTCATCGTAGGTATTAGTTGGTCGATGTTCCCCCTTTCCTTGCCATGCATCTTCCAGGTGCTCCCCATGCCACACTGGGATCTGCGCTCCGATTCTCCTGATCCCGTCTTACTTCTCTAGCCACCAGACAGGACCTCTCTGATCTCAGCCCCCAGGCCTGCCCTGCTGGGGCTGTTCACTCCTTCCTGTCTGAGTCCCAAAGGAGCAGTCACGACGCTCAGGTATTTCGGTTCCCAGCAGCCTGGAGAATCAGGCCAGGCCCATGTTTAAGGCTCTTTTTAAAACTTCTTGCCATCATTAAATTCAGTGTCCGCCAGTCTGGGCTCCTGTTGCATTGCCCATGGGCTCCATGTCAGGCATGTGCTCCGTGTGTTAGGGCCCTAGGATACACGCTGTGGGAGCTGATGTTGCACAAATATGTATCTGAGCAGGAACATCTCACCCTGGCTCCCGTCAGGTGGAAAGGGGCAGGTTGTGGGGGGCCCCATAGAGCAGGCCCCATGTCCTGGTGTAGCTGGAGCCCAGGACGGTGCTAATCCAGCCCTGGTAGGGTCTGTCTCCCCCCAGGGAGCCACCCCCAGACCTGGATGAACCCAGGAATCCAAGGGAAGCCAGGACTATCCATGTCCCCACTCTGGCTGTGACTCCCATCGGTACCCGCTCCCTGAAGTGTGACCCCAGGGACCCTCGGGGCCTTGGCAGAGCTCCCGGGCCTGTGACTGCAGTCTGGGACTCTAGTGACTATTCTCCTTTTCATGGATTTCTGGGAGGCTGGCACAGTGGGCATCTGGCCCCACTCTCCCCAGACCAGGCAGCCAGGGCTGCCCGTGGCTTGGGCAGGGCTAGGGGGATGGTTCAGAGTCTGAGGGGGTGTTGGGGGCACAGTTAAGAGTTGGCGGATGGATTTGGGGGGACAGTTTGGAGTCTAGGTGTTGGTTCAGGGAGACATTTGGAGCTGTGGGAGCTGGACTTGGGGCAGATGCTTTGGTAGGTTTGTGGGGAGCGGTTCAGGGTTTGGGGAGGTGGATTTGGGGGACAGTTTGCAGTGGTGTTGGGGCGATTGTTTGTTTTTTCTTTCATCTGATTCACTTCCCAAGCCCCGTCCTGCTTTGGCCGCTGCCCCAGGCGTGAGGCTACCAGCCGCCACCTGGTGCTGGAGGAACGGCCTGGGCCAGGCTGGGAATCAGGGGCCTTTGGGGCAGCTCTGCTCTGCATGGCCCCCATCACTGGGTGACAGGTTCCAGCCCTTCCAGGCCCTGCTTGGCTCATGTCTGTGTCTGGGTGGGCAAGTCCTGTGTCCGGCAGGCCCTGTGGCCCATGCCAGCCGGAGAGGGTAGCTCTGGCCCATGCAGGGCACCAGGCCTACAGGAACTGGAGGGGGAGTCCTCTGGGAAGCGGGCCTTGATCATCCCCCGCCTCACTGGGTTCTCAGGCTGCCTTGGGACCAGCCCGGCAGCTCGTCTCATTGCCCAGCCACATGGGCTCCTAGCCGAGCGTTGCCAGAGCGGCCATGCTGGCTATTGGGTCATGCTCCCCTGGGCCGGGTGCTGCACGCTGCACCAGCTCTGGCTAGCCACGTCTTTGAACAGCTCCCCTCCGCCCCCGCCGCCTCCCTTAGGAGCCCAGTCCAGCCATCCTGAACCAGCCTGGAGCCAAACATGCTGTGTCAGCCCGAGACAGACCTGTACACCACATGCACAGCTGGCCTCAGGCTTCGACCCACCTTCCCTTTGGGGAGGTGTATGTGTGTGTCGGGGGGCTGCTCAGGATGCTCCCAGGGTACATTCCTCTCCAGCTGGGAGCCCCGGACGATCCTCTCCCGTCACTGCACCAGCTTCTGCAACTTCGCAGGACTCCTTCTCCCAGCTGGAACAGGTCTCGAAGCCCTGGCCACAGAGCTCACCCAGAGGCGCACACCCGCCCAGAGGTACACCCCCACCACCGAGGCACAGCCCAGCACACTGCAAAACAGACCCACGTAGGCAAGGGACACACAGGAACACACACAGACGCGCAGAGGAACATTAGAGGCAGACTCGTAGACAGGATACAAACACCCAGGGGAACGAACACACACACACGAAACTCACGCACTGAAGATCTCACACACACACATTTACACAGACAGGAGCACAGGCACTGGAGATCTCACACACACACACACACACACACACACACACACACACACGAAACTCATGCACTGAAGATCTCTCACACACACACATTTACACACACAGACAGGAGCACAAGCACTGGAGATCTCTCTCTCTCTCTCTCACACACACACAAACACACACACACACACGATCCCCCCCCAGCTCTCTCACCTCCGGCAGGCACACACGGCCCCTGCCCCCGCACAGCTTGCTGGAGTTTGCCTGCAGCAGGCTGGCGCCAAGCCTGTAGCCCCACTGATGTCATCCCGTCCCATGTGAGCTCGGATACCATGTGGGGATGCAGGCCGGAGCTGCCACGGGGAACGGAGCCGCTCGGGGACAACTGCACCTAAGAGGGGCCCAAACTTTCTGTTCCTTTTCTCCTCAGCCCACCTTGCTCCTGATGAAGCCACAGCTGCTGCTGCCCCTGCTGTGGGCGTCCTGGCTCCTGGGGACCCTGGCCGAGGTAAGCCCATGTCTCTTGCACCCCTTGTTTCTCCGCAGAGGACGCTGGCTTCAGGTTTCAGGGCTCGCCTGCCCCTGCCCCACTGGGGAATGACAGCATTCTTGTGGGCTGCCGTTCCAGCTGCACAGCTGCAGTGCATTAGCGAGGTTTGCAGCCACAGGCTGGCTCCTTCCTCCTCCTCTCCCCCCTCGGTGCCCTCTCGCCCCTGCAATCAGAGCTGGTTGTTGTTGCCACGACTTCGCTTGGGGAATCGGCTGTTTGCAGGATGTGTGTGTTCACCCTCCCCCCGGACACACACACAAACACCTCCCCATGGTCCAGGGATGAGGCAGGCAGGGGAACCAAGAGGGAAGAGACTCCAGAGAGCTGGGCAGTTCTCTGCTGCCTGCTGGGGGAATGGGACTGAGCAGAGCCACTTCCATTAGCGCAGAAGGAGTCAGGGCCCCACAGCATCTCCGATCCAGAGGGTGGGGGGTGCTCCCAAGAGGGGCTGAACACCCGACACTGCTGTTGGGGGGCGCTGGGTGCTCCAAGCTTCTCAGGCTGCTCAGTCTGCACCCCCACCCCCAATTTGCCTCTTTTCCCAGCACCTCCAGCTCAGGCAATCCCCAGGGCCTGGCCATAATTACATAACACATTTTGGGGGTGATTTTCAAGACCTGCCCCCCTTGTGACACTGAAACAAACATGCAAAATGAAAGATCCACAGACTCTCTAGTGCCTCGGGTAATTTATGGACAGCCCCCTGGCCGCAGTGCCGGCACTTTGATGGTAGGTGCGGAGGTAGGGGGAAGACAGGAGCCGGCTGGCCTGATTTTTGGTTGCCAGGGACCAGTGGCTCGGACAGGGGTCATTCGGTGGGGCTGGGAACAAGGGCTGCTGCCATCACAGCTCCTGCTCCCGTCTGGCCTAGCTTGGCAGTGGCTGTGGGGTGTCCTTAGTCCAGGTCCTGGGGCACTGACTGCCTTGCGCCCCTGCTGGGAGAGGCCAAGGAGGAGCTGTGCGGGGTGAACTCCCGTCTCGTCCCTAGAGGTGAGACCCCCTCCGTCCCAGCCAAAGTCAGCCCTGGTGTAAATCCATTGCCCTCGGTGGCATAGGCGGCAGGTTTGTATAATTTTTGGTGGGGCCCAAAATGGTGGTCCCCCCCCACGCTCTCACCCTGTAAACTGATATAAAATGAAGCTACAATGCGTCAGCACACAAGATTACAAGGGTCAATTAAAAGTGGAAAGTCAGAAGCAGCACATGCCTGCTTCAATATACGGTATTAAATTTTGTTGCACCTGTTGTGACAAAGTGGGAAAGTTCTTAATGTTTTCTCTGAATACTGTGTGGGTGCCTCAGTTTCCCCTGCAAAGTGTCAACTGACGGTGTTGGGGACAAAGAGATCAGGTGGCCTCCTTGTCCGGAAGAGACACAAAGGCCAGATGAGGGAGTGTCAGTTTGGAGCTGGCTGGGGAAATCGGGAGAGGCCCAGAACTTGGGTCTGGGCTCCCCACCCCTCAAGATGGACCTGACTGAGGGGTCCTGTTTTCTGTACCTACAAGCTCTGTTTTAGACTGTGATCCTGTTGTCTAATAAACCTTCTGTTTTACTGTCTGACTGAGTCACATCTGACTGCGGAGTTGGGGTGCAGGGACCTCTGGTTGTCCCCAGGACCTGCCTGGGCACAGTCACTGCAGAAAGTGCATGGTGTGGAAGGGCATGCTGAATGCTCTGAAGTCAGACCCAGGAATGTGTGAGCTTCTTGCTCTGGAGACAGTCTGCTCAGAGAGGAGGCTCCCCCAGAGTCCTGACTGGCTTTGTATGGAGTAGTTCCAAAGCATCCCAGCATCCCCTTCCACACCATGCGCTTCCCAGAAGTCTGCACAGGCACTGACACTCCCTCCTCTGGCCTTTGTCTCTTTTCCAGGCATTAGGAGGCCACCTGATCTCTTTGTTCTCCAACACCTTCAGTTGGCACCTTGCAGGGGGGTGGCCCAGGCCATCAGTTGCAGCCATTCTCTGTGCAGATGACATCACACTGGCCCTCTAGGGCTTTACAACAATCACACCCCCTTATCCCACCATCTAGAGCCTTAAGAAATGTATTGGGGAAACTGAGGCACACAGACAGTATTCAGAGAAAACACCTGTATATGACCAGTTACATACTTTGAAGGGTGTAAAATAATCAAATATTGTGCTAAATACAATGATACTCCAAACTGACCAACAAATTTAAGTTGCATGTTTTTCCCCTCAGGTGAGGGTTCTGGGGTGGGGCTGGGGATGAGGGGTTCACAGTGCAGGAGCGTGCTCGGTGCTGGGGGTGCAGGCTTTGGGATGAGGCAGGGCTGAGGATGAGGAACTTGGGGTGCAGACAGGCTGCCCCAGGGCTAGGGCCAGAGAGGACTCCCCATCACCACCACTGGCAGCAGCAAGCTCCAGGGGAGGGACCCCTCCTCTCCCCCTCCTGCCCCCCACAGCACACTCACTCTGCACCACAGTCACTGCACATGCTCCTAGGGCCCCTCAGGTCCAGAAAGCTCACTCCCCTCCCCTATGATGGGTACTGGGGGGGGGTTGCCATCACAGGTGGCCTTCCATGCTGCCCCTCACCATAACTTCACTGTGGATGGGTGATGGAGCTGCCCCTTGCCCAGCATGGGGCAGAAGTGGGGTAGGCAGGGTGGTGGCTGGCTATGGGGTGGGGGAGCAGGGTGTCATAAAATTCATCCAAGCCCCAGCTGCTCAGGTCTAGGAAGCCTCCCTCTCCCTTCCCTCCTGTGGCGGGTGGGTGCTGGGGGAGGGGGCATTGCCTTCACATGTGGCTTCCTGCCTCCCCTGTGCAGCCTGCTGTGCCTCACTGGGGGTAGGAGTGGGGGCTGGGGCTGGGGCGGGGGGGGAATCGTAGGGTCAAACATAATAAAAAATCATAGGATCATACACTCACGGAAGCCCCAGCAGCTGCTAAGGTGAGTGATGTCCGTCCGTCCTCCACTCCCCTCCCCCTCTACAGCAGCAGTTAGTTAGCATTGTTCTTATGCTAATGCTGCAGCTGTAGCCTTAAGCTACGGCAGCAAAAGCAAGGGAGAGAGACACTCGCTGTGCGCTCTCTTTACATTCAGGCAGGGAAGCTTCGGGGGGGGAAAAACCTAGCTCCAAATATTGGTGGAGCAGAGCCCCTGATTATGAATATTCCTGGGGCTTTAGCCCCAAGAGCCCATATAAGTTGGCGCCCATGCTCGGTGGAGCTGTCCTTGCTTATGCCAGAGCAGAGTTTGGCCCTGCAGGGCCAGGGTGGGGGAGGGACGAGTCAGCCCTGCACCTACCATGGGAGGAAGGAGGGGGATTTGCTTTGAAGGGGGTGGGTATGTTGGGAGTCACTAACGGGGAAGGGGTTCTGGGGCAGAGACCAAGGTAACCAGCTTCGGCTGCCTCCCCGCTCATCCTCCTCCCGTGGCATCTGGGATCTCGGCAGCCCCATCCACGCTGCAGATCCTGCTGTGCCCAGGCACTCCAGCCCCTCCAGACCAGGGAGACTCCCCCCTTGGGGCCCCAGAGCCTGGGCGAAAGGCCTGGCCAGCCCAGGGCTTTGCATGGGGCAGTCTAGGTCCTGGCTGCGCTGCCGAACGGCGACGGGGACAAGCCTGCTGTGACTGCGCCCCCAGCCCCAGCAGTGCCGTAGAGGGAGCCCCTATCTCTGCTTGCCAGATACCCCAGTCTGTCGCCATAGTGATGCTGGGACCTGTGAGCAGGGAGGGTCCCAGAGCCCTGGCTGCAGCCCAAGGCCAAGCATCTACACAGCAATTAAACAGCCGCATGGCCTGAGCCCAAGTCAGCTGACTCAGGTCAGCCGCAGGTGTCTGATTGCAGTGTAGACGTACTCCAGGTGATGGAGAATCCGCTGCAGCCTAGGTAATCGGCTCCAATGGCTAATTCACCTACTTGTTAAAAATCTGCAACTTCAACTTCCAGCCATCCGCTCTCCTGCCCTCATTAAAAAAGGGATCAGAAACCTCCTCCTGATAGACTGTGTCTGAGTCACCTCACGGGTCTCACTCATACTGAATCCAATCCCACAGGGCGAGGGCTGTAACCGGACCACCTCTGAGGGGCGTGTGGGAGCTGAAGCCGTGCCTGGTGAGAGAGGTGAGCAGCAGGGAGTCCTCCGCTGGGGCTGGGCTGCGAGCTGTTGGGAGGAGCTGGGCTAGCTCAGGGAGCATCTCTGTAGATCTTTATAGGCCTTGCTTAAGGCTCACAGTACCTCTAGGACAGGGGTGGGCAAACTATGGCCCGGGGACCACATCCGGCCCTCCAGACGTTTTAATCCAGCCCTCGAGCTCCCGCCGGGGAGTGGGATCAGGGGCTTGCCCTGCTTCATGCAGCTCCCAGAAGCAGTGGCATGTCTCTCCTTCAGCTCCTATGCATGGGGCAGCCAAGGGGCTCCACACACTGCCCCCGCCCCAAGTGCTGCCCCTGCAGCTCCCATTGGCTAGGAACCACGGCCAATGGGAGCTGCAGGGGTGGTGCCTGTGAACAGGGCAGAGTGCAGAGCCACCTGGCCGTGCCATCACGTAGGAGCCGGAGAGAGAACATGCTGCTGCTTTTGGGAGCTGCTTGAGGTAAGTGCTGCCTGGAGCCTGCATCCCTGACCCCCTCCTGCACCCCAACCTCCTGCCCCAGCCCTGATCCCCCTCCCGCCCTCCGAACCCCTTGGTCCCAGCCCGAAGCACCCTCCTGCACCCCCAACCCCTCATCCCCAGCACCACCCCAGAGCCTGCACCACCAGCCGGAGCCTACAATTTCTGTACCCAGATGTGGCCCTCAGGCCAAAAAGTTTGCCCACCCCTGCGCTAGGAAGTAAGTATCATAATGAATGGAGTAGTGTAGATGTCACCACCACCCTTTGCTGGATGGTCTCAGAACTCCTCACTGTGGGTCATAGGCATTGCGCTGTTAGTAACTAGCAGAGCAATCATGCGGCTTTGCCCGAGCAAGCCGAGGTGCAGCCTGTGTTGCAGCAGGAATGACCGTTCCCTCCCGCTGGCCGAGGCTCTAGGCCCCGCAGAGCTGGGAGAAGGTGAGACCCAGGCCTGCGGGGGCAGTGCTTAAAGGGTGTGGGGGGAGGAGAGTCTCAAGGGGTCACAGACTCGACCAAAAAAACCCCATCAAATTAAAAATGGAGCCGGCTGGCTGAGGGGCTGCACTTTAACCACTGTATATGGGGTGGGGAGCTCTAGTGCTCCCACCCCCAAGGAGGAGGCAGCTGGAGAAGATGGGTAGAAAGTGGGTTTAACTCGAATGAAAAGATTTGCAGTCGGAGGCAAGGAATGGGGTCTGATGCTGAGGCGCTCAGGGCAGTGGCTGGCAAGGCTGGAGTTTCCTGCCGGGCCCAGCACCCGCCATGGGGCCAGCTTTGCAGGAGAGCCCAGCATGCAGGGAAAGCCTGGCCTCATCCGTTCAGCAGCGAAGCCTGCGGGCTGGGGCTGGGTGGGCCCATGGCTCCTCACTCGGCACCGCCGGCGTTGATTCTGCAGGGAGCCTCCTGAACGTGAGCGTCAGCGACCAGGGCCGCCCAGACTCCCTCTTCCTGTCGTGGGATGAGCCGGACGGGGGTGCCCTGGGCTACACCCTGGCAATCTACACGCTGGAGCCAGACGTGCTGCTGCAGAACAGATCGGCTGGACCCAATGCTACCAGCTTCCAGTTCCAGGGGCTTGTCCCCGGGGCAGGCTACAGCATCGAGGTCACTGCTGCTCTGGCCTGCGCGGAGGCCTCCAGCCAGAGAGTCAGCAGCCAGACAAGTAAGGGCTTCCTATGTTCCCCGCTGCTATCACCCTCCCCTGCCCCGGGTTGGAGTGATGTGAGCCCCAAGGGGGGCACTGAGAAAGCAGGTCTCATGTTACCCCCAAACCGGGCTGTGATTGCAACTGCCCCTTGTATGGGAGGAGCCCTTGTCCAGAGCTTGCAAAGGGCAGAGGACAGGAAAAGTCCTGCATGGCAGAGGAGAAGGAGATGCAGGATGAAGCACGGCCTGTCTTCCCATTAGTCTCCCACCCCCTCCGGGGTTAGTCCCTTTTCCTGCCCCCTTGGCACTTAACCAGCACCAGCTCACACTCCCCCCAGGGCTCCAGAGACCAACCGATGGCATCCAGGCGGGGGTTCCTGCCAGAGCAGGGACCTCTGGATGGAAACATGAACCCCTTGCTGGCTTCTTTCCAAATCAACCTGGTGTCCAACCTTGCAGAGGAAGGCTTTCCAGACCCAGGGCAGGGTGCCCTGCTGTATCTGCATCTCCCTCCTCCCCCCCCCCCCCCGCAGCTCCTTCTGTGTTTGGGAGAACCAGGGGCATGGCGTGGACAGTGGCACCAGCACTGCTCTGCGCTGCAGCCCCACCCCCTCGCTCTTTCAGCCTGGTGGTGGGGAAAGGAAACATGGAGATTCGGGGCGGCGGGGGAATGGTGGGGAAAGGCGCTGAGGAGGGGAGAGGAGTGATGAGGAGTGAAAGTTACAGAGGGATGAAGATGGGGAAGCGGGGCAGGCACTGGGCTCCCAGGGCTGTGGATTGGCAGGAGGGCAGCTGGGGGCTATTTATTGTCAAACTTAACAGGGTGACCTTTGTGGGAAGGTCACTCTGCAGAACTGGCACCCGGCGGATTCAGAGGGAGAGGCTCCAAGACCCCAGTGAATTCCCAGAACCTGACTAAGGCAGATCCCATTAGATCCCATTGGGTCCCTGGTAGGGGCACACGGAAATCCCTGCCAAGGCGTTCCTCAGGGACAGAGTGGTGGCGGAGCTGGGATGACAAAGGGGTGATCTGCTCAGGGGGTCCAGCTGGGAGGGTGCTCTGGTCGAGAGGTCTGGCGGGGGGGTTCGGCCAGGTGGCTCTGGCATGGAGTCTAGCTAGATGGATCCAGCATGTGGGGGGATCTGACACGGACCCTCTCCATGCTCTGTGGGTGCCTGGTCAGTCTCACACCATGACTGTGTGGCGGGCACACTGTGGCTGTCAGGAGACGCTGTCTGTTGTGTTTGGCACAGGCCCTGCTCCCGTGCACAACCTGAGTCTGAGGAGCGATGGGAGCCCCTCGGCCCTGCGAGCCTCCTGGACGGACGCTCCCGGCCAGAAGGACGGCTACCAGCTTGTTCTCTACCACCTCGACTCCCAGGGGGCCGTGAGGAACGAGTCTGTCCCCGGAGCCGTCTCCACCTTCCTGTTCGATGGGCTGCTGGCTGGCAGCGAGTACGCCCTGAGGATCAGCACGCTGGCTGGAGCGAGGCAGGCCAGCACCAGTACCCATCAGTGGACGGGTAAGCAGAGCGGGTGGGCTGCAACTGCGAGCCAGGGTGGGGCTATGTGCCAGTGACGACGGCATGGCTGTGCTCTGGTGGGGATGGGAACTCCTGGGTCTGTGGGAGCTGGGCCAGCAGCCGGCTTTAGCCAGGCCCGTTATCTGTGTGAGCTGGGGCTGTGGGGCGTGAGACTGGCCCGTGTGTGAGCTGAGCATTGGGTGGGGAGGTTTGGTCCACCCCCATTGTATGTATGTGAATGGGAGCGGGGCGCCCCTGACTGGTGGTTGAGGCCTAGAGAGCAGATTAGCCTGCTCAACTCTGTTCCCATCCCGGCGCTGGGTGGGTTTATTTCTATTTACCGTGAGGTGCTCATCCCCGTGGCGTGAAGAGCAAGCAACACCTGCACCTAAACTTCCCCGCCCAGCCCCAAGGCCATTCACAGCTGCCCCCTTGCTTGGCCCAGACTGGCTGCTGTGCCCTCCTCCCTCCCTCCAGCAGCCTTGGGCCTGGGGGTGCTGGCAGAAGGGCCCTAGCTAGTCTGAGCCATGGAGCTGGTTCAGTGTCCAGGCCTGTCCCTTCCCGCTGGTCCCGGCACCCCGAGACAGCCCTTTCCTATGAAGCAAGCGAATCCGACTTGGACTGTGCCCAGCTGCCCCTGCTTAACCCTCACTTGGGGCAGGTTGTAACAGCTCCTGCCAGCTCTGCCAGGCTACCTCTTGACCTCCAGCATCCCACCCTGGCCTCTAGGTGCATCTCAGCGGGAGGAGCCCAGTGACTCTCTTGAGGGCATTTAGGAGTCTCCCATAGAGAACCGTGGCCAAGCCATCCCCATCCTCTGCCTGGCGTGCTGGGGGAGGCCTAGCCGGGAGCCACTTAGCCCCCCTTGGGCTTCTCTGGTTACTGCCCGGCTGTCCCACCAGTGCTGGAACCTGGTGGCAGGCAGGCCCCCAAACTCCTCCCAGTAAAATGATCAACCTCCCCACCCACGCACCTCGTACCCCTGGCAGGCTAGGCACTGCCAGCCACACATCTCCCCAGCTCCTGTCTGTGTCCTCAGCACCCACCACCCCAGCAGCACTGACACTCCAGAGTCTGGGCTCCAGCACCAGCCTCTTTGCCTCCTGGAGCCGTGCCGAAGGAGCTGCCTGGCTGCACTTAACCCTCCACAACCTGCTCTCCCACATGGTGACCAGAACAGTATCAGCCAAGAGAGGCCTCTCCAATTACACCTTCCAGCACCTCAGTCCCGGCACCCCGTACCATCTGGGGGTGAGCGCTGCCGCTGGGCCGTACTGGGCAGCGGGGCCCAACGCCACCGCCTGGACATGTGAGTACGGCTCTCCGGGGACAGGGTGGGGGCATAAGAACATAAGAACAGCCATACTGGGTCTTTCGACAGCAGCCAATGCCAGGTGCCCCAGAGGGAGTGAACAGAACAGGTGATCATCAAGTGATCCAGCCTCTGTCACCCATTCCCAGCTTCTGGAAAACAGAGGCTAAGGACACCATCCCTGCCCATCCTGGCTAATAGCCATTGATGGACCTATCCTTCTTGAACTTATCTAGTTCTTTTTTGAACCCAGTTATGGTCTTGTCCTTCAAAACATCCTCTGGCAAGGAGTTCCACAGGTTGACTGTGTGTTGTGTGAAGAAACACTTCCTTTTGTTTGTTTTAAATCTGCTGTCTATTAATTTAATTGAATGACCCCTGGTTCTTGTGTTATTTATTTTCTCCACACCAGTCATGATTTTATAGACTTCAATCACATCCCCCTTTAGTCATCTCTTTCCAAGCTGAAAAGTCCCAGTCTTATTAATCGCTCCTCATACGGATGCCGTTGCATACTCCTAATAATTTTTGTTGCCTTTTTCTGGACCTTTTCCAATTCCAATATCTCTTTTTTGAGATGGGGCGACCACATCTGCACGCGGTATTCAAGATGTGAGCGTACCATGGATTTATATAGCGTCAATATGATATTTTCTGTCTTATTATCTATCCCTTTCTGAATTATGCCCAATATTCTGTTTGCTTTTTTGACTGCGGCTGCACATTGAGTGGATGTTTTCAGAGAACTATCCACAATGACTCCAAGATCTCTTTCTTGAGTGGTAACAGCTAATTTAGATCCCTGGTGATGCATCATCTGCCTTATGTCATGGCCAGTCCCTGTGGAGCAGGGCAGCTCAGGAGCCAGGGGGCAGCGTGGCCAGCTCCCGCAATGATGCTTTTTCTGAAAGCCCTGGCTCCTGGAGTCAGGTGATGACCTTAGACTCTCAGATTCTATTTTTAAAAAGAGTCAGTGTCCACTCCTCATGAATGGGGAGCAGAGCCTGAGACCGTGAACGCTTGATGCTCAAGTCAGACAATGGAGAGAGGGAGAGCGAGAATGGATCATTTGAAAACATCCCATGTTTTTTTTTAAGCCGATCCTATGATTTTGGGTGCCCCGCTCCTGATTTGTGAGATTACAGATATTCCTACACCCTCTTTTCAACTAACTATCCAGGTAGCTACATCTTGGAGAGAAGCTTCTTGTTAGCTGTGGTGCAGTTACTTTTGGAAGCTGTGCATCTCATCAGCTGCCTGCTTTCTGCCATAGAGCGTCTCTGACTAGACTCATTCTCTGATGCAGCTGCTGCCTAGAGATTAACAAAATGTTACATGGTGCCAAAACATTCCAAGGCTCTGTTCTGAACTGGGAGTTAGTCTCAAGGACAGGCCCCAAATCAGAGAATGAACCAGTATCAGAAACAGGATGAGATGAAGCTGGGAAGAATTTAGGTTGACTATCCAGAATGATGTCCTGATAATGAGCTCTATGAGGCTGTGGGCTTGTCTCCCAAGGGGGAGGGGTGCAGGTGCCATTACTTGGGACAGGTAAACTGAGTCTGGTGTAACATGGTGTAAGGAGCAGTTCTCCTCTGGCCTGTGTGAGAGGGAAGAGTTAGCTGATCTAAATCTTTTCCAGCTCCTACATCTCTAATTTATGTTTCTGTCTCTTCTGGGGGCACTCCCTTTGGGACAGAAGCTGGGGAGGGCAGGAGAGAGATATGAGGCAAGGCTGTGTGGGGGAGGCTGGCACTGCCTGCTCTAGCCAGTGCAGTCACTGACTTCTCCCTGAAAAGGAGACGGCTTCTGCCCTGGGAGTCCGGGGGCAGCGTGTGCCTGGGGGTTCTTTTTAAGAGATGTTTGAGCTGCTGGGTGCTGACCCTCCACCCCGTGTTCTCCTTCCTCGCAGACCCCCTGAGCCCAGTCAATCTGACCCTGAGCATCACTGGGGAGGCTGGCTCATTGCAGGCTCACTGGACCCCGCCCGCTGGAGAGAGGGACTATTATCTGGTGACCTTGCACCAGGGAGAGAGCAGAGCCCTGGCCAGGAACGTGTCTGTGGGAGGAGACAGCGCTCACATCAGCTTCCATGGGCTGAGCCCTGGGAACCAGTACTCGGTGCGAGTGACAGCCGTGGCTGGGCCTCACAGGGCACCTTCTCTGAGTGCCGCCTCCTGGACACGTAAGCAGCGAGCCCGTGCTTGGGACCTGAAGGCACTGGAGGGGCAGGGAGGCCAGGACAACAGCCTGCGCTGTGACCCCTCGCTGCTAATGGGCTGGGCCGTTAGAGGTCCCAGTGGGTAAGCCTGGCCCATGCATGGCTCTGGGGTGGGCAATGGCACTGGTGGAAGGTCCTAGAGGAGGGAGGGCAGGGCTGCCTGGCTGGGCATGCTGTTGGCACCGGGGTCACTCTTGGGGGACTGTGATGAATAAGGATCATTCTGACAGAGGAGTTCTGGTATATCAGCTGGCCTGACACAAGGTCACCTGGCCATTGATCACATGGTTGGTGCTCAGGATTGGCAAGCTTTGGGAGCATGCTACCTGCTGTCACCAGAAACCAGAGCCTGGGGCCTGGCCTGGAGAGTGGTGCCCAAGGGCAATGGAATGCCAGGCTTTGCACAGCACAACCCTCACCCTGAATGGGCCACAAAGACAGAGCTTCCCTGTTGGGGTCACCCTGGCTCTGTGGCTAGCAAAAGGCCCTCTATCTCCAGGGCCATCAGTCCTGCCTCTCCCCACAGAGCTGAAGTCCCTTTAAGTGAGTGACAGGGCATCAGAGTGATGCCACCAGCTGCCCCCAGAATTCCAAGATCCCACGATCCCATACGTGGAGCAGATGCTTGGGTGCTGCACGAGGAGGGGCCCCTGGGTGCCCCTGTGCAGCGTGATTCTGAGAGTACTGACCACATGGGGCTCTTTCTGCTTTGCAGAGCCATTAGCACCGCCTGGCGTGAGCCTTTCTAGCCAGGGGAGCACCTCTACCCTGCATGCCCATTGGAAGGAGGTGGCTGGAGCTGGGTACGTGGTGGCGTTGTACTCCCTGGAGCCCCCTGCACTGGTGAATAATAGATCTGAGGTGGGAGGTGTCACCAACCTCACCTATGAGGGGCTGAGCCCGGGGACCCACTACGCCTTTGTGATCAGCACGGTAGCTGGGCCTTACACCTCCTCACCCCTGCGCGTCACCAACTGGACATGTAAGTGCCACCGGTGCCCACCAAGGGGGCTGACAGGGATGGAGATGGAGCCAGGGGCATGAGTTCCCAGTGTTTCCCAGTGGGCTTCTCAGCCGCTCATCCTGGTGATGTCACAGATCAATGCTTGTGACATCACAGGTGCATCCTTTGTGACCTCACTGACTAGAATAGCAGAAGGACCATGGGGTTTAGTGACACATGGAACCCATGGGTCAGTCCAGTCCAGTATCTGGACTAGCCCACCCAATCAGTGCATAGGTCTGTCTAGCCCAGTCCCCTGCCATACTGCGTCAGGCCATAGGCCCGTTTACTAAACTACCTCCCCTCTGCTGCATCTGACTGGGCCACGCGTCCACCTAGTCTGTTATCCACCTACCTCCTGTCTTAGATTGGGCCAGAGGTCTAGACTGAGTCCAGTGCCCATCCCCCGTCACACCAGTTCAGGCTGTCAGCCCAGCCAGCCGGCCTCCCATCTCTTGCCGCACTAGCTCAGACTGTCAGTCCGTTATCCCGCCTCCCGCAGGGACCAGCACTTGGCACGTCATTGGGAAGTGAAACTCCCCAAAATGCCCTGCTGGCTCTGAGCGGAGGGTCGGCAGGTGACCCACCAGTGGGGAGGGATAGCTCAGTGGTTTGAGCATTGGCCTGCTAAACCCAGGGTTGTGAGTTCAATCCTTGAGGGGGCCATTTAGGGAACTGGGGCAAAAATCTGTCTGGGGATTGGTCCTGCTTAGAGCAGGGGGTTGGACTAGATACCTCCTGAGTTCCCTTCCAACCCTGCTATTCTATGATTCTAGACCTTCAGCAGGGGGCCTGATGGCTGAGGTTTGTTCGCCCTGAGAATATGGGGCAGGATTCTCCCCTGGTCCCCTGTGGCTGTGGACCCCGCTGCAGCAGTAATGGTCACAGGGGAGGGTGTTCCAGGCCAAGCAAGTCTGGGACCACGGGAGGCTCTAGCAGTCTGCTCCCGATCCATTGTCTGGCTTCAACTCCAGTCCCTTTTCTCCCCTAGATCCTTCGCCCATGGAAGAGCTGAGCCTCAGCAACCAGGGACAAAGCACCTCCTTGCACGCCTCCTGGAAAGGAGCAGCCGCCGGCAGAGTGAATTACAGCGGTGTCCTCCTCGAAGCCAGGTCGCAGGCATGGCTCAGGAATGTGACCGTGGGGGTGAGCTGCAGCAACATCACCTTCCAGGGGCTGAGCGCCGGGCGCCAGTACACCCTGGAGATGGCTGCTGTGGCTGGACCTTACAGATCGTCTGTGCAGACGGCCATGGACTGGACATGTGAGTGGGGGCCGCTCTCCCACACCCGCCTGTCTCCTGAGCCAGCTGTAGCATGGGCGGTTTAGGCTCCAGAGGAATGGAGAACAGTGACAGCCGGGGGTCTAGATACAACAGTGTAGCGATGGGTGCTTTGGGAATGCTGGAGCCGTGAAGATGGATGACTGGCTGGTCAGAGATGTGAGAATGGATGTGGCCAGCCAGGAGGATTCTGAGGGCCCAGTTCAGCCTTGGTGTAAGCAGATGAGACTCTGGTGCAATGGGTGGAGTTAAACCAAGACTAAAGATAGCCCCAAATGGGCCTGATTCTCCCCTCCCGGGCCCTTGTGTGTCCTGCCCACTTGTGCAAAATGAGTGCCAACCCCTCGGGATGCCCCTCCAGCCCAGCCCAGCCTTTCTCCCTCATGAGCCCCAGCTCCAGATCCTGGGCCCCCATCCCACTCTCTGCATCTCATTCCCCGGCATCCGTGGCACGGCAGCTACTAGCCACTTATCTACCTCTTTCTTTCAGACCCTTTGGCCCCATCTGGCGTGACACTGACCAGTAAAAGACACCCCCTGGGTCTCTCTGCTGCCTGGCACAGGGCTTCCGGGGACAGAGACCAGTTCCTCATCCACCTCTACAGCAAGGAGTTCTTGATGCAACAGAACGTCTCAGTGGGGCCAGACACTCAGAACTTCACTTTCCTGGGGATTCGTCCCGGGATCCAGTACTCCGTGGAGGTGACGGCCCTGGCGGGACCCTACAGAGCCTCGGCGCCATCTGCCACGGCGTGGACATGTGAGTATGGGCTGTGGCCTGTGGAGATGGTCTCCTGCAGGGTGTGGGATCCTGGCATCGCCTGCAGTACCGGAGATTCTGGGTCTGTCCACGCTGCAATCAGAGGTGTACTGGCTGCAGCATGTGTAGACGTAGCTTTGATCTAGCTGGCACCAACAACAATAGCAGTGAAGCTGTGGCAGCATGGGCTGGTGTCATGTTCCTGTACCAGATGTGGATTGGCTACAAGCTTGCTTATAGACGCCAGATGTGTTCAGCATAAGATCCTCTAATGCTCTGTCCGCTATGGCTGAGGTTAGCTTTAAATAAGATACTTTACACACAGTATAACAGCATATACTGAACAGTATAACACAGTTTAGCATTCCATTACATCTCCCCCTTCACGTTCTACATTCCTACCATTTACAGTATTCACAATGTCACGATTTGGGGTAGGCGGTCCAGACTGACTGATTAGGCTTAGGACTTCATTGAGAGTTTTGTTGTTCTTTCATCAAAGATCCATATAGCAGAATATCGTCCACGAAAACAACAATTCTGTTTGAGTTCATTAACAGTTCGGCCATCTTTCTTTTGAAAATTGTATGGGGCACTGGCAGTCCCAAAAGGTGATCTTTGAAAGCAGAACCATCCAAATGGTGTGATAAATGTAGTCATTTTAGCACCTTCTTTGGCTAAAGGAATCCGCTTGAGGCATCCAGCTTGGAAAATACTGTCGCTCCTTTCACTTTGGGGAGGAAGTCAGCCAATGTTGGGCGGATAGATTGTTTCTCTCACAACTGCTTCATTAAGTCTTTTAAGATCCACACAGATTAATATTTTTCCATTTTTCTTTATAACCAGTACCACTGAGGCATACCATGCTGCTGGCTCAGAGATTTTCTCAATTATGCCAATCCTCTGCATTCTCTTTAACTCAGTTTCCACTCTATGAAGTAATGGGATAGGAATGCTGTGAGGTGTACGTACACTATATGGTTCAGTATTGTCTTGTAAGGTTATTTGTACTGGATTTCCTCTCAAAAGTCCAGTATCACCAAATATTCCACTGAGTTCTTCCACCTTTCTCATTAGGCCCATCATGGTGTCACTCTGTGGCTGAGAAGGCTGTTGGTCTGTGGTCCTTTGGTCACATACAACCTGAATGCACAGCTTTTGTCTTTGTAAGTTATTTCTGTGGTGAACTAGCCCATGCAGTTCAGAATACATGCAGGGCTAGTGAGAGCTGTGTCAGGTGACTTCAGCTCTCGGAGGGGATGAAAATGGTTGTATGTACCCTCTGAGATATGACTATGACATTAGTTACTGAGTCAGTTTTAAAGTCAATAGTCTTGCCAAGAATATTCAGTTTCACTCTCCAGGCAGGTTCTATGTCATCACAAGTGGTAGATCGCAGAAACAATGGCTTTTGATTGTCTGCAATATGAGTCAACTCCCTGACTGCTTTGATGCAGCAAACAGCTGCAAAAATGTCCATATTTCATGTATTTATTACACCGTGTGCCTCTGGCTGGACATGCATCATCTCTTGGGATATGATTTTTTCCCACATCTTGTGCATGTAGGCTGGAATTTGTCCCTCTTAGCCTGGGAGTTCTCTCACCTTGCCTCAGGGATTTTATGATAATGACTTTTAACACTCAAGTTTCTGTTTACAGTTTCTAAGCTGGTTTCAGGACGTTCAAGTTTGTCAGTTTTGCTAGAAAAAATATTTTCATGTTTTGCATTCCCCAAATCAGTTTTCAGCCAACGTATGCAGAGCTCTTATAAAACAGTGAACATTTTCCCATTTGTTGAATTCTCTGGTGAAAACATGCTCTTCCAGAAACCACGTTTCTTTGAAGGTTCTGGCATCAAACATAGCCAGAACCTTTTCATAGTCATCTTTGTGACTGTCTTTAGTAAAATCAAAGGATTTAAAGAAATGCTTTGCCTGCTTCCCCATAGAAGCAATTAAAGCAGATACCTGTATATCTCCAGTTCCTTTATGCAGCTTGTTTGCAATTTGAAATCTTGCAAAATACTGCTTCCAATCTGTCCATTGGGAAGGTTTGTGAAAGCTGCAGTTCTCTGGACCATTGAAGAGTGGCATGTTGATGGTATCCTGCAACCTTTGTTGCTGTTTTCCTTCTTTTTTTGCTCTTAGTTTACTCTTGACATCATGTCATGCTTCTGTACCAGATATGGACTGGCTATGGACCTTGCTTCTATACCAGATATGTTCATTATAAGATGTTTTAATGCTCTGCCTGTTGAGGTAAGCTTTAAATAAAGTATTTTTCACTACATTTTACATGTAATGGCTGAACAGTGCAATACACTTTAGCATTCTCTTGCACTGGATATGTTCTGGAGCAGGTAGCCGGCACCTTCATGGCGTCACTGCTATCAGTGTTCAAGCTAGCTGGGTACATCTGCTCTGGTCTGTGGTGTAGACATCCCCTTGGTCTCTGCTTCTAGCATTTGCAATGATATGACCACTAGCAGCAGATATCTCCAATGGCTGGTGATGGGACACTAGATGGGGAGGGCTCTGAGTTACTACAGAGAAATCTTTCTCGGGTGTCTGGCTGCTGGGTCTTGCCCATGTGCTCAGGGTTTGACTGGTCGCCGTATTTGGGGTCGAGAAGGAATTTTCCCCCGTCTCAGATTGGCAGAGACACTGGGTATTTTTCGCCTTCCTCTGCAGCACGGGGCACGGGTCACTTGCAGGTTTAAACTAGTGTCAGTGGTGGATTCTTTGTAAAGTCTTTAAACCATGATTTGAGGACATCAGTAACTCAGCCAGAGGCTAGGGGTCCATTGCAGGAGCGGGTAGGTGAGGTTCTGTGGCCTGCAACGTTCAGGAGGTCAGACTAACTGATCACGATGGCCCCTTCTGGCCTTAAAGTCTGTGATACAGAGACTGCTAGGCCAAAGCGGATGGGTGAAGAGGAGTTCGCTCAGCGCTGCTGGAAATCATTGGGTGCCTAATATGGATTTAGGGGCCTGGCATTAGCCTCAGTGCCTGGGATGGCCTTGAGGGGCCTGCCTGCCAGTTCCAGCATCCACAGGTGGAACTGGGGTCCTGGCATGAACAAGGGGGGTCGCGCTGTAACAGGCATGAAGGGAGCAGAGAACATGTAAGAGAAGGAGAGGCAGCTTCTGGGGCCAGCTGTGTCTGTCTGTCTGTTCTCATTGTGGGGATGCGGGGCTGAGAGTTATCTGCCCTCCGTGGCAATGCCAGCCCCATGTGTGGTGCTGGAAGTACACAGGGCACCTCAGAACTGTGCCCCAAGCAGCTTGGGTAACACACTGCCCGGCTAGATAACAGCCTGCTATTGCTGCTGCCAATGAATGGAGCTTCTCCTTTTGCCCAAGTGCTGCAGATAGGAAGATCCTGGGTTCTTTGGTGCCCGTCACCATAGTATCTGGGCACCTACAATACAGATGAATTCAGGCTCCCAGCACCCCCATGAGCTACGGCAGTTTTTCTTCTTTCCCCCCATCTAACGCATCTTCCTGCCTTTGTTTCCCCTCCCCAGACCCTGTGTCACTGGCCAACGTGAGTGTGACACGTGGGCCAAGCCCCTGGGAGCTGCACGTGGGCTGGACGGAGTCGGGCGGGGCAGGAGATCACTGGGTGCAGCTCTACGCGGATGAGTCTCAGTCCATTATCAGGAACACGTCCGTACAGCGCGGAGCTGCTCACGTCGACTTGGACGGCCTGGTGCCCGGGGCGCGGTACCGGGTGGAGATCGTCTCGCAGGCCGGACCCCACCGCACCTCCTCACAGGCAGCCATTGGCTACACAGGTATAGCATGGGTCTGGTGGGGTGGGTGTAGCCGCCTGCTGTGTTAAAGGGCCCCCCTCTCCATTGAGCCACAGGGGGTGTGAGTCTGTTACAGGCCTGGGCTCTAGAGCGTTCGCTCAAGCTGTAGCAGCTCCTGCTCTTAACTCCGGAGGTCCCTGGTTCAGACCCTGCTGCATCAGCCCAGAGGGCGGCCGCCACACCAGGGCTTCCACAGGGCACTGCTTTGGGGTACACATCCCCCAAGACTAACCCGCTCACCCATATCAACACTGGGCAGAATCCCGGGGATCTAGGCCAGGCCTCTGATCCAAGCCGAACCCCTGCTGGTGGGCTGGTTTGGGTCAGGGAAGTGCCCCCCCAAGTCCCCTTTACTTTTGCGGCTGGGCTCAGCAGATTTGACCCCTCTGATTCTTAGCACTTTCCTGGGGAAGCATGGCACTAGCAGGTACCTGGCTGCAGGGGCACGGCCTGGGGGGAAAGGGGGTCTTGGCTGGGGGAGGAGTGCCATTCTGCCCTAACCCCAGGCCCTTGCTGCCCAGGAAGGAGTCAGAGAATGGGGCCCTCTGGCCCTCACCCCTGTCAGACACGTGCTATTGCCCTAGGCTGTCACCGTCACTGTGCAGCCACATGGAACGGGAACGGGGTGAGGAGCTGAGATCTCGAGCACCCACCGTGCCTTAGTCTGGCTGTGAAGTGCCAGGGGCACTGGCTTTCCTACCCTTGCTGTAAGGACACGGGGCACGTGCCATGTTTGCCCCCACGGGCCCCATGACACTCTTTCTTCCTGCTAGCCCCTCTGATGCCGCTGTCCCCAGCCATGACCAACGGGGACAGCACCTCTGCTCTGGCGGTGCGCTGGGAGGCCCCTGTTGGACAGAGAGACGGCTACCTGGTCAGCGTGTATGAGGAGGGCTCCCTGGCAGCCGGGAGACATGTGAATGTGGGGAAGGACAGCACCAACGTCTCCCTGGTGGGGCTGGCGCCGGGATCTTGCTACCACGTTGGAATCTCCGCTCTCGCCGGACCCTACAGCTCTGACCCCCAGAATGTCACCGGCTGCACAGGTGAGCACCCTGCCTGCTCTGGTGCTGGCCCGCCGGGGTGTGCGCTCGCAGGGTCTCAGTCTGGCTCAGAGGGGAGAACAGCCAGGAGTACTGGAGAAGTGATGGCGTTAGAGAGGAGGGTGCCCCCGTGCAGGGCTGGAGGTGTTGTCCTGCCACAGGTGCCATGCTTTGACATCATGTATAAAAAGCTGATCTCCTGGCCAGATTTCTATGGGAACAATTGCTGTCTGCCTCCGTCCCCCTGCCCTTTCAATTGCACAGGATCCTTCATCACGTCCCAAGCTGTTGCTGTGGGCTGTTGCAGGGATGTCAGGCTCCTCCTCAGAGATGGCTGCACACGAGCGGTGGGATTTTCCCTTCCCTTGTGGCTCCCTCTTGCCCTGACTCCTCCTTCTCTGCCTTTGCCCTTCAGTTCCAGCTGCTCCTGCCAATGTGAGCCTCACCAACTCAGGCAGCTCCTCGGTGCTGCGTGCTGCCTGGGACGAGCCCCCTGGGGGCAGGGACCACTACCGGGTTATTCTGTACAGCCTGGCACCCTGGGGCATAGAGACAGCTCAGTCCCTGGGACCCAACGCTCAGAACATCACCTGGACTCACTTGGCAGCGGGCAGCAGATTCACTGCACAAGTCACTGCTGTGAAAGGTCCCTACGAATCCTCCTCTGTCAACATCACCCAATGGACGTGTGAGTATGACGGGCCCAGGATCAACCCCCCAGATCTGACCCTACGCCCCCCTCTGCCCTGCTCAGAGCCTGGCTCCCTCTCCCCCATTCTGATCCTACCCTGCTAGGGACCCCTCTTCCCCTGCCGCCCCTGGGGAACAGCCCCCAACACATCCCCACTCTGCCGAGCCCCACTGCAGCATCCCTGCTTTGGCCTTCGGGTGCCAGGCCCCACTCTGACCCTGCCATCCCTGGCGGCCAGTCCCTGACCCCCACACCTCCTCCCTTACCCTGCTGCAGATCCCAGGGGTGCTGTCCTCTGTGCTGCACGGGCCAGCACCCCCATTGGAGCTGCCGTGTGGCCAGCTTGGTCCCTGGTGTCTGTGTTGCATGCTGCTGTCGGGAGATGCAAGCTGGAGACCAGTGCTTGGTAGCACCCCCACCTGCTAGATGAGAAGAGGCTGCCTGCTGGGATGGGCTGTGCCCCTGGCAAGGGCAGGTGGGACAGAAGCTCTGATTGCTTCTGCTAGCGGAGGCTGACTGTGTCTCCCCTTCTTTTCCAGACCCCCTGGCCCCTGCCAACCTCACCCTGGCCAGCCCCTCTGCCTCCGCCCTGCAGGTCTCCTGGACGGGGCCGGAGGGGGGAGGAGAAGGCTACACCGTGGATCTGTACGACGCCTCCTCCGGCAGGCACGTTGGCCACACCTTGCTCCCCTGGGGTGCTAGGAACCATACCTTCCAGAGCCTGACCCCGGGCACCCGCTACAGCGTGGGAGTGAGCACCACGGCAGGGCCTTACCACTCCAGCACCCCCAACCTCACCCACTGGACACGTGAGTGCCTCACCCTGCAGCCAGGGGCCCCCGTCACAGCCTTGGCTTGGGGAGACCCATCTCCTCCCAGAGTCGTGTCTCCATCCAGTCCCGCGTGCCACTTCCACTCCATCTGCCCATGGACCTGGGGGAAGCCACCCAATCCTGCCTGGTACTGGGAGGCACCTCCACGAAGGGGTCGGCCATTGGGAGCAGTAAATATATTGCCAGTGTTTTCCTTACGCCTTCTCCCTGTATTCTGGCAGGACAGGGCACAGGAGCTGCTCTACCAGTCCTACAGCTCTGTCCCTGCTCCCCTCCTGCACTGCGCCGGGACACAGGATCGTGCCCAAAATCCCAGAGGGGTCTCGGGGGCAGCCTGCCTTCCCTGCCTGTACCCCATGCTCCAGGCTGTGAGCTCCCGATGCCTTGGATCGGGACTGGAGTTGTGTGGGGGATGGGCAAGCCCTTTAGGTCCTTGCAGATCATCCCACACCAAAGCAGGGACCGTTCTGATCCCAGCCAGCTGGATTTCCCCCTCCCCCCGGCAACACCCTTCACTCACGTCTTCCCACTACATCCAGCTTGAGCAGTCTCTGCTGGGAATGTGGCCAGATCTCATGGGCCTGGGGAATCCAAGAGGAAGGCTGGTGCAGGGCAGGAGGAGATTGGGGAGTCCCAGTCGAAGCTGGCTCAGAAGCTCCAGTGGTGGCGAGGTGGTTCTGTGAGAGAGCCGAGGCCATCAGCATCTTCCCGCCAGCCCCAACAGAGCCTGGTGGGGCAGATCAGGGGCCCCAGCCCAGCTCAGATGTGCCCGGCTCTCTCCCGGCAGGCCCTGGCTATGAGGCTGGGTTGGGTGGTCTACAGCTGCAGGCGCCATACTCTGAAATGTTTGGTTTCACCCCCAGACCCTCTGGCCCCTCTGGCCGTGCATGTGGCAAACCAGGGGCACCCCGACAGGCTGAGCACATCCTGGAGAGCAGCCGCCGGGGGCCGCGAGGGCTACGTGCTGACCCTATACCACGCAGGATCGGGTGCGGTGGCAGCCAGGGCCGTCGCTGGGGAGGACGCCCACAATTTCACCTTCGCAGAGCTGGCCCCAGGATACAGGCACTCACTGGAGGTGGTCTCCATCGCCGGGCCCTACAGGGCGGCCGCAGCCAACGTCAGCGACTGGACCTGTGAGTGCTGGGGTTGTAAAGGGGGGATGCATCAAGGGGGCACTGCTTGCGAATGGAGCAGGAGGCCCTTGCAAGCGCAGAACAGCATCTGGGACCCTGCTGAGTGCTGCCAGGTGCTCAGATGCCAACCCGTGACATCAGTGGCTAAGGCAGGGGTGGGTAAACTATGGCCCCCGGGCCACATCCGGCCTGCGAGCCGATGTAATCCAGCCCTCGAGCTCCAGCCGGGGAGCAGGGTCTGGGGCTGCTCTGCATGTGCTGTGCCTCTGCATGCATGTGCTGTGGATCTGCGCATCTCCCAGAAGCAACGGCGTGTACCCCCTTGGCTCCTATGTTTAGGGGCAGCCAGGGGTCTTTGTGCGCTTCCCCCTGCCCCAAGCGCCACCTCCCACAGCTCCCATTGACCGGGAACTGCAGCCAATGGGAGCTGCAGGGGCGGCACCTGCGGATGGGGCGGCATGCAGAGCCGCCTGGCTACACCTCCGCGTAGGAGTGGGAATGGGGACATGCCGCTGCTTCCAGGAGCTGCTTGAGGTAAGCGCTGCCTGGAGCCTAAACCCCTGAGCCCCTTTCTCACCCCAACCCCCAGCCCTGATCCCTCTCCCGCCCTCCGAACCCCTCGGTCCCAGCCTGAAGCACCCTCCTACACCCCAAATCCCTCATCCCCAGGGCCTCCCCTGCAGCACGCACCCCCTGTCAGAGCCTTCACCCCCTCCTGCACCCCAACCCCAATTTTGTGAGCATTCATGGCCCGCCATACAATTTCCATACCCAGATGTGGCCCTTGGGCCAAAAAGTTTTCCCACCCCTGGACTAAGGGGAGGTGGGCTACCCTCCCCTGCACACTGCCCCATTCCATGGGGAGAAGTGTGCGCACACCGGTGTGCACACACACATACACACTCACACAGACACACACCAGATAGACACATCCACGTGCCCAAGGACACAGAGAGATGCACTCACATAGGTGCGTGCACACGGACAGAACATGCCTGCCCTGACGTGCTCGATCACACAGATGGATGCGCAGGTGGATGTGCACACGCTCACTCACGTCCACTTACACAGACATGCACATATGGACACCTGCCTGCTCACGCACATGCTAAGCTGTAGTGTGTACAGAAACTAAAGGGTCAAGGGCTAGTGAATGAGGATATTGGAAATGAGTGGCTGCATATCAAACAAAATCAGAACACGCTTTCTAGAGACTAGACTTAACTACCAAGGTAACCTCCAGTCTGTCGACGTTTTAGCTCACCCAGAGTTCTCTTCCGCCTTTCCAGCCAGGACTGCCCGAGACCTGCGTTTGGGAAGTGAAAAGCGCTGTCCTTTCTGTTCTTCAGTGAAGGTTGCCCGAGTGTTATCTTTTGCCTTCTAGAAATATCCCCCGCCCTGTTCATTGTCTTTGCTCACACACGCACACACACACACCGGCTTGCTTTCCCCATGTACTCCTTTCCTGGTGATTTCACAGCTCTTCGTTTAACAGTTGACTTTGTATGTAAATGGGTGTCCGCTGTGTTAGCTTAGGGTGCTTGATTCACATTGCGACAGAGAGAGAGACCCTTCTCAGCCTGGTTTCCTCCTTTGCTGGTGACTAATCCCTTGATACAGCGTTTCAGAGCAGATTTCCGATGTATACATAACTCCTCACATAGCATCTGTGCTGACCTTTCACAATGATGGTGGTGAGCAGAGTGACACCGGCTTTCATTTCAAACTTCACCTGACAGTCTTTGGGGAACCAGAATGTACAGACCAGAATCAGGAGATTCCTGTAACCCTCTTGCCAGCTGGTGTTCAGAAGTTCGTGGGTCACAGGCTGTCACAACAGGGGCAGATGGCAAAGTAGCAGCAGTGCATGGTGTGCAGATGGAGGAGTGGGGGGAAGTGTGTCAGTGGGGGGAGGGGTGTGTGACAGCAGGGCCCTCCCTTACCCTCAGATGCACATACCACGCAGTGCACTGTCTGTCATGCTGAGGATCCCATTCACTCTGCCACGTTTGTGATATAAGATCTGATGTTTCCCTAGATCCTCTGGCACCCTCTAACATGTCCCTGACAAATCAGGGGCACCCCAACAGGCTGACCGCGTCCTGGGGAGCCGCAGCAGGGGGCCGGGATGGCTACACGCTGACCCTGTACCACGTGGGATCGGGTGCCATGGCAGCGAGGGTCTCTGTTGGGAACAACACCCACAATTTCACCTTCATGAACCTGGCCCCAGGAAGCCAGTACCTGCTGGAGCTGGCTTCCACGGCTGGGCCCTACGGGATGTCCATGGGGAACGTCAGCGACTGGACATGTGAGTAGCGGGATTTTCATAGTGAGCCAATCTGAGCCTTAGACGGGTTCCCCAGCAGCTGTCAGCAAAGCATCTGTGAGTTCACAGCCCTGGGAGCCAAGCAGAACTGATCCGCCCTTCCCAGCTGTGAATCCCAGAGATGGTCTCTGGCATTGATCAGTGAGTTCCCAGTTCCCTCTGGATCCTGTGATGTGTCACCAGAACCATATGTGCTTTGGCTCCGCAGCTATGTGGGAGCTGGAGGTGAACCTAGAACCAGGGGGCATCTGCTCAGCGAATTCAGGCTGAGTAAGCTGAGACTCACCCCGTTGGAGGATTGGGGTATGACCTCATACTTAGTGGCCATGACGGATCGAACCTGTGTCTACTCTGGAAATCGATTCTGTAAAATGAGCCCTGGGGTTATTGTCTTTCACTGATTTCTGTATCAAATCCACTCAGTTTCACAAGCAAATGGTTTTTGTTTTCCCCTAACAGCCAGCCCTGCCCACTCAGCCTGGGATCTGAGAGTCAAGCTGGGTTCTTTCCATCTCATGCCTCCTCCCCAGTAACCAGGAGCCAGTTGATGAGTAAACAGGATTATGTCTCAGTCACAGGTTACACCTATAACTCTGCTCACCTGCGTCTGAGTTTCTGAGGATGATGTGCATGGAGGAAAGAGTCTGGCTTGACTCTCAGCTCTCAGGCTGAGTGTGACGGGCTGGTCGTTAGAGAAAAGCATCTTTATATGTATAAACTGAACTAATCTAACTGGGATTCCTTGAGACACAATGGACGTGAGACCCCTGATGCCTGTTTGGCCAATCTTTGAGTTGACCCGCACTGGGAAGGATCTGGCCCTTGCTAATAGAACTGTGGCCATTTCCAAATGCACTGAGAGGGGAGCAGGAGAGATTTAGGGTCAGATGTGCCGAAGGGGCCTAAGACTCAGGAAGAGTCACTGGGTCTTAGGCTCCTAAGTCCCCTGGGTGTTTATGAATATTTTACCCATAATCCTCTAAAAAGCAGCTTGAGACCCCAAACCATTAACAGAATTACACCTGCCGATAGACACACACAATCAGCTCCCCTTGTCCCTGTCATCCTGCTGCGTCCTGAGTCCCCTCTGCCAGGCGGTGCCATCTGTGCCCTCCCCCTGGCCCATTTCCGCTTCCCGCTCTGCCTTAGGGACCGCGCTGTCGCCTGCCATTACATAGCTGTGGTCTTGGGGCCTCGCGCTTTGGGCATGTTGAGCTGTGATTTGAAGGCTAAGTCGCAGCAGGCCCCTGGATCCAGTGCACGCAGTTCTTTGGGCTGGTGCAAGGTGGCATTGGCACCTGCGCTCAGAGCCGGGCATGTAGCTGATTTCTTGGTGCGGGAGGCTCCCTGGGGATTTTGCTGCCAGTTTGGCATCAGTTTGACACTGAAGCTCAATCAGCAGATGCCCTGGGCTACACCTGGCCAGATCTAACAGCACAAGGTGGTAAGGGGGAGTGAACCCCACGGCACACTCCCCAGTACAGCTGTGTTAAACCCTCTTGGGCTGAGCTCCAGGCTTGTGGGGCACCCATTAATGCTGTCTGGGAGCACATGGGGCGTGGGCAGGAATGGACTGGAGCTGCCTCCCCAGCAGTGGTGGGGCGGGGATCATGTTGCATCCTGAGAAGGGCTGCAGCAGAGTACGCCCTGCTGCAAAAGGGGTGGGGGGGGTTGTAAGTGGGGCACAATCTTTTCCTGGGGATCTTGGCACAGCACCCCCTGCCCTCTACACAGTGCGGTGCCGAAGGGTGCAGTCTATCGCTGCACTGAGACATCTGGGAGCCGCGATAAACTCTTCCACATTGGTACAAACACATCTGGGAAGGGTCAGGGCTGCCTGTGCACGTCCCCCATGGGACATGGCTGCATCATGTCTCCACAGGGATCGCTGCATGGACCTGATCTCAGAATCAATAGCACCTGGGCCTGGTGGGAGAAAGGAAATGGGAATCCTCTGCCCTATACCTGAACTGGGAACGTGTCACCCCCCATCCCTTGGTGGGACATGAGTGAAGAAGGCAGTTAAAACCATGTGCATTTAGCTAATGATGACAGAGCCAGGCCTGGGTGGCTGACAAACCCCTGCTAGTGCATGCGGCTTTCATGGTCTCTCCCGGTGTTTCCCCAGACCCTTTGGCACCCCCTAATGTGTACCTGACAAACCAGGGGTACCCCGACAGGCTGAGCGCATCCTGGGGAGCAGCCGCCGGGGAGCGAGATGGCTACACGCTGACCCTGTACCACGCTCAAGCAGGCACGGTGGCAGCAAATGCGTCTGTGGGGAAGGATGCCCACAAGTTCACCTTCTCAGGCCTGGCTCCAGGACACAAGTATTTGCTGGAGGTGGCCTCTGTGGCTGGGCCCTACTGGACGTTCGCTGGGAACATCAGCGACTGGACAAGTGAGTGTTAGGAGTCCCAGCGCCTTTGCCCGGCGCATGAGATACAATGCTGCAGAGCTGGGTGGGGTTGTGCACACTGAGCAGCAGGCTGGGGCGGGGGAGTAGCTAGTGCTGCTGTGTGACAGCTTGCGGGCTACAGGCACCCTGGAGGAGGTGGGTTTGGGCTCTGGTTTAGGAAGCTAGGGGGAGCCGGTGGCCCCTGAGGACCCCAAAGTCCTGGCTAGGGAGCAGCCAGTGGAGAGCCTGCAGCCCGGGATTGCTCTCTTTGGCCAGGCATTCTGGGCTTCCCAGCGTCCTTTGCTCTCAGGGCCTTGCACCATCTGCAGCAAGCGCTTTTAATCGTAACAACGCAGCCCCAAAGCCATTGCTCCTCCCCAGCCAGGGACGGGCCGTTTCAGCCAAAGGCCCCTAGCACACGCCTGCAAGGTGTCAACTAGGCCAAGAACTTTGCAAGACTTCAGCAGGGGTGGGATCCTCCAGAGCTAAACCTGTGTCTTTGTTCCAATCTTTCCAATCAGGGGCATCAAAACAAAAAATGGCGTCAGTGTTAGCAGACAGCGGGTTCAGCTTTCAGTGCATTTCCAATGTTCTGATGGACTTTTTGTCTGCAGCCAGATCAGTCTATTCAAGAGCAGCTGAACATTAGGTGCCCGAGCCTAGATTTAGGCAGCTTCAAAAGCCCCTAAGTGGGTTCAGAACCCGACTCAGACAGGTGAACATGCACTAGCTCAGCAGGAGCCAGCATGCCAAAAATAGCCTCATGGCCATGGCAGCTCAGGCAGTGGCTCTGGCTAGCTACCTGAGTAGTACCCGGGGGTGGGGGCGGGGGGATTGTATCACAGCCACCCTGCTATTTTTAGCACGCTAGCCTGAGCAGAGCTAGTGCGTGTATGTCTACCTGCATGGGAATTATACCTCCCAGCTGCTGGATAGAGAGGCTAATTGCTTATCCACGTTGCCTTTGTTCTGGCAAACAAAGGAGGAGCTGGGTGTTTCAGCCGAGATGAGCGTTTCCTGGTAGGAAAATAATCTCACAGGTAAAATCTGAAAGAGTTAGGAAACTAATTAAAGAGAGGAGTCCAAAAATGTCCCCACAGGCAATCTGAGACGTGAAGAATAGCAGCATAGAAATAAAAGATCTGCCTTAAATGAAAACTAGAAGGATTGTCTCCCATACCCCGACTGTATTGCCCTGGGGTGGGCTGGGGGTCGATGTGGCAGACTCAGGAAATGACTCTCTCTCCCTTGGATTGTTTTTATAACGTAGCCCCTCTGGTTCCAGTGAATCTCTCTGCGGTGCCCGGGGAGAGCCGCACAGTGCTGGCCGTGTCCTGGGGCCATGCCCCCAGCCAGCTGGATTACTGCCAGCTGTGGCTGCGAGGTCCCGGGAACACCACGCTACCACAGAGGCACACCCTGGCCGGGAGACAAGTCCAGCACTTCTTCCAGGGGCTGGTACCAGGCAGAAATTACTCAGTTTCCCTGAGCTGCGTGGCTGGGCCTTACTGGAGCAGCACGGGCATCTTGGTGGTGCCAATAGGTGGGTATGGGCCTGTGCTGGACGGGAGGCTGCAGGGGCTGGAGAGCGCAGTGGGTATGTGCAGGGCAGGGAGGGGAGTGAGCTAGTGACTGGAGGGAGATGCCCACACGGAGCCACATGGCCTGGTGGCATCCTGTGAAATAAACCCGACTCCACAGAGAGTCTTCCTTGGCCTGGTCCTCCTGTGACATGTCTCTCCCCTGCAGGCTCTGGGCACAGCCATGCTGGCCCCTGGCCTCCTGCGTGGCCCCCAACCCTGGCCCAGCCTCACCATCCCTCTTGCAAAGGCCCTGGCTAAGCCACTCCAGCCCTAGGCCAGCAAGCCGGGGGTCCCGAGGCCCAGGTATCCAGCTTTGTGCCTTGGCACCGTGCAGGCATGGAACTGCTGTGGGGCACACGGCCTGGTTCGGGGCTGGAAATGCCCCCACCCCATGTGGGGTCTGCCTAGCTCAGGGTCTCTCCTTTCTCAGCGCCTGACCCAGTGGAAGATCTGCAGTGCCAGCCTGACTCCAAGGGCTTTTCCCTGAGCTGGACCTTCCCCGCTGGAGATGTGGAGGCCTGCGAGCTGGCGGCAGAGAGGCTGTCCGGGGGGCCCCCTCAGGCTGAGGCTCGGGTGATCGCTCCCGGGAGCAAGACCAGCCTGTGGGGTTTGGAGCCAGACTCTTCGTACCGAATCAGCGTGAGCGCAGTGGGCAGGAACGGGCTGAGGAGCCGGGCTGTGACTCTGGTCTGCAACACGTCAACAGAGGGTAGGTCTCCCCACAGACCCCAGGAAGAGCTGCCAGATCAGGTTTGCTGGTTAGCTAGCAGGCCCTATTCCAGAGATCAGAGCCCCTGCATGTGGAGTGGAGGATGGGGCTTGGGACTGGTTTGTAGCGAAGCTGCTGGACTGGGGCTGTGGGGCGGAACTGCTCAGGACCAAGCCAAGCTCCAGCCCTAACCGCCCTGGGCCGGCCGGGTTTCCATTTCAGTCCTGCCTCCGCCGGTACGAGCAGACGTCCCGCGGGTCGAGCCTGGCTCCAGAGTGCTCATCTCCCCCGACATGTTCAGCGAGGAGAACGGCCGGATCGAATACTATGCCATCATCGTCACCAGCAACGAGTCGTGTGAGTGCCCACTTCTCGCCCGTGGTGGCTCCGCTGAGACCCATGGCCACAGTTCCCCACCGAGGCGCGGGAGCTGCTGCTGATACGCTTGTGTCTTTAACTCCAGTGTCAAGGCCCACCCAGGAAACCGTGTCCAGCACCTGGTATGATCACTATTATGGACAGGAGGACTCCTACGTGGCTGTGCTGCTCCCCAATCCTTTCCATCCAGACAAGAGGAGCACTCCCCAAACCTGGTTGGTGCCGGTGGGAACGGATGAGTGTGGCCAGTCCCGGGAGATCTGCAATGGGAAGCTGAAGGCAAACGCTCACTACAGGTGGGGACCCCTGCTCTGGCGGATGTTGGCAGACAAGGGGGGGTGGAGGGGGAAAGGGAGCACGGCTATTTGGTGAGAACAGGGCAGCATCTCCCTCGCACCCCAAACACATATGCCAGGGAGGCCGCAGTGGGACCAAGGTGGCTGCACTGGGCGGTGCTCCAAGGAAAAGGCTGGGAAATGTACGAATGTCCGGAAACCTTCTCCATCCACCCACATTTCAAAATTCCCTGTAGGAAAATCAGACTTTCCCAAGGGGAAAATATCACAAACCAGCTCCTGTGTTGCCTTCCTGGCACCCATCTCCCCAGCTGGCCCAGACAAGCACCATCTCATTGCTGGTTTCCATTTTCCCAGCACCACGTTCTTTCTGTATGAGGCTGGAAATCCAGTGGCAGGATCAGGCCAATCCTGTTTCCTCTGAGTGGCTAGGACTAACCTCTGGTCTTGGCTTTACCATAGGTTCAGCATTGCTGCTTTCACCAAATACGACCCGGTGGATCCTTCTGTGTCCTTCACGGCGTTTTCAGGTAAGGCCGTTCCTCATGCTGCTTCAGCAGTGGTGTTACTCGCTATCCCCTCTAGCTGTCTCTGCTAGGGGAGTTCCTTAATTGCTGCTAATGGAGGGGCAGAAAATCTCAGAAAGGAGTCTCATAAGTGTAGATTACATTTAATAATAATACCTAGTGCTTGCTTGTCATCCGTGGATCTCAAAGCGCTTCACAGCCTTTACTGTATTGAGCCTCACACCCTGTTGTAAGGCAAGGCAGGGCAGGGCAAGCAACCCCATTATACACATGGGAAACTGAGGCACGGAGCAGCTGAGGTAGGGGTTCTCAAACTGGGAGTTGGGACCCCTCAGGGGGTCACGAGGTTGTTACCGGGGGGGGGGGGTCATAAGCTGTCAGCCTTCACCCCAAATCCTGCTTTGCCTCCAGCATTTACAGTGGTGTTAATTATATTAAAAAAGTGTTTTTAATTTATTAGGGGGCTCACACTCAGAGGCTTGCTATGTGAAAGGGGTCACCAGTACAAAAGTTTTTGAACCACTGAGCTAAGGGATTTGCCCAAGTCTGCACAGAAAGTCAGTGGCAGGGCCAGGACTTGCACCCAGGTCTGCCAAGTCTTCAGTTAGTGCCCTAACCACTTGGTCCTCCTTCCCCGGTGAGCCCAATGTCTGGCGATCCTGGCTGCGAAGACGGGTGGGTGACTCACAGCAGGAGTGTCTGGGTCAGTTTGTGGAGCCTGGCAGGATCTTTTGGAATGCACAGTATACATGCAAAGAATCCCCATGGTCTTTGCCTTCAGCGGCTGGAGCTGGCGCAGACCCCAGTCCTGTTACCGTGCCAGTCGTGGCTGGGATTGTTGCGGGCTTTCTCCTGACACTTGGCGCAATTTTCGGATGGGTCTACTGGAAGCGGGTCCGATCGAAAAGGTAAGGGAGGCCCGTCTCCCAAGGGATGAGATCCAGGGTGGGCCTGGGAAGTGGTAGGAAAAGCTGCTGAGAGCGAAGACAATGCGATTGGTGTTAACCGAACAAGGAGCTGACCAGATGTATATCAAAAGGGGTGGGCAGGTCCAGCATAGCAAGTGTGAGCTGTTGGGTGTGATGAATCCACTGAAAAGTTCCTCTAGTCATGTGTGTAAGCGGGAGGGAGCCCTGCCCTCTCACAGACCCTCCTGCTGCTAAACAGGGCGCTTGGCCCCAGCCTCAGTGCTGCCAGGACGGGTGACATCCCCTGTGCTTTCCTTTCAGAACCAAGAAGAGTAACTTATCGCAAGAAATGACCACGTACAGCTTGAGGTGAGTATGCTGCTCCCAAAGCTGGGTGTCTGGGACTCAGGGTGTCTCCTTGCCTACCCACATGCTAGCGCTCCACGATAGGCCACAAAGGGAGCGTGGGAAAGAGGAGACTAAGGGGGATATGATAGAGGTATATAAAATCATGAGAGATGTGGAGAAAGTGGATTAGGAAAAGTTATTTACTTATTCCCATAATACAAGAACTAGGGGTCACCAAATGAAATTAATTGGCAGCAGGTTTAAAACAAATAAAAAGAAGTTCTTCTTCACACAGCGCACAGTCAACCTATGGAACTCCTTACCTGAGGAGGTTGTGAAGGCTAGGACTATAACAGTGTTTAAAAGAGAACTGGATAAATTCATGGTGGTTAAGTCCATTAATGGCTCTTAGCCAGGATGGGTAAGGAATGGTGTCCCTAGCCTCTGTTCGTCAGAGGATGGAGATGGATGGCAGGAGAGAGATCACTTGATCATTGCCTGTTAGGTTCACTCCCTCTGGGGGCACCTGGCATTGGCCACTGTCAGTAGACAGATACTGGGCTAGATGGACCTTTGGTCTGACCCGGTACGGCCGTTCTTATGTTCTCATAGTGTAGGCTGCTCCAGAACCCGGGGCCCTGCCAATCTGGTCCATTGGGTCTCTTTTTAAAGTGCCAGCAAGTGCCACGCCGCTCACCTGCTAACCCTTAGTTATCTAAGTCACTGGTAGCTGTACTGCCAAGCCCCAGCCGCCTCTGGGCAGATTCCCGTGTTGCCAAGTTCCGTCACAGCCTTCATCACCCTGAAATGCATCCAGTGCTTAGTAACCAGTGCGCTAACACAGAACGAAGGCCAGGCCCCTCCATGGACTGGGGACTCTGCACTACTCCTTGGGTGAAAAGAGAATCCCCATTAGCTGGGAGTGCAAACGTCCATACCGGCCTGCAGCCTAGGGGCTGGGAGGAACCCCTCTCACAGGAGGTGGGACAGGCTGACTGCCACTGTTCTGTGGACGTCCCAGTGCGAGACGGCACAGGGGACCGAGGTGTCACAGGTCATTAGGTTTGGGGTTCAGAGATTCTAAGGCCAGATCATCTGGGCTGACCTCCTGCATAACCCAGGCCATAGGACTCCCTCGAAATAATTCCTCTCCAGGGTGGCGTTTTCTCTCATCGCCAAGGGCACAATTTTATCTCCTGCAGAAATGTCCACCGGCTGATCCCCATCCAGAGCTTCAAGCAGTATTACGAGGCGAAGACGGCAAACGCCAACCACGGCTTCTTCCAGGACTTTGAAGTGAGTGTCGCATGCAAGGAGAGCGTGCTCCTGGGGACGCTGGCAGTGTAGACGCACCGGCAGTGTCACGTGGACGTTGGGGAAATCACCAAGCTGTTTTGCGTTCCTCAGGGCCGCCCAGAGGGGGGGGGCAAGTGGGGCAATTTGCCCCAGGCCCCGGGCTCCGCAGGGGTCCCCAAGAGAACGGCTGAGGCTCCCGGCCTGACCCCGACCCCGTCCCTCTCCAGGAGCCTCAGCACATCCAGGAGCTTCCCTGAACAGCTGCAGCGTGTCTCCCGCGGGGCCTGAGCTCCGCCCTGCTCAGAGCCGCATAGTAAGGGGGCGGGGCTGGGAACTCAGGCCCCGCTGGAGCTCGCAGCCCCGCCCCCTTACCACGAGGCTCTGAGAGGGGAGGAGCTCAGGCCCCGCCAGAGACACGCTGCACCGCTATTCAGGGACGCTGTTGGATGCGACGCGCTGAGGCTCCGGGAGAGGGGGGAGCCGGAGGTAAGAGGCCAGGGCCAGGGGGGTTGGATAAAGGGCAGGGAGTCCCGGGGACAGTCAGGGGACAGGGAGGGGGCAGAGGTTGGGGGGGCGGTCAGGAGACAGGGAATGGGGGGGCTGGATTGTGGGCATTCCGGGGGTCTGTCAGAACTCAGTGGGGGGGGGGTGGATAGGGGTTGGGGCAGTCAGGGGACAGGGAGCAGGGGTGGGGTCCTGGGGTGGGGGTGGTGGGGTCTCTGGGGGATGGTGAGGGGGAAGGAGCAGGATGGGTCAGGGATTCTGAGGGGGGTGGGCAGTTGGGGGGCAGGAAGTGGGTGGGGGTCAGATAGGGGGCAGGGCCAGGCTGTTTGGGAGGCACAGCCTTCCCTACCCTAAAGCTCATTCAGCAGTTTGAGGCTTGCAGAAGAGCCAAGCTGTTAGCTTTTCCATTAGGGCTACCATCCCTTTCACTTCTCAAATGCCAAATTAGAGTCTATATTTAATTTCAGTGCCATAGGGAGATTCATGTCAGGGGAGGGTAGCTTCATTTAAAATTAGCCACTGGGGGAGGGATCACATGAGAAGAGCAATATCCTATACCACCTACCTCCTTCCCAACCCTACCAAGGGAGACACCCCCCCACCCCCGCATTCCCTGAGGCTTCAGAGGGGTTAATTCAGTGGTTCTCAAACTTTTGTCCTGGTGACCCCTTTCACACAGCAAACCTCTGAGTGCGACACCCCGCCACCCCCTTATAAATGGAAACACTTTTTTAATATATTTAACACTATTATAAATGCTGGAGGCAAAGCGGGGTTTGAGGTGGAGGCTGATAGCTCGCGACCCCCAGTAATAATCTCGTGACCCCCTGAGGGGTCCCAACCCCCAGTTTGAGAACCCCTGGGTTAATTTAATTTTAGCACCCTGTGTCCATTCACATGCATGTGCTATTTTGAGCATTTCAGTTTTCACAACATAGGCTCATCCCAGATTCTGGAACAAACTCAAATGCTCAGTTCGTGGAGTATGTACATGAGCTATACTAAAGACAAACCCACAGTAACCGTCTCCAGTTTGTGAGGGACCCCATGGAGCCAGTCTCTAGGAAACAGATAAATGCATGGAGGTTAAGTCCATTAATGGCTATTAGCCAGGATGGGTAAGGAATGGTGTCCCTAGCCTCTGTTTGTCAGAGGGTGGAGATGGATGGCAGGAGAGAGATCACTTGATCATTACCTGTTAGGTTTACTTCCTCTGGGGCACTTGGCATTGGCCATTGTTGGTAGACAGGATACTGGGCTGGATGGACCTTTGGTTTGACCCAATATGGCCATTCTTATGTTCTAAGCTAAATGAACCCAAAGTTATGGAGACAGATATGACTCAAGGAAACCAGCAGAGTATCAGGAACCTGAAAAAATCTCTGACTGGATGGGCTCAGGCGTTTGGTCACAAGCTGAGGTGGTTCAAAAGTTTTGGATTTTTTTTAAGCAGAATTTTTTTTATTGTTTCTTTAAACAATCAAACACAGCAAGCAGCAAATATTTGGCCACACACTTCTGAAACCCCAAACCATATTCAGTTTTGGCACACTAATGTCACCTTTTCAATTAAAAAAAAACACAACAAATTTTGAAGGAAAGCAGACATTGTCCGTGATTTTTTTCTGCTTTTTAAAAACCCCTAGTTTTCGATCCAAAAAAAGTTTTGACTGAAAATATTTGTCCAACCATTTTAATGAGCTTTATGCCTTTTAGCACTAGCTGATGCTGAGAACCAGTGATACCTTGTAAAGAAGTTTTCCTAAAACTGGGTTTGTGCCGAGATGCGGAAGGTTTATTTTTCCCAGGGCCACCCGTGGCGGGGGAGCAAGTGGGGCAATTTGCCTGGGCCCTGCAAGGGCCCTCACGAGAATATAGTATTGCAATTTTTTTATGGAAGGGGACCCCAAAATTGCTTTGCCTCAGGCCCCCTGAATCCTCTGGGTGGCCCTGGTGTTCGTTGGGTACAATTGCACATCAAAGGGGGTGGGGAGGGGACGTAGCAGGAAAAGCAGCTATGTCTACACTGCAAATGGAGGTCTGATTGTAGCGTGGCTTGGCATGCCCACCCCAACTCTGTTCTAGCTAGTATAGGTAACAACAGTAGTGAAGGCGTGGTGGCCCGGGCTGGCAACCGGAGAACAAGCCTGCTGGGGAGTGTGGGTGTACACTCGGGTCAGCAGCCCGTGCGGCCACGTCTACACTGCCGCTGTTACCGGTGCCACCTCCATTGCCCCCGAGTCTGGCGCACAAAGTCACAGGTGCTGGGCCACTTTTACAGGAAGGTCTGACTAAGGCTGCCCTCTGGAGTCCCAGGAGCCGGGGGATTTGCTGCTGAACTCTCCTGAGTGGGTCTTTGGCCTAGTTCTCCTCTGCCCCTCCCGGGCTGTACCCTGGGGGGTCTTCATCAGGCTGCTCCTGATCCATGTCGCTGTGAAAGCCAAACGTGGCCCCAGGAGCCCAAACAATCTCTGCCTCTCAAAACGCCATGGAGACCCATTGGCTGTGTGTGGCAAGCTGGGGCTGCGGAGACTTTTGCTGGGGGGCCTCCCGGCTGGCACTCCCCACCCCAGCCCATCTGTCCCAGAGAGGCTCACTGGGTTTCTCCTTGTGCCCTGCAGGAGCTGAAGGAGGTAGGGAAGGAGCAGCCTAAGGTGGAAGCGGAACGTCCAGCTAACGTGTCCAAGAACAGATACCCCCACGTGCTGCCCTGTAAGTTCAGGGGCCCAGCCCCTATGTCTCCCTCCCTCCCCTTCTGCCCTTCCCTGGCACCTTCCATCCCAGGATCTTGGGGGGACACTAGCCAAGCCCCCACCTCAGAGGCACAGGGGTTATCATCTCCTTGCCACACCCAGGGACACCAAAGGCACAGAAAGCTTCAGGAGCCTTTTCCAGAGTGGCCAAATGTGGGAGGCAGCATGGCCTATTGAATAAAGCAGGGTCATGTCATCTCCCATGCCTCAATTTCCCCATCTGTAAATTGGGGATAATGGTGGTGAGTGATGCTGGTGAAAAGGTGCTATATAAAAGATAGGGTTTATAATTTTGGGTGCCAGGTTGAGACACCCAGGACCTGGTTTTCAGAGGTGTTGAGCCCCTACAGATCCCTTTGGTTTGCTGGAGCTCTGGGTGCTCAGCCTCTCTGAGAATCAGGCCTGGTTACGGCGTCTCTGGTGGGGTACCCACAATCACTGATCCCACAGTTATTCCCGAGGTGGCCTGGTGAGACAGGGCAGGGCTAGGTCTCCCATCCCATCTCAGATCTCACTGATGCTTTTAACTTGAATGGCCCCCTTTCTTAGTCCCCTCCTCCTTCCAGTGGCCCCCAAGTTTTGACCACGGCATAAGGCACAGAACAGCAGGGGCAGTGGAGTTGTCATTTGCCAGCAGGGGGAGCTGCAAGCAACAGGGGGCTGCTCCCTGACCCCATCTAGCCTTCCATCACTTGTGTTGTCCCTGTACTATTTCTGGGGGGCGGGGGGAGCTCAGGGCAGACTCCCACCACAGCCCTTTGAGGCATACTACCCCATGGGAGGCTGAGAAGACCTCCAGGCCAGGGCCAGCTCCCATCTCACCTTGTGTCCATGTCATTAACACTGACACACACACACAGCCCAGTGTGCCGGAGGAGAGAGGGGTGTTGTGAAATTTCTCGGGGTGCCCAGGACTGAGAGTCTCCTTGTTACCCCCAGCTTCCAGTATGAGGGAGTCTTGTTTGGACTTAACCGGGTGTAAGCTCCCTAGCACCACCCAAGCCCTCTCCTCTGGGCTCTGCCAACCCTGACTGCCTGGCAGGTTAACAGGTGCACTCCAGTCTCCGGGCCCCTTTGAAACATTCCCCTGTAGTGCCCAGCCCTTATCTACTGAACATTCATAGAATCACCAGGTCTGCTGTCCCCAAGGGAACAGTGCACATGCCAGCTTCTGTGATTCAGTGCAGGATCAGCACCTGGCTCAATATCACAGCACTGAGATACACTGCTAGTGCAAACAAGGATACGTGTATTACCAAAGACTCAAGAGTCAAGGGATAGTTAGTAACGATAAGGGAAACAAAAGGTGACATATAAAACAAAATCATCACTCGCTTTCTAGCAACTAAATTTAATTAACAGACTCACCTCCTGTCTGATGAAGTGTCTCACCCAAAGCCATCTGCAAGCATCTTCGATCCAGGCTGGTTGTGATCCCATTTTCATGAATGTAAACATGCTGCCCATTTACGTCCTAGGGGCAGGATGATGGGGTCTTTGTTCCCCAAAAATAGTCCAGCGAACCTTTGAAGTGTATCTCCAGATAAGGTTCTCTTCCCCTGCTGTGTTTCTCTACCTGTTAGTTGCTTTCTGACATTCAGGCAATCCTTCATCTGCGTTCAGCTTAGACAGGGGATGGTGGACCCATTGTGAATGAGACAATACTTAATGTACATTTCAACAGAGGGGCAGGAGACTAAACATCCCTTGTCTGACAGGATGCCTGGGTCTCCACCTCTGCTGTGATACAGACTCTAGGAACATATGTGCAGTAGACGTACATAAATCCTTACCTAGTATCTGGGCATACATTTCACAGCATTAACAATGACCATTGTGACCCTGGGTTTCATTTAAATCCTTACATGACCAGAAGGTCCATAGCAGAATCAGGACAGTCCAGGAGCCCCCTTGCCAGTGGACATCGAGAGGTTCTTGGGTCTCAGGTGCACAGAGCTGGGAGAGGCTGGTGTCACGGAGTGTGGGGTGTCCGGCCCTGCACCCCTCTTCCTGGAACTCACAGTGACTCTCAGCCAGCCAGTAAAACAGAAGGTTTATTGGAAACCAGGAACACAGGATACAGCAGAGCTCGTGTTCAGAGCCAGGGCCCCTCAATCTGGCCTTTCTGGGGGTTCAGGGTGTCTGGATTCCAGCATAGGTTCCCCTGCAAACCCACCACCCAGATCCCAAACCCAAAACTGAAAAACTGACTCCACCCTCCCCACTCAACTCCTTTCCTTTGTCTAGCTTCCCGGGCAGGGGTGTCGGCCTCCCCTCCCCCCTGCCTACTCATGTTACAGGTTGCATACCTGTCTTTCACCTATCTCCGACAGCCCCTACCCCACCACACCTCTCCCCCCTTCGCCGTGTAGTTCTGCTCCCGGGGTAGCAACTTCTTGCTCAGGTACACGATGGGGTGTCTCTCCCCCTTTCCATCCTCCTGCATCAACACCGCCCCCAGCCCCGTGTCTGAGGCGTCGGTGAACACCATAAAGGGCTTGTCAAAATCTGGGTTTGCCAGAACTGGGCCTCTGAGCAGAGCCTCCTTCAGCGCCTGGAGAGCCTGCTGGCACTGCTCGGTCCAGACCACCTTGTCTGGCTTCCCCTTCTTGCACAGCTCAGTGATGGGGCGGCTATGGCGCTGAAGTGGGGCACGAACCTTCGATAATACCCTGCCATCCCGATAAAGGCCTGGACCTGCTTTTTGGTCTGGGGAGCGGGCTAGTCTCTGATCACCTCCACCTTGGCTGGTTCCAGCTTTAGGCAGCCGCTCCCCACCCGATGGCCCAGGTAAGATACTTCCGCCATCCCCACCTTGCACTTCTCAGCCTTTACGGTTAACCCAGCCTCCTGGAGTCGGTCCAGCACTTGTCTAACCTGGGACACGTGGTCCTCCCAGGTCTGGCTGAAGACGCAGATGTCGTCAATATACGCCACGGCCCTCAGTAGCTGATCCACCAGATGCTGGAAGGTGGCCGGCGCTCCCTTGAGGCCGAAGGGCAGGGTCAGAAACTCGTAGAGCCCCAGAGGGGTGATAAAGGCCGATTTCAGCCTGGCCTCTGCGTCCAGCGGCACTTGCCAGTAGCCTTTTGTAAGATCCATGGTGGTGAGGTACCGAGCACCTCCCAGCTTGTCCAGGAGCTCGTCAGGCCTGGGCATGGGGTAGGCATCAGATACGGTGATGGCATTGAGCTTTTGATAGTCCACACAGAACCAGATCGACCCATCCTTCTTGGGGACCAGCACCACTGGGGAGGCCCAGGGGCTGGCGGACAGCTGGATCACCCCCAAGGCCAGCATATCCCTGACCTCTCTTTCTAGGTCCTGGGCAGTTTTCCCGGTGACCCGAAAAGGGGAGCATCTTATAGGGGGGTGTGACCCAGTCTCCACCCGGTGGACAGTCAAATTAGTGCACCCAGGCTGGTTGGAAAACAGCTGTCGGTACAGATGCAGCACCCCCCTGATCTCAGCATGCTGGGCCGGGGTCAGCTGATCAGAGTGGGGAATTGCCTCCAGGGGGGAACCAGCCTTTGTTCCTGGGAATAGATCCACTAAAGGGTCATCTCCCTGCCCCTCCCAGTGTCCACACACGGCCAACACCATATTCCCCCTGTCATAATATGGCTTCATCATATTCACATGGTACACCCGGCGGTGGTGCGCCCGGTTCGACAGCTCCACCACATAATTTACCTCATTTAGTTGCTTGATAACCTTGAAGGGCCCTTCCCAGGTGGCCTGGAGTTTGTTTTTCCTCACGGGGATGAGCACCATCACTTGATCCCCGGTGGCGAAGGCGCGGGCCCGCGCCGTGTGGTCGTACCAGACCTTCTGCTTCCTCTGGGCTCGGGCCAGATTCTCCCTGGCTAGGCCCATGAGCTCGGCAAGTCTTTCCCGGAAGGCCAGGACATACTCCACCACCGACTCTCCATCGGGAGCGGCCTTCCCCTCCCATTTGTCTCTCATCAGGTCCAGGGGCCCCCTTACCCGCCTTCCATATAACAGTTCGAAAGGCGAAAACCCAGTAGATTCCTGGGGTACCTCCCTGTACGCAAACAGCAGGTGAGGTAAGTACTTGTCCCAGTCCTGTGGGTGCTGTTGCATAAATGTTTTTAGCATCATCTTTAGCGTCCCGTTGAACCTCTCCACCAGCCCGTTGGTCTGGGGGTGATACGCTGAGGCCCAGTTGTGCCGGACCCCACATTTCTTCCACAGGGACTGGTGCAGGCCCGACATGAAGTTGGACCCCTGGTCTGTTAAGATTTCCTTGGGGAACCCCACCCGGCTGAAAATGGTCAGCAGCGCATCTGCCACGGTGTCTTCTTCGGTAGAGGACAAGGCCACCGCCTCGGGGTAGCGAGTGGCGAAATCTACCACCACCAGGATGTGTTTCTTCCCTGACCGGGTCGCCTTGCTGAGAGGTCCCACCATGTCCACGGCCACCTTCTGGAAAGGTTCTTCTATGATGGGCAAAGGCCTCAAAGCTGCTCTCCCCTTGTCCCGGGCCTTCCCCACCCGCTGGCAGGGGTCACAGGATTGGCAGTATTGTCGGACATGGGTAAAGACCCCAGGCCAGTAAAAGTTCTGTAGCAGCCTTTGCCTGGTGTGCCGGATTCCCTGGTGCCCTGCGAGGGGGATGTCATGGGCCAGGTACAGGAGCTTGTGGCGAAACTTCTGGGGAACCACCAGCTGCCTCCTGATCCCCCATGACTCCACCTCTCCGGGGGGAGCCCATTCTCGGTATAGGAACCCCTTCTCCCACAGGAACCTCTCCTTGCAACCTCTCCTCATGGTCTGTACTGCACTGGGGTTGGCCCAGTCCCTGAGCTTCCGCAAGGAGGGGTCTTTCTGCAACTCGGCCTGGAACTCAGCCGCTGGGACAGGGATTGGGACCTGCTCTCTCTCACCGGCTGGGTCTGAGGCCGCAGCCTCTCTGGGTCGTGTCTCTGGGCGTTCCCTCCCCACCAGGTCAGGGTCCTGCGCCTCGGGCAGAGTACCTTCCCCGCTGTCAGGGCGCAGTGCCCTGCGCCGACTCTGACTACAGGTCACAACGAGAGCACCCCGGGCGTTGCCTGGCCAGGCCTCGAGGTCCCCTCCCATTAACACCTCTGTGGGCAAATGTGGGTGTACCCCCACATCCTTGGGGCCCTCCTTGACCCCCCACTTCAGGTGCACCCTCGCCATGGGCACCTTGAATGGGGTCCCGCTCACGCCCATCAGGGTCAGGTAGGTGTCAGGCACCATCCGATCTGGGGCCACCACCTCGGGCCGGGCCAGCGTCACCTCTGCGCCTGTGTCCCAGTACCCAGTGACCTTCCTCCCATCTACCTCCAGGGGAACAAGGCACTGTTTCCGGAGGGGCAGCCCCGTGCCCACCCTGTAGACCATAAACCCTGTGTCCGGAGCATCCAGCCCCCAAGAGGAGCTGACCTGGGGCCCTCCTCCCTCCTTCCCAGGAGGAACGCTGCCAGCCCCCCTTTCCTGGGAATGTTGCCCCTCATCCGATTGGGTCTTTACCCAGTCAACCCTCTGTGGGTTGGGTCTGCTCAATCTGTCCCTGAGCTTGGGGCACTGGGCCCGTATGTGGCCTCGTTGGCCACAGTGAAAGCAGCCCATGTCTCATGGGTCCCCTCGAGTGGGTCGGATGGACCTGACGCTGGATGTTCCCCTTTGGTGGGGGTTCTCCATAGGCCCCCGCCGGGAGGTCCCATGGTGACTTTCTCTCTGCGTTGAGGCAGGCCTGCTCCTTCGAGACTCCTCGCTGCCATCCCCTGCCCGACTGTCCACAAACTCGTCGGCCAGCTGGCCTGCATGCTGCGGGTTCTCCGGCTTCTGGTCCATCAACCACTGCCTCAGGTCGGATGGGCACTGCGCATACAGGTGCTCCAGTACGAATAGGTCAAGCAGGTCCTCTCTAGTTTGGGCCCCAGCTGTCCACTTGCGGGCATACCCCTGTGCCCGGTTGACCAGTTGTAGGTATGTGACCTCCCGGGTCTTATGTTGACTCCGGAACCTCTTCCGGTACATCTCAGGCGTCAGCCCAAACTCGCGGAGCAGGGCCTCTTTGAACAGGTTGTAGTCCCCTGCCTCCGCCCCTTTCATTCGGCTGTACACCTCCACGGCGGTGGAGTCCAGTAAGGGGGTGAGAAACTGGATCCTGTCTGCAGGGTCAACCCTGTGCAGCTCGCAGGCATTCTCAAAGGCCGTCAGGAAGGTATCTATGTCCTCCCCCTCCTTACGCCGGGCCAGGAAGCTCTTATCAAAGCTCTTGGTATGCTTGGGTCCCCCCTCACTCACCACAGCCGGGGTTCCACTGGTTTTCAGCTGGGCCAGTTCCAGCTCATGTTTATGCAGGTTCTCCTCGTGTTTACGCTGCTTCTCCTTCTCCTCCCGCTCCTGTCTCAGTTCTTGCCTCCTTAACTCAAGCTCTTCCCATCTCAGCTACCTGTCATATTCCAGCCGCATCCGCTCCAGGGACAGGGAGCTCCGCTGGGACGATCCCCGGCTGGCCACTGAGCCCTCGGTAGTCGCTGGGCTCCCCCTCCCCCTACGCCTAGGCATGGGGGGTCTCGGGGAGCCCTCAGCAGCCAGATGACCACTCCCAGCGGGGACAGACATTGGTGCCTGCGCTGCATCTGCCAGGCTGCTTCCCTCAGAGACAGGGATCGGTTCATTCACGCGATCTCTCTCCTCCAGCCGGGCGATCAGCTGGTCCTTGGTGAGCTTCCCACTGCGCAGCCCTCTCTGCTTGCACAGCTCCACCAGGTCGCACTTGCGCCACTTGGCATACATCTTCCTGCTGGCCACTCGCAGGCCGGGGTGCTCGCCGCTCCCCACGGGTTCCAGGGGACCCCTAGTGTGCCAGTCCTTGAGGTCACCACCTCCCTGCCAGGGTCGAGCCGCAGACTCCTCTGCCCCTGGGACCGCTCACTGCGATCCCCCGCGGGACCCTGTTACTGCAAAGTCCTTCTCACTGGGCACACTCCCCTAGGGGTTAATCACCCCTACAATCGTCCCTTCGTTTTACTGCCCCCAGTCACTTACTGCAGGAAGCGCCATTCACGGGGTGCAGTAGATCCCACCTCTACCTCCAGTTGTCACGGAGTGTGGGGTGTCCGGCCCTGCACCCCTCTTCCTGGAACTCACAGTGACTCTCAGCCAGCCAGTAAAACAGAAGGTTTATTGGAAACCAGGAACACAGGATACAGCAGAGCTCATGTTCAGAGCCAGGGCCCCTCAATCTGGCCTTTCTGGGGGTTCAGGGTGTCTGGATTCCAGCATAGGTTCCCCTGCAAACCCACCACCCAGATCCCAAACCCAAAACTGAAAAACTGACTCCACCCTCCCCACTCAACTCCTTTCCTTTGTCTAGCTTCCCGGGCAGGGGTGTCGGCCTCCCCTCCCCCCTGCCTACTCATGTTACAGGTTGCAGACCTGTCTTTCACCTATCTCCGACAACCCCTACTCCACCACAGCTGGGTCAGGCCAGGAGCTCTTCCCGAGTTCGTTGGGCACTGCTGAGTGCACCGCCCCACACTGGCTCCGTTGCTTCTACAGCTGAACATTACACATGAGCCCACTTCCCCATGAGTCTGAGACCCAGCAACCCCTGGGACGTCCCCTTTCAGACCCATGAACCAGAACGGCCCCATGGAGGTACTCCTCCTCTCTGTCTTGCTGGGCATGATTTGCCTCTTGAAAGGTGTGATGGCCCCTCCCCAGCATCTCAGCAGCACTGGCCATCTCACACTAGGCACGGAGCAGCTGTCCGAGGATGCTGCCTGGAGTATGATGGACAGGAAAGAGGTGGGGCTGGCCCCAAGACCCTAGCCTGGGCCAGCCCTCCCACTTGCTGCTGTGACCTGCGATGTTCTCCAAAATACAGATAAGCTTTGAAGGACAGGCCAAGGGACCTGGGTGGGAAGGGCCTAACCCAACCCACAGGCCTGGCAGACCCTCCTGGGCAGAGCAAGGGGTGTAGGCCAAAGGGGCCTGGGATTGCCTCCTGCCTGCCACAAGGGTTCCGACCTCCTTGTGCCCAACTGGAAAAGGAGAAGGACCCAAGAAGGCAGCAGTGCATGCTGCCCCTGAGCCAGGCTCCCCGGGGGATGGGGTCTGGCTCGGCGAGGTGCAGCGCAGGGAGTGATCATTGTTTGGTTTCTTGCAGACGACCACTCAAGAGTCAGGCTGAGCCTGCTGGGGGAGGAGCCCCACTCTGACTACATCAACGCCAACTACATCCCTGTGAGTGCCTGCTCGCCTCCCCCACCACAGCCCCCTGGGAACTATCACACACAAGGGGGGCATAGCTGGAACATGCAGGGGGCTCGGTCACAAGAGGATCTTGGTCCCATTAACATCTGGGGCTGTCTGGCAGATGGCACTGGAGCTGGCGCAGGTGGAAAGTGTTGGAGATGGGGGACTGGCTCAGCCGGGCTGGCTGTGGCCTGGGGTCTGTGAAGTGTGTGTTCATGTGTGTGCCCCCGCGTTTGTGCATGGGGGTGTGGTCACAGCTGCTTCTCTGCCAGTTGAGGATACTCTCACTCGCAGCCTCTCTGGATGCACGGCCTGATCTGTCTGTCTCCTCTTTCTCCTCCTAATCTGTACCGCTGCACTTGACTGATGCTGGACCTGGCCCCCCAGCCCCCATCCAGGGGACTGCCCCAGGTAACGGAGAGGGGCACCCAGCATGCCCGGGAGCGTGTGGGCCCATGTATGCATGTTGCATGCATGTGTCAAAGGCAGTAAACAGGAATGGCCAGACTGGATCAGAACTAGGGTCCATAGTCATCTCTTCTCTCCAATGGCAGCCACAGCAGCTGCTTTAGAGGCAGGTGCAAGGACCCCATGAGTCTGGGGTCAGATGCTTCTCCTCGCAGGGTCACACTGGGAGGTTCGAGGCGGGTCCAGGAGTGTAATTTCTCTCATGACAGTGAGGGGGAAACACTCTTCCAGGGCATCCTATAATAACCCCCAGCTGCCATCTGCTGCCCAGGGAGTGTGCCAATCCTGGCACCAATGCTGAGGTCAATGGGCACCTGGCCCTCTCCTGGAGAGACCCAGCAGGTCATAGAATCATAGACTTTAAGGTGAGAAGGGACCATTATGATCATCTAGTCTGACCTACACAACGCAGGCCACAGAATCTCACCCACCCACTCCTGTATCAAACCATTGAAGTCCTCAAATCATAGTTTAAAGACTTCAAGGTGCAGAGAATCTTCCAGCAAGTGACCCGTGACCCATGCCCCACGCTGCAGAGGAAGGCGAAAAACCCCTCAGGGCTTCTGCCAATCTGCCCTGGAGGAAAATTCCTTCCTGACCCTAAATATGGCGATCAGCTAAACCCAGCCAGACACCCAGGAAAGAATTATCTGTACTAACTCAGATCCCACCCCACCTAACATCCCATCACAGGCCATTGGGCATATTTACCGCTAATAGTCAAAGACTAATTAATTTCCAAAATTAGGCTATCCCATCATACCCTCCCCTCCATAAACTTATCAAGCTTAGTCTTGAAGCCAGATATGTCTTTTGCCTGCAAACTCCCCTTGGAAGGCTGTTCCAGAACTTCACTCCTCTGATGGTTAGAAACCTTCGTCTAATTTCAAGTCTACTCATCCCCAAATCCGGGATCTCACAGCCTCTGGCCCGGGCTGACTCTGGCTGTCTGGTCTCTGCCCCAGGGCTATGCCTCCCCACAGGAGTTCATCGTCACCCAGGGGCCACTGAAGAAAACCATTGAGGATTTCTGGAGGCTGGTGTGGGAGCAAAGCGTCTGCAACATCATCATGCTGACAGTGGGCATGGAGAACGGACGGGTAGGGCTGGTGCCGGGCGCGCGCTGCTGGTGTGAGGAGGGGCCTTCCCCACAGCCAGATGCAAATGCGGCTTCATTCATGCAGCCGTGCTGGGCCCAGCAACGTAATAGCGAGAGGCCTGGAGGGCAGGGTGAAGGGGCAGTGGCAGTGCTGGATGTGTGGGCATCCGGCCAGGCGACGTCTGTCTCCATTAGGTATTTCTAGAGTGCCCATTACCTAATATCTAGGTGCAGACAATAAGTTAACTGTGAGACGAGCACTGTGCATGGGCACTAATGAACCCACACAGCTCTTCGGCATGGAGGATGCTGGCCCTGGCCCCATCCTACCAAAGAGGAAACTGAGGCACCGTGAGGGGAAATGAGCTGCCCAAAGACACGCAGTGGGGAGCAGACGCCAAACCACTAGCCCATGCTGCATTTGCCTCCGTGCCCAGGTTCTGCTCCCCCCGCGGAAGACGAGATGTGGCCCAAAGCCCCAGCCTGGAGTTGGAGCATGCTGAGCTGGGGAGTTTCAGCCAGGCCCATCTCTCCAGCGGCTGCTGCTGTCTTGTGTGGGCACCAGTCTCTCTCCCTGTGCTGGTTTCCCTGTCCCCATGCCCTGCCTTGCCTCCAGGTGCTGTGTGATCACTACTGGCCCTCAGAGTTGTCTCCGGTCTCCTACGGACACATCCGCGTGGACCTGCTCTCCCAGAGCAGCGCTGACGAGTGGACCACGCGCACGTTCAAGCTCTGGCACGTGAGTGAGCAGCTGAGAGGAGCCCAGTGCAGGCCCCTGCTGAGGGCACTGCCGTGGGGGCGTCTCGCTGGGGGAAGTGTCCTGGGGGCGGCTGCCCTTGCGCCTCTGGCCAGCTGGGTCCCAGCGAGGCCAGTGAAATGGGTTGGTCCACACCGGGACTCACCTTGAGGATTGTTAATAACCCACAGCTACCAGGGCAGGCAGCACATGGGTTCCCGGCATTTCATCCCCCTCCCATTCACCATCACTCCCACCCTGCTTCCCCATTCCCATCCTGGGGTGCTGTGCATGGCCCAGGGTTGTTTGTTTCCAGATGCTAAATCGCCTTGAAGGCAGCACTATGCTGATGCATGTGCTCCATGCCCCCACCAGCTGGTATCCAGGCCGCCTCCCACACGGCTTCCCCAGGACTGACCTTGCTACAGGGCAGCGTGTTGGCAGAGCCACATGGTGCAGCCTGCCCAGGCAGTCGCATGCTGTGGAGATGGCCGCAGGACAGGGCCCTGAACAGAACAGAGCGGGGCCTGGCTCTGGCCAGGAGCGTCAGTCACCTGATCTCTCAGACGTCAGTGTCTCGTCCATGTTGTGTTTGCTCAGTGCTGATGTAATCAATGCCCAGGGCTGGCCGGGGAGTGTCTGGGAATCCCGGAGACCCAGGGTCCAGGTCTGGCTGAGGGTCTCCGGGATGCAGCCCCAGCGTCACTCTCTCCAGGTTCTGGTAGCTGATTCCGGCCCCTGGAGGTAACTCAGGGAGCTGTAGTGGACAGACCCTGGGCTCCAGAAATGCCTGGGAACATTCCCCGTGAATAGCCCCACTGAGACTCTGGCTTCACCGAGCACTAACGCTGAGTCACCGTCTGTGACAGGAGGACCTACGGGAGGAGAGACATGTGACCCACCTGCACTACACGGCGTGGCCTGACCACGGCATTCCTGAGTCCACAGCTTCCCTGATGGCCTTCCTGGACCTGGCCCGTGGGCACATGCAGAAGGCCAAGGGTTCTGGGCCAACGCTGGTGCACTGCAGGTGAAGCCCTGCCAAGTGGGGGCTGCTGGAGAAGGGGTGTCTTTCCCTGAGATGGGAGATGACCTGGGAGATTGGGTCCCTCTTTGTATGTGGGGGCTGGAGCAACGAGAGCCCTGGGGATGGCCCAGCCTGGAGAGGCAGCTCCCAGCTGATGGTGAGTGAGGGGCACTGCCCCTTCTCTATCCACTTGAGCACTGGAGACTATGGAGATGCTTCCCCACCTTCCAGTGCAGCTCTGGGGCTATCTCCCAAGCCCCACGACCCCCCCCCCCCAGGACAGCTCCTGGGCCCCACAACCCCCACAGCTCCCCCCACACCCTGGGACAGCTCCTCAGCCCCACAACCCCACAGTTCCTCCAGGACAGGAGTCCGTGCTGCAGGCTGATGGCCATCTCCTCCCACCCCAACCCACTGAGGCTGGTGCCTGCCTGCTGGGGGGCAGTGGAACCTTAGGGTTGGAGGGAGACCTGCCCATTTTAACCCCTTGCTGTCTGTGCTGTTGCAGTGCGGGGGTGGGCCGCAGCGGCACCTTCATCGCCTTGGACCGGCTGCTGCAGCAGCTGAAGCAGGAGAAGGTGGTGGACGTGTTCAATACCATTTACACCATGCGGATGAGCCGCTACTCGATGATTCAGACGCTGGTGAGGCCCTGGGCCTTTTCCCTTCGACCCTGCTGCCAAATCAGCAGAGCTGGGAGGGAGCCCAGAGCTCGGCTAGCCCTCTCACCCCTCTGCACAACAGCCAGCTCCTGATATCCCAGAGCTGTTCCCCGCCGGCCGCAGGATGGTGCTGCCTGGGCCCCTGCCCATGTCCCGAGCAGGGCTCAGATGTGCCCCTGTTAGAGCCGCCCTCCCCTGCCGTCTCCCAGCAGCCGTGTGCCCGGCCAGACCTCCAGCAGGAACACATGGCTCTTCGAAGCCAAGGGCCTTCCCGGAATTCAGTGTGAGCAGGCCGGGAGCGCCAGTCTGGGGGAGCATCGTAGCCACCAGCACCCAGGGACAGGATGATCTGGGGAGGCCTGGGTGGTAGCTAGCGGGGTGGGGACGGGGGCGTAATCAAAAGCAGAGTGGCCTGAGCCTATCCCAAAACAACTCGGCAGGCCCCAGGTGTGAGTGGCTCCACGCTGCCCCATGCACATCCCGGGGAGCGACAAGCTGCACAGGGCGCCTGTGAGTTGTAGCCCGGAGGTCAGCTGATCCCAGTCACTGGACCCTCGCAGCACACCCGGACATGCAGCCACAGCAGGAGCCAGGGACAAGCTGCCGGGGGCTGATCATGGCCGGCAGGAGCCTCCTTAGAAAGGCTGCCTGTGGGCGCTGGGTAACCGGGAGGGGATCCCCCGGAGCATGGTGAAAACGCCAGCCAAAGAGGGAGACTGACTTATCCAAGCCACCCCAGCAAGGCAGCGGCAGGGCTGGCCAGGGCTCCTGACTCATTGCACAAGGCTGTGCTCTGCCCAGTAGGCAGTGCTGCCCTTCGCCCCAGCGTGGCCCCACTCTGTGTGGTGCCGTGGTTCGGGTGGGCTCGCTCTGCACTGACCACCTGCCCTTGCCTTCCAGGGCCAGTATGTTTTCCTGCACAGCTGCATTCTGGAGAAGATCACAGAGGAGCTGCTCTTGGGCCAGTCTGGGACGGAGATGTAAGCCACCGAGCCCACCTAGCCCATCCCAAACATGTGGGTGGTTGGGTTCACAGCCTCAGACTCCGATCCAGACCCAGGCCTGGGCTTTGGCTCCAGGCAATAGGGACTCTGAAATCCCAGCAAGATGGCCTGTTCCCTGCCCTGAGGCAGGGCCAAAGTCTGGCCTCAGTCCTTTCCTTCCAAGGTGGGGAGCCCCACACCCCTCCGTAGCACGATTCCTGAGCTGATACTGCAGGGGCCTAACGCTTCCTGGGCAGCCTCTGTGGGGCTCACCCCCCGCAAGGCAGTGAGCTCTGCTACTGAGTTTCCCACCCTCAGCAGAGATGTATCCCCCAGGCCAGCAGGCCGGCCTTGGGATGCTCTCTCCAGCTGGCCGGTGGCTGGCTGATCCCATGGAACTAGCAGGGTCAGGCCAGGGAGGGGGATCACCCTGTTGACCGAGTGGCCTGGCTCTTTGGGAGATGTGGGTGCACAGGGGTTTATTAACCCTCCACTTCCACCCCTTGTTTTCCCAGCTCCTGCCCGATCCCTCTCAAAAGCTTCCTGCAGCACCATGCGCAGAAATCGGCCAAGTCCAATGCGGGCTTCCTGCGGGAGTATGAGGTAGGAGCGCCCGGAGCAGCACCCTGCTGGAGAGCACAGACGCCAGCTCCCCGCTAGGAGCGAAGGGAGCGTTAGCAGCTGGGCCAGACACACAAGCACACACACACCCCACGACCAGCTCCTGCTCAGTCAAGCGCCCACCAGATCTGACTGGTGTGGAGATGGCTGGCACTGGGGGCACCAGTTGCCATGGCAATGCTGCCAGGCCTGGGACATCCCCCCAGCTGGAGGTTGGCCGGTGCTGCTTCCTTCCTGATCCCCCTGCAGAGCAGACACAGCCGGGACATCCAGCCCTCCCTGAGACTCCCCAGGGACCCTGTGCAGGGTCAGGATCCACACAGGAAATCGGGGGTCGGGGGCAGGCAGAGGTGCTACACTCCTCGGGCATCCCCCATGACTGCTGCACCAAATCTCCCAGCCAAGCAAACCTAGCAGGCACATGCTGCACAGCTTGGCAGCAGTCCCAATGGGGAAACTGAGGCACAGGGCTGGCTCCCTGAGCTGGGGTGCAGATGAAAACTCACTCTGGGAGCTCTGCCATTTGGGCTGGATTCACCCCCTGCTGTCTTCCGGGGCAGGGCATCTGTGACAATGCGGTTCTGGCGGGACCCAACTGAGAGTGCCAATTCAGGACCACTTGCTCAAACAGGGCAGTCACAGCCCTAGGCTGGGGTTTTTCCACCTCTAAGGCAAACCAAACCAGCCAGACAAGAAGGACTTCGGTTTCACCCCACTGGCTAACCACAAGTCACACGAGCAATTTCCTTAGACACTCCAGTCTCCCAGTATCACCACCAGTGCCACCCGTCCTGGGGATGAATGGTTATGAAAACCAACACCCCAATAAAAGAAAAAGGTTCTCTCGATTCCAAAGAATCAAGCCCCAGACCCAGGTCAATATACACATCAGATCTTACCCACAAATCATGCTGTTGCCAATCCTTTAGAATCTAAAATCTAAAGGTTTATTCGTAAAGGGGAAAAGGTAGAGATGAGAGGTAGAATTGGTTTAATGGAATCAATTACATACAGTAATGACAAAGTTCTTAGTTCAGGCTTGTAGCAGTGATGGAATAAACTGCAGGTTCAAATCAAGTCTCTGGAGAAACCCCCCTCCCGCTGGGATGGGTCATCAGTCCCTTGTGTAGAGCTTCAGCATGTAGCAAAGTCCCTCCAGAGGTAGAAGCAGGATTGAAGACAAGATGGAGATGAGGCATCAGCCTTATATAGGCTTTTCCAGGTGTAAGAACCTCTTTGTTCTTACTGTGGAAAATTACAGCAAAATGGAGTCTGGAGTCACATGGGCCAGTCCCTGCATACTTTGCTGAGTCACAAGGCGTGTTTGCCTTCTCTCAATGGGTCTATTGTGTAGCTGATGGTCCTTAATGGGCCATCAAGCAGGCTAGGCAGAGCTAACACCAACTTGTCTGGGATGTTTCCCAGAAGCACAGCATAAGTTTGAAGTACAGACAGTACAGAGCCAATACTTATAACTTCAACTACAAAATGACACATACATACAGACAGCATAATCATAACCAGCAACCCATAACCTGGTCTTAGACACCTTATATGACCCCCTTTACATAAGATTTGGTGCCACTACAGGACCCTGGTTGCAAACCATACCCTCTGCTGTCTTCCGGGGCAGGGCATCCCACAGGAACCATCCGCCCAGTCCCTGCGCGCTCCCACCACACCCATTGCCCTGGCAGGGCATAGCCGGTAAAGGCCCTGATCTCTCCCCCTCCCTCCCTCCCTCTCTCTTGTTCCCTGTGGCAGATCCTCCTAGAGGTTGCGAAGGACAAAGCCAGCTCTGCAGTGCCATCTGCAGGGGTCCAGGAGAGCCGCCCTGGCTCCAGCATCCTCCCATGTAAGTGCCACTGATGCCTCTCTATCCCCAGAGCTGGCACCAGCTCTGTGTGTGGGGTGGGGGGGGTGGACAGCAGCAGGGCTGGACTTGCAGCCTCAGGATCAGGGGAGCTTGTCGAAATGGGGCCCTCTCTAGCATCTCCAGGCTTATCTCCTCCCCCCAGCCTTGTGGCAGAGAGTTCCCAAGGCAAGACCTGGCCACAGATGAAGTGTGCATGGAACTGAATGGACTGGGGCTGGAATGGGGTTATGTGCAGGCAGAGGGCACGCGCCCTGGGCTGAGAGTAAGGGGAGAGGGATTGAGGGAGAGACCCAGTGCAGGAGTGACAGGCCTTATGCAGCTATGGCCCAGGCTGGCAGGGAGTCTGGCCGGAGCCAAAAGGCTGGTCTCCTCGCATGGGGCTGGGTGTGCTGAGCTGGGCCAGGCGGAACCAGCTCCCCCAGTCCCTCATGCTTGGCCTGTTTGACAGATGATCGCTCCAGAGTGAAATTTTCGCCGCTGGAACAAGGCCCCTTCTCGGATCTCAGCCAGACCTGGCTCCTCCCGGTGAGTTGCCCCACCCTGATCCCCTGGGAAGTGAACTCCCTCACCTCCCCGCCTGGCCCCCCGGCCCTCTACCCACCCTGATCCCCTGGGAGCAGAACTCCCCGCCTCCCTCCGGTGCGCCGAGGCTCCCTGCCCCCATGGGGAGCAGCACTTGCCTGTCTGTGGCCTGTTCCTCCATAGCCATCCTCCTCCCACTGCGCTTGTTGCTGCCATGAGCACTGACCCGGGCACTCCTGGTGAAGGAATCACTGTGTAGGGCTGAACTCCGACTGTCCCCTTTGCTCTGGCTCAGTCCCTGTCCCGGGCCCTCTCCCTGCTTGGCTGTCTAACCCTTTCTCTCCTCTCTTTGCTTCCAAAGCTTTTCCTGCCCTCTGGCTCTGCTCCCTTGGCTGTCCTAAGGCAGGGAGCCCATGCTCTCTTCTGCCCCCTCCTTGGGGCAGGTGAGTAAGACTCTGGTTCTTCACACAGGGCTGCAATTCAACCAGGGACTATCTGGCCGTGCAAGGACCCGACAAGGTGACCATGGAGGAATTCTGGCGCTTGGTGTGGGACCATGGCGTCCACACCATAGTAACCCTGCTGCCATGCCAGGAGAAGGGCCAGGTAAGGGGCAGGTGCTCCCTCCCCAAGCCGTGCTGCATTTCCTGCGTGGTCTCTATGGTACTGTGCTGTCACACACACACACAGGTTTGTCCCACCTGCCTCTGCCACCGTTTCCCGAAGCTTTGGGCCAGACTTGGAAACTCCGTGTGTGGAGCAGTCTGTGGTCCAGGTTAGGACCCTGCTTCCCTGATGTGCATGGGGGATGCCTGGCTCCATGGCACCACAGGGGCCATGTGCATTATTGTGGGGGCAGCTTGCTCTCTCCCCTCACCAATCCTTTGTAACATTTGAGGTAAAAGCCAAAATGAGTCCCAACTCTGGAAGCAGTAAATGGCCCACGTGGTCCCCTGGGGAGATAGACACCAGCTGTTTAATTGGGCAGCAGCTAGAGAAGCCAGATGGAGACCTCTGGTTTTACATGGAACAACAGTCCAGGATAGATCTCTCTCCATTGATCTCTGCTCCTGAGGAGGGAGAGCCGCCATCCAAGGCCTCAGCTGCTGCCCCTCGCTCTGGGCTCTCAAAGGCAACTTCCCAGAAGGCGAAAGAACATGAGGAATTTGCATAAAACCCAGAGGGTCACAGTCACCCTTCACTCCTCATGCTGGAGGTGCAGCCCCCAGAGACTACAAGCCCCAGCATGCAATGCAGCCTGAGGGCACAGCTATGGTGGAGCATTGCACGCTGGGACCTGTAGTCCCATTGGGCTGCTGCACTGTTTTAAAGGTGAAGGTGGCTGCAATCAGCAATGATCTTTCCATCATACCAGTGGGCTGTCAGCTTCTGGGAGGATGGCCACATGGCCCTTTGCTGGGCAGTGTCACCCTGATGCCGGCTGTGCCCTTGGCCCAGCACCTGTGAGCAATGCCAGGTGGGGGCTGAACCGAAATGTGGCCACCAGGAGCTTGACGCACCAGTTGCTGTTGTTCTCAGGTTCTGAGCGAGGCATGTTGGCCCCTGGAGGGCAGCCCAGTCTACACAGAGATGTTGACCATCCAGCGGGGCCCGGAGAAGCATGTCTCAGGATGGAGGTGCATTCAGCTCAAACTGAAACACGTATGTGCCTCTGAGGGCCAGGGAGGTGGTTTTTCGAGCCCCGGGAGCTCCCCCCAGTCCCTGGGGGGGACTCATTCCCATTCCCAGACCATGCTGGAGTCCCAGTCCAGGACTGGAATGACCCAGAGGCTGCAGCCAGGACAGAAGGGTATTGGTGGAGTGGGGTGGGTTATGGGCCTGGAACAGCAGAGGAGCAGTACGACAGGAATGCTGAGGGGCATCAGCAGAGCTGGTGGGGAGCCCAGGTCTGGGACTGTCCATGGATCAGATGCAGTAGGGGCACGGGCAGGGTCAGTGCAGGCTTACCCCAACCTGGCCACTCCCTGCTGATATACCTCAGCCCTGCCCTTCAAGGCACCACCTGCAGACGTTTCCAGCTTCGGTGGCCCGTTGCCTTCTTGAGAGCCAGTGTGGGGGTGGTCTGGGAGACATGGGCCCCTGGGACCTTGACTGAGAACTGCTAACTCATCACACAGATGCCACTGGATGCAGTGTGAGGGCTGGAGCAGAGCCACTGACCTAGGGAGAACAGCTCTGCCTTTAACACCACTTTCCCCCTGTCCCTTTGTCTGCTACCACTGCAGCACCCCCTCGCTGGGCACTAGACAGACCCAGCATAGACGGACCGGGTGACGGAGCACTACAGGACCCAATGCATCACTATGGGCCAGAGGCTAGGAAGCAGGGCTCTCCCTACTCCCCAGGTGTCCAGGCCTGTCCTGTCATACGCACATGCTCCCTTCCTCCATAACCATAGCAGCTCTCTCTGTCCTGCCAGGAGAAGAAAGTGAAGGAGAGGCAGGTGCAGCGATTCCTGTACCCTCTGTGGGGATGCCAGCAGCAGCCAGATGTCCAGCTGCTGGTGGAGTTCCTCACCGCAATTAGACGGTGCATGCCACACAGAAAGCGAGCCGGCCCGCTGCTCCTGCACTGCAGGTACGGTCACGTGACTCCCTCTTCCATGTCCTCATGAGTCCCCAGGGCCAGAACCCCCTGGACGAACATCCCTGTGGGAGAGCCAACTGCAGGGCTGGGCCAGTCACGAGGCAGCCTGGGGCTGACCAAATGACCTGGCAGTTCTCCCCTGCTGGTCTCCAGGGAGACCTGAGGTCCCTCCAGGGCCAGACTGGGGCTCGGTTGCTGACAGCCAGTGTATGTGGCCCCATCGAGGGAGCCAGCGTGGGGTTGTGAGATGCCGGGGCTGGCCAGAGAGCCTGGTTCGGGGCGCAGTCTCAGATAGCTAGTCATCAACGCCCAGCATGCCCAGATGCCCTGGTTTCCTTAGTGCTCATTCAGAGGCCAGGCCAGCTTCCCGGCCCTGCCCGGGCACGGTCTCTGTAAATGTCCCTCTCTCCAGGGGGTCCGTGCCCTGCCCTGCCGGGAAATGGGCTCCATAATTATCCAGGCCTTGCCCCTCTCCTATATCTGTGCCTGTGCCGTGGGTTGCATGGTGGGTGGCAGAAGGGTTGATGGTTCTCCCTCCATTGGCTGCCCCTTCCAGCAGTGGCATAGGCCAGATGGGGATGCTGATAGCCCTGGATTGTCTGCTGCACCAGATGAAAGCAGAGCGGAGTGTGGATGTCTATGGAGTCACCCTCAGGCTGATGAGAAGCTGCTGCCTCATGACCCCGACGCCGGTAGGTGGCGAGGAGGGAGGGCGTTGGGGCCAGGTGTGCCCTGGGGAAGCAATGGCCAGGTGCAGAACAGAGGCCTGGAGCCGGGTGCAATAAGGGAGAGCTTCCCAGAACAGACCCAGGGACCCTTGAATTCTCTGTCAGCCTCCTCTCTCCTTAGGCAGCTTCTACCCACCCAGCCTTGGCCCCAACTGAGCTCGCCGAGGCAGGTATCCTGCTCCGAGCCCGACACGCAACGTGGTTCTTAGCCCGGGCTGTGTGCCCCTCTCTCCGTGCCCTGCCAGGAGACATTCAGGGGGCAGGGGAGCAGCTCATGGCGGGGGGTCACTCCATCTGCCCCAAGCCCAGCAGGGAACTCAGGGGAAGGACTCTGAGGCCCAGATCCTCAATGGCATTTAGGCACCTAATCCCACTGATTGCAATGGGAGTTAGGCGCCTAAAAACTTCAGAGGATCAGGGTAAATGCCTTCGATGTTAAGGTTAAAGCCAGCAGCTTCCACTCAGCCCAGACCCAGGAAACAACCAGGCAGAGCTGAAAATGAAACCCTCATAGTCCTAGCCCCCTGCTCGCCCTTCCATCCTGGATAGCCAGGGCATGGACCCCTAGTTTGTTCCCATGTGGGCAAATCCCCTGCCGCCTCCCCCTCAGGATCTGGGCACTGAAAACCACAGGCCCTGGTACACTTGGGTACTGGACGTCTCCTTGGTTGTCCTGTGTCACCTTCTCTTATAGATAGGTTCTTACACCGCGCTCATTACAGCAGTGTCTGAGGGTCTGGCTGCACTGTGGCCAGGAACGTGCATCCCAGCCCGGGTGGACAGACACGCGCTAACACAGGTGCTGGCTCGGGCTTGCCGCCTGAGTCCGTAGCTATCGAGTCAGGTGGGTTTGCGCTTGGGTGGCTAGACCAAGCCACTGCCAGCACCGTGTCCATGCTGCTATTTTTAGTGCGGTAGCTCAGAGCTAGCATGTGTCTGTCGCTCCCGGCTGCAGTGTAGACATACCCTGAGTGCCTATCTGAGCCTTCCCCACCTGCGCCCTGTAGCCAGGGCACCGACAGGAGACACCCAGCTCGCCCGAAGGTCAGGGTGAGGAGCCCAGAGGGCCATCAGAGGCACCTCTGCCCGCATTCCAATGGCAGATTGAGTCGAGGCTGCATTCGGAGCGGCGCAAACACATCGCACCACTAGATGGTACTGTGACACCAGCCTCAGGATGCCAATCCCAGCATTTCACCCTGCACAGGCTGGGCTTGGCCACAGCCTGAGCCGAGCTCTGGTTCCACAGACGTGCTTTTGGATAGGGGTTTGAAGTTAATTCGTTTATTTCTCAGAAGGCTTTAGGGACGAGCTCCCTCACATTCCCGATCCCACTGATAATCAGAATCCTTCTGTGACGTCCCTGCTGCCAAGCACCCTGCAAACAGCCAATCGGTTCATGAATTAATCCGAGCCCCATGGGCCCTGGGAGCTGGAGGAGAGCTCACACACGGGGTTCTCTTATATACACACCCCCTGCCCCTCCCACCCACTGCCCAGCTGGGCAAGGAAAGGGCCAGTAGGACCTGAGCCCGCCAGACCACAAATGGGGGCGGAAGCACTGGGCTCACCCATGACTGTGGATCTAGTCCAGGCTGCTCTTATGTTGCATGGTTCCCTGGGTGAAACTGTAACTTTGGTGCCACCATGGCCAAGCTGCAGTTGAACTGTGAGGTGGTCAGTTCTCCCGGAGGCCAATAACCAACAGGAAAGCCTGAGTGACACTTCCTGCTACACATCCCCACTCCAGATCCCACAAAGGGTCTCTCCATGTCCGAATCACTTGTATTTACTCCCCCAGGCGCGTCATTAGACCGGAACCCAGCCCCATTAGCTGTTCTGCAGTGTGGCCTGACTTTGATACAGATTCCTCCCAAGGAGAGTATCCAAACACCAGCAGGGCCTGCGTGGGGTAGTTAATGGTGCTGGGTTCTGAAATTCCCTGTATACCAGGAATTCAGGCATGGAATTTACCATCTTTGAAAAGGGGAACAAAGAGGACGCAGGGAATTATGGACCAGTTAGCCTAACTTTGGTTCCTGGAAAGATACTGGAACAAATGATTAAACAATCAGTTTGTAAGCACCTATGGGATAACAGAGTTATAAGGAACGGCCAGCGTAGATTTGTCAAGAACAAATCATGACAAACCAACCTAATTTTCTTCTTTGACAGGATTACTGACCTAATGGATGTGGGGAAGCAATAGATGTGAGATCTTGATTTTACTAAGGTTTTTGACACAGTCCCACTTGACAGATAACTGGCTCTGTGGATGAGGGGAAAGCAGTGGACGTGTTATTCCTTGACTTTAGCAAAGCTTTTGATACAGTCTCCCACAGTATTCTTGCCGGCAAGTTAAAGAAGTATGGGATGGATGATTGGACTATAAGGTGGATAGAAAGCTGGCTACATCATCGGGCTCAGCAGGTAGTGATCAATGGCTCCATGTCTAGCTGGCAGCTGGTATCAAGCAGAGTGCCCCAAGGGTCGGTCCTGGGGCTGGTTCTGTTCAATATCTTCATTAATGATCTGGAGGATGGCGTGGACTGCACCCTCACCAAGTTTGCAGATGACACTAAACTGGGAGGAGTGGTAGATATGCTGGAGGGTAGGGATAGGATACAGAGGGACCTAGACAAATTAGAATTGGGCCAAAAGAAACCTGATGAGGTTCAACAAGGACTAGTGCAGAGCCCTGCACTTAGGATGAAAGAATCCCATGCACTGCTACAGGCTGGGGACCAAGCAGCTAGGCAGCAGTTCTGCAGAAAAGGACCTAGAGGTTACAGTGGACAAGAAGCTGGATATGAGTCGACAGTGTGCCCTTGTTACCAAGAAGGCTAACGGCACTTTGGGCTGTAAAAGTAGGGGCATTGCCAGCAAATCGAGGGATGTGAGCATTCCCCTCTATTCAGCATTGGTGAGGCCTCATCTGGAGTACTGTGTCCAGTTTTGGGCCCCACACTACAAGAAGGATGTGGAAAAATTGGAAAGAGTCCAGCAGAGGGCAACAAAAATGATTAGGGGGCTGGAGCACATGACTTATAAGGCGAGGCTGAGGAAACTAGGATTGTTTAGTCTGCAGAAGGGAAGAATGAGGGTGGGATTTGATAGCAGCTTTCAACTACCTGAAAGGGGGTTCCAAAGAGGATGGATCTAGACTGTTCTCAGTGATACCAGATAACAGAACAAGGAGCAATGGTCTCAAGTTTCAGTGGGGGAGGTTTAGGCTGGATGTTAGGAAAAACTTTTTCACTAGGAGGGTGGTGAAGCACTGAAATGGGTTACCTAGGGAGGTGGTGGAATCTCCTTCCTTAGAGGTTTTTAAGGTCAGGCTTGACAAAGCCCTGGCTGGGATGATTTAGTTGATGTTGGTCCTGCTTTGAGCAGGGGGTTGGACTAGATGACCTCCTGAGGTCCCTTCCAACCCTGATATTCTATGATTCTATGACAGTCTCATAAGCAAACTAGAGAAATGTGGCATAAGATGGGTGCAAACTGATGGAAAGACCGTGCTCAAAGAGTGGTTATCAACGGTTTGCAGTCCAGCTGGAAAGGGGTATCTAGTGGGGTCCGTCCTAGGTCTGGTATTACTCAATATTTTCATTAATGACTTGAACAGGCTCCCAAGGGAGGCTGTGGAATCCCCGTCACTGGAGGTTTTTAAGAGCAGGCTGGACACACACCTGTCAAGGTGGTCCAGGTCCTTCCACAGTACAGGGGGCTGGACTTGGTGACCTCTTGAGGTCCCATCCCGTTTCTATGACCTGGTCATATTAAATGGGGTGACTGCGGAACCACAGTGTCATGACAGTCAGTGGGCTTGACTGGTGTCTCTGAGGCAGGGTCAAGCCCCCCTGGCCTAGAATTACTGTCTGAATACCTCTCTCTGTCTCCTGCCTCCCTTCAGGATCAGTACGTGTTCTTGTACACGTGCATCCGGGACATCCTCACCCAAAGACAGCCCTAGGAAGAGCACAGCAGCTCCTGCCCCCGAGAGAGCCTGGCACTGGGGGCAGGCTGAGGAGAGCGCATCACATGGCTGTTTGCACAAACCCGACTGAAGCTCCCTCCGGAGAGAAGGGGACCCACCTGGGGCAGAGGCACCAGTCAGCTCCCCAACCCTTGAGGGCAGCACAGATGAGGAGCTAAGGCTGGGTTAGCCTGCATCAGTGGTTCAGAAGCTTGGACTCTCCTGGTCTCTTCTCCCAGGACGCGGTGGGAGAGCCTATTGCACATGCATTGTCTGCACCAGCCTCCCCCAGCGAGTGCCCTTCTGCAGCCCACAGTGCTGGAGCCCACTCAGCCTGCAAGCACCCAGTGCGGGGCACAGGAACCTGTCCAGGATTCAAAGCATTAAGCGGGGCTGCATCCCTGCTGCCCGGGATTCCTGGGACTCTGGAAAGTCTATGAATCCAGTCGCCGTAGCACTTGCTCTGGGATCCTGCCAGCCTCCGTCCTGCCCTCCCTCCCCTGCTGAGTACAGGACAGAATACATGGGGCGCCCTTCCTACCGTGCCTGGCTCAGAGCTGGCACGTCCTACTGAGCAGGCTGCTGGGTGATGCTTATTTCCATCCAGCAGGAGGGCTGGGAGGCCCAGGCGCTATGCACTGCTTCTCAGAGTGTCGAACGGACGCTCCGGGTGTGCTAGTGCCTTTGGGAGACTCTGTGACCCAGGGCGGAGGACCAAGGGGAACAGGGGTGTCTCTCAATAAATGGATCACCAAGCAATGTGTATGAACAATAGAGAAAACAGCCCTAGAAGCCAGTGTCCTCTAACGAACGGTAGGTTTTACCGCACACCCTGGCCTGGCCTGTGACCTTCCAGCCAGCTGGACTGGAGGGCACCATTCCCAAAGGGCAGCCATGCACACCTGCCGGGAGCACGCCGTTCGGCTGGCTTCCAAGCGCTGCCCCTTCGTGCCGGCTGTCCCATCGCAGTCAGAGCCCAACAGCTCGGCCCCGAGAGCTGAGTCCCAACCGCTACAGCAGCAGATCTCTGCAGACCCTCAGGACAACCCTTCACATGGGACTCTCGCCTCTCCTAGCTGGGAGAACAGGGGCAGGACTCCTTCCTCCCAACAGCATCATGTCACCCCGCATTTATGCAGAGCCCATGAGCAGGGGCCAAGGCACGACAGCAAAACCAGGAATAACAATCAAATGAGAAGATTCTTGCCGGCCAGTCACTCTCCATATAACCCTGTCTCTAAGGCCTGCCAGTTTATGTGGGGGAAAAACATTATCCACTAATTTGGCCTCAGCACACTGCTACCCTCTACCGGGAGAGCATGTGTATCAGCCATGTCCTCCAGTGGTTGCGCTAGAGGAGCTGTCTCTTCATCCCACTGAGACGTGGGGTTACATCAACATACCACCCCACTGGCGATACCCCACGGAGTGCCAGTATTGGGGGGGTGCCATAGGAAATAGGAAGAACGATGGAGAGGTTTGTCTTGATTCCAATTTGCAGCGTGGACCTGCACACACTCAGCTGCATTCGCTGGGGCTGGCACCACCGGGCAACCTGACCTGAGCGTAAATGAAGTTTTTGGACAATACATTTGCCTGGTTTTTTTTGTTGTGGTTTTTATTTTAACCCTCTGCACATCCTCGTCCCACAGCCCAGCTGCCTGTCCACTGCCTCTGGCTCCTTGGCAGTGACAAAACCAGCCCCAGCAGGCACTGGCTGAGTGTTAGCGCTGTCACTGCCCTGTGTCCTCTCCTTGTGTCCTGTCTCTGCTGTGCTCCCCAGCCCTCTGCTCTACGGAGGAGTGAGCATCAGCGGGGGCCCCACAGGCTGAGCTGCTGGGCAGTGCAGGGAGTCAGTGGGGGCATGTTTTGAAAGGGGGGTATAGCTATAAGGGAGGATTTGGGGGCAGAGCTAAAACCTCCTTTGACCCCCCTCCCTGGCCCCCCTGCAGTGTGCTGACCTCCCCTTTCCCCTAGGAGCAGCAGCACCATGGGGAGGGGGAGCCTAGAGCCCTTCCCCATGGCTGGAGGCAGCAAGGGGAATGAGGGGAGCAGGGGAGGGAAGGATGCCCCTTCCTTGGCCTGGTGGAGTAGCCATGGGGAGGAATGGGGGTATCTGTAGGGGAGGGAGGAGGGGATAGATGGCACCACTCCTCTCCCCCCCGCCACCCCACTGTATGTCATTGCAGGGGAAGGTGCCCAGCTCCCCCCTCCACCATGGTTCTGCTTCTGAGATCCAGAGAATAAAGGTCTCTTTGAGGATAATCCCTTATCCATCAAGGGATCATAGGGAAACTACCCTGTGGGAAACCCAGTTCTTCGTCAAAGCTGTAGCCATCAGACTGGGTTTTCAAAAATGCAGCATTTGGATGAGCCCTGGCACTAAGAAGGGTCATTGGCTTGGACTGCGCTGGCACATCAGGAGTTGTGCCAGCGTGCAGCCCTATGGGGCAAAGGGGGCAACCCTTCACCCAGCACCCTCTGAACCCCCACATCCCTGCACTGATCCCTCCACGCCCTCCAAACCCCACATCCCCTCACTGATCCCCTGACACCCTCCGAACCCCTACATCCCTGCACACCCTCTGAACTCCCACATCCCTGCACCAATTCCCCGACACCCTCTGAACCCCACATGCCCTCACTGATCCTCCGACACCCTCTGAACCCCCTCATCCCTGCACCGATCCCCCCACACCCCCTGAAACCCCATATCCCTGCACCGATCCCCCCACACCCTCCAAACCCCACATCCCCTCACTGATCCCCCCACACCCTCTGAACCCCCACATCCCTGCACCGATCCCCCCACACCCTCTGAACCCCCACATCCCTGCACCAGTCCCCCACACCCTCTGAACCCCCACATCCCCTCACTGATCCCCCCATGCCCTCCAAACCCCCACATCCCTGCATCGACCCCCCCACACCCTCTGAACCCCCATATTGATCCCCCCACACCCTCCGAACCCCCACATCGATCCCCCCACGCCCTCTGAACCCCCACATCCCTGCACTGATCCCTTCACACCCTCTGAACCTTCACATTCCTCCACTGATCTGCCCACACCCTCCGAACTTCCACATTCCTGCATTTGCCCCACACCCTCTGAACCCCACATCCCCGCACCAATCCCCCCATGCCCTCCAAATCCCCAAATCCCAGCACCGATCCCCCCACGTCCTCCAAACCCCCACATCCCCACAGCGATCCCCCCACACCTTCCAAACTTCCACATCCCTGCACTGATCCCCCCCACACCCTCCAAATCCCCACATCGATCCCCCCACACCCTCCAAACCCCCACATCCCTGCACTGATCCCTTCACACCCTCCGAACCGTCACATCTCTGCACTGATCCCCCCACGCCCTCCAAACCCCACCCTGCACTGATCCTACACTCCTCACTGCTCCAGCCCCCCATTCCCTAGCTCTACCCTCCCAAAAGTCAACAGAATCTGAAAATGTTCTCAGCAGCTCATGTTAGGGGTTGTGTAGCTGAAACCCCTGGACCAAATGTCCCAGCGATGTCTTTTCCTTTGATCACAGTCAGTTCCGTTGTCCAGGAACCAGTTGAGGAGCAGGATTGCATTAACCCAGCTGCTTACTGGTATCTTTCACCTTCCCTCTGTTTGTTTAATGCTAATTTCCTTGATAATACTCCTAATCAGAGCCTGCATGTGGAGTTTAGAGCACTGTGAAGAGCTCTTAAATGAGGGCAAGACTGCCAGATGGAGAACCATGAATGTGCATGAGACCCTGTCTCAGAAAGCTCCCACAGGGCAGGGCTCCACAGTATGTGGATTGAAATGGAGTCTAAACCTCATGCTGGTTCTGAGAGGGTTAACAGGAGCCTGAATGCTCACCTGCGGGGATGTTAAGTGGATCAGTTAGCAGGTCCGTCTGGTGAGGAGTCAGATTTCCTTACAAGGTGTCCCGGGCGATGCTCTGGAACTGCTCCCCACAAAGCCAGTCAGGACTTTGGGAAGCCTCCTCTCCCTTGGAGCAGACTGTCTTCAGGGCAAGAAGCTCACACGGCTTCACCTCCTGGGTCTCTCCTTGGAGCATTCAGCATCCTCTGCCCCTCCATGCGCTTCCCACAGCGAGTCCACCCAGGCAGGGTCCTGGGGAAGCCACAGGGACCTGCACCCCCACTTCGCAGTCAGACGTGACTCTCAGCCAGCCAGTAAAACAGAGGTTTATTAGATGACAGGAACACGCCCTAAAACAGAGCTTGTAGGTACAGAGACCCAGACCCCTCAGCCGGGTCCATTCTGGGGCCCAGTGAGGCAGACCCCCACTTCTGCCCTCACTCCCCATCCCCAGCCAGCTCCAAACTGAAACCCCCTCCAGCCCCTCCTTCTCTGCTGAGTTCCTTTCCCAGGCCAGGAGGTCACCTGACCTCTGTGTTCTCCCACACCTTTAGCATCCCCTTGCAGGGAGGAAGGGCCTGGCCATTAGTTGCCAGGAGGCAGAGGGTTGGCCAGAAACTGAGGCACCCACACAGTATTAGGGGAAACATTAAGAACAGCCCCACTTTGTCACACAAGGCCTGAGAAAGCCCTGCATGGAAGGGAGCAGGGAAGTTGGGAGTTCCTGCTCTTGGAGAATGGCTACAGGAGGGGACTTCACTTCTGAGGTAGGACTCAAAATCCCAGCCCTGGGGTGCGGGGGTTGAGTTGAGCAGCAGAGAGTCAGGGACAATAAGTGAAGCGCTCAAGTTGAGGCCTGGGGAGTGGGGAAGGAGGTGAAGTTGGTACTGGTGGCTCCGTTCCATCCAGGGCCTGAAGGAAGAGGGGAGCCTGAGGGGGATCCACGGAGACCCTGGGTGCAGGAAGGGGCGTGGGAAAGGCCTGCAGAAGGAGCTCGGAGAGAAAGCAGGGGTGGGTCTGTACAGCCAGCTGTTGCCTGCTGGCTGGGTCCTTGGACTAGAACCCAGAGAAGGGGAAGGGCCTGGGTTCCCCTGCCAGTGGCTGGGCAAAGTGGTGCAAAGCAGAGAGCAGGGGTAGGGCCAGAGATGTGGCCTGAGGCTGCAGCACTGTTGTTTGGACTCCTGGTTGCCCCGTAAGCCGTGGGACTAAATGAGGCCTAATGGAGTCCCCAGAGGAGGCAGCCCACCGCAGGGCTGGAGCAGCTGTTGGCAGAGAGCGCTCGCCTCAGCCAGGCCCAGTCTGGGACCCTGAGGTCTACCCAGAATCATTCCAGAAATGCTGCTTCCACCAAAGGGCTGTGGGGGCCAGATCAGCCTGAGTGGCTGAGATCAGTTTGAGGAGGATCAGGGCTGTAATCTGACCCCCAGGTGTGTGTGTGTGTTAGAAGAACCAGGTGACTTTTGTAAATGTGACTTTTAGGGGAGCTGGATCTTGGGAACCCCTTGCTCAAATGACTCCAAATGTGGGTCACTGGCTTACTCACTACCTCCCTTGAGGCACAGCAAATTTCAAGCATGTGGATTTTACAGCTCTTAGAATAGCTGTCTTAACCAGTCAGCATTCCCAGCCTTAGCTGTCCCTTCCGTCTGCCAGTGACTGAATGCACGCATCAGGCCCCGGGGACCTGCTCTGCCATTCACCCTTAGCCCCAGGCCAGCGCTCTGGCCTGGCATCGTCCCTCTAGAGGGCTGTGGTGTGTGAAACCCCACACCAAGAAAGTGCCATTCAAGGGGCTGGGAACCAAGGCCAGGAGGGACCGTTGTGATCATCCAGTCTGACCCCTGCATAGCGCATGCCAGAGACCTGCCTAAATACAAGCCCTGTTAACAACGTGCACCTTATTTCATCTGGCTTCAACTCCCAGCCATTCATGTCAGACCTTCCTCTGCTAGACTGAGAAGCCTGTTATTAAATATTTGCTCCCCATGTAAGTACCTATGTCATCAAGTCCCCTCTTAACCTTCTCTTTGCTAAGATAAATAGATTGAGCTCCTGGAGTCTACCATGATAAGGCAGGTTTTCTAACCCTCGAGAGAGAGAGAGAGCGCACGCACACACGCACACGCACAGAGAGAGACAGAGAGAGAGAGAACAAATATAGGTATTTGTTTTCTCAGCACATTTTGCCAGCCAGTCTTTGTAATCTGTTTCCTTTAGCCACTGAAAGTGCAGTTTCAGATGCAAGTCTTTCTTTTTCGGGGGTGTCCTGGGACCACTCGTACCATCACCCCGATCTTCCCATTATTTAATATGCCTCACATGTCTCCTCACTCTTGTGTGACTCAGACCCTCTCTCACACACCCGCACGGTGCACTTGCGTGTTGGTGGGCAGACGGCTGCTGTATGTTCAACAGTTTTGATCTGTTGTCACTGAAACTCGGAAGTGAGAACACTGCAGCATCTTTAGGGGGACACAGAAACTTTTAACATTAGCTATCCCAGTGTACTGGGATAATCATGCAAATCTTTAGACCCACATTAAAAAAAAAAGTGCAGATTTTAATTTTTCTGGCAAATCCGTAAAAAATACCAGCCAGGTGCTAACCCTACCTGGGGCAGATTGACCCCCCTGCACAGGGAGAGGATTGTGACTGCCCAAGGAAGAACCCAAGCTCCTGGAGCAGGTGTTCTCAGGACCCTGCTTTCTCACTGGCCATTGCTAGTGTGATGCCCCCACCAGGGACTGCAGCGTGAGCCTCCAGGGTGAAAAGCAGGAGCTGCTACAGATCCCAGGCTGGGGCGACAGCAGGTTCTTCTCGCCAGGGGATCAGGCCCAAGGGGACCCACCCTGAGCAGTGGGTCACACAAGGCCATCTCCTGCCAGGCTGGGTCTGGGCGCGGCCTGTTGCCCAGAGTCTCTTTGCCCCCCCGCCCAGGACATTGACACGGCGATGAGGATGGATTGATGAGCTCCCACTCACTGCTCCAGCAGAGGCTGGAGCCGCAGCTGCTTACACAGGGTGTCCTGGGACCTGCGGTTTGGATGAGTAACTTCCCAGGCCTCCAGCCACGAGCCCCGGAGGGGGAGAGAGAGAAATGGAAAAACAAACCCACCCCCAGCCTCTGGGCAGCATGTTGGCGGTGTTTGCATTTATCCCTACTCCAGCCCAGCAGCATCCAGGGCCCCCTCCCACCCCCAGGTGAAGGTCAAACCCTGGGGGAGCCCCCCCACTCCCCAGATCAATGGACCAGGCTGGAAATTCTCTGTGAACCATCTGGAAGGGGTCCATCCCTCTGGTATCAGAGTACGAGCATGCAAAGCCACTACATCACCCCCCTGCAAAGAGCTCAGAGGGTTATCCTCCCTGTCTGAGAGGTGAAACTGAGGCACTAGTGTGAAAGCCTGCAGGGGGGGGCCATCTAGAGGAGGGAGTTTGTGGGGGATTTTAATTGCAGGTGCCTGGGATCCCAAACTGGCCTTCGCAGGGCTCACAGGGAGGGGTCCCAGGTCAAGCCACCATTCATCTGTTGTGGGCATTTGGGGGCTGTTTCCTCGAGCCAGCAGCCCTACCGTGTCGCTTGTCAAATCCTCTTTCCGAAGAAGTCCCTGGGCGCCAGTTGCCTCTATGGTTGTAGTCACATAAGCAAGTAATGAGAGAGCATGGCGTGCACGGACCCCATTGGCGAGCTGCCCATGCAGAATGGCTGAGGATGGGCCTTGTTCTCCTTAGGGCAGAGATGGGAGAGGATGCTGGGAGGTGCGGGGGAGGAGGTTCGTTAAGCCAGCAGGCAGAGACAGAATGAGTTCCCTAGGCCACAAGCTGGAGCGAAGCCAAGTCAGACTAGAAAAAAGGTGCAAATTTTTAGCAAGGAGGGGAATTGGAGCAGCTGCTCCAAGGGGTGTGGGGTCTTCTCCAACTCTTGGGGTCATTCAATCAAGAGCAGCTGCCCCTGTCTAAAAGCTCTGCTCTAGCAGGAGAGACGGGCTCCCTGCAGGAGTACCTGGGTGAGGATCACCATGGTCTATTCTGGCTTTGACATCCAGGACCCAATGGATCCAGAGGTCCAGTCCTGTCGGTTGTCCTGCCATAGATCCCCTGCTCCCTTGGAGGAAGATTGACGCCGAGGTAAGTGACGTGCTCCCGACAGGACTAGTAGCCTCCGCTTGAGCGCAGAGCTGGGGTGGCGCTGAGATGCCTAGGAGGGAGCAGTCCCTGTGCGCCTGTGAGTGACTGTGCCAGCCCCTCTTTCCCCTCCGTGTGCACCTGCCCAAGAGCCAGGTGGAATCCACTCTCCCGCTGTGCCAGGAATGTTGGGGGCACAGTGTTTACCTGCCTCTCTGGGGGGTGGCGAGGCCTAGCAACACCATGGCTGGACCGCGCTGCGTAAGGGCCCAGGGCGGCTCATTGGCAGGGGGCAGGAAGGGGCAGGCTGGGGGCTCTGTGAATGTGGAGTCTGCTGCCCCTCCTCCGCCCCATCTCCCCAGTGCAGGGCTGCAAGCCGGGGCTGCTGGTGTGCTTGTTTTCGGAGTGTTTGTGTTTACGGTCTGGAACGCCTTTCGGGGCTGAGATAACAGACGGCCTGGCCCCTGGCCGGCCCCGGCGGAAGTGCTGGGAGAGGGACACATTCCATCGCCCTTTGGCCTCACAGATGACCCCTCGATGGCTCCCTGGGGCACTGCCAAGGAGCGCAGACGCAACCCCAAACCCCAGGCATTTGGCTTTGTTGGCGTGCAGCCCATTCCCGCTGCTTTCTGCTGCATCCTGCTCTCTGCAGACCCTGGCAGCACAGCCCTGGAATAGTGTTAGGCAGACAGAGCACTCACCATAGTGCTGGATAGCAGCAGCCCCTCATGCAGCGGTCCCAGCCTCCCAGCACAGGTGAAGGGAGAAGAGGAGAAGCAGCTACCCCCCCTGCAGGAAATTACTGCCACACAACGTTCGTTCTGGAAACGCCTCCAAGGTGCCCGGGCAAACAGGAATCCAAGGCTGCTAAAAGACACAGCCCTGTCAGCAGCAGAGCGTGAGGAGCCCAAGCAGCGACCAGCAGCTTGTTTTACCATCGTAAATTTCATTGCAAAGATTTTGACGAACTAATGATGTTAAAACTGAAATATCAGCGCTTGGAAGGGCAGAGGGAGCCACTTACTCCACCCTCCTGCCCACCACAGGCCAGAGACCCTGGCACGGTGTATATTCTACTTCCATCACTACGGCTGCCTGGCATCAGAACCCAGGACCTCCAGCCCCACCGCTAGACCACCATTTAAACGTGCTATGGGGCTGTCTCCTGCCTTGGCTTCATATACCACTGAGCTGTTGACTCCAGCTCTGAGCCCAACTGGAAGGGACCTCGAGAGGTCATCTAGTCTGGTCCTCTGCACTCATGGCAGGATTAAGTCTTATTTAGACCGTCCCTGATAAGTGTTTATCCAACCTGTTCCTATAAACCTCCAATGACGGAGTTCACAACTCCCTAGGTAATTTGTTCCAGTGCGTAACCACTCTGACAGTTAAGACGTTTTTCCTAAAGTCTAATCTAAATCCCCCTTGCTGCAATTTAAAGCCCTTGCTTCTTGTCCTGTACTTGGTGGTTAAGGAGAACATTTGATCACCCTTCTCTTTAGAACACCCTTTTCCATATTTGAAGATGGTTGTTGTGTCCCCCCACAGCCTTCTCTTCCCCAGACTAAACAAACCGGATTTTCTCAATCTTTCCTCGTAGGTCATGTTTTCTAGACCTTTTATCATTTTTGTTGCTTCTGGACTCTTTCCAATATGTCCACATTTTCCCCGAAGTGTGGTGCACAGAACTGGACACTGTATTCCAGCTGAGGCCTTATCAATGCTTAGCAGAGTAGAAGAATTACTTCTTGTCTTACTCACAACATTCCAGCTACTACATCCCAGAATGATGTTTGCTTTTTTTTTTCTTCCGCAACAATATTACACTGTTGACTCATATTTAGTTTTTGACCCATTATAACCCCCAGATCCCTTTCTGCAGTACTCCTTCCTAGGCACGCATTTCCCATTCTGAATTTGTGCAGTTGATTATTCCTTTCTAATCATAGTACTTTGCATTTGTCCCTATTGAATTTCATTCTATCTGTTTCAGAGCATTCCTCCAGTCTGTCAAGATCATTTTGAATTCTTATCCTGGCCTCCAAAGCACTGGCAACCCCTCCCAGCCTGATATTGTCTGCAAACTTTATATGTATACTAACTATGCCATTATCCAAATCATTTATGAAGATATTGAATAGAACCAGACCCAGAACAGATGCTTGCAGGACCCCATACAATACACCTTCCAGCTTGATTGTGAACCATTGATAACTCTGTTCTGAGTACGCTTTTCCAACCAGTTGCGCACCCACCTTATAGTAGTTTAATTTCTAGGCTAGATTTCTCTAGTTTGTTTAGGAGGAAGTCATGTGAGACCGTATCAAAAGCCTTACTTAAGTCAAGATATATCACATCTACTGCTTCCCTGCTATCCAGAAGTCTTGTTACTGTGTCAATGAAAGATATTAGGTTGGATTGACAAGCTTTGTTCTTGACAAATCCATGTTGAGTGTTACTTTATCACCTTATTTTCTTCTAGGTGCTTATAAATTGATTGTTTGACTATTTGCTCCATTATCTTTCCGGGTACCAAAGTTAAGTTCCCTCAATTGTCCTTATTCCCCATTTTAGAGCTAGGTATGATATTCGCTCTTTTCCAATCCGGTGGGAACTCTCCTATCCTCTGAGTTCTAAAAGACAATCGCTAATGGCTCAGAGAGCTCTTCAGGCAGTTCTTTAAGTATTCTAGGATGTATTTCATCAGGTCCTGCGCACATGAAGACCTCTAACTTTTAAAAAAACAACAAGGAGTCCTTGTGGCACCTTAGAGACTAACAAATTTATTTGGGCATAAGCTTTCATGGGCTATAACCCATGAAAGCTTATGACCAAATAAATTTATAAGTCTCTAAGGTGCCACAAGGACTCCTCGTTTGTTTTGCTGATACAGACTAACACAGCTATCCCTCTCTAACTTTTAAGTAATTCTTAACTTGTTGTTTTCCTAGTTTAGCTTCCGATCTTACCCCATTTACACTGATGTTCATATGTTAGACGTCCAACCACTGCTAACTTTTTTGGTGAAAAATGAAACAAAAAAAGCATTTAACACTTCGGCCATTGATGTGTTTTCTGTTATTATCTTTCCCTTTCATTGAGTAATGGGCCTAACCTGTCTTTGGTCTTCCTCTTGCTTCTCATGTATTTTAAAATGTTTTCTTGTTACCCTCGATGTCCCTAGCTAGTTTAGTCTCATTTTTTGCCTTGGCCTTTCTAAGTTTTGTCCCCACATGCTGCTGCTGCTGCTGTTTTTTGAAATGTAGTCAGGCCCCAGCTTTGTAGATCCATCAGATCAGCACAGCTCTCCCGATTTCCCATGGGACATGGGCAGTCATGCTCCTGGACTCAGCCTAGGGAGCCAAAAAGTTTTATAAGTTGAAATAAATGGGGTGGGACAGGCCATCAGTGAGGGGTGCTGGCCAAGCTGTCACCAGCTCCTGCAGAGCCCTGCTTTAATCCACACAAGCCTAAAAGAGATGCACAGTCCCTAGACAGCTAAATTAGCCACCCATCATGTGCAGCATGACTACCATCACTCTAACTCAGTGGTCCCCAACCCTTTTTGTCTGGCGGGCGCCAAACGAAGGACCGTGGTGGCAGTTGAGCATCCACCGAAATGCCGCCAAAATTCGGCGGCATTTCAGCGGCGATACCTCTCGATGACGCCGCTTGTCAGTGGCAAGCGGCGTCATCGAGAGGCGTCGCCGCCGAAATGCCACTGAATTTTGGTGGCATTTCGGCAGATGCTCGACTGCCGGCCAGGACGCGGGCGCATTTAGATGCCCCTGCGGGCACCGCTTTGGGGACTCCTGATCTAACTGCTGGTGTGGTGAGAAAAAGAACACAGGGACTCCTAGAGAGACAAGGTGAATGACAGAGTGGCTGGAACGGATTGTTTAGCATAAGTGGTTAACGCATATTTCAAGGGACCAGTGAAATGGCCTGTTAACACTCCTCCCATCATAGGGAGGAAAGAAAGGGAAAAGGAGAAAGCAGTGTGCGCTCACTTTGTGAAAAGTGTTCCCCCACAGGCCATAGGGTTTTTTTTTTGTCTCTTATCATTTTCCTGGAAATGATTAAAGACATGTAGCTGAACTCTTTTCACAAAGTGATCACTCTGTATCTGACCTCTCCATCCAACAACGCATTCAAAAGATGAGCCTGGGAGACTAAATCCATAAGCCTTTGCTAGACACTAAAAATTATGCAAAAACAATGAGGAGTCCTTGTGGCACCTTAGAGACTAACAAATTTATTTATTAAGCTTTCATGGGCTAGAACCCACTTCATCGGATGCACGAAGTGAAAAATACAAAAGCAGGTATAAATACATGAAAGGATGGGGGTTTACCAAGTGTGAGGTCAGTCTAATGAGATAAATCAGCCACACCATCCGGGGCTCATTCACCTGCACATCTACCAAAGTGATATATGCCATCATGTGCCAGCAATGCCCCTCTGCCATGTACATTTGCCAAACCAGACAGTCTCTGCAAAAGAATAAATGGACACAAATTTGACATCAGGAATCATAACATTCAAAAACCAGTAGGAGAGCACTTCAACGTCCCTGGTCACTCAATAACAGACCTAAAAGTGGCAATTCTTCAACAAAAAAACTTCAAAAACAGACTCCAACATGAAGCTGCAGAACTGGAATTAATTTTCAAACTGGATACCATCAGATTAGGCCTGAATAAAGACTGGGAGTGGTTGGGTCATTACAAAACCTAAACTTAATTTCCCCAATACTAATTTCTCCATACTGTTACACCTTCTTGTCAACTATCTGTAATGGGCCACTCTCTTACCACTTCAAAAGTTATTTTCCTCCCTTGGTATCCTGCTGTTAATTGATTATTAATCTCTAAGGTGCCACAAGGACGCCTCGTTGTTTTTGCTGATACAGACTAAAATGGCTACCACTCTGAAACTAAAAATTATGCACTGAATGGAGAAACTGGATTTATGGCTTATTACAACAATCTGTAACCCTCTAACAACCCTGCCTTCCTCTCCCGCCACCCCCTGCATGACAGGAGAGGTGTTAACATAAGAACGGCCATACTGGGTCAGAACAATGGTCCATCTAGCCCAGTATCCTGTCTTCCAATGCCAGGTGCTTCAGAGAGAATGAACAGAACAGGGAATCATCAAGTGATCCATCCCCTGCCGCCCATTCCCAGTTTCTGGCAAACAGAGACTAGGGACACTTTGGAGCATGGTTTTGCATCCCTGCCCATCCTGGCTAATAGCCATTGATGGACATATCCTCCATGAACTTATCAAATTCTTTTTTGACCCCTGTCATAGTCTTGGCCTTCACAACATTCTCTGGCAAAGAGTTCCACAGGTTGATGGTACGTTGTGTGAAGAAATACTTCCTTTTATTTGTTTTAAACCTGCTGCCTATTAATTCTAGTTCTTGTACTATGAGGAGTAAATAGCTTCCTTATTTACTTTCTCCACACCAGTTATGATTTTATAGACCTCTATCATATCCCCCCTTAGCTGTCTCTTTTCCAAGCTGAAAAGTCCCAGTCTTATTAATCGCTCCTCATATGGAAGCTGTTCCATAACCCTCATCATTTTTGTTGCCTTTTTTTCCTGCGCCTTTTCCAATCCCAATACATCTGTTTAGCATAAGTAGTTAATAAATACTGTATTTCAAGTGAACTGGCCTGTTAAAAGAATCTGTCTCACCTTGTTTTTAGCTATGACACTGAGTACTTTCCCCAGACCTGAGGAAGAGCTCTGTGTCAGCTCGAAAGCTTGTCTCTGTCACCGACAGAAGTTGGTCTTATAAAAGATATCACCTTCCCCCACCTCGTCTCTCTCATATCCTGGGACTGAAACAGCCACAACAACACTGCCTAGGGAACTGTGTCAGGCTCACAACTGATATGTCAGGGGTAGAGGTTGTAACTTCAGTGCGAAGGAGCAATTTCTTTCTCTCTAATAAGCTACACACCCCAAAGAGCTGAGACTGGAGCCCTGCAGCCATAGGCACCTATCAGCTGAGCTAAGGGAAGAGCTTGGCTTGCCGTCTGCTATTAAAAACACTTTTCCGCTCCCTTTAAGCTGCAGCCAGCCACTAGAGGGCAACACACAAACATACAGGGGGCCTGATCCTGCTTCCACTGAGGCCAATGGCAAAAAACATCTGTTTGTATTAACAGGAGTGGATTGGGCCCAGAGCTCTGCACAGCAGAAATCATTCACTAAAGCTGGCCAGAAAACGGAATTTCCATCTTGTTTCCAAATTGCCTTTTGTCTGGAAATCCTAAATTTACTGAGGAAACATTGAAATGAACTCATCCAAACCTTTTAATACAGTTGAAACCTTATGATATAATATCAGATATTATCTCTCTATAAAGTATCATAGACCCATAGAAATATATTAAAATGAATTGACAGTTTAAAAAAAAATTAAAAGCTGACACAATATGAGTCAGTCCAAACTAAATCCTCCCCCTTCAAACCGAATCATTTAAAAAAAAAAATTTGCAGCACAAATTTTGTCGAAACGAACACGTTCTGGAAATGTTTCAGTGAAACAGCATTTCCCACCAGCTCTAATAACACATTCAACACAAATTATTTTCTTCCAGTCCAGCCAGCGGCTGGATCCCCAAGGACATTTCACTGGGCAAGAAGTTTTAGGGGCCAATAATGAACCATTTTTGAGCTAGAGGGAGACAGAGACACCTTAGGTGAACCCATCTCTTCAGGGCAGGGTTGTTGTGACTGGCCTGACACTCCCAATGGGTTTGAGGCGCTTTCTCCAGACTGGCCACCTGAGTAAATGTGGCAATTTTCCAGCCAAACCAATTGTCCAAGTCAAAGCTGTAGGAAAGCGTGCCTGGCTCAGCCTTTAATTATGGCAGGCTTCTCACCTCCCTGTATAGCCCTTTCCCTTTAATCTAAATCCTGTGTGGCTGGGGATGTCAAAGCACTTTGCAAAGGTTTAATTAATGAAGCCTCAGAAATGCCCTGTGATGTACGTGGTGTTATTCCAATTAAATCAATTTGTAAATATCGAGGGTGAAATCCAGCCCTCACGGAAGTCCATGGCAAAGCTCCCCTAGACTTCAGTGGGGCCTTAGAGTTTAAGGCAGAAGGGACCAATGGCCCAGATCTTTAGCACCTAACTCCCATCTAAATTAAATACCTCCGAGGATCCGGGCCCATTGTGATCATTCAGTCGGACCTCCTGCATAGCGCAGGTCAGACAAACCCAGCCAAGGGTTCCTCACCCTGCTCACTGCTTGTGGCTGAGCTCGAGCAGATGTTTTAGAAAGAGAGACCCAGTCTTGACTCCAGGGGTGATGAGAATCCCCCATGCCCCTCGGTAAGTTGTTCCAATGGTTGATTGCCCTCCCCATTAAACATGTGCACCGTATTCCCTGTTTGAATGTGTCTAGCTTCAACTTCCAGCCATTGGATCTCCTTCTACCCCGGTCTGCTAGATTGAAGAGCCTGCTAATAACAGAAATCTTCTCCCCATGCGGGTACTTATAGACTGGGGTCAAGTCATCTCTTGACCTTCTCTTGAGTAAGCTACTCAGGGTATGTCTATATTGCAATCATGGGGGTTGATTGCAGCATGAGTAGCCGAGCCCAAGCTAGCTAGCTTTCATCTAGCAGCGGAGCCATATAGCCTGGGCTACGCCACACAGGCTGTATGAGCCTGTCTGGAGCCCTGGGTAATTACTCAGTGGCTAGCGAGTGCCGCTGCGACTTCACTGCTCCAGGACTCAAGCAAGTGAGATTAAAGCTGGTTCGAGAACATCTACCTGAGCTGCAATCAGCCCTCCGAGTGCAGCATCAGCTGCTTAAGCCTCTCATGCTTTACAGACTGCCTCATTCTCCTAGCTCTTTTCCCGGGAAGTAACAGGGATGCAGACAGGTGCATTGATTCACCTAAGGACACAGAGAATTAGTGGAAAAGCAGGTAGTGGAACCCAGGCTTCCAGTTCTCGCTCTGACCACAGGCTGTAGGTTTGCACCCAGCTGGTGATGTGGGACCTGCAGCTGTGTTCACAGGGACTCTCTGCAGCAACACATGCCTGGATTCTTCTTTCTCCACTCCTGCACCTCCAGCCTAGGGGCTGCCTGCTCCAGGGTCATCCTCACGTCTGTCTGGAAGGTGTTGGGTCGCTCTGTGGGCAGTTTGGAGCTGGAAGCATTTGGTGCAGGAGGCATTTTAGTTACTCTGACTTTCTGGGCAGTGGAGGGAATGAGCAGGGAAAAGCAGAGCAGCCTCAGAGAGGTCCGAGTCTGAAGTTAAACCTGAGACTACGGTCCCCAAAAGAAGGAATGTGGAACCCCCCTAAAGAAACTGACTCCCAGAGGAGATCCCCAGGGTGATTTCACTCTGTCTGTCAGGCTCCTTGCAGGAAGAGGTTTAGAGAAGGGCTGGTTGTAATTTTTGGATGTGAAACCTAGTTTTTGTCTTGACAAACTGTTTCCCCTTCAGTAACACAGTGGATAGAAGAGACCAGCACTAGTTTCTATGATTCCGGGGTGGGTGTGTATGTGTGTGTGGGATTTTCTGTTGTGCACCTTTAGCATGTAGCATTTGACGCTACATTTAGGAATAACCTTATCACTTCTGCTCTCCAGGTGTTGTCTGTTTATCGCCATAAGGCACAGTCCTTGATCAAAGGAGAGATGTCATCCACCATGAAACATGGTGCTGTGAGCTCAGAGAAGGAGCGGAGGCAGGATGGTCTAGTGACTAGGGACTAGTCTAGGAGTCAGAAGAGCTGGATTCAGTTGCCTGCTTTGCCACAGTCTCCCTTGAGCAAGTTAATTAGTCTTCCAGTGCCTCAATTTACCATCTGTACAACAGCACCGTGCTGCCTCCCAGAGGGGTGTGAAGGGTGAAGAGGTGCTCCCATGCTGTGGTGATGGAGCCATAGAAGTACCTAAGATAGGTAGATAACAATGAAGTTTTTGGGTGGCAGCAGCATGGCTTATTCAGACTAGCTCCCCCGAATGTTAACCCCTGAATTCCCAGCTGATGGTTGGGTTTAGGGAGCCAGCCCCAGTGCATATGCCTCCAAAGGCATGGTTCAGGGGTCCCGGTCAGTGTTTGAAGTACTGGATGGGGCAGGATCAAACCCCTGTTTAAATTACTTTCTCCCGGAGGAGTCGGCTTTCCTTTCCCCTGCGCTGCTATCCCACAAAAACATTGCAAAACAAAGCACGAGTCCTGGAGCTACAAACAGGTCTTTATTTGTTGGGGTATTTTTTTTTCCTTCTTCTTCTTCTCTTTGAATGAAATTCCTGCCAGCTCTCCGGGAGAGAGAGGGAGAGAGCAGAAAGTTCCTTTAGCTCCTCCTCTCGGAGGCTCTCACGCCCCTGCCCTGCCCAGCCTGTGAAACCCAATAACCAAGATCATTCAACAATGCCTCCCCTTCACTGGCTGCATCTTTACTACGCTCAGGAGTGCAGGGGATCCAGTGCCTGCTGGGTCTGAGAAATCAGACTCTGTCCGAGCAGCCAGCTGAGATCAGAGCCACTGAGCCAGTGCCAGCCACCCTCACCCAGCTCATGTGGGCTGCAGCTGTGACCAAGATGGACAAACTCTTCTTCTGGTGCACTTTTCTGTTCTCCTCCGCCACTCTCCAGGTGGCATTCACGGACCCAGGTGCTGCGCCCTCATGCCCGCCTCAGTGCCACTGTGAAGAAGATGGCATAATGCTCTCAGTGGATTGTTCAGAGCTGGGACTCTCCCAAGTCCCTGTCAGCCTGAGCCCCTTAACGGCTTACCTGTAAGTACCGAACTGTCATTTGCTTTGCAGTGCAACTGCTGTCATTGGGGCACAAGGATAGACACCCTCCCACCCCACCCCAGAATCAGCTGCAGCTTGCTTGGGCTTGGAATTTGGGGCCACACTTTGGTGATATAAAATTTCTACCGCAAATTAGAAACAAAACGAAAAGGCAGCTATTATTTCAGGACCTGTTGAGCCAACTCCCCCCTCCTCCCTATGCCCCTCTGCATAATGCTGTTTATACTGTGCTGTTCTGCATGCTTTGCTTCTTGATTGCAACGGATCAGAGGAGCTGGTTTGCTGGGCAGATTCTGATTGTTTGAGAGTATAATGGAGTATTTATACTGAGCAATTACTGCCAACTGTCCTGGATCTTTCTGTCCAATATTTCAATAGCTGTGATAACCCCTGGCTTTGGTGGCTTTCAGTTTGGGTTGGCCACCAGCAGAGTGTTGGAATTGTCTGTTTCAGACAGAGAGTAAAATTTCACCAGGTGGTTCAGTTCAAAGATCTTAATTTTCCAAGTGTTGGCCCAGCCCTGTTGCCACAGGGAACCCAACAGGGCTCAATTCAGAGAGGATTTTGCAGGGTTGACTTCTAGCACCACGGATGGTCCCAGTGGTTCCGCTCCAGTTACGTCCCAGTTGTGGAGAGGACTGGGATTAACCTGCCCTCTTGAGAACTTCCCCATGCTCTACAAGGGGGGGCTTGGAAGGGCAGCTGGATGCCTCCACTGGGGATGGTGCCCTTCTCTGCATGAGACAGGTCGGCTTTGGCATTCCCTGGGAAAGACGCTTTGTAGCTGTATTCACAACAGGTTTAGCTGTGCTGCAGCAAGGATGGGAAGGAGCTTGGCTTTTGAATTTAGTGACAGAGCTGAAGGGCTGCCAGAGAAATGTATTCAACTTAAAAAACACATTGTGTAGCTGGCAAACAGTAGCGGGTTGTGCTGAGCACCCCGGTCAGTGCAGGGGGCAGTCTTGCCTAGTGCCTAGACTAGAACAACAGGTTTAGGAAGGAGGAAGGAGCCCTGGCTTGTATTCCAGACTTTGACACTGATTTCCTCGGGCAGGTCGCTGCCTCAGTTTCCCCCCTCTCTGAGGTGAGGATAATGATACTGACCCTCTGTTGTGAAGTGCTTTGAGAGCTCTGGATGGAAGGTGCTAGAGAAGGGTGCCATCTCCTCTCCCCAGTCCATTTTTGCCTGAGGCAGAGTTAGCATTCAGCCCTCCTGTTGCAGTCTCTCTCTCTGTCTGTCGCTGGCAGTTAGGTGGGAAGGGCTGTGCGGGATCCCATTCAGAATGGATGCTTTTCATCAGTGAGCAGGAAATACAAGGGAGCCGCCTAGTGCAAGGTGCATGTACCTTTAGGTGGGGACCCTGCGGCATGACTGTCACCCTCCAGTGTCTCCTACAGTAGAAGCATCTCACCCTAAGCATCTTGTACACAGCCCTGGTTCTGTCTGCAAACAAGCATTGCTGGATGAGGGATGCCAGCTTTGCCCGTGCGTCCCCAGGGCAATGGATTGTAAGCACAGGAGGCTGCAGGGCTCAGCCAGTGCTATTGTGATGGCAAAGTAAAGCCCTGTCAGGGACCCATTCCACCTTGTAATTCATTTCAGGACCTGTGCATTCGGCTCCAGCCCTATAAGAACCACGCTCCCCAGCCCGCTGCTGGAACACAGTGGGTGCGGGGACGGTGCTGCTAGCCCATGCATGCTTTGCACTAGCCACCGCCTGGGTCACTTAGGTCGCTAACATTATTCTAATAGGATTGTCAGACTATTCATAACTCCTTAGCTACATTAATCAGAGGAGTGCGGGATCCCTGGGGTAAGGACCCTGCCACCAGGGCGGTCGCTAGCAGTGTGGGTGTGCTGATGCGGCGGCTGTTTGCAGTGGGGTGAGGATTGCAGCCTGTGGGGTGTTGTGAAGACATTTTAGGCCTGATTGTCATAGTCACTGGGTCCCTCGCAGGCATAGCAGATGGCTCAGGCCCTCTGAGAACCAGGCTGTTTCTGGATGAGGTCAGTCTTTCCCTTGACAGTCGGAGTCCTGCTGTGCCGATCAATTTCTATCCTGTCCATCCCAAGGTGTCGTTGCCTTTTTAGCTGCTTCGCCTCTTCCCGTGCTTTGCTCAGGGGATTTCCCTGGTACGGACATTAGCCCACTTTGCTCATGTGGTGGCGCCATTGACAGCAGTTTGGAGGAAACGTGCGGACATTGTAACCTCCCGAGCCCAACACCCCATTGGCGAAGCTGGTCTGGGGGAGTTATTGGTGCTTAAAAATTGCAGGCCTCATCATGCGAGGCACTAGAGTGTCTGGCCTCCTGGCACTGCCTCTCAGAGACTTGGGAGAATGCCAGCAAGCTGGCTGCGTGATTAAAAGGCTTCAGATTGCAGAGCCTAGCCTGTCAATTAATACGTGACACCATGTAACGTAAATACGGGAGATGCCCTGGGCTCGTGGTTACAGACGGGGACTAGGGGGGCTAGGTTTTACTCCATCTCTGCCACGATGTAACCTGCTTTGCTGCAAGTCACTGAGGGCCAGATTTTCCAGGGCTCAGCACCCACACTTGGAACCAGATTTTCCAAACTGCTCAGCAACATTGAGCTCTCCTGTAGGAGGCTGAGCCCTTGTGAAGGTTTCTGGCCTTCAGTCCATACTGAGGCACCTAAATAAGTGGCCAGACTTTAGGGAGAGCCATGAGGAGAGCAGAGATGCTTAGGAGAGAGCAGAGATGCTTAATGACTTCTTTGTTTCAGTCTTCACCGAGAAGTCTGAAGGAATGCCTAACATAGTGAATGCTAATGGGAAGGGGGTAGGTTTAGAAGATTTAAAAAAAAAAAAGTTAAAAATCACTTAGAAAAGTTAGATGCCTGCAAGTCACCAGGGCCTGATTAAATGCATCCTAGAATACTCAAGGAGCTAATAGAGGCGGTATCTGAGCCTCTAGCTATTATCTTTGGAAAATCATGGGAGACAGGAGAGATTCCCGAAGACTGGAAAAGGGCAAATATAGTGCCCATCTATAAAAGGGAAATAAAAACAACCCAGGAAACTACAGACCAGTTAGTTTAACTTCTGTGCCAGGGAAGATAATGGAGCAAGTAATTAAGGACATCATCTGCAAACACTTGGAAGGTGGTAAGGTGATAGGGAATAGCCAGCATGGATTTGTAAAGAACAAATCATGTCAAACAAATCTGATAGCTTCTTTGATAGGATAACGAGTCTTGTGGATAAGGGAGAAACGGTGGATGTGGTATACCTAGACTTTAGTAAGGCATTTGATACGGTCTCGCATGATGTTCTTATCAATAAACTAGGCAAATACAACTTAGATGGGGCTACTATAAGGTGCATGCATAACTGGCTGGATAACCATACTCAGAGAGTAGTTATTAATGGTTCCCAATCCTGCTGGAAAGGTATAATGAATAGGGTTCTGCAGGGGTCTGTTTTGGGACTGGCTCTGTTCAATATCTTCATCAACGACTTAGATATTGGCATAAAAAGTACGCTTATTAAGTTTGCAGATGATACCAAACTAGGAGGGATTGCAATTGCTTTGGAGTATAGGGTCATAATTCAAAATGATCTGGACAAATTGGAAAAATGTCTGAGGTACCAGGATGAAGTTTAACAAAGACAAATGCAAAGTGCTCCACTTAGGAAGGAACAATCAGTTTCACACATACAGAATGGGAAAAGACTAGGAAGGAGTATGGCAGAAAGGGATCTAGGGGTTATAGTGAACCACAAGCTAAATATGAGTCAACAGTGTGATGCTGTTGAAAAAAAAGCAAACATGATTCTGGGATGCATTAACAGGTGTGTTATGAGCAAGACACGAGAAGTCATTCTTCCACTCTACTCTGCGCTGGTTAGGCCTCAGCCGGAGTATTGTGTCCAGTTCTGGGCACCGCATTTCAAGAAAGATGTGGAGAAATTGGAGCGGGTCCAGAGAAGAGCAACAAGAATGATTGAAGGTCTTGAGAACATGATCTATGAAGGAAGGCTGAAAGAATTGGGTTTGTTTCGTTTGGAAAAGAGAAGACTGAGAGGGGACATGATAGCAGTTTTCAGGTATCTAAAAGGGTGTCATAAGAAGGAGGGAGAAAACTTGTTAATCTTAGCCTCTAAGGGTAGAACAAGAAGCAATGGGCTTAAACTGCAGCAAGGGAGGTTTAGGTTGGACATTAGGAAAAAGTTCCTAACTGTCAGGGTAGTTAAACACTGGAATAAATTGCCTAGGGAGGTTGTGGAATCTCCATCTCTGGAGATATTTAAGAGTAGGTTAGATAAAGTCTTTCCGGGATGGTCTAGACAGTATTTGGTCCTTCCATGAGGGCAGGGGACTGGACTCGATGACCTCTCGAAGTCCCTTCAAATCCTAGAATCTATGAATCTATAAGGGTTAAAAGTCAGGCGGCTCATTTGAGTGGCTCGACATAGATTCAGGCGCTTTCTATTTGGCACCCGACATTCGGACCTTATAGCCTGCGCCTCTTTGTGCCTCAGTTTCCCTGCCTGTATAATGAAACTAATTATGCTCATCTCTGCAGAGCATTTGACTGCCTTAGAGGAATGGGGCTTGGGCAACGTGAAGGGTTTTTATAATAAGCCCATATGGTTAGGCTCTCCGTCTCAGACAGCAGGGTGAGAAACTGGACCAACGAGCAATAAAATGTTTCCTCTTGAAGGTGATCAAAGCAGTGCCCAGGAGTCGGCGCTGGCAGCCCGCTGTGTCCTCTTAGCAGTGTGTTGAATCCAACAGCTCCATCTTTCGCAGCATCTTTGCTATGGGGATTGCCAAGTCCCATTCCTGGTTGGGGGCAGCGGGGTGATGGGGAGAAAGACTAAGGCCGCAGCCTGATTTCCCGATAGCTGAGGCAGAGAGCTAGATGGAGGCTGCTCCGGGTGGCAGCAGCTGCAGAGGGGAAAGCTCTCCTGGTGATCTAGGAGGGGCCAGTCCGCCTCGGTCTCTGCCCCGCCGGGTCCCTGGAGAACCACAGTGCCCTGGTGCTGGCCTGCAGGTGGCAGGCTAGAGCCTGCCCCATCTCCCCCAAAGTCCTCTCTGAACTCAGGCCCCCATAGGTGCAGCATGGAGCCCAGCCCCACATGGGCTTTAGTGGCATCTCCAAGGGTCCCCCAAACAGAAGCCCTTTCATTCCCTGAGCTGTCTCCGTGGGGAGTGGGGCAGGGAGCTCCCAGCTGAATTCTCAGCCGGCCTAGAGATTCTGAGCAGGCGCCTGGAATTTAGCAGCCCTGCTGGGAATGTGAAGCCCTGTTGTCACCTTCACCGCCCTCTCCCCACTGTGGGAAAGGTTCTCCCACACACTGCTCTGCAGTTGCTGCTTCCGGGGCCACGGGGAGCCGGGCAGGGAAAGCTGGGGACACGCTTGTCACATCCCTCAAGCAGAACCTGCTGCCAGGAGCAACCTGGCCTGCGTTTGCATTCCTGTTTTCATCAGCCGTCTGTGCTGGCCAGCAGCAGGGCTGGGCAGTTCTCACTGCCGCTCAGGTTGGGCAAAGCCCAGTAAGTATGGCTGGCCAGTGGGGTGTATTCCCGCATGGAGGCCTGGTCTGCCTATACCCTCCGTCAGTGTGGGGTGAGGAGGCTCCTTTCCTCTCCTCTGCCCTGCGCTGCAGCAGGCCGCCCTGCTGAGGTGACCCGCCCCTTCAGGGCCTGCTCCCTTTGGTCTGGGCACTAGCCCCAGTGAGGAAGCCAGACCCCCGCTCAGGAGCAGCTCCACCCAAGGAAGTGGCCTTTGTACAGCACCTCCCTCTGCCCCACTGAGCCTGGCTTATCCCAACCAGGCGGCCATGCGGCACCGACTCCAGCAGGTGCCGTGGGAGCCTGGGCATGGGAAGCAGGATCCTGAGGGGAGGATAAACCTCTTTCCCGATTCATGTGTTTGCTGGGCCTGAACCAGGCACCTCTGAACCTTTAGGGGATGGAGGGATTTGGAATGGGACTGCCGAGCCAGACTGGCAGCTCAGGCCCACGCGGCCCCAGTCCCTTCCTGCACTGTGGGTGTGGCTAGGGCTCCAGAGGGAGCTAAGTGGGGCCTCGGTGAGTTTCACTCTGTGCACATGACTGTTCCACTGTTCCACTGGTGGGTGGGTGTGACAGGTCGCCCTCTGGGCCGATCCACGGAGACGCTGAGTCTGTTACAGGCCCCCCTAGAAATTCTGCCTCTTTAGCTGAAGCTGTAGCCATTCAGGGTTTTAGCTCTGCCGGTCCCCAGTTCAACGCCCAATAGGACAGCAGGATGGTGACCAACACATGAGCAGACCCATCGTCTCCAATCCGAGCAGCCCAGGAACGTTGCGAGGGCAGGGCTTGAAATCCAGGCTCCAGCCAGCATCCCCCTGTCACAACTGGGCCCTGATATTCTGCAGGGTCCAATCAGAGCCCCGGATCCCAAAACGCCAAACACAAAGTTCTCAGGGTGGGAATTGGGAGGGTGACAGCCTGACTTGGCCCCACGTGTATCATGTACGTAGCACCAGCGGCGCACAGGGCTGCACGAGCCAAACCCCCATCGCAGGGCTGGCTGGAACACACAGGTAGATGAGATTTCCAGCCTCCCTGAATAACTTGCCCCTGCTGATTTCTCATTGGCTGTGGAAAGGAAATGTGGTGAAAGGTGCTGCCTGGCAAGACCTTGCTGAGACAGAAACACAGCCACAGCCTGTCTGCAAGGAGAGGCTGTTAGGCTCACGCCATGCACCCAGAGAGAAACATGTGAACACTCTCACTGGAGGGTTGCAATGTAAACCTGCTTTATTTCTCAGAATCCAGACCGATAACGCATGAGAACCCGAAAACAGAAAGAGAGGAGCGAGTCCCAGCTCACCACACCTTGCTTTAAAATGACTCTTTCCAAGCAGGGCCAGCTCCAGCTTTTCTGCTGCCCCAAGTGGTGAATTGGGGGGGAAAAAAGAAAAGAAAAAAAAAAGATAAAGCCACGATTGGCAGCAGTTTGGCGGCAGCTCTACTGCGCCGCTTCATTCTTCGGCAGCAATTTGGCGGCAGGTCCTTTGGTCCGAGAGGGACTGAGGGACCCGCCACCGAATTGCCACCGAATACCCAGACGTGTGTTGTATCAGTCAGACAAGGTACTAACGAGCTTCAACAGGACTTTATTTTTACAGTGGAAACCAAGCTGCTACTGCACACTCTGTAACTCTCACTCCACCTCCTCAACTCCTCCCCCCTCCTTCCTGTTTCCTGTCCTTTCAGACTCCCAACAGCCAGTGCTCCCAGTTCTAATAATTACAAGCACATCTAAACACCACATTCCCTCCTCTCTTAAGAAACTCTCCCAATTAAAATAAACGTTCTAACCACAGGAACAAATAGGAAACAAGACACTATACTATTGGCAGAAATATTACACTGAAAACACTGTAGATTACTACATAACATAGTCTCTAGTCCAGGCAGGTGGTCGTCTGGGTCTGACAGGCCATCTCTCAAGCCCCGGTTCCAGTGCAATGTCTTGTTGTGTTGGTTCTACGGTGACGTCATCCAATGCAGACTGGATATTGGCATAATCTCCTCTTGGTGCATAGCAGGTGGAAGATAAAAAGTATTCCATACCCGCCCATCAGAAAGTCAATAGGTGTAAGGTCCCTTCTTCACTATGATTTTAAGAGGAGCTGTGAATTTATGGTCCCCTTTGCGTAAGATTCCAGATTTTTGTATTCTAATGAAGGAACCACACTCAAACTTTGGTTCCTTAGCACCCTGCCGCTTGTCTGTGAAAGCCTTATACTTTGCTTGGTTTTGTTCATTGCTGTTTTTCTCTTGCAATTGTTTGTCTGCAGTGATAGTGAACTTTTCTGCAAAGGAGTCACAGCGTGGACTGTGCCTCCTGTATCTTTGCTCATTATTTTGGCTTCAGCTGTAGCTGACTCAATCTGAGTAGCAATGGTTATTGCTTTTTCTAGTGTAAGTTGTGGTTCTAGAAGTAAGCATTCTCTTACACAAAGCATGGTTGTTTTCTCAATGAGCTGGTCTCTAATCATCTCATCTGCCATATTCCCAAAGTTACAATCAGACTCCTCAGGGAAGCAATATACTGCATTATAGTCTCCCCCGGTTTCTGCTCACGCTAGTGAAATCTGTAGCGATTAGCTACTACATTGACTTTTGGCACAAAAAGGTTCTTTAATGCAGTCAGTGCAGTCTCATATTTATCATCTGCAAGGGGAAAAGTGTAAAATATATGCTGTCCTTCTGCTCCAAGGCAGTGGATTAGCAGAGCATGCTTTCTTACTTCAGAAATCTCTGTAGCACTGATTGCAAGCAGATAAGTCTCAAACATATGGATCCAGGCAGTAAAAGCAATTGGAGGCTCACCTGGGCTTTGCAGAAAGGGTGCAGGTGGGTTCAGAGGCAGAAGATCGATCCTCGTTGCCAAAAAGTTGTATCAATCAGGCAAGGTACTAACAAGCGTCAACAGGACTTTATTTTCACAGTGGAAACCTCTTTACCAAGCTGCTACTGCACTCTCTGGAACTCTCACTCTGCCTCCTCAACTCCTCCCACCTCCTTCCTGTTTCCTGTCCTTTCAGACTCCCAACAGCCAGTGCTCCCAGTTCTAATAATTACAAGCACATCTAAACACCACACCATGCCACCCCTTTCCATTGGCTGCCCCGAGCACCTGCTTCCTTTGCTGGTGCCTGGAGCCAGCCCTGTTTCCAAGGGCTGTCTGCTGACTGACTTGGTCGACCCAGAGTCCACAGCTTCCCGCACTGCCCTCTCGCCTGTGAGCAGGACTGGGAATCCCTCACATCTCACAGAATGGCTTGTCATTTTTAACCAATTTCCAGTACACCACAGAACTGTTCCCCTGATGGATGGGAAGCATTTCCTCGCTGCTTAGAGGTACTTAGAGGGGAAACAAATAGGACTCAGGCCAAGCCCCGTCCTCTTGCTAACACACAGCAAAGCACTCCAGCTTTGAGCTGCCAGGGCCTGGCTAGCTGTTAGAGGTGAAGTGAAGACCTTAGACTAATTTGACTACCACTGAGGAGTGCCCACCTCGCACGTCGAAGGAAATCCTGTAGTGGGGCCGCTGCGGGGGTCGGCGGGGGAGCAGTAGCTATCTGGTGCACGGCTGTCTCTAGCCACACCAACAGGTCGCATTAGCAGTGGCCTGGGTAGAGGCTTCCTGTCTGCTCCCCGAAGGGGAAATACAGCAGTGAATGTTGTGGGCAGAGGGAAGCGCGTGGGGCTAATGCAAACACCACTCCCAAACGCAGATGGGTAAAGCTGTTGGGGGCAGCTTGTGAAGACTGTGCAGGGCAGGGACTGTCTCATTCTGTGCTACTTGCAGCACTGAGGGAGAGCTAGCCCTGCCCAGAGCGCCAGCCCAAGGTCCATGGACTGGGACTCCCCACGGTGCTAGGGGCTGTACAAACACAGAACAAAAAGATGGTCTTTGCTTCCAATCTTGCCATCACCTAAACCCAGAAGCAGTAAATAGGCTGGTGGACTTAAGGGGTGCTTAGGCCTTGTCCTGCCCTCTGCCCGGGCAATTTCAGCCCAAGCACTTTGCTGGTGCTCTGACATTTGGTAAGGAGCCGATAACCAAGGGTTTTCCCACATCAAAATGGAAACAGGCCCCAGCTCATGCAAATGTGCTGTGGGAGCTCGGGAACCATCTGACGCAGTCTCCCCAATCACCGGGAGTCTGTCTACACTGCAGTCAGGGACATGACCACAGTGCATGCAAACAGCCCTGAGCTAGCTTTCCAGCTACAGCAGCAGGAGCTGCAGGGGTGAGCTAGCCGCCCAAGTACGGAGCCAGGGCTCCAGCTGGGCGTGCACAGCCCAAGCTGCCGCAGCTGCACTGCTCTTGCTACCCGAGCTAGCGGGAGTCACTGCATGCTGCAGTCACCACCCGCTGCAGTGTAGACGTGCCGTTAACACGTGATGGGGCCAGGGATCACGCAGGCATGGGGACTACAAGGAAGGGCCAGTGGTGGGGGCAGTTGCCGAGGCTTTTGGAAACTTGGGTTCAATTTCTGGCTGTCTAAAAGATTTCTTGGTTAATGCCTTAGCCTGGCTGGGCCTCAGATCCCCATCTGTACAATGGGAGTAACAGCTGCCCAGGGGCATGTTAGGGTAAATCCGGTAAAGATTGTGGGGCCCTCAGATGCTACTGTAATGGGGCCCAGATCAGTGCCCCAGACAGAGACACAAACGCTGTTGTGAGTCCTGACAAGGCAGGATTCCCCCAGTGACCGGAAATCCACTTTTTCTCTTGTCAGTGTGGAGCTCAGCCAGTTTGCACAGAGGTGTGTTACCTCCACTGGAGAGCCACGGAGCCGAATCAGAGTGTGTCAGGCTGCATTGGAAACCAGAGGGCATGTGACACTTTGAAAGGCTGGCTCTCTGCATGAGCTTTTCTCCTGTCCCCGGGTGGGTCAGCAAATGCCATTTCTGAGCTCATGCGGCCAGAAATCCATAAGTCTCCCACTCTGCAGCCTTCCCTATGGAAACGAGACCTGCGCTGGGAGCCTGGCTGCAGGGTGAGGTGTGGCTGTTATACAAGGAATGAAAAGGAATGTTTTTGAGTGCTGGGGCCTGGATTCTCCTCCCGCAGGATATGAGTAAGTCCCCTCGACTCCAGTGGGAGTTACTCATACGCAGCCCCAGAATAGGGCCTCTGGGACGAGAATGGAGTGAAATCCGACGCAGAAGGAAAGCATTTTCCATGCATTACACCCAGGCATGCACACAAATGCAGGGACCTCGGCGGGAGTCATGTAGCTGAAGCCCAGGGCCTCAAGCCAACACTAGATCCCTGGTGTAAGGGGCACTTTACGAGAGAAGCAGTGTGGTCTAGTACAGGGGTTCTCAAACTGGGGATCGGGACCCTTCAGGCGGTCGTGAGGTTATTACATGGGGGGTCGCAAGCTGTCAGCCTCCACCCCAAACCCCGCTTTGCCTCCAACATTTATAATGGTGTTAAATATATAAAAAAGTGTTTTTAATTTATAAGGGGGATGTTGCACTCAGGGGCTTGCTATGTGAAAGGGGTCACCAGTACAAAAGTTTGAGAGCCACTGGGCTAGTGGGTAGGCCACTAGACAGAGAGCTGGTATCTCGTGCAGACTCTGCCACTGCCCGGCTGTGTCACCTTAGCTTAGTCCCACAGTGGCTCCTTGCTTTTGGCTCCCCATCTGTGCAAGAGGGGGTAATAAGGATTCCCCACCTTTGAGTGGGTAGAAATGCTGCAGCCGCGATCACTATTATCCACAGAGCCTCCCCGTCTTGCAGACAGTATTGATCAAAGTGAGCTTTAAGAATAAAAGTCTGATGTGGGTTGCTTGTGGCTCAGTCCCAGGGGGTCCTATTGCCTGCTGCTAGGAAGGACACATTCGCATTCAGCTTCCGATTAAAGGAAAGGCCTCTTGTAACAGCGGCCTGGGAGTCAGGACAGCTGGGTTCTGTTCCCGATTCCGTCACCTAATTGGTGTTTGATTCTGGGCACCCCACATGGGGCCTGCTTCTACGCCCACTTAAATCAGGAGCCATATAGCAGACTGGACTGGGCAGATGTGTTGCTTTGTTCTTATGTTCTAGGATACATGACTAGAGCTGAGCAAATAATTTATCTCTTGTAAGTTATTGCATGGACAGCGCCTCTTCTTGCGTTAACGGACAGATTGCAGCATTCTCTATTGGAAATGGATTCGTAAATTTACCTAGCTGGCCTGCAGATCACTGTGACTCTTCCTGACTTGTGCTGTGTTGGTTAGTTTCGGAGGTCATGCGGCATTGATGCTGTTCCCTGATTGGACAATATGTGTTTATTCACTGTCACAGCGCAATTTACAAGCATTGCAGCAGGATTCAGCATTAGAAATGGATGCATTTGCGCTTTAGTGCAGCTCTGGGGCTCCGATGTTAGGACAGAGGCAAGGGGAAGGAGCATGCTCGAGCTGGCATTCCCCTAGGAAAGCAGAAGCCTCTGTGCCTTGTGCTAAAGAGTCACAGAGAAGGGCAGGTTGTCCAGGCACACAAAGGAACAACATGGGCCTTGGGTCTGAGTCTTGCATCTTAGGCGCCTAAGTAGCTTTGAGGATCTGAGCCCTCCTGCTTTGTGCCGCTCTGCGGAGCTTGTCTCCGTGAGAAGATGCTCTTTGCCCGTCTGCGGTGCCCAAGAACCTCGGCAGCATCGGGAAATACCAGGGGGAATCTCTGCAGGTGTGGAAATCTGCACCCCACTGTGTCAAAGCTGCTTGAGTCAAACCGAACTGGGCCAGCCATTCTCAGCCCTACAGCGCATCAGGCTGCAGGGGGAGACCTGCCTTCAAAGACTGGTAATAAACTGCTAATGAACTTCAGCTGTTTTGACTCCCTCAAGAGCCGAGACCCAAACCAACCAGAAATACATTGTCATTTCTCATTCTGTCCCCCTCACCCCAAAACCGATAGATTTGTTTTCATTCTTAATGATCTGCCATTGCCTGGGAAGTGGGCTTGTAAGAGAAACCGAAAAATAACCTCAAAACCACAGCTGCTGGGCATGTGCTTCTAAATGTCCTTATTTATCCACTAGGATTCATGTGATTCCTTCATCAGCCATACAGTAGCCAGGATTCCTTAGCTCCCAGCAGCTTGGCATTTAGCTATGGGTTTGGTCTAGGGCAGCTCTCAAGACTCTGACAGGTGCTGATTGGCTGTCAAAGAATTGGGGAAGTCTCCCCCCCCCCCCCCGCCGGAATCACAGTCGTGAGTTGCGTTGCTGCAGGTAGTGGATGAGGATAACTGATTTGCCAACTGGGTGGCTGAACTGACAAGTTGGGGCGGTGAGGGGAGAAGAGAAAGAAATTGAATTCTTTGGGAAATGAAAAAGTTTTAAAAAAATTGTTTCAGGTCAAATGAAAAAATGTAGTTCAATCCAAAAGTTAGCATTTCGTTTCGGAGGGTTTTTTCCTTTTTTACTAACTAAACAAAATGAACGTGAAATTTGAAACAAAGTCATTTTGAATCAAAACATTGAAATGTTTTGACTTTTTCACGTTTTTTTTTTCAACTGAAACAATTTGGTGAATTTGACATGAATTCGCAACGTGTTTCAGATAACCTGGATCTGCATAGTCAGTGAAGAAAAGTGCCATCAGAAACATTTTGCCCAGCTCTTGTCATGATATCCCTGAATGGATCAGGGAGGGGGCGAGAGAATTAGCAGTGGGGATGATGGGAAGGTGCTGAATTTCCCAAGGAGTTGCGCAATCAAGAGATCATACTCCATGAAACACGGACTAATGCCAATTCTTCAAAGAAAATGCTGAAATTGAAGTCTGAATTGATTTTTGTAGCAAGACATAGCCTTAAAAATTCAGCCAGTGGGTGAGCTTATTTCTAGAAGTGATGGGAAAAAAATAACAGAACAGTTTTCCCTCAGAAAAAGCAGTTCCATCAAAATTGACATGTTTTGCAAGAACATGTCAATTTCAATGAATTTTTTTAATGGATTTAAAAAAAGAAGTTTGAATAAAAAAGGAGTATTTTGTTCTGGTTTTCTTGTTTCATTCTGTTCCATTCTGATATGCTCATTTCATTTCATTTTCACTTAAAAAAACCAACCTTTCCTAAACTTTTAATTAATCGTAATATATTGACATATATGTTATATCTAATATTAGAGATTATTTTATATTTCAACATTATTGAAATAAAATATTTCAATGATTGTTTCGATGTTTCCAAAACAAAATATTTCAGAATTGTTCTGCTGTAAATTGCGAGATTTTGTATTTCGTCCCGATTCGGAATGAAAGGAGATTTTGAAATGTGGGATAAAAGTCCTATTCAACCAGCTACGCTTATTTTCTTCCCCATTGTGTGCTCATCCTCCCACTCCCCCAGATGCTGTAGCTCTCATTTATCCTGGAGTGGAAGCTGTTTGGGGCAGGGACCTTATCTTCCATAAATACAACACCTAGCATGGTTTGGATACTAGCCTGTATGACCAGAGTCCTAAGGGGAGCCAACTGAGGTCACTCATTAAGGGTGAACTGCAAAGAATGGAGCAGACAATCTCCAAAGCCAGTGGATATTCCAATACTTAAATTTACCAAGCCAGCATAAAACAGCTTCTATAATACCTTACTGGTTATCCAGAACTCAACAACACAGTTCCCTTAAAGTAACCCAGCCTCAGGCTTCCACCGAGACACCGACATCAAATATGATGAGGATTACTGAAAATCTTATTCATCGTATAAAAAGGGTTCTACCAATCCCAAAAGATTGGCCACATTACCTCCCAGGTTAATGAATGTTCCAGATGTCCCTTTGATGTCTGAATTAACAGAATACAGCAAAGACAGGGACTGTCTGATTACATTGTTGACCTCTACCAGTATATATGTAAATACACAAAAACAGAAACATTATCTACCCATATACTTTAAGGGTTGAATTTGAGTCATTTATCCTTCAGGATGCTTCACTCTTTCTGGTCATGCGTCACACTCTGTAACACACTGGCCTAGTGGGTATTTGTGTCCCTCCAGTGGTTGGACCATGTAGGAGGCTACCAGCCTCCAAGTGCTTCTAGCTTGAAGAGGGAGCTGTTTAGCTGAAGTAGCATAGGGCTTAACTTTGGCATTCCACAGCAGGGATTCAGTCTTTCCCAGGGGATCAATAAAAGTGATAAGAAACACTGCACGTTACTTTTCTCGTGCAATGGCCAGCTGGGAATTTCTGCACTTATACCTTAGCAGCCATTCTACTGGTAGTGCTAACATTGGGGATAGGACTTATCTTCTGAGCTAGACAGGCATAGGAACTGCCCTACCACAGCCAGCCCACATTCTGGCTCAGTAGAAGAAACAAGAAACTCCACCATGGGCCATGATGGAAAAACTGGATGCAGGGGCCTATACAGGACCATTTGGATGGAGCACACTGTGCAGGGTGGAGAGTAACACATGCCAAGCTCCAGTAGCTCAACCTGTACTGTGCCTTTGTTCATGGCTAGAGTTCCCTGACAGCAAATGGGCCAGTGTAAAGAAAATGCAGTGTAGTCTGGAAGACAGCATGGTATAGGGAGTAGAGCAAGGGTGTTGCAGTTGAGAGACCTGGCTTCTACAACTGACTCGTGTATGTGACTCTGAACAAGCTCTGCACCTCAGTTTCTGTAAAATGGGCATAGTACCAGTGCTGGGAGAAACGTTTCATGTGAAACCTTTTTTCACAGAAAAGTGCAGGTTTGGGTCAACTGAAATAATTCGCGAGTTCGGGTGGATTTTGGCCATTTGTTTCGGCTGGAGAAAAACTAATTTTATTACTGACTTGTGTTTCGGGAAGATGATACGTTTTGGAATAGCTCTTCAATTTTAGTTAAAAACAAAGTAAGAAACCTCAGAATGAAACATTTTGTTATGTGTCAATTGAAACATTTTGGTTGACTCAAAACGAAGCTTTTGTTGACGTTTCAGCACTCCAAACCAACTGGAATTTTTTTGCTTTGGATTGACCCAAAACATTTTTTTTTCATTTTTCAATTCAGCCACCAAACCAAAAAATCGGTTATTTGCACAGTTCTGCTTAGTTCTAACCACTCATTATGGTCCTAGGGCCACTGGTCCTGCTTTGAGCAGGGGGTGGGACTAGATGACCTCCTGAGATCCCTTCCAACCCTGAGATTCTATGATTCTATGAATTGGATCATCTGTGCTTTTCTCTTTAAAAATATCATATCCCATGTGCATTCGCATCCATCCTGGCACATGACTACACAGCCCGCGGCAGCAAGCGTCCAAGCCTGGTTTGACCGATGCGAGTTTGTGGGGCTTGCAGCTCAGGCTGGAGCTTGAGCCTGTGAGGGAAGCGGTTGACCTGGGCTCGGAGGCTCGCTGTGTCGATGTACCCAAGTGATTTATGCACATTTGTGCAGCGCTGGCTAAGACACGAACGCTGGTGAAAGCACTCCCAGGGTTCTGGTTAGCAAGGAGAGAGCGGCTCTTCGCTCACACCTGTGCTTTGAAGCTCGTAGTGATGGGCCAGGGGTCTGGTCTGACCAGAGAACGTACAGCTACAGGTAGGATGCTCCCCAAGAGCCGCTTGCTCCCAGCAGCACTGTGCATGGTATGTCTGGATTTCCACCTTCCCTGCAGCCCTGGCTCCTCTCTCCTGCCTGCCACCCTGTCCTGCTCCCTCCTCCCAGAGTAAGCAGTGCATGGCAGCTTCCCTCTCCCTCCCTCCTTCCCTTTCCTCCTTGAAGAAGCAGCTCATAAATCTGCCCAGGGCAATGAAAACCCTGAGCTCACAGCCCTTAGATCTGCGCGGGAGGGGCTCTACCTGGCGATTAAAGGAGTTTAGGGTTTGCTTTGAAAAGCTCTTTGATTCTGGCAGAAGCCAGGGTGCCAGAGGGCGGCCCACGCATGCATCTCCCCTGCTGCACCTGCCTGAGTCAGGGAGCGGGAGACGCTCGACAGCTGAGGCTGGAGCAAAACCATCCCTCCACCTGCTCCCTCCACCCTTTCTGGGGGTAATAGGATGGTGGAGGCCTCCTTTCTCTCTCTTGGCACCCAGGGCCAACGGGAAGCTGGACTGGGCCCCACCCCGTGTCATCATGTGGAAAACACTCCTTGGGACCATTGCCCTTATTAGCAGTATTTCGGCAGCAGAGTCGGGGATCGGGGCCCCGTGGCACTAGGTACTGTACGCACACACGTGCAGCAAAGAGGCAGTTCCTGCCGTTGAGAGCTCACAGTGGATGTACAAGACAATGGCCAGCGAGCGATTATAACACACAGACCAGGATGGGCACTGGGTACAGTGGGGCCACTCTGAGCAGCGATCTCGGCACAGCAGCTGCCGCCCCATTGTCAAGTTCTTTGTCTGCATCCCAGCAGAGGAGAGTGTGAAGAGGCAGGAGGTGCCTGGTGGAGGTTTATGGGGCGCTCCCCCCCCCCCACGGGGCACCAGGGGAGAGATCACGAAGCTGCTTCTTGGACAGTTTTCTCAGTGGGCACTGGGGGATGGCACCACTGGCAGAGCGGCAGCAAGAGTGGGCATCTCTCCAGCGGCTATGAGAGAACCAGTCATGTGGCAATAGGCCGGGATGAGCCTTAAAAGTGAAGCTGACCAGCTAGTGTTTGATGTGGCAGGGAAGGGAGGGCAGGGGGCTGGCGGAGGGACACGCAAAAAGTCATGATGTGGCCAAAGCACTGAACCAGAGCGACGATCTCTGGTGTGGCGTTTCAAATGAATGCAAGTGCCATGAGGAGGGATTTGTCCCGGCTGGAGAAGCGGACGGTGCCGGCGTCGAGATGTGAGGTGATCAGAGTTGGCTGGGCAGAGAGGAAAGGCCGTGCTCAGAGCTGTCATGCAGGAGGCAGCGGCAGGATTTCCACATGACCTGGATGCGAGGATCTAGTGAGGGGACCGAGTCAAAGACCATGCCCAGGTGGCGCTGTCCAGGGTGATTGAGAAAGGAGGGAGAGGCGAGGGCTTGTGGGGAAAGATGAAGAGCTCTGTTTTGGCCAGGATAAGCTTAGGCTGAGGGCTGGATGCTCACAAGGAGATATCAGAGAAGCTAGGTGAGGTTTTGGTTTGGACAGGAGACGGGTCAGGAGTGGGGAGCAGGCCGGTGAGTTGTCCCTCTGGTGGCTGGACACGGAAGGGACACAGGACCTACTCCCACCAAGGCCGTCCTCCGTTAGCTCAAGCAGGAGAGGCAAAGGAGCAGGCCCTGGGCCTGTCTCCCCCAGGCAGTGTCTGCATGTGTGTGGTTTGTATGTCCTTAGGACGTGGCTTCAGGACACTGTGGGCTCCCCTGTGCAGGTCCACCTGAGCTGGCATTGCAGGTAGCAGCGCCCCTCGCTGGTAAACACCAGGCCAGAAGGCCAGACGTTGAATTCCAGCAAGGCGCCAGAGCATGGTCTGCAAAGGCCCTGCCTGTCCTGGGGGACAAACCCACTGAGCGGAGCAGGGACCTGGGTTTGTCAGTCATTTTCCAAGTGCGGGCCGGGCCCTTACTGAGCCGACTCTCTTTGGGCTCCTTGCCCAGAGAAGCAGGTTTCCTGAGGAGTGTTTCTAAGTCGCCCCCCTGGTCTTCCCCCCTTTCTCCTTGTTTGAAATCCTTCCGGTGGCTGCCTAAACCCTCCTTGAAGAGCAGAGGGATTTTGAAATGAAAAGCAGCCCACCCTCACCCCCACCCCACCTCCACAGAGGAGTGAGTCAGACACACCTGTAAGGTTAGGAGCCGCTCCCGGAACGTGCCGTCTCTCCGTGAGAACAGCCGCGGGTCCCACTACAAAGAGTCCCCGGGGAGACCGAATAGTTTCCAGGAAAGAATGTCCCCCCCCATGGCGGCTAACTGACAACATTCCCCTCCTTCAAAGGGAAGGTGAGCCCCGGGCACAGCGCCGCCTGGTCAGGGCTGTGCCCGCTGCAAAGGGAGAGAATGAGAAAGGAAATGTCTCCTGGGGAGGAAGAGGTCTGTGTGCACGGGGAGGGGGAGGGGGAAGAGTCTGCTAAGAGCTCAGACTAGTGTTTAATAGGGGTTCACTTTGCAACACAAGGCTCAGCTGAGATGAAGTGCCAGGCCACGCTGGGCTGCATACACAAGGGGAATAGGGTGACCAGAGGGCAAGTATGAAAAATCAGCACAGGGGTGAGGGGTAATAGGTGCCTAAAGAAGAAAAAGCTCCCAAAATCGGGATTGTCTCTCAGTGGTTTGAGCATTGGCCTGCTAAATCCAGGGTTATGAGTTCAACCCTTGAGGAGGCCATTCGGGGATTTAGTTGGGGATTGGTCCTGCTTTGAGCAGGGGGTTGGACTAGATGACCTCCTGAGGTCCCTTCCAACCCTGATAGTCTAAATCAGAACATCTGGTCACCCTAGATGGTAATGAATCGGTGTTGTCAAAACTGAACATAATATATGCTGTGAAATGAAACATCAGGGAGGGAGGAGAACTGGGCAGGCTAAGGGACAATGTTTCAAGCCTGTTCTTGATAAGTTTATGGAGAGGATGGTGTGATGAGATGGCCTATGGTGGCATCTGGCCCATCCGCGACAGCTAGTAGCAAATATCTCCAATGGCTGGCGATGGGGCACTACATGGGGAAGGCTCTGAGTTACTCCACAGGATTCTTTCCCAGGTGTCTGGTTGGTGGGTCTTGCCCACATGCTCAGGGTCTAGCTTGTCACCAGATTTGGGATGAGGGGGGATTTTTCCCCTGGGTCAGATTGGCAGAGCCCCAGCTGGTGTTTGGGTTTTTTTGTCTTCCTCTGCAGTGTAGGGCCTGGGTCACTGGCTGCTTTGAACTAGAGTAAATGGTGGATTCTCTGTAACCTGAAGTCTTTAAATTGAGATTTGAGGATGTTAGTTACTCAGCCAGAGGTTTGGGACCTATTACAGGAGCGGGTGGGGGAGGTTCTGTGGCCTGCGATGTGCAGGGGGTCGGACTAGATGGTCACAATGGTCCCTTCTGCCCTTAAAGTCAATGAGTCTGTTAAGAACAAATGGGGATAAACTGGCCATGAGCAAATTTGGGCTGGAAATTAGAAGGTTTCTAACCATCAGAGGAGGCAAGTTTGGGAACAGCCTCCTAGTAGGGGTAGTTGGGGGCAAACAAGCTAACTGATCTTAAGATGGAGCTTGATAAATTTATGAATGGGATGATATGATGAGGTTGCCTGTGAAAGCGGGGACTGGACTCAGGGACCCAGGAAGTCCCTTCCCATCCTATGTTCTTATGTTTCCATAAGGTCTTAATGAAATGTTTTTGGAGCAGGCATGAGCTCTATGGACGAAGAGTGCTCTATAACAGTGAATAGCTCCTATACAGTACTTTTCAACAGCAGAGCTCAAACCACAACTAATTCCAAGATCCTGAATGCAGGTCCCGATTTGGGATGGAACAGTTCAAAATCTGGGCATTTCCCGCTGGATGCACATTCTGGTTTTCAAGCCGCTCTAATTGTGAGGAAGCTGGCGGAGCTGTTCCCAGTTCCAGAGATGTGTTTGCATGCCTGGTCCTGCTGGAGGATGTGTCTCCCGGCTACTGCTGGGTGAGTGCATTGTTCCTCTTTCATGTCTCATACAATGCAGGATTTATTAGTGACAAAAACATGAAAGCTGGAGGTCTTGATTTATTGACAGGGGGGATGAGAACATGCCATAACATGAGCTATACAGTATGACATCAGTTGGAGTCAAATCCAGCCCAGTAATTCTCTGCACACAGGTTAGGCTAACATGCTATTGCCATTCAAAGGCATTTCTCTTTCTACAGCCTCCTTCCCACAGAGCAGCCCACTCCATGCCTCAGTTTCCCCACCTGTAAAATACAGCTAATGATACTGCCCTCCTTTGTGAAGCGTTTTGGGATCTGCTGCTGATGAAACATACTGTAGGTGAGCTATGAACTCTCATATAGTGCTTTTCATCCACATCTGGGCTCCTTAATTTGAAACATCTTTTTTAAACTCTCTTAACAACCAATTTGTGAGTATTATAGATCTGCTAAGAAGAAGAGTGGTAACAGTCTTACACTGCTACCCCTTACGGACCAGAGGAAGTCATTACACCCTCCAGTGAAATGCAGCCACCTTGGAGCTGGAAGCCAGCAGCTTTGTTTAAAAGCAATGTCTCTCAGCTTCGGTGAGGAAAGTGAATGGGGACCCTGTATACCTCTGAAAGGACCAAGGGAATATAGTTAAACTGGAGCTTGGCCAGGGCAGAAGAGGGGGCGGTCGAACCCTGACTCTTGTGAAACAGGCTAGGAGGTCTCAGATCTTATTTCACCTCTTCAGGCATCTACCTGAAGAGGTGAAATAGCCGGGCAGGGTCTGAACATCAGTGCAAGGTTTCGCAGCCCAGCCCACGGATTGTGGGTTGCAACAGGTTCCAGTGGGTCTCCCCCCACTTGCTTGTCTATTCTTTCAGCAGTGCTCCCTGCTCCTCTCTTTCCATTGTCCATACACAAAGCTGGGAGCATTCCTGCGGAGCTTTAACATGCCAGAAAGAGACTGGAAAGTGGCCAGGTTAGGGAGGGCAAGGATTCAGACTGGCTCTTTTTGCCCTGTGGGGTAGGTCTACACAGCAATGGTAAACCCACTGCTGGCTCGGGCCAGCAGGTTTGCAGGGCTCTTACAGCAGGGCTGTAAAATTGCCATGTAGATGTTTGGGCTCGGGCTGCAGTCCGGGACCTGGGACCCTCCCTCCATGCAGGTTCCCAGAGCCCGGGCACCAGCCCAAGCCCACAATCTCCGCCACAGTATTACAGCCCTGCAGCCAGAGCCAGCTAGCATGAGCCAGCCACAGGTGTTCAACTGCTGTGTAGACACCGCCTTGGAGCCCCCTGCTGGTTCCTATCCCTCTGTCCTGCCACCACCACCTGGCTGCGTCTGAAGCACTGCTGGGCCGTGCAGCTGGACTGGAGGGGAAATCCACAGTCCCTTTGATGTCTGGACACTTGAGCAGCCCGGGAATTATGGGGCTGTACTATGTTGGAATGTTTTGGGTTGTAATTTTGACTTAGATCCTTGGATGAAAGGCGCTAGGTATGTGGAGAAATTCTTCTTCTTACGGGCCTATAATATGTGGACTGGGGATGAACGTACATACCAAAAGGTCCTGGAATATGAAACCCTCCTGGGGAAATTCAAGCAACAGCTAGGGCCTTGTCTACACAGGGGAAATTGACAGGCATAGCTCTTCCAGAATAACTCCCTCACGTGGACACTGTTCCAGAATAAAAGTGACCACTGCTGAATAGCTCTGCTCGTCAATTTCCCCATGTCTACAAGCCCCTGGGACCAGATGCTCAAAGAGAAACCCCTGGGAGTTAGGTGCCTAAATCCCATTGTGATCTGGACCATGGCGCTGCTATGCAATCTGTAGCTGGAGCAGAATGTGACCGTGAGGGGTGAGCTGCCCCAATGGGAAGTTCAGGAGACAGTGACTCCGGAAAGGACTTTGGAGATGTGCTGGAACTGAACATCAGCTCCCAGTGCGCTGTGGTGGTGAATGTGATCTGTGGAGCCCCTCCTTTCCATCTGTCAGTGCTTGGCTGGCTGGGTTGGATCCAGAACCCCGAGTTTGTCACGCTGAGTCACGTCTCCGAACACATTCCTTCCCTGGTCCTAGCCGCCTGGCGCCCTACACGCCAGGGAAGATGGTAATTAGCTTTGGTTTGCTTGACAGAGGATCAGCAGGGCATGTGGCACTACAAAGCCTTTGCCACTTAGTCGCTCTTCAGTTCCCTGGCCCTGTTCTGCCTTCAGATCTCGTTAGCGTTGTGGGACTTAAGTGAAAACAGGCACCACACACGGCTCCCTAGCAGTTAGCACAGCACCGAGCGGATTTAACCAGTCGTCGCAGGCAGTGTGAAGCGTCAGGTTTCACCCCAGCCCTTGGTTCAGACTGTCCTCCTTGGAATGGTTGGGGTTTCAGCCTCTCTCTCATTCCCCTGAGCTTCGTGCATCCAGCTTGCCGGGCCCAATCCACATCCCAGTGAGATCAGCACGAGCCTTTCCATTGGCTTTCGTGAGCTTTGGATCAGGCCGCAGAACTGCTCAGTGAGGCTATCACAGGCAAGTAGGGCAGAATGTGGATCTGGGCTTGATAAAGAAGGGCCGAACAAGGGGAGAGTGGGAGGTGGGAGCAGAAAGCGTGTTGCGCCAGATTTGGTCACCTTGGCAAGCAAACCCCTGAAACTTCCTGTCCTAAACAGCCATGTGATGTTGCTGTGAGCTTTTAAGCAGCTGCTATGTTTCACCCCAGAAGTGGCCACATTTCAATGGTGTTAAAATGACCCTGGGGCAGTGCTTGAGTTGCAGTAAGCGCTGCCGGGAATGGCTGGCAGTTGAAGCTATACAAACACAGACTAGCAATAAGGTGTAAATTATTAATAGTGAGAGTCATTAACTCCTGGAACAACTGACTGAGGGTTGTGGTGAACATAAGAACATAAGAACAGCCATACTGGGTCAGACCAAAGGTCCTTCCAGCCCAGTATCCTGCCTACCGACAGTTGCCAATGCCAGGTGCCCCAGAGGGAGTGAACCTAACAAGTGATCTCTCTCCTCCCATCCATCTCCACCCTCTGACAAACAGAGGCTAGGGACACCATACCTTACCCATCCTGGTTAATAGCCATGAATGGACTTAACCTCCATGAATTTATCTAGTTCTCTTTTAAACCCTGTTATAGACCTAGCCTTCACAACCTCCTCAGGCAAGGAGTTCCTCAAGTTGACTGTGCGCTGTGTGAAGAAGAACTTCCTTTTATTTGTTTTAAACCTGCTGCCCATTAATTTCATTTGGTGGCCCCTAGTTCTTATATTATGGGAACAAGTAAATAACTTTTCCTTATTCACTTTCTCCACATGACTCATGATTTTATATACCTCTATCATATCCCCCCTTAGTCTCCTCTTTCCCAAGCTGAAAAGTCTTAGCCTCTTTAATATCTCCTCATGTGGGACCCGTTCCCAACATCTAATCATTTTAGTATCAGAGGGGTAGCCATGTTAGTCTGGATCTGTAAAAGCAGCAAAGAGTCCTGTGGCACTTTATAGACTAACAGACGTATTGGAGCATGAGCTTTCGTGGGTGAATACCCACTTTGTCTGATGCATGTATTCACCCACGAAAGCTCATGCTCCAATACGTCTGTTAGTCTATAAGGTGCCACAGGACTCTTTGCTAATCATTTTAGTTGCCCTTTTCTAAACTTTTTGTAATGCCAGTATATCTTTTTTGAGATGAGAAGACCACATCTGTATGCAGTATTCAAGATGTGAGTGTACCATGGATTTATATAAGGGCAATAAGATATTCTCCGTCTTATTCTCTATCCCTTTTTAAATGATTCCTAACATCATGTTTGCTTTTTTGACTGTCGCTGCACACTGCGTGGACATCTTCAGAGAACTATCCACAATGACTCCAAGATCTCTCTCCTGATTAGTTGTAGCTAAATTAGCCCCATTCATATTGCATGTATAATTGGCGTTATTTTTTCCAACGTGCATTACTTTACATTTATCCACATTACATTTCATTTGTCATTTTGTTGCCCAATCACTTAGTTTTGTGAGATCTTTTTGAAGTTCTTCACAGTCTGCTTTGGACTTAACTATCTTGAGCAGTTTAGTATCATCTGCAAACTTTGCCACCTCACTGTTTATCCCTTTCTCCAGATCACTCATGAATAAATTGAATAGGATTGGTCCTAGGACTGACCCTTGGGGAACACCACTAGTTACCCCTCTCCATTCTGAGAATTTACCATTTATTCCTACCCTTTGTTCCCTGTCTTTTAACCAGTTCTCAATCCATGAAAGGATCTTCCCTCTTATCCCATGACAACTTAATATACATAAGAGCCTTTGGTGAGGGATCTTGTCAAAGGCTTTCTGGAAATCTAAGTACACTATGTCCACTGGATCCCCCTTGTCCACATGTTTGTTGACGCCTTCAAAGAACTCTAATAGATTAGTAAGACACGATTTCCCTTTACAGAAACCATGTTGACTTTTGCCCAACAAGTTATGTTCTTCTATGTGTTTGACAATTTTATTCTTTACTATTGTTTCAACTAATTTGCCCGATACTTACATTAGACTTACCGGTCTGTAATTGCTGGGATTACCTCTAGAGCCCTTTTTAAATATTGGTGTTACATTAGCTATCTTCCAGTCACTGGGTACAGAAGCTGATTTAAAGGACAGGTTACAAACCCACGTTAATAGTTCTGCAACTTCACATTGGAGTTCTTTCAGAACTCTTGGGTGAATGCCATCTGGTCCCGGTGACTTGTTACTGTTAAGTTTATCAATTAATTCCAAAACCTCCTCTAATGCCACTTCAACCTGTAACAATTCCTCAGATTTGTCACCTACAAAGGACAGCTCAGGTTTGGGAATCTCCCTAACATCCTCAGCCGTGAAGACTGAAGCAAAGAATCCATTTAGTTTCTCCGCAACGACTCTATCGTCTTTAAGTGCTCCTTTTGTATCTCCATCATCCAGGGGCCCCACTGGTTGTTTAGCAGGCTTCCTGCTTCTGATGTACTTAAAAAACATTTTGTTATTGCCTTTGGAGTTTTTGGCTAGCTGTTCTTCAAACTCCTTTTTGGCTTTTCTTATTACATTTTTACACTTAATTTGGCAGTGTTTATGCTCCTTTCTATTTACCTCACTAGGATTTGACTTCCACTTTTTAAAAGATGCCTTTTTATCTCTCATTGCTTCTTTGACATGATTGTTAAGCCACGGTGGCTCTTTTTTGGTATTTTACTGTGTTTTTTAATTTGGGGGTGTACATTTAAGTTGGGCCTCTATTATGGTGTCTTTGAAAAGTGTCCATGCAGCTTGCAGGGATTTCACTCTAGTCACTGTACCTTTTAATTTCTGTTTAACTAACCTCCTCATTTTTGCATAGTTCCCCTTTCTGAAATTAAATGCCACAGTGTTGGGCTGTTGAGGTGTTCTTCCCACCACAGGAATGTTAAATGTCATTATATTATGGTCATTATTTCCAAGCAGTCCTGTTATAGTTACCTCTTGAACCAGATCCTGCGCTCCACTCAGGACTAAATCGAGAATTGCCTCTCCCCTTGTGGATTCCTGTACCAACTGCTCCAAGAAGCAGTCATTTAAAGTATCAAGAAATTTTGTCTCTTCGTTTTGTCCTGAGGTGACATGTTCCCAGTCAATATGGGGATAATTGAAATCCCCCACTATTATCAAGTTCTTTATTTTGATAGCTGCTCTAATCTCCCTTACCATTTCATCGTCACTATCACTGTCCTGGTCAGGTGATCAGTAATAGATCCCTACTGTTATATTCTTATTAGATCATGGAATTACAATCCATAGAGATTCTATGGAACATGTGGATTCATTTGAAATTTTTACTTCATTTGATTCTACATTTTCTCCATCGCTGGCAATATGCAAATCAAAATGGTTTTTTTTTTCTAAATGATCTGCTCTGGGAGTTACCTTGGGGAGGTTCCAGGGCTCGTGCCCTGCAGGAGGTCAAACTGGAGGATCACAATGGTTCCTTCGGGCCCTGAATCAATGACTCTCCTGCATCCCTGGTATGGTTCTCTGCCATCTGAGCCAGGCACTGGGGTTTCTGGCTAGGCCAGACGCTGACGGTATTGGGGATCTTACCTGGTGGCACCTTAGGACTTTATTTGTTCCTTGTGTTGCTGCAGCATCTCCGAGTGGGAGAGGCGATGCTCTGGGCACTGTGTTAGTCATCAGAAGAGTTGCCTGATTCTCAAACGTGCCCATCCTCCATGGCCCGTTTTCCTGGGGAAGCGAGTGCTGGGTGGCATCAGACAGAGAGGGGGGAGGGAGGAACCGCAGCAGGCTTGACAGGCCCTGAGGCTGTGGTTTGTGTAGATAGGACTGTCTGTGGTGGGCCCCGTCTGTGTCCCCACCTGGAGCAGCGTCTGCCCCCTCCCCTCCCATGAGGTGTGAGAGGAGAGAACAGCGGGAACTGTCAGACTCTGGAGCAGGATCAGCTATGAGGATCCCAAGGAGCATGCCCCATTCCCAAGCATCTTATCATTTGAGATTGGGGCTGGCGTCTCTTGTGCCCCTAAATCGATGGTGTGGGGCAAGCAGGCAGGCAGGGAGGATGAGTAGGGAGCCCGGCCGCCCCAGCTCAGATGGTCCTGGCACCGTGAAGGGGTGTAGCTGCCCACCTTCCCCTGTGCCTGTGCAGAGCTGAGCCAGCAGCAGGACAGAGTCATGTGCACCAATACAGGGGCAGGGCACATCACTGCTCCCCTGGGGAGCAGAGGGGGCTGCCCGAGTCATGGTCCCTTCTCTGGCTGCTCGTGAGGTGGTGCAGCTCCACACTGCCCCTCTTGGGACCCGGAGCAAAGCTCTTGGGAGCAGAGATCTGTGTCTGCTCTCTGTTCAGTGGGGCACTTGGGGGCCAGTACCGAACAGGCCAGGGCCAGTGTATCAGTGTGACCCTGCTGTCCGGGCGCTGGTGCCTTCATTTTCCTTTCTCACAGGCTTTCACTTGGGTCTTTGCCTCAGGCTGGGCACAAGAGGCCCTGGCTCTGCCCTCACCTTACTCCACTGAAGCTAATGGGACAACCCTCTTCAACATGAGCAAGGAGGACAGACTCCGACCCCCAGCCATTGGGTCATCCTCCCACTGGCCTCTGTCAGGACCGAATAAACAAACCTGTGTTAGATCCTCAGGATTTGGCCTGTAATTCAGGAGAAAAGGTTTGCATAACTTCCAAATTTGGGAGGGCACTGGGGAACCTCTGCCCCCGACCCCCTTAAAGTTCACACACTGCCAGAATAAACCCTCTAGCTTGAAAATATCCTGTAATTAATGAACCTCCCCCATTACCAGGCACAATGGAACAATTCATTGTTACTGATGCATGCAGCTCTTGCATTCCGATGGCTTTTTCAGAACTGAAGCTGCTGGTGTCTCCTCCAAGAATGTGCAGGCTGCTCTGTTTAGGGACAAGGCTGTTTCTCGTGCCCAGGTTGTCTTCAGTTTTTTAATGACCCCACAGATATTTGCAAGGAAACAGGTTCTTTCATTCTGCGGGGTTTCCCTGCCTTTTTTCCTCTCCAAGCATCAGCAGCAGCAGCAGCCTCTGTCCATTGCAAATAGCACCAAGATGCTTTCCAGGTAGAAACATCTCCAGTGACATCCCAATTCTGCCATAGCAACCATTAGGGAAGACACAGCCAGGTGGCTTGAGGTAACAAGGAACGGACTGATGTATTTTTATTGAGTCACCAAGATTTTGGTTGCATGCAAATGTTACTGATAAAATAAAACCATGAAGGAAAAGATCATGGAAAATATGGTAGGAGCCAGTGGAAGAATTGGCGCTGAACAGAGTGAGTCTTTTTGTTTACACCAGGGTAAATCAGGAGTAGCCCCATTGGTCCTGATTCCCCTTTTGCTCACCCTGGTGTAAATCAGGAGTAACTCCACTGAGTAGCACAGGCATGAATCCAGTATCATGGAGCTCTGCACGAGGCCCAGTGATTTTCCAAGCATTCGAGTGTTTTCAGAATGAAGCCAGGACGAGCCCAGGTAATCATGCGACTCGATCGGAGCAACAGTCTCCATTGCTCTGTAAAATGATTGACTGGGAGCCAATAAAGACAGCCCGCAAAGGAAGAAGGTCGTGGGGATTGGATAACGATGTGTGGCTGCGGTGCAGAGCCGTGGCCCACGGATTGCTTTCTTCCCCATCTCCGGAGGGCATTGTGCCCAGGACAGAACAAGGTCATCTATTAACAATGTGCACCCAGTGGAAAGAGGAATTCCATCCCAGTGCCATTAGTCCCCCATCCAGCACAGACCCGAGGCGATCCAGACTGGCGTGGTGTCCAGTGATAGCCGGCAGTTGAACTGAGAGCCAGGGTGGTTTTCCACCCAATGCAGCAAAGCTGCCGGAAACCATTAGCGTCATGGGCTAGCCTGGCACAGCATGGGGGCTAGTGGCCTAGCGTGATTCGCAGGGACAAAGGCGGATCCCAGAGCTCCCTGGCACACTTGGTCCTTGCTTGGCAGGTAGCCTGGAGGTTGGGAATATCTGCCTTAACCCTTTGAGTGCCACTGCCCACCCCCGGTGATATGGGAGTGGGAGGAGGTGGGTTGGGAGGTGGTGGTTACCAGCAGAGGAAACAGGACAGCTTTGGTAAATAGAGTAAGGGCCAGTTGAATGCGGATACCCCCATTGTTGGTTCTGCCTGGTTTCACAGGCCTCCAGACTCTTCACCGGTAGAAGCAGCTGGAACAAGAGGAGTAGACAGCTGCTAGGATGATCCCATGCTAGGATGATGGTTAATGTAGTACAGTGCCGGCTTTCCCAAACAGGGGTTCACAGAAGCAACCAGCGCATGTGTCAGTCTGGCCTCCGGGTGAGACTGTCCTAGCCAACAGGGCAGCCCCTTCCTCTTCAGGGATCCAACCCCCATTCTCCCTTCCCTGCGTCCCACGTCCCCCCAAGCTCAGAGCACAGCCTCCCTGCCAAGCCAGCTGGCCTCATAGACCCAGCCAGGCCAGCACTTCCCACAGCCCAGAGTTCAGCCTTGCCACCCAGCCACATGGACTCCAGCTGGCATCCTCTGAAACCACCAGCAGCATCCCTGCCACCCCAGCATGCGAAGGAACCCTGGCCCAACAGCCTGGAGGTGGCAGCCATGGTTCTGCAAGGCCCTGATTCAGTGAGGTGTTCAGCCCCTGATTTCAGCCTGTGATGAGGGTGTGCTACATCTCCCAGCACCTCCTGACCTTTGGCCCGAAATCCATCACAGCTCTTCTCAAATTCCATCCTCGCAGAGCTACTTTCGCTGTCCTTTGGGCAGCCTCCTGGCCGCATCCCTGCCTTAGATCAGCCTCTGCCGCAGCTAGTCTGCGAGCGGCTCCTCCTCGCTAGGAGCTGCACAGAACCAAGAGGAGAGAGCCAGGGCTGGCTCTGTTTTTTTTTGCCGCCCCAAGGAGAAAAAGACAACCTGCAGGGTGACCGGAGCCAGGGTGCAAACTTTCGGCTAGCGGGACTCCCTGCGCTGCAGATGTGCCCCGGGCAGGGGAGTGCGCGCCCCAGCTAGCAGGGGGGAGGGGGAGGGAGTGGGGGGGGGAGAAAGAGAGAAGGGGGGCGACCAGGGCTTCCTTTAGCTGGGGCGCTCACCACTCGGTCCCTCCCGCTGCGCCGCCTGCCGGGAGGGCTCCGCGCCGCTCCGGTTGGTGGGGAGGGATGGAAGCGGATTGCCAGGCTTGCTGCAGACCTGGCACTGGCTGGGGCAGATGGCGCGCGCAGCCGGCTCCCAGCAGGGCGCTCCCCTCCTCCACGCCACCGCCCCCTACAGGGCGGCCAGAGCGGTGAACAAAAAAAAAAAGAAAAAAAAAAAAGAAAAGAAAGGGCGGCCGTGCCACCCTAGGATTGGACGGTGCCGCCCCTTAGAATCTGCCACCCCAAGCACGAACTTGCTTGGCTGGTGCCTGGAGCCGGCCCTGGAGAGAGCCCAGCATCACCTAGGATTTCCCTATCCCCCTCTGACCTGCCAAGAGTCAGTTTCTACCCATACTGGGAAGCTTTACCCGCAGCTGTGATTGGGTCTTTAAGACTCCTAACTAGGATCACGTTTCCATCCAGTGCCCTTAATTGCTCTGTAATTGCAGGCAGGTTAATGACTAACTTCCCTGTTATGCCTCTGCAGTTATCACTGAGAGGGAAGTAGGTGGGCTGACCTCCGACTCGTGGGGTCATTTCCAAGCCTACCCCAAATCTCCCAAGCTGGGCCCCGCTCCCCTTACCGTGAAACGCCTCGATTGACTGTGATCCAGGCTTCCCAGAAAATCTAACCTTCAGGCTGAGACCAGAATGTTCAGCCCAAAAGGAGTCAGCCCGAGAAAGTTGGGTGTGAAGATGTTCTAAGGGCACCTGAGTCACAACCTTAATTGTAGCTTTTGTTGGGTGCGCTTCCAGCTAGGAGGAAGGTAGTTAAAACACTGTGCAAGGACCCAAAAAATCTGTATTCAGGTCCTTCCTCTGCCAAACGCTTCCTGTGTGACCTTAAGTATGTCACATGAGGCCAGAGGCAGTGCTCCCTAGTTGGTAGAGCACTGGACTGTATTCCTGCCACTGACCAGTGAGGTGATATTGGGCTGGTCACTGCCCCCACCCTGTGCCTCAGTTTCCCCATCTGTAAAAAATTTCCCCATACCTTCTTGGTAAAGTGCTTTGAGATCTACTGATGGTATGATTATCATTCAAGGGCTAAGCACCGTTCTTTGTGATGCTTCAAAGGAGCTCATGCACCTAATGCTCTGAGCTGGACTGAAAATCCAGCCATAATAGTGGGTGCTGTGCACATGGAAAGCTGGCCTTGAATCTCTCTGGGTCTCAGTTCCCCCGCTGCAAAATGAGGTAGTAACCCTTTCTTTCTCCCACCTTTCACCTATGCACCCTGTCGGCTCTCAGTCTGTGTGTGTACAGAGCCTAGCACCATGGGCCCTGACCTCGGTTGGGAGCCGCAGGCACGGCTGTGATAACACCTGTTGCCAGGGTATAATCACTGGCTGTTAATGAATGCTGAATTCCATGGGCATTGCAGGTTTTAACCAGTCCCTGGCTAAACACCAGGATTGTATCTCAGCAAGATCCTGATTTACTCAGGCAGTGTGAATGGATACATTTATGATGCCTATTCCCCCAGATTCCCCAGTGCCTGCATCTACCTACCCTGTCCTTTCTCTGGAAGGCCCCTGCCCAGTTCCAGGGGGGAAAAAGATTTTCTGTTTCTGGTGTTTAGAATCCTGGTGGAAAATGTGACCTGCAAAGGAAATACAGGGTGGGGGAGTGAGGGTCAGAGCTGTCCACGTGTGACATTGTATGCAAACTGGGCCTTGTCCCATTAGAGACCTGATTCAGCCAGAAGGGGAGACATGCTTTTGTCTGACTGTTTGGAAGTGCTTTGGTTTTGCTTTTGGTTAACCAAATTATTTTACTCAAATGCTTGACTAACAGTGTGGAGGAAAGATCTCCTGGCTAAAGATCCAGCTGCCCTGCCACTTCAATGAAAGAGTGAGAGCCTTCACCACTGCACTCTGGCCCTTCAGTAACACCTCCAGCAGAATTTAACATGCCCGATATTTCTAAAAGGTAACCACATGCTGCGTCTTTAAACAAAACAAAATCATTTTTGTACAACGTAAAGAGAGAAAATCCGACCAAGCCCCTTTCCCCTTTGCAAGTTCCTTGAGATGTCCCCTGGCAGAGACTCACTTCTGCTGTACACCATTGCTTCCTTCTTGCATCAGACTGATTTGACTCTGGCAGTTGGGGAGTCTTCTCCCAGTATTGCTTACTTGTTACCTATTCTGCTGAGTGATTGCTTTTATCCTACATTCCCTGCTCATGGAATTCCCTTCCTTCGGCGGGAGAGGGTCCCTTCTACAGTCATTTCAAGGCTAGACTTTGAATATATGGTTTTCCAGCGTATTCCGCCCATCATGTGTTTTAGCTGAGTGTGTGTGTGATGCTTTCTCAGGGCATCCAGAACCGTAAGCCTTCCTTTTCTCTTTCTGCCTTAGCTAAAGAGGGGTTTATTGGTGCTACTCTGTGTGGGAACTCCCAGCCCCCTCAGGCTGTTAGCCAGCAAAACAAACGCCTGAGGACTCTACCAGACCTAAGTTGGCCATCCAGCCCCTGTCACTGGATACCAACAGAAATACCAAGTCCTCTGTGTCCAAAGAGACAGAGCACACCCCAGCCTGCTGGCTCAGCTGAGGCTGCACACCTCTCTGTGATATAATAGCACAGAGATAAACTGAGTCTGGGTTTATTACACATTCATTAAAAAAAAAACCCGAGCTTGAAGTGATACCAGGCAGAGAGAAGAGCCACAGAAAAGGGTTACAAATAAAACAAAAGTATAACCCTCTTCGAATCATCTGCATCCAACCACGGCAGGCTCTCAGCTTTGTCTAAAGCAGTTTTCTCACCTATAGCTACTTCTCAGTGTCCCTGACCCACCTGGTTAGGAATCCACCGTTCATAGATACAAAGAGCGCTGACCTCTTGGTCTCCCAGTGATGGATAACAAGATGCTCTTTTGCTTCTCCGTCTATTCCCCAAAGTTTGTTGTCTTTGTCTCAAGAATCAGGCTAACACCCCTACAGCCCCTGGTGTTCAGACTGCTGGGTGCCCTCCGGAGTGCTCACGCCATGCTGTTTCATCATCCACGTGGTACCAGGTGTTTATCTCAGATGCCAATAAACTGCCCATTGTCTCTGGCATCCCTGTGCTCACTTGACATTAGAGACATTGGCAAACCGGCAAATGGACGTCCCTTTGTCTAGGGCAAACTCCTTTATCAAATCTGCCTCCAAAACATCTCTTAGCATACATAACTCTTTACACGCTGTGTGTTACATACATCGCGCCATGAATTAAAGACTGGTCTCACCAGCTTTCATTTGATATCTCACATGACACTCTTTGCAGATAAATACCATGACAGCGGTGTGTTAGGTGTACTGAGTGTGTCAGGCCTGAGAGGAGCTACAGAACAGTGGCCCCTCCAGTCCAGAGTTTGGGTCAGATTCTGCTCCCATTGAGGCATCTAACCCAGAGTCATGTTTTCAAGAGTTTAGCACATTGGGTGCTGAGCTGTTTTGAAAAACATTTGGCCAAGGGGGTCACAACAGGAGCTGCTGAGTGTTGCGAACTTTTGAAAATCAGCCCTTATTTAGGTGTGTACATGGGAGCCGAACATTCTGAAAATCTCACTGCAAAATAAGGACTGATTCTCACTGGGATTCAGCAGTAGAGCTGGTCAGAAATTTTTTTGTCTGTTTTTGGATTAAAAAATGCCACTTTCATCAAAATCAGAAAAACGTGTCAATTTTGATGAACATTCCCGTGGGGAAAATATTCCAGAACAAAATTTTAAAAAATCATTTGGGGAAATTTTCATTTTGGAGAATTCTGAAATATCATTTTGGAATTTGGAATTTTTGATAATCCCAGATTTCAGCCAGATCTATTCAGCATCCAGGTGCTCCCAGTGTGACACTTATGTTCAGATTTCCACAGGGGCTCAGCACTAAATGCACATCTCAATGCACTGGCATCTCCTGAAAATCTGGCCAGTATTGCTGGTTGGGAATTTTCCATCAAAATATTTTTTTCAGCAGAAAATACGGTTGAGAAAATGTTGATTTTTGCTTAATTTTTTTTTTATTTTTTCCCCTTTGAATCAAAATATTTTGTCTCAAGTCATGTAGTCCTGAATCGAAACACATTGGTCTGTCAAACCAAACGGAAACATTTCCTTTTGGGGTAATTTGACATTGAATTGTGTCTGCTGAGCTGACGTAATGCCTATTTGGAATTGTAGTTCAGGTGTATTATGCCTCTGTTCTCCTCTATGAGCTCGGCTCCGTAGCTGGACTACATCTTCCATGATACACTGCAGCCTCCCCTATGGCTGACCTGCTGTGAAGTATCATGGGAGTACTGTGACTGCAGTGTATCATGGGAGATGTAGGCCAGCTGAACTCTTCTGTTTGGCCATGCTCAGATTTCTGGTGAAAAACATGGAAAACAGACACTTTTTGCAAAAATATAAATTTAAGCAAAAACCCAATTTTCCATAGAAAAACAGTCTCAGCAGAAAATTTTCAACCAGCCCTAGTCAGAATAACAGAGAGTCTCCTCTTTCTAGCTGTCTGTTCCAGAACAGTAGTTGTTCCTGTCTGACAATCTATATAAAATGAGGTGACGCTTTCATTCCATTTCCTGTTGGCTAAATCCCTGTATCACCAACACAGCTGGCATCAAATAATACCTGCAGTGCCTACTGAGTGGGCTGGAGGGCTAACCTCCTCTCTCACCTCGATAGGGGACAACTCCAGTGCATTGATGCAGCACAGCGAGGAATCGTGCACTGCAATGGCCCGTTGGATAAAGAGTTATCCTGGAGTTCACCCCCAGAGCTGCCTCTCTGCAACTTTGCAAAGTTTCAGGACAGAGGCTAAGTTGGGGGGAGGTGTCACACCTTTTATTGAGTAAGATTTAGGTTCAGGTCTTAAGACAGGCCAGCTCCACAGCAGCAAAACTAGTTAGATGTTTTCAGCTTGCTCCTGAGTGGCTTTTTCCATTCCATGTCTCCACCTCGCTGCACAGCCTGATACAAATGGGAGCGGCTGCGGCTGAAAGGCACCGAGAGTGGAGTGATGAGGGGCATTGGCGAGGATAGGTGCAGGCCCAAAGCTTGAATAGCAGAGGGTGACTTGGCAGAGCTCAGCAGTAAAAGCTGGAAAGCCCAGCAGCTAACGTGGGGAAAGCGTCTGTGATTTCCTGTAGTGAAATTCAGTAGGAAAACAGCTCTCATTTTGAATCTGGAAATGTGGGCTGTAAGCTACCTGGCAGGGATGCCTCCATAACTAGGGCAGGCTCCAGATTTTTTGCTGCCCCAAGCAGTGAAGCAGAAAAAAAAGAAAAAGAAAAAGCCGATTGGCAGCACTTTGGTGGCATCTCAATCACACTGCTTCATTCTTCTGTAGCAATTCGGTGGTGGGTCCTTCGCTCCCTCTCTTCCTCTTTGGCGGCACTTCAGCAGCAGCTCAAAGAGGAAGAGAGGAACTGAGGGACCTGCCGCTGAATTGCTGCCGAAGACCCGGACATGCCGCCCCTTTCCATTGGCCGCCCCAAGCACCTGCTTCCTTTGCTGGTGTCTGGAGCCGGCCTTGTCCATAACCACTCAGCCCTACTGCTCAGTCCTCCAATGGCTCCTTTCCCTACAGATTAGCTCTAGATTTTGGGACATTAGCATGGACACTGAGGGCTTTTGTGGAAGTTTCTATTTCCGGTCTCCATTAGCTGTCTAGCAGCAGGAGCAAACTCCAGCATGGGAGCTAAATCTTATGCAGCTTTTTTCTGTCATTTTTCTCTCTTCATTGATTTAGTAATCCCTAGCTCCTCTATAGCCACCTTCATCAGTGGATCTTTTACCAAGGAGAGACGGATCTTTATCCCCATTTTACATATGGGGAAACCAAGGCAGGACCCAGTGGCAGAGCCAAGCATTGAACCAAGGTCTGCTGAGACCAGCTCTAGGCTTTCTTTATCTTTCTTTCCCCCTAGTGACGATGCTCATCTGTTTTTAAGTCAGTGGTAACTGTGTGAGGGACAGATGGGTCACACCTTAAACTGAGTGGGAGGGGTGAGACCCGGGCCATGTGAGCCACAGCACAGCTGGCTCAGTGTGCTGAGTGCAGGACCAGGAGGTGACTGGGGCTAGGAAGGCCACCCTGCAGGCTGGATGGGAAGCACCAAGAGCCATGCTGTGGGATGAGTGGTGGACCTGGGACTTAGGGTGGTATGAGCCATGCCAAAGGATGGGCAGAGAAGCCCAGTGCTGGATAAAAGCACAGGCAGCATTGGCCCGTGTCTGAGGCCCTGCATCCTGGAGTCATGTGACCAGGGCTTTGGAGCTGTGCTCCAGCTCCGCTCCAAGCAAAAACCTGCAGCTCCACTGCTCCGGAGCTGCTCTGCGTTCCAGCTCCGGGCTCCACTCCAAAGCCCTGAATGTGACGATCTCAAAGATCTCAGCTAAAATCTATTTCCAGCCTTTGTGGCCATTGGGAAGAGACCTTGAAAACCCAACCTGAGTCTGCTGAGAGTCTGAAACAACGGCTCTGAGGGGTGTGAACTGCCCATTCACCACAAAGGGTTGTTAATACTGCCACAGGCTGCTGGGAAATGGGAATTTGCTCATGTTACCCCAGTGGAGGGGTGTGTGTGTGTGTGTGTGTGCGCGTGCGAGGGCGGCAGGAAGGCTGCCTTTGGCGGCTTGCCTGCGGAGGGTCCACTGGTCCCGCGGCTTCGGCAGACCTCCCGCAGGTGTGCCTGCAGAGGGTCCACTGGTCCCCCGGCTTTGGCAGACCTCCCAAAGGCGTGCCTGCAGAGGGTCCGCTGGTCCCCTGGCTTCGGCGGACCCTCCGCAGGCAAGCCGTGGAAGGCAGCCTGCCTGCCATGCTTGGGGTGGCAAAATGCCTAGAGCCGCCCCTGAAGGTGAGCATATGGGGAACAGTTTAGGGTGAGCACATGTGGGTGGTTTAGGGTCAACAAGGATCCAAGGAACAGTGTAGAGGCAACTACACTGGGAGGGATGATTTAGGTGCATCACCTGAAGATTCTTTAAGGGTAGCATCCAAGGAGTTGTGTAGGGTGGGGACATGGGAGAGTTTTGGGGAGCATTTGGGGAGAGCTCTAGGGTGTCAGGGAGAAATTTGGAGTGCTGATGTGGGCAGGAGAGGTTTAGGCTGAGCATAAGGGTAACAAGACCCACTGAGTCACAGCACAAAAGGTACCAGCTTGTGAGCACACGTTCCCCAGGGGTCACACGATGATGAGTCTTGGAGTGTGACTAGAGTGCATCCCAGGCAGCAAAGTCCTGCCTGAGTCTGCAGAGAGCCTGAAACAATAGCTCAAACCTGCTGCTCTAGGGTACCCCTGCTGAGGGCACCCCAGCAAGCAAATGTGGGTGGGTGTAGGAGGCATGTGGGCCATACCACAGGGAGCTGGCATTTAGGGAGTGATGGGCTGCAGCATAGGTTAGAGTTGGTCAGCTGGAGATTTGGGGGCAGCCCCATAAGCTGGAGTGGAGGAGCTGTGTGGGTGGCATTGCAGGTTTGACATGGGAGCCAGGACTGGGGGTACTTCCTTCAGGCTTGATGTATATACACATGGGCTAGTGAGGAGGTGGGGGACCAGAAATGGGATGGCAGGGGCTGCATAGGGGAACCGGGTCATGGTATGGGGCAGGGACCCAGGCTGTGGGATGGCGGGGGCTGCATTGCCAGCTTGGTAGAGGAGCTGGTGCTGGATGGGGCACCCAGGAGGAAGATATCCGAAGGCTCTCTCTTAGCAACTGTAAACAGGCTGTGAAGGATTATCTCCTTGTGTGATGGATGTGTTCTTGCTCTGCCCTTGGTGTCTGGGGATTTATGGCACGTGGAAGGGAAGGAAGTGATATTTTTAAAGGAAAGGGAGAGAAATACTTTGCATATGCAAATTTTAAAGAAAGGTTGTCTGGCAGGCCAGGAGGAAACACCTTTGTAGCCAAGTCCTTAAAATGTACCTGCCAAACCCTGTCACAAAGACCGATCTTCCCCGCCAGGAGCGCTGGTGCTTTGGAAGGAAACCATAGCACTTGCTGTTGTAGATGGAAGCCAGAAGCTCTGTAGACAAACAGCTGGAGTGCAAAGTCTGCCAGCCTGACAGGCAGGCTCTCTGGAGGTGCTGGGCAGTGTAGATGGCAGCTTGTTTCTTTCTCAGCAGGGCTGGCAGCATAGGCACTGACTCGGTGGGTGCTCCGGGGCTCAGGCACCCACGGAAAAACAATAGGGGGTGCTCAGGACCCCAAGCACCCATGGAAAAACAATAGGGGGTGCTCAGGACCCACTAGCCACAGTGGTTCCAGCCCCAGGGCTGGCCTCAGAGTGGAGGAGAGACTTGCCGAATGTCACACAGTGAGCGGGGGATAGAATCCAGGGGGCAGATTTTTGGAAGAGCAAAGCTCCAGTTGAGGGTGCTGTGCCTTTAAAAACCGAGCTTCAGGTTTCCTGGTTTCCAGACCTTTGCCCTCAGCACTGCCTTCCTGCCTAGCTGATTAGTCCTTCAAGCACAGGCAATCCCAGACCCAGCTGATTTTCACCCCTGGTGTCAGGCAGATGGCAGTGGAAAGTTCCATTGAGCCCCTTCAGTGTCCTGGTGTTGAATCAGAAACAGTGGGTAGGGCAGGCTGTCTGGTCACCAACCCAGTGCACACCACGGATTTCTGGTACGTTACTCTGCTTAGAGCATCCCCTGTGGAAATAGCCCTGGCACTGCTCCACCCTACTGCACCTGGAGAACAGCACTGAGGGTACAGCAGAGGCACACTGGTTAGATGAGCTGGACGGAAAAGTCACTCCGCCTGGAGGTACAGCAGGGCCCTGCTTTCCAGGTTATATAGCCACAAGGCCTCAGAGCAGTGTCAAGAGTCCTCTGTGACCCAAACATCAGCACAGGTGTCTTCCAAAAGAATTAAATGCACCAGGGCAGTGACCTAGGAAACATTCCTCGTGTTAGCAGGAGACACGTGATGCATCCTGGGTCTGAAAATCATAAGGCGACTCAGCCATGGCAGCGTTGCCAACTCACGTGATCTTTGGTGCTCTTCTGAAAGCCCCGGCTGCTGAAGTCAGCTGGTTACAGGAGGATCTCAGCTTTCCTTTCAAAATAAAGTCAATTTCCAGACCCTTGAGGTCATGAAGGAAAGCTGGAAAATGTGACCCCGAAAGGCTCAAAACCCAGAAGGTGAATCACAGGAACCCAATATTTATTATTGCTGCCCCTTTGGCCCGGGTGGATGACCAAACCTCAGGGCCTTGTGGGGCTATTTCCAGCCGGATCAGAAGTTGACGATATGCAGGCTCGGAGTCACTCTCCCAGATCCTTCAGGCTTTCTGCTCTGTCACACTCAGCCTTCTAGCGTCTACATTGGAAACCCCTCAGTCTGCACAGCTCAGCTCTGCCGTGCCATGCGTCCCATTGCTTTGGGCAGTTGCTCTCAAAGTCTGCAGCTGTCTTTTCTATATTACGAGGCTTAATTGTTCCTTCTATTGAGCCTAAAAGAAGGGGCTTAGCACTCACTGGCTTTAACGAGATCTGTGATTGTCTTCTGGCAACCATTAGCACCTTTCAGCATAACCCTGTTAAAATCTCAGTAGTTTGAAGCCAATCTCATGATTTTTGGGGGCCCATTTCATGGCTTCTGAATTGTTGGGATTGGCAATACAGACATTGCCTGGTAAGAACTGGAACTTATTGATACAAGTGGTTGTGTTTAAAAACTTCTCTCTTTCCTTGAGCTAACTAACAAATCTTATCTCTGCATTTGCTGCATTCTCCGCACCGGGTAGAGGAGACGGCAAATGCAGAGGTGAAGATTCTAGTTATCCAGGGCAAAACTGGAAATAGCACCACTGCAGGGAAAGGAATGTAGCCGTTCAAGTCAGAAGCAATGCGTCGAGGAGAGTACTTTGTTTAATCACAGGCAAGGAAACGCTGTAGGATCCCAGACTGCATCAAAAGGTTATTAATTATGGGGGAATTATTCTCCCATTGCATAAAGCCAGAGCAGGCAGGTCTATACTAGAGAATTTGGCATTGCAAACACCTGCCACACTCGTATCCCTGGGTGCAATCCAAGCCTCAGTGAAGTCGATGCTTCAACTCCCATTGCCTTCAATGGGGTCAGGATTTCATCCCTTGTGGTCACTCACCGAAGTGCCGGCAACAATGCATAAGCTTTGCCAAGCACTGTTGCAAGTGCATTTGTTGTGAACCAAGCTCCCAGTCCGTTGTGTCCTTCGTCTGGGCGGTGGACTGGTGCAATGCTAGCGCAGACCAAAAACACTGGGCTTGCAGTTGGACTGCTTTACTGTGACCCCCCCCCCCAGTGCTGTCCTCTGATGCCTGACACCCAACCCCCTCCGCCGTGCCCCCCAGGCGTGGCGTGGCAAGACCCAGCCTGCTTTCGAAATACTGGGAGGCTTGCAATTCTTTCCCAGGGAATTGTGGGAGAACTTTTCTGTCCTTTCTGAGCACCTGGGGGGAATTGTGGGGAGGCACTGGTGGCACTGCAGTTAAAAGCAGCATGCACTTGAGTTAAGGGGTTTTGTCGCATTAGGGGCAATTTTGCAAGCCCTAAACCAGCTCAGAGCCAGACCTCAGAATCCTAGTGTTTCGGGCCAGAAGGGACCACCGGAGCATCCAGTCTCACCTCCTGGGTAGCACAGGCCACCAACATCACCCGGCACCAGCACACTACACCCAACAACCAGAATAAGATCAAAGCGTTACAGCCCTCAGGAGACAAAGCGACTGCGCAACAGGCGGAGAACAGGAGAGACCAACCTGCCACCACCGCCCCAATGGCAAGGAATTGATTCGGTGGGATATGCCCAGATGATCCCAGCAGCAACAAAGGCAGGTGAAACCCCCTAAGGGCCCTGTCAATCTGACCTGGGGAAAATTCGTTCCTAATAGTGTTGCCAACTGTCTTATCACACAAACCCAAATACCCAGGCCCTGCCCCCTGGCCCTGCCCTGCGGCCCCGCCCCTACCCTTCCCCTTCTCAGAGGCCCTGCCCCCGCTCACTTCATCCCCCCTCCCTCCATCGCTTGCTCTCCCCCACCCTCACTCACTTACACTGGGCTGGGGAAGGAGGTAGGGGTGCAGGAGGGAGTGTGGGGTGCAAGCTCTGGGAGGAAGTTTGGTTGCTGGAGGGGCTCAGGGCTGGGGCATGGGGTTGGGGTGTGGGAGGGGGTGAGGGGTGCAGATTCTGGGAGGGAGTTTGAGTGCGGGAGGGGGCTCAGGGCTGGGGAGGGGGGTGGGGTGCAGGAGGGAGTGTGTGGTGCAAGCTCTGGGAGAGAGTTTGGTTGCAGGAAGGGGCTCAGAGCTAGAGCAGAGGGTTGGGGTGTGGGAGGGGGTGAGGGGTGCAGAATCTGGGAGGGGGTTTGGGTGCAGGGGGGGCTCAAGGCTGGGGCAGGGAGTTGGGGTGTGGGAGGGAGTGTGGTGTGCAAGGTCTGGAAGGGAGTTTGGGTGGGGAGGGGGCTCAGGGCTGGGGCAGGGGAGGTGGGGTGCAGGAGAAGTTATGGGGTGCAGGCTCTGACCGGGTGGTGCTTACCTCAGGCGACTCCTGGAAGTGATTGGCTCCTAGGCTCCTAGGCTCAGGGGCGGTTCCCATTGCCCGCTGTTCTCAGCCAATGGGAGATGCAGAGTCGGTGCTTGGGGCGGGGGCAGCGCTGGACTTTTAGCTGCCTAAAATCTCCTGGATTGGTTTCAGTAGCCTCTGGGAGATCGAGGCGATTCCAGGAAACTCCCAGCCAAACCAGGAGGGTTGATAACCCTATGTCCTGACCCCAAATCCACTGGCAGGGCCCATTCAGTCTTTTTCCAAAACACGATTACACCTCCATCCGGTATCATTCACCTTCTACCCAACCTCCGCACAAAGGGAGGGGAAGAGACGTTCCGCCCTTCCCAGCAGGCCTCTCAAACGAGGCCAAGCGAACCCAACTGGCGACTGCACTAAGTAAACAAGGGCTGAATAGCCGCGGATGCTGAATGCACATCAACAATGGAGCCACCTCCCCTTGCCCCCATCTCCACCCAGTTCTAATTGGCCTCTCCCCCTCTTTTCATTATTCTCTCTTCCAAACACGTCGGATGTTTCTCCACCCCGCTGATTGTTCTCCCTTCTGTGCCAGGACAGACAGACGAGTTCCTGAGACAATAGACAATGACTGGGCAAGAGAGAGGGAAGATTTATCGCCCTGAGCCAATCTTTGCCTTCACTGTCCTCCTGTGCCTTTTCAGCAACAGCAACGGAGCTACAGGCAAGGGCAGGATGAGTCCCAAGCTGGGGGTATTTGCGTCCAAGCCAGTGTTTTTCTACCTGGCCAGCTCGGCCACCCCTTATTCAAAGTCAAAAATGTTCATGACTCTGACAGACGAGGAAAATTCCTGCAATACCCCAGACAAACCTTCCTGAAGGAAGTTAAACCTTGTTACGTTTAAGACTATATCTACAGGGGAGACCTTACAGTGGCACAGCTGTGCTGTGTAAGGTCTCCCGTGTAGCTGTTCTATGCCAGTTGGAAAGAGCTCTCCTGCCGGGATAATTAAACAGCCCCCAACGAGCGGCATCTCCCACTGATGTAGTGCTGGGCACACCGACACTTTTGTGGCTGAAACTTATGTCGGTCAGGGAGGTGTTTTTCTCACACCCATGACTGACAAAAGTTTTGCCAACAAAAGGCCAGTGTAGACGAAGCCTAAGTATCTATGGTTCATGGTATTCTGTATTACTGTGGGATTGTCGGTAATGTCTCTAGGGGAGAGATGTGACTCATGTAAACCCTTGGAAGTGGTAAAAGTCTTCAAAGGACTCCTTTAAACAATGTAGCTCCCCCTCCCCCCGTTGTGCAAAAACCCAGCCTTTTGAAGCTTTGCCCTGAGGAGGGGACTGTCGTCTGGCTGATTCCCTGTTCACGGTCGCTGGAGATCAAAGCTCCACATTGCAGAAAGCAGTGACTCACAGATTTGTGAGGGTTCTTGTCCTGAGAAAAAGGTGTTATGACCCGTTAACCACAGGAAAAAAACCCGTGTGGGGTCTGAAGGTCTGTTCACCAGCCAGAGCCTTTGCTGGAGGTGGGGTGATCGCTGCATGCATGGAGGTTCTTTTATTGGGTTGAATATGTACTTTTCTGTGTTGCTTTTACCTTAAGAATAAATGTGCTTGTTTAAAAAGAGCTGCGTGGTAGCTGTGGGCAATAACGCCGGTTCTAGCCTCTGGGAAGGCGACGCTGGCTGGCTTTGGCAGTGTGACTTGCTGCGGCATTCACGGTGTAGGCAGGGAACTGTGCAGTCTGGAAAACCCCCAGTCAGGAAGGAGAGAGACGCACATCTCTGCCCAAGAGAGGAGATGGTTGAGGAGCTGGGAGCCTGGGGTGTAGGGTTGCCACCTTTCTAATTGCTGGTAACCAGACCCCTGAGGCCCCGCCCCTGCTCCGCCTCTTCTCCCCAAGGCCCTGCCCCATTCCGCCTCTCCCCACAAAGCCTCTGCTCCAAACCACCTTTTCCCTTCAGATCCCGTCCCCCAACACTCACTCCCCCACCCCTCCCAGTCACTCGCTGGATTGTCTCCACCTCCCTCGATGACACCGCTTGCCGTCGACAAGTGACGTCATCGAGAGGCGTCGCTCCCGAATTTCAGTGGGGACGCCTCTCGATGATGTCACTTGTTGATGGCAAGCGATGTCATCGGGAGGCGTTGCCGCCGAAATTCGGCGGCATTTCGGCGGGTGCTCCACCGCCGCAGTGGTCCTTCGGCTGGTGCCCGCCAGCCAACAAGATTGGGGACCACTGATCTAGTGAGTCCTGCAGGGGTCAGTCCTGGGTCTGGTACTATTCAATATTTTCATTAATGACTTGGATAATGGAGTGGAGAGTGTATATATGAAATCTGTGGATGACACCTAGCTGAGAGGAGTTGCTAGCACTTTGGAGGACAGGATTAGAATTCAAAATGACCTTGGATGAATTGGGGAATTGGTCTGAAATCAACAAGATGAAATTCAGTAAAGACAAATGCAAAGTGCTACCCTTAAGGAGGAAAAATCAAATGAACAACTACAAAGTGGGGAATAGCTGGCTTGGTGGTTGTACTAATGAAAAGGACTTGGGGTAAGAGTGGATTACAGACTGAATATGAGTCAAGAGTGCGATGCAATTGCTAATATCACTCTGGGGTGTGTTAACCAGAGAAGTGTATATAGGACATGGAAGGTGAGCCCCAGCTGGAGTACTGTGTTCAGTGCTGGGTCCCACCCTTTAAGAAGTATATGGAAAAATTGGAGAGAGTCCAGAGGACAGCAACCGAAATGCTAAAAGGTTTAGAAACCCTGGCCTGTGAGGACAGATTAAAAAAACCTGAGTCTGTTTAGTTTTAAGAAAAGAAGATGGAGAGGGAACCTGATAACAGCCTTCAAATATGTGAAGGGCTGTTATACAGAGGATAATGATCAGTTGTTCTCCTTGTCCACTGAAGGTAGGACAAGAAAAAATGGGCTTAATCTGCAGCCAGGGAGATTGAGGTTAGATAGTAGGGAAAACTGTCTAACTCTAAGGGGAGTTAAGCTCTGGAGCAGGCTCCTAAGGGAGAGTGTGGAGTCCCCCATCACTGTGGGTTTTTAAGAGCAGGTTGGACACACACCTGTCAGGGCTGGTCCTGCCTCAGCGCAGGGGGTTGGACTTGATGACCTCCCAAGGTGCCATCCAGCCTGATACTTCTATGGCACATTTACTATAAAAGTCAGAGTAAAACATATATCAATGAGAACACTAACCCTTTATCGTGTATTTGGGTGGGTGCTTCAAGAGGGTGGCAGAGAACACTTGACTTTGAAAGGCGAGGGTACGTGGGTGGTGGGGGAGCGAGATTTGCTTTGCTTTAAATTGTAACATTTTCAGCACCTTGCAGCCCCCCAGCTGGTTCTTATTGACACCCCCCGCCCCGGGGATCATTACTCTCCCGTTAGGAAACAGTGTCTATCTCATTTATAATAACACTTGCATGTCCTCAATCCCTGGGACACAAACCCACTCTCTGGGAGTCACAAAATGTCTACACTAGAAAGACGCCCTAGTTTAACTATACCTGGATAGGTATATAGGTACAAGATGTCCTAGTGAGACGGGGGAGGGATGCAGATGCTTGTCCCATTGCATTACATGTTTCCCAGTTGCATGAGGATTTGATTTGCTTGTGCCTTGGTTACCTCTGGTACCCTGGACTCTGTCCGGCACCCTCTTGCATATGCTGCTGTTTTCCTCCTTGCCCAGTTCAGTGGCAGTACACCCAGTGTCCTCCCATACAAGGGGATAGCCTGCACAGGGGAAAGTTTTTCAATTCCTGCCTTTACATGGATGGGGAGGGGGAGTGGCAACCGGTTTCTTGTTGGACCAGAGCAACAGAAAGGGTTAGTCTGCCCCTGTATCTAAGTCATCATAGGACCTGTCAGACCAGATTAGACCATCTAGTCCAATGTCACGTGTCCAGTGGTGCCCAGGAAAGATGCAAGTGGGCAATTCTGGAATAACCTGCCCCTAGAAGAACCTTCTTCCCAAGCCCAGGCATTTAGTGGTTGACTCATGCCGTGCCACAGGAGGGTTGAAACTATTTGGGGACAGGTTGAATACTACAGAAACCAAACCATGTTCCATCCAGACACCTGCCAAGCCTTTTCTCAATATAAGTCAGTGTGGCGCGCCAGCTCCATCCAAACCAGTTCTCACCTTGGAGCAAATGATTGCTTTGCATTCCTGCTTGAGTGCATTCAACGTATCTCAACCCCACGTTCTTACGGGATTGTTCCTGCTCTGATTCAGTCTGGCTCGGAACACAAGGTCTCGGAGACAAGCGAGTGTCTCAGTTTCTAAGGAGGTGTCAGCTTATGACAGAATTTTCTCCTCTCGGGGCCACCGTTCTGCAGGTGTCTTATGATGTATTATGAAAGCAATCTGCAAACCTAATGTACACACAGACAGCTCTTCCAGGGATCAGGTTGGGCCACTCTTCAGATTGTGGGCACCTCTGCATATAGCTGGCCTTGAGGCCTCCATGTTGATCCTGGAGTTTCACATGCTAATGCCTAGAACCATCTCTACATGGTTGGTTTTCATTGGTGGGATTGAGTCTGTGGACTAAACAAAATGCCATGAGCCAGCTGAGGAAGTAATGGCAAAGTAAGGAATGAAAGAGGAGGGGGTTCTGAGGTGCCTTTGGTACAAAGGCCAGTCCTTTGTCCCAGAATTGGCTTGCAGGAAACACCATCTGCCTGCGCAGCTGCTCCACCATCAGCAAATTCTTCTGCTCTTTGCAGCAAGAGTAAAGTGGTGAAGATGAATAAGAGAGCTGAGACTGTTGCTTTCCTTGGGATATTCCTTGGTGGTGGCAAGCAGCCACGCTGGCATAACAGTGTGTCTGAACAGCTGTGCTCGCACGGGTGGGTGGAACGTACAGGCCCAGCATGTCGATCTGCCTTGCAGCTGATGGCTTTGTCTCTCCCACCTCCTGTTCGGGCCCTATGGGGGTTGGACCTGGCTTAGCTTGAGGTTTAAGATCTGTAGTTTACTCCTTTACACCTTGACTGAGTGCTTAGGCTCCTGGCTTGGGTCTTGTAACATCTGGGTTCAAATCTGCCACAGACCTCCTGTGGGACAGTGTGCAAATCACTTACGGCCAGGTTTTTAAAGGTGTTTAGGCACCTGTCAGAGGGTGGCTGGCCCTTGAAAGGGAGATGGGCTGACACAGCCAACTCTCCTCCCCAAGGTGCGGCAAATGAAGGTCATGTGACCCAATCAGGTCTCATGCTCATCTTGCTCTGGGAAGAAAGGGGAAATGATGGCTGCAGAAAGGCTGTGGGGAGCCAGGGCTGCCCAGAGGATTCAGGGGGCCTGGGGCAAAGCGTGGGAGCTGCGGTGCTTGTACTCACCCGGTGGCAGTCCAGGTCTTCGGTGGAATTTTGGCAGCGGGGGGCCCTTCAATTGCTTCGCGTCTTCGGCAGCACTGAAGGGCCCCCTGCCGCTGAAATGCCGCCGAAGACCCGGAGCGACTGAAGGGCCCCCCGCCACTGAAATGCCACCGAAGACCCGGATCGCCGCTGGGTCAGGGCTTGCGGGGCCCCTATGAGGCCTGGGGCAAATTGCCCCACTTGCCCCCCCCCAGGGCACAAGGCAGGCAGAGGCCTGTGGAAGACTCCAGGTAGGAAGGCCTGGGAGTACCTGCTTGGGAAGAAAAAGCAGCGAGCCACCCAAAGCGGGTCAGCAGAAAGATGGAAAGAAGTCTACGAAGAGCTGGAAGCTGAGTCCTGAGGGTGAGCAGCAGATTTGGAGGGAGACGATCGACCCCCTGGGAAAGAGGGGCTGGGCCCAGTTTGCGACTGGGGCTAGGACTTTGTGTTTTGTTTTGAGCATGGGCTGAGGAGCTGTTTCCCCAGAAGGGGTGGGTATTTGTTAAGGACTTTGCCAAAGGGCCACATCACTGCTGCAGCCAGACCAGGCTGTGGAGTTGGCAGGAGCCCTGAGAAGGGGGGAAACTGAGGCAAGGCTGTGGCAGAACCATCATACAGCACAAGGAGGTGCTCTGGAGGTGGCTGCCCTGTTTCTTCACTTGACTCCCATTGACTGAAGCTCCATACCCAGAGACACTGAGTGGCAGATTTTTTCAAGGACTGTCTACCCTGTGCACTAAGACCCAGGCTTGGAGACTTGGTGTTTCCAAGCCCATGCATGAGCATCCACACTGCATTGTAAACCTGGGTTTCCAGTTGCTGGCCCTGAGTCTCACAACCTTCTGACTCGGGTCTGCAGCTTGACCCGCATCCATGCTGCAAACTGACAGGGCTTGACCCAAGTTGCAGCAGGACTCGGGTTCTGGCCCTCAAAGGTGGCATGTGTGATTCCTCGCTCAGGGAGCATCCAGAGCCTATGCCCGGCCAAGCAGCACATGGGTGGCTCTGCTGGAGGGACACATGCACAAACCAGACAATCCTCCCAAGTTACAATAGTCAGAGCTCAGGCTGGATTTCCAATCCTGTTCCCCTGTAGATTAGGGGATGAAGCGTAGCCCCACTCTGTAACCCAGCCCACAGACACCAGGCTCGGAGCAGACGTTTCACTCAGAATTCTCCTGGGATCTGCAGAACGAGCGCTCCAATCCGGACGTTTACGTAAATAATTAAAAGTTTATTGAAGCTCTGGAGTCATAAAAAGAACGGACGAGTTCCAACAGCCACACTTACGCGTGCAAAGAGGTAACTTCTGACATGCAAAACAAGGCCTGCATTAAGGAATAGTTATCATGTCTGCCATGGCCACTAACACACACGCCCGCAGGCAAGAGGTAGCAGATATGTCTGGAATCCTTGTAACATTGCCTTAATGGTTTGCTTTCGCGGGGTTTCAGTTTTGCAGCATAGATTCCTGTGGAAATGAATGTGATTCTCCACGTCCGGTTTGCAAGGGGAATTCACGTTGCCTAGTTGGAGGAGAATCTGGCTTGTGCAGGGAGAGCGCCTGTATCTCTTTGAAGAACACCTAGAGCAGGGGGTAGTCAATAGGCAGACCGGGGGCCAAATCCAGACCGCCAGATGCTTATGAATGGACCCTGAAATCTTTCTCTTTACTTATTATTTTCTCTGGGGTCTGGACCTTGACCAAGAAATTTGGACCTTGACAAAAAATAATTGACTACCCCTGCTCTAGCGCATTGGGGAGAATGTTACATTTAGAGCAGGACTGGGGGGTGGACCTGGGGGAGGGGAGAAATGTTTTGGAGAGAAGTCTGGTCCCCCTCCCCAGAGCTGCCCAGGTTCAGGCTTTTGTGGAATTGCTCAGGGTGACATCTGCCATCTCAGGACTTTTGGTGGTGTGGCCTCCATGTGGACAGAACACAGGAAGCTAGAGAGACTGGCACTCCAACGGCCCAGTATGGCCTATAGGCATGTGGGAAAATCTGGGCAGTAGAAGGGGACCAGGGAAGGAAGGCATTAAAGTAATATGGAGTGGAGGAAGGAGGTGGCGACAGGAGATACAGCAAGTGATCAGTTATGATGACACCTCCCCTCCCACATCTCCTCTCCCCATGTTCCCCAGCAGTGGCAACATCTGCTCCCTCCCAATCAGATCTTCAGGTCAGGAACATCTGGGCCTCCCCTTCCAGTGAGAGGGACGGAATCGTACCAGAGACTCCTCACGCACGGGGGGCCCAATACCACTCCCAGCGAGCCCGGCCAAAAGCCCAGAAGGACACACACGTGATGCGCTCCACAGGCAGCCCTGGCCTGACCCATGTGCAGGACACATGTGAGTGTGATACGTGTGCGGGACACACATGTGCAGTAGGCAGAGGAGCAGAGCATGTGTGCATGGGATGCGTGTGGGACACAGGCATGAACAGGACCTGTATGCATGTGGGTGGGACGTGCATGGGTGCGGGACGCACATGCCTGTGTAGTGTGATGTGGGCCTCTGTCTGGAAATAAAACAAAGTCCTGGTAATAATTACATCTTTTTGGAAGCAAATGTCTCTATAAACGTCTGCACAAACTCTCGAGAGCAGTGTCAGGCTGAGATTTGGCAGGAAGGGCCAGGGGACGCTGTGTCCTGGCTTGGAAAAACAGCCCCCCAGAAGCGCTCATTTGGGATGCATATTTTGGCCCCCGCTACGTTTAGCTTGGAAAGACATCCCGCTGCAATAAATGCTGGTTAAATGCTACTTTCTAAAAAAAAACCCAACCACTACCAAACAATAAAAACAACAAAACCCCAGCATCGCAAACAAACAACCGCCTCAGGAGTGGGGAACTCGCCAAGGCCCTGGCCCTGAATGGGCGAACAGCTTGAGTCTGATCTCCCTTGCCCTGGTGTAAACCAGGAGTCACCACACTGACCCCAGTGGAGTTACGCTGCCGTGAAACTGATGCATCCGATGAAGTGGGCTGTGGCCCACAAAGGCTTATGCTCAAATAAATTTGTTACTCTCTAAGGTGCCACAAGTCCTCCTGTTCTTTTTGTGAAACTGATGTGTGGGAGAAGAGAATGAGGTTGCTTTTCTCTAAGTCCTTCCATACTTTCTGATGGTGCAATTAGATGGCACGTATTGTGCAATGGGCCAATGCACATTTGGGCAGGCAAATGGTCACTTTGCTCTTAGCAGTATCGCAATCTTGCAAAGAGTGCATGTTCCGCGATTGATACTTTGCAGCAAATGTCTTTCCCAGGGCAGTTACCAGCCTGCATGGGCCGAGGGTTCCAAAGATCTCAGCTCGTTGGGTTCTGAGCACTTTGGCCAGTCTCACCCTTACTGCCTACACAGGGTTTCAAGCAGACGGCAGGTTATTTGATTTCTTTCTACCCCTCTTGATTGTGAGTCTGCAGTGCTGCGGGTGTGTCAGCTCCGTGTCGTCCAGTGAGGTGATGCCCTGCCCTGCTTGGGAAATCTTGAACCGGACCCAAAGTCTGAGTGTGTTTGGAGGCAAGGGTTGGGTCCACCTCTAATGTGATTGTCACAGGTCAGGGCAACTGCATCTCTATTTCCCCGCTGTGGTCCAGCTCGGGCACCTGCTCGCAGACTTCTGGCTCCCCAGCTGCTGCCTTTATTGGGTAGAGACTCGCGTCTCACTCCCTTCTGACTGGGGCACTTCCAGACTGCGTGGTTCCCTGCCTTCACTGTGTTCTTCCCGGAGACACACCGCCCAAGCACACCTGCTAGCTTTCTCTTTCAAAACGGTTAACAGGTGTAATTGCTGCGGTTCTCAGCTACCCCCACAGCACACCGTAGGCAAGCATGGTTTATTCTCCCAGTGAAAGCGCTACAGAGAAAACATACTAAACACAATAAAAGAACCTATGTGCACGTTAATAACCTTACCAGAGACCACCCCAACTGCAACACAGGCTCTGTCGGGACCCGTCCCTCAACACCCCACCCATGCAGTTTACTTGGTGGTCACAGGTTCATCACAGCGCCAGCTCAGAACAAGCACAGTCTTACGGGCCCTTGGCAGGCCGAGTCCTTCCAACCCTTCCCGAAGCATTGGAGCCCTCTGTGGACCAGAGGTCTGGTCTGTTTGCTGGATCAGGAAAAAGGCCCTGAGCCACTTAAAAACCAGGCTATTTATCCAAAACCCCTTTCTTTGGCTGCTGGGCCCTGGAGAATGCAGTTTGAACCAGTACATGATGTCTCACCCGGGGTGGCTTCATCAGCATCCCCCTCCTCCTAGAGGAATCCCATGCTATTGGGGCAGTGTCTTTTTAATGCAATGGAACCCAAGGGGATTAATTCTCATTCAAGAAAAAAGTTTCTTCATTCCATCGGGTTGATTCAGGCGGTTGCCAGTCTGTCACAGTGCTCTCTTCCTCTCTGAAGCTATTGACCATACAGAGCAAGGGGGCACCCGCCACATGACAGGTGGAGAGAGCCCCTTGAAATAGGAGGCGTGCGCCGGTTAGATTTTGGGAAGCTGAAAGGGGGTTGGTGGACAGCCCTGGAGCCTGCCATCCTCTGCACGTGGAGCAGGCACCGGCTATGCAGTTTGTCCTGCTGATGTGCGAGATGGGCCACCTCCCAGGAAAGGTGCTTTCGCTGCATTGCCAGTCCTTGTCTTCTCTGCTAAGGCCGACTGTACTTTGTGCAGTCACAGGTTAGCGTTAGGGGTACCGATCGCTGCCTCTCCGGTAACCCGTTGGCTTGCTGCACTATCACTGCGTCTTCTCTCCTGAGGTTTGCGTGTTGGTTTTGTTCCTGTTCTGAAATATTCCGGGGGGGGGGGATCCCCTATTATTCCCCTGCCTCCTTACAGTCCTCCTCGTGCAGGGCCCTGTGAACCCGGAGACCTCTGCACAATACGGGCCAGACTCTGAAACCTGCTCAGCACCTGCTGTGCAAAGCTCTGCTGAAAATCTGCTCCCAAAAGCAAGCAGGCATGTTGGATGTGTGGAGACAGGGCAGGGCGTGAGATCGAAGGTCCGTCCCCTGTTCCCCTCTGCATTCCGGATCTGCTTTGGACTCGGGTAGTCATTGTCTTGGCCTCCCAGGATCCTGTTGCTCGGCACAATGCCAAGAAAGAGAGAGTGCCGATCCATGCCCATCCACAACAATAGCCCTGCTGGCCAGGAAAGGCCAGGCTGGTGAGTAACTCCTCAACCATGGGACTTGTGCCTCTCTCCAGAGATATATTGGATCCCTGCTGATCCCCATCCTGGCAGGGTGAAGGGTGGGAGCCTTGGCACCCCCGGAATATATGGTCCTGATCCTGCAATATGCTGAGCACCCCTCACTGTCCATGAGAGCTCAGGGTGCTCAGCTCTTTATGGGATTGGGCTCTGGTATCCATTAGCCTGAAATGCTTCACACATCACCCTGAGAGCATCTGTTTAACCCATCAAGTAGATTGGTTCGTGATGGACTAGAACTTCATTGTCCATTGACGATCAGTTTCCTCTGGCTGGGTGGAGCTGACCTTCACCTCCCTGGCCTATTAAATATTATTATTATGATACTCGTATATAGATCTCAGAGTGCTTCACAAAGGAGGTCAGGATCTTTATCCCCACTTTACAGATGAGGAAACTGAGGCACGGGGCTGTGAAGTGACTTGTCCAGAATCACCCAACAGGCCAGTGGCAGAGCAGAGCATAGAACTCATATCTGCTGAGACCCAGCCCCGGGCTCCATTTACTAGGCCCTGCTGCCTTGCTGATCATATTCAGCCTGTTGCTCTTTGTTAAAGGTGAATGATGTCTCTTGGGGTGGGGTAGAACGCAGGGTTTTGCAGCAGTGGGAGTAAGGGTGGAGAGGAGAATCCAAGGAAGTTGCAGCGGAGACCTTTATACAAGTGCCTACTTGCTGGCAGTGGGGAAAAGAAGAGTTTACCCAAAGTACTGCACATTTAGCTTGTTAATCGTGTTTAAAGGCCATGATCCTGCATATTCTCCCTGCTGAGTTCTCGGGTAGCTCTGGGTAGGGTAGGGGCGGGACCAACTCCACAGCATTTGCTAATCCATAATGACCCCCTGGATCACTGGTAAAGAAATCACATGGTCACAGCTCGGGGTGTTTTTCCTTCCAAGTAAGAAAAATAGAATGATTATTGATTAGAGTGGCTCATAGCCAAGGATCTCCAGGTGCTTTACATACTTTACTGCAGCAGCATCCCCATTTTAAGGATGGGGAAACTGAGGCACAGAGAAAGGTAGTGGCTTACCCAAGGCCAGAAATGACAGGTTGCAGAGTAGCAGCCGTGTTAGTCTGTATCCGCAAAAAGAACAGGCGTACTTGTGGCACCTTAGAGACTAGCAAATTTATTTCAGCATAAGCTTTCGTGGGCTACAGCTCACTTATAAGCCCATGAAAGCTTATGCTGAAATAAATTTGTTAGTCTCTAAGGTGCCTCAAGGACTCCTGTTCTTTTTTCAAGGCCGGAAAGTGAGCCAGTGGAAGTGTCACGTATAAATCAGAGGTTCCCAGCCTACTGCTCCACCCAGTGGGTATGCTGCCTCTGGAGCCTTTCCCCTTAGGGTGACCAGACAGCAAGTGTGAAAAATCAGGACAGGGGGTGGGGGGGGGCTAATAGGAGTCTATATAAGAAAAAGACCCAGAAATCAGGACTGTCTCTATAAAATCGGGACATCTGGTGACCCTATTTCCCCTCCACATAGCCACCCCTTCTCAGTCACTGGTTACCCATCCAAGGGCTTGTCTACATACTGAGAGCTATTCAGGAGCAGCATCTGTGTCTCGATGTATACCGCCATTCCCTGTTTTCCTCTCCACCCCGGGCCAGTGCCTGGCTGCAGGACGGCTGGCTGCACAGTAAATCAGTACATGGGAAAACTCTGACTCAAAAATGGTCCAGGCAGAGCTTCCAGGGGAATGTGGAATGAGGTGTCTCCAAGGAGGGCTAAGTCTGAACAGCAGATTGGCTGGGCTAGGGGCTCTGAACAGACCATTCCTGCAGAGCCTGGCCAGAAAAGCAGTGTTAAAGCCAGGTTTGCAAAGAGGCTGCTAAGTGTGGGTAATTAATCTCAGCCTGCAATCCCGGGGTGACTGACAGAAGGCAAAAAACAGGAGCTCCCTGGTCTTCATCTGACCCTAAATCTTTTGGGGGGAGCAGGTTCTGCTCTTGCGGGAGCTAGCACCGGGTGCTACAGAGAGGCTGGCAGCTATTCATAGAAACCTTTCTTGGCAACAAATCTCAGTGTTTTTCCAGGAACCTTAGAAAATGCCTCCAGATGTGCTAGGTCAGGTACACGGCTTCTTAGCCCACTGGCTGCATTGCTATAGCTTTAAAGGACTGCTCTGCTACAGCACTGAGGGACTTGTCCTGAGATGCTCCTCTAAGCCATTGGATCTGATGTGGATCAGACCAGGAGTGCTCAAAGGTCATGGCCGGCTGATGGACCTGCGTGGCATGAGTTTGGGGATCTCACTCCAGTTCCCCCTGCTGGGCTGGGATCTACCTTACATCAAAACCACCATCTCCAGCAGCCCTAGCTGGGCATGTGGGCTGGAGGCCTGATCCTGTGCTTGGCGATCAGCAGGACGGGCACTCTAGTCTGGGCTCTGGGAGGCCCAACGCAGGAGTCTGTGCAGCTTATCCAGCCCTGAAATAAGTTGATGCTGTTTCCCTACCTGTCTGAATGGGCTCCAGGCTGTGGGGCTAATGGGGATACACTCCAGCTGCCTCTGCCGTAGCTGGGCTGCGCCTGTAGGGCCAACAGGAGCAAAACACCCTAGACATGTATTTTAGCCTCTGATACGCATAGGGACCGTTTTCAGCCAGCTGCTAGAGCCACACCAGGGATCAGCACTGATGGGACAGCGGGTCCTGTTTTTATTTTTCCTTTCAAGGTATACAAGGTGCTGGACTGCCCACCCTGGGGTGTTAGACCTTGGTTTAGACAGCTCTGGCGCTTCCTGGGTACTCCTGCCCACTGCCAGGCCAACATGCCTCACACTTTCCCTGGAGGAGCCTCGCTTTGGGGCCAGGCAGGAAGGTCAATCTCCAGGGGCCATTCAGCCCCCAGCCACTGGAAAGCCACTTAGTGCCCATTGTGATAGTCTTGGTGATGCGGACTCTGACCTGAGACCCACAAGCTCATTACACATGTGGGCCATTAAACAGCTGTCAGCTGGACTCAAGCTTCTTGTCACGCCCCATCTGGGCCCAAATCAGAACAGCGATCTAGACACAAAAGGGTCCCCAAACCCGTTATCATCCAGCCATAGCCAGCACGAAGACATTGATCTAATGTGTGTGAAAAATACCCTGCAGTTTACCCCAGATCCATTTCAGCAGAGCCCTTTCCAGCCTTCTGATTAGTATGAACCTCTTGACATGCCCAGCCCAGAGACATGGGGCTGGATTCTGGTGTAACTCTAGTGCCCGCCAGGAATGGTTCCTGATTTACCCTGCGATATGGGAGCAGAGAGTCTGGGCCAGCATTCTCTGTGCACACAGGCCCGTCCTACAGTGCTCTGCCCTCTCCTGTCTGTCTGTCTGGCCCTACCAACCCCAGCCCTGGCATGATGGAAACCACCATTGCCTGCTCATGCAGAGAAGGTGCGTTGCAGTTGGGAGTTGATACACCCAGCCCTGGCACCTTTCCTTCATTGTTCCCAGCTCAGCCACAAATAGCTTGAGAGGTCAGGCTGCCTCTGGCCCCCACTTAACGCGGCTTCGCAACAGGTAGAAGCATGCAAGTAACAAATTGCCCATGTTCCACACAACCTGCCGGCCCCTCACCTGTGATCTCCCGCCAACTGATTCTCGGGTGGCTTGGCAGGGCCTGGCTCCAGCGCTACCAGCAACAGCTTCACACTGCCAGAGCCCGCCGGAGTGGGATGGATCGGCCACATCACACAAACAGCTGTGGTTGCTTGCAGGCCTCTGAGCCCACGCTCCTGAAAGCAAGCCGGCAGGAACGGGGAATACCATGGGTACGGGTGGCTCAGGCTTCCCAGGAGTAGATAAGGGGTCAAGGAGTCAGAAGCTGAGCCGTGGCATAAGAACATAAGAACGGCCGTACTGGGTCAGACCAAAGGTCCATCTAGCCCAGTATCTGTCTACCAACAGTGGCCAATGCCAGGTGCCCCAGAGGGAGTGAACCTAACAGGTAATGATCAAGTGATCTCTCTCCTGCCATCCATCTCCACCCTCTGACAAACAGAGGCTAGGGACACCATTCCTTACCCATCCTGGCTAATAGCCATTTATGGACTTAACCACCATGAATTTATCCAGTTCTCTTTTAAACGCTGTTATAGTCCTAGCCTTCACAACCTCCTCAGGCAAGGAGTTCCACAAGTTGACTGTGCGCTGTGTGAAGAAGAATTTCCTTTTATTTGTTTTAAACCTGCTGCCCATTAATTTCATTTGGTGACCCCTAGTTCTTGTATTTTGGGAATAAGTAAATAACTTTTCCTTATCTACTTTCTCCACATCACTCATGATTTTATATACCTCTATCATATCCCCATTAGTCTCCTCTTTCCCAAGATGAAAAGTCCTAGCCTCTTTAATCACTCCTCATATGAGACCAGTTCCAAATCCCTAATCATTTTAGTTGCCCTTCTCTGAACCTTTTCTAGTGTCAGTATCTAGTGTCAGATGGGAGCCGTGAAAGGAGCCAGGTGAACAGATGGGCTTCCCATGGGGCCCAGATCCGCAGAAGTACTTAGACTCCCAACTCCAGTTGAACTGAACAGGTGTTTGGCACCTAAATCCCTTTGAGGATCTCGGCCTAATTAACTACGGACACTTAAGAAAGCAGCCAACAGGGCTGTGCTGAAGGAGAAAGGAGCTGCAGGCCGTCTGGCTGCACAGTCAATCAGTACAGGAGCCGCTTGTTACAATGACAAATTCTTTTAGTTTAAATATTGCTTCTTAGTACAGATTTCCCCCCTCTGTTCTCGTCCTTGTCTTATATAGGCACAAGAAGCAAATTCATTTTGCAGGGGCACTGTCTAGCGGGGAGGCTGATTGTGTGTTGGGGGGGGAGGGAGGGCGCTGGTATGTGTGGAGTGGTTGCATATCATATGCACAGGTCTGAGGTGGGGGGCATATGAGCATGCGCACACACCTGACCTGATGCAACTGATCCGACAACCATCGCCACTTTCCCCGCTCCTAGAGTACCTCCCAGCCGATTGTCACGGCCTAGCGCTAATTTTCTCGTGACAATTATTGAATGATTCAGTGTGTTAACGAGAGAGGCTCAGGCTCCTGAGCTCCCAGTATTTCCTCCCCATGACAGCCCCAGGTTAGACACAGACACTGCGCTGTTTTGCAGGAGCTGCATGCGGGAAGCCATTCGGGGTATGTCTACCCTGTCACTGGGAGTGAACCTCCTGGCCAGGGGAGGCAGATTCATGCTTGCTTGAGCTAGCACACTAAAAATAGCCGTTGGACACTGCAGCTCGGGTTGACGCTTGGCCTTTCAAGCTAGGCAAGCTTGAGAGCTTCAGCTGCAATGTCCATAATACCATTTTTAGTCAAGCCCTGCTTGCACGAGTCTGGCAGTCCAGCTGCACCATAGACGTTCCCTTTTATTGGTCCTCCAAAGCCTAGGAAGTATGCTGTGTGTTCTTGAGCGCCATCTACTGGCACTGTGTCTACAAACGCGCTACTCACCGCCGTTCCGCCGTCTCTGTCAGCGAGCGCTCTTGTAATGATGTTGGCCAATTGCCTCATAGCCATGCAAACAGCTTGCGAAGAGCAGTAGCTAAAGGCGAGTCAGACTGGACCAGCTTGCAGTTAATAGTCACAGCGGCTCTCTCTTCACCTTCTCTCTACATGTACAAAGAAACCTAACAACCCATCTTTACCCAGCAAAGCGTGTACCCTGCCAATAGCATCTTCATAGTGCCCCAGTTCCTCTCCCCTCGTGGCTTGGAAACCATGATCCAGATTCACCAGTGCGCTCCTGGGGAGGGATCTCCCTCCTGCTACAGCCCCTGCACACCGCCCTTTTACTGGCCAGAGGAGAATTCCACATTGTGTGTGACAGCCATAGGGGGCACATCTGGAGCAGGGCTGGTGGTAGGAGCGGGCGTGAGGTGCAGGTGGGCAGTGCTGGTGATGTACCAAGGAGTCCCATTTGTAGATCAGCCTGTAAACAGCTCAGGAGGTGGCCATTGTAGCTTAGAACAACTCCTGTCTGCCCTAGGTTACACTGGGGACCATAGGTGCTGACGCTGTGGGGGCTCCAGCCCTGGTGCCCCCATGGAAAAAAAAATAGTGGGTGCTCAGCACCCACCAGTGGGCGCTCAGCACCCACCAGTGGGCCCCGCCAATCAGCTCCTCCCCGTCTCCCCACCAGTGCCTCCTGCTCATTGCTGATCAGCTGTTCACTGGTGGGAGGAGGCACTGGGGGAGGAGAGAGAGGAGTGAGAGCAGGAAGAGGCAGAGCGCACTCAGGGGAGGAGGCAGGAAGAGGCAGGGGTGGGAAGAGATGGAGTGGGGGCAGGGCCTTGGGTGGAGCAGGGGGGGCCTTGGGGGAAGGGGTGGAGTGGGGGTGGGACCTTGGGCGGAGCAGGGGGGGCCTTGGGGGAAGGGGTGGAGTGGGGGCAGGGCCTTGGGCGGAGCAGGGGGGGCTTTGGGGAAAGAATGGAGTGGGGGCGGAGCGGTGGAGCGGTAGTTGAGCCCCTCAGGGGAAATGAGAAAGTCGGCACCTGTGCTGGGGACAGTCGTGGCCGCCTTAGAATAAGGAGGACACAAAGATGGTATGAAGCCACCTTTGCCCTCCTTCCCCCTGGGCTGTCCCTTTTTGTGCAGTGCCTCATGGGGGCGCAGCAGATAATCTCAGCTCATGTGCTTTGCACTGCTCCAGTGATGCAGTGACGTAAACCCAGCTCAGCCAGAGTGGCACAAAGTGATCAGAGCAGAGCTGGTTGGGAATTTTCCAACAGAATGTGTTTTCAGCAGAAAATGCCAATTGGCCAAAACAAAATGTTTATGGACACCTGTTGAGTCTGGCAAAATTCCATATTAGGGTGGGGGACAACATTTTCACAATGCAATGTTTTGATTTTTCATTTTGGAATGACTTCGTTTTGAAATGTATATTATATTATTCAAATGAAATCTCAGGATTGGAAGGAAGCTGTTTGATTTTATCTTAATGAAATATTTTTATTGACCGGAAGCAAACACACAAAAAGCATTCCGAATTTTGTTTTGTGGGAAATTTCAGAATGTTTTGGTTTTGTTCCATTTCGGAACAGAAAACTTGTTTTAATTCCTGGCAGTTCAATGGAAAATGTGGTTCCTACCCAGCCCTAAACCACGGCATGTTGGTGAATCGGCCCCTAGATCCATGTGATTAATTCAGTGTGAAAGCAGGCAGACCAAGCTCTTATGGGTTTGGTGAAGGTTCTTTTGGTTAAGCCTGAGCCATTTTCTGGATGGGTTTCCAGTGGGAGACCCGAATTCAAATCCCTGATCTACCTGATTCAGGATCTCTTGCATCTTAGTCTGATCTTCTGCATAACACAAGCCATAGAACTTCCCTAAGTAATTCCTGGTTGAGCTAGAGCAGATCTTTTAGAAAAACATCCAATCTTGATTTAAGAATGCCACTAATGGAGAATCCACCAGCACCCTTGGTAAGTTGTTCCAGGAGTTAATTATTTTCTCTGTTAACAATGTGCACCTTATTTCTAGTCTGAATTTGTCAAGCTTCAGTTTACAGCCATTGGATCATCTTAGAACTTTCTCTGCTAGACTGAAAAGCCCACTGTCAAATATTTATTCCCCTGCTAGGTACTTACAGACTACCATCAAGTCACCCCTTCTCATTCTCTTTGTTAAGCTAAATCGATGGAGATCCTTGAGTCTCTCACTAGAAGGCAGGTGTTCTAATCCTTTAATCATTCTCATGGTTCTTCTCTGAGCTCTCTCCAATTTATCTTCATCCTTCGTGAATAGTGGACCCCAGACCTGGACCCAGTATTCCAGCTGTGGTCACACCAGGGCCAAATCCAAACGTAATTTTACCTGCTCCAATTGGCAGCTACTGGTTCCTCTCCTATTTGACGGCCTCCACTGGTGGCCTCTGAGAACAGCTCCCACTTCTCCCCTGCTCCTCCCTTTACTAATAACATCTCCTGCTGTGCTGGCTTCTCTGCCTGGTTTCAGTCTGCTTGCATAGATGTCCAGGATCTTCCCTGCAGAGCCTGGCTGGCTGCAGAAGCAGCTGAAAGGAGGAGAGCCAGCACCATATGAGATGTGTTCTTCACAGACTGCCAGCAAGGTGTTGCCCATCTAGGATGAGATCCCATTGATTCAGCTATGGGAATAGGACTCAAAGGGTTTATGTTAATATAGCAACATTGTGGGGATCATTGGTAGGGCACAGACGTGATTTAGTGGTTATGGGATGTTCTGAGGATGAGTCCACTAATTAGAAACATGGAGAACTGGAGTAGAAGCACAGGGTCACTTGGTGCTCTCAGCTACTCCAGGGGAACAGCACTGAAGCCAGGGCCATGCCTCCAGATTTCTCCTGGAGCACTGGAGATGAATTGATGCCCCTTTGCTCTCTTGCTTGATCTCCGTTTCTCTGCGGAGTCCACTTGTAATGTGGTCCCCCATGTGGGGCTCGTCACTGTAACAGGAACAATTTCAGCTAGCTCTGCAAGCCAAATGACCTCTTTGCGAGCAGTTGTGGGTCCAGCCAGAGCCACCCAGGTATTTCATGGAGACCCAGGAATCATTATAGGGAGATCTTGGGAGCTCCTTAAATCCATCATTTATGGCCTGCTTTTCACTGCACATCAATACGAAGTGTCCCAAGGTGCTGAGGCTCTCATCGCCCATTGACTCAGCACCTTAAAGGATTGGGCCCATCGTTTTGTTCTGTGTCTGTACAGCCCCTGACACACTGGGCTTCTGGTCCATGACTGGTACTCCTAGGCGCTACTGTAATACACCTAATAAATATTGTACAGTGTCTAGCTCAGTACAAATAATTAATTAATAACATCTTCCTCCTCCCAGGAGCTGTAGCCCATTAGCTTCCCCATATTGAGAAATATGTTGGAAGCTAATGGGCTTGGGAAAGCTACCCTGTGTGGGACTGATTTCCAGGTGCTCAGCACCCACAATCGGGGCTATATGTTCAGAAGGGCTCAGTGCATTAAGAACATAAGAACGGCCACACTGGGTCAGACCAAGAGTCCATCTAGCTCAGTATCCTGTCTTCCAACAGTGGCCAAAGCCAGGTGTCCCAGAGGGAATGAACAAAACATGGAATCATCAAGTGATCCATCCCCTGTCACCCATTCCCAGCTTCTGCAAACAGAGGCTAGGGACACCATCCCAGCCCATCCTGGCTAATAGCCATTGATGGATCTATCCCCTGTGAACTTATCTAGTTCTTTTTTGAACCCTGTTATGATCTTTGTCTTCACAACATCCCCTGGTGAGGAGTTCCACAGGTTGACTGTGCGTTGTGTGAAGAAACACTTCCTTTTGTTTGTTTGAAACCTGCTGCCTATTAGTTGCATTTGGCGACCCCTAGTTCTTGTGTTATGAGGAGTAAATACACACTTCCTTATTTACTTTCTCCACACCAGTCATGATTTTATAGACTATTGGGGCAGGTCTGGAACTGCAAACCTGAAAATCTGGCCTGGATTTCTTTGGAAAAACTGGCACTATTAAAATACCATTGCCCCTTCAGCCCAAGTGATTCACTAATACTGGGAGCCTTGCTGGGATGTTTCTGTTAGGAGAAATTGATGAGAGGACTGAAGTCTTCTTGGGTGCAATCCTGTCTTCACACAGAGTCCTGTTCCCCTGAACAAAGTGAAAACAAACAGCAACAGGCAATTTCCTTGCTTATCATTTCCAAGTCTGCCTCTTCAGTCCCCTCTGTCTCTGCTCGCTTTCACAGCTGCTGGCTGTTGGCTTTCAGGCCTAATGCACGCAGCTCCAACCAATCAATCTCCTCAGCCTTGCGTTTGCAACTAATCCCAGAGAAACCTTGGAGCCCTCACAATTTAGCTTCTCATTGGGCCCCCGGCAATACAGCCTGTTGTGTTGGGTGGTGGTGGCTTCTGTTGTCTCCAGCTATCACTACATACAGGGGAGTTTAATTGCTCCTCCCAATTTGTCTTAAAGAAGGGTGCTTAGCACACCCATCACTGTTAACAAGATATGGGATTATCTGCAGGGCAAAGAGCCACTTAATGGCAGCCCTTAAAACCTTCCAGCATAGCAAATAACAACCAGACAAGCAGAGGGTGCTGGATTCGAAGTGATCATATGGCATCCACCCCCTTTGTACAGTCACGTAGGGACAGGAGCCAGTAGAGGTTGCTGACAATGTGAGACCTCAGCCTGCTGAGCAGATTCTATACATCACTGGCTTGTGGCGTAGACAGAGAACTGACTTGCAAAGCGTTTGACACAGCCGAAGCAGGACAGCTGTTGTTGCTGGCGGAACTGTCACCGCTCCATAATCAATCACAGGAGAGGGGCACCTGCTTCCTGTCGTGGAGTTAGGCCTGGCTAGAACAACAGAGGATGCATCTCTTCAGCAAAGATGTGACAATTCATCCCTTTCAAGCACTCCCAAGCAGCTGCATGGAACCACCCGCCTCTAAAAGCAGTCGGGACCCTGCAGCCTGACTGTCCTCTCAGAGCAGATTTCTAATGGGGTAACTGCATGGACGTCGGGGGGCTCCTGATTTACACCGGCATGAGAGAAAGGGCATCTGGCCCCATGACCACATGGCCACTGCTTGGGCAATTTCCCCTTCCCCTAATCACCCTGCTTCGTGTAGCTAGCAGCGGTGTAGGGCAGAGGCTGGTGATCCATGAGAAGCCCATGCCCCGAACCTCATGAATCCTGTCATTGGTTCTCCTGGTGCACAGCTGCGTTCTAGGACCCCCAGGAGGGCTGGCTAGAGCCCCTCGCAGGAGTTAATGCTGCTTCGAGATGCACTCCCACGTCTGCTGCCTTCACTACACAGGTTTCCAAGGGGTCATGTGCCACTTTGTGCAGCCGCTGCCCCGACATCCCATCCTGAGTGACGTGCTGGCCACACAGCTGTCATAGGGCTTTCGATGGAGCACTCTGCAAAGCTGTCTTTCCGCCAGGATTGCCCAGTCCTGCCCAGTAAACAAACTGGGGTCGAGTTTGTTTACCTGCCGCATCCGCAGGTTTGGCTGATTGTGGCTCCCATTGGCTGCAGTTTGCCGTCCCAGGCCAATGAGGGCTGTGGGAAGCAGCGCAGGTCAAGGGATGTGCTGGCCACCCTTCCTGCAGCCCCCAGTGGCCTGGAGCAGCCCTCATTGGCCAGTGGGAGCCTCGATCGGCCGAACCTGCAGACGCGGCAGGTAAATAAACCGGCCCGGACCACCAGGGGCTTTTCCTGAACAAGCGGCAGCCCGACTTTGAGAAGCACTGATCTAGACGGTCTGTACAAGGCTAGACAGTCCTAACAGGGGCTTAAAGTGGTGGGGAAATCAGGGCAGGACAGGGGAGAAGGAGCCATAGGGGGTGGGGGTGAGGTCAGGAGTGGAGTGAAGCAGGGCAGAGCCAGAACAACATGCTCATGATAAGGAGAAAGACGGAGGGCAGGACAGGCAGTCAAGGGGTGTTCTCAGAGGAGGGCAGTCAACAGGCACATGGGGGGCTGAGCTGAGGCGAGGGCTGGAGCGGGGAAGGGGCGACGTGGCAGAGGACAGGGGGAGGGCAGGAGAAAGTGCTGCAGCTCTGTGCAAGGAAAGGCTTTGAGACCCCTGAGCTGTTCCCCACAGGCCAGTGAAACGGGTGTGCTGGGCTTAGGGGATTCCCCCAGTTCCCTTACCCCTCCTCATGCTGACCTGTCTGTGGGGGCTGCTGCTTGCAGCTCAGACAGGAGCATCCAGCTCTGGAGGCCTTGTCCCTGAACCGCAATAAACCTTTTCAGCCCCAAAGGTTTGGCTGAACTCCGAGGCCAAGCCCTGGCTCAACCTCCAGCCCTTTGGAGCTTTGCCAAACTGTGCACTCGAGAGGAAACATCCCAGGAGACGCCCAGGCCCCAGGGTTGGATCGTGGGGGTTGGCTCTGCCCATTCTACAAAGCGGGGCCCGTGTGGATCCATGCGAGCTTCCTCCGAGTGGTGTTTGGATCTGGGTTTGTAGTTCAGACACAGCTCTGGGCTCTTCACCATCCTGTTCTGTAGAAATGACCCTAGAGGAAAAGATGGTCCCATGGCTCAGCAACAGGCACATGATTTTTCCCAGCACAACGCACGCCCCTGTGTATGCTTACGTGGCTCGCAAGGGAAGCAAACACACCTGCCGAAGTGGTAAGTGCTTCAGCTGCACACATGAAGGATCAGGCTGTAGACTCTCCGGTGACTGGCCTCCTAGGAAGCCCTCAGGACAGACTCGGTGGCTGCAATGGACATGAACTCCATATTTGCATCCGAAGAAGTGGGTATTCACCCACGAAAGCTCATGCTGCAAAACGTCTGTTAGTCTATAAGGTGCCACAGGATTCTTTGCTGCTTCTACAGAACCAGACTAACACGGCTACCCCTCTGATACTTGACTCCATATTTGCAGGTCCTCACATTGCAGCTTCTTTCAACAAAATCACCTGTGGTGGAAGCAGGTGCAATACCCATTCGGACTAGTGGGCGCTTACACTGGGCTTGGGTTTGGTCTCCTGTGCCCAGTTTTATAGCCGACTCCTTCAGCGTCTCGTTCTGCACTCCTAGGGTACGTCTACACTACGGGATTATTCCGAATTTACATAAACTGGTTTAACAAAACAGATTGTATAAAATCGAGTGTGCGCGGCCACACTAAACACATTAAATCGGTGGTGTGCGTCCACGGTCCGAGGCTAGCGTCGATTTCTGGAGCATTGCACTGTGGGTAGCTATTCCGTAGCTATCCCATAGTTCCCGCAGCCTCCCCCGCCCCTTGGAATTTCCGGGTTGAGATCCCAGTGCCTGATGCGGCAAAAATCATTGTCGCGGGTGGTTCTGGGTAAATGTCGTCAGTCACTCCTTCCGCTGGGAAAGCAACGGCAGACAAGCATTTTGTGCCTTTTTTCCCTGGATTGCCCTGGAAGATGCCATAGCATGGCAATCATGGATCCTGTTTCGCCTTTTGTGACTGTCACCGTATGTGTACTAGATGCCGCTCACAGAGGCGATTCAGCAGCGCTAC